>NC_087394.1:4151211-5401211 GCF_031307605.1 Tribolium castaneum
TGAATTAGAAAAACTTAGAGAAATCTAGAAAAACTGATCTTTTCTACAAATAAATATTTGTAAAATAATATCACTTTTAAAGAAAGATTAGAAAGAGTCGATCGTTTTTGTTTCCTGATTTAGAATTTGAATATCGGGTTAATATGTACTGTATTTTTGCTACTTTTATATAAATTTTCTATTAACTGTTTATTTACTTTTCGCCATATTTCTATCAAGTTTACTTTATTTATTACATATGGTAATGAATGTTAGTAAAAACTGATTATAAGCAATTTCGCAACGACATTTTAAACTTATTTGAATCTACTAAGTGACTGAAATATCTCTATTATTTGTTTTAAAATAGCAAAAAATCGTAAATTCGCAATTCCATTATTGTTTAATTGTAGTCGACGTAATCCCGCTTCGTAATTCAATTAGTTTAGCAGACGTTTCCAACTCACCTTCACCAAATTGATGATCCTTACAGAGAATTCGTTTTTCTGTCTTGTAATAACACATTTTCCCTCTTAGTTACTAAGAAGCCGAAGCTTGACTGGTTCCCTCTGGGACATACGAATATTTTTCGTCTGTGCTTGATTTCCAGTTAAACAAAGCAGGCGTTTAAAAATCGATTAAAGCAGCTTCTGTTAATTGACGACGCAAACAGAGTAGGAAATGGCCAAGTTAAGTTTCCGTCAGAAGAGCTGTGCAAACAGCCTGCGACAACATATCACTTCACTGTTTATATTGCCATTACTATTAATTAATCGAGCTTCATTTGGCGATGGGGTTGGAAGTGGTGTGTTTTTTCAAGCAATTAAAATCGGAGTGTCTGCCTGCACCTTGCCCTATTTATTACGAAGTAATTTAACCCTTGCTCAGCTCCTTTATTATTCCGTTGGTGAATTTCGACTGTATCTCATGATGAAAGGATTAGTTCGCATCTTCATCAAGACGCTAATGTTGCCTTCTGTCGCTGTTAAAGTTTTATTAGCTTCAGGTCGCACATGAGCAAGATTATTTTTCTAAATATGGATTTCTGCGATGCATAAACAGTTTGTTGACATTTAATCATCTGAAAAATAAAACTGAATGTATCGCGAAGTAAACGGGATTCATAAAAACTTGGGCTATCGCTTAAATATGTTTTATTTGTCATTATAGGCCTCGAAATCATACGTTAGAACACTGCTGTAATATAGCTGTAATATTTTTAAGTTAACCTCAAGTTTTGTTTGTTTTCTGTGTAGCTCGTTTAAATAATTGTTAACGAGCAAAAAGTTTTTGTTAGTTTTATTTTATTGTATGCTCTACATTATTTTTATTTTGTTTACTTTGTTATTTTTTTCTTTTCTTCTCTTTTATTTTCTTCTCTTTTATTTTCTTCTCATTTTTTCTCTTCTCTTCTATTCTTTCTTTTACCCTTCTCTACTCTTCTCTTCTCTTTTCTTCTCTTTTCTTCTCTTCTATTGCTTTTAATGGTTTTTTTCTTCTACTAACGTTTTCTGTTTTTTTCAACTCTAAATTTTTGTAAATTCTGGTGTATTCGTATGGTTATTTTATTCATATATTTTATTAGTTCTAAAAATAATTATATCAGTAATTTTTATTTTATTATTTTTTTATTGTTCTTTTAGATTGAACTATTTTTTATCCTGCTTTTATTTTTCTTTTTTCTGCTTCTACCCTTCTGTTTTTTTATTCTATTCTCTATATTATTTTGATTCTGTTTTTTTCTTTTCGTTTTTTTCTATTGCTTCTATTGTTTTTTCTTCTACTAACTTTGTCTAAATTTCTGTAAATTTTGGTGAATTCGTATGGTCGTTTTAATCATATTTTTTATTAGTTATAAAAGTAATATTACAGTTATTTAAATTTTATTATTTTCTTCAAAGTTTTATCAGAGTAAATTATTTTTTATTCTGCATCTATTCTATCCTCTCTATTCTTTTCTTCTTTTTTCTTCTTTCTTTTTCAATTGCTTTTAATTGTTTTTTTCTTCTACTAACGTTGTCTGTTATTTTCTACTCTAAATTTTTGTAAATTTTGGTGTCTTCGTAAGGTTATTTCATTCATATTTTTTATTAGTTCTAAAAGTAATTATTGCAGTAATTTTTGTTTTATTATTTTTTTATTGTTCTTTCAGATTGAATTATTTATTATCCTGCTTCTATTCTTTTTTTTCTGCTTCTACCCTTCTGTTTTTTTATTCTATTCTCTTTACTATTTATATTCTATTTAGTTTTTTCTCTTCTCTTTTCTTTTTTTTTCTTCTCTTCTCTTTTTTTTCTATTGCTTCTATTGTTTTTTTCTTCTACTAACTTTGCCTAAACTTCTGTAAATTTTGGTGAATTCGTATGATCGTTTTAATCATATTTTTTATTAGATATAAAAGTAATATTGCAGTTATTAAAATTTTATCATTTTCTTCAATGTTTTTTCAGATTAAGTTATTTTTTATTCTGCTTCTATTCTACTTTTTTCTGCTTGTACCTTTCTGTTTCTTCTTCAATTTTTTCTATTAATTCTTTTTATTTCTTTATATATTAAACATTTATTTTCTTTACTTTTAAATCACACTATTCTATTCTATTCTTTCTTCTCTATTCTTCAATTGCTTTTTTTTAACTAGCGTTGTATGCTTTTTCAACTCTAAATTTTTGCAAATTTTGATGTATTCGTATGATTATTTTATTCATATTTTTTATTAGTTCTAAAAATAATTATTGCAGTAATTTTTATTTTATTATTATTTATTGTTCTTTCAGATTGAATTATTTTTTATCCTGCTTCTATTCTTCTATTTTCTGCTTCTACTGTTCTGTTTTTTTATTCTATTTTTTATACTATTTTTATTCTATTTATTTTTTTTTCTTCTCTTCTTTTCTCTTCTCTTCTCCTTTTTTTCTATTGCTTTTATTGTTTTTTCTACTAACTTTGTTTAAATTTTTGGAAATTTTGTTGGGTTCGTATGGTCATTTTAATCATATTTTTATTAGTTCTAATAGTAATTATTGCAGTTATTTAAATTTTATTATTTTCTTCAATGTTTTTTAAAGATTGAATTATTTTTCATTCTGCTTCTATTTTACTTTTTCCTACTTTTATCTCTTTATATATTAAACATTAATTTTCTTTCCTTCTAAATCACACTATTCTATTCTATTCTTTTATTATATTTACTTGGAACTACTTTAACACCAATTTTTAGTAGTAATTCGGTAATGATTTTTTATTTACTTTTGCACAAACTTGTTTTTTTTTGTACAACGGCCCTCATAAAAACTTGTGCTTTCGCTTAAACGGACTTTATTTGTGATGAGGGTTCTGAAAATCAAACGTTGGAACGCCGCTTCGGCTGTAATAATTTTTGCTAAATGGAATGTTGAGTTAGATGGGGCACATCCAGCTTTGTCTGTTTTCTTTGTAGGTCGTACAAATAGCTGGTTTGTGCTTTAAAAATTAATGTTGGTTACATTTGCCGTCGAATCTTTAATTTTGAACCAGTTCTTTTAATTATGATTGCAGTCAGACACAAGCATCGTCCAGTGTGAAGTGTCCTCGAGTTGTTTCATAAACAGTGGAGTGGATGGCGGCAAGTGTCAGCCTCCGAGTGCTGTCTTCTCCGGCATGGTTTTCACGGGCAATTCAACGTAAAATTGCACGTGTCGTGTTGATCGCCCTTTTGTACAGCCCGAGTTGATCAGAGCGGATCGAAATTTCGTTCTTCAAACAGTCGTTGTGGAAATTTATCGGTCGAGCGTTTGCAAATCATCGAAAAATTTCATTTCGCCGATTAAAAGTGACGAAAAGAGCAGTTTATGTCGTCGTAAATTTGACAAATGCGACGAGAACTTGCGAAATTGTTGGCCTTATTAGTCGGAGTGATTCATGAATGGGTTTTATCGGGCGATAAATGAAAAAATGATTAGTCAATGGATTGTGATTTGTGGACGATTTGGATAAATGTGATGCGTTTTTAGTTTTGGAATAAATAAGCGAGTGGATCGATTGGTGCAAGGACGACTTGACTTGTTGAAACTAATTGCTGATATTTAAATTTACATTGTGCTTGTGCAAGCTTTGAATAGAACAATCACGCTTTTTTGTAATTTGTTTAGCAAGCTTTCGAGCTGTCGTGTATCTAATTGAAAGCGCATGTATTTAGGAGATTAGTTGCTACTCGAAACTGCCGGAAAATGCATTTTCAGAGGTACGAAAGCGACAAGAACGTCTATGGAAGTTTTTTATTTCGTGCAACTGTGATATTTAATCACGATAGAGCAATTTGTAATTATGTTTAGTCTAAGTTTTCACATGTTTTTCAAAAACAGGGAATGTTTTCAGAACCTTTTACAGACTTTAAAAGTGCAAAAAAAAATTTGTTCAATTTTTTGATTTTTGATTTTTCCAGTTTTTGTGGAAAAATTTGGTCATCGGAAAGCTCTTCTATCATTTCCAAAAAAATCATTGATCGCAAACATTGATAAAATGAAAAAAATTCATAACTTAAAAGTCAATAGGAAGTTGTTGAGTTTGTAGACCTTAATCGATTTTCCCGAACATTTTACATAGACTTATACTCTATCTCAATTTTCTCCCCCTTTCAAATTGGCCAATTTTTTAAAAGTATCTCAAAATAGATTTACACTCATTCTATCTGATAGATTTTGATGTGCTCTTTACGATGAAAAAAACATTTTTTCCTAGATCTTTTAGTTTCGCCGTAATCGCGACGTTTGAAAAGTAGAAAAAAGTGAAAATTTCAACATGATTTTGACGTTTTTCTTGAAAACTAAAAAATTTAGAGCCAAAATTAAACGTTTTAATATTTTTATTAAGAAAATCATAACTCAAAATATAAAATTCTTAGAGCAAAACGGTTTGTTACAGAAAATTATTTAACGCATTTTACGTTTTACAGTAAAATCTCTCTTAATGGACACCTCCAAATAACGGACATCTCTTTGCAACGAGTATTTTTGTAAGAACGTAACAAAAGCATTTGAAAACAATGTAAGAAAATGTTTCTACAAGAGACTCTCTGTATAGACCCTCTTACAACGGACAGACTGAAAGAAGTGGCTTATAGCGCAACTATTTATTTTAAGGACTTTGTGGAAGTAGATAAAAATTTTATACCGAAAATCTAGAATTAAATATCGTTGACTGAATGAAAATTGAAAAAAAAGACAAAAATATTGATGTAGACGATTGTGAAATAGAGAGAATTTTCTCAAGTTAAATCAGTTAAATCAGACAGTTAAATCAGGTTGTCTCAATATTTTGAACATGTTAGAAAATAGCTGAAATTATTAATCACATAAAAAATTATTATCAAAAACAGCTTCCAAAATCAACCAAATAAAAATTGAAAATTTTAAGTAAAAAATGTTTTTATTTCCTTTTTTAATAACTGGAATTTTATTTTGAGAAAATTTTTACCTAAGAAGATAAACTTTATTAATAAAATGTTTATGCTTATACGATTCTTAGATATATCAACATTCTCTCATTAAAGAATTATGTGTCCAAGTAAATAAATTTCTTGTAAAATATTATATTTTTACTGCGGTTTTAAATTTGAATATGTTTGGTAGACATTTTATAAAATAATGTTTAAAATTACTTATTTAAAATTGCCCACCTCTTATTAGTGGACACCTCTCTACAACGGACAATTCAAGATTTTTTATCGGTGTCCATTGTTGAGAGATTATACTGTAAAATAATTTTTGACAAAATTTGAAATTTTTGCCTACAATTAGAGAGCCATTCTATAAATAAATACTTAATTCTTTACTAAAAAAAGTCGTAAGTCAAAAACAAAAATGCCTCGAACAAAACGGTTTGTTCAAGCTAATTTCATGTATTATGTTAGATTTTCACAAAATATAAAATTTTAAAATTTTTTCTTAAAACTAGGGTAGAAAAATACTTAATTCTAATTTCCAAAAAAATTTATTACCCGAAAAACTAAAAGTCCCAGAGCAAAACGGTTTGCCCATTTTACGTATTATGCTAGTTTTTTACAAAATTCGAACTTTTTATCTAAAATTATAAAGAAATACCTAACTGAAAAAACGGCATAACTTGAATACTAAAAGCTTTAGACCAAGATGGTTTGTTTCATTGAATTTTACGGTTCATTTTACGTGTTGTGCTAATTTACTGCAGAATTAAAAATTATTAAATTTTTTGTCTAACAATTTCGTAAAACCATTGAAGAGAAATACTTAATTCTTCACTGAAAAAAATCGTAATTCATAAACCATAAGTTTTGGATCAAAACGTTTTAATCCAGAAAATTCTACAGCTCATTGTACGTGTGTTCCACAAAATTTGAAATTTCAATTTTTCTGTTTAAAATTTGAGAGCTATTCAATAGAGAAATACTTAATTTTTCACTACAAAAAATTGTAACTTGAAAACTGAAAGTCTTAGAGAAAGACGTTTTTTTCATTTAGCGGCTCGTTTTACATATTATACAAGTTTTTTACAAAGTTTAAAATTTTTACGTAAAATTATAGGCTAAAATACCTAACAAAAAAAATCATAACTTCAAAACTAGAAGTCTTAAAACAATTTTAGGCATTATACTGAATTTACAAAATCTAAAAATGTTAATTGTTTGTCAAAATTTTAGCCACAAAAAATTTAAAAAAGTTGGCAAAATGTTGAGTTTTGTTTTTTGTTACTCGTCATCTCACCTGAAACTATTGGTCCTAGAGCCTCTACAAAGATTCGCAAATTAAGTTTTTTGCGCAATATATGTTTCAGTTTGCATTAGACGGTTTTTCCGCTGAATAAACTGATCAATAAAAGTTTTAATTGTCAAATATTTACCAAGCGCGATAGTTGCCCACGTGTCGCTTCCTCGTTTCCGCCATTAGCACAAATTGCAGTGATTTGCGTCACCAAAACAACCAATCGACCTGATTATACGAAAGTCTTCAAAGGACATATTCTCCAAATGCCTAACGTGCACACACGCCGGAATTAATTAAACGTATTTATGCGATAATTTAAACCAGAAATTGGCTCGAATAGTTTCCGACATTTGCACGAACGACTTTAAGGGAGGAAATTAGCGCGGCTTTCTATTATTATTAATTTAGTCAAGTGGCGAAGAAAAATTGCAAAATATTTATCACGGCGTAATTTGAGTTCGGCGCATCAATCAAACTAGAAAACTAGCAGTAAATAACGAGGAAAATTTTCGGTATTATCGAAACAAGTGTAATTAATAGCCCGGGGGTTATTGATGGCGGCAGAGACAGCCGCCATTACTCTCTTAAACATTACAATAAAAATCGGAGATGGATTACGCTTTATTTTAAACAAAAAGAATAAATCATCTCTCACTTGAGTTGCTTTCCTGAAATATAAACAGTTTTCCATAGAGTGAAAAGTAGCTCTTCCCTAAAGGGTGATACATTCTTTATTCCGTTCGAGATTTATAGGGAAAACTTTTCGCGGAGGCTTCTTGCACTAATGCACCTGCTAACCCCACCCAATCATTTTTTGCTTAAAGGAACAGAAGGACAAAAATTTAAATCTATTAAAACAATCACACGTAGTGACTTTTTTTAGTAATTTTTTTACTGAAAAACGCAGCAAATAATGCACTTCAGGACGACTTTAGCAATAATTTGCGACATTGTTTTAGCAAAATCTTTCAAACTGTACGGGTAAGTTAATCTTTAAAATTTGTTCCCAGATAGGTACAGAAAGTCGTGCATTTCTAACATAATTTAGCGATTTTTTTTCACAATTTGGCCAAATTGAATAAATTTGGAAAAAAGTAAATAGTATTTTCTTTACTGTTTTAACAGAATTATTCGAATTTAGTGAATTTCTGACTTAATTTTACAATTTTCTGTATTTTGCGACATAAACTAATCGTGAAAATTTACGTACAGTTAATTAAAGCTATATTTTAAAAAAAAATGGAGAACGATGAAAAGAAATATCGTTTCTAAAATTTTTTTTATTGTTGTAATAGTTTTGTATATTCAAATAAAACAACACTTAAAAACACATAGTTACAAAATTCAATTACACCTTAAAATATGATAACTTTTTTAAACTGTTTGTTTATAATTGGGTAAAGAAATTTTATTGTTTTGTGTGTTATTTAGTAAAATCTCTCGAACTCAGTAAATATCTTGTCAAAAGATCCTCTAGAGTCTAAATCGTTCTAAACAAGATCAAAAGACACATTTTGGTCTAAATTTTATGTATTTGTTTTCAAGATATCTTTGTTTTAGTTGACTTTTATTTAAAAATGTTCTTAATAAAAAATACTGCATACAACTTTTTGCTTAGTCCTGGCAAAACACTTCTAATTAAGTAAGCCCTTAAAAAAGTTCTTAAATTCGCAAGAAAAATAGACTTTATTTTTAACGATTTCTCACTTTATATTTTGGTAAATCTTTAAAAATCCTTAGTTTTTCTCTAAAAAAATGTTTTCTAAATTATTGGAAACTATTACATTTCTGTTAGTTTAAGAATGTTCAGTTTCAGCTTTGTTTTTACAAAATCTTTCGAAATTAGTAACAAATTTTTCGTCCAAAAATGCTCTAAATTTATTAAAACTGTGGATTTGAGTTTGAACTTTTTATAAATTAGTAATTTTTTTCTAATGCTAAATAAACTTTATTTTAACAATTTCACTTTGTTTAACAAGGTTTTTCGAAATTTGTAATTTATGGTTAAAATATGTTTCAAAATAAGTAGTTAGTTACATATTTTTAACTTTAATTTAATATTATTATTAATATTAATATATTATTAATATTATACATTTTGATTGCATTTAATTATTTTTGGCATTGTTTTTTTGTCTAAGAAAACGCTCTGGGTATATTTTTGTCAAAACAAGCTCAAAAAAAGCGATTTGAATTTTTTTCCAGAATGTTTTCGCTTTAGAACGAGTCGTCTTTTACTTAAAAAGATCCATAAATTAAAAACAATTGCATTTGATTTATTGCTTAGTTCTGGCAAAACACTTATAACAATGTAGACACATTATAATGGATTTAAGTTTAGATATTTTTTGTAATTTATTGTGTTTTTTTACTGAATACTGCTTCGAAATTTACAGCAAAGAATATACGCTATAGGTATTTTTACAATTTTCCACTTTGTCGTGGCAAAATCTTATATTTTGTAGTTTTATTTTTAATAATTTTTTTAAAGTTAATGAAAAATCAAACATTTTAGACTTAATTTAGCAGTTTTTTGTTATATTTTGACAAAATTTGCATTTAATAACTTTTGGATTTTTTTCTACCAAAAATTATTTCAAAATTATTAAAAAATATATACTTTTGATTATTTGCTTAGTTTTGCCGAATTACATCTAAATTACACTAAATTGGTTTCTAAATTTATATAAAATTTAGGTTTCGTTTATCAACGATTTTTTTTTGGCAAATTCTTGAAAATCTATAGTTTCTAATTGAAAAATAGGTTTTAATTTATGGAAAATAATCCATTTGTATTAATTTATAAAATTTCTGCTAAATTTAATTAAGTTAATCGAAAAATGCCGTAACACATTATGGGTTTGATGTTAGAATTCTAATTTAGTGACTTTTTTACTGAAAAACTCTCTCAGATAAAGTTTCATCTTCTTAGACGTTTTTTTTATCGGTCTTAACAAAATCTTCTAAATTTTTCGATAATATGTGTCTTTTGTCATAAAAAGCCTGTCAGAAAAACTGCTTGTTTCTACGTAATTTTTTGTAATTTTACAATTTTCTACATTATTATATCACATCTATTTCCAATTTAATAAAGACGTTTTGGATTTTTAAAAATATTCTTACATTTACAAAAAATAACACAATTTAATTCAACATAACGATTTTACGTTTTGTTTTTTAGACAAAATTTTCAGATTTTTTGCTCTTGTTTGACTAATCTTCTTAACTTATCGAAAAACTCTAAATAAAAAAAAAACAAAAACAAGAAATGCTTTCGGACTGTTCAACAGCAATCCCCAACATCATATCTTCTTCACCCTTGTGAATGCCTAGATCTTGAAGACATTGATCCAGTTCGTACTACTTAAGTTTTTAATTAAAATCAATAACCAGAAGCTAATTTACGCGATCTGAGCAAAAATATTTTTTTGTTAAATAGTTAATAAACATAGCCATAAAAATAATTACTTGATGAACGGTAGATAAAGCAACAATCTAGTGTAATCAGCACCGAAATTATCGAAAATAGGGCCGAATTCCCACAGGTTAAAAAAATACGTGGAGGGATCAAAGCGTGGCGAGGCCGTAAAACTTGGGATCAAACAAGTGGCCAATATAGAGCGAAACCTCGAGTCGCCATTGATGCAACTTCGAGCGCCAGTTCACTGAAAATTTTCGCCGAAATTACAAAAATAGAAATAGACAAAGTTGTAAAATATGTAGCGACACCAATTTTAAAACAGAGTTTATAAAACTTTGTAATACACAGTTTTTTCAACTAAATTCTCACAAGCTCGGCCTCATACATAAAAAAGAAACCGTCGGAGAAAGATTTGATTTATGGAAGTTTGCCTATACGTGGAATTATTGACACGTTACAAGGGTAACTGTCAATTAAGCTATAATTGAGATTGAAAGTTATTTCTCGAGGATTCTTCGGAATGACCGGAACATATCTAATTTTTCGAAGAGTCGGCATTTTGAAGCGAAATTATGTCGTTCAAGAATTGCGGCCCATTTCCAATCGTAATGATCTCGCCTCAAAGAGAAATCCGCGGAAACGGATATGTTGCGCGCTTCTTTGATGTTTAAATATTGATGACCCAGCTCTTTGAAAACCTTTGTTGGAATGAACGAGGCCTTGAGTATTATCTTTTTAAAGCACTGCTGCGATTCTTCCAACTTTAATTGTAGCGCGAATTTTTTCCACGTAGGTATTGTTCGCTTAATTAATTTTTCTTGTTGAAACACAAAACGAATAAATTTGTTACTCTCATTCCAAGTTATTTTCCTAGAACAGCCACGCGCCAATAAAACGCTCAACGCACTTTCTTTTCTCTTTCCTCAGACCGAATAAATTTTTTACTCGATCGTAAACCCATAAAATATTTATGTTTTTCTCCGGTTTCGTATAAAATTTTATTCAAAGGTGTACTAAACGTCCACGTGATGGGGTCTAATGTCTGGGTAAATAAACTATCCCAGCCCCGCTTAAAATTTTATTGAAAGCTGGGTGGCAACTTAATTCCGTTCCGTCGTGTTGAAAGTTTTGTCCCTTGCGGACATCGGCGTAAAAGAGGGATTTATTAATTGTGTGAAGTAGACACAACAAACGTCAACTTTTGTCGACGGCCGCGTTTTCAGATAAGTTTTAATTAAGTGTGAACAAAGAGTCGCCGATTTAGAAAGCAAATTAGGAGGGTGTAATTCAAGACGGAGCGAACTTCCAAGAGGCACTCACAGGTAGACTTTAATCTACGAGAGTCCTCAAAGACAAGTGATTACGCTACAGAGGCCACGGACGGAGGTTCCTAAGCCTCGGATGGGTTTAAGCAAAAAGAAAGCAGACGGGAGTTTGCTAAATGTTTGGGATGTCAAAGAGATGCAAAAACGCAAACAAAATGTAAATAAAAATGCATTTTAGAAAACATTTTTGGGTAAAGACCAAAATAAAAGGGTTTGTACAACTTTGCTGGCCCGGCGCATCCACCATTTTTACCACCTGGTTGGTATTACAAGAGGTGTTTCACTTGAATCTAGTTACATTTACATTCAACAGTTTATAAATAAAAGAAGAAACAGGTATTCCAATAACTTATAAATTTATCGCTTATTTTAGATATATTTAATTGATTTTCGATAATAGTGAAAACAATAAATAGTAGCGAATTAAGGTTTTGACCACTTTAAAGAAAGCTGAAAATGCTGGGCTTGTAGTTTGGCTCATTGTTTCTAAGAATGTAAAAAAAGGGAAAAGTTTGTTAGCAACTCATTAATTAAAAAAAAAATTATTAGATCGTTTTTCTTAAACATTAAGATTCAAATTCATAAATTCAATAAACAAAAAGGTATTTGTCTTTATATTTTAACTTTTAATAAAAAACATTATTTACTGAGTTGTTAATTTTTGCTTTTTGGCTACTGAAAGAATAGATAATTTTTTTTTGTTTAATAACTAAATTAGTCAGAATTTTTTAAGAAATCAGTAAAGAACTTTTAACTTTTGACGTTTTCAGAAAGACAACTTAAAAGTCTATTATAGGCAATAATAAACAGGTTTAGAAACTTTAAGATATACATTTTTTAAGAGATTTTTTCCATTTGTTAAATTTCCGACTGCTACCGGTTAATTTGAAACGCTTCTGAAAAAAATGTAGAAAAAAGTACATTTTTGTCAATTATAAAACATATAACGAACTCGTGTAACAATTTTTCTAATCAATACGCTTGTGCATAAAACACAGTCTTTTATACTGCGGAATACAGAGCAGTTATTATTACTTCATATTTCGTAACAAAAATTGTATATCAAAAAAGTTTTGCTTAAAACGCTGTTTTAAAAGTGTAACAATAATACACGTATTATAAAATTGGTATAATAAGTAGAAAAAACAAAATACAAAATTATGTTTATTTTAATTAATTTTCTTACTGCTTGTCAAAAAAATTATAAATCTTGTTGTCTCGGCGCATCCACCATTTTGATGAACAAAGGTAAATTTTTAATTCCTTCCTTAACTAAGTGCTCACTTAAAATTTATCAAATTTAACATTAATAAAAGCATACAAATAGACTTCTCTAAGCTTGTCATAAAAGTTACAAATTTTGTTGTCCTGGCGCATCCACCATTTTGATCATCAAAGGTAAATTTCCAGTCACTTACTTAACTGAATACTCACTTAAAATTTATTAAGTTCAACATTAATAGAAGTATACAAATAGCCTTATTTGAGCTATTCATGTTTACGAGAAATATTTAAACTTCAAAATTTTCTCAGTGCAAATATATAGTGAGGTCAGCGTGATTTAAAATCTATTGCAGTTTAAAAAAAAATTAAATTTTGATATAGTTAGGTTGAGGAGTGCAATGTTGAAATATTTACCAATTGGAACAAATAACTAGGTAATAATTGATGAGTTGATGACAAATGTACTATTATATATTTTCGACAAATAAATATATTGTAAACGTGACCAAGTCTATTTACATCTATTGTAGATTGTTTGGAGCTTAAATAATAATAGATTATATTACCACTAAACTGATTTTTTTTTAAATAAATGTTCAGCATTTCTTCACAAAGTGTCACTTTAACTCGTCATAATATATACTAACAAGTGTTCAATAATGGTTCTGGTCGTGGTTTGCTGTAGTTTTTTTTTTTCTAGCATAAACGTAGGTTTCATGATAAGTTCATATGGTTTGCTGTCAACTGTCTAAATGTTATCTTACTTTTGTATTTACGTTTGCAAACGTTCAACAATTTACTCTGCAAGCGTTATCTTAGTTGAACGTGTGAATTTTTGACCGAATTTTCGTATGTCATTATTTGAATTAACATCGCTTTATAGGCTGTATATACAAGGTGTTTGCTAAATTAATGGAGTTTTTTTAATACGAGATGCTATGCATTAGTATTCTTAAAATTTTAGCCTAAATTTCTAGTATTGTTAGCCTTTGCGACAAATTAGATGACAACTATTACAGTTTTGTTTTAATAACGCCAATGGTTTTTTATTTTTTGATATAAACAGGGTCGACATCCAAAATTAAAACAAAAAAGAAGTTAATGTACTTTCGTTAGCATCATCATTTTACTAAGAAGCTTAAGGCTATAACTTTTAAGAACAATGTATGCTAGTACTTTTTAAAAGAAATGTGTCAACTTTGCAAATATCTTGTTTACAAGTATTTCTGTACAATATAAAACTAGTAGTATTCGGAAGTAAAATTACCGTTGGGGGCACCACTGAGCTAGGTCAAAAACAGTAACCTTAAATGGCGGGAAAATGTTTATTCGGATATTTTGAGCGTTGTACGAATTTTGGGGCTTCACAATTATTACATTGCCTATGCGGATTGATTATTGCATCTTTGATGCAAGAAACTTATGTTGACAAATGAGAGATGACGAGGAAAACACGAATAACGAATGACTGTTTGGTTCACTTTCTTTATTGGAAAATTATTACAACGACATTGAAAAGCCTACCCTTTGGCATAATTTACGTTTAAATGTATTAGCAGTTGTTAATCGTTATTGTAGTTTTGTAGATTTACCCCAGCATTTCATGATTTTTTCAGTGGAAAATTCTAACCTAAAATTCATAACACTTCACTAATTTATTGGTTTCTTGAGCCAAACTTTGTGTTCGCTGTGATCCATTACTTATAATCTTTAATTAGACAATTGTTTGATAACACATTGTAATTAAAATTTAAATATTTTTCACTTTTTATTCACTTTCAAGTTCCAACAATAAACACTTTATACCACGAAAAACTACAGAACCAAAGTCAACGCTATTATTTACCACCACGTACTTTTAAAGTAATTCTTTCTATTGTAAGTAATTAACACTATACACGCAAAATTATTGAACAATTCATTAAATGTCAGTTAAATGTGGCATTACGAAAATTTCTTTACTGATTTCGACATAGTTTAAAAGTCATCACCAGAGGGCGTCTAGTTAATTTTATTTCCGAATAAGCACAATAATTTTTGATAGCCCGGCGCATCCACCATTTTTCTAATGATTTGTTCAACTTTTGTTTAAATTTTAAAAGCATTAAAGGCAAGAAATTGTGCTTCAAAAAGTTAGTTTATCTCGTTTAAACCTTATCTTACTAATTTAAGCTATTAATTACACATTTGAAATAGAATTATCTAATCTGAAATATATTTGACACTTTTGAAATCAATCTGATACATTATTTTTTCGTCCAGTTAGAAAAAATGACCTAGCACTAAAATTGCTAAATCAATAACAGTTTTATTTGGGATTACGACAAAATAACGTCTCTCAAATTTGGTCTCGATTTGAGAAATAGTTTTTTTAGTAAAAATCTTTAAAAAAAATATCTTGGGTGTTTAGGTTTTTAAATATTTTATTTTTTATCGCCAACAAAAATTTACACAATTCACACTGACTTCCACCTAGAATTTTTAACTCAAAAATTGTGGTTGGGACCCGTAATGAGTTGGCAGTTTTGCATTCACTGCCAGACCGAAATTTTTTTACGTTGCTCTCGTATTCAAAATAAAACCCAACCACGATTATTTGCAGTTCAAACAGTTTAGACTTCAGCCTGTCGATGAGTGGCTAACAGTAAATACCTGAACCGCTCATTGGATTCTCTCAATCGGCGATCGCTAAATAAATCAGTTTGAGCCGCCATGTAAACATTCCTCCGGCACATTGCATCTGGAATAATTCATCGTCGAGGTATTAAACTCATCCCGAGTTTCCCCTCAGGTTCCGTCACATTGTAGCTCAGGTTGAACGTGCAGAGAAGACATTCCGCCAACGTCAGCAAAGTGCCAACTGAGTGCGGTCTTGCGGTTTCACATGTTGACTAAGGCGAGGGCTTGATATATGATGGACGTTTTGCGGTGCTCGATTCGCACCGAAATTCACTCGCACACCAAACCGCATACGTATATTTACGAAACTAGTGCATGTCCAAACGAGATTCGAGCTAATAATCGGGACAACGGCTGTCATTCAGTGCAAAAATTTCTGCACCACTTGTGAATCAAATAAATAAATAACTCTCTTCCTCGGACTCAATCCAGCCAACGGATCAATTATGTACAATCCGGTCAGAAGGTGCAGACAAGCGCATCCCATCCCCAAAATTAATTCCTTTCATCCTGGAGATATGCTGTTTACTCTGTGCGCGACTAATAAGCGTCCAGATTTCCAAGTCACGCTTCTCTGGATCAAGGATACGACGAAGATTTCGCAAAATGCGTACAAATTATAAGGGCGAGGAGGTCCCTCGACGACGTCGCCGCTTCCTAATCCGGTCACTCGGCGCTCTGATAGAAAACGTCATCTCAATTTCGAGAGGGCCTCAAAAAGATTAAGGCGTCTGCACGCTAAATTGTACAGGAGACCACATTAAAAGGGAATTGGCACGGAAAAGACTCTTTGGGCTAAAGGATGGAACGGCGCCAACACAAAGAATTTTAAATTTTAAGGAGCTTGGAAATACATTTGTGATTATTTACATTCAATTATTACCGACAAAGAATTAGAAAATAATAATTGTTAACTTAGAAAGTATAAAAGTGGTGGATGCGCCGGGCTAACTTATGTACTCAGTGACACAAAATGATTTTATTTACTTTTTTTCTCACAAGTTTTATTAAACATGGTAAGTTTAGACATTTTTTGTCAGATCTCTTAACTTGTATGTGCAAAAAAAACCTAACAGTAAAAAAGTACAACAAAATAACGATTAAACTAAATTTCGTTTTTGTTCAAAAATTATTTTTAAAATTTGTATTTTGTCTAAACTTTGGTTTAATTATAATACCTTGTTAAATAAATAATTTTTTGTCAGTTCTAACAATTTGCTTAGGTTATTTTGACAGTTGTTTGCTCCTAATCGTGACATCTAAAAGAAGGGATTCTAGATAAAATCTAACAAATTTGTATTAAAAATGAGTTTAGAAAAAACACAACTATAAATAATTTCTCTTCAGACTCTAGAGTAGATTTTAAAAACTAAACTTAGAAACAGGAATATTGAAAAATAAATTGAAAAAAAAATAGAGATAATTTAAATATTAATATTAAGCAAGACTTAGAAGAAAATTTAATAAGTAAATAATAATCTAGAAATTACAAAAATGTCTAAACAAGATTATATTACACAAGGTCTATAACAATTAGAAAAAAATCATTGTAGGGAATTGAAGGAAAAGTTTTAGTAACAACTGAGAAATGTAAATGGTACTAGTTTTAGCATAATTTAAAAACTAATAAAACTAAAAGATTGTGTTCAAAACTTAAAAAATATACAGAAAGCTACAATACAAAACTGGTGGAGGCGCCGGGATAACACTATATGTGATTACATATACCGAATAAATAATAGATAAATTATAAAATAAATTTATTTTATTTTTTGCGTTTAAATTATTATCATTAGTATTATTATTATTAGTAAAGTGTCATGTTAGATGACATTTTTTGTCAGATTTTCCAACTACTATTTGTTTCTAATCGTACGGGTACAATCATAAATATTTAAACTACTGCAAAAACTACATAACTATAGCTTTGAAACCGAAAACAAGACGGTAAAATTTTTGCTATTAATTATAATTAGGCTAATTAAAAAATACCAATTCCACAAACATTTTTTTTACACACACAAACATTTTTTATATTAACACAGATATATCATAAATGTAATATTTGTTATTATATACACTAAACTTTTTACTTGCAATATGTTCAGAATTTTTTTATGTCGAACAAGAAGACCAAAATGGTGGATGCGCCAGGCCAGCAAACTTTGTATTTTTTGTACACAATTTATACTTAATTATAATAACGTATTAATAAACACTTTTTGTATTATTTGTTCCTTGCATGGTATTAAATCCTCAATTGTAGAAAAAAAGTGGAGATCTCAAAGTCAATCTATTATCAGTTATTTTAAGAATAAGCCTACATTTTTAAGGTTAGAAGGGATAACGAATTTAAAAAATACTTGCAAAAAAGTTTTTCTACTGCAAAAACTACCCAACAATAGCTCTGCTAAAACTGATAGAAGGATCAAACTTTTTCCATCAATTAAGTACGAATTATTTTAAAAAGTTTAAAGTACTAGCATTCTATATAAACAAATATATCTTATTTTTGCACATTAAAAAGTAATCACTCTGTGCAGTATGTATCCGATAAATGTACAAAACTAAATTATTTCTATTTTTCTTTAAAATATGTATGATGTTATATTAAAGAAAATATTTTTGCAGGAATCACAGAAAATACTTTCTTTTGGGTATCGTATAAGTAGTAATAAGTCTAGACACTCTAGAAATTCAAGAAAAATATGTGTATGGCAAATTTGTTTAAATAAAAAAGTCTTAACTAGTGAATCATTCACTATCGTTGTTTTCCTGACGAGCTTCGTTTTCTGCAAAAATTAAGAAAATCACAACACGAGCTGACACTTGCAAAAAAATTGAATATGTATTTTGGACACTTTAAAGTAATGAAATAAATTTGTAAGGTTCTAACTGATAGCTGCTTATTATTTTTAGTCTTTTGGTCAGCTTTTTTCAGCTAAATCTTTGCACAAGAAGAAATTAAAAAGAAATTGTAGTGAAGTGTTGCTTTAAGAAAAAAAAATCGTTAAAGCTGTATGTAGTGAATTTCGGTTTATTTTTTACAGTTAAGGACTTTTTTGACAAACATTTTTTTATTTGAAATTTTTTTACACGGGATGACACTTTAGAAAAAAATTAGTTAATTTGTTGTAGTCAGGATAATCGCTATACGCAAATCAAAAAACAAAATTAAAAATTTTGAAAAATTTTAGTTTTTATTTTATTTTTCTCGAAAAATCCATACCTTAACGGCAACTGCTATAAAGAGGATTTTTTCAAACTTTGCTAATTTTGAGAATTGGTAAAGTAGTTAATATGGATATGTTACGGCTAATGTGTAAACTTGACTAGTTTGTAAACTAGCTGGTTAGTTTTTAAACTAGCCAAACTGTTGTCTACTTTAATAAAAAACGCAGTTTCAACTAAAGTAGCGGCTATTTTACTAACTAACCAAGAATTTTAGTTAATTGACTTAAAAAATAAAATTGAAATTTATATTCGCATTTTAACCATTGTAAGTCTAAGGTGAATGATTAGTTAAATTATAAATTAGCTAAAACAACCAGTGTTTTACTTAGTTTATAAACCTAACCCGATAATTATGTAATTGACAATAAAAACATCTCATAGCCTCATTTTTTTTTCTAAGTTAGTCCGCAAGTTGATTAATTCGTCATTTAAAATAGCTAAAGCGTTGAGTTTTTAGCATTACCTCTTATAGTAAATTACTAAATTAGCCAAGTTTTACGGCTAGTTTGTGAACTAGCCGCTATTCTAGTTAAAACTGCGTTTTCTATTAAAATAGCCAAAAGTTTGGCTAATTTACCCACTAACCAGCTTATAATAATAATAATAATAATAATGTTTATTAATGTTTAAAGACTACACTGGTCATAACACAAGTCAATAAGAGGGCTTACAAAGAACATAAATGACATAAAATACAATCATCATACATAATATATATATACAAAGTTAATACATAACATCACATTTAAAATCATTAAAATACTCATCATATGAGTAAAAAGCTTTTTTACAAAGGTAGCTTTTTATAACCTTTTTAAATTTATTTGTCTTTATCTTAGCAATATTGTCAGGCAACGCATTAAAAAATTTTATTCCTAGGTTTCCGGTGCCGTTTTCGGAGCTTTTTAAGCGAATACTGTGTAGGCAAATTTTATCTCTGTGACGTGTACTATATTCGTGAATGTTACTATGCGATTTAAAATTCTCTATGTTAGATTTTATATAATTTAAACACTGATAAATATACATACAAGGAACAGTAAGTATATTAAAATTCCTGAAAACATATTTGCAGTCTTCTCTATATTCTAGACCTCCTACTAAACGGATAGCTCGACGTTGTAATCTGAAAATTGTAGAAATGGAAGCAGAATGACCCCATACTAATAGTCCATAACTGATGTGACACTGGTATAATGAATAAAATGCAGTTTTTAGAGTTTCAGGAGGAACTTGATCTGTTAAATTGCGAAGTGCAAAAATACCACTGCAAAGTAATTTTGCAACCTTTTCTGAATGTGTATTAAACCTCAATGAGGAGTCAAGAAAGATTCCTAAAAATTTTGTAGATCCTTCCACAAAATCTACTTTTTTCTTTAATGAAAAAACCAATGTATTTGTTTTATTTTTGTTTAATGTTAATTTATGGGATTCGAACCAAGACAAAGCCTTTGACTGTGCATCATCTACGATTTTTAACGCTGTAGACAGATTTTCGTTTTTTTCCATTAGAGTTGTATCATCTGCAAAATGTATACTTTTATTTTCCATATATGAAGAAAAATCATTTATATAAATAATAAAAAGAAGTGGCCCAAGTACCGAGCCTTGGGGCACTCTTAATTCAACACGATTTTTGCCTGAGTCAATTCCTTTGTGTCTTACAAGCTGTGATCTGTTGCTTAAAAATGATGCTATCATTTTACAACTACTAGGTAGCAAGTTATTAAAATATAATTTTCGTAATAAAATGTGAAGATGAACGCAGTCAAAAGCCTTGGAGAGGTCAAGAAAAGTTCCTATACCATAGCTTCCTTCTTCCAAACAATCTGTCATATATTTTACAAATTTGGTAACTGCACTAATTGTATTTCGGCCCTGTCTAAATCCAAATTGACTGTCTGTGAATAGATTATTGACTTCAAAATGATGAACTAATTGCAAGTATAAGACTTTTTCAAGTATTTTGGAAAAAATTGGAAGTAAAGATATTGGTCTATAGTTACTAACAACGTTAACATCCCCTTGTTTCAAGAGTGGTATTACCACAGCTATTTTTAGACAGTCTGGAAAAATAGAAGTAGTTTGTTTACAAACTAGCCAAATATACACATTAACCGTAATAGATATATCAATATTTTGGTAATTAAATTGGCAGCGCCAACCTGAGAGATTTGTGAAATTTTTGTGCAAGATTAAATTAGTTCACTTGTTTTGAGTTTTCGTTCCATTTAACGTGACCAAGAAACTTAGGACAAGATAACAACCATTTAAAACTGATTGAGTACCCAGTCGCTTAACTTGCTTTCTTAATCTATCACGAGCAAAACCCACCGTTGCAAATAAGACCATCAATTCGGCTATTAATCTTATCGAAACTAGTTTTTCAGGTACGCTGCACAATTTCGTGAAAACATTTTCTAAATCAATTTTACATTATCGAGAGCAAACCGAATCGCGAGTTAATGCATTGTCAAGGACAGACACGGTGCTGGGAGGAGTGTATTGCACGGCAGCAGCCAGTCGATAGTGCATTCAACTTATTAGATCGACTGATAGCAAAACACAATGTGCAACAACCAGAATATGGAATATAACACAGGATAATAACGTTGCATTACGTGTAATTAATTTCACTAATCATGCGTTGATCCGGCCAGACGCGTCTAATCCGCGACTATAGAGGGTTGCTAATCCGAGACATCCCCTGTTTCAGATGATAACATTGTTGCGTCATTACCGGCTCATTGTTCACCACTGCCGCATTTTTCTCTCCACTCAAATTTGCAAAACTCGCCGAACATCGGACCGAAACTTGATAGTTGAACAAGATTCCGTAATGTATCAAGCACCCGAAATTAATTCCCCGAAATTAGGCCGGGACACGTTCGCCTAAAAGCGGCATAAACCAGTCTAATCAGGTCCAGATTTTTGCGCGAAACACGACTCCAATTTTGAATCGAGTTACGAGATTACAAGACGCTGCCGTAACAAGTTACAAGACGTGGACGATAAACAAGTTATCTGGACCCTAATACCGGGGAATTAATTTACCAACTTGCCCTGTTGCGCTGTCTAATGGAAAATATCGGAGAAAAATGGGGTGCGGTAAAGAGGCCAGTAAAATACGAAGGGGAACAATAACGAGGACAAATCTCGGAAACCCTACACGTATTGTGGAGTCAGCAATTGCTGGAAGGTGGAGGAACTTGCTTGTGCAAGCGACAAATAATATTCCGGCATCTATAAGAACGTGGCTGTTTTTTTGCTTTTCTAGATGGTGAATTTTCGAGGATGGTGTGAAGGTACCAAGGATTATTATTAGGTCTTAACGCTCCAATCTGAGGCTCTAATAGGCACATAAATGTTCTTCAGAATATTAACTGCAATGTTATTACCAACTGTGTTCTGTGGTGATCACAAGGTAAACGAGAACGTCTATATCAAGTTTAGTTAGAGACTACAACTATGCAAATGCACAGTATTAGTTGTGGGATCTTTGACAATGAAATATGGGAATATATATCAACATTTGGTACATTGGACTAAAGCATCTGTATGCTAAGATTACATCGATTCCGCCTCAAAACAGCTAAACAGTTCCAATAAAAGTTAAAACAGTCTCTAAATTATATAATTTTCGTTTGAGTATTTGACATTTTTTTAATAAACACGAACGAAATTTCGAAATATGATAAAATACTCTAATATAGATAAAAATTTTAAAAGGTTCTACAAAGAAACTTTTGAAAAGCTTTAAAATATCCTAGAAATACCGACTGATTTAGAAGAGAACTTTCAGGATTATTTAAAGAACGAGAAACCTAATGCAGTAAAAAATAAAAGTAAAAATTAAACAATTATTTTTTTAACTCTTGAACAAAGTGTAGACCTGAACTTGAAAACAAGCCCTATTAAAATACAATTGAAAAAACAGTATAAGAAAGAATTTAAAGAATAATTTAGATAATGATTTAGAGAAAAATCGAACGAAGAATTTAAAGGAGGTCTATAGGCTTTAAAGATGATAAAGCAATATAAATGAGATCAGACTATTACATGACGTACCAAAACTTTTACAATAGAATTTAAAAAAAAATTTAGAACAGGACTGTGAGAAGACATGTAGCATTAGTAAGAAAGTATAAATAAAACATTTTTTAACAAAATAATTTTTAACTAAATAAATCTAAAAACGAGTTTAAAATAAGATTTAAGACAAATTTAAGAAAAAATTAATAAAATAACGTAAAAATATTGTAATATTTAGAGTTAAAAGATGTTAGAAACTAAAATAATGTAAATAAATGTTTTAAAATTATGTACAAAATCTTTAAAAACATTAAAAAAACCTGCTAAACATAATAAAACTTAAAAATTTAAAAGAATTTAAAAAGTTTTAAGGTTATAGAGACATTAGAAGCTACAAACCAAGCTAAACAGAATAATGTAATGGAACATAAAAAAAACATTTAGAAAAAACGGGCAACAGAAAAATTTTTGCGACTTATTTAAACAAATTTGAGAAAAAGATTTAGAAAACTTACCGAACAATAATAGAAAAAGTTTTGAAAAAGTGTTTAGAAGAGAATAGAAACAAGATATATTTTAAAGAACAATAATTATTAGAAGAAAAATCTAAAATCAAATTACGAGAAGGATCTAAAGATAACCTTAACAAGAAACTCAGTGGAAAATGTAAAAAGTTTCTGAATTATGTTACAAACTGAAAAACTTAAGTCGGTGTTTAGAAGGTTTATACAGAATCTATAAAAAAGATCTAGAAAATCTGCTAAAAAGCAAAAGAATTAATCTACATTATAACAAACTAGGATTTGTATTAGAACAAGAATTACAAAGAATTCTAGAATGGAATATAGAGAAGAAACTAAAACAGACTTTTTTAAGAACTAAATCATAAAAAAATAATAATGACTGGGTGTAAATTAAATAAGCAATTACAAAAGATTTTCAAATAAAATATAGAGAAGACACTTAACTACAAAAAAATTCTAAAAAAACGATATGTTAAAGGAGATCATTTAAAATTGAAAGATGAATCTACAGAATGATGTAGAAAGATAGTTAGAAATTTATCTAACAACTAATCTAAACTAAAAAAAAATTGATTGTGGAGAAAGTCTAAGATGTACTTAAAGGTGGTTTCAAAAAAAAATAATAATTAGAAAAAAATAAGAAAAACAGACACAGAACCTAAAAACAAGCTTAGGAAAAATTTGAAGGACAATTTAGAAAAAAATCAAATAAAGGTTTTATAAAAAAAATTACAAAAGCCTCTAGATTATAGAGACATTAAAAACTACAAACAAATCCAAAAGGAATAATCTAAGCAGAACCACAAAAAACATATAAAAAATCGTGTATATAGTCACAGAAAACTTTTGACGACTATTTTAGACAAAACCATGAAAAACATTTAAAAAAATTACCGAAAAATTTAGAAAAAAATTATTTTAAGAAGGGTTGAGAAACAACTTTAGCAAAGAATTGAAAGAAAAAATGTAAAACTAAAAATTCAAATAGAAATTTAAAATAGTCTACATAAAATCAATAAAAAAAATAAAAAAATAATCAAATTTTTTTTTAAAAATGCAGTGTTTTAAAGAAAAGTTTTAGAGAATATGTGTTTAAAGATAATGCAAAGAAAAATAAAAAAAACTTCTAATAAACAATTTTAACAATTTTTAGTTCTTAGAGCAAAGTGTAAAAATAAAACCTAAAAATAATTTTTTGAAGCGAGGTTGAAGATAAAAATGACGATATTTTTTTACAACGCTCGTTATTTGTATTTCCTAAAAGTGTTGTAAAAATTTAATTTCTCCATTTTTCACTTTTATAAACCAGGAGCAGACGCGCCTCAATAATGAAACAAGATTTAGCTCTTCTTAAATGTAACTCCCCCGACAATTATTAGGTAATTTAATAAACCTTTTCAAGAAAAAACAACAACCTCTTTGTAATTACTCGTCGGTTTTATCCTTAGAGACAAATTGTTAAACGCCTACATTTGCAATAAAAGATGACAGAATACCCTTCACTCTCAATATCTATAAACTGGAGACAAATATTTACTCGCCACATTTTACCACTTCTCCTGTTTACCTTTGTCTCTTCCGTAACAAACCCACTTTGTAAACGATAGTCTGTTCCTCAGTCATCCGGAGAGATTACGAACTTGGAGGCGGAATATCGACAGTGGCGTCCGTCGTTGGGATAACATATTTCATGTTTCGTAATCATATATATAAAAGAGAGAAGTGGAGAAATTTATTGTTTACCTTCCAACCCGAGTGCAGATCAATTTCGCTCGAGCACCTCTTATCAGTTTATTGTTATTTTTACGAAGGTTTACTCAATTTTCTCTGTTTGTGCAACTGGTAATGTAATTTGGAGAATGCTATATTTTACGCTTTTACCCTAGTTTCGCTAAGCACGGGGGAGTTGCCGCATAACGACATCGACTCTCATTACCATCATTCAGCTTTAAGCTCACAATTTTATTCATAAAATGCAACAAACTTATTGATTTTTCTGCCCAAAAAATTATTTTGGAAAATGCAAAAATGGTGGAGGCGCCGGGCAAACAAAACTTACTTATCTTACTTTTAAAAAATTATTTTCAATGATGAAAGCGCCAGACAATCAAAACATATATATTTAACGTTA
The DNA here is from genome assembly GCF_031307605.1 of Tribolium castaneum. Taxonomy (NCBI): domain Eukaryota; kingdom Metazoa; phylum Arthropoda; class Insecta; order Coleoptera; family Tenebrionidae; genus Tribolium; species Tribolium castaneum. The sequence goes on from NC_087394.1 coordinate 4,176,477, forward strand.
AAAAAGTTATATAAGAAATGCAAAAATGGTGGAGGCGCCGGGCAAACAAAACTTCGCTTATTTTATTTTTAAAAAATTATTAGTAATAGTAGAGGCGCCGGGCAATCAAAACATATTTATTTTACCTTGTAAAAATAGTTTTATTAAAAAAATGGAAAAATGGTGGAGGTGCCGGGCAAACAAAACTCTAGCTTCAAATAAAATTCTCTTCGCGTTTGAAGTCAAATTATAAAATGTGTGTACAAAACAGTGAGTCAGGTCACTGTAAACCCAATTTTCGTGTCTTTGGCCACGTTTCGTCCGCTTACTTAGCGCAACGTGCAGCTGCTGTATATCTATGCATTCAAAAGCAAATTGCCAATTTCGTTTTACAAACAAATTCGTTTACGCGAATTGTTGATATTGTACACACCATAACATTCACCACGAAGCCGGTTCAAAAGGGAGATTATTTCTAAAGATATGCCGACTTTTTTAAGACGGAGCCGAATCCTGCTTCCGCATGGTAGAGGAAACGTTGTTATTAATTTCATCGCTAATTCCGTCAAAGAAATTTAAATATTGCTGAAAGTACACCGATTTAAATCTGCTGAATATGACAAGGTTTCTTTTAAAGACCGGAAGCAGACTCTGGCGTAATTAAAACAGGTTTTGCAAAAAATAAATATCTAACGGAATCAAAGAAGCAGGTCGGGATTATCTTTTTAAAGAAACTGTTTAGGAAAAACTGTGAAACTTAATTAGTTTCGCGAGTTGCAAAAGGTATAGAAATGTATGAATCGTAATGTGCATTGGTGCGAAACTTATTGTGCAAACATGATTTGAGTTGTTTGAACTTTTACACCAATAAAGTTACTTACATAACAATGGTGAGTGTTGTAGTTTACAACTCATAAAAAAGTACGTAAAACCACATCAAGCTACATAAAAGCTATTAAACGCGAATACAAATAATTAATTGAATTAAAAAATTAAAAACAATTGAAAAATGTAAACGAAGAGTTGATCAAAGAACTGGTATTTATAAAAAAATAGCAAAAGAAGAAGAAACAAATATACAAAATATGTGGGTTCTTGATACCCTAGAAACTACAAAAACAAACTACAGAAGACAACTTTACACAGAACATGGAAATTGATTGAGAAAAAAACGTTGACATTCAAAAGAAAAATTTAAAGAAGTTTTAGTCTAAAATGCAAATAAATAATCTGGAAAAAGATCTACACAAAAATAATCTACTGAAGAAAGAGACATTAAAAACTTCCAACAAACCAAATTTTTTTTGGTTTCCACCGCGAAATGTAGACATAAATTTATAATTTTCATCAAAAACAAGTTAACAATTTCATAAATTTAGCCAGTCACTATTGCTTTTTTCATTTGTTTAAGCATATTGTAGAAAAGTTTTGCTAAAACTATTTATGAGCTATTTTCGTTGCAAATGAGTTAAAAATAACACAAAATTTGATCGAAAACAATTACAAGTTTAGGTTTTTTTCAAAATATTTTATTTAAACTGGCTGAAAAATTAACATATTTACGGAAATTTATGTTGTTTCAATTGTTTTGGCTCCAGTAGTTTAACAACTTCTAAAGGATGTTAAAAATTTAATAATAATAATTATAATAATAAGCCAGTTTTTGTGTATTTGTGTGCATACAAACCTCTTGAAAAATGCTAAAAATACTTTTTGAAAATTTAGGAAATAATATAGAAAATTTTAAAAAAAGATATAAAGACATATCTAACAAAAAACTGAAAAAAAAATAACAGAACATTTGATATAAAAAAAGGCAAGAAATTTTATTATGTAAAAAAAAGTTAAAATTTAAAAATGTACTTTACAAAATTGAAGCAGTCGTCTCACTAAAGAACCAAAAATGTAGAGCTAGAGAGTATAAACTGTACAGTAATAAAAAAAGTTTTGTTTCAGTCAGTACTTTGTTTCGTCTTTATAAGTGAGTATAGAAAACTATTTATTGAAAGATTAAAAAATGTAAAACTCAAAAAAGTATTGAGAAGTTCAAATAGTAAAGATAAAAATTTTATTAAGTCATTATTTAGTTTTATCTTTGAAAGTAAGTCCAGAAGAAAATTCAATGAGAAATTTAGAGAAGAGACTTAACTTGAGAGAGTTTCAAAACTACAAGAAAAATTTAAATACTAGGTAATTAATGAAGAAATAATTTATACTTTTTTCGTTAAAAATCAGTCAAAAAAACGTAAAACAGAACACAGAACAGGCTGTATTCGAGAAACTTTATAAATTCCAGAGAACCGTAAAGAATTAAAACCACAAATTAATGAGAAGACTAGAAAAAATGTAAAAAAATATACAAACGGTTAAGAATTTTAATTTCAACAACTGAAGTAAATTAAAAAAACAGTCTCAAAAGAAAAAAATTGATATTAGTTTTTTTATTTTGTTCCGCTTTTGGTTTTTATTTAAAAACAGGAAAAACTTTAATGTTTGTGTTATGTTATTAATGTATTTGTCTTTAATAATAGTTTGAAACTTGTTTTTAAGAGTCATAAATCGTAATTTCTGATAGTTGTAATTTGTAAGTAACAGACTTTATCTACAAACCTGTTGATTATGGTCACAAAAAATTCATTAAAGTTTTTTACTTTTATTGCATGAATTCATTAATTAAAAGCACTCTTAAAATTTGCGGCACGTATTTCAATCCGTCACTTAGTTTAAGTTTTTCCGTTGCAAGCTTGGATTGAATTTCGTCCGCGTCCCAATTTGTCTCAATTTCCAAATCGTTCAATCTCCATTCTAATTATATTAACCGAACAAACATTACTTGAAAACTGGCGTACAATCCCTCGAAGGCAAACATTTTCCTCAGCCCCTATCGTCACTGCATCTCGTTAATACATCCATTTAACACAAGTCCCAGATCGGACAAGTTCGCAAGTGCAATTTATCGTAGAGTTAATTGCAATGTTAATTTATAAGTCCTTTGGTAAACATATCCAGCTGGCAAAAAAGCCCGGCCACGCCTTCTCAAAACTTGCCGCCAAACAAATTAGAGAAATTATACACATTTGTACAGTTTACACAACGTATTTACTCGTGACACATTATGCGATAAATTCATTTGCGACAAACCACCATCAGCCATAAAGCAGCAAGTATTAATTAAGTCCCTCCGGCCTGAATCCTAATGAAATTTATTCGGGATTTTTAGGTTTTGCGTGTGTTTAGGCCGCCTCTAATTGAAATAAGAGGCGGAAGCCCCCAGACACAGCGGAGTCAATTCACTGCGAATTGGGATCTATGTTGCAGGGCGACAATCGGTCTTGCACTGTTCATGGAATCATGTCCTTGTTTACGGCTAATGTCAATATTACATGATATACACGGAAATGTTGCACACAATGGGCTCGCGCTCTCGCTCCAACTTGACAAGGAAACCTGCTCGATCGATAACAATTATTCTATAATTTCCACTCGCAGAACAGGTAACTAAAGATAGGCGAGCTTTGCAGCATTCTGAATAGATGAATAAGCAATTAATTCGCTGCCTAATCAACCCGGTTTATTCTATTTTGGTCGATGCTTTATTTTATTAATTTGTTGCATGCGGCATGATATTCCAACTACGAGCGAGCGCAACTTTGCCTACAAATGGAAGCTAATCATTGTTCGTTTTTCAAAGACAAATAAACACCAGATCAAAGATACGGGCTTTTTAAATGTGTTGGGTTTGGAAACTTTCAAAACAACCACCACCAAATGGCGTATCTGATTTCATTTTCGGGATTACGTCTAAAAGGCAACCGCTACGTTTATCAAATTTCAAGGTGTTTGCTTGCCACAAACGAGCACAAAATTCGACGGTTTTGTCAAATTTAAGTGGGGATTTTTTAATACTTGGGAAGCGAAAAATCATTTATTATTACATTATTTCATAAATGACACAAGATTTGAAAACTGCAGTTGTTTTTTGATGTTGAGATTTTAATAAAGAATTTTGTTACCAAAAGAGTAAAAAGTTTTTTAATGTTTACATTTTAAAGTTGTCGTGACCATTTTATGTTTAATATTTTTCTCCTTTTTTGCTAGTTTATTATCTTTTCTAGATTTACTTTTAATTTTTTGCCTTGATTGCATTATATATATTTTTTCTACAAAGAGTTATTTTTTTGGTTATTTTCTGTACAACATTTTTCAACACTTGTTTTAATACTGTCTAACTGAAACTTTTTTCTGATCTTTCTTTATTTTTTTACAAATCCTTATTTAGATTTGCTTTAAATTCTCAATTTTCTATAGCGTATATATTTTATTTTACATTTTATTATTTGTTTCTTATATTCTCTTCTTTTTTTTATAAAACGCTAGAATCTAAAGTACAATAATTGTTAAACAATCTTAAAAACAAAGAAATAAAGATTCTTTTTCTTTTAAGATTCCTTAACATCTTAAATATTTTATTCCAAATTTTTTCTTAAAATCCTTACAAAAAAATTTAATTGTTGTTTTATTAGGCTGTATTGACTTATTTCAAATTTAGATTTCTCTGTATCTTAGTATTTATAAACTTTTTAAAAAACTCAAGAAAACAGAAAAATGAATAAATGAAAAATGTGGATACAAAATATCTAAATGTTTTTCTTAATTAACCTTTAGAAGCTTTCAAACTCTTTTACAAATTATTTTCTAAGCTTTTCAATATGAAGAGTATTTTTTCATTTGTTTTTGCATTCCTTTCTTAATATTTTGAGCAAAGATTTTTATTTGATATTTTTTTGCAATGGCTTCTAGAATTTGTACCTAGTTTTAACCTTCATTGATATTTTTCTGTCTAAAACGCCTTTAAATTCCAACTTAGATTATTTTTTAGTTCCTAACATTTTTTATAGTTACTTAATTCCTACAGTTTCTAAACTCACCAAAGTCAAATTTCTTTAAGTTTTTCAAATTTAGTTTGTTCTTTAAACTAAGAGATTAATTAATTTAAATAACAATTACCGTTTTAAAACGGTAAATAATGATTTCAAATATTACTTTTTTTGCTAACTATTACATGGTCTACCTTTTTTTACTTTGGATTCTCTAAATATTTACCAGACTTTTAAAGTGTTTTTGTTCGTTTTTTAGTTTGGTTTACTTTTTTAAGCGATGTTTTCTTTTTTTTTTTTCTCGTTTTCTTTTATTACTTTTTTGGTCTTATACTTTTTTTTATTTCAAAGCAATTTTTTTAGCTCTCAAAACTTCAGCCATGAATATAGACGGCGTATTTTTTTGTTGTTTATTTTTGTTCCTGTTTCTGAGACTATTAGAGTATTTTGAGAAATGAATTATCTGATCTAAATTGCCTGTTGGTTTTTTGTTAGGACATTTGTACAATATCGTTAATAACATCATTAAAAAATTAAATTTTTATTTTTTTATTTTAAAACTTTTTGTCATTAACAATAAATAGTTTACTTACTCAAAAATAATAGAGAAAACAGACGTTAAACTAAACATAGATTGTTTTCGCTTTTATTATTTTTTTTATTGCTTTTAATCATGGAGTACTAGAGTAGAGTAACTGAAATCAACACAAAGTATGTAAGAAATTTATCTTTGTTAATATTTTTGTTTCTAACGAAAAAAATTAATGTCACTTAAGTTTACTCATCATTTGTCACAAAATATTAAATTACAAAAAATTTTGAAAAAAAGTTATCGCAAATTTAACATTGACGTAAAAATGGTGGATGCGCCAGGCAAACAAAAATTAGTTTTTGAATATATATTATATATATATATATATACGTATGACAGAAATGAAAGGACAAAAAATGACAAAGCTTTTATGATAGATAACCAAGTTTTAGCTTCTCGCGACAGTTCATGAATTTTATTGTAGTCTCCTTGAAAACTTGTAATTAATTAACATTAATATTCTTTTATATTTAAGAAAAAATGAAATCAGAGTTGTCATATAAAGTAATTTTTTCAACATTTTTTTTATTCCAAACAAACCCAGACAATAGCAACAAGTAGAGAAAATTTATTTTTATATTTTTTTACTTGCTTGTGTGAATTATTTTTGTAGGTCCACACAGTAATTTTTTTACGTTGCCTACATCTATAAATCTATAGATATCTAAAACCGACTGAGTATTTGTATTACTTGGAATAAAACTTTTACACCAAAAATGGTGGATGCGCCGGGCAAACAAAAATTATTTATTGCATCATTAAAACATATGTTATTACTTTAATAAATTATTAGAAATTAAACAATTTTGTATTATTTTTGTCATTTGCAATAGAATATTTGTAAAATATTTCATTACCTTTCTTGATTTTGACTAATTTTTTAATTTATAATTTGTGTTAAATTAGTAAAGCTGCCCACCTGCAGCGATTTATAGCTGAGTCTCATCTGCCCGTGACAATCTTTTACTTGCTTGTGCGAAGCATTTCTGTAGGTCAAGAGAGTATTTTTTTACGTTGCTTACATCTGTAGATTTACAGACATCTAAAAACGACTGTAATTGTATTACTTGAAATAAAACGTTTACATTAAAAATGGTGGATGCGCCGGGAAAACTGAAATAGTTTATTGCATCAGTAAAACATATGTTATTACTTCAATAAATTGTTAGAAATTGAACAATTTTTTATTATATTTGTCATTTGCAATAAATATTTGTAAAAGATTCGATTACCCTTCTTGGCATTGGCAAAATTTTTAATTTATAATCAGTGTTAAATTAGTAAACCTGCCCCCCTGCAGCGATCCATAACTGGGTCCCATCTGCCCGTGACAATCTGACAAGTACAAGCAGTCCGTTCCGCATTTGCGCCACCATCTGCAAGTCTATGATTTACAGCCGCATCGGGTAAACCTTCATCAAGCAATTATCGAAATTTCCTAAATTATTTGTTTTTCTTATATTGTTGATTTACGAGGCGCACAATCCCTCCTAATTGGATTTAATTTAAGCCCGATTAAAAAACGCTCCACTATCGAGATTAAAAGAATCGAAGATTTCAATCCGATTCGGCTTAAAAAATCTATTATGACGGCGAGCAACAGTCGGAGCTTTTCCAATTATTGCGTTGGGTTCAAATGTTTACCGGATGTCTCTGCGGTATCGATTTAATTTAGGACTTCTTTTTCTTCGCTTTGCTTTAATTCGGACGGTGCTAAAAGCCGGATGGATGCAATAGAATTTAAATAGGAGCATTCGCACTTAAGCAAACAAATGGAGCGTTAACGGACGTGGAAGGAGAATATACAAGAATTACACTTTATTTCCGGATACGCTCCACTATCTTTAGCGCCTTCGACAAACTATTATCTGCTATTGGAAAGACGTAAGTTTTTCGATTCGAACGACTCTGAACTGTTATAGGGTCAATGGGACGGTTTTACTTCACTACAGTCAAACGCGAATCTATATCTATGGCTTGAGATAAAAGACACTACGACTCCATCCTTTTCCACTTAAAAGTAATTACAAGAACAAAAAACAAAAGGATTTATCTGTAACACTTAAACAGTTTGATTGATAAGTTCAATAAGAAACAATTTGCGTTTTTGTGCCATGCAGCTATACATGCAATATTGCATGGAATGTTAGATGAAATGTTTATAGACTAAAAGATTAAAGCCATTTCAAATTATATTAAAAAAGAACCTTATTAGAAAGTAACAAGCAACGCTTGATTTTGTTAAGCAATTAACTAACAAGTTTACCCGTTTTTATAAAGTTTACACCACCATTTCCATTACTCGAAGACATTTATGTCGCATTGTTTCGCATGTCCAAGCTTTTACTCTAATTCGATCATTAAATTCGAGCTGAAACGCATAAATGTGACACACACTGAATTTTGCTCATTACATGTTAAGCGCAATACAACTACGTTATGAGGTTAACAATTTGCTTAATAAATTAAAGTGATTTGTTTGTAGACGTATGAACAGCTTTGCAGCGGTAAATTTGGATTAAGAGAACAATGGTCAGTTCTTCAATTGGACATTCGAACAAAATAAGCAAGAAATTTTTGCAGTGAAAGTCATTTTTTGTTTTAAAAATATTTTGCGATAATACTAAGCCGTTATCGAGTTTAAGTTACAAATTGTTGCTTTAGTAAATTGGGAAATTCAGATTTTTGAGTGATTTTTTTACAATTGATTCACTTGGCCTAGAAGCCTACGTTCAAATAAGTTTTTTTACTGTGCTAATTCAACCAATATAAAGGTTTTTTTCAAGTTAAGACAAAGCAAGTTCTGTTTTTGAGCTTCCAAATTTGTATTTATGATTTCAAAATCAAGTGCAGACTTTTCCGTAACAAAAAATTTAATATAAAAACGAAAAAAAAAATTTGCATAATTACTACCTAATCAAATATTTTGTCTCTACTATTCAATGTAAGAAAAGTATATTTTATCGTATTACAATTAATAAATTAAATAAAATCGATTTATTTTGTGACAATATTTTCGTAGATTTGGTTGACTATACCAGTGGTCCTACGTTCAAATAAATTTTTTCTCTGGGTTGGTTCAAACAATTTAAAGGTTCGCTTTAATTGAAGACAAAGAGTTTCTGTTTTTCATCATACGAATTTGCATTTATTATTTATCAGTACATAGTTTTTAGAAAAAAAAGAATCTTATAAAAAAACGAAAAAAAACTTGCATAATAAAATAAGTTGTTTATTCTTTTATTTTTTTATTTGTCGTTTTACTATTAATAGAGTTCGGATTTTTTAACCTAAAATTGACGGAAATAAGCACTAAAGTAAGCTTAAAACTTAAGCAAAATATGCAATTATGTTCAAAAACTGCAAATATGCGTAAAATAACACTTAAAACTTTTTTCAGGAAAGCTTTAGAGCTATTTAAACAAAATGTATTTATTAAATATTTAGCAAAACAAAAAAAGTAGTATATCGTCAAGTAATTTAACAAAAATTAAGTATAGAATATTTTGAGTTCTAATAACTTTTTCAAATCCTTATTGAAATAATCTAAACAAACGTTTGGGTATTGTGTGGCGATTTGTAAATTTTGAAACAAATTCTGAAGTGATATGAACCAATTCAGTAAATAAATTTACAGCAAATTTATGAGTATAGATAAAAAGATGAAAATTTTAAAGGTGTGATACAATTTTGAAATAATCTAAGTAGACGTTCAAACTTAGTGTTAAAATTTTAAAATAAAAAACTTAAATAATTTGCTCCAACACATAAAATAAATTATTATGAACGTAGGACCCACAGTGGGTTGCAAAGTCAACTAATTGTGATAAATCAATATTTCCTTCAGTGGTAATTAAAAAACAACAAAATGTAACTTAAACTTTATTTGTCTCAATCTAAACAAACGATTGAGTACAGTGGCGACTTGTGAATTTTGAATACAATAAAGTAAATAAGTTTATTTGAACATAGGATTCTTGAGGTCGTCCAAATGTAAGAAAATGTTTGAGCTTAAAAAATTCAAACTTTTAACTAGAAACTAAAATTATTTTGAAGGTTGAAGATTAACAATCAATTACAGTTTTTCTTAGAAAAACTTACTAATGTTTAAACACGTTTCGACACTTGTACACGTATACGTTTGAAATAAACCTGCTTTATTACGGCGCAGTTCGTGCAAATCTTAATCTTTCTCTTTGCCATCACACGTCTCACCGAAATTTACATCTCTAACTGCTAATAATAATGTTATAAAATCAGAACCGGAGCATGAATCCCTATTACACATCCATTACGCTTTCCCAGTTGAGACACTAATGAATGCTAATAACGGCGTATCAAGACGCCGCGACGACATTATCACATGTCGAAATACAGCAAAGAACAAGAGCCAAAGAACGAATCGTAAAGCGAAACATCGCACACCTCTGTTTACGGACGGCCGAATGGCCGCATTAAAAATAATACCCCTCTGAATGTTGACGATTATTTTAATTTTAGAAAGGCGGTTGTGGACAACATTCGTTTGATAAAAGTTAATATTTTATTAAAAAAAAACTGATTTGAGTCAGAAAACATCTCTGGAAACATCAAGCTCCCTCACCCACTTACCTCATTACCGCATTATTGATTATAGAACGCGTCCATTACGTCTCCCCAAATCCACAATTTCTCAAAACCTCCCCGTAACAATTATTAAAGCCGATAGTCTTACTTTTCCCTCACGCAATAATTTAATTCCGGCGATATTCAAATCTGGCAAATTCTTGTTCATCCACCACAATTATGAATCCGAAGCTTTAATCTTCTCCGTCTCATTAAAACACGATAAATTTCCCAAATGCAGGAACAGTCGACTTATCTCGCAAAAATCGGTCCATATTTAGGCCGAGTAGGTGCGAAGCCCTGCGGGCCCCTTTATCTCCCAATTCCAGGGAAGAAATCACAACATCCCGGTTTTAAACTGTCTCGTATCTGTTAAAATATGCGTGCCTTGACAGCGTATATTTACGCCCAGAGCATCCACCAGCAAACACAAATTTATACTCATTTCCTCGTGTGACATACAAGAGACAAGTTATAAAGTCTTCGGTGTGATAGGGGAGCAGCCCCGGGCCGACGCCGCGTCACTAACACGGTTTGCCTCGAGAGGAATGCACTATGTATAAATAAGCGAGAAACAGCGACTACAGATATTGATATAAATGAACGGGAGGTAAGTGGGATTTATGACACTTCCGACGACTTAATGCACACCTATGGGCCCCCTTATGTCACTTAAGTTGTTTACAGCTCCAACCAGATGGAAAGGGGACGCCAAACTTTCAAAACCACAAAAAGAAAAAGCCACTGACTAAATTTTTATATTAAAACACTTTAACGAAATTTTTTAAAAAAATCTGGAAAAGAGTCTACAAAAAAATGACACCAACTTAACTGAAGATTATTATTTGAAGCTATAAATCATCATAATATAAATGGATCGGTTGGAGTAATGTGAACAGTGACAGCTGAACATATAAATTATGTAATAAGTTACAATTTAACTATAGCTCTGTAACTATCAGTTTGAATAATTAGAATTTACATACAATTAACGCAGCAATTAATAGTAATTATTTTTAAGCACCTATAAAAAAATGTTAAAATGATTGAATACATATCATAAACCCTTAAAAACTTTACTTGTTTTTTTAATAAAAGTGAATTTTCGCACTGGAATTACTAAATTTTGGCTTGTTGTAGGAATTGCTCTGTTTCAAAAATAAATTTTCTTGATCGCATAACAAGACAAATAATGTAAACCTTCCATTAGTTAAAACCAACACAGTAAAAAAAATTATTTGAACTACGACCTCCGACAATTCAATCAATTATACGAAGAGATTTCTACTCAAAAATCACATTTATTTAATTTAATTTTAGTTAGAGTTTAGATTATTAGCATTTTGTTAATCCAATTGTAGTTTAAGCTTATTTGCTAATTTAGCATAATTATGCTAAAAAAACTTTTTTTGGTGCTGTTTTTATTTTTTTTAAATTTTAGGTTTCCAAAAATTTTTTAGCTGTAATATTATCAAATTGATTTAGAAATTAATAATTTTTAAATAAATAAAATTTTGTCATATAAATAATGAGCGAGCACGAAATGCAACTTTAATAAATTAAGTTAAAAAAGCACTGGTTGCAAAAGAATATTTTTGAATTAGAATTCATTTCTAAAGCAAAATTTTTTACTAAACAAATTGCCGTAGTAAGGTGTAAAAAAAATTACAAAGAAACTTCTGTTTCGCAGCTTCCCAAGTTTTTATTTTTGTATTTACTATTAAAGTACTGGCAGTTACATTTTTTGGATTTTTAATTACCAATTTAGAAAGTAATGATTTTTTGACTGCAAATTTGGTTTTATAATTAGTTGAGTTCGCGACCTAGTAGGAGTCCTACTCTCAAATAAATTTATTCCATGATTTAAAGCAAATTGTTTATGATGGCTCCTTCAAAAGTTTTATTTTCCGATCCAGATTTATAAATTTATTTACAGTATTAGTTCAAATCACTAAAAAATTTTTTTCAAAATTTACAAATCGCTACACTAGATTCAAGTGTTTGTTTAGATTATTTCAAATGAACTTCTGTTTTTCAATTTCGGAAATTTATTTTATTTATTTACCATTTGAAATCGAAGCTACATTCGGTGGTTTTTTAATTACTAATTTAAGAATTATTATTATTATTATTATTATTATTATTATGATTATTATTATTATTATTATTATTATTATGGGTTTTGTAATTTTTTTGACTCCTAATTTTTTCTTGAAGTTAATTGAATTTTTGTAAATTTAGTGAGGATCCTACGTTCAAATAAATTTATTCCATGTGTTAGAACGAACTGTTTAATATTAACCCTAGGTCCGCACGTTTGCTTAGATTATTTCAAATGACGGCACCTTCCGAATTTTCATTTTCCCATTTAGATTCATAAATTTCTCGATGCAGACCTTAGTTTCCTCTTTGCCCCTCCGAAAGAAAGTTATTTGCATCGATTGTTCGTGCGGTTGTTTGATTAAGTGACAATGCGGCTGTAGTTATCTGGGTCGTTATTGGATTTTCAAAGTTTGCGGAACTGTGTGGAGTTTTCTCGGAGGAAATCGTTGTTTTAATCATCATTTAGCCAGTTGTTGCTCGCCGCACTAATCACAGTCATGGTGCACTAACTTTGTTTACTAATTAGCCCTCCCTCCTCCTCCTCTTGCGGTTAAAAGCAGCGTTTAGTTTAATTCGTCTTGCTTCTCCGGAAAGCAGCGCATTTTTACCTCCTTGGGAAAAGTTTTAATTAGTAGGTCGTGACGGGTCACGTCCGGATGGACACGGATTTTCGATAATGTCTTGAGAGAGCGATTCTTTTGCATGATAATTAAGAGAGGAAACGCGCTAACGAGCAGATTGAGCGATGTCGGAATAATATCTTTGGTCTTTTTCCGTCGAAACGGAATTAGTGTAATGCAGTAAGAGCTAACGTTGTAAAATAAGAAAAGTAAAGTGCCGGGATAACGGGATTTCATTCCCAAGTTTTAACTTTGGAAAACTACTTACATCGGAAGAGACAGGACGTAATTAAGTATGGAAATAATGCGCTCGAAGAATATGAAACTTGCGAATTGGAACAGTATTCTAAACAGCGGTTGTCGCTTTATGAGCTGGCAAAAATCGGACATTAGCGGGAATTGCGTCTGCATAATGTTGGAAAAGTCGAAGAAAAATCTGATTAATTATCTCGGTCTGGACGAACTCTACTCCACAGAGTTGAACAATTTGAGAAACTTGTTTGAACCAGTCGGAGGCAGGCGTGCCAAATTTCTATTGAACATTGCGAAGATATTTTATTTTATGGACTTGGAAGTTTATGCAGCAAGATTAATGTTCGAGAGTTCTTATCCGATTGTTGTTTTCTAGTTTCTTAAACTTGTGTACTGCTTTTTTCCAACAGATTGAAACAATGTCTTTATCTTCGGACCGTTCACTGCCAGACATTTGCTGATTTCGAATAAAGCAAACAAAAGTTAAACGCGACGTTCAAACACAAAGCTTTATCGGTTTAAAAGTTTAATACAAAACGCTAAGTTTTTATTTTCGACATTTTTGGAAATTATTACTGCGAATAAAAACAGTTTAGCTCAAACCTAATTTCCGACAAGTTCGGTTCTGGAACTTGCAAGATCCGCCTGCACTGACTAACAATAAAGCGAATTTAACTGGGGCGGTGTGCAAATGCTGCACTCAGCAAAAACGGTTATTGGTGGTTGTTTCGTACGGAAAGATGTACACAAGTTGCATTTGCTTGTGATAATGGAACGAGAGATAAGATGAGGTGGTAAGTTGTTTCGATGCGCTTGGATTGCCATCTCTACATAAAAAGGTAATTAGGAGAATCGGGCACGTGGGGGCCATTAACGCGAGAAGGCGTGACATTAATGCTAGAAGCCTGCTGAATTAGTACTGTATATTTTATTCGAGTGGAAAAATCGATGCCGGATTTCTGACCTCGAGAATCTTTAAACCTGCAACTGATTCATAATTTAGCGCTTTTGCTGATCATTATTTCATAAATTTCAAGCTTAATGGTTTTTTTACTATTTAGTTGTTGAGAGACATTAATTTCTGATTTGTTTTATTTATTGATCATGGCCGAGGGTCCTACATTCAAATATTTTTTTTTCCATTTATTATTGATTTAAAAAATATCGACATGTGTCGCTTATTCTAAATGTTATTATTTAAGTCAAAAGAATTGAATTGTTGTTAAATTCTGATTATACAGGGTGTTTCACTTAAGTCTTTCGAGCCTGATATCTCAGATATGTCTCAACGAATTTTTATGAAATTTAAAACACAGATATTTTGGAAGGGAAAGATCGAAATCCAATTAAAGCAACAATTCAAGTCTTAAAAACGTAATTTTTAAATCAATTAAGACTTATATTAAAAAATTAATCCACAATAAAAAATGCTGTAAAAAATTCATTTCTTAAAACGTTTTTCTTGCATAAAAAAAATTAATGTGGGTATAGCGTAGATCCCTATGAAACAAATGCACACTACTACTAAATTTTGGTCACCCCTACTTGCACAAACGTAAGTGTCAACGCAAGTTTCTCACTCTTACAAAGTTAAAATACAATTTTTTGACTTACTTGTTGTACTGGATGCTTTATTTCTTTCAAAAGGGACTAAAAGACTAAACAAATGTAAAACTTTTAATCGTTCAAGAGTTTGGAATTATTTTGTAAACTGCTGGTTGGATTCTTTTCAAAAGCTTGAATTAGAACCCCAACTATTTTTTCGTTTCCAGTGAGTCGATTTTTTTACGTATGTTTTCTGTGTCTTCAAATTATTGCCGATTGTTTGAACTTTAAATTATATAGAGTTTCATTTAACTAACATTTAACAAAAGGTAGACGAATATTGTTTTCTTTTTCAACAACACAAAAATTTCTTCTACTGTTGTTTGTTATTAAAGTAATTTCACTAAACTAATACAATTTTACTTTTCTAGTAGCGCACACACCTTTGACAGTATTTTCAGTGGTGCACAAAATGCTGCTTAGCGATGTTTTATCAATTATTTCAAAAGGTAACTGCTCAAATATTTTTAAAATTTGGATTAAGTTTTTAACAACAAAATCTATTTTTTTTCTTGGATCAGCTGAGCCATTTGGTTAATTTTTTGTTTGGAGATTTATTTTTCGGGGTTTAATGGTCCAATTGTAATTTGGTTTTATTTTAAGTACAAAAATCATAGTTTTGAATTTTATTTTTTAACTTGAAGTCATGTATTGTTCTTAATTAAATACGTTAGTTAACAAGTAACTGGGATATTAAGCTCTAAAGTTTTAGCTAAGATACGTTGTAGTTTATTGAAGCTTTTAGTGCCTTAGAAGTGTCCTACGTTCAAATAAATATTTTCGCTCTATTTATTGTTGATATAAAAAATTATATGCTTGTTACACTAGTTACAGATGTTTTTTTTTAATTTTTTTTAATAATATAGTTTTTAATCATAATAAATTCATTTTAAATTTCATAACAATCTGTTGACAAATAACTGAGATATGTGGCTAAAAAAATTTTGCGGTTTAATGGTCCAATAGTAATTTGGTTTTATTTTAAGTACAAAAATCGTATTTTTAAATTTTATTTTTTAACTTGAGGTCATTTATTGTTCTTAATTAAATACGTTAACAAATAACTGAGATATTAAGCTCTAAAGTTTTAACTAAGATACGTTGTATTTTAATTTGATTTTTATTTTATTCAAGCTTTTAGTGCTTTAGAAGTGTCCTACGTTCAAATAAATATTTTCGTTTTATTTATTGTTGATTTAAAAAATTATATGCTTGTTACACTAGTTATAGATGTTTTTTAATTTATTATTTTTTTTAATAATATAGTTTTTAATCATAATAAATGCATTTTAAATTTCATAACAATCTGTTGACAAATAACTGAGATATTAAGCTAAAAAATGTTTACGGTTTAATGGTCCAATGGTAATTTGGTTTTATTTTAAATACAAAAATCGTAGTTTTAAATTCTTTTTTTTAACTTAAAGTCAATTATTGTTCTTAATTAAATACGTTAACAAGTAACTTAGATATTAAGCTCTAAAGTTTTAGGTAAGATACGTTGTATTTTAATTTGATTTTTAGTTTATTGAAACTTTTAGTGCTTTAGAAGTGTCCTACGATCAAATAAATATTTTCGCTCTATTTATTGTTGATATAAAAAATTATATGCTTGTTACACTAGTTATAGATGTTTTTCAACTTATAATTTTTAAAAATATAGTTTTTAATCATAATAAATGCATTTTAAATTTCATGACATTTTGTTGACAAATAACTGAGATATTAAGCTAGAAAATGTTTACGGTTTAATGGTCCAATGGTAATTTGGTTTTATTTTAATTAAAAAAATCGTGTTTTAAAATTATATTTCTTAACTTGAGGTCATTTTTTGCTCTTAATTAAATACGGTAACAAGTAACTGAGATATTAAGCTTAAAATTCTTAGGTGAAACACGCTGTATTTTAATTTAATTTTTATTTTATTAAAGATTTTAGTGTCTTGAAAGTGTCCTACATTCAAATAAATATTTGTGTTGTATTTATTGTTGATTTAAAAATTCATCTGCTTGTTATACAAGTTTTAGATGTTTTTAAATTAATTATTTGGAATTTTTAATCATAATAAAAGCATTCTAAATTTTATAACAATCTGTTGACAAATAACTGAGATATTAAGCTAGAAAATGTTTGCGGTTTAATGGTCCAATGGTAATTTGGTTTTAATTTAATTAAAAAAATCGTGTTTTAAAATTATATTTCTTAACTTGAGGTCATTTTTTGCTCTTAATTAAATACGGTAACAAGTAACTGAGATATTAAGCTTAAAAGTCTTAGGTGAGACACGCTGTATTTTAATTTGATTTTTATTTTATTAAAGCTTTTAGTGCCTTGAAAGTGTCTTACATTCAAATAAATATTTTTGTTGTATTTATTGTTGATTAAAAAAATCATCTGCTTGTTATACAAGTTTTAGATGTTTTTAAATTAATTATTTGGAATTTTTAATTATAATAAAAGCATTCTAAATTTTATAACAATCTGTTACAAATAACTGAGATATTAAGCTCTAAAATCCTAGATGAGACACGCTATATTTTAATTTGATTTTTATTTATTGAAGCTATGAGGCCCAGTTTTTGGAAACATATTTAAAGGAGAGATAAACTTAAACCTCAGTTAAAAAATAGGCAATGCAAATCAGTTACCTAACTGACGCCCGGTCTTTCAGTTTAGGGTTAAACCAAAAATATTTTGGTTACCAATTTATTTCCTGGTTTGACGTATTTGACCAAGTTTAAAATTTTTGTCGAAGGAAATGTGTCGGGATACCAGCTTTTTTCAGGGTTAGTTATATTCACGCATCTAGTCTAATTTTTTCGCGAGATATCATGCAATTTTGACACTTTTAAGGACCCGTTCTTAGCTGTGTTTTGGTGGCGTTATAAGTATTCTGTATGAAGCATAAAGGCTGCGAACATATTTTTTTTAAATAAAATAAGAAACTTACCAAGACATTAAAAACAAACTCTTACTTTTCAAAAAGCTGGGAATTTAAACTAATTTCTACTAAATCACTGAAATACGCATTCAAGGTTAAAATCTTGGTTAAGATGTACATTCGGTTACTTACCAAGGATTTTACTCAAGCACTAAAATATCAGGCGTGAGTGATAAAGTTTAACTAAAGTTTAATCGTACTACGCTCAAATAAATATTTTCGTTCTATAAATTGTTGATTTAAAAAATTACAAACATGTCACATGAGTTGTAGATGTTTTTTAATTTATTATTTAGAGTTTTTAACCCTAAAAAGAGAAAACTAAGCTTGATTTAGGATTTGTGTCGTGATTTGTTGTGGCGGACGCCGATCAAAAGGCAGAAGGAATTGACCAGCAAAGCGTTTAAATCGCGATTTGAAGGGAAGTTTTGTGTCCATTGTTTTCTGGAATTCTTGATTAATGCCGTCATGTGTGCTTTTTCCGTCGTTCGCAACGAGGGAAATTCAGTGCTTTGTCCTCTCGCGTCCTAATTGTCCCAGGTAGCGTTTCCGTTTTTTCCAGTCGAGAGCTTATCCTGTGCGTGTGCCGCTTTGAATTCGAAACGAGCATTTTAATAGGAACGTAATGAAAAAATGTGCACGCAGTGTCGGGACACTTATTACAACTTAGTTTATTTCCCTAATTTAATAACTGCGGCGGAATGTAAATAAGCCGGGAGGAATTAAGCCACAGCTTCGATATAAGAAAGCTCCAAGACAACGGCCGCTTATGATTTCATTAACGTCGTACATCGGAGGTAATGTTGTAATATAATAAGGCTCGTATATCATGCGGCGTTAACGAATATTTCACTTATTGTATTTAAATGTTATTTATGGTGGTGGAGAGTTGAGGGTTGGGTCTGCCCACGCCGGGTTACAACTTTAATTAGAAGCAACGTGTTTGGCATGGCCAAGGAAGGATTCCTCTAACAATTTGAATGTTTCGGCTTCCGGACATTCACGCCAAGTCACTTGCTACACTATTTTCGCTTAAACGAAACCGTATAAATACATTATTTACGTTACTATGCATAACTTTATTGTATTTAGATAACAAATAAAATGAGCCCAAGGCAAGTAGTTTTGACAAGACTCGATTTTCCTAACACGCAATTTTTAAGGACATTTCCTAAAAATGAAAATATTTAACAACCTGTTTATTTTTCCTAAATTCTTAAATTGAATTGTTTTATCCTAAAAGAGTTTTCAACATCTTACAGTTGTATTAACCATTTCTTATTTAAAATTGGGTATTCTTTTAGAACCGTTTTATAGACGCGCCATTAATTTAATCTGCAATTAAATGCGTGATTAACTGATTACGTGACCAAATTGTTAAGCGTTGTTAACTTTTAACAACAAATTAAAATTTAATGAAGCTTTCTATAAACCGACCCAATTTTTTTGTTATTTTATTTTACATCTAAAGATTTTTTTATTTAATTTTTAATCAATGTTCCCCCCATTTATATCATACATTGAGATATCGTACCCATATTCACAATTTAAACCTAAGACACAAAGGTCTCCTATCATTATCATCATATAGAACATCAATATTTCGCCGGGGTTTTGTATTTAATATCTATTTATTCTACAATGAAGTTCCTCTGACATTAAAAAATTCTAAAATCAGCTATTTTAAACATAAATACAAAATGTTTCTTACAAAATAATTTTTCTATTTTTCTTATGTTTTTTTTTTCTTCTATATAATTTTGTTAAGTAGAATTAGACATTTTTTTTTGTTATTTTATTTTTAATTTTTTTTCAGTCACACTGTTTATTTTTATTTTTGTTATTTCTCATTTATTGTCTGCGTCAAAACCTTGATCAGCTTTGCTGCCTTTTGTTCCAATTTGTGGTAGGAACTTGTAACAAATTTTAATTTTGTTATCGTATTTTTTGTTGTAACTAATTATATTGTAACTGTTTTACTGCCACAAATAAATTATTATTATTATTATTATTATTATTATTATTATTATTATTATTATTATTATTATTATTATTGTTATTATTAATATTTTCAGACTTACAGTATTTCTGCTTTTTAATTTCTCTATTTCCCTATATTATATTTCATATAACCCATTTTCTCATTTTTTTTACTTTATCTGGTTTTACTATCTTATCCTATTAATGTTCTTAGTTTGCAGTTTTTTAGCTTTTTAGTTTTTCAGTGTATTGGTTTTTTATTTAGAATCATATGTTTCTATTTATTAATGTTTCTCTTTTTTAGTTCAATAGCTTATTAAGTTTCTCAGGTCTACAGGCGTTTAGTTCTTTAAAATTTCAGTCACAATATTCTTTCAGTTTCTCTGCCTTAAAGATTTTTGACAGTGTTTTCAAAATATGCATATTGCAATTTAAATTTAAATTATTTTTAATTTGCATTGTTTACCAATTGTTAATTTTAGTTTCAAGAATTTCTTTATTTTTATTATTATAATTGCAATTATTAATTTTTTTAAACAAACTGTGTAGATTTTAATTTGTTGTGCGAAAATCCTATTTCTCTATTATTCTTAGTTTTTGTATAATAAATAAAAAAGGTGTTTTCGTCAAAAAAACCAATACTTAAATAATTCGTTATAAAAAATAAATACTTGACATTAAATACTTAACAGAATTGGTCATTTTATTTGCATCTAAGACGAAATCCTGTTCTGTAAGAAAAACCGGCTCTTAAACCGGTTCACGGATGTCTCATTTGTCCCAGCCTTTTTTCAGGCTTCCAGTCTTTTAATTTCATAGTTTCTTAGTGTATTAGTCGCACAGTTTTTAGGTTTATTGTCAGTATTTTTGCTTTTCATTAAATTAATTTCCTATATTTTATAATATTTTTTTTAATCTTTTCAATTTTTGTTTTGTTTTACTGTTTTACTGTAGAACTTCAGGTTTCCACAGTTTTTAAGTGTATTACTCTTTTGTTCACTTATATCTAAGGAATTTTAATCTCACTGTTTTTTTATTTTTTGTTGTATATCAGCTTTTTAATTTCTTAGAGAATAGGTTTTTTATTCAAAAATTTAATATATTATGTTTCAATTTACAGTAAAACTTTCCTTAATAAACACCTCCGAGTAACGGACACTTTAGAACGGACATTTTTGTTGGAACAAACTTATATTAAAATTTCTCACTTTTTCTTAGTAGACATCTTTTCACAATGGACAGTTAAAGATTCCCCATCGGTGTTCGTTGTGGAGAGGTTTTACTGTATTAGTTTTCCAAAGATTCGCAAAGGCAAAGCGTTATTTTAGTCAGTCTACTATAAAAAATACTTTCTCATTCGGACATAGTTTTTTTGTGTGATAAATAATTTTAAGTTTTTGACTAAACGTAGTTTGTGTTGCTTGTTTGTTTTGATGTTGTGTTGTGAAATTTTTTGCAATAAAAATTATGTTTCTATTTTTTCTGTACAAGTAATTAAAAAAAATGTATCCTAAAGTACAAGCTTTCAATAACTAATTTTTTTAGTATCTAAATAAAATTTTTATCTTCCCAAAAATGCAGCTTCCTTTGATAATGTAGTGGGAAGTAAGTTGTTAATTCAGCAGTAGCATTTAAAGTTGTTTTAGTTACTGTCTGGTCAGCTCAAGGTTTGAATTTCATGTTTTGTCTACAACATTTGTCTGTTTTGAGTCAAATAAATTTCATTTCCCACTCAACTAGTATTTGTTTTTAATTCTGGTGTTCGACTGAATAAATCGTGCACCTGTCGCTGCATTTCCCCCGAAATCAGCAAAATCTCAGCAAGCTTCGATCATTAACAGAAATCAATCAATCGCGAGCTGCCGACCAGAAGGGTTAGTGCAATCACGCCGTCTCCCCCGTTTACCTTTTCCCAGTGAATCGAAGAAAATTGCTCCATAATTGGGTAAGAAAATTGGACGATATTGATAAAATAAACACAATAAAAATCCTCATCGAGGAAAGACGCAACCCATTGTTAAGGAACCAATTTCGAAGCTCCCACATTATTTGTGTAATAGAGCGTCGATATATCATAAATCGCGCCTTTTTTTTTCCATCACATCACATAATTAAAGTTTCAGTTGTGTTGAAGTGGATGAGATAAGAGTGGTGGTGCGCGATCGTCGAGTGTGAAACAGGAAGTGACAAAGTTACATATTCGTCGCTTCAGCCCTCGACATTTTTCATTCGGATCATAAGCTACACATTCTTCGGAGCCACAAGTGTTTACATTGCATATCTCTGAATCATTCCTTTCATTCGGAGTGGCGCCATGATTAACTATTTTCCACCCCTTTTTAGCACGCTTTTTACAAGAATGCCAACCGAACAAAAGCGACTACGCATACGTAAACCTCTCCACTAACACACTTTTAATGGGCTGTTTTTATTCACATTCGCAGGATTCAGGGCCTCAATACCCGGACGTTATTATTATTACTATCACCGTTACGGCTGCAAACACGAATGCGGGAAGGCAAAGAAACGAGAACTTGGTCTTTCGAGCCGGATTAAACATTCCTCCACATTCATTTTTAGATTTGTCATAAAATTCTTCTTCTAAGCTAGTTTCAAACTTACTGTCATGACACCCTCACTAAAATTAAGACGGAGAATTTCTGAGTTTCAAGTATTAGTTGTCGTTTGCCGTCACAAATTTTGACAAAACGTAATTCGTGTTGCTTGTTTGTTGTTTTGTTGTGGTGTTGTGGAATTTTTTGCAATAAAAATTATTTTTTTATTTTTTTTGTAGAAAGACTTAATCAAAAATGTATCCTAAAGTACAAGATTTCAATACCTAATTTTTTTTAGTAGCCGTTTTATTTTAACGGACGGGACACTTTGCACAAATTTTTAGATTTTATATTCAACTGTATCAGTAGAAGTAAATTTTCCTTTATAGGAACTTACTATCAGTCAAATTGTGTGTAACCCACATTAGAGCTACATTTTTAAAATTTGAAATTCAAACAGGAAAAAGAAATACAAACTCTTGACGGACGGGACACAAAAAGATCATTAAACAATCGCTATAAAACCTGTTGAAATTTGTGAAACCAAAAAAAAATGTTTAACAAATTTTGATTAATTTACTTTTTGTTTACACATGACGGACGGGACATGGCGGACGGGACAAAAAAATGTGTGCGTGAAAATAGCTTTTAAAAATATTCAGCGAAGTTTTAATTATTAAAGACTTTTAACAATATTAAAATTAAATAGGAAAAATAAAAAATTCTTGATTTTTTTTTAACAACGTAAGAAATAAGAAGAACTTTTTATGTTTGAAATAACAGACGGGACAGCAAAAGTTCGTTTAAGTTGGAAGACACACGGTTTTTTTAAACTTATTCTTATGCAAAATTTTCTGTTGATTTTGTATCCAAAATATAAGTTTTTAATGCAAGAATTACTTCGATGTTTTTAACACTCAGCAAGTTAAAATTACTTCGATATGCACTTGAAGAGACAATGTCGCCTATTACCCTTTGTACTCTTCGTGTTGCCTAATTTTCTCAGTTTTCTTTTCTTTAAACTAAAAGTTGTCTATTTACGCTAAAAACTACATTTATTGAGGAATATTTTGCAAAAAAAGAAGTTTGTAGCTTTATTCATAAGAAAGATATGACGATATAAATAAAAATTTTAAGATTTTTTTCAAAAATTTTTACTAAAATGCCATTTATCTAGTGAAGGCAATTCTAAATCAAAAAATTAATTTTGGATTCAAATACACAGAAAATTTTGCATAAAACTAAATGTTTAGTAAACGAGTCTGTTTTTGAGGTATGAATGTGCGACACTGAACTGAAGCAAGCGCGCTGATATCATAGGTCTCAAGTTTGTTTTAAGAGTTTTACCAGCTAACGGTTGACAATTTTAAGTTAAAAGTCAAAAGTATATCATTTTTTTTAACACTCACTGATGACGATAAATAATGTTCACAAAACACCAATTTTTTTTTCAGTTTTTATTTTTTTTTCTGAATTAAATAAAGCATTGATAGATAGCATTTTAAAACACGTTCTCCCCTACAACTCGAACTGAAGAATACATCCTGTAAATAACTTTGAAAAACGTTACTTACAACAGCTGTAAAACAACAAGGAAAACGGCTGATTTCGCCGCTTTTTGGCAATTTGTCCAACAAACATCAAACATTGCATTGTAAAAACAAGCAGAGAGCATGCTTTGAAGACTGTTAATGTAATGAACAAACTGGTGTTTAAATTTAAGAGCGTATTTGTTTTGTTAAGTATATGCAAACTTATTAAGTCAAATGAAAATTTTGGAAAAAAGCGCCAATTAATAACCGGTGTATAAAGTCCTTTCAATTTCAAACAATGACCCGTTTAATTTGCTTGGCGTCAACTCCGTTTAATTGATAAAGAGTGAGGACTTTGAGCAGTTGCCGCTCTCCGAATATCCGTGCCTTTTTTAACTTGAAAAGCAAACGAATCGAGCTTGGAGAAAAAATCGAGAGGGTGGGCAACCAACTGTTGGGCGAGCAAACACTGAAACACACACACAGACAGGCAAACAAAACAAATACAGGAGAGGTAAGTCCAAATGTAAACTCGCTCGATAAGAAACACAAACTTTATGTAGGGAAGTGCGCGCTCCGTGGAGTTTTTACATCTCCAGTCATACATCACCGGCTATGATGCCATTCATTTCTCGAATATCTCTCGCTGGGTGTGTAAGGGAATATTGTCTGATCCGTTAAAATGCTCCGCTATTTATAAAGTATACATTTTACATTATTTTTACATGGGGTGTCCGGGAGCGAAGCCCCGGCATCATATTTCATCGTTTTAACTGGAGATGTTCAGACAGGAGACCCTCTTTAACGCTGTCGTTTCAAATATGTAAAGAGGGTGCATCCACCACTACTTAAATATTACCGCGAGCTTGTTCCAATTTAGCTACATTTCATTTCACTAGCTACAAAAAACTGAAATAAACGAATTAATTTTCCAGTGATCAATACGCAGAACCCTTGCAATTATCCTCAGGAGTACTCAAACACCTGAACTGGAGCGTTCTACAATTATTTGGGGAACATTGTTGTAAATCTACTTATCGAATAACGCATAACATTCTACGCATACATAGACAGAAACTCAGATATCACGAAATTATGTGTTAATTAAGCTGATATTGTCAAGAGAGTGTCTTTGTTAAACCTGAGCAATATATTTTTTTATTCCTCGATACTGTCTAAATTTACGGTTTTTCTCCTGTGTAAGACAACTGTTTGACATTTCTCAATACAAAACGTCAGATTATTTTTAATAAATAAGCAATTTTAAGCCATGATGAGTCCAATTTGAAGAAAAATTTTTTGTATTCAACGCGTTTTCGTGTAAATCGGTTTTTTTATTTCTATTACTAATTCTATTTCTATTTCTATTTCTATTTCTATTTCTATTTCTATTTCTATTTCTATTTCTATTTCTATTTCTATTTCTATTTCTATTTCTATTTCTATTTCTATTTCTATTTCTATTTCTATTTCTATTTCTATTTCTATTTCTATTTCTATTTCTATTTCTATTTCTATTTCTATTTCTATTTCTATTTCTATTTCTATTTCTATTTCTATTTCTATTTCTATTTCTATTTCTATTTCTATTTCTATTTCTATTTCTATTTCTATTTCTATTTCTATTTCTATTTCTATTTCTATTTCTATTTCTATTTCTATTTCTATTTCTATTTCTATTTCTATTTCTATTTCTATTTCTATTTCGATTTCGATTTCTATTTCTATTTCTATTTCTATTTCTATTTCTATTTCTATTTCTATTTCTATTTCTATTTCTATTTCTATTTCTATTTCTATTTCTATTTCTATTTCTATTTCTATTTCTATTTCTATTTCTATTTCTATTTCTATTTCTATTTCTATTTCTATTTCTATTTCTATTTCTATTTCGTATCTGGAATAGTAATTGATTTTTTTTAATCAGTTAAAAAGCAATCAGAGATTAGTCACACATTCCCCCCAAATCGTCGACCTAACGTTTATCCAACATGACACGCGTGCCCCTTGATTCCAATCGCCTTTAAAAATTTTACGAGTCTCGCGTGCAATTTCCTGAATAAATACGATTATTATTAAAAACAGTTCAATAAAATAGAGTCCGTTTTCTGGAATTTTCATGCGGAAAGCTCACTTTCGGGTTAAGTTACATTGACAGCGGTCATTTATTCGGTTTGTGCAACTGTACCGAGAACACATTTGCCAACACCTACCGTTGCGAATTTAAATTTCCCCAAGGACGACCTTCGTGCTGCTTTTCGGACAGATGAAAAGTGTTTAACAGTTTGTCTGGCGGATGTTGTACGGTTTTTGCCCTTCATGTGCATACCTCAGCTTGATACACCGGCGCGCATATAAATCATGGATTCTTCGGGGATGCTTTAATAGATATTTATTGTTGCTTTCCATAATCGAACCCCAAATGCAAACCAGAATGGTTTGTCTTTTACCAACGTCAAGGAATTATGAGTTAGATTAGGAATTTTGAGTTCAAACAAAAAATTTCCACTGCAAATTAACATAAATCTGATGGTATTACGTTTATTATTTTTGGTTGCATCGTCTTTTTATGAGAAATTTGTATGTATATTTTCTCTAATGTGTAAAGACATCGTGATAGCGTGTTATTTTTTCCACTTCAATTAGTCGAAGTGCAAATCTTTTCATAGAATTAATATACAATTAGCAAAAGGTCCTACGTTCAAATAAATTTATTTCTTGTGTTGGTTTGTATTATTTATAGTTTATTTCGTATCTCTGTGATATCGAGCTAAGATTTTGTACAAAGAAATTTAAGTAATAGTTTATGTAAGTGACTAGAAACATGTGCTATCTAATGGCACTAACAAGAATGAAGATGTTATATTTTATTACTTTATGATTATTTATTCTAAAAGTTATACTTTTTGTGTGCAAATTTTTCATAAGCATTGGTATAATACTTTGCAACCTAGCGAGTGTCCTACGCTCAAATAAATGTATTGGGTGTGTTGGCTTAATCTACTAAAAAGTTATTTAATTAAAGAGATCTAGACAAGAGTGCACAAATTCGTAAAAGTTGTTTCTCTTCCAGATATTAATAATGTTACAACAAAAAATCAAAAAAACGTCGAAATCGTACCAAAATTGACATTATGTTAGTTTTCGAAACAATTTTTTTCCAACAAGCCAGTGGAACAAATTTTTGTGAGAAAAAAAAAACAAAATACAATCAGTTTTTGCAAACACTTTCCTACATTCGCTTTTTTGCAAACAGATAAATATCCTTTCACATTTCATATTCATAAATCTAAAACCATAGATAAAAAAGAAAAAATGATGCTCTTTGTAAAGTGTAAAACGTGAAAAAAAAGAAAAACTGTTTCCACACAGAGCAACACAAAGAAAGACAATTTTTTTTCAAAATAGTAATAAAAATGTGCATTTGCACTTTTATTTCAAAAAGGAGTTGGTGTAAAACGAAATTTTTCATAAATTTGAAACTGAAACTTTCTCTAATTTGCTTTTGATTCAAGATTCCATCATTACAGGAACTTTTTTTGACGTCATTATTCACATTTACTGTTATTTTATGCTTTTTTTGATTTTGTTACACTTATACCAAACACAGTATGTATTTTCTTTGTAACAATTCGTTATTTTTTAAAATTCCTAATTCTCACATTTTCCAAAAAGCTTATTTTAGCCACGGATATAATAGTTTTTCACTTCTAACATTTCCCATGACCTCAATTACTTCTTTGACAGTACATGAACAAGTATAGAGTCTATTTTTTTTTTCATCAAATTGAACTAACGAGAATGGCAACGTTATATCTTGATTTTTTATAATTACTTACTAATTTAGAAAATTTTAATGTTATCTTTTGCATTAATTTTATTTTTTTATGTCGAGAATTTAATGTTTTACCTAAGTGTAATTTTTTTGTGTATATTGTGCTTATCAATTTATTTCAAGGTTCCTAAAACTTAGACAAACCAGGAGAACATATGCACCATCTAATAGAACTAGAAAGAATAATGACGTTATATTGTGTTGCTTTTTTATTAGAATTGATTAGTATTTTATATATTTTAATTTTTTGTATGCAAATCTTTTTCTATAATTAGGAAAAAAAATATAGAAACCTGGCAAGGATCCTACGCTCAAATAAATTAATTTGCTGTGTTTATTTAACTTATTTACTCGTAAAATTTATTGTTTATATCTATCCGGTACTGCACTAATATTTTGGGGAAAGAAATTTAAGTAAAAGTCTAGGTAGAAGTGTACAAATAAGTATTTTTTTTTAATTGCTGTCTATGTGTTTTTTGCATTACGTTTACTATTTATTGTAAAAATTTAAGGCTCAACCTGCTTGTAATTTTTTATGTGTCTTGTTTTCACTGACTCTTTTGTATGTTCTTAAATCTTAGATGTACAGTCACGATGAAAAAATTACACCCCTACCAACCGGACCGAATGGCAAAAGTCGACAAAAATCTTTTAAGTCGTAAACTTAGTTTACACAATATCCAGCTGGTTTCTAAATTAGTTAAACATACACATTAACTGTAGCATATCGAAAAGATTTGTGGCTGCAGATTAAACAGGGTCATTCTTTTTGATCGTGACTGTACTTGGAACAGAACTATGAAGAATTGAGACGTTTTATCCTTAGGTATCAAAAGATAAATCTAATTATGAGGCAACAATTGAAGTCCTTTTGTGTGTATTCAAATTTGCAAACATTTCAATAACATAGCGTATGAAACATTCAGTGAGCGATCGAGTCCGTTCCGTTTATGTTAAAACTTTCATAAGCTGGTGTATGGGGCCTTGGAGCCAGACACGAACGTTGTCAGTAACATTAAAGCGATGATAAATTCAGGTCGTTTGTGTGCATGTGTCGAAACCAAAAAAGCTTTCCGTTTGATTAACAAACCTCGAACGTAAAGCTTCCGACCAGTCCATCCGACACAACATTTCACTTCCCGAAATAAGTCCGCCAACCCCCGAAATATTACTAATTAATATCGGAGCTTTATTGGCGCATAAACAATAACCGCCCACCTAATCCGTTAAATGCAACCGACACGAAAACACTTTTTCCCAATAATAAAAACGGAGGAAACGAAATTAACGAACAAATTATCGACGGCGCGACTTTTGATGCAGTTTCAGCGAAATTTCAGCTTCAGTTTTATTACACGAGCTGGGGAGAGACGGCGATATTGTAATATCAAATTAAAAGTGATAGCTATCAGTGCTTAAGCCAAATTGTATTTAAAATATATAACCACTTAGAGGATCCGCGTTCCGCCGGCGAATTTCAGATAAGGGGGCTGTGTTGACGAACTGTCAATTCGTTTCGGGACGAGAGAAAAAACATTAATCTACGGTTCCGGCCCATAATGGAAAGATGCTATCTGTGCAGGTCCGTCTGAAAATATATCTGGCGAAGCATCTCGAGGTGAAGGTGTTGTATTTTGCGGGCAGGGTGTTAAAACAAAATCAATCCTCTGTTCGGACGGTTATTACCTCCGTATTTCACGCGGTGGAGAGTTTATGACCTTCAAACACGCGGATCTTCGAGATATAGCACTCGAGCACGTTCTGCACTCTTCGGCTAATTGTCTCTTGTAATTAATCGCCGATTTAAATATTAAGACGTTTCGGATAAGTTATTTGGACTAGAAACGCACGCTAGGACTTAACACTGAAAAAAACTAGGAGTATAAGCTATACTTTTGGGAAAAGTAAAATAACAATGCTGAAAATAATAATATCAGAAATTTTTTTTGTCGACATTATTAATATTTACTGATAACAGTGATAACAAACACAATATATATTTTTTTGAAATTTTAGTTTTTTCTATTTTTCGAAAGGCTTATTTTAGACACGGATCTAATAATTTGTGCCTTTTAATATTTGCCAAGACTTCAATAGCTTCTTTGTCAGAACATGACTTGGTATAGAGTTACTATATTTTTTATTGACATTGGGCTTAATGTTTGTAAAACTTAGACGGACTAGAGAAACATGTGCGTCAATAATTGGAACTAACGTAATGTTTTGTTATTTTATAATTACTATGTTATTTAGATTTTTTTTATTAGAATTAGAGTGAGTGTCAAATTTATTTATTTAAAATAAATTTATTTGCTGTGTTACTTCAAATTATTTAATTATTAAGACGCTTCAGATAAGTTATTTGTGAAAAGCTTTTACGAAATAGCATCAGAAAATAATGATAGCAGGAACTTTTTTTGCCATCATTATTAATATTTATTGATAAACACAGTACGTATTTGCTTTATAACAATTCGTTATCTTCTGAAATTCTATTTTATTTTATTTTAGCCACGGATATAATAATTTTTGTCTTTTAATATTTGTCAAGACTTCAATAACTTTTTTCTCAGTACATTAACTGGTATAGACTTTCTATATTTTTTGTTGACTTGACTAAAGAATGGCGACGTTATATTTTGTTGTTTTATAATTACTAATTTAGTTTTTTATTAGTTTATTAGTGTTAGTATAAGTGTCCTACGTTCAAATAAATTTATTCGCTGTGTTAGTTTGAATTATTTTGTTGTTTAATTAATTATTATTATTAATTATTTAATTATTGAAATATTAGGACGATTTAGATTAGTTTTTTGTGCTAGAAACGCATTCTCAAATTAAAAACTAAAAAAGCTAAGTGTATAAGTTATACTTTTGTGAAAGCATTCACTAAATAACATAGCAGAAAATAATGATAGCAGGAATTTTTTTGTCGTCATTATTAATATTTACTGATAACAAACACAGCACGTATTCGCTTTAAAACAGTTCGTTGTCTTCTGAAATTCTATTTTATTTTATTTTAGCCACATTTTAATAATTTTTGTCTTTTAATATTTGTCAAGACATTAATAACTTTTTCTCACTACAATAACTGGTATAGACTTTCTATATTTTTTGTTGACTTGACTAAAGAATGGCGACGTTATATTTTGTTGTTTTATAATTACTAATTTAGTTTTTTTTATTAGTTTATTACTTTTAGTGTAAGTGTCCTACGTTCTCATAAATTTATTTGCTGTGTTAGTTTAAATTATTTTGTTGTTCAATTAATTATTAATATTAATTACTTAAATATTAAGACGATTTAGATTAGTTATTTGTGCTAGAAACGCATTCTCGGATTAAAAACTGAAAAAGTTAGGTGTAAAAGTTATACTTTTGTGAAAGCTTTCACTAAATAACATAGCAGAAGATAATGATAGCAGGAATTTTTTTGTCGTCATTATTAATATTTACTGATAACAATTACAGCACGTATTCGCTTTAAAACAATTCGTTGTCTTCTGAAATTCTATTTTATTTTATTTTAGCCACATTTTAATAATTTTTGTCTTTTAATATTTGTCAAGACATTAATAACATTTTCTCATTACAATAACTGGTATAGACTCTCTATATTTTTTGTTGACTTGACTAAAGAATGGCAACGTTATATTTTGTTGTTTTATAATTACTATTTTAGTTTTTTTATTACTTTATTACTGTTAGTGGAAGTGTTTACGTTCTAATAAATTTATTCGCTGTGTTAGTTTGAATTATTTTGTTGTTTAATTAATTATTATTATTAATTATTTAATTATTTAAATATTAGGACGCTTTAGATTAGTTATTTGTGCTAGAAACGCATTCTCAAATTAAAAACTAAAAAAGCTAGGTGTATAAGTTATACTTTTGTGAAAGCATTCACTAAATAACATAGCAGAAAATAATGATAGCAAGAGTTTTTTTGTCGTCATTATTAATATTTACTGATAACAAACACAGCACGTATTTGCTTTAAAACAATACGTTGTCTTCTGAAATTCTATTTTATTTTATTTTAGCCACATTTTAATAATTTTTGTCTTTTAATATTTGTCAAGACATTAATATCTTTTTCTCAGTACAATAACTGGTATAGACTTTCAATTTTTTTTGTTGACTTGACTAAAGAATGGCGACGTTATATTTTGTTGTCTTATAATTACTATTTTAGTTTTTTTTATTAGTTTATTAGTGTTAGTGGAAGTGTCCTACGTTCTAATAAATTTATTTGCTGTGTTAGTTTAAATTATTTTGTTGTTTAATTAATTATTAATATTAATTATTTAATTATTTAAATATTAAGACGATTCAGATTAGTTATTTGTGCTAGAAACGCATTCTCGGATTAAAAACTGAAAAAGCTAGGTGTATAAGCTACACTTTTGTAAAAAGCTTTCACTAAATAACATAGCAGAATATAATGATCACAAGAACTTTTTCGCCGTCATTATTAATATTTATTGGTAATAAACACAGTACGTATTTACTTTATAACAATTTGTTATCTTCTGAAATTTTATTTTATTTTATTTTAGCCACGGATCTAATAATTTTTCTCTATTAATATTTGCTAAGACTTCCATAATTTTTTTCTCCGTACATTACCTGGTATAGAGTTTCTATATTTTTTGTCGACTTGCCTAAAAAATGGCAATGCTACATTTTGTTGTTTTATAATTATTAATTTGGATTTTTTTATTAGTTTTTTAGTGCTAATGTGAGTGTCGTTGAAATATATTTATTTGCTGTGTTAGCTAAAGTATTTTGTTAAATAATTTATTATTATTATTAATTATTTAATTATTTAAATATTAAGACGTTTCAGATAAGTTATTTGTCTCGGATTAAAAACTGAAAAAAGCTAGGTGTATAAGCTGTATTCTTGTAAAAAGCTTTCATTAAATACCAGAGCTCAAAATAATTATTTATCCGAGATGCGGGAGTGGATCTAGTTCAAAGAGAAGAGATTAATTTTTGTATTTGTGGGAGAATAATGTATATGGAATTCTGATTCACTAGTTAAAAACTGAACCGAGATAATTTGACATCTTTAACGTTGTAAACTTTGTTAGCAAAACTAAACTTTTGTGCATTTCCTATTACATGTTGTAAAATTTGGACAAATTTTCGTGTACTGAAATTTAAATTACGATCAAATTTGTTTTGGCACATCCAGCTTTAGCAGATTTTTTTTATTATTTAATAATAAGCTTAGTTTTTGTTGAATTCAGTTACGAGTACAAATATTGTATTCTTAGGAAAACTTCACAGTAGTTAAAAAATTGAAGCATTAAAATTTTAATAAATAACTAGAAGAAAGGTAGTAAAGTTTGCTTTTGAGCAGTTTTGAGCCAAAACAATGAGTTGAAATATTAATTCAAACTGAGATAAATTTGTAATCGACTCGGATAATCCGGACTAGTTAGAAAGAGTTGTTAGCTTGAATAATGTAACATCTCAAATAACTGTGGGCTGGAAAGTTGAGGTTTTGCTGTCTGCAGTGTTATTATTAAAGTATTTTGGGTAGAATATACGCTTCTACTGAAATGAAATGAAGTGTGAGATGCAAAATAACGAAAACAATAATAAATTTAAAAAAATAATAAATTATCTTTTTGCATAGCTTTACCTCATTTTATTTTTAACAAAAAAAACATTTAATTAATTATTAATTTTTAATATATAATAATTATTTATAAAACCAATCCCAAATACTGAGACTAGTAGGTTAAAAAAACATTGTTTTTACTTTACTTTAGTGAAAACAAGCCGATTATTTTTGAAATTAGTCCAAAAACCACGTTAACTTTGTCTTTTCTGAATGATTAAACAAATTCTTGTAGCAAAAATATTTTTTTTTCTTGATAATAAAATAGTAATAATATTACTAATGATAATAATAATGGTATTAATATAGGTGTGTATGAATTTATGGAATGACAAAACATTAAAATTTCGAGGGTTTAAAAAATCAATTTGTCCAATTTTTCTAGATCCCAGAAAAATGTAGATTTAAAATAAAAAAATTTGCATGCATATAGAAAAAAATTAATAGCAGACGCTGATTTCTGAGGCTCTAGACCCTCTGGGAGCTGGCGCATACGTTTTACGTGTAAACTGTTTTCACTGTTTTTAGTCGCAAATTTAGACTTGAAGAGTTTCTTGACATTTGCAGTGTTTCTTTATAAGTAAATGTAGGTCGAAGAGTCATTTTTGATTGAAATAAATGCCTAGATATTTTTTTATTAAATAAAATGTCTGTTAATGAAGTTGATACGAATTTTTGATAACGGTGCATTGTATTGAGAATTTAAAAAAACCATTTTATAGGAAATTTAAAAATACAGACTTGAGATATTTTAGATTTTTGTTAACTGTTCTTAATTGTTAGATATAAAGCAAAAATTAAATTGTAAGTAGGCAACTTTTAATGCATCCTTCTTCGAATGCGTAGCTAGCTGGAAGAAGATTTATGACGGGTTTAGGACGCACCGCTGGAGGTAACCACCATTGGGGTGACCCACAAGATAATAATTTTATTGCATTTGTTCAAGACAGAGAAATGTATCGGCACAAATAGGAATTTTAGCGATTTCTCTAATAGTGGTATAAAATTAAAGCACATGATTTCGGAATTAATTTTTTTAACAAAATAATTAGGTACCTATAGATTTGCATTACGTTTTTTTTGTAGACACTGCTATCAACGTATCTTATGAGATTTTGAAATACGAGTAATCACGCTCGCTATTTTTTTGAATACTTTTAACAATAAAATTATTCCTGTTATAAAAAAAATATAAAAAAAGATGATTAAATCTTTGGTTGTACTTAGCTTCGTTCTGTTAGTTGAGAGTAAGCAGCACCTATTGCTACTGTGCCACAGACAGCTGCTTCATTTATGTTATTATCTGCTTTTTCCGTACTAAAAGTCCCTGTTACTCCACACATACTACATTTATATTTAAAAACACTTTTAAAACCAAAATGCGCTTCATGTACTATGTCAACGTTGAAAAAACTGCAAGAATAAATGTCATGTTTTATGTTTTTTAACTCCGAAAATAAATGACCTATGTCAACAATCCTTCTACCGCTTGGAATATAAATTTGTTCTTGACTAGTATCTTTCTCAATAACAAATACTTCATCATCATCGGAACTTGATTCAATTGACTGAAAGCTACACTCCGCGAGACTTGATTTACTTGGAAATTCCGTTTTAGAACCCTTTCGTTGTTTTTTCCAAAAATTACGCATTATTTGTTTTCGACTTTTTCTTTTTTTTGAAAAACTTAGTTTACTATTATTACCCATAATTTTAAATATACAAAAATTTCAACTATTTACAAGTGATATAATAAGAAATTAGGAAATACACTTACCAACCAGCAGTCGCAACAAATAATTAAATAAAAAGAAATAGATAAAATTGATATTCTGCAAAGTAACAAATTAAAAACTACAAATACCACTGTTTAAAAATTACCACTTATTACAAAACACTGTGGGGCAAGAAAGTGACCAGCACTCTGCAAAGACTCAAAGAGTAAAGAAGTTGTAGAACTATATGTTTTGATTATATATAAGTACCAACCACCACCCTAAACCCTCCACTAAATACAAGTCTGTTTACATGTGATTTCAGTTTCAGGTACCCGATCTTTAGCAATGTTTACTTATATTTTAAAGAAATACACAAAATTTATATAATGTAAGAGTAACGCAGCTATATCTTCGCAAGCTAGTTATAGAAAAATTGTATAAATTTAATAAAAAAACGAGAAATAATTCCTAAATTCTAAAATAATACATAATTATAAAAGTATCATTTATTTTAGTAGGCGCAACGTAAACAAATTATATCCCTAAGACTGGATCTTACAATCTCTCGATACGTTATTTGTACTATAATTATTACTGGGTATAGTTACAATAAATTTTTACAACAATGTATTTTTCAGAATTTATTACCTGGATAAAATTATCAGACGAAAAAGCGGGTTTAAAGAAGTTTTCATCATTTTAATGAGATATTCCTAGTAACTTTTTTAAAGTTAAACTGTTTTCTGAAAGAACAATAATGTTTCACCAATTAATTTTTTTATTTTATATTTTTTCAATGCAAATGATCCAATTAGAAATGCACATGACACATAATATAGCGAACAGAATTCGGTTAATTAAAACATAAAACCCAATAAATAAATGGTGTAATGGTGTATTATTTTTTACAAAACTATGCTAGTATTTTATTATTCTTTAGTATCAAATTTTTTTAACAAAATTAAAAACGCATTTTTCACTGTATGTTGCTTGAATCTCTGAAATAAGAGAAACTATCGTGGGCGATAGTGGAATTCAGTTTGTTTACATTATTTGCATTTTATGAGAAGGGACAAGACACCCCGAGGCGAAGGTCGGATGCCTATCCGATGATTGACAGCTGTCACTGAAAACAGGTCTAAAAAAAGTATGCAACTTGTAGTACACCAATTCTCAACAATCGCTTCGGTACCCTGAAGACTTACTTTGTACTTACATAACGTGAAATATTTGTAATTTATGTAGAATTACATCTTAACGTTCTGAAAAATCAATTGGATAAAAACGATAATTTTCGGAAAGTACAGAAACTAGGGAGGAATTTTGATTCTGTTTAATGTATTTTTTGCTTATTTTAGAAGTTTTCTTGATAATTGTGCTATACAAAATAGCGATCTTTTTTTCAAAAAAAGAAGTTGAAAGTACTGCCAATTTCTTGAGTTAATTTGATTTGGTCTGAATTATTGGTTGCTATCTTATAAAAAAATAGAAAACCTATGAATTAAGTCATACGACGTTTTTGTACTGTTAGAGCAATTAGACTCAGAAAGTGTGTATAATGTCATTGGTTTAACTTTGAAAATATTGTAATTTTTTTAATTTTAGATTGTGAATCTTGAAAAATTGTAAAAAATTGGCAATCAACTGTAGGAAACAGATATTTTCGAAATCTATTTTTTTTAACGTTAAATAGATACCGAAATCTAAGCAATTGGTTAAAATGTTTTTTGAGGAGTAGTATTTCAGGTCATGAGTTTTTTGTAAAAATTTTCTTATATAAAATTATTCATTATTTTTTTGTACAAACATCCGAAAACCTCGTCTAGACAAATCGATTTAGCCGAGGATCTTACTTTTTTGAATTTGAATATCAGAAAAATTAAACTGCTTCCCTATCTAAGACTTCAACTCTAAACAATTGTGAGTTTTCGTCTTTCAATAGTTAAAAAATGTAGATTCCGATGGTTTATTAAATTTTTTATTTAGAATTCCGGTCACTTTTCAACAAACTGTCACCAAAAAATGTGAGTTTAAAACTCATGTGAAAAATTTCTACATTATATCAGTCTATGTTGTTTTTTCTCGGTAACTATACATTGCAGAAATACTTTTTTTATCAAACAAAATTTTATTTTTATTAAATAAAAAAAAATATTTAAATCGGTGCTAAACTAGAAAGCTATATAACCAATAGTTTCAAAGTTATCAAAATATTTAGGCGTTAAAGACCAAAAATTGATCAAATTTGAAAAAATCTAATAAAGCGAGAACTCGAAAAGCGAATTAAAATACGATTATTCTACGTCTAAATTTTTTAAATACCCAAAAATAAATACTATTACACCAACTGCAACATTAGAAAAATAATCGTTACATACTATAAACGTGAAATAACGTTTTAAATTCAATGTATTTGGTTAAAATGTTCTACGACATTAGTCGCAGTAGTCACATCCTGAAATAATTCGTCAATTTTTCAGTTGTTGTGAAAATCTAAAACGGTTGTTCAGAATTAAGCAAATGTAAAATCTTAAGAAGAACTTGTGCTAACGTTTTTGTCCAGGACTTTTGGTTTGATAATTATTATATATATTTATTATATGTATGTATTATTATTATATATTATTTATATATATTTATATATTATTTTATATATTTTTTTTCTTTTACTATAAGTATGTAATAATAAACAAAAAAATAAATTTATTCAGTGCATAAAACTTTGTTTACTTTTGGGTTTTCCTTTAATCATCTAGTTAAAGGGCGGAAGGGCATCGCCCGAAATTTATATCGTGAGCCATCACAGTTCAGTTTCTAAATATTTAATTTTTACTTTGGTGTACGGCTGTCCATCGGTTTTATTGGCTCGACTGATTCACACTCTGCTTCGTACCCCTAATGGCTCACTCCCCACACAAAACCCTTCAATTATTTAATGGAGCCAAAGTTTGCTTTTATGAAATATGTAGCCGGGCGAGATGTTGCAAGCGAGATCTGAAGGGTCCCAACCGTCGTAAAACGTTTTATAGGGACAAGGGCAATCTGGCACCACATTCCAATTAATTTTATCGGCTCAGTTACTTTTTTAATAAAGAACAAAACCTTGGTTTGTCGGTTAATGAAAAAAGAATGAAGATGTAACAGAACATAATTAAGGAAAGAGAAACATAAAATGGATCGAGATTACAGAGACAAATCGTTCGAGACTTCTTAAAATTGCTGAATTATTACGGAAAACATTAACCTTAAATCCTCTTGAACTTTTTAACTTAATAAACTCGACTCGGCCCAAAAATAAAATTAAAACAATTAACCGTCGTTTGGCTCCGGACACACTTAAACCGAGATTAAATCCGCCCTTATCTTAATTAACATTTCCATTACGCTATCTTTACAACTCGTTGACAGGCTTTATCCTTGCCCTGATTTTGGCGCTTGATTTGAAATATTGTAAAGTTTTCAATTTTAATTGAGTGTGACCTGAAGCGAAACAGTGATAGCCGTTAATGGGGCTCTTGTTCCTGCGAGTAATTCATTTTTGCTCAAAATTATGTTGAAAGGAGTTGGGTGATTGCGTTTTGGCGTGTTCGATGGTGTTCGGTTTCAACAAAAAGTGATAATTTGCGGGGAGAATAAAGGAGATGAGAGGGTTTTGTGTCCAGATATTGAAATTTTTCACAATTCAAAGCAAAATTATTGCGTTCTTTTACCACGTGATCAAGTTTAATGGGATTATAATCAACTCGTATAAAAGAAACGGACTGAAATTAGAAGGTTATTGACACTGTGCGCTCGTAAAAGTTTTTATAGTTATAGGTGTTTCATATTTAATATTGCATCAAGCAGAACTTTATCATAAAGTCGCAGCAACAACGGCAAAGCGAGCATAAATGGAACGAATATATGAACAATCATTTCGATTTTACTCTTTGATGAAGCAACAATGTAACATGCACGTACCTGAAATAATGTAACACACAAGAATAAAAATTTTATTGAATCGAGATAAATTTTTCTTATAATGTTGAATTGTTTCTATGGTAAAATAGAATAGAAAACAAATTGTTACTATAGAACCTCACAATCAAGTGCAGGTAATATTACATTCGGTGTTCCACAAGGCACAACTTTAGGACCACTTCTATTTTTAATATACAGTGCAGAAATATTAAAACCTGTAAATTGTGTAAATATTCATGCTTTTACAGATGATACGCAGCTATATTATTACTTTATTTCCAATGATGGAGAACGAGCTAGCAGTTTTATTAATAAATGTTTAAATGATTTCTTTTCTGTCTAAAAGCATTGGTTTATACATAAATTCGAAAATTAATCTCAAAATTAGTTTTTAATAATAAACAAATAAGTGTCTCTGATAACATAAAAAATATTTGAAATTATTGTAAATCTAATGCTGTATTTTTGCAATACATAATTTTGAATTTTTGAACTCCGAAAAAACAAA
This sequence comes from Tribolium castaneum, assembly GCF_031307605.1. Lineage (NCBI taxonomy): Eukaryota > Metazoa > Arthropoda > Insecta > Coleoptera > Tenebrionidae > Tribolium > Tribolium castaneum. The sequence continues at coordinate 4,215,774 of NC_087394.1, forward strand.
CTTTAGATTATTCTTTCAAATATTAATTACAAAAAATACAAAATTTGTGTTTTCGTTTTATTTATAAATTATGAGAACTTCACCATGTATCGCAAAAAAGAAAAGAACTTTGTTGTCGGAAGACCAAATATATTATTATTTTTTGTTACTGTTTACCTATCTCTGTAAACTATTTTATTCAAGAAAAAAATGACATGAAGTTTTTGTGCGTAATATTGCTGATCTTTTATTTTTAGTGATTACCTAATTTTAAAACGACAATATTTGAAATATCACTGGAGATACAATAAAGTTATACAATTTTATCATTTGCTTAAAAAAACTTTCGGCGAACAATTTTTGAAATAAAACAAAAGCATACCAACCTCTAGGTTTTTTTAAAATTTTATTTGCTTTTTATAATCTTTTTTGGTTTTTGTCGTTTTTTTTTTTCAGTAATTTTTCTTTTTTTAGTTTTAGTACAGTCTAATTTTTGTAAATTTTTTTTGTAAAATATTGTTTATTTATTCATCATTTAACTCTATTTTTCCGTTAAGAAAAAAATAAAATCAAATACAAACTGATCTCTAAATTTTTTTAAACTCTTGTGGAAAACCTTTGCTTTAAATGTAGACTTCATGAACGAAACTTTTGTATTTTAAAGAGAGACGACCATAAATATTTACTTATACACATTCTACTCACAACAGCAATTATGTTAAAGTACAAAACTTGTTTTTTATATTTTTTTATTTTTTAAAACTTTTGCAAATTTTGCACAAGTACTGTCACAAAACTACTATAAATCCTACTGACTGCACCAACTATTCTCGTAATAAAAAACTACCCTTTCAGAATTTATTTTAAATAAAAGAAGCGTTTAAAAATAACCTTAAAAAAAGCAAAAAACAAATAAATAGTACCGAAAAAATAAACAAATTAGCATTAGCACAGAATACATTACATTACATATGTAAGTTTTTTTAGTATTTCTCTGAAATTTCTTAAATAAAATGTTATTAAAAAACAATAATGTTCTTAACCCAACGATGCTTGAATACGTCTTGAGCGAAAAATTCTTAAAAAAATGGTTGTTTGTTCCCCAATTACGTTTATTTGAATTTATAATTATTAATTAATTGATTTTTAAAAATATTGAAATTTTTACGAATTTTTTGCACAAACCAAAATTTAAGCGCCACAATTTAAAAATTACAATTGAAATAATAATTTTGTGCAGCAACTTATTATTAATTAAAATTTAAAAAATAGATTCTTTAAAAATAATAATTATTCTATTTAAATAAAAAATTAGTTTTAGATCTGACTTTAATGTGCTATACAATTTTTACGTAGACAAAGCTATATTTTCTGACTATACCAACCAAAATAAAGTAGCGGAAAAAGATGTAAAATAAACAATGTAATAATATTAGTAACTTTTCAAATTTTTTTGTCTGAATAGACACTCAATTTATTTTACTACTGATGACGTTCCAGTATTAATTCAACAAATAGTTAAATTGCAGTCAATACAATTAAGAAAACCTGCAGGGTGTTTAATAAATTTCGTAGAAACATTTTTTTTTAATTATCTTTCAAATAGTAAATCTGCGAAAGAATGTCTGTGATGCACTTCCGGTGCAAAAAAAAAACAAAAAAAAATTGGATCTTCCTGGCGTCCAGATTGGGGTTAAGTCTGTTTGTCCCAGACCTTAATCTTAATAGCCCCGTGCTCAGAAAGATTGCTCGAATCGTAAAATAAATGGATTGAAACTTTTTCAAGCACATTGTAACAGCGATGCGAGAACCGCATTTGTGTCTTTCCTTCGGCCAAAGTCCCCAATTAATTACTCCAAGTTTTGGAAAAAAACGAAAAATTAAGCCACATTGACTGCATTATTATAATCGCTTCCTTCATTGATCATCGACGGCTGTATTGTACTCACGAAGATTAATTTGTTGTTGTCAGAAATCAATGGGGTTTGTAAAAATAAATCAATCGGCTTGACAGCAGTGTATGTGTGTCCATAATGAACACACATGCAGGGCCCTAACCGCGGAAATACATATTTCACAAACGGACAAAATGCGATTTATTTGGCCGGTTTAATGGGGTAATTATGCGACGGTGAAATATTATTGGCGAGAGGCAGATGGTTTGTTTTGCAGGGGATGAATCATTTCTATACTTTTTTTTAAAATTCGGTTTTTGTTATTTGCATGTGCTTGCTGTAGGCGATTTCTTTGCGAATTTTCGACGTTTATTGTACGTGGAACAAAGCGCACATGTGGGGGTTGTTCATTCTTTGATTCAAATGTATACGCACTGACACGAGCCAGATAATCATAATTCTTAATTACTAAGGGTGGCTGCACCTGCGACCAAGGGGCTGTGTTTGAGGAACGTGGGTTGGACACATCTCACAGAAACAGATATTTAATTAAATTTCTTGCTACATTTGTTCTACAAAATTATAGATTTTTATATGCATTTTTATCAAAATCAAATAATAATAATAATAATAATAATAATAATAATAATAATAATAATAATAATAAAATAGAACTAATGACAGACATTTAGAATCAAAATTATCATTCATTTATTTATTTATCAATTCATTAATTGGGAAATAAGCTTCTATAGTAAGAAAGTTTTTGCAGTGTAACATTTTAGTTATATTTTAACAAAAATTTTAAAACTTATTAATTGACAACTTGTGCACTTCACAACTGACAATTTGACATTTATTTATAGAAGATTTAAATTTTTTTGAATAAAACGAAGTTTTTTTCTACTGTCGACTTGTTGGACTTTTTCAAAATCTCAACAACTTAAAAAAATTTAAAAAAAAATAAATAAAATACATACTACTGACTGCGCCTGTTAAACCATTTTAGTTTTTTTAATGTAAAAAGATGAAAACTAGATTCTCACTATTAATTTTTTTATAATAAACTTAAATTTTTATCGATCTTACCTTCTTGTAGAATCACTTTATTTCAAGTATCTACTACATTAATAAAATTTGATATACTGGCGTATACGTGCACTTTTCTTACTATACAAATCAGTTCTTTTTACTGCCGACTTCTTGAAGTCTTCAAAAATTTATAGTTTTATTAATTTAAATCAAACTTTTACACTTAACACTAAGAAAAATTTGTTTTTTGAAAAAATTCTGAAAAAACTTCAACTTAAATTTTTGATCTGTTTTTGGTTAGCTATGTATAAAATTTTCTGTTGGCACTTTCTCGTTCCAAGAAGTGGTCAAGAGTAAGTAAACCAGATATTGGAAAACTTCCCTAACTCGCACTATTAAAGTCTTTTTTTGCAACTCGAAATAAATCTGTTTTGTTAAACATAAAAATATTTGACACAATTTTTGTTTCTACTAAATTTCCAGATTGACTTTCCGTATTTTAAGTATGTTTCTCAAACATCCTAAAGTTGTGTTATTCTTACCAGTTTAAAATAAGATATTTTTTAATATTTTTATTATCTTAACTTAATAGTTTTTTAACTTTACATTTAGAAATTTTTTGTTTCTGGGATTTTCGGTCTTTTTTGTCTTACAGTTCTTAAGTTTCTCGGTATTTCAGCATTTTAGGTTTTTATTTTCTTTATATTTCATATTAATTTTCCAAATTTTTGAGTTTTTCGCTTAAAATTGAAAATAATAATAATAATAATAATAATAATAATAATAATAATAATAATAATAATAATAATAATAATAATAGTAATAATAATAGTAGCTTAGACAAATTAATTTGACATTTATCAATTATTATTGTTGAATGCACAAGACGTTCCAATGGCGTTATTTTGCTTTAATTGCTATCAATAATTAGTTTATTCATTGTTAAAATGAGTGAAAGTGACTCCACAGAAAAAATTGTTGCAAGTCCGTCAGAAGTTAGGCAATTAGTAAAAAAATCAAATTGCGTTATAAAGTTGTCTACAGTAAACTTATAGTTTGGTGTTTAAAAAATAATGTTTGGACACTTTTTTTGAAAATATGTTGATAGCCTATTTTGGCGAAACGAGCAAGCAATTCATACCTTTATTTTTTTGGATCATGTATTTGATGCTCACTCGTACGTTATATGTTACTTACAGCTCTCGTCACGTAATATACTATTTTATGACACATAATTGGTGCAGTCAGTAGGACAGCTAGAGGTATTGAACAGAATTTCTTCAAAATTTGTAAGCTTTGGCGTTGAATTTGTGGTTTATAGACATTTTAAAAACTCCAACAATCTCAAATTTATTTTCCACATAAAAAACCAATAGAAAACAATATTGTTTTTCATTAACAAAACTGGTGCAGTTGGTAGGATACGTATAAATATTTTGCATATAAATAAACTAAAAATTTCAAGATTAGATTGGACTAAACTTAATAAATTCTTAAAACCTAATGTTTGTATTACGAAGATAATTGGTGCTGTCTGTAGGATTTATGACTGTACTTTTTTAAAATTGGAAAGTTTAAGCAGTTTTTAACGATTTCAAATTTAGATTTTCAAGAAAAAAATATAAAACAAGTCTTGTTATTTCGTAACGTAATTGGCGCAGTCAGCAGGATGCGTATAAGTTTTACTTACAAAGTTGATTCGTCTTAAGAAGAACTCCATGCTTTTACGTGGAACTATATTAATGCTTTTAACACTTTTACCAAATTTGCCTGTAAATGTAAAGACATTTAATGTATAATTTTAAAAACCAGCGTTTGGTGTAACGGCGTAGGCTCAGGTTTAACCACATCAACACCTTAGGGTGGAAAGTTTATCGAGTGTGTTCTCAAACACTTTGAGAATTGAGTAATGAAACGCGAAGCAAACAATAGGCAGCTTAAAGCTTCACTGCACTTGGCATTGTACCGTTTCATCTCTAATAGTTGTGGCCCGGCCCGAAATTCGTTTGTGAACACTACTCGTGCGAAGCTCTTAATTTGCGGAAAGAAACAATTAATTATTTTTTATTAATTAAAAGTTTTCACTTAACTCCAAGCACATTACTTAAACTTTTCAAACCATCTCTTCCAGCACCTGCACACCGATCTCGGCGGCGGCGGCGGCGGCGGCAGCGGTCCAAAATAAATAAAACGTAATTTCCAGCAGACGTCTTAAATAAACCGGTTCAAAAATATCAAACGGCTACAACTAAACAGACGAGTTGAGCTGGCGAGCATTAGTACTTTCCCCAAGTGTTCCACGTATAATTAAAAGTACACATTTTACGACGCCATTAAACTTTTCATACTTTTTTCGCAGGTGCACAATCCGAAGCAATCTAAATAATTAACAGCGAGACCAAGACGAAAGCTGGCGATGTTGTTGCACGTGCATGCTCACGTAAACAGGCGCCGGAAGGCGTCCCTAATTTTATTATTGTTTAATTAAGTTTAATATTTAATTGGAGTCGTGTTAACAAAACGGAAGGCTGCGATTAATTAGCTCAAATTAACATTGCTAATCTTAATAGCAATGCATGCTGAAGTTTCGAAATAAAACGTTGTTTACTGCAACTAAACCGCTACTTTTAAACTGTCTAATTAACGATTTAGCTGACCTGACACTTTTTTTTCAAAGATTTTTTTAATAAATTTATGAGAAACCGTTCTCTTGCTTGACTTGATCCCAGTGACATAATAATTAGCGCCCCCATGACTAACTGCGTATGGTAAAATCCGGGCGTCGTAATTAACGCCTCGGGTCGACGCCACACCACACCGGAGGATTTCCGGTAGGAAGTGATTAATGCCGCTCGCAGTGCGACTGCGGACAAGATGGCCTTGATCTACGCGGAAAAAATTCAAAACTGACCGCCGCCGGATGTTGGCAGAGACCCATCCTGATTAGATCGGTTCCAGTTGGTCGGAGTCGGATAATGGATTAATAATGAAATCGGACTGATATCCGGTTGGGTGATGGACGTCCCGAATGCGTCTCTCAATCGACTAATGTGTCGTGGATTATGATCAGTTATTATTGAAACTGATGCAACGACTCCCTATTACCATCTATTCCTGTTAGGGAACATATTGGGATATATTGGACAAGGGAGACGTGCCAGAATTATGACCAATCGGAGGCTCTGACAGCCGCAGAAATCCAGGTCAAGGTGCGGATTTATGGCGAGGCGAAATGCTCGCCCGGCGCATCCACCATTTTTAACATTTTTCACTTTTTGTAATAATTTGCACTTTCTGCGTTTGTTTACAATTCAATTATGGATTTATTACTCAACACATTTATTTAATGCTAAAATATACAATTTATAGCATATTAAAATTGCGATTACAATATGATCATGATCTGACTAAATGTGGACCTGAGCTAGGAATAACAAATATGTCAAGTTGAAATATTTTTCACATTTTATCTCGCAATTATAAATTTTAAAAATTGCATTTACTGTATTATTCTGTTATCAATTGCAATAAATTGTTGAATTACAAAGTTTTGTTACAGTAGATAATAGATAATTGGTGCAGTCAGTAGTATTTGTAAAAGTGTTTTGTAGTGTGTTTTTTAAAAATTCGCCAGTCTTTACGTTTAGTTTGCTCATTAATAAGATTTTTGTACCAAATTTTAGAATTTTTATTTTAGAATTTAATATAGGAGGTCAAAAATATAAACAAAATCAACAAATAAGAGTTTAAATTAAAAAAATAACTGTTTAAATATGTTTGTCTTGCAATTCATTTCTAACTCTTTCTAACATTAATGATCAAATATTACAATACATGTTTTTTTATTTTTACAGAAAACTTACTTTGTTTTTCAAAATTAAAGTGTTACAGCATGGACTCTGGGCTAGAACTAACAAGAGACATGTTAAGTACATTTTTGCGTTTTAATACGCGATTAACTTGACGTTTGCCAATACAAACTAATGATAACTTAAGCCGATTTATTTTGATCGTGGATTAAGTTTTTATGACGGTTCTGTAAAGCGAGCCTTAATACAAAAAAGTGCTGATTTGAATTGAATTTGCAAACGCGCACCTTTAATGCTTGCCAAAAATAATTATTATTCTTGTCATAATAATAATAATTTCGTGGGCAATTGCAATAAATTAAAAAATTACAAAATTTTGTTCAAATAATACGTAATTGGCGCAGTCAGTAGGATTTGTAAACGTATTGTCTGGCGTATTTTTTTTAACTTGCCAATTCTTTCGTTTAGTTTGCGTTTAGATTTGTAGACTAAATTTTTAAAAAAATTGACATTTTCTAAACACTTTCACGTATTACAGTACATTTTTTTATTTTAACAGCCATTGTGTGTACAAGTAAAAAAGCAAAGTCAATTTGTTTTTGGAAATTAAAGTGTTAGAGCGTGGACCAACATTTTTTACTGTTTGCAATGGAAATTTAAGCATTTGTATCAATTACAACGAGCAATTTTTGTAATTAAAATTTGTTTATTGCTTCTGCCTTTGTTCACATGATTTATTACACTCATTTGTCCAAATTGAAAAATCTGGCTAAACGAAGCATATTTTTGGTTCACAACACACAGCGATTATTTAGATCGCACATATTTCATTTACATACAGGGGCATGGAGAATTTTCAGTTTATATCGTACAGATTTATGCAAGTGGGACTACTACCACATCATTTTATTGGATCTTAAGGACTAATTAAGGCACAAAAATCACAATTATCTTTTGTAATTTATACACTGACATAGTTGGAGTCTTGAAAAGTTACAACTTCAATGTTAAAACTTACAAATTAAAAAAAAATACAATCACAATACGCCTATTAATCCTACTGACTGCACCAATTATTCTTGTAATAAAAAAAACTTTATTTTTTGAATTTAAAACAATTGCTAAAGTTATACATTTAGGTCAAGTTGTATAAAAAATTAATCACTTTACTTCTAACTTAAACCTTTAACAACAATTCTAGTAACAATTGTCGCTATGGGTTTAAACCAAGATTAAAGGTTAATTTTTTGTACAACTTGACCCAAGCATATTTTAATTCATGTGTTAATTATTTTTTAACCAATTATTTACTTATATATATCCTACTGACTGCGCCAATTATGTTAGTAAAGAACAGACTTTGCTTTTTATTAAATTTTTATGTAAAATCTTAATTTAAAATAGTTGGACACTTAAAAAGATGCAGTTTTAAGGTAGAAACTTCCGAATCAATTCACAATGCTTTTATAAATCCTACTGACAGCACCAATTATTCTTGTAATAAAGTAGACTTTATTTTTTGAAATTATAACAATTGACAAGTTAATATACCAAGGTCGAGTCGTATAAAAATTAATCATCTTACTACCGGCTTAAACCTTTAACAACAATTCTAGTGACAATCGTCGGTTTAAACCAGGATTAAAGATTAATTTTTTGTACAACTCGATCTAATCTTATTTTAATTCATGTGTAAATTATTATTGTAATCAAGTTAAAGTATGTTTTTTTAACCAATTATTTATTTGTATATATCCTACTGACTGCGCCAATTATGTTAGAAAAAAAAAACAATCTATTGAATTTTTATGTAAAATCTTAATTTGGACGAGTTGGACTTTTAAAAAGTTGCAGTTTCAACGTTGAAATTTACGAATACAATGACAACATTTCTATAAATCCTACTGACTGCACCAATTATCCTTGCATTAACAAAGACTTTCTTGAATTTATGGCGAATGAATTTACTGTATTAGCTTAAAAGTAAAGTCTGTGGAATTATTTTCGGTAAATTTTTTCTCCCGCCAATAAATATTAAACAAAGGCCTCCATTCCCTTGTTCATTAATGCAAATCCTTTGTCGAAATATCATTCAGTGCTCGTCGGGCATTTTACCCGTCCGCAGTGAGTCAATTCAGTCCTCATGCACCCCAAAGATATATCGCGCTCATTCCTCACACCCCAACTCGAGCACTGTTGAAAGTTAATAAAGAAGACAGCTTGTTCGATTTCAGATTGGCATCTAAAACACGCTCTTGCAGTCGAAAGATCCGCTTCACATAACAATTTGTAACAAAAGCTATGAATAGAGAAAAGTCTGAATGGAACCCCAATTAATTTATTAAATTGACGGCCCGAAACCCTGGCGATATTCTAATGAATTTGCACGATCCGTGAGAAAAAGCGCAACAATAGCGACTCGGTCTCGCATTGTTTAGAAAGAAAACGAATTTTAATTGAGCAAGTCGACGTACGTACGCTAAATTGATTCCGTTTTTAATAATTCTCTTTGTGCGGCTCCGAGTAACTTTATTCGATCCTCTTTCAGTATTCAAATCCTTAGTAGGATTTCCCATCATCTAAATTCCTGGCAACAGGATTAGGCACCGATAAAATCCATATAAAAGCGCACCTTAAAGAGACGACCGGATTTCACTGAACCGCCTAAAAGTAATTATTTTCAGAGATGGGCCTTTAATAAGCCCACTGTTTTAATTCGTTTTTCGTGCCGTTAATCATGCGTTCTGCATATTGCTTAAAATTCATGGCTTCATTAAATTATATCGCGTAATTTATGTACTGTTTGTTGCGTTTTACAGAATCCTTCCTTCACGGTTTAGCTCGTGATTTATTTCGGGGTGCAACAAGAATTGATAGTTTTATAGCGACCGCAAACATGATGCACGCCAGGATGCAGCTATTAAGGTCAATTGGTTACCTCATACCGCACAATGCCCACACAACTTTAACATTTTACAAAGAATAAACAAAATATATGAACTTGCACTCAAGAAAATTTTCCTCTAGCAGAGCTATATTTATCACCCTCTTGTTTTACTTCCTCGACTACACTACAGACAAATAGATACGAGGACAATTAATTAAAAAAAATTGTAAATTAGTTCAAAATTTTCGAAATGTAAAATTAACAATAAGTGAAGTTTTAGAATTATCTTGTTCAAAAAAAGTTAAAACTCGTTCTATCCTAGGTTTTTGGACTTGTTATGCCCTTACATTCCTCGACAGTTGTTAAAAGTCAAAACAAAGTATATATGTTCGAATTTTTGATGTTTGATTTTTTCAATTTTTGTCACGAATTTTGTCGATTTCTGGTACCCAGATCATTTATCAAGCAATAACTCCGGAACTATTTGAGATAACCCTATGATGTGTACTATCTTTGGAAAGCTCTTTTAATGATCTATCATTTGCAAAAAAGATTATTGTTGTTCGACTTATAGTTATCGAGAAAATGCAAATAAAAGCAAAAATTCGATCATATACGCAAAAATTCATAACTAAGAAACTATTGGGAATTTGGCGCTTTTTTTGATTCCAATCGATTCCTCGGATCATTTTGCATACGTACGAATCAAAATAGTTCCACTTTTTAGAATAGTTTAGCCGTAAATGAGAAAATAAAAAAAATAAAAAAAAAATTAACACCCCCCCCCCCCCCAGAAATCGGTCAATTTTTAAAGTGTCCTAAAATCAAATAAAACCGTTTCTATCTTATAGATTTTGATGTGCTCTTTCCGATCTCAAAAAGCGTTTTCTCCTAGCTCTTTTAGTTTGGCCGTAATCGGCGTTTGAAAATTGAAAAAAAGTGAAAATGGAAACTTTTTTGCGTTTTTCTCGGAAACTGTAAGACTTAGAGCAACAAACAAAAAATCATCTGATAGCGCTTAATTTTAGCTATTTTTTCGTCTAAACCCGGAGCCGCTCCGGGCAACGGTTCCGGCTACAGAGGCGATCAAAGTTTTTCACTAAAAAAGTTCATAAAAAAAAAACTAAAAGTCGTAGAGCATTGCGGTTTGTTCGATTGAATTCTACGGCTCATTTTACATATTATATCAATTTTTCACAAGAATTAAAAATTTAAAATTTTTTGCCGAAATTTAGGGTAGCCATTTGACATAGTGGAAAATTTTATCCAACAAAAAAATTCATAACTCGAAAACTAAAAGTCGTAGAGCAATGCGGTTTGTTCCATTGAATTCAGCGGCTCATTTTCTGTATTATATCAACTTTTTACGAGATTTAAAATTTTCAATTTTTTTGCTAAAATTTCCTGAGTAATAATTCATCCTTTCAAAGAGGTGAAAAAAAATTTTTTTTAAACTCACTCCAGTAAATTTTTATGGACTTCTACATGTCTTAACAATCCACAAAAGTTGTTAAAAGTCCATATGTTCGGTTTTTTGATGTTTGATTTTTTCAATTTTCGTCGCAGTTTTTGTCGGTTTTGGGTACCCGGAACATTTCTCGAGCAATAGCTCCGGAACTATTTGAGATAACCCCATGAAGTGTATTATCGTTGGAAAGCTCTTTAAATGATCTATTTTTTTCAAAAAAGATTGTTGTTCTCCGACTAATAGTTTTCGAGCAAATTGCTGCTAAATGCAAAAATTGGTAGAATTTTAAAAAACTCATAACTAAAAAACTATTGGGAATTTGGCAATTTTCTCGATGCCAATCGATTCCCCGGATCATTTTGCATAGGTGTGGATCAAAACAGTTCCACTTTTTACAATTGTTTAGCCGTAAATGAGAAAATAAAAAAAATTAAAAAAAAGTTAACACCCCCCCCTTAAAATCGGTCAATTTTTAAAGAGTCTTAAAATCAAATGAAACCTTTTCTATCTTATAGATTTTGATGTGCTCTTTACGATGGAACAAACCGTTTTCTTGTAGCTCTGTTAGTTTGGCCGTAATCGGCGTTTGAAAATTGAAAATTTTTTTGCGAGATATCGCCTTGAGTCCTATGCCATTTTGTAGAGTTTTTTATTCCGGTTGTCCTCCATTTTTCCGTTTCTCGATAACTCTAATAGTTTCGCCGTAATTAGCGTTTGAAAATTGAAAAAAAGTGAAAATGGAAACTTTTTTTGCGTTTTTCTCGGAAACTGTAAGACTTAGAGCAACAAACAAAAAATCATCTGATAGCGCTTAATTTTAGCTATTTTTTCGTCTAAACCCGGAGCCGCTCCGGGCAACGGTTCCGGCTACAGAGGCGATCAAAGTTTTTCACTAAAAAAGTTCATAAAAAAAAAACTAAAAGTCGTAGAGCATTGCGGTTTGTTCGATTGAATTCTACGGCTCATTTTACATATTATATCAATTTTTCACAAGAATTAAAAATTTAAAATTTTTTGCCGAAATTTAGGGTAGCCATTTGACATAGTGGAAAATTTTATCCAACAAAAAAATTCATAACTCGAAAACTAAAAGTCGTAGAGCAATGCGGTTTGTTCCATTGAATTCAGCGGCTCATTTTCTGTATTATATCAACTTTTTACGAGATTTAAAATTTTCAATTTTTTTGCTAAAATTTCCTTTCAAAGAGGTGAAAAAAAATTTTTTTTTAAACTCACTCCAGTAAATTTTTATAGACTTCTACATGTCTTAACAATCCACAAAAGTTGTTAAAAGTCCACAAAAAGTCCATATGTTCGGTTTTTTTGATGTTTGATCTTTTCAATTTTCGTCGCAGTTTTTGTCGGTTTTGGGTACCCGGAACATTTCTCGAGCAATAGCTCCGGAACTATTTGAGATAACCCCATGAAGTGTATTATCGTTGGAAAGCTCTTTAAATGATCTATTTTTTTCAAAAAAGATTGTTGTTCTCCGACTAATAGTTTTCGAGCAAATTGCTGCTAAATGCAAAAATTGGTAGAATTTTAAAAAACTCATAACTAAAAAACTATTGGGAATTTGGCAATTTTCTCGATGCCAATCGATTCCCCGGATCATTTTGCATAGGTGTGGATCAAAACAGTTCCACTTTTTACAATAGTTTAGCCGTAAATGAGAAAATAAAAAAAATTAAAAAAAAGTTAACACCCCCCCCTTAAAATCGGTCAATTTTTAAAGTGTCTTAAAATCAAATGAAACCTACTCTATCTTATAGATTTTGATGTGCTCTTTACGATGGAACAAACCGTTTTCTTGTAGCTCTGTTAGTTTGGCCGTAATCGGCGTTTGAAAATTGAAAATTTTTTTGCGAGATATCGCCTTGAGTCCTATGCCGTTTTGTACAGTTTTTTATTCCGGTTGTCCTCCATTTTTCCGTTTCTCGATAACTCTAATAGTTTCGCCGTAATTAGCGATTAAAAATTGAAAAAAAGTGAAAATGGAAACCTTTTTTTGCGTTTTTCTCGGAAACTGTAGGACTTAGAGCAACGAACAAAAAACCATCTGATAGCGCTTAATTTTAGCTATTTTTTCGTCTAAACACGGAGCCGCTCCGGGCAACGGTTCCGGCTACAGAGGCGATCAAAGTTTTTCACTAAAAAAATTTATAAAAAAAAAAACTAAAAGTCGTAGAGCATTGCGGTTTGTTCGATTGAATTCTACGGCTCATTTTACATATTATATCAATTTTTCACAAAAATTAAAAATTTAAAATTTTTTGCCGAAATTTAGGGTAGCCATTTGTCATAGTGGAAAATTTTATCCAACAAAAAAATTCATAACTCGAAAACTAAAAGTCGTAGAGCAATGCGGTTTGTTCCATTGAATTCAGCGGCTCATTTTCTGTATTATATCAACTTTTTACGAGATTTAAAATTTTTAATTTTTTTGCTAAAATTTCCTGAGTAAATACACTTCCCTTCAAAGAGGTGAAATTTTTTTTTTTTTTAAACTCACTCCAGTAAATTTTTATGGACTTCTACATGTCTTAACAATCCACAAAACCGCTGTTCCATTGAATTTAGCGGCTCATTTTCTGTATTATATCAACTTTTCACGTGATTTAAAATTTTCAATTTTTTTGCTAAAATTTCCTGACTAATATACTTCCCTTCAAAGAGGTGAAAAAAAATTTTTTTTTAAACTCACTCCAGTAAATTTTTATGGACTTCTACATATCTTAACAATCCACAAAAGTTGTTAAAAGTCCACAAAAAGTCTATATGTTCGATTTTTTGATGTTTAATTTTTTCACTTTTCGTCGCAGTTTTTGTCGATTTTGGGTACTCGGAACATTTCTCGAGCATAGCTCCGGAACTGTTTGAGATAACCCTATGAAGTGTATTATCGTTGGAAAGCTCTTTAAATGTTCTATTTTTTTCAAAAAAGATTGTTGTTTTCCGACTAATAGTTTTCGAGCAAATTGCTGCTAAATGCAAAAATTGGTAAAATTTAAAAAAATTCATAACTAAAAAACTATTGGGAATTTGGCAATTTTCTCGATGCCAATCGATTCCCCGGATCATTTTGCATAGGCATGGATCAAAACAGTTCCACTTTTTACAATAGTTTAGCCGTAAATGAGAAAATAAAAAAAATTAAAAAAAAGTTAACACCCCCCCCTTAAAATCGGTCAATTTTTAAAGTGTCTTAAAATCAAATGAAACCTACTCTATCTTATAGATTTTGACGTGCTCTTTCCGATCTAAAAAAAGCGTTTTTTCCTAGCTCTTTTAGTTTGGCCGTAATCGGCGTTTAAAAATTGAAAAATTTTTTTGCGAGATATTGCCTTGAGTCTTATGCTATTTTGTAGAGTTTTTTATTCCGGTTGTCCTCCATTTTTCCGTTTCTCGATAACTCTAATAGTTCCGCCGTAATTGGCGGTTGAAAATTGAAAAAAATGGAAAATGGAAACTTTTTTTGCATTTTTCTCTGAAACTGTAAGACTTATAGCAACGAACAAAAATTCATCTGATAGCGCTTATTTTTGTCTATTTTTCCGTCTAAACGGAAAGGCGATCAAAATTTTTCACTAAAAAAATTCATAAAAAAAAAAACTAAAAGTCGTAGAGCAATGCGGTTTGTTCCGTTAAATTTTGCGGCTCATTTTACATATTATATCAATTTTTCACAAGAATACAAAAATTTTTAATTTTTTGCGTAATAATTTTTCAACAAAAAATTCATAACTCAAAAACTAAATGTCGTAGAGCAATGCGGTTTGTTCCAGTGAATTCAGCGGCTCATTTTCTGTATTATACCAACTTTTCACGAGATTTAAAATTTTGAATTTTTTTGCTAAAACTTCCTGAGTAATACACTTACATTTAAAAAGGTGAAAAAAATATTTTTTTTAAAACTCGTTCTATCGTAGGTTTTTGGACTTGTATATGCCCTTACATTCCTCGACAGTTGTTAAAAGTCAAAAAAAAGTCCATATGTTCGAATTTTTGATGTTTGATTTTTTCAATTTTTGTCGCGAATTTAGTCGATTTCTGGTACCCGGATCATTTATCAAGCAATAACTCCGGAACTATTAGAGATAACCCTATGATGTGTACTATCTTTGGAAAGCTCTTTTAATGATCTATCATTTGCAAAAAAAAATATTGTTGTACGACTTATAGTTTTTGAGAAAATGCAAATAAAAGCAAAAATTAGTTCATATACGCAAAAATTCATAACTAAAAAACTATTGGGAATTTGGCGCTTTTTTTGATTCCAATCGATTCCTTGGATCATTTTGCATAGGTACGAATCAAAATAGTTCCACTTTTTAGAATAGTTTAGCCGGAAATGAGAATATAAAAAAAATTAAAAAAAAATTAACACCCCCCTCAGAAATCGGTCAATTTTTAAAGTGTCCTAAAATCAAATAAAACCGATTCTATCTTATAGATTTTGATGTGCTCTTTCCGATCTAAAAAACCGTTTTCCCCTAACTCTTTTAGTTTGGCCGTAATCGGCGTTTGGAAATTGAAAATTTTTTTTGCGAGATATTGCCTTGAGTCCTATGCCATTTTGTAGAGTTTTTTTATTCCGGTTGTCCTCCATTTTTCCGTTTTTCGATAACTCTAATCGTTTGGCCGTAATTGGCGGTTGAAAATTGAAAAAAAGCGAAAATGGAGACCTTTTTTTGCGTTTATCTCAGAAACTAAAAGACTCAGATCGACGAAAAAAAATCATCTGATAGCGCTTAATTTTGTCTATTTTTTCGATTAAATCCGGTGCCACTCCGGGCAACGGTTCCAGCTACAGAAGCTACACAGCTGAAAGTTTTACACAAAAAAAATTGATAAAAAAAAACTAAAAGTCGTAAAGCAATGCGGTTTGTTCCATTTAATTTTACGGCTCATTCTACATATTATATCAATTTTTTACAAAAATTCAAAATTTTTAAATTTTTTGCGTAATAATTTTTTAACAAAAAAATTCATAACTAAAAAACTATTGAGAATTTGGCGCTTTTTTTCATTCGAGCTAAAAGACTTAGAGCAACAAACAAAAAATCATCTGATAGTGACTGAAAGTCTCTATTGTTTCGTCTAAACCCGGAGCAGCTCCGGGCAAAGGTTCCGGTTACAAAAGCGATTAAAATTTTTCAATAAAAATGTCAATATTAATCAATATCAATAAACAAATATATTGTTTGCCAAAACGAGTGAGCGCAGTGTTTCAGTTCCGCCACCAAATGCATAACTTGTTGTGTTTGTTCTAGAGGCGGTGGGTTGCTTTCAAGTGATTGATACACAGATTACCCCAAACACTGATAAAATCCGAATCGGCGCGGAATTATTCGATCACAGAGTAATTCTCATTACAATACAAAGCGTTGTGATAATTGCCTCGTTTGTGCACCATCAGGTGTCGATGACAAAGTCCGATCGAGGAGATAATTGCAATGTATACTTGAGAGAAGATTTGAGTTTTTGATGTTTCAAATTGAAATCTGTTCGAGGGTTGTTAGTTTTGTTTTACGTGACTGCTGACGTAACAAATGTGACAGCTTGAAATGTGGAAGATAAATACCTTTTGTTAGTCTTTGTAAACAGTGGGGTTATTTGGTGTTGTTTGGGAATTATGATCGATCAAAATGTAATCATTGCCACTTGATGAATAAATAAAGAAATGAGGGGCGCATAACAATAAATGCTTATGAACACCGGATGGAAATTTCGGTGTAAATGCGACACGATATCAACATGCTGCCTCGTCAAAAGATTTTATTTTCAAATTTCGTAATTTTTTTTTTAAATTGAATGAACATGCGAGTAACAACATAAAGCAAATATAATTAGTAATATAGTAATAGGGTTTTAGTTATTTGTAGGGTAAATCAGGGCAAGTTAGGGCAAGGGGACAAATAGACACATGTTCACAATTTACATTAATAAAAAAGTAAAATAATAATTAATAAAAGAAAACATTAAAAAAATTATCAAGAAACAAACTTTTATTTCTTCAAATATAATTAGCGCAGTCTGTAGTTTTTTGAGTCTCGGCAAGTATTTAGTGTCGTTTTTTATTAAATTTTTAGTGTTGACTTCAGAAAGTAGGCGGTGAAAAATATTTGTATTGGAATGAAAAGGCACTACTTATACCCTAAAAGTACTAGATTTTATTAATATTAATTAATCATGTACGATCGATAGAATCAAATAGATTTTAAATTCGAATTTTTATAGAAAAGTTAATAAGAGCTAATTAAGTAAAGACTACTGCTAAAAACACTCAAAAAAACTTAGAAAATATATCAAAAAATAAAGTTTTATTTTTACAAATAAATAATAATTGGCGCAGTAAGTAGGGTATGTTGAAGCATTATGTGACTTCTGCAAGTCATCAACACTAAAAAAACTATTTTTGGTAAAAAGAATTATTAAATTTTAATAATGCAATAGCTACTTGAAATAAAGCGATAATACGAAATAGTAAAACTGATAAAAATCTGAGATTTGCATGAAAAAATCAATAATGACAAAGTATTTTTTATTTTTTTTTATATTAAAAAAATTGAGCAAAGTAGTACATATAATTAAACATGTGAGAGACAACATAAAGCAAAAGTAGTAAAATATATAGTAAATTGGTTTTAATATGTAGGATAAATCCGGGCGAGATAAGCCAAGGGGACAGACGGACTGTGGAAATATTAACACATGTTCACAATTTATATTAGTAAAACAAACAAAATAAAAATATTCAAGAAAAAGTTTGCAAAATTATATAATAAAAACAAATTTTTATTTCTATAAATATAAATGGTGCATTTCTACATAGAAAAATACTGACGTTGGAAAAAATCGCAAGTAGCACGTTTAACACTTCAACAGAATAAAACGATAATCTATAAAAAAATTATTTTGCAGTCTAAATTCCACAGCAAGAGTTGATCTAAAGACTTTTTGAACGCACTGTATCAAAAAACATAATGTTATTTCTACAAATATAATTGGCGCAGTTAGTAAAGTTTGTAAAAGCATTTTAGGACTTTAATCATTATAGTCATCAATACTAGAAAAAATGTCTTTTTTTGGAAAAGAAAATGCATCTATACTCGAGAAGTTCTAAATTTTTATAATGTAGTAGATACTTGAAATAAAGTGATAATAGAAGAAAGTAATACTGATAAAAATTTGGGTTCTTCAATAAAGACAAACTATTTTTTATTTAAAAAAAAACAAAGTGGTAGATATAATTGCTAACATTGTAAAATAAATACTAAAAAATAAAATAAACATGCGAATAACAGCGTAATAAAATAGTAAAATGTTTTTTGTTTTACTGTGTAGGGTAAATCCGGGTGAGATAGGCCAAGGGGACAGAGGGACTGTGAAACTGCTAATACGGGTTCACAATTTATATTTATAAAAAAGTTATTAAGTAAGAAACGTAAATAAATAATATAAGCAAAAAAGCCACAAATCATTTCAAAAAACCAACTTTTATTTCTTTAAATGAAACTGCCGCAATCAGTAGGATTCTGTGTTTGCGCAAGTATTTAATTTTTTTTTAATTTTTAAGTGTTTACATCAGGAAGTAGACATTAAGAAAAAAATTATTTTTATTCTCACCTCAAAAGTATCAGATTTTAGTAATATGGCTAATACTTGAAATAAAGTGATAATACGAGATAGTAACGTCGATAAAAGCGAATCGTTTTTTTTACTTTTTTCTAGAAAAATCAGTAGGGACTAATTAGCTGAAAAGTACTAATAAAAACACCCAAAAAAGCCTGCAAAATGTTGTTACAAACAAAATTTTATTTCTACAAGTATATATGGCGCAATAGGGTTTGAAGATACATTTTGTGACTTTAGCAAAGAAAAAGAAAATAAAATATCAACAAATCCGATAAAAATTTGGATTTTACATAAAAAAATCAATAAGGACAAACCAGTTTTTATTATTTGAAACTAAAAAAAAATTTTGCAAAGTAGTACATACGAGGATAATTGGCGCAGTCAGAAGTATTTTCATTTTTCTTCAATATTTTTAAGTGTTAATGTTTGATTTGCAATTTGTAGAAATTTTGGAACATTAAAGTTAAAAGTTGTTTTTATCAATATTTAGACACAGAAAATAACCCAAGTATTATTTCTAATAAATTTAAATTGAACAGTTTGTTTGAGGTGATAATTTTGCAAACTTTGTTATTGCTGCCTCCATATCTGGGAGGTATGGTGTTTTATGGAGTGCATCGATCGTGTCCGATTCCTTCGCCCCCAATTGATGTCGTTCCCTAAATAAAAAATAAGACGTGTCAGACGCCGACTGTCGCTATTTTTCATTTTGTGTATTCCCGTTCTTTCGGAATAAGATTTTTCGTAGCGCGTTGGCTAGTTTAGCGCGACACGGCCCTAAGACAATTTTTCACGATGACAGGTGGACAGAAGCATGTTGATAAGGCCGTGTTCCAACAAGGATATAGTGCCCATTGCGCTCGTCAACGCAGATCGACCAGATAACAACCATTGAATTAAATAAATCGCTAGATCTTCGTCGCTTTTTATTGTTATGGCCATCACGACCCAAATGATATTTATCTGGATTTAAATTTAAGGCGCATGCTACAAATCGACGCAATTTTTAAACCCGCAAGCGTCAGCTGAAAAAATAAACCACCAAATTTTCCACAATAAAAATTTATTTGGGGACGCGCGGAATTTTTTATTAAAACAGCGGGAGGATCGTATTGTGACTGCGACTTTAATAATAATTTAACAGCAATTATCACACGAGTTGTTTGCGCGCGCCAGAGTACTATGTGGACAGATAATTTGATATGATTAAATTACAATCCACAAACGCATCAATTTGAATATTGGCGTGTTTAGGTGTTAAAAAATTGTTATCCATATTATTGTTATTAATAAAAAATGATATAAATGACAATTAGAAATCTTGCTAAATTGTGAACGTTTCAAATTTTAATTGAAATACAAACAATTGCAATTGAAAATCTATTTTAAATAAATCAAAAACTGATGAAAACCGTTACATAATGCAAAGTTACAAAATTTTAGTACGTCTAGTGTAGGTGTACAAAAAAGTCAGTTCTACAGGGTGAGTCAATAGTAGGCTATTTTTGATTATTTTTAAGTTTGTCTTGATAGTTTATATTATAGACTATTATTATTTAAAAGATAACAAAACAGTGTTGATACAATTAATGTTTTAAAAAAATTGATGAAGTACCCAAGTGGTAAGTGCGATTAGTGTTTTTGGTTGCATTTGAAAACATGTCAGAAATAACCCACTATTGACTCACGCTGTATATAAACAGAATTCAAACCTATATGTTTCATAAGAACATCTACCAAAAATCATTAGAGACCAGATTTGTGAGATGTAAAATAAAAACCTTATTTACAGTAGAAAAACTAAAAACATTATTACGTTGGAACAAATTTAATTACAAAATTGTTCGTTTAAAAAAAATTAAAATTTTTTATTGTTCAAAAAAGTCATAAAGAAGTTTATTAGTTGTTGAAACTAAAACATACAATAAAGTAAAAATAGTGAGATTGAAATTGTAAAGAACTAAGTGACTTGAAAACTAAGAAAATGTAAAAAACTATCGAAAAAGACAAAAAACAATACATTGAAAATGGTATGTAAGACTGAAAAACAAAAAACCTACAAAATAGTGCGATTAAAATTCTATAGATCTAATAAATGACTAAAAAGTGACAAATTAAAAAAACTACATAACTGTAATAAAAAATCTCTGAAAAATTTGAAAACGTAAAACTCAAAATTTAGAAAATGAATATGAAATGTGTGGAAACTAGAAAACTAAAATGCTGAAATACTGATAGAAACTTAAGAACTGTAGGACAAGAAATTCGAAAGCCCGAGAAACAAAAAAACTTTTAATAGTTATATAAAAATATAAAAAAATATTTTATTTAAAACTGGAAAAGATAAAGCTACGGTTGAATGTTTGAAACACACTTAGAATACAAAAAGTTAAACCGGGAATTTAGTAAAAACTAAAATTGTGTCAAATATTTTTATTTTTAACAAAACAGATTTATTTCGAGTTGCAAGAAAAGCCTTTAAAAGTGCGAGTTAGGGAAGTTTTCCAATATCTGGTTTGCTTTCTCTTGACCACTTATTGGAACGAGAAAGTGCCAACAGAAAATTTTATACATAGCTAACCAAAAACAGATCACAAATTTAAGTTGAAGTTTTTTCAGAATTTTTTCAAAAAACAAAGTTTTTTTAGTGTTAAGTAGAAAAGTTTAACTTAAATTAATAGAACTATAAATTTTTGAAGACTTCAAGAACTCGACAGTAAAATGAACTGATTTGTATAGTAAGAAAAGTGCACGTATTCGCCAGTATATCAAATTTTATTAATGTAGTAGATACTTAAAATAAAGTGATTCTACAAGAAAGTAAAATCGATATAAATTAGTTTTTTATGAAAAAATTAATAGTGAGAATCTAGTTTTCATCTTTTTACATTAAAAAAAACCAAAATCGTTTAATTGGCGCAGTCAGTAGTACGTATTTTATTTATTTTTTTCGCATTTTTTAAGTTGTAGAAATTTTAAGAAAGTCCAACAAGTCGAGAGTAGAAAAAAACTTCGTTTTATTCAAAAGTTTTAAAATCTTTTATAAATAAATGTCAAAACTGTCAGTTGTAAAGATCACAAATTGTCAATTAATATGTTTTAAAATTTTTGTTAAAATTTAACTAAAATGTTACACTGCAAAAAATAGCTAAAGAAAAGTTAAGACTTACGAATTTTAAAATAAAAACTGTTACAAAACACTTCTACAAACTACGAATTCTACTGACTGTGCCAATTACACTTTACGATTGTAAAGCTCTTATAAGTGTCCTTGTAGTATACTTTTAGTAACTGACTCATAATTAATATTGATTACATTTAAGATAATTTCAGAAACAGTTTATAAAACCAAACAAATTGTTAAAAATTTGTTGCACGGTGTTATTGGGGTTATTTTCTTAACTCAGCAAACGCTTCGACCACTACTGCCACTCACAGCACCTCTCTCCCGACAGGAAATCCATCACAGTTACCTTCGAGCAAGATTGGCTCCGGCACCACAAAATTAATTTTCTTAATGGACATAAAACCGTAATTGCGGCCCCACTTGTCATATTCGTTTTTTTTTGTAAATATTTTATTACGGTCCGTATCGGGTATTTAATTACTGAATTATTAGCGAATCCGTCGAATTCCGGGATGTCCGGCCCCGGAGTGAAGAGAGAACAAAGGCTTGCGGTTTTACGGCCGGACGCAACATGTTCCAGGTTCGAATTCGACCGCATTCGATACAAGGGGCAAAATTTTTGTTGTGTTAGTTTGCAAGGTTTTGCACAGTATGGTGTAATTATTAAAAACTAACCGAACAATTCATCGTTAAATATGCACAAAGTGGTAACTTTGCGGCGGCCAACTTTGCTACAGTGGTTTTTTTCTAGAAAAATAAATAGGAGCCGGTGACGGTTACTAATTAGTGGCGAGCTGCGGTTAAAGTTGGTTGGAGGCGTATTTATTGATTTAGGGATTGACGTGTTTACTGCAAGCGTTGAGATTTTACCTGACGTAAAACAACTTGGAAATTTAGTGCGGAAGTTGCACCAGAACGTTCAGATTTAATTTTGACACATAAATAAATGATGGGACGAACTTCATGAAAGCTTCTCGTATCGAGGATTGAAATCGAGGGCGGCGTGATTTGGGCAAGATGACCCAAAGCGATGGAAAAAGAGCGAATTTAAAATTATTGCAGGCCATCAGAATTTATTATGCATTTTATGGCAGTAGATATGTTCAGAAGTTTGGTTTATGGGATATTTTGGCCAAAAAAATTAAACGTATGTACAAGATGTCTTCTTGGATAAAAAAGGAGATGAACTTGTTAACCTGTTAAAGCTTTGAGAATTAATATTTGTTTAGTATTATTACAAACTTTGCTGGAAGTGCTACTATTACAATGTGCTTCAAAGACAAAATTCGTTAAAAAATGTGCCAAAGATTTTATCAAACACTGTGTTAAAAGTAACATATTTTTAATCCAGTGCAACGATTTTTGGTGTTTTTTAAAGAAATTTTGAAAAAAATTAATTGCCTGAGCGAAAAAAGTTAAAACCAATAAATTTTTGGACTCAATTTGGTAATTTGTCGCTATATTTTTATAAAAATTTCTCAAAATAATTGAGTTATTTTGAACGAAAAGCTTTCTAATTATAACCATTTACGAAAACTGAAAAAAGATAAAAATTACGTTATTTTTAGGCCAACTCAACGTTTTTTGGTGTTTTTTTTTAAATATTTTTGAAAAAATTAATTGTTTGAGCGAAAAAAAACTAAAACTAATTAATTTTTTGACTCAGTTTTGTAATTTGTCTATATATTTTAATAAAAAAAAATTTTTTGATGTTTTTTCAAAAGGTTTTAGAAAAAATAAATTGTCTGAGCAAAAAAATTTAAACACTAACAAATTTTTTAGCTCAATTTGGTAATTTGTCGTTATATTTTTATCAAGATTTCGCAAAATAATTGCGTTATTTTGAACAAAAAACTTTTTAAAATATATAAAATATATAAAATAAACTTTTACGAAAACTAAAAAGAGGCGAAAATTATACTATTTTTAGTTCAATTCAACGTTTTTTTGGTGTTTTTTTAAAAGATTTTGGAAAAAAGTAATTTCCTGAGCGACAAAAGTAAAACGAACAAAGTTTTTGACTTAATTTAGTAATTTGTCGTTCAAAATTTCCCAAAATTATTGCATAGTTTTAAACAAACAACTTTGTAAATCAAACTTTTACGGAAACTGAAAATACCCTACTTTTATTCCAATTCAACGTTTTTTTAATGCTTTTTCAAGAAATTTTAAAAAAATTTGATTGCCTGATCAAAAAAAGTTAAAACTAACAAATTTTTTGACTTAATTTGCTGTGTTGTCGTTATATTTTTATCCAAATTTCTCAAAATAATTGCGTCATTTTGAACGAAAAACTTTCTAAATATAACCTTTTACGAAAATTAAAAAATCACAGAAATTATCTTATTTTTTATTTATTTTTTTGGTGGTTTATCAAGAAATTTTCGAAAAAATGGATTGCCTGAGAGGAAAAGGTAAAACTAACATATTTTTCAGTCAATATGGTAATTGGTCGTCATATTTTTGTAAAAATTCCTAAAATTATTGCACTATTACTTTCACAAAAACTGAGAAAAGGCAAAAAAACTACATTTTTGACATTTTGCTCAATAGTTTTGTTTTTGCATGAAAGACGTGCTAATCTATGTTAGTGTAAAATTTATAAAAAATTAGCAAACAATAAAATTTTAGTAGAATTAATCAATTTACCGTTGCAAAATACGTGTAACCTTATTTACATAGTAAACATTTTTTTTTAAATGGTTTTAAGATGTATTAAAAATTACAGTAATGAATTATTTATTGTATTTATTTTTATTTTAAAAGCTCATTACTTTTTTTTTTAAATTTGTCAATAAGCATCAGTTTGCACAAACTTTTAGATTACTGGGCTCGAATATAAAGCCTAATATTAATATCAACTGCTATTGCTATAACAAAGTCTAACATCTGGTGTAGACATATTATAATTATTTAGTTTTCTGAATAGATGCATAACAGTATTTACAGGTTTTTGCACTTCTTTATCTACAATTAAACCATTTTTGTTCCAATAGCAAATATTTTGAACATTTGAAACAAAAACAACACCGTTTCTATAATTTTTTGAGCAATATTGACGTTTCTTTCGTGTCCTTGGCCAATAGTTTCTGTTGACAAATTAACATTTGATTTGTCTCTCTTTTGAAAGTCCCCTCATTGGAAAATGTGTCCCATAAGCAAATAGAGAAAAGCAATAAATAATCCAACTCAAACACAAGTCCATATCTAATTTATCAAATCAGTAGAGTTTTCGCAACCCTCTGGCATTTATTTATTTACTTTCCCTTGTTACTCACTGCCCCCATGTCCAATTTGTCAAGCATAAACCGTATCAAAGAGCTAAAACCCACTAATTGACAAACTTTGTTGTGCTTTTTCTAAATGAAAAATTCTCTGCAAGTTATTTTTGATTTTTCAATAATGAGGTCCGAATTTCCGCTTCCTTCAAAGAGTGAATAAATCAACCAGTCATTATGGATCCCTATCGATTAAAAGTGTCACGTGCTATTATTAATGATTCGAAATCCGGCGCGAACAAAGCTAACAACTGCCGGTGCATTTTTTCCCAACTCACTTTGATACCGAATTCTTTGATGTGCCGTGCGTGGCACCTTTTGTACGTGTGTAGGTACAGTCCGATGCAGAATAAATGCCGCTTTTTGTCTCTTTGAGAGTATCAAGTAGCCCGTGTAATTTCCATAGAGACCTTGAGTGTTGTTTGTTTAGGAATGTTGGATTAAATTTTGCCAGAGCGTGTGTGCATAATATTATATATGTGATTTTATTAGTTTTATTTTCCGAGCCAACTTGAATCCAAATTAAATCAGGTAACTGCGGCCACAAAACAAACTTTTAGTGCGGAAGTTGAACTAAAACGCGCTGATTTAATTTTGATACATAAATAAATGCAAATAAATGGAGATATGAAGGGACGAGGATCATACAAGTTTTTCATTTGGAAATAAATACAGTTGAATATCTCTAAATCGAAATTATTTCGAACAATTTCAGTAATTGTTGATTGTTTCCTCTTTGAAAACCTAACTTTATAGTGAAATTAGTTAAAGCTCATTCATTTAATGTATTCGAGGTGCACTTTAACGGTAATTAAAACCTATCACTTTATTAGTGTTAAATTAATTAATTAATAAATAAGTGCGTGTTTTGTGCACTAGTTGAAGAAATAACTCGACGCCGCAGATTAAAGAGTTAATAAATTGCTTTTATTGTTTTACCTGTTTTATCGATTTACCACCCAACGTGTAATTTAAAAGTTATGAAAATAATAAACTTACGACTCTTTAATCTACTCAAGCTTTATTATAAACATTTTCTTTAACGTCTAGTTCTTTAAATAAATTAATTCGATTTAAACCCTTCGCTTCTGATAGAATTTATCGCGCCGATTACGGCGGAATTCTAATTTTGCGTATAATCGGCGTTTGGACATGAAATTAGTGAAGATTTTGAAGTTTTAGAAAATCTGATTTTAAAAAATACAAATTCCGTAGTTTAAAATTTGCTATTAAACTCTTCAAATCCGAAAATTGGATTGACAACTTTGATAACCTTCAGACAGATGATATGAAAACATCTTCAGTCTATTATTATCTCTTGTTGTCAACTTAATTGGTAGAATTGATTAACATTTTGTCAAATATTTGATCTTGTTTTTTATCGCGCCGATTACGAAATCGAGCAATTCGATTTTTTGTTCTAGCTGCTTTTGATTCGCCGTAATCGGCTTAAATTTATTTTAAATTATCACATAGTATTTATCATTCTATACATTTTTTGACCACGATTATAGTAATAAACTGATAAATGACTATTTTGTGCTACTTTAGTAGTTCTACCGTAATCGGTGTTTGAAAAATGCGGAAATGATATCTCTAAAACTAAAATTCCTGAGCCAAAATGAGTTGAGAATATGTATTATTTTCTGAATAAGGTTTTTATAGACCTATTGGAACATATTTTATAGATCTCATCCCAGTGATATTAATAAAATTCGAATTTTTGTTCTAGTTCTTCCAGTTCCACCGTAATCGGCTTTTGGAAGTAAAATTACATTTTAAATTATACTTTTAAAGTTTTCACCATTTTAATAATATCTTTGACGGTGAGGTCAAAAAATGCAATCTTTTTTGACTTAATTTGAATATTCCGCCGTAATCGCCCATTGAAATGTACAAAAATCATAGCTTGTAAACCACTTCAGTAAACATCAGTAAAAATTTTAAACTTTTAGAAATACATTGTCTTTTGTTGCCAGCTTAATTGGTAGAAAAAAAATTTTTGTCGAATATTTGACCTTTTTTAATTGCGTCGATTACGCCGGAATTTGCTTTTTTATTCTGGGTTTTCCTGATTCGTCGTAATCGGCTTACTTTTATTTTAAATTACCTTATGTCATTTGCCACCCTATACATTTTATCGCGATTACAGTGACAAATGATACCCTACCATTTTGTACTACTTTAATAGTTCTACCGTAATCGGTAGTGTAAAAAATGAAGTAAACAAAAATTTCTGAGTCAAAATTAGTTGAGTATATGAATTTTTGCCTAAATAAATTCCTTTTAGACCTATTGCCACATATTTTATAGATTTTGTTTCAGTGATAAAAATATAATTCAAATTTTTGTTCTAGTTCTGCCAGATTCACCGTAATCGGCTTTTGGAAATAAAATTACATTTTAAATTATACCTCTTAAAGTTATTATTATTTTAATAATATTTTTGACGGCGATGTCAATAAGACGCAATCTTTTTTGACTTAGTTTAAATTTTCGCCGTAATCGGCCATTAAAATGTACAAAAATTATGGCTGGTAAACCACGATTTTTAGGTCAAAATTCGACGTAGATCCAATTTATCAGATTGACTTTGTTGCACTGATTACGAAAGAATAAGACTTTTTCATTCGGTTTCACCGTAATCGACGTGTGTTAATATATTTTTTAATTTTTTAAAGAGTTGTTTTAAATTAGCTATTATTTTTTCACTTGTTTTATCGATTACTTAATTAACTCACTTAATATTCGAGCTTTATTATAAAAATTTTCTCTTCTGTTTAGTCGATTACATATATTCATTTTAAAACTACGGTATGTGATTACGACGGAATTTGAATTTTTGTTTTAGCTCTTCCAGATTCGACGTAATCGGCTTATTTTGCGCCAGATTAATAGTTCCATTGTAATCGGCGTTTGAAAAGTGCATGAATCATAAATCTAACATAATAATTTCTATATTAAAATATCATTTTTAATAAATCTTTTTTGATAAAATTTTAATCTTTGTTCAGGCTCTAGTTTCGCCGTAATCGACTTTTGGTATAGAAATTTGTTTTAAATTATTTCTTTTGAAGCTTTCACCTTTTTATCGATGATTCTGAAGGTGATGATCATTAGTCATTTTTTTTTTGCCGTAGCCTAATTGTTCCGCCGTAATCGACGTCTAAAATTTACAAAATCTATAACTCACACCACAATGTAATTATTAGATTAAAGCACATGTAATTTTTTTCTTAAGAAATTCGTTGTAAACCTCTTACATTGTATACATTTTATTGCACCAATTAGGACATCTTGTTCTAGTTTCGCCGTAATCGGCGTTTGTAAATAAAATTTTTTGAAACTTTTGAATTGCTTTTATTGTTTCACCTGTTTTATCGATTGACTACCCAACATGTAATTTAAACGTTATGAAAACAATAAACTTGCGACTCTTTAATCCCCTCAAACTTTATTATAAAAATTTTCTCTAATGTGTTACATTTACGAGCAAAGTATGATTTTTACACTTTGTGATTAACCTAGATTTGAGTGTTTGATTCCGGCGCCCCTATCGACCAAAGCTCCGAACGCAGCCGATTTTAAAACGATCGTTCGATTGTGCGAATCGCTCGATCGCGTGACTTTTCCTGGGCCGCTTTTATCGTTTAAATCGAATAATGAAAACGCCACATAACGACAAGCACTCGGCGTCCTGACGCGCTATTTATAACAATTACATGCAGAACGAAAGAAAATCCTCCCAACAAACTGTTTGTTATTCGGCTCTCACACCTCCGAGCAGTAATTGTTCGATTTAATGAAGTCGAACGACTATACTTCTTGTAATGGCGCTGAGGACTTACGATGGGTGCGTCAGCTTACACGCAATACGCTTAATTACACCTTCGAACTGTTCATTTTTATATGTTGCCGGCAATTAGGCGGCGAGGGCTTTAATGTCGCGGAAAATTATTAGTTGGACGAGAAAAGTACGAAGAGAAATGGATTCGCGCACTGGACTCGAACCGACTTGCTTTTTATTAATTAAATACCTACAACTTCATACATTTATTAATCTTTTATTAGATTATATCGCCGCTGCCACAAAGCCGGCATTAATTAAAAATTAATTGCCGACAATCCCACCGTAAACGCCCTCCAATTGTCGGCTTAATTGGTTCTTAAAATAAGAACATGTGCCCACTGTCTGAATCGATTTTAAATCAACGTCCCTCCAATAATAAGCCCGTTTTTTTGTCAATAGAAGAATTCTGTTTACATGAAGCGTTACGTCAACTCATTTGTCATTTCCATTGAGGGCCAAACTAGTAAAAGCACATGTGCTTATGACAGGAGATTTTGTGTAATACGTCGATGTCGTGCTGCTCAACTTTTAAAAAATGTAAACGCATACATTATGGTTATTCCGGCCATTGTGTATGTTTTTGTCATTTTTTCCTATCCCGGAGATAAATCGTCCGTTATTAGAAAAAAGGAAAGCTTCGGAGGAGCTTAATAATGATGGCGAGTCGACTGAGCAAATAGAAATGTTATTAAAAACTGATAATCTTCGACGATTGTGTTGCGAGATGTTTATCGAACAATATTTTCAAGTAAATAACAACGAAATTATTTTTTGAAGATTTTCATGATTGAATTTTAAGAAATACAGTTTACCATTTTATGGCACAATAGTTCCACCGTAATCGGCGTTTGAATAGTGTAAAAAAACAACACTTTTAGTCAAAGTGAGATTTGTACGTAATTTTTTTTTTCAAATAAGTCCAATTTAAGCCTAATGCCAATTTTGAGTTTGTCTAGGTCTGCCAGTCTCGCCGTAATCGGCTTTAAGAAATTAAAATTTCTTTTAAATTATACTTCTTTAAGAGTTTTTCATTTAAAAGATTTTTTTAGCGCCGATGACATTATGATGCTCTGTCTCTTTTACCTTAGCTCAGTTGTTTCGCCGTAATCGGCTTCTAAAATAAACAATAAAACAATTTATAAACTACAACGTCTACGTTAAAACTGGTTGCACAAGTAAATTTATTCATAAATATGTTTGACCTATTGAATAAAATCTCGCCGATTACGATGGACTTCAACGTTTTGTTTATATTTTTCTGGTCTCGCCGTAATCGGGTTTAAAAAAAATTATTTTAGATTAAATTATATTTCTTTAAGACTTTTCCTTTTAATAAATTTTTTGATCGCAATGACAATATGATGCTCTGTCTTTACTACCCTAACTCACTTGTTCCGCCGTAGTCGGCTTCAGGAATGAATAATAAAATAACTTATAAACCAGAATTTTATTATCAAAACTGGTTGCACAAGTAATTGTGTTTATAAATGACCTATTACATAAAATTACGGCGATTACGATGGAGTTCCATCTTTTGTTCATGTTCTTCCAGTTTCGCCGTAATCGGCTTTTTACAATAAATTATATATTTTTAATATTTTTCCATTTAATAGCTTTTTTGAGCAGGATGACAATATAAGGCTCCGTCTTTTCTACATTAGCTCAGTTGTTTCGCCGTAATCGGCTTCTGAAATGAACAATAAAACAACTCATAAACTACAACTTTTACGTTAAAACTGGTTGCACAAGTAAATTTATTCTTAATATATTCGATCTATTGCATAAAATCGCGCCGATTACGATAGAATTCAACGTTTTGTTTATGTTCTTCTAGTCTCGCCGTAATCGGGTTTTAAAAATATCATTTTATTTACATTAAATTATAGTTTTTTAAGACTTTTTCATATAATAAATTTTTTTGACGGTTATGATAATACCAAGCTCAGTCTTTTCTACCCTAGCTCAATTGTTTCGCCGTAATCGGCTTTAGGAATGAACAATGAAACAACTCATAAACTACAATTTTATGATCAAAACTGGTTGCACAAGTAATTGTGTTCATAAATGACCTATTGCATGAAATTGCGGCGATTACGATGGAGTTCAATCTTTTGTTCATGTTCTTCCAGTTTCGCCGTAATCGGCTTTTAAAAATATTATTTTATTTCCATTAAATTATACTTTTTTAAGACTTTTTTATTTAATAGATTTATTTGACAGCTATGACAATATCAAACTCAGTCTTTTCTACCCTAGCTCAATTGTTCCTCCGTAATCGATCTCAGGAATGAACAATAAAACAACTTATAAACCACAATTTCTTGATTAAAACTGGTTGCACAAGTAAATGTAAATGTAGTCGACTTATTGCATGAAATCGCGCCGATTACGAAAAAATTTATTTTTTTATTCACGTTCTGCCAGTTTCGCCGTAATCGGCTTTAAAAAATCTAATTTTATTTTACAGTACTCTTACTATTTTTACTTTTACTACATTACTGATTTTTTGAGGGCGATTACATTGATGCTCAATCCTTTGCGCTGACCCAATAGTTCCTCCGTAATCGGCGCTTGAACTGAGTAACAACCAGAACTCGAAAACTAAAATTCCTATGTCTGAACCGTTTGTGCACACAAATTTCTTTGTTAATTTTACATAGTGGATCAGTTTTTCATAAGATTTCAAATGTTTTATTTATTTTATTTATCGTTTTTTATTTTTAGAAACTTACGAAATTTTATAATATGCAACTGAATTGGTTACTTAGAATGTACATAAGGAGAATAATTTTCTTGAGATTGTTGTTTTAGGCGTCCACAAGACGGTGCAAAATAGCCGGAGCAACAGTTGGTTTTTTGGTGATTACTCTGTGATCGGCTTTCGTTTCTCATCTCGTATGCTAATTAGTATCCTTCCCACTCGTCCATTAGCTGTGGATGTTTTGCTTCGCGTTAAGTCCCCCGATATTACAGTAAAACCCTTTTTACTTGTCGACCTGGTTTTGTTTCGGCAATAGTCTTAAGGGATGAGCTTTCGCTATGCACTTGTTCTTTTTACTAGACTTATTGAAAGCAGACGAGGGATTTAGCCACGACGTGATGCGAACGAGGCTTCAGTCGAAAATGTTGGCTGCATTGTAAATGGACTCAAATCACGACATTTATTTCAAACAAAAGTTATAATTGCTCAAAAATAAAAAAAAATTGATTTAAAAGTGACTTAAGCCGTCCAAAAGTGTGGCAATTGTAAAAGCAAGACGAAACATCTAAAATCAACGGTTTTAATTATTTTTTACAAGTTTTTGCTTACCTTGAGGTAATCTCTTCGATTCACATGTACCATGCCTTCGCCTGTCAATTCTAAATTTTCTTGCGACTTCATTAACATAAAAAGTATGTGTTTTTTGATTTTTACATCTTGTTGGTCTTCCCAATTTAGAAAATAAATTTCTTTTGAGAAATTCCCAGCCTCAATTTCTATATTACTGGCAGAGAAAAAGAAAGACGCCCCTTGAAGCATGAGCGAAATAGTGTACACAATGCTTTTTATTGTTGTTTCAATGTTAGCTTCACTGAAAAGAAAGTAGAAAAAATTTTCGAATAAGATTACCACTACCTGTATTTCAGAGTATATGCTTGAACCGTCATTGAACCAACAGTCATGGCATATTGTACCAAAAAATACCTCGAAAACACTCGATTCAGTTTTTGGTGAAGCCTGAAACCTGTTTTTAGTTATGATTTTTATGTTTTTTGGAGCAGGAACTTTAACATCTTGTTGTGCTGTTTTACCAACTCGACCAACTTGTCCCAACTTTCTTCCTCTGAAGTTACTCCAAATTGAATCGAATGCAACATTTTTTTCATCATTTTAAACTGTATTTGTATATCCATACAAACCAAAAGAAAAAACCCGTCCATGGCCATTACGTCATAAAGAAGTTCCATTAAAAGCAAAAATTGTAATAGAAATAATAGTTCAGTAGCGAAGGCAAAATTCGGAACCCAACAAGTGAACGGTAGTGGGTTTTCCTTACTAGTGGTGGCACTCACACACATAAGAATAAACGTTACGAAACCACAAGTAATCAAAGACTTGACTACAGTCCAAGTGTTTCTCATTTTTTGATCAAAATTTTTGCCAAGTTCTGGTCCAAACATATCAAAGGACCAAAGGTTCTCACAGTCACTGATAATCTCTTCCATTAGTTTGCCATGATTGTAAATTATATATTTTCGTATTGTTAGCTACAAAATATCGTAAGAAAAAAACTTGAAAAAGTGGAAAAAACTCACTTGAGTGTAAGAGGCCACACATTCCAAGACATCGATCACGAGAAAAATATCGCTATTTGAGTCACGTAATTTGTAAATCGAAAGTGCAATTATGAGGAAACAAGGTAAAATAAAGAATTTCGCTAGAAATTTTCTAATAGGGGGGCTATCAGGGGCTAAACCACTACCCTTGATATAAGTTTGGCAATATTTTAGATACTCCATGGTGAAGAAAAACTAATACTAAGGTTTACAAGCTTTCCTTATTATCGTTTATTTTCAACTTAATCATTGCCGATTACGACGGAATTTAACTTTTTGTTCTAGCTTTTTACCGTAAGCGGCTTTTGAAAATGATATTTTACTTTAAAGTTAATTTATTGAAAAGATTTTAATTTTGTCAATAGTTTACATAGATTTTGGCGCCGATTACGACGGAATTTGACTTTTGTTCTAGCTTTTCCAGATTCGCCGTAATCGGCTTTTGAAAATAATATTTTACTTTAGACTAAATGTATTGCAGAAATTCTAATTTTGTCAATAGTTTGCATAGATCTTGGCACCGATTACAACGGAATTTGATTTTTTGTTCTAGCTCTTTCAGATTCGCTGTAATCGGCTTTTGAAAATGGTATTTTACTTTAAAGTTAATTTATTGAAAAGATTTCAATTTTGTCAATAGTTTACATAGATTTTGGCGCCGATTACGACGGAGTTTGACTTTTGTTCTAGCTTTTCCAGATTCGCCGTAATCGGCTTTTGAAAATAATATTTTACTTTAGACTAAATGTATTGCAGAAATTCTAATTTTGTCAATAGTTTGCATAGATTTTGGAGCCGATTACAACGGAATTTGACTTTTTGCTCTAGCTCTTCCAGATTCGCTGTAATCGGCTTTTGAAAATGGTATTTTACTTTTAAGTTAGTTTATTGAAAAGATTTCAATTTTGTCAATAGTTTGCATAGATTTTGGCGCCGATTACAACGGAATTTGATTTTTTGTTCTAGCTCTTACGGATTCGCCGTAATCGGCTTTAGAAAATGGATTTTACTTTAAACTTAATTTATTAAAGATTTTAATTTTGTTGATAGTTTAAATAGATTTTGGCGCCGATTACGACGAAGTTTGACTTTATGTACTAGCTTTTCCAAATTCGCCGTAATCAGCTTTTGATAAGTTATATTATTTTAAATTATTTCTTAAAGTATTTATCATTTTATAAATTTTTTGTTCGCGATTAGAGTAATTACTCATTTTTATGGCGCTAGCTCAATAGTTCCACCGTAATCGGCGTCTGAAAAATTCCAAAATCCTAACACCAAAATTAAGATTCTTAGGTCAAAATGAGTCAAATGAGTTTTTTTCTAAATAAATTCGACTTATACCTATTGTCATTAGTAGAACTGCCAATACTTTCTACAGAACACCCTGTATACAATTAGCAATCGTGTGAAACCTACCCTGATAATTAATAATAATTCACTTACGATTTTATTTAGAACAAAGCTTTAAATTAGCTACGAGGTAATTCTGAGTTAGCTCTAGGAATACTGTAAATTCTGGGATTATCCGCGATTTTGTGTTGCGAGTTTTCGAAAACAGACACCGTCAATATTTACACGGATATCAGGTGCTTAAACTACTAACGAAATAATCTTCTCGATTACTTACATCACGCCCCGTTTTAGGGAGTTACGAGAACAAACAACGAACGCAGAAAAAAGTTCCAAAGGAAGATTTTTGGGGTAATTGGAGCTAATCGAGAAACGTCGTTAAAATAACAAACATAAGTCCGGAAAAGGTAAGCTTGGTCGATTCGAATTAATGGCATGTAATCAAATGAATCCAATTGCCAATTACCATTCTATCAATGTATGTAGTGATGTTGTCATGACGAGCTCTGATTGTCTCGCACATTCAATAATGTAAACATTGGAAGGGCGGTTTTCAAGAAGAGAGTGTAATTAAAGCCGCTTTTGCAACACCAGATTTTCAAAGGGATAATTGGATCTAATGACATTTCATCATTTCAATGAAGTCACACACATTCATATCTAGAGACCGGATTTCAGGTAACTTTTCCAGTCACGCAATTTTTGAAGGGGTTTTCTTAAAACTCGAAATAAATTTGTTTTGTTAAAAATGGAAATTTTTGACTTTCTTTATAGTTTTTCTAAGTTTCTAAATTGACTTATAGTGCCCTAAATGAACATGCTACAGTTGTCCTAAACTTTGTTAATTTAAAATAAGTTATTTTTTCAATTTATTTTTATTAATATTTTGTTTAAAATCATCAAAATTTATAATTTTCTAGTTATTTTATGTTACATTTAATTTTTTTATGTTAGGTTTCCAGTATTTCAACTTTACAGTTCCGTAATTTTTTCTTAGAATTTTATTTTATTTATTTTCTGTTTTCTTATTAATATCTTAGTAATGTTTTTACTTTGCAGTTTCATGGGTTTTTAATTATTAATTATTATTATTTCAGTCACTAGGATCTGCAGAATTTTAATCTTACAGTTTTTTATTTTTTTTTTTGTTTACAAGTTTTTGAGTTTATGAGTTTTTCAGTCTTTTGCTGTATTGTACGTGGTTTAGAATCTAATGTTTTAACTAGTTAGTGTTTCTTTTTTTCAGTTCTATATTTTTTTTAGTTTCTCAATTTTTTTAGTCGCTTTAGTTCTCCAGAATTTGAGTCTCAACAATTTTTAGTATTTTTGTTTTTAGTTACTCAGTGTTAAAGTGCCTTTGTCAGTTTGCGAATTTTTTATTTTAAGTAATTAAAGCAATTACTTACCTTATAAAATTTTTGTATTATCCTTGATTCAGAAATAAAAAGATAACAGTAATTTACGTAAAAGTGTCAAAATTGTAGTGTTCGTCAGTTATTAATTTTAGTTTTAACAATTAATTTTCTAAAACCGAGTGTAGATTTTAACTAGCTGATTACTAGGTTTATAGTTTTTTTGTAACAAAAGTTTGTTTTAGTAAAAAAAATTAAATTATTAAAAAACTAAGCCGAATCGACCATTTTATTCGCACCTAAGACGAAATACCGTTCTATGAGAAAGATCGGCCCTTAAACCGGGTCACTGGTGTCTCATTTGTTCCAGAAATAAGTGTATCGGTTCTTCAGTTTTTCGTAAGATGGCACTGCAGCTTTCTACTTACGAATATTGCATTTCTATTTACAAATAAATACTCGTATTGTGAAGCTGAACTCCCAACTGTAAAACAGACCAATCAGAAGGCGTTCAAAACTATACAAAAAATTGATTATTTTGGAAATGTCGGTCAAATCATTTAGAATTTTGCTGTTTTTTAAAAAGATTTTAAGTTCTTTGTTACACTTAGGTTCAAAAATTGTGGATAAATTGTGTATCGATGTATTTTTGAAAAAGATTTATTTTCGCAAATAATAATAATAATAATAATAATAATAATAATAATAATAATAATAATAATAATAATAATAATAATAATAATAATAATAATAATAATAATAATAATAATAAAGCTTATTGGCATAAAATCTTATTACAGACCTCAACATGGTCAAGAAAATTTAAAAGAACATTTAAATATAAAATACATGTAATAATTAAATACCTAGAACAAGTTTAATTAAGACAAATTTGTTAAAAAATTCGTCGTACGGATAAAAACAGTTCGTATTCAAACTTAAACGTTTCCCAATTTTTTCGGCAAAAACTCAACTGTTTCGCAAGATTTCCTCACAAAACTCAGGAATGTAGCAAATCAGGACAGAAATTTCTATATTTTTTTAGTTATTAACTTGGCCATTTATAACTTATGGGTTATGTTTTTATTAAGTTTTTCGTTGTTTTACTGTTTTATAATTTTAGTTTTCCAATCTCTTAATATTCTTTGCAGTTTCATATTTTTTTAATTATCACTCTTTTAGTCATTTTTAATCTTATTGATTTTTTTTGTAAATTAGTTTTTATTTTTTTTAACTTTTCATTCTTTTAGTATATTGTTTTTTTTCAGAATGTTGTTTGTTTTTGTTTTTTTAATAAAACTTATAGCAATATATATTAAGTTTTTGTTCTTCCTGTTATTGTAATTACCAGATTTCAATACCTAAT
Organism: Tribolium castaneum; assembly: GCF_031307605.1. Classification (NCBI taxonomy): domain Eukaryota; kingdom Metazoa; phylum Arthropoda; class Insecta; order Coleoptera; family Tenebrionidae; genus Tribolium; species Tribolium castaneum. The sequence goes on from NC_087394.1 coordinate 4,253,125, forward strand.
TATAGTTTTCGAAATCTAAAAAAATTTTTTTGACTTCCTAAAAATCCGGTCTTTATTCATATCGGATTCAAACGAGAAACATGTTAATTCGAGCTTTGCAGTGTTGTTTCTTGGAAAACAATAAAACCCAACCAACAGCTAAATCATCGTTAAAAAATGTTATTGCTCGCTCCATAATTACTTAAACCCGGCCCATAAACAAGCCCGTCATGCTGAAAAAACGGTTTGATTTAGTTCCTCGAGCCTGGACAGGCTGTTCTGTTATGAATAATAGATCTGAACAACCTGTTAGAATAAATCGTCAAGGGTAGCCGTCCGAACAGGGAGATGCTGTCCATTTTTCTTGTCGATTCGGATTTCTTAGCCCTTACAACTTAATACTATGCAAATTGCGTTTTTGACAGCCGGACTTCGTGCCACCCCTTGACCTATTAGGGTGTTATATTATTAAATCGCGTGATCGAGGAGTATTTATTCGTTGCCGGGACACATACGACGCGTTCTCAATTTAATGCGTAAGGGATGGATTTGGCAATCCAAAAAAACTATAATCAAAACATGATGTTAATTAGCTTATCTTAATTCCAATTCTGAATCTTAATTTCCTAGTTATGGAAGGTTTTTGCCCGCGATGACGCCGATATTTTGCTGTTAAAGGAGCTGTGCATTATTTATCGATTTCCGGAATTAACGGACTATTTTCCGGGGAAAGTGGCGCATGGGATTATTTATTTATTGTGGGTCGGGGCTAATTTTTAGGAGGCGGGTGATTTACTTGAAAATATTTTTATTTGCATATCTTACATCTGAAGTACCCTTTTAAATCAAGTAAATCGCGAATTTACATGCTAAATATGACTTCGCTTTGTGATTTTTTGCATTTATTTCACCCCTAAATAAATTAACTTTATTCAGCTGGTTTGGTATTTTTGCTGACCGTTAGTTTATATCACTACCAATAAATTATTTGCTTTAAAAACTATGTATTTAAAGACGTGATTTTAAAGTTTAAAACTTTGATTACAATTCAGAACTTAAAATAATGCAAAAATTGCGACTTTTCACCGATTTTTTGCATTCAATTCACAGTAGTAGATAAAAAATGTTAGTAATTTTGCTAAATGAAGGTAGAACACAATGTGTATTATAAAACTTTGTTTGTTTGCTTACAACATATTAAGACCAGAAATAATTTCTGAAATACCTGAAACATTAACAAAGTCTGAAATAAAAATATGAGTAGGTTGGGATATCTTTGGAAATCACATTTATTTTCAATTACGGAGAAAAACAGACTATAATTAAACAAGGAACGTAGGCTTTTATTAGTCTCAATTCTAATTAGAAAGTTAAAGTTGTCATCTTAAAAAGATTTGCATTAAGTAAGAAAGTTAAGCGAATGCTAGTAGGTGTTATTTTTAAAATTTTCTCTGTTATTATTTCAAATTAAGTTAGTTTAAATTAGTTATTAGTTATTAATTGGGCATGAAAATAATGAAAAAATGGGAAATAAATAAAATTACAAGAATATAACATAACTAGATAAAAATTTAATATATTGTGATTCTTCAAGAGATCGAGATATTGAAAGCAAATATTATTCTTTAAGAAATAGGATTTGGACTCGTCTTGTCATTGCGACAAACGAGCTGTTCAATAAAATACTCAGAACTCAAGTATACACTGTTACGTAAATTTTCTTGAAATTTTACCAAAATTAATTAATCTTAATTTATTAACAAGTTTATTTACAAAATCTAAGTCAATTTTAATTCACACAACATAGAGGTTTACTTTGCATTACATACTTACTAGTGACTAAATATTTTCCTTTGTCTGAAGTTAAAAAAACATTTTTAATTGAAAAAAAATAAATTACTTTTTTAAAATTTTTATTGAAATGCGTTATGCTTTGGGCAATAATTAATTGTTTACTCACGCTTAATTTACAAGAAACATTTTTTTCTATTCACTATCATTTTAAGTATCAATTTTATTTTCTTCCAATATATAATTCTCTTGCAAAAATGGATCAAGATAAAGTTAAAAAATAAGAAGAAAATAAAAAATGTGTTTTACTGGACAGAGTACAACTGAAAAACTTTCTATATTCGTTTTTTTCAACTTGTATTTATTTCTCCTCAAAGCCAAATTTTGAGAGAGTTGTTTTTTTTAAACTTCTATTAACGTTTTTGTTAAGTTTAACTTTTAGTCTACTCTTTCTACTATTCTAGCTTTGAAACCAGTTTTATTATTGCTCTAAAGCTTTTGATAACTTTTTTTGGGAAGCTTCTACCTTTTCAAATAACAGAAAATATTTCTTTTTTTTTGATTTTTCTTTTTGTATTCGTTTTTTCTTCGAAGCCAAATTTTTTACATTCTAGCTTAGTACGAATAAGTAAATCTCTTATCTACAAATATCTTTATTTGCTTCACTATCAGCATCTTATTTTCTTTAATCTTAGTTTTTTTACCATCAGTCTTTTTATAAACTATTCCTGGCAAAGTTTCACTCTAGAAGTACTACTTCCTACTCCTAGGTACATATTTTAGACCGGCTCTAATTTCGGCTTTCAAAACTTATATAACTTTTTTAGAAAGCTGAAACCTGTTCTAAAAAATTGAAAAACTTTCTACGTTAATCTTTTTCGTCTTGAGATTGTCTCTTTAAAAAAAATTAGTGTCTTCCCTTTTTTCTTCTTGTCCTTGTTTTTCGATACTTTGTAGTTTTTTTGTCTTCGTTTTTTCTTTTTGTTAAAACTTGTTTAACTGACAGCTTTGTTAACAAAATACAATACCTAACTCGCCTTTTTTTTATTTAACTAATGTTTATTTTACAATAGATCAACAAATCTCATTCATGTTTTTTTGTCAATGTTAACAAATGATAATTTAAATTTATATATAGAACCTAATTTTCTGTAATAAATTCGGGAAATAATTTTTGTTGGGTCATCTGCATTTCGGGCCATTAAACTCCCTAATTATGGCGCTCGTAAGTGTTTCGAAGAAAAAGCGATAAAGGTCTATAATTGAATATTTTATTATTTGCATGCGCAAGCAAGTTTATGGCGTAATTAAAGCCAGGCAATGAAAAATCCACTTTCCGGATGGGCGTACAAACATTCAAATCGAAATTGTTTTCTGTTAATAAGGGTGCGCCTGGTTATTTAAATAAATTGCTAAATAAGCCACTGGACATAACAAATATTAATCATATTCATAAATACGGTATGAAGAAAAATAAAAACGGCCGCTAATGGATAATAATTACCATTGATTTATCATTACTCGGAACGGAATTACCATAAATAATTATACGAGCGCCGATGATAAATTTATCGTTAATGAAACTTTTATGACAAAATTGTTATTTATTAAGTTGTTATTTGTCAACCGGGCAATGACAGCGTTTAGAGGCTTTTATTGGACGTTGTTCCAATTAAAAACATACGTTTTGCAAAAATTTAGAATTATTAATTAATTTTAGAATTATTTAGAATTATTATTAATTATTACAAATGTCACTATGATGTTAAAATGTATACCATTAGAAAAAGAAAATTGAAATGTTCGGGAATTTTTTGAAAATGACTACCAACAAAGATATGAATTTTGTGCGTTACTTTTGGTTCAGGCAAAATAACAGAAATATAAAAACAAAAATCAAGACAAATCTTAGTTTTGTAAAAACTTTGCCAAAAAAATGCGAAAATTGACAGTATAGTCACTTGGACGCAGCGGCAATTAATTTGATTCTATAGTCGACTTAATGGATAAGCATTTTTGAACACTTTGTATTCCGACTGAACCAAAAGTTATGCACAAAATTAACATTTTTTTATAAGTTTTTTTTAATGTTAGAACAGGTCTATTTAATTTTTTTAATGTTTTATTTTGACACCATAATGTCATTTCTGACGTCATTCCTTATAGAGTAATGACGTCAATTTTTTGTTTTTTTAATGACAACTTGCATTTGTGATTAGTATTTCAGATAGAACACATTTTTATCATTCTGGTATGTATAAAAACTTTGACATAGATGACAGTAATCACTTGAAAGAAGCGGCATTAAATTTGAATTTATCTTACTGAGCAAGCATTTTTGAACACTTTGTATACTGACTGAGCCAAATGTAAAGCATTAAATTCATATCTCTTTTAAGAGTCGTTTTTTTCAAAATGCTAGCATAGGTCTATTTTATTTTTGATTGCTACATTTTAACACCATAATGACATTTCTGACGTCATTCATTTTTAAATAATGACGTAATTTTTTTAATTTTTTCTAATGCCAACTTACATTTTTAATTGAAATTTTATATAGTAGACATTTTCATCTTTCTTGTGAGTTTAAAAAATATAGAAATCACAGAAAAATAAAATGCAAATTAAAACAAATCTTAGGCTTGTATCCACTTTGCCAAAAAAATGCAAAAAGTTAGTAAAAAGAGCTAAACAGAAGACAGTAATCACCCGAAGAAGGCGGCACGAGAAATTTAAATTCCAGAGTTGGCTTAATGGACAAGCATTTTTTAACACTCTGTACACAGACTAAATTAAATGTAAAGCATAAAATTCATATCTTTTTTATGAGTCGCTTTTTCAAAAAATTCTAGAATAAGTCTATTTAGTTTTTTAATACTATATTTTGACACCATAATAAAATTTCAGACGTTATTCGTTTTAAAGTAATGACTTTTTTATTAGTGGTTTATTAAGTATATATTTTACCATACGTTTCAGTTAAAAAAATACGGGTTTGCAAAAATTTCTTAGCTTTTGTTGTATGGTTTCTCTTCCGTTCAAGTTTTCGTTTCTTGGAAATAGAAGCGAACAAAGCATACATAACTCCAATATCTTGCAGTATTAAAAACTCGCTCATCTCCCTTGGGCTTATTACGTGCGGTTTTATTATTTCCCAAGACACATTAAAGTTAATTCCTCAACAAGTTCGCATCAACCATTCTCCAAGTTATCGATACTCCAACTTCTCCCTAATTACGTCAAGTGCAAATCCGGTAAACACATTCGATGGGTAAAAAGGTGCAGATTTTACATAATGGCGTTTTGATGATGATGCTCGCTCCGGCCCTGGAAGATAATGAGATGGCTCGCGTGATTTTCTAACACTCATTAGCCGGCTTCATTTGGACTCAGACTTGTAATTTATTCTTTCGATTGCAGTTCAGACACGCGAAATTAAGCCATTTATTACCGTTTTGACGCCTTTGTTAAGGCGCTGGAGGTGCGACTCGAGAATGCTTATATCAGTCTGCGGAAATAATATCGAGAAATAAACCATTGTAGGGAGATTTATGGGCAGGGCTGGAGGTGAACAGTGAGATTCGACGGGGAAGCTAATGAGAAAATTTCAAATTCGGCCAAAATCGGAAATAACAAATCACTAAAAAACCAATGACGCAACTCCACTTGTTCCTAACCCGCAGAGATTAGCTTCATTAGTGCTTTAAAGCGAAATCAATTTGTGGAGTCTTTGTTGTGCTAAGAGCTAGTCTATCACCAACAAATTATATATCGAGTCGTCTTTTATGATGTTAATCTGCACATGAATATGACATAATTAATTTTCTCGAAGGCTGCGATACGACTCGTGATACGAGAACACTAGACAAACTTTCTAATACACCTAGCAAATATTTGAATATGCAAAACGCTTGAATACAATATTACATGTCTCATTCCGTTTGCAGGATTTAAAAAATTGTTCGAAGGAATTCTCGACTCGGATATTCCCGGATATGTTTTATGCATCTTGCAAGTATGTAGAGTATCAAGCATTTATTTTCATAAGCTGTTCTACGCCACTCTCTACATATATAAACTTACGTTAAAAAATAATTAATTTGATCTGCAAGGCTTTCTCCCTAAAAAAATATAAAGTGATTTCAACAGAGACATACACACTGTTCAGAAATGGTTGTACATCATGTCATTTGTCAAAATATAAAAAAAAATCTTTAAATCCAAAATATATGATAAAATGAACATCAATAGAAATCACAGAAATATAAAACACATATCAAAACAACAAAGCGGCACAATTAAATTCTATAGTTGGCTTGATGTACAAGCATTTTTGACCACTCTGTATACAGACTAAACCAAAAGTGAAGTATAAAAGTCATATTTTTTTACAAGTTATTAAAAAAATCCTAGAACACGTCGATTATATTTTTATTTTAACATCGTAACGACATTTCTGACGTAATGATATCATAGTATAGTAGACAGTTTTATCTTTCTGGTAAACATAAAATATACAGAAATTACAAAAATATAAAACGTAAAGCAAGGCAAACCCAAGGCTTGAAATGGGCTAATAAAAATATTTGATTTAGATGGCAATAGTCACTTAGACGTAGCGGCACATTAAATATGAATTTCGAAGTCAACTTGACGAACGAACATTTTTTAACACTATGTACATACTGAACCAAAAGTAAAGCATATAATTTATATTTTTTAGGAGTATTTTTTTCCAAAAAAATTTGAAACAAAAATATTTAATTTTTTTTGTAACATTTTGATACCATAATTAGAGAGATCTCTGACGTCATTTGTTTTCGAGTAATGAAGTAACTTTTTTATGACAACTTACATTTTTTACTAGTGTTTTAAGTAGTACCTAGGTATTTTTATCTTTTTAATAAGTATAGAAGAACATAGAAATTACACAAATATCACACATATCATAATAAAACATACTTGAAAACAACAAAACAACCAAAAAATACAAAAAGGAAATAAAGAGAGCTAATCCAAAAAATTGTTACAGATGACAGTAATCATTTGTACGAAGCGGAACATTTAAGTAGAATTCCATAGTAGACTTGTTGAACAAGCATTTTTGAACACGCTGTACACAAACTAAACCAAAACTAAAACATAAAATTCATACTTTATTATTAGTCAGACTTTAAAAAATTCCGGGAACAGATCAATTTTATTTTTTAGTCCTATATTTATTGACACCATAATTACGTTTCTAGAATCTTTCGTTTTTAAGTAATCATGACACTTTAATTTTTCTATGATAACTTACAGTTTTATAACAAACATTTTTATCTTTCTGGTGTAAAAAATATTCAAATTACAAAAATATAAAGCTCAAATTAATGCAAATTCTAAGCTTTTAACAACTTTGCCGAAAAATGAGAAATTTGAGTAAAGAGAACTAATCAAAAGGTTTGACATAGATGAGAATTGTCAGTTGGACGAAGCAGCACATTTCATAGTCGACGTGATGAACAAGCATTTTTGAACACTCTGTATACAGACTTAACCAAAAGTAAAGAATAAAAATTACATTTTCTTTATGAGTTGTTTTTTAATTTATTTTATCATTGTTTTACATCATTATAACACTTCTGACATTTTTGAGTAATGACGTCATTTTTTATTGTTTTTAATGACAACAAACTTTTTTTATTAGTGTTTTACGTATCTATTACACATTTTTGTTTTTTCTGGTAAGTATAACAAAATCAAAAAATTATACAAAAATAATAAAAAAAAGAAAATGTAAAAATTTGTAAAACTTATTGAGAGTACTGCACAAAAAACTTTATCTCTTTGTTGTTGCTTTATTTAATAATTGTGTTTTTTTATGTTTATGTGTTTTCTTGCTAGTTATACAAAAAAATATACAAAAAAATTATAAAAAATTAGTATCATTTATTAAAAAATAAATTTATATTTTTTATTAGAAGTTAAAAAAATGTACTATCTAAAACAGTGAACAAAATGTTGGTTGTCATTAAAAAAATTAAGAATGACGTCACAACTCATAAACTAATGACATCATAAATGTCACTATGATAACGAAAGCCTAAGAGAGCCAACATATTAATGTTGAAAACGCAAAAAACTTTGCTAATACGTAAAATACAGCTCAAAACAGAAATCTGAAATATGTGCTCTCGACTTTGTTTCGCTTATCCTTATGTTCCCCACGTTCGACCAACTTATCCTGATTCTAAAAATTTTTCACGTGCGTCACTATTCAATTTGATTTAGTTGAAATGGTACAGTTATTGATAATAATATAACTTTTTTCCTTGTCAAGTGCAACACTGAAAATAGAAAACTTAATTTATGAGGCCAGCTCACCAGAACTTAGTCTGAATTTATCGCGGCTTTAATGTTCACACAACTTGAAATTATTAGCTGAGTAAACTCACATTGTTTGAAAGATTTTATGTCCTCGGGGGTTAATTGTTGTAATCGTTTGTTCTCTGGCTACGCTTTATGGTGTGCATGAACACTAAACAGAGTGTGTCTGATTTTTGTGGTTGAAATGGAATCGAGTTTACATTTTTATTAGTGCAAGGTGTGCCACCGAATTTGAAATGAAGCCGATATAGAAAAATGCCAGGGTCAATAAACTAGCCAGTTTATTAAATAATAAACCGGCGGGTTCGCCACCATTACACCGACTAAGCATAACACTACTCGAGCTGTTTTATTTTCGTTTTTCCGATACTCTCTCTCTAACAAGTATTATATATCACCTTCCATACGCTGGGGCAATTTCTGCTTTTCTCTGGGAGGGTGTTGCGGTCCCTGGGAGGGATGAGCGGTCGATCTAGTGGTGCGTAGCAATCGAATTACGTGTTTTTGTGATCGGTAAGGGATGGCTCTTTGGTTAGACGAGCTTACGGATGCTTCGGACTTCTTATGGCCCGGAGGATTCTAATTATATTACGTCAGATTGATGGCCAGATAAGAGCTCGTAATTTGTTTAATGCTTGCGAGGGAGAAAGCTTCGATCTTCAATAGCTTCTGTCGTTCGCCGGATTTACACAAGAACAATAATTATCCGGAAACTACAAAGACGGGATGTTTTAGACGAGTTTTGTACGGTGTGCACGACCAACTAAAACTTCAAAAGATCATTGTGGAGATTCTATTATGGCACTAATGATATTACTTGATGGAATACAAATTCTCAATTTAATCTCGAGAGGATCAAGTTCTTTCACACAATTTTATTAATTATTCTCCTACTTAGCAGATCTTTGTTAATTTGGGGATTCAAGAAACAAAAACCTCAAGATTAAATTTGTTTAGTCCAAAATTTCTAAAAAAAATTTGAAAATTATAAAATTTTGCACTTCTACTTGTAGATGAAAAAAAAGTCAAAAATAAATGTTGTTAGGTTGAGTTTGAAAAAATTCGATTTTTTTTTAAAAGTTTGCTTGCACTAAAATAGTTTCTGACGGTTTCCAAAATACAGACTGTTTATAAAAGAGTGTAGTCTCTCATGGGGTTCTGGAATTTGCTTCATTTAATTATTTAATTTTTATCAAATTTCTGCAAAATACCAATTTTTATCTATCCAGGCAAACAATAAAACCAATTTTTTCATTAACTAACATTCTTCGTTGTTTATTAAAAAAGCGGCAAACTTTTAATACCTACTACGATCCTACATTCATTTATAGACACATTGTATAATAAAAACATATAAAGTTACAGATAATTTTTTGATATTTATACCAAAAAAAGCAAAATGATTATCACAAAAAAATTTATAATGAGCCAAAGGCAAAATGCTTCACGGATCAGAAAATAAAATACTAGATTTATGCACAGTCTTATTAAATTATTAAATAGTCTTTGTTAGTAGTACTGTATATTTATATGCAGTACAGACTGTATATTTCTAAGTTTCTAGACGGAAACACAACAGTAATGTGGGAGGAAAATAAATGTTAATAAGCGATTATAAAGTAGATTTTATTTATTATTGGATACACAATACTTAAATGACCTTCCAACAATAGTACCAAGAACAAATTTGAATATACAACTAGTACAAAGCGAACAACTGTAGAAGATCAAAAACCAAAACATGATTAATTTATAATTTTAAAAAGTTGTTAATAGTGACCATTTTTTATTATTAATAATAATGAACAATACATAAAGGAGCAAGAAATTTATAAATAAAATAAATATCAAGAAAAAAAACTTTATTAAAAATGAATTAATAAAAATATATTAAACTAAGGGTGGTATATTAAGTTAAAATAAGAAAAAACGTTGCAAAGTAATAATTTTCTATTTTTCGTATTTTATTGTTACTTTTTTGTTTAGCTTTTTTTTTGGTATGTTGTTTTTGTTTTGTACTACTTTTCTATTCTCTTCTTCTCTTCTCTTCTTCTATGTACTGTTATTTATTTGTTATCGTCTTTTCTTCTATTTTCTACTGAAATTATCTAAGCTACTCTCATTTGTCTTTTTTAACCTTTGTCTTTTTTTGTGATCAGTTTACGTATGGTGGCTTTCTATTATACATTATTTTTTTTTATTTTATTTGATGATGTTTTTAAGTGTTTCATTATCTATTCTTTCTTAATTTTTTTTTGTATCGTCTCTTATGTTTTTTTTATTATTTTTTTTTCTTTCAATAATTATTGGTAACAGAACAATACGAAATATAAACGTATTGAAAATAAAACGAAATGTCATTAGCAATCATCAAAAGTCTGTTAAGCCAAAATTTTCAAAAATGGAATAGATTGATGTATTCCTACGCCATCTATTGTAATAAAACACAAGTAATTATTTTCATGAAAACAAATTAGTTCCAGTTATAAAAATGTTTTGGACAACAATTTTCAGTGGAAATGCCCTCTTTGTCTCGCTTTTGAAAGTGCTCTGCCATGAACTAGTCTTTGAGCTAGCGCTTCGTAACATTTCCAGCTATTTATACACCACAATTAGCTCACTTTGTTCTTCCGTTGATTAATTTAAACTGCATCGACCGGACGTGTTTGATTTCACCTGCAAACAAGTTGATCTCCTTCATAAATTAAATGACCGTGGGGCGAAACGAATTACCCTCAGCGACTAACAGAAACGGTTGATTGTGTGTATTTTCCGATCTATAATAGAGTTCAAAGCCAATCTTAATTAGCCACGTCGAATCGATACGGTGCAGAAAGTTTTTGATTTATATTCATCGAGAGTCACCTTTTTTGCCTCTGAAATGTAAATTTTTACCCTTCTAACTTTCCACCGGTTATTATATTTGCGAACATATGAGTTAAACGTGCCGCCGATACGCCCGAAGGCTCGAATTCAGAACAACTTTATTTGTTTTTATTTCCCACAAAGATACTTTCGCCTAAATTGTTTCGGCGAATTGTTGTGATCGGTTTTAGTAACGGCGTCAATTAGCTAATTGAGCAATAATTGCAAAGTGTTAATTTCGGTTGCCCAACATCCAAATACTGTTTTCAATCGGGTCTAGTTTTAATGAAAATTTGATAATGACTTTGCATCTCAATCCGACACGTTACACATTAAAGCCATTACGAAATCTGTATGAGCAACATGTTCTTCATCAACAATTGACCGACAAATAAAACACCAACAGTTTGTGGTTAATATTAATGTAAAAATCGACAGTGTTCGATGTTTCTGATAATAAATGGATGAAGCGAAGACGAACCGCTCAATTGTTAGGTCAGGTTGAAATATTTACAGCACAGTAAGCATACTAACGTAAAAATAACGTAAAACAAGAAACGTTAATTAGGTTGAAAAAATGTTTTATCGTTAAATTAACGCAAAAATGTACACAAAAGTAACGTTATTTGTAACGTAAAACATTAACGTCTTTATTTCAGTAGCTGTTTAAACGATTTTGCAACACAAAAATATAACGTTAAATTAACGTAAATATAAAACCCGTAATCAACGTGAACATGAAACGTTTTAAAAAGGCTGTTTATAATCAGATCATATCATCTTATTATTAAATATGCAAAATTCAGTTCTTTGAAAAGTTGATTATACGTTTAAAACAATCGTTAATAAATACGTTTATTAATAACGTTAAAGTTAAGACGTACTTTAAACGTCAACAATTGATAAAAATGACTAAAACAGTTTTTTAAGTATGTAACACAAACGTTAAAAACAACGTTGTAAATTTTAACGTAAAACGTTGAACCAACGTTGTAACGTTGAAAAAACGTTAAAGCTACGTTTATGAAAAGAGTATTTGTGTCGTGTTAATTTTTTCTCGCCGAAAAAGTCGAACTTGTGCGAGTGTTTGTTGCTTTTGACATTTATATATCGAGTGTGCGTGATGCCGAAGCCATACTTAGATTTCAGACATGAACGGCGATAACGAAGTAATGTTGAAAATTTTTGTCACAAATTTTGGAACTAGAGCTTTGGCCTGGATTTTCTTTAGCAAGGATTTAAAATTAATTATCTCCACCGTGAAAAATAATTTCTGTGCGAGCTTTGCGATCAATCAATTATTTTCAGCCAAATGGTAATAGCCACCGCCTGAAATGGAAGATTTTCAGGCAACGCTAATCCGTGTTGTTTTCGTGCAGGTGTTAAATCTGTCGTGAAATAAACAATTTTTGCGTTATGCCGCCTCGAAATTGAATTATTCGCAATCGCTGAGACTGATCTTGACTTATAGTCTGATTTAGAACCGTTGCGTCTTTGCCGGAAATGAATATTACGTTTTCAATTTTTTCGTGGCATAACGATCAGAAAATTCATCGCTGGCGAGCTGAGGAATTTACGAGACGCGTCTGTCGCATTACTTCCGCTCTGGTTCGAGAAAAAAGGACTCGATTAATTCTTCGATGGGCATGTATATATTCATGTGTAAATAGAGGCTTGAAAGGCTGACCAATCCCTCATCAATCATCGGTGCTGAGACCCGTTACGGGATATTTATCGAGGGCTCTTCGAAGATGCTGCCTGATAGGAGAGCCACTAGCTCCTTGATAGATGCACTTTAATGGACAATCATGACTAGTTTAGATGTTGGCACATTTCCGGGTAATGCTCACTCATCTATCTGGAACGATGGCCATTGTCTGGAGATGGCAAATGGCCGCATTAAAGACGGGGTTTTTATTTTTCAACAGATTTAGGGGCCGGAGGGAACCACCACTTATTTAATCGACGAGATTTATAAATTTTACTACCACTACGTAGCATCATGTCAACTAAACTTGTAACAGAACAGGATAGACAGGATTCTATTCTATTTCTATTCTATTTCTATTCTATTTCTATTCTATTTCTATTCTATTTCTATTCTATTTCTATTCTATTTCTATTCTATTTCTATTCTATTTCTATTCTATTTCTATTCTATTTCTATTCTATTTCTATTCTATTTCTATTCTATTTCTATTCTATTTCTATTCTATTTCTATTCTATTTCTATTCTATTTCTATTCTATTTCTATTCTATTTCTATTCTATTTCTATTCTATTTCTATTCTATTTCTATTCTATTTCTATTCTATTTCTATTCTATTTCTATTCTATTTCTATTCTATTTCTATTCTATTTCTATTCTATTTCTATTCTATTTCTATTCTATTTCTATTCTATTTCTATTCTATTTCTATTCTATTTCTATTCTATTTCTATTCTATTTCTATTCTATTTCTATTCTATTTCTATTCTATTTCTATTCTATTTCTATTCTATTTCTATTCTATTTCTATTCTATTTCTATTCTATTTTTATTCTATTTCTATTCTATTTCTATTCTATTTCTATTCTATTTCTATTCTATTTCTATTCTATTTCTATTCTATTTCTATTCTATTTCTATTCTATTTCTATTCTATTTCTATTCTATTTCTATTCTATTTCTATTCTATTTCTATTCTATTTCTATTCTATTTCTATTCTATTTCTATTCTATTTCTATTCTATTTCTATTCTATTTCTATTCTATTTCTATTCTATTTCTATTCTATTTCTATTCTATTTCGTTAAAAAAGATCAAAACTAAACCTGGCTTTTTCAAGACTTCGTCTGTATGAACGAAATCGTTGCTTTTTGTTAAATTATTTGTAAAAACAAACGCAAAAACCAACTTATAAGTCACTAGTTATACGTAAAATTGTTGTTTTTTGTGCTGAATATTCGATATTCTAAGTTGAATTTTCAATTAATTCCGATTTGTTATTCAGCGATGGCTATCGTGCGCCTATAGCTAATCTAATTTCCCGTTATCATTTTTTCAATGCACATTATACCTAATTGATTAGCTTTCCCACCCCCGACCGCAACGTCCCCGCAATCACCGCCGCCCGAACGCGCATAAATTAAATTAATCCCCCTTTCCATTTCCGGACGAGATTCGTGTGCTAGCGAGCGAGGGGTGTCTGACGGATTAGTCTCCAGACGGCCATCATAATAATGTCAGTGTTTGTAATTTTTGTGATCGGAACTCTCCATTAATGTTTAATAAGACCGGCTCGGTGGATTTGTGTTAGAGGCGTGATGACTGAAACGGCGCCCGACCGCCCCCACGCCGCCCCCGAATGGATCGCACGCGACCAGTCACCTGTCACTTATATCTTATTGCGTGCGCTCACACCGTCACCCTGCACGTATTAGCCGCCCCCACGTGTACTTCAGCCCACAAAGAAACATGACTTGCCTCGAATTTAGACCGAACTAAGATACTCTATTTTTTAAAAACACAGTTGCGAGCTTTTCCACTGGAAACAAGACAACTAGTAATAAATCTGCGATAATATTCGATCTTATCAACAATACAGCCAATAAATTCTATCACATGAACACATCCATTTGAAAGACTGTTTATTTAAAAGCTGTTTGATACGTTTCACAAATAACCAATTGTGGAATAATAAACTAAAATTGTCAATCATTGCGTTACAAATGCTGCTTGTCTGTTAAACAAAAACACCTGAAATTTTTCAAATGTGATAGAGTGCAATTTATAAATACAGCAATTAATATTTAATTCCGTTTTACGCAATTTTTCACTTGTATTCCAAGAAAAAAAACAATTATATATTCTCTCCTGAAGAAGAATTAAGTAATCATCTAAGGGAGTGTTAAACATCAGATTTTCCGACGACTTTTTATTAGAAATTATCGTTTTCAACATTTTAAATATTTCATAAAAGTACGTTATTTTTTCCCGATGGGGGTAACTAAGGGAAGAAATAACATATGTACTTTCATAAAATAGTTATGTGTACATCTAGGAATGAAAAACATATGGGGGTATCAAAGAAAGGAAATAACATATCCACTCCCATGAATAATTTGGAGGATAAAAAATTATTTTATCTGATAAGACTGTCGAAAGTAACTGTATGTATACCTGAAGATTTTCTTCTGATGGAGATAAATAAGGGACAAAATAACATTTCTACTTTTATAAAATATTTGGAGAGTAGAAAACTATTTTACCTGATGAGGTTGTCGAAAATAGCTATATGTATACCTGGGGATTTACTCCAAATGAGGGTAAATAAGGGAAAAAATAACATATCTAATTTTATAAAATATTTGAAGGGTAAAAAATGATTTTATCTGATGATGCAGTTGAAAAGAGTTATTTGTATATCTAGGGAGGAAAAACATATGGGGGTATCTGAGGGAGGAAATATCATATCAACTCTCATAAAATATTTGAAGGGGTATTTAAGGGAGGAAATATCATATTCATTCCCATAAAATATTTGAAAGGTAGAAAACTAGTTGACCTGTTGAGGCTGTCGAAAATAGCTATGTGTATACCTGGAGATTTCCTCCCGATGGAGGTATATAAGGGAGAAAATAACATATCTATTTGCATAATATATTTGGAGAGTAGAAATTAATTTTATCTGATGATGCAGTTGAAAATAGTTACATGTATATCTGGGAAGAAAAAACGTGTGGGGGTATCTAAGGGAGGAAATATCATATCCACTCCCATAAAATTTCTGAAGAGTCACAAACTATTTTACCTGATGAAGCTGTCGAAAATAGCTATGTGTATACCTGGGGAATTCCTCCTGATGGAGGTATATAAGGGAGAAAATAACATATCTATTTGCATAAAATATTTGGAGAGTGGAAAACAATTTTATCTGTATATCTAGGGAGGAAAAACATATAGGGGTATCTAAGGGAGGAAATAACATATCTCCTTTCATGAAATATTTGAAGGGTAGAAAACTATTTTACCTGATGGGACCGTCGAAAATAGTTATGTCTATATCTAGGGAAGAAAAACATATGTTTTTTAGAAAATATAGTTTTCTAGCTTCCAAATATTTATTGAAAATACGTTAGTTTCCACGAGAAAAACATGAGAGAGCAAAGTAGGTTATATCCTCCAAATAGGGAAAAATGTGTTTACTAAATAAGGGAAAATAAGGGAGAAAAATACTTTCCTCCCACGGTAGAAATTAACATATTTACTTCCATAGAATATCTGGGGGGCGAAAAACGATATTTTTTGTTAAGATCAAAAATAGCTTTTTGATTGTCAAGGGAGGAGAAATATGCGTTTTCTCTCGAAAATACAGTAAGTATCTAAGAAATAGAATAAGCTTTCTTCCAGTGTTTACACGTATGATATTTTGGTTTTATCAGAAAATATTGTTTACCACCTTCCAAATACTCCATAAATAAACGTTATTTTCCCCAAAGAAAAAAAAACAAGAAGAAAGATCCATTATTTTTTCAGGATGGGGAACAAAAAAGAAAGAAAAATATAAAATTCAAAAATATAATTTCTTTGGCTTTATCATCAACTTTTGTGCTCCAGCTTCCATATATTTTTTTAATTCTTCGAGAAATAGTAATAAAAAAAAACAATTTACACTTTCTGGAGAATATATCGTAATTATTTTTGTGGAAAAACTGAAGGGTGGAGAACAAAAATTATCTGATGAGGCGTCAAAAACGATTTAGAACTAAAAACTACCACTACTACTTCATAGTTAGATATTTTTAGTTAAAAATTTTTATGTAGAATTATTTAAAGCCGTTTTAGCTTAGTGATCGTTCAACTTGAAGTTGAAAAATCTCTGCGTCTTTGTGTTTTATTTCTAATTTAAAATGTGCAAGTCTGTGTGTGAATAAGTTTGGCGGCTGCATAATGTGTCGCTATTTTTTCCGAATCCGGGAGAACCGCTGTGGAGATCGCTTCGGTATGCACATGACACATAGGACTTTGTAAGAAAAAGCGCGGATCTTTACGCCGAACTGCATATATCTTTTTGATAAAATATTCAGCAAGGAGTGCTTTATTTTACTACTTTATGACCTCCCCGGGTCGTATTCTGTACTTCCGGTAAATACTTAAGCAAGGGGGGGAATAAACATTATTATATCATGATATGAAGAGCGCGACAGCCTTACTTTCCCCTTAAAGATTTAAAAATATATACTGGAGGCTTTTCCCACTAGTACCATCGCTTTTTATACCGCCACACATTGAGCCCGGCGGAAATTTTCGCCTATCACCGGAATTTATTGTGCGGCAATGAATTACGGGTGACAATTAAGCGGGTGTTGGCAGAACTGAAACTGAGTACTCGAGCCGATAGCGTGGCTGCTGAAACTTAATTCACAATTACATGTTAATCGAGGTATAAATTGCTGCGATAAGTGATAACTGATAACGAGGCGCCCTTACGCCGGGGGTGTTTTTACATTTTGGAGGGAAACCACCACAAAATGACCCCAGGAATTTGACGACGGCCTGAATATTTAAGTGAATTATTCATGCAAGTACCGGAATAAATAGAATAAATCTGAAATAATTACCGCATTACAATGGTTAGACATTTAATTGGATATTTTCATCGATCAACCTGACAGCACACGGGCTTAAAGTAACCAACTAATTTTGCAAACAATGCGCTTACGGCTGTCAAAATTAAAATTGGACAAAATTCTATTCACTGAACAAACACATTAAATTTTAAATGATTACAGTTGTGGTAGCGCTGAATAAATTAATTCCATTTTACTTTTTATTGATTTAACTGCCTTCAACGTAATATCATTTACTTATTTTAACTAACTCAATCTTAAAAATGTAAAAAGTGTGATTAAGCCAAAATTGGATCAATTGGCATTTTTGGTGGATGCGCCGGACCAGCAATTTTTTCCCAATCTGATTATTTTTTACATTGTGTTAGATTAACTAAACTATTTTATTGAACTAACTTGTTTTAACATAATATATTGTCTGTTTTAAGTAATTAAAAAAAATAAACAATAAATATAATTAAAAAAAAATTGTTATTTTGGTGGATGCGCCAGGTCACAAAAAAATCCAAATAAATTATTCTTTACAAATGTCTTACAAACGTAGGAGCATTTTATTAAATTAACTAACTTTAACATACTAGTGTATATTTTAACTAATTTAATATAAACGAGAAACAAATATAAATTATGATTTAACAAAACTTGAGAAAATTGTTATTTTGGTGGATGCGCCGGGTTATTACATTTTCTTATTTTTAAAATATTTTTTACAATGTACTAAAAATAAAGCATTTTTTTGATTTAGTTTTTTATTAAAAACTTGACAACGGTTTGCATATTTAAGTAAATTATTAGAATAAACAGAATGAATCTGAAATAATTACCGTATTAGAATTGTAAACACATTAAATTTATAATGATTACCTACAATTGTGATCGTGCTGAATAAATTAGTTTATTTGAAAGATGCAAAGAGTATTTTATGCTTTTTCTATTTTAAACGTACTTACGATGCAGATTTGAAAAGCATATTAATAATTTGATTTTGTGTAAATAATTATTTCAATTGAAATTTAGCATATTTATTTTGGTTTAATTATAAAACTAAATATTAATTATTTTTGTTTAATATTAATCTTTTTTTTGCTGACAGTATGCCAATGTCAATAAACAATGATTTTATCCAAAACATAATATACATTTTTATGGGAAAATTTAATGTCTACTTTAAAAGCGAACTTATTCAAGTCAAAAATTGTACATAAAAAGCTCCCTAACATATCTGTTGAGGTACAATTTTTGTGACTACTGGCGGCCCGAACAATTTATAGAAAAAAACTGTATTCAAAAAATGCAAAAAGGCAGATTGCTCTTTGGCACACTTTGGAATAAAAGATTTTGAAGTTACCAAAAAAATGTTATATCAAATCGTTTTGTTAATCTGGAAGCTTAATTGACACATGAAAATAATATAAAAAACAATTTTTAAAAATAAAAATTATAAATAAAAAATTGATACTTTTGGTGGCTGCGCCGGGTTAGATTTTTTTATCTTAAAATTTTTTCTGCAATGTGTGAACAATTTGAGCAGCTCTACAATTTAACTTGTTACTAGAATAAAAATCCAAGTTTTTCCACAATAAGAAGTTAAAAATAAAAAAAGCGTGAAGTGTGATTTATAAAAAAATTATTACTTTTGAATCACTTGCCTAATTTTTATACTCTCTTGCATTTAATACGTTTAACTTGAATTTAAAGATGACGAAAAAGATGAAATTAGTGTTAATTTTATATTTCAAGCATTGACACCAGAATAAAAGAGTCTGCGATCACCTAAAAGACGTTATATCAACTCGTTTAGAAATCTTAATCTCAAATCGTAATAGAATTAATATTTCACTTTTATTTTTAAGTCAATTTTAAATTATTATTAACATAGAAAATGCAATTTTAAACACAAAACTTAAGAAAATAGATTAAAAATTGATTTAAAATTAAAAAAAAACAAATAATATAATTAAACAAAAATTTACAAAATTGGTGGATGCGTCAGGTCAGAATTATATTTTTTTAAAACATTTGCTACATTGTGTAAACAGTTTCAGCACTTCTGTATTATTGTATTATTTGTTGCTAAAATAAATATCGTATTTCTTGAACACAAAACTTTTAATAATTGCATAACAAATAAAAAACTAAAGAAACAAAAACTGAAAAAATGATACCTTTATAACTTTTGAATTACATGCCAAGGTTTCATATTTTCTTGCATTTAATACATTAATTTAAAATTTAGAGATGATGAAGTAGATAAAAATGGTTTTGATTTGATATCAATTTCAAGCTTTGACACCACAATGAAATAGTCTGCGGTTACGAAAATAATGATATGTGAACTCTTGTTAAATAAATTAAAATTAATTAAAAAATTAATTTTTGAAACACAAATTTTAAAAAATAGTTTAGAAACTAATTTAAAACAAAAAAAATAGAATTAAACAAGAATTTTTATTTTTGGTAGATGCGCCGGGTCAAAATTATTTTTCTCTAAAATATTGTCTGCAATGAAAAAACAATTAGAGCTGTTGTACAACTTAACCTGTTACTAAAATACAAATCTTATTTTTACGCACAAAACTGCATAATAAGGAATTAAAAGTGAAAAAAGAATCAAAAAGATAAAGTATGTGGAATGAGGAAGTTTGCGGTCATCAATAAAATATTGTATCAACTAATAAACGATTGCCACATGAAAATAATATTCGCGTTTTAGGTTTGCGGTAATCTTTGTTATAATTAGATTAAATCAAATCAAATTTAGCATCAAGTTTGTGATTTAATCGAGTCCGCTTTGTGTTTCCCGATTAGGTCTTTAAGGTTTCATAAATTATAAAGCGGAATTATATCGAGCAACAGTTTGGAAGTTACGAATTTGAAGAAACCAAAGCATCGACTTTGAGAAAAATTTAGCAGATCAGAGCGCAACCGCTGCTAATAAAGTCTTCGCTCCGTTACTCCGACCAAAATCGAATAAACTAATATTCTTTTAATCAGTAGAAGCGAATCAAAAATCACTTGATCCAATTCGCTTCACGAACTTTAATCAGGCGCGTCTCACAGTTGGTCGCACTTAATAATCATAAAACCGAAATGAAAACATTAAGAAGTGGTTGCGGAAGCATCACCGTCGAGTTATCAGATAATATACATTCATATTTCAGCCGGGAATAATAGATTTTCAAAACTCGAATATAGCGCCATGTTAATTAGAGTTTATTACGGGGACCGGAACGGAACGGTCGATACTGAATTTCACAAGGATTATTTATTCTTTCGCCGACACCGAATAACGTCATCAACATCCTGTTACCGCATTTACACAATAATTAAACTCCTCTCCGCGTTGTAATGGAGATTGCATGCGGCTGGAGGGGCAAAGGGAGAAAGCTTTTTGAATTCGAGATGACACCTACTCTAAACACTGATTCAATCATCTTAAATTCAATTACAACCGAAAAGGCACAACAAAACAATTTAGACAACTTTTACAACAAATTTTACAAAAAAAAACACACACAAATGTAGTAATAAATTTTGTAAAATAACAAATTAATGGCTGGTATCCAAAAATAAGTTTACACTTATCGCGACATCAGCAACTAAAGAACATTTCAGATTAACTGAATTAATCCTCATCTAGATAGAGCCATTGTCAATATTGGGCTGAATTCGGGCACACAAACGGCTAGTAACTAATATCAAATTGCGATCACGTACTCGAATAAATTTCTTATCAATAGATAAGCAGAGAACTTGGTAGGACTCTTAGCTGTCTCTGTCACGATACCGTCTTTGCAATTTCGGCGGGCGTGAAACAGGGTCTTCCAGGTCGACCAATTTGTGATAAAGAAACTCCCAAACTACTCAGGAGACGTCAAATACGCAAACATGATCATTTCTATCGCCGGGAAAAAAGGGCTGGAAAGGAAAGTGAATGGTTTTCTTTTTTCAACTGGTAATAAACGTCCCACTAAATTTTTTCGTTTTTTTTAGAGTTTTATTACAATCTATCTATTTGTCTATTTTCTGAATATTTTTTACAAACGTGCTAGAAATGTCAGAACATTTTATTAATGTAGATAACTTTAAATCGTCTATTTCAACAGATTTAATATTAAATATTAAATTAGAAAATTAAAAAATAAATATTAAAAAGATTTGTTAAACCAAAAACTGATAAAGTGGAAAATTTTGGTGGATGCGCCGGGTTAAAAAAATTTTTACGTTTAGAATATTTTTGTGTTATAAAAGCTAGAGCAACACATTAATTCACCAAATTTTAACGTAATTGTGTCAATTTTAATTAATTTAACCAACATTTAATAAAGATTAAAAAAATTGGTTATTTTTTGGTGAATGCGCCGGGCCAGTAAATTATTTTCTTTTTGAAATAATCTTTAAAAATTTTTTTAAAAAAGTTGACTAGGCTAACTTTGACGAAATAGTGTCTATTTTAAGGATTCTCACATAAGGAATAGAAAATATAACAAAAATTGACAAATTGTTAGATTTTGGTGGATGCGCCGGGTATATTTTTACTAAATAAATAGTAATTTATTAATATAACCAAATTTAGCAAAATACTGTCTATTTTATTTAATAACCAAGAAGAAATTGCATAATTAAGGACAAATTTAAAAATTCTTTGTGGATGCGTTTGATCTACAAATTTTTTCTCATACAGAATTTTTTCTAAAAAGTGCTTAAAAAAGTTTGAACATTCAATTGATTAAACTAACTTCACCGTAGTAGTGTCTATTTCAACAAATGTAACATAAAAGAAATAAAAGATATAATTAAAAAGTTGACAAATTAAAAATTTTTTGTAGCAAATTTTTTTGATCTTGTTAATATAACATATAACCAACTCTAACATAATACACTTCAACAAATTTAACAAAAATGAATAAATAGAAAGTATGTTTAAACAAAAATTAAAAATTGCATATTTTTGGTGAAATGTAATTTTGTTCAGAAATTTTAATTTAGAATATTATTATTTTAAGAGCTAAAGCATTTTATTTATTTAACTAACTTTAACGTAACAGTGTTTATTTAAAAACACTTTAACATAAACGAAATAAACAATATGATACTCGGGAAAAATTGTTAGTTTTTGGTGGATGCGCCGAGTCAGCAATTTTTTTCGATTATGAATATTTTTTATAATAATTTTAGAAAACTTAAAGCATTTTATTGATTGATCTGAGTTCGACGTATTAGTGTCTATTTTAACGAATTACAAGAAAAATATTCTTAAACAAAAATTAACAAATAGTTAGTTTTTGGTGGATACGCTGGGCCAGCAATACTTTTGTATGAAAAAGAATAGAAAAGAAATGTGTAAGGAAAGTTGCAGTATTTTATTGATTAATTGGTTAGTTACCTCAACACAATAATACCTGTTTTAACTTTTAAATTATTAAAACATCTTTTTCAAACATGTTAGGAAAGTTTGAGCATTTTACTAATAAGCTTCAACGTGATAGTGTTTGTTATGACTATTTTAACGTTAACGAAATAAAAAGTATGATTAGACAAACAGAAAATTAAAAAAAAATAGAACATTTTATTGATTTAATTAGCTTCGGCGTAATGGTGTCTATTTTAACGAATTTAATATAAAAGACATAAAAAATACATTTAAACAAAAATTTGTCAAATTTTTGTTTTTGGTGGATGCGCCGGACCAGCAAATTTTTCTTTAACTTTAAATTGTTATTCACGAACGTGCTAAAAATGTCAGAGTAGTTGATTGCCTTAACACCTTCAACTTAAAAAAGTCTATTTTAGTTTATTTAATATAAATGACAAATAAAAAAATTTGATTGAAACAATCGCTATTTTTGGTGGATGCGCCGGGTTAGAATATATTTTCAAGCAACGTGTTAGAGTGTTAGTGCATATTAATGATTAGACTAACTTTAATATTTTAGTGTATATTTCAAGTAATTTAAAGTTTGACATTTCTGGTGGATGCGCCAGGTTAGCACACTTTTTGTTATTTCAAAGTATTTTTTACAAATTAATGCATTTCATTTAACTTATTTAACTTATTATTAAAATTGTAATACCATTTGCTTTGTGTAAGAAATCTGTAGTTAATTTTAAACGATATTTTTACTAAAATTTTCGATTAGGTAATGTGCCTGAAAAAGCGCGTCTTCCCTCCTAATTAAAAAACCGCGTCGCAGATTTTGCGGGGTGGCGTGAGCGGCTTAAGCCCCAGCACGAAGGAAGTAGTTATTGAATAAAAGCCGCGGTTTTTAGCGCAGACAGAAGCTCTTTTAAATTATATTAAAGCCCTCCACAGTCGCACCTAATTCTACAAAGCCGAGCTTGATTTCATTTCCTTATTTTATTTACGATCCGGCGAATTGTTTGTTCATTGTTATTGCGTCGCACGGTATTATTCTAATTCCTGGGCGACAAGATGGAAATTTCCGAATCGATGTCGTGTATATTGGAACGTGTTCATCGCGATGTATCACACGACAGCGCGGAGAGATGAACGGAATAAAATAAATAAAGCGGCGCTCATTCAATAAGAACGCGCCGGTGGAAATCGTTGCAGAAGAATAGGTGAGACGTGTTCTAAGGTCCTATCATTGTTACACACATAAAGGATCATCCTTTTCCATTAAATTTCATCCGGAGCGATCCATTTTTCTGGGTGGACTTCGAAACATGTAATTCTTTTATTGTTGCCCGTCCGAATCCATCATTTAACGCAATTTTCACAAAGAAATATTTTTTCGGCCCTCTGCCGATGAACCGAATAAGCGTAATTAAATACCGAAATTTTATCTCTGACCAAGTGACCAATAAAAAATTATTACTAAAGTGCTGACAACCAAAATAGTAAGTTGATTATTATTGAAATAAAAATCGTGCTTTTCAAATAGTTTTTTTAGTTAAAATATTAATCAAATTTACTGTAAAATATTCATTTTCAGCCGCAATTTATTTTGTTAATTTTCGAACGAATATTTTGTGAAAAATTCCTCTTTTCACTTTTTCGGTTGAAAAATCCACTTTGTTGTGTTTTAATGAATAAAATAATACTTGAACTAAATCCAACAATAATGGTTTTGTTCAAAAATAATTATAAAATAAATTTATTCTGCTATTGTTATTTTAACGAGAAAATTAGACTTGAATAAAAATTTATTTATTATTTTCTGAGTGCTTTTGTGCCAATATATTGTCCGTTGGAGAAATAACCAAAGTATGTTTCTATATTTTAAAAACTTCAGTAGTTATATTAGCTGTTTCAAAACTATAAAATCGCCAAGATCGCATTTTTTTTAAATTTCTTGTCATAAACTTCAAAAAATTTATGTTTAATGTTATTTATACTTTTAATGAGAGATCTAATCATTAATATCTATTTTTTATTTTTATCAACTCTATTTAAAAAAATAATTTGGTAAAATGCTACGTTGGTGTTTTTATAGTTTTGAAACAACTAATACATACAGGGTGAGTCATTGATATAAGCATGCTCCATTGCTCCTACACTTTTAAAAATATCTAAATAAATCAAATGCACTGCAAATGAGAAGTCAAAGTGTACGTTCTAGAATTATTTTGCCATATACAGAGTGTTTCATTTTTACAGTGAAGCCTTTAACATTTAACAGTTTTTTTAAATGGCACACTCTGTATATTTGTGCATATTTAAATGTGCACTTTTTAAGGTTCTACAAATCAGTTTAGATTTTGCAATTTGCTTTAATCGTTTAAAAGATATTTCATTTTTTCTACATTTTTGTGCGTCTGCAGACACATAATTAATAAATCACAGTGCGCTTAGTTTTTGAGATATTGAGTTGGAATTTTGTCTGTGGGTAAACAAATGTCTGAAGTATCTTTCGGTAAACAGGGATTAACACCCTGTATATTTATGAAAAAAGGAGTATATTTTGGTTTAAGTACTTGAAAATTTGAACGGTTTCTAGAAGGGAACAATCATTGTTGCTTAAAATGTTCTTCATATGTCTACTCCGATCTATTTTCAGAAAAATACGATCATCTAACCATTATCGCTTGAAAAAATAATATTAATAATAAATAATAATAATTGCAAATAAATAATAATTAGAACGGGTTTTGAAAAAGAATAATGATTGTGGTTTAAAATGTTTTTCAATGCAGTGATTTTTTCGAACAAAATAAGTTAGTAAGTATTGAAAATAAAGTGATAATTTTTGATGTAATGCACATTTGCTAATTGAATCGTGGGCGCGTCGAAATTTCCGTCACCGCCTCCAATAATAATGGTTTAAAGAAAGCAAAGCGACACGGCGAAAGTTTTATTGGCCCGATATAGAATGAAAAATGTAAATTCGGCTATAAGCGGACACGCCATGCGACTAAAGGAAATGAAAATGTTCTTCATTTATCAACGGAATTAAAATTAAAGATTGAGCCGCTGAAACGCATTACATCACCGTCGAAGGCGCCAGACCGAGCACATCAAAGCTCGTCCTATCTCCACACGACCCTTTACATACCTGATTATGAGCTTTTTTATATGCACATTTTCAACCAGAGATGACTTACAATTTTCATGGCTTTAATCAGGCCCGCACTGATACCCGAAAGCCTCTTATCTAATTAACTTTTGCTGAGTAAAGTGAGATTTTTTCACTCCCCTTCCGGCGGCTGAAAAGGGAACTATCGGGAATGCGGCTTCTGGATCGATTACTCAAATAATTGCTTGGTTTTTCAGGATGGAGTGAGCTGAAATGTGGCCGGAGTGCACCATCAAAAATTTATACGGGCTAGTTTATGCAAGTGCAATTTGCGACAGGCTCTGTGTTTGTTTTGGAGGCGATCGGAACAGATGTACACCGGTTTAGGGCAGATTTTTCAAACAATTAAAAAAAACAACAAAAATGTTGGATTACAAAAACAAAAATTGTAATTGTTTACAATTTTTAGTATTTGTTTATTTTTTAATAGATCTTAATTGTTTTACTCTCGAATAAAGTGTCTAATTTAATAAGATTACAATAGTCATAGAGAAGTTATATTTTTTACTTGATTTGACTAACATTAACGCAATAGTTTTTACTTTAACTAATTTTGTATATACGAAATTAAAAAAATGGTTATACAAACATTTAAGCAAAGAACCAAAAATTGTTAATTGCGCCGGGTTTGCAATATTTTCTAACATGTACATTATATTCTCTATAAATGTGTTAGCATGTTAATGTATTTTATTGAT
This sequence comes from Tribolium castaneum, assembly GCF_031307605.1. Taxonomy (NCBI): domain Eukaryota; kingdom Metazoa; phylum Arthropoda; class Insecta; order Coleoptera; family Tenebrionidae; genus Tribolium; species Tribolium castaneum. Next base: position 4,279,976 of record NC_087394.1, read on the forward strand.
TTAAATAACTTTAATTTATTACCTTATATTTTAACTAATTTAAGATAAACGAAATAAATATAAACAAAAAACACGATTAAAAAAATTTGAATCGATTTTCATTGTTGGTGAATGCACGGATTCAACAATTTTTTTTTAATTATACTGTTTTTCATAAACGTGTTGGAAAAGTTAAAGCAGTTGAATAATATAACCAACTTTGGCATAATGTTGTCTATTTCAAACAAAAAACAAAAGAAAATACAAAGTATTGTTAAACAAAAGTTGACAAATTGGTGGAAGTTTTTGTTTCTCCTTCTGTGTTACAATTACAACTATCATAATGAGTGTCGTTATTTTTCCACAAATACAAAATTATAAATATAATTTTGTTCAAGTATAATTTTTTCATTAAAATATCAAAAGCCAAATAAATTTATTTTGTAATCAATTTTGCTAAAAACCTATTTATTGTTCGTTTTAATTTAAAGTATTATTTTATTCATTAAAACACGCACAAAAAGAAAATTTTTAACTGAAAAAGTGAAATGAAAAATTTTTCACAAAATACAATTTTAAAATTGTAGAATCAACTTCTACGCCCGGTATCTTTCGATGATATCCGGTGAAAAATTAGAGAATTAAATTGAAAAAAAGTGGAAAAAAATGTTTTCTCGAGTTAATTCGCCGACTTTTGAATTAAATGTATTTGCATTTTAGGTGAATTATTGCAATTATATAGTTTGTAATGTTGATGTATTTAAAAATTTTGTGTTAAAATATCTGCAAAAGACGGTGAGTACTTGGGGCCCTGGTGGCTCAGTGGTATAAGCGCCACTTTCGACGGTGGGGGTCGGGTGTTCGAACCCGGATCAAGCCAAGAATTTTTCTATGAAAAAAAGTGTAGAAAAGGTAAGTGAAACAACAAGTAAACAAAATAAGAGATTGAGAGAATACATAGACGTATAAACGTAAAGCGGAGCATAAACCTGACAGAAATAAGAAAATAATGCGTCAAAAGGCAAAAGTACGTAAAGGCGCCAAATTGTAAACGTAAGAGCACATCCTAGTAAAGAAAAAATACCTTTTGTTTTGAGAGAAAAAGAAATGAACGTAAAGGTGAAACATAACTTCAAACTTTAGCGTTATAAATTATAATGAAAATATTTTATTTATATCTAAAAATTTTTAGTTAACTGAGTTTGTTTAGTAAAGTCCTGAAAAACACTGTTAATAAAAATCATGGCCACTGCAAATCCGGCAAAAATCGATTTTATTTAAGAACGTTTTTAGGTTACTCGAATAGTTTTATAATATTTATATAAAATTAAAAATGTATCATTAATAATAATAATAAATAAACAATTAAATTGTTCAAATTTGCTGGTAAATTTTTTACTGTAAAAAAATTTATAAGACGAGTTTGTAAATATAACAGTATAAAATCCTTAAAATCAGACAAGCAAGAAGCATCTGTAATTGTAAGTTAACGTCGAATTTCCCTTCGTTTTCTTTCCTCCAACTTTTTAATTTTCCCTTTGCTCTCCCGTGCTCGCCCCGATTCGCTTCAGCTACAGCAAACTTTCCATTTTTTCATTTCGGTTGAATTTCAATAAATCACAAGAACTGCCACAAGCCCCAATTTATGCACATATGCAAATAATCGAAGCGATCCATAAAAAGCCCGATTTAAATATGAATGTTCAATCTGGTCGATCGCACTGTGGCGGCTGTATCAATAATTAGACGCTTTGACGTGTCGCCGACTCTTCAAAAAGCTATTTCAATCACCGAAGGTTGTGTTCAATTTAAAAAAAAATCAACCGTACATTTAATTTGTAGCGCTTCGTGTAAACGAGTCGGAGGTGGTGGTTAACTAGAGCGTGCTCGGTGCACTGTTTGAATAAAGTTAAGAGAGGCCGAACACAATTGGAATTGGAAAAAATAAAAGTGAGACTGCGGAGAAAAGTTTGAGTGCCGGGGCTTTAGCACTGCTTTATTGGACAAATTGTCCGTCGAGTGGAATTTGCAACTTTGACGCTTGCTGTAATTATTTGGCAAAGAGCTGGATTGTAAAGGACAAGCACTGAAAATAGAGACGAATTAAAAATGGACGAACATACGATGTTGGATCCTGTAATATAGAATTTTACAAGCAAAATTTTCAACGTTGTTTGTTTGCGAGGAAATTATTTTAATTAAAGAACTCAAACATTAACTTCACTAATGTTTTACTTGTATTTTTACTCAATTAGCTCATTTCGCTCAAGCTAGGGTTGTTATTATGATGCACCAGCTTTTTTACCTTTTAGTATAAGCAACACATTTTCTAAAATATTTATTTCTGATTATTTTAACATTATTTTGATTTATAGAAAATTGCACAGACTGGTTTCAAAGAAAAAAAAGTGCTATGAATCGTTGCGCATCAATTTCATTTTTTTTACTTTTGGTAGAATGAAAATTTCACTTTGATGATTTTTTTTTTGGTAAAAATAAAAATAAAAATTTTCACCAAGTTGTTTTATTCAAATTATTTCCACCATTTTAACTGGATTGTTATCAAATTTTGCTTAGAAGAAGATTACTTAACCAGTTAAAAGTGCTGTAAGTCGTTTTGGATCACTTTAAATTGTTTTTTAATTATATCAGAATGTAAAAATTGAAAACGACCGCATTTTGTTTAATTTCTCCGAAAATGTGAATTGAAAAACAAAAATGAAAACAGATTTGCAATTTTCATACAATTTTCCATCACATAGGTGTACTTTTGACGTAAATTTTCAGTTATTGTGATTTTGATAATTTTTTTATTTGTAGAAAGTTAATAAAAATTTTGACCAAGTTGTTTTATTCAAGTTATTTGCACAATTTTGACTCAATTGTCACCAAATTTTGCTCAGAAAAAAATTACTGAACCAGTTAAAGGTCGTTTCATTTTTAATAAATTTCAATTTTTTTTTAGAAAGTAAAAATTGAACTTTTGTCTAGTATCTCAAAATCTTTAAAATATCAAACAAAAGTGGAGACAGATTTGAAATCAGCTGATATAATTCTACGTGAAATTACTTTTAATTTTTTTTGAAAAAGTTCAAAGTTTACTAATAAAGGTCAAAATACCATTACTCTTTGTTTTTTTTAAATATTATTTTGTATTTATTCCTAGATTAAATAAAAGCTCATCATTTTCTCAAAATTTCGCTCAGAAAATATTGTTATAGTCATTTGTTTCTCTACATTTAACTCGTTTAATGTGTAGGAATTTTTTTTAGTTTCAATTTTTTTTTCAAGATTATTTGTGTACATTTTCTTAAATTAAAATTCAATTTTTTTCCGAAAATTTGCTCAATTGACACGAAAATCGAAAATCGTTCTCGAATTTTTTCAGTTTTTTTTGTCAACAACCAGTAGGATGAATTTATCTTTCTATTTCAATCAAAAACCGAAATATTGCTTGATTTTTTTTTAATTATCTTTTAAAAAGTTATCGTATTTTTAAAGTAAATGTTATTGTAATGCAACAAAGATGTGTTTAAAAATTTTCACTTAGTTTCGATAACAGAAACTCTCTCATATTTGACTGGCAAAATGTAAAATAAGCAGACATCTAAAGTAAGTTAAATTAAAGCATCAAATATTTATTTAGACAAGTTTAAGTAGATGGCACTGGATAATTTTTATATAACTGAGCATTAGTAACATTTAAAGTAATTAAAAAGTTTTAATGTTTATTCTTGTTATATTTTAATTAAAAAAAATTATATTATGTTGTAAAAAAATAATGCATTAGAAATAATTAATTAGAAAAAACAATTTACATTCAATTGTACAACATAATGTAATAAATACATTTAATAACTAAAAATAAATTTACATCTTCTTGTAAAAAATATAATAAATGATAACTTAATCAATCAATCAAAAATTTAGTTTGGTTTAGCATTGCATCAATTGATCAAGAGACACAGTCCACATTGAATCATACAACATATTTTAGTCCTTCGAGCCGGATTTTTGTTTTTTGAGTGAACCGAATAATAGACTGCAACATATGCAACATATTTTAAATAAATAAACTTAGTAATTATAAATAAAATAAAAATAAAATAAAATAAAAAGTTTAGTTTGTGGTTGTACGACTGTACAACCGCCAAACTGAAAAACTCTATTAGTGTCGCCATTAAAGCCTCATCTCCCCCACATCACACGTCAACAGATCCTTCCCGAGATAATCCCGTGTCATGCATTCGTATAATTGGCGCCCCTCGATAAAAACGCGTAAATTATGAACCGGACGTGGCCATCAATTCCTGCGACATGGCTTTGCACGCGACTGTACCTTATCGCGATTTATCTGGTCTCCATAAAAATATGCTCAACTGCGTCCATAAAAACAACCGAATGCTTCCCTAAAATGCACTGTCCACTCGCTTAAACCTCGTATTTATTTTTTATGGCTGTTAAAATAAAGCTGGCTTTGCCTTTCTACCCCCATACGTTGGCAGTAACAGACAATTTGACGTAATAGAGATTGATCGGCACATAATGCAGACGTTTCACCTCCGAAAAAATTGCAAACGAAATAAAACGATTTATCATACTATTCCTGATTAATCGGATAGATTTTATTGTTGTATTTAGCATTGTGGGGTAAAATTTTTCGTGGTGGTATTAAAAAACGACGTAAACTGTTTTGTGCTAACATTGATAGGGATTAGGGATGGCTCGATAAAGCCTCGACTAAACCGATTTTCCTTGATTGCGATTCCGTGTTTGTTTGAGCGATTCGGGACTGATTTTCTTCGGAAAAGTGCCAGAGGTAGCCGACAACAGCGTTGCAAGCGAATTTTCTTTACGAAACAATTCGCTTTCAACAGAAATTTAGTCGCAAAATTCAATTGCATACTAAAAATGAGCAATGGCTTTCCAAAATTGTATTTAATCCTTTTTTTGGAGGTTTACTTAAGTGCACTACTATAAAATAATTTAAAATGTAAGATAATATTTTAGCTACGGACAATATTAAAAAATATTAATTTTTAAATACATAATTCATTTTATTTTTTTATAGAATTTTTTGAATTTTTATTTTATTATTATTATTATTATTATTATTATTATTATTATTATTATTATTGTTATTATTATTGTTATTATTAATTCGGAGAAGAAACAAGATACAAGATTCTAGAATTTTCTAATCTCAAAAAGTAGTACTGCAAAAAATTGTTTTAAATTAATTCAAATTCACTCAATTTACTAATTTTTTAGAGAAAAATGCAGAAATGGTAAGCTGTGCACTCTTAACAGACTGAGAAAAACTGACGACTCAATTTTATATAAGAAACATAACAAAAAAATTAATATAATACAATAAAATAAAATACAATTAAAAAAAATTTTGAAAAAAATTAGAGGGAAATGTAGAAGAGAGAAATATACTGTTGCAAACCTTTTTATAGGAAATTTATTAATTTATTACAATCTTGTTTCTTAATTTTTTTTTGTTCTCTAACTGTATTTCCAGCGTTTTGATAAATATGCAAAAATGCGCAAAAAAATTATTGCATAGGATAACAATTTGCGTTCCACCTTATACTTTTGCAAATGCTGCAAATACGGTTGAAAATACAAAAAAAATGTAAGGAAAAAAGTTGTAGAGAATTAAATTTTCTCCAAAAAATTTTTGACACCGTATCGTTATCTTTAACGGTTTAGGTATAAATTAACTTTTTACTACTTGCAGCGTTTTAAGAAATATGGGGCAAAGTGTGAATTGGTAAAAAACATTTTTTTTAAATAGTTTACGAAAAAATTTTGGCATTATATTTATCTTTAACTATAAAAAATTTAATACAATAATTTTTTTAAATTTATTTCACTGAAAACTTAAACGCTAATGAAAGAATGCGCCCTCTAGCAACATCAACGAAACTATCGAAAACTGGAACGTTTTATGTGTTCGTTGTTTCGTAGCCTAACCTTTAGTTGTCCATATTCTATTAATTAATAATAACGCTCATAAATGAATACACTACTATTTTTCTTCTATAGTTTAAATATTTTTCAACTAAATCACATTAAAATTTGTAGTTTATCTAACCAAAAGTTAACAATACATTTTTCTTTACGAAATTTATGTTTTAAGCTTCAAAATATTTAACGTGCAAACGCCATACAACGCAAATTTCAATATTTATGTATTAAAGTTTGTTAAATAAGTTTTAGTTTGAGTAGGTAGATAGTTTTATTATAAAGTTCTCACGTAAGTTAAATCAATTTTCTCTGAGAAATTTTAAGTTGAATTTAAAGTAGTTAAAAAAAGATTTAGCTCCACTATTTAACAAATATTTCACTAATTTAAACGATGTTTCAAACATGCAATCAATAATCTCTTGTAACAAAATAGTTGTATGTGTTATTACGAATTTTTGGTTTAGTCAAAACCAGGGTATTACCTTTGTTTTGTGGCGTTTTGGAAACAAAGCGTTAGTGTATTCATATTTTAAACATCAATAAATCTCTCCCAAAGTTTGTTCTAATTTAATTGTGATTGCAGTAGCTTCAGACTGTTCACAAACTTTGAAATATAAATTCGTACCTTTTTGGTCAAAATACACGTAAATGAAAAATAAACCAGCTCCAGCACGAACAAGAACGTATTGAATTTTTTGATTGTTTATTTTTGCTTGTATCGATTCTGTCCACATGTTTCGTAATGAGTGTTTCTCACATTAATCAATTTTTAATAAAATGCACTCATTAACAGTAAACTACGACATGTCGTCACGATTGCTAGTCAGGTGCAGTCGATAAACATATTCCTCTCGTCTTCATACAATATTCCTGCGACCTGGCCTTGGCGCGACTGCACCTGCTTCAAGAGACGCATAACTAATTTACATTGTCGCCATTTCGGTTGCAATTAGTCTTGTCAACACGCTGCAAGAACATTGTCGATGCATAAAACGACGGATTTGCAGCCGCTGAACCGCGAAACTGAACACCTAATTTAGGAAATAATTGGCGTTTCTGTGAAATTTCACTTCCAAAAACTCAATTACTTTCTCACCTTTCATTGTGTTTATTAAAGTCGTAAAAATTTTAAAATCAAAATTGGGAACAAATAGGAATAACATACGTTTTGAGTTTTTAACTTTCAAAATAATAATTGTGCAGTGATTATAAAACTAAAAAAATAATTAGTACAAAAACATTGGTTTGAAAATTAAAATCAATTTAAGAGCAAAATCTTTCTTGTACTAATTAGATTTTTTTTTAAAGTAAAGTAGTTTAGACACAAAACGTTTGATCCAACTTCGTGAAAACATACAGGATGTCTCAGCGAGTTGAAAAAGTACATTATTGACCTTTAAATGTTTAAGAATTATGTATTTTTCACAAAAGCCGTAAGTACTGTTTCCTAACCCTGATCCTATTTGGTAAAATATACAATATTTAAAATTTGTAACTTAATTTGAAATTTTTTATAAAAGTTGTGACAACGATTGAGCGACCGATCCTTGCAAGTATATCCGGCTCGGAGGACCAAATGTTTGAGTGTGACTTTAATCTAAAATTCTTATTAAACACTCACCTAAAATCACCTAAAATGTTTTTTATTTATACAAAGTATTTCGAAAATTAGCTACAATACAAACCTATTTTTTTTAATAGACTCTTTGAAGTTGCTTTTAAGATTAATGTTTTTATGCTTATCTTGTTATTGGTTGACTTTGCTTATAATAATAATAATAATAATAACCTTCAACAGTGCTAAATCTTTACATTTGCATTTTCAACAATAATTAACAATATAGCACATTTTTTAAAAATGTCTTAAGGAAACAAAAAAAATATTTTTTAAATCTGTACTATGACAGTAAAGATTACATAAACAAAAAACCTTACTAGATTATTAGATGCAAATAGCACTATAAAAAAACGATATATTACGCACAGAATAATGTAACACACAAAATTTTAGTAAACTAAAAATATCAAGAACATCAATGAAATTGTTAAGAACATTAAAAATAATAGAAATTGACTAGTAAATTTTTCTAATTTATTTAAAATGTGATCGTAATTGCTTATAACTGTAAACGATAGTTTCCATTTTATGAAATTAAAAAATTTATGCTCTACATTCTAAATTCTCTCGATGTATGATTTATAGAAAGGTACGTGTGATCATAGAATGCAACCGTATTCTAATATTAAGTAAACTTTTGCAATAATTAAATTATTTAAAAAAAACACGTTTTTTTAAATTTTTTTTTTCAAGCCGACAATTATAATTATACATAATTATAATTGTTGAGTGACCGACCCATGTTGGCATATCCGGCTGTGAGGACCAAATACTTGAGTGTGAGCTCAACCCCAAATTGTTATCAAAAACCTTTTATCATCTATAATTATTTACATTTGTACAAAGTGTTTCGAATATTAGCTACACCACACACTTACTTTTTTTAAATGAAACACCCTATATTTTTTCATTTTTGGATGTAGCTTTTACCACAGATGTTTTTTTATGCTTAATTGTTATAGATTGGATTTGCTTAATTATTGAAATAATTTGTTTTTTTGTAGAAAAACACTCTTTTTTAAATTGTTACATAAAAACTTAGAATTCTAGAAAAGTAGGACTTTCACCCATCTACAATAGAAGCTTTATACTTAAAGGATACGTTTTTTTAGTTTACTGTATTCATTATGTTTACTTAAGTAGTAGAGTTTTAAAATTAATATTGGCAACAAATAACAATCTTCCAAAATATTATCCAAAATGTTTTCCTTTTACATTGATTTACCTATTGTGCAGCAGTATCTATTCTTAGGATCAATAATTATAAAGAATATCATAGAAACTTAAAACATTAAAACTTGTTAAAATACTTGATAATGTACTAATTCCTTTTTTTGTAAAGTAAATACTTTAAGCGCAAAACGCTTGATCCAACTATGTATAAACATACATAGTGTTTCAGCGAGTTGAAAAACCCCATTGGTACTGACCTTTAAATGAAAAAAAAATATTCTTTTACAAAAGCCGTAAATGCTAACCCTGATGTCTAACCACTTGGTTAAACGAAAATTCTAAGTTAATTCGGGAAGTTTTTGTATTAGTTTTTGGAAATCCAGCTCGAAGGACCATACGTTTGAGCATTAACCTATTTCGAGGTTTTATTCAACACATTTCATATCAAAAATTAATTTTTGTTTAAATTTATGTTTTGTATACAAAAACTCTATGTTTTTGTATTTTTGTAGCTTTTAATAGTGATATATAATAATTCTTGGCTGATCTTGCATAGTTTTGACACAATTTTTTTTTCATCAGTATTAATTACTGAATGCAAAGATACAATAAAATTTAAAGTGTTCTATTTAAAAAAATATAAATTTGAATCAATTTGTGTATTTGAAGAAAATTTTAGGTGATGCAGAAAATGAGTATCAACAATTTTCGAAAAAAATATAGTTTTTTCAATTATTTATTAGTCAATAATGACCTTTTTCAACTCGTTGGTGGTACAATTAGGCTTTAAGAATGAGTGAATATAAATTTTCAGTTCCAGAAAAACAGAATTTGAGAAATAGTTTTGTTTGTCTAAATCAACAATTAGTGTGTAAATTTTGAAACGCTCGTGATACAAACGAATAAAGCTTTCGGCATAAAGTCAGAGTTGATATCTCGAATTCCGAGCAATACGTTTCCATCATCACAAAGCTCCACATAAAGCACTTTTCTCCGACATTTGAAAGCACAGCTTTACAATCAAATTAACACGGCGAACAACAAAAACCAAATGCAAATAAAATCGAGTGGTTTCCTGTTCTATGCTGATATTTATTACGCCGGAAGATAACATTGTCAAAGGATGTAGGTGGGAAGGGTTCCCTCCGCTAATTAGCAGCTAACATGTGAGCTGTGAAAGGGATAGAATAAGATAGCGGTGGGCACGAGAATATTCCATTACACAAATGATGCACTCATAAATATTAATAACATCTTGAAAAAAATAATCCTAAGCCAAACATTAGCAGCCTCCTATTTGCGACACAAATAATAAGAAGCTCTTAGTTTGCCGGAATGCAATCTAATCATTGTTCGCAAGACTGCAGTGGAAGCGTTTGTATTGGCTCGAGTACAAGAGTCTTGAAAGCTTCTGCATTATTCTGTCTATCTAAATGAAATTTTACGTTTTTATTATTTTTTGCAATATAGATCGTGCTGCTTTAAAAATCTTTCACGGTCTAGTGAAATTCTAATAAAGTCACGTGCAAAAATTGCAACATTATTATAGTCATAAATTACGCCTTGCTTTGAGTGTTATTTATGAATTTTGGGGCTTTATTAATAAATCACTTTATTCAAGTTCGGTATTTATTGTGATTCGATTCACTTCATCACGACGATTAAGTTACGTGTTCATTAAAATAATGGCTAGAAGTCTGCGTTCGAAACACCATTAATTGCTTTGCTGGGTATTACCATATTTTATCGAATGCTGTTTGTAATTTGATACTTGAAATGCACCCTCGTGTCGCCAAATAACGGTTTTACGTGAAAGTGAAGTGTGGATAATCACGAGTGGCATACAACATTTTTTCTCCGCTTGCAATAAATATCCCCAGCTCGGCAATTTCCAAACATACGTCTCGTCGCCGCCCATTATTAAACGTCTGATATTATTTGCTTTAGAGATAAGCGGCAAGTGGATTGAATTTTAAACAGGAAGTAGTTTTAGCCATAAACTGGCAACGAAGTGGATTTAAATTACTATTATCACGGTAAACATGCCGAACAACGGAATCCCATGCAAACTCTAACAATCACTCGGCTAATAATATTCATAAACTTCCAAAGTCTACTTAAGGATGCGTATTGAAACGGTGACGTACCATCAACAAAGTCGCAGCTTAGAGCGATTTCGAAAGGATGAACTGGAAAAACATACGATAACTCCACGTCTCGTTCGATATTTTTTGCCAACATTGTGATACTCAAACTCTACTTTCAACATAAGATATTATTTATTAAATTATTCTTTCTAGATATTAACTAAAGATATCCAAAATATCATCAGAATGCACTTTAAATTATCTATATTTTTGTAAAAAAAAGGATGGAATAGGATTTTTTTTCTTCTAGCTCTTTTAGTTTCGACGTAATCGGCGTCAAAAAATTAAAAAGTTTTTTTCGAGATAATTGAAACTTAGTTTTTTTTAACATTAGAATGTTTAAACCGGTTCTTGACATTTTTCGCTAGCTGTAGTAGTTTCTCCGTAATTGCTGCTTGAAAAATAAAAAAGTAAAAATTTAAACAAATTTATTAGGGTGTTCTGTGAAGCTATAAGACTTAAAGCAAAAGCCGAAAAAGAATCAACATGTGTCTTTATTTATCTATTTTTTAGAAAAAGCTTGGAGCCATTGGCTTGCTCTTTACGATAAAGTAAGATGTTTTCTCCTAGCTCTTTAAATTTCGCCGTAATCGACTTTTAGATATTGAATTTTTTTGAGATATTGTTTTAAAATCCATGTCTTTTTGTAGAGTATTTTTAAGCAGTTCTAACGTTACTTGACATTTTTTGCTAGCTGTAAAATTTCCGCCGTAATCGGCGCTTGAAAAGGAAAGTAAAAACTTTAATAAGTTTCAATGGTTATTCTTGGAAATTGCAAAACTTAGAGCAAATACCAAACAAGCATTAAAATCAGCTTTAAATTATTATTTTTTTGTAGAAACTCATATCCGCCGATAAGCTCTTTACGGTGGAATTACATGCTTTTTCCTAACCTTTTTAGATTTGACGTAATCGGTTTTTAAAAACTGAATTTTGTTTGAAACATTTTTTTAAAGCCATGTTCTTTTGAAGAGATTTTTAAAGCGGTTTAAATGACATTTGACATTTGTTGCTGGCTCTAAAACTTCCGCCGTAATCGGCGCTTAAATAAAAAGTAAAAATTTTAACAGGTTTTTTTGCGTTTTTCTTAGAAACCATATGAGTTAGAACAGATGTCAAAAAAGCATCAAAATGAGTTTAAACTATTTATCTTTTAGTAAACATTTTGATCCGGTTATATGTTCATTACGCTGGATTAAGACGTTTTCTCCTGGCTTTTCTAGTTCCGCTGTAATCGACTTTTAAAAATTGAATATTCTTTTAGATATCACCTGAAAATTGTTCTATTTGGTAAAATTTTTAAATTAATTTCAGTGATAGATAACATTTTTTATTAGCTGTAGTAGTTTCGCCGTAATCGGCGCTGAAAAATTAAAAAAAGGAGAAATATATCAAAATTTTTGCGTTTTTTTCTAAAACCAAAAGACTTGGAACAAGATCCAAAAAAACATCTAAATGAGGTTTAAACTATCTGTCTTTTAGTAAAAATTTTGAACCGTTTGTATGCTCTTGACGCTGGATTAAGACGTTTTCTCCTGGCTTTTTTAGTTCCGCCGTAATCGGGTTTTAAAAATTGAAGTTTTTTAAAACTATTTTAATTTCTAGAGATTTTTAAATCAATTTTAGTGGTAGTCAACATTTTTCATTAACTGTAGTAGTGTCGACGTAATCAGCGTTTGAAAATTAAAAAAAAAGTAAAAGTGTAACAAGATTTTAGCGTTTTTTAGAAACTAAAAGACTTGGACAAGAACCAAAAAATTTTAAATCACTGATGTGTTCTTTACGATGGAATAAGATGGCTTTTCATGGTTTGGTTAGTTTCTCCGTAATCGGCTTTTACAAATTAAATATTTTTTTGATATCACTTTAAAACTAAGCTATTTGGAAAAGCTTTTAAAATTGGTTTTAATGATGGTAAAATTTTTTTATTAACTCTAGTAGTTTCGCGGTAATCGTCTTTTAAAAAAGCATTAAAATAAGCTTTAATCTACTTGTCTTTTAGTAAAACTTTTAAACCGTTGATATCAAAATGGAATATGACGTTTTTTCCTGTTTTTTTAAGTTTCGCCGTAATTAGCACTTAAAAATTGAATACATTTTGAAATGGATTTTAATGGTAGTTGACAATTTTTATTAGTTGTAGTAGTGTCGCCGTAATCGGCGCTTGAAATATAAAGAAAGTAAAAATTTTAATAGTTTTTTACGTTTTTCTCTAAAACTATAAGACGTAGACGTAAATCAAAAGTCAAAAAAGCACCAAAATGCGCTTTAAGTTATATCATTTTAGTAAAAATTTAGATTCGTTGATGTGATTTTTACGATGGTATTAAATGTTTTCTCCTAACTCTGTTAGTTTCACCGTAATCGGCGTTTAAAGAATGTTTTTTTTGAGACATTGACTTGAATTCAACGCAGACGACGAGCAAAATAACTCGATGTTGATATGTTAGGAAAACACAAAAAAGCGCAACACGTCCTCCAACAGAAAAGCTGCTCTAATTAGAAACAAAATTAGAAACACGATATAATGAAAGACTTGCTAGGCTAATGGCTAAAGCTTGCATTTACAAATAATAAATAAACAAAAACTTTAAAAATAATTTGCTCTAAAATTCCAGGACAGTTCGGATCAGTTGTCTGATTTAGAGCGAAATCGAATGAAATCTTCCCGGAATTAACGTAACGCAATAAAGTGCAGCCATTACAAGCGCCCAATCATTTTTGCTCGCAACAAAGAGTTTCGTTCGTTGGGATTAAACCATTCCCATTACCCTCCATCATCGTTAAAATAATAATTACCCTTTCCCATCCCCTTGCATATTTATTCATCCGCTCGAATTCGTCATCAAACACTCGCAGATATAAAAACCGATCTCGAAATTGGTTACGTGAGGAATACGAAACGAATGAAATTTGTCGAAAATGTAAAAGAAGCCGGTGGCGGCGGCGGCGGCGGCGGCGGCGGTGAGCAGTGGCCGCCCTTCGAAGAACGCTGAGTTAGATGCGTTTATTTGCTTTATTCTTATGGAAATGCGACCCTTTTTATTTCACTTATATTTGAATATATGTCAATTTGAATAAAGGTCGGCTGAATTAGCCCGGATCGATTCCGGGTTTGTCGCGTGCTCTCGTAAATAGTAAACTTCATAAATCGGCGGCGGCGGCCTCTTTATGTCCTTCTTTTGTGCTCGTTTAGTGCTCAATTGTGTCACAAAAATTTCGTTTTGTGGCTTTCAATTTAAATACTCGGCCCTCTTCCACGGTTTATGCGCGGCTTTCGCCGCTTCCTAATGATCTTTTTTATATGTTGCGACGAGATAAAGACGCTCAAAATCGAGGGACCAGAACATAGAATTATTAATAAAAGATTTAACAGAAAGGCAAGAGTTGGAGGTTTGAATTCTTCACAATTTAGCCAAAACGGGCGAGTCTTTTTACATTCTTTTCACAATCACGCGATATTATTAAAAACCACAAAATATATACATTATTATTTAAAAATGAGTCTTTAATTTCAATTACTCCTTTTCCTTTAAAGTCAAACTTGATCAGGTCTGGCCAGGTTAGGTCAGGTTAATTAAAAGCTGAAAACATTATGATTTTCCTTTAAATTTTTAATTCGATGAGGTAATGTATTCGAAGCTTCAGAAAGAAGAAATTTTAACTTATACTCTCAGTAATAATATATTATAATTTTCAAATTCAGATTCAATAAACCAAAGTTTTGAAATTATTGGGTTTGTAATTTTGTAATCTTCAAATGAAGTTTAGAAAATTGTAGAACACTACTTTAGACAAATAGAAATTTATATAATTTATAAAAAGCCCTGATAAAATTTAATTCGTTGTTAAAAGTTAACAACGCGAATTTTTAATTTTTTTAAAATGATCACGTGATCAGTTAATCACGCATTTAATTCCGAATTAAATTAATGACGCTTCGATAAACCGACCCAAAATCTTAAACAAAGCAAAAAACAATGTAATCGTTGTTCAGGTTAAAATAATAACACATGTTAAGCATTTGAAAATAATATTTTTTTTTTAAATGAAAATTTACTTAAATTGTCAAATTTTTGCCAAGCATGTTAAAAAATCGTGGTTCTAAATTAGAATAACGTTATTTTAGCCAATTTAAAGCACTTTTTAAGACTAAGAAAGCAATATTCTGATTAATTTTTTGTCTATTTTAGCTAATTCTAAATGTGTACTCAATTTTAAAGACGAAATTTGCTACAAATTTTAGGATTTTTATACGCAGTAGTTTTTAAGGCATTTTGACACGTTTTTTAGCTGGAAATATAACTTTATTCAGATTTTTTTAAACGAGGCAAAAAAGTACTTATTTTAGGGGTTACAACGTTATAACACTTTGCTAAAACAAGGCAAAAATTCGTCGAAATAAATGAAAATAGCGCTGTTTCAGTTATTTATAACCATGTTGTGCGTTTAAAACACTTATGTAAAGACAAATTAATAAATTCTGCTAAAGCAAATAATAAAATTTAAGCCAGGTCAAAAATAATATTCCAGTAAACTCTCTACAATCTGGTAACTTTTTGACAGAAAATTTGACTTAAATCTAAAGGTTTTTAATTTCAGATAACAACTGAAAAGTTTCGCAAGTTTTTTTTATCCAAAATCTTAATGAGACAGACAGATTTTTGTAAAAGAATTTTTATTGAAAAAGATGCCAATTTTCAGCCTACTGTAAACTAGGAACAGAGAAATTTTCAAAATTTGCGAAAACGAAGACCAAAATAATGTCTTTTACCCCAACTGCAAACAATTTCATAAGTTTTAGAGACAGAAATTTACTCATATCTCAACATTATACCAGGAGACCGGAAATATTCTAAATTAGAGCAAATTTAGGCACATTTTTGCTTTTAGTTTTAAACAGCATAATATGTGGCTAAGGTTACACTTTATTTTCAAGGCGTGGTCTAATTCAGTAAATTATCGATCGCATTATATTTACACTAATGGACACATTTTGTTGAAATAATTAAGTTTAAAGACAAAAAAATGTTATTTTCTTCCACTCTACTTAAAAAAGACGCTTAAAACAATTGATTTTGATAAAAAATTTGAAAACTAATTTTTTTAAATGTTACTTAAAGTTATAATTTTGCCAAATCAAGAAAACAATAGTCTTGTAATTGTTTAAGGAGAGAACAATTTTTAAATAAATAAATTTTTGTCTGTGTATTTATTCTAGATTTGTTGTAAATATCAAGCTTTATTCAATTAAATTTAATTTTTTTTATTAAATTTTGCCGAGATTTATTTAGCCCATCGCATCCACCATAATTTTAAAGTAATGTATTAAGTAGCGTTCTTTGTATCTAAATACGATAATTTTTTGTTAACTAGTTGATTTAACTTAGTTTTAACATCGCCATAGAACTGGTAAAAGTGGTGTAATTATTTTATTTTTTTGATTGTTTAAAAAAATAGACAAAATATTCACATGATTGTTTCAGCTGACGTAACTTTTTGAACTTGTTTTGACAAAGTTTTTCAATTTAAATAATTTTTTACTTAGAAAAAAATCTATTAAATTGCTCAGACGTAAAAAAATCTAAAGTCGCCAAAACCACATTTTAAATAATAATAAATTTCAACCAATTAAATTAAAATTTAATTAAATTAAAAATTATGGTGGATGCGCCAGGAAAATTTTAAGAATGTGTGTGCTTGGCATTAGTTGACATCAAAAACTTTTAAATTTAAGTAAAAAAAACTAATTAAAGCACAATTCATATTTATTTGTTTCAATATTATTGCACATAAAATTATGGTGGATGCGCCGGGCGAATTAAAACAACAATTTATTTTTGCGCAATTTTTTGCGTTATAATTATAACACGCTTCCAATAACGCGTAAATAGATTACCTTTGATTGAATAAAACTACGGTTAAAAAATAAATTGTTCCCCACAACGCGTGTCTAATAATTTATTACTTGTACTCGGGCTGTTTTGTCTGTTCAATTTGCATATATCAAAATAATCACAAGCTATATTATTTTATCCCTCACCCATTCGCTCTCCCTCGGTGCGCACCTAACCCGATTCCGGCCCTGTACTCAGTATAATAAATGATAATTAGATCATGTCCCGACTTTGTGGTAGAAAACTTGTTTACGTCCCCTTTTAAAAGTGACCACATTGTATATCACGACGTAATAATTATAATGGTATTAGGGGCCTCGCAGACAATTTACGATCTGCTCTCAGCTTCACGAAATTACAAACCCCATTATTCTACAACTGATCGATAACGCACAAAAAATAGGCAAAGGATACACTTCTCCATTTAGACAGTTTCGACGTTGTTTATAATTAATTTCGCTCATACGGTATATTATGATAGATGTGTATTAGTAAATAGATTCGCTTCGTTTATTTAATTCTGAATAATTAACGCGCAAATATATTTTGGGACGTTGTGAAGAGGAAATTACAGCGACAAAATCAGATAGATTGTATCGTACATGAGTGCTTTTCAACTTACTCTGACAGTTATGCCGAATAAATTATGCATTCTATTTTACTGAATCAATATTTTTATACACTTTCTCCGGCGTAACACTTATTATTAACTTTGAACTAAACAAGCCATGACTGAAAAATCGATTGCTTTGGTTTGGTGTAATTAAAATAATAGTAATCCCTAATTTAGCTTGTCAATTAGTCGTCAATTTTGTTTCATCGGTATCACTAAAAGTGACAGTATTGTGGTAATAACAATAAAATTTGCCAACTTGATCGGCTTATTGTAAATTTGGTTACAGTCTACAAAGTTCAGAAATTTATAAAAAAAAGTTCTGTTTTTTTATGATGACTTCACAAAAAAATTACAAATAATAAAAAAAAGAGATAAGTACAAAAACAATGTTAGAAAATAATCTAGAATAATTCTAAAATAAACTAAAAATTTTTTTTTAAATACAATTTGGAGAATGTTTTTTCAAGTTCAGTCTACAAATTCAAAATAATTCAAACAAGAATCTAGAAAATAAATTTATAGCCAAATCTAAAAATGAATCTACAAAATAATCTATAAAGGCGAGTTCGGGTATCAGATTTAGAAACATATTTAGAGAAGAATCAGCAACAAATTAAATAGAAAAAACATAAATAACAGTACAGAAACAATATTACTGAATCATTTAGAAACATTCTAAACAAAGTTCCAAAAAAAATTCGAAAACACTGAGAGTAGAACTTAAAAGAAGAATTTGGAAAATATCAAACAAGTGTTTACAAATTTTCCTTGAATATAGTTTGCAAATTAATTTCAAGAATCTTGACAAATATTTTAGCAAAAAAAAAAAAATTTTTAATTTCGAAAAGATACAATATAGAAACTAAAACAGAATTTGGAAAATGTAGAAAAAGTGTTTTGTATTTTGTGTTTTAAGTATTTTGTGTGCAGTTTACATAATAATTTTAGATCTAAAAATAAATCGAAAAAGAAAATCTTTAAAAAACTTGAAAAAGAATACAGAAACAATGCAAGAGAACAAAATAAAAAACTTCTATGAACGAAACTAAAATAGAGAAAGAAGTTAAAAATGCATTTATAAAATAATTTAATAATAAGGTTTCAGATTTAAAAACGGTTTTAAAAAAGATTCAGGGAAAAATCTCAAGTAAGCCTAAAAAACAGTAAAAAACATTGCTAAAGAATTTCATCTAAAAACATTCTAAGCAAATTTACACTAAAATTTCGAAAAGAAGTAGACATTAAAAGAGAATTTAAAAAATGAAAATAAGCTTTATAAAAATATTTTAAATATTGTCTGCAAAATAATTTTATGAATCTAGAAAAATACTTTGAAACAAATCTATAAATAAATTTATAAATAAGCCAATCTAAAAAGAGTTTGGATTTCAAATTCACACATAGCTTTAAAAAAGTAGTAGAAAAATCTAAAAAGTACAAAAACAATGCTAAAGAATAATCTAGAACAAACTCAGACACAGTTATAAAAACAAATTGAAAGGTCGCAAACTAGAAACCAAAACAGAATTTGAAAAAAATTGTTTTGAGCGCAGTCAATAATCTAATTCTAAAAGTAATCTAAAGAAGACAATATAAAAAAAACTAAAAAAAAATAGATTTCAGATCTAGAAACATTTTTGTAAACGAATTAGAAAAAATAATCGTAATAATTCTCTAAAAAAGTACAGAAACAATGCTGGAGAATAATCTAGAAAAATTCGAAACGAAACTAAAATTAGATAGTAATCAAAAAATGAATTTATAAAACAATCTAAAAAAAGTATAATTTTACGTTTTAAAACGACTTCAGAAAAGAATCAGAAAAAATCTTAAAACAAATCTGAAGAACAGTACAGAAACAATGCTAAAGGATCATCTAGAAACATCCTAAACAAAGTTGCAACAAAAAATTTGGAAAAGACAGAGAGTAGAACTTATCAGAGAATTTGAATAATATAAATAAATTGTTTACAAAATTATTTTATAGAATATTGTCTTTATAAGAATTCCAAGAATCTAGAAAAATACGTTGTAACGCCTCTAAAAATAGCCTTTAAAAAAAGACAATTTAAAGAAAATTTTAGATTCACAAATAAGAATCAGAACAATTTAAAAAAAAATAGAAAACTTCGAAAAATTTCGAAAATGCTAACTATAAGCTAAAAAAAAATTCGAAAACATAAAAGAAGTGTTTAAAAATTATTTTGAGTAAGTCCTATAAAGTAATTCTAGAGAAGAAAATATAAACAATCTAAAAAATGTCTTGATTTTAGATTCAAAAACGTTTTCGAAAACGAATTAGAGAAGATAATCTCAAAAACAACTTATAAAAGAGTACAGACACAATACTAGAGAATAGCTTAAAAAAATGCGAAAAGAAATAAAAATAAAAAAAAAATAATTCAAAATAATTCTGCAAAAAATCTAGTAAAAAAAGAATGTAGAAATTTTATAAAATTATTTTGAGTTTGGACTACAAAATAATTCTGCAAAGAATCTAGTAAAAAATTAGAAGAATTTTAAAAATGGATCTATTAAATTATGTAGAGTCCAGGTGTCAGATTTAAATGAGATAAAAAAAAACCTGAAGAACAGTACGAAAATATTTAAAAAAAAATGTTTAAAAATTATTTTGAGTACAATCAAAAAATAATTCTAAAAAAATCTAGAAAAAGCGTCTAAATTTAAGATTCGAAAACGTGTTTGGAAACGAATTAGGGAGGAATCCTAAAAGAGTACAATGCTAAGAATGAATCTAGTAAAATTCCAAACTAAATTATAGAAAAATAATTTCGAAATACACAAGTAGAAGTATGTAGAAGTATTTATAAAACAATTTGGATTTTAAATAATAGTGTACTGATTACATCAGTAGTAGAATTTTTGCATAAACGCAGAATATGGGTAGAAAAGAATCGCCAAAGAAACTTTAAATTAGTATCGTGCGTCTTTTTTTTATTTTCCTAATTTCGAATCGCTGCTACTATGATCGTTCGTGTTGTGAAAGTGTAATTTGAAAGCAATATAAAAGTTGTAAAAGTAAAATTATCCGTTGTCGTTGGATGCATCGTTAATAACTGTTCCTGTGTAGGCAGACGCATAACAAATTTCTGTTGTCACCGTTTCGGTTGCAATTAGTCTTGTCAGCACATTGCAAGAACAAAACGTCGAATTTATAGTCATCCGACCGCAAATCTCCTCGATTAATTACCGAAATGGCAGTTGCCGTTTCCTGTCCGTTTTATTAGCATTTTTCCGCAATTATGCACGACGTGCGTGATATGATTTCACATGAATGAGCTGAATAATTGATTTCGAGCAGATGTTCGTTTACCCATGAATTTAGTTGAGCTGTACGTATTGTGTATTTTGTCACCGATTATGACGTGTAAGCTGGCAGCTATTTGTGTGCACCGTGTGCTCCTGATGAGAAAATTAGGGCTTGATGTGATGTCACGAATCTATCGATAATAATTTTAACACTAACTCTATTAAGACGCCCTGTGTCAACTCGGCATTATGCACATTACACGGGAAATAAACAGAACGCCGGTCGATTGCAATTTATGGCGGAATCTCAACCGAGAAGGCTAAAAAGCAAATAATCTGTTTCACTTCGAGCTGCTGCAAGCTATTAGATGATAGAGTGGGGGACTAGGAATAATTTATCACTGTTTATGAATGATTTGCATCTTAATGCTAACTAAACTCTAATGCACTTCTGTTTGGATAAAATTAGCTACGTATAAGCTAATTATAGTATACTATAGTCAAGGATAACTTTGCAAAGCTCTAGAGTAAATCAAATAATTAAGTGCGAAGAATTCATACGAATAAATTATACTTACTTATGACAATTTTAATCATATGCAGACACTTTACTGAGATAGCTATACCCAAGAGGACTGAAATTATTAAGCAAGCTGCTACCACTGCTTATACTTAAAATTTCATGAAATGAAATGAAATGTATCAAAAACTAAACATTTCTAAAATAAGTTGTATACATCTAATAGCCGTTTCAAAATTATAAAAATGCCAACGTCGCATTTTCTGTCAAAATAATCAAAAAGAGGCAGTAAAAATTTCTTTTTTTGCCTTTGCGGTTAAAATGCTGCATGATTAATTATTGTTTTGAATAAAATAATACACACTTTAACATCAGCGTTTACAAATATATATTTAAGAAATAATGTCCTGACGAAGGCATTATTTTTCTTAATTAAAATTTAATAATAAAAAATCATTGGATAATCTGATTTAAATTGCATGAAATCTATTGTGGAAGATACAAATTGTTTTTATAAGGCTAACTAAGTATTTAAATACGGACAAAGGCATAATACAAATAATTAAGATCAGGGGACGGCATTTTCCAAGTAACTGTATCTACAGGATACGTCTAAAAATTAAAGCTTCTATTATTTATTTTTAATTTAACAATGACTAACATTAGGAGGGGGCATGTTCAACTAAATCTTCTACAGAAATATGTACAATACGTCTAAAAAGCTTTATTTTTATTAATTATTTTGTACACAAACAGAACTATAATACAACCAGGATTTTAACAAAATGCCTTTTGTTGTGTAGGCATACTTACTTTAAAAACTGGAACTTTTTTTAAGCATTTATATTTACTTTTAAGTTTAAGAAAAAAGGGCATTTTTCAAGTAATTGAATCTACTATAGAAAATTACAATAATACAATATGTCTAAAAATTAAAACTTTTATTATTTACCAGTTATTTATGGACGAAGGCATAATCCAAGACTCTACGACCTGACGAAGGCATTTTAAAAAGTCAAATGTGCAGTGTACAAGTTTAAATAATGTAGAGGCATAATTTTTGTGCTCTTAAAGCAGTTTTTTTGCCAAAATTTTGCACACAAACAGAACTACAATAAAACCAGGTTTTAAACAAAATGTCTTCTGAACTTATCGGAATTACTCTGTGTCATTTAAGTATCTTTTTTTGAAATAGTACTTAATTTTTTTAATATTAAGTTCAAGAAACACATTCTACTATTGTTTGGAAAATTTTGATAAAGAGAGTTTTTTTTGCTATTAAAAGCACATTTTTAAGCTGAAATTCAGATTCATAAAAAACTACGAGTATTAGAAAATAAATGTTTATTATACCAAGTCGCAAAAGTTAAATGTTAAGTTAAATGTTTCTTTACAGTTTTTACTCTTTGAGTCGATAGACCAGAGTGATTTCATTAATGACTGAAGAGTACTGAAAACTACCACTTTATAGACGTTTTTAAAGAAAAGTGAAATAAAAGACTAGCCAACTACGAATACGAATACTTTAATAAAAATTACCAACAGTAGAAGGTGTTTTCAAGCAATACAGTGATTTAAAAGTACCGGACATGCCTTGATAAAGGACATCAAACTAAATTAAAAGTTTCTTTGACAAAAATTGTTTGAGCCTTTTCTCACGAGATATAGCTCTTCAATGTTGAATCTTTAAGTTAAGTTTTGGAACCATAAGCAAATACCTGTTGAAAAAATTAACAAATAACGTCTTATGATGTACAAAACAATTCAAAAAATTTGACAATAAATTAAATTCGACATCATAGGAAACAAATTATTTTTATCACGATTTTGACGTCTAAAAATTCAATTTCCTGCTTTATGAGGCTTCTGAGACTTAAAAATGTAATTTGGCACCTATTTCTTCCAAGTCTGCAACTGAGGTACAATTAGCGTGGCTCCTGGCGATCTATTTTTGGACCCAGAACACATCAGGCACTTGGGAAAATGCAAACATTATTTTATTATAAAAACAAACTCTACGAAAGGAAGAGTTATGTTACGTCCTTCAATTGCAAATGCTTTGTATTAAAAATTCAGCAAATGATTGCGCTAATGCGCACTTTTTGAACAGTGTCATCATTGTCAGCTTTTGTCCCGTCGTAAAAAGCGACTTTAAAGTCGTGTCTGGTGCAGCTTTCATCTCCAATTAAGCTAATCCAGAGTTGGCAAGTTGTGCATTTCACACATGCATAATGCAATATTAATGTTTGCAAGTAGTTGGTAATCTCTGTGTGTGTCGTCCTTGCTTACATAGATCCCCGAAGTTAGCGACACGCCAACTCCTCTGGTTATTATTACCATAATATATGAATCAATTCGCAAGAAGCAGCCCTAAAACACAACACGCTCGCGGCTCAAGTCGTGTTGATGTTGGAGGTTGTTGTTAGAAACAAACCACCTGTGCACCCGCCTTTCCGGCGAATATAGACAGAGGATGCCGCCGTTTTTGTGGCTTCTAACAAAGGTAGGTATATTAAGCGGGGCAAGCCTCCGAGGGGGCACAAGCAGCCTGCGAGGTGTTGTTTTTAAATATTAACCTAATTTTCGCCGGCTTGCCGACGGCTTTCGGGGCTCACACAATAACGAGACTCTTAGCTCTGCGGTTTCGCCATTTGCTGATGTAATGGCGAAAATGATGAAAAAATTATTTCAGGAGCTGAGGATTGCTGGAAGCGAACTTAATCTTTTTGCCAAGAAAAAATGTTTGAAGGGGAAATGAGCAAGATCTAATTTTATTAAAATTTACGGCCACAGCAAAACATGGAATTTTTAAATTGGCTAGAGCCGGCTTAAAAGAGGCGAATTAAAAGTAAATTCATAAGTTAATGAAACGTTTGATTCCAAATAATAACTCAATGTAGCTTCTGGAGAACGGATTAAGGATTTTTTTCTAAAAATTGTGTTTGTTATCAAAATTTACTAACAATGTAACTTCTGCTACACACTTGGAGTTTAAACATGCCCTTGCTAGTGTTTTAAGTTTTCAGGCATTTGTTATTATATTATGTATTTTGTCGATATTTGCCGCTACCAGGTTAAAAAATAAAGTACAAAAGAGCTTTCGGACATTTAAAAACATCTTGTTGCAAAATTTAGCTGTAAAATGCCTTTCTCAGGTTATAAAGTCATTTGGACTATGCCCATGTCTATACACTGTTAACAATACCTCTAATTATTTAATATAATACACTTTCTTTTTTCCAAAATAAAAAATAATGAACAAAGCAATTGACTATTTTTTTTATTTTTTACAACTGAAAATGCCCTACTTTGGTCAAAATCATTTAAACTATACTTTTGTATATTAATAACTATACAAAATTTACTAACAATGTAACCTCTGCTACACACTTAGAGTTTAAACATGCCCTTGTCAGTGTTTTGAATTTTCAGCCATTTGCTTTTATTTTATGTATATTGTCGACATTTGTTTACTAAAAGCCGCTACCAGGATAAAGAATAAAGAACAAGAAGAGCTTTCGGGTATTTAAAAACATTTTGTTGCACAATTTAGCTTTAAAAATGCTTTACTCAGGTTATAATTTTTTTTGGACTATGCCCATGTCTATAAACTTTTAACAATACTTTCAGATATTTAATGTAAAACATTTCCTTTTTTCAAAAATAAAAAATAATGAACAAAAAAAGGACTATTTTTTTGTTTTTTTACAACTGAAAATGCCATACTCTGGTCAAATTCAGTTGAACTATTTCTTTGTATATTAATAACAATACAATGACTCGATAATATTAAAAAAATAAAACATAAATAAAAACCATGGTCATTTAGGCGAAAGGTTTAATTGTGCTTTACTATAACTGACAGCATTTTTATTGTAACTGTTTTTACCTTATAATTGATTTAAACACACTATATTTTAATGCTCCCTTGTACAAGGTGTTGGCTAAAAATCGCAACAATCAAGGTTTAAAGCTCTTAAAGTTTAAAAACACAGTCGAGCTTTAAAAATGCCTTTAAGGCATAATCTTTTAAATATGCCTTGGTCTATCGTCATTTTTTAAATTACAAGTTATTACTACAATTATTGATATTATCATAAAGAATGCGATTTTATGTTTCGGCGAAAGATAAGTTCATTTTACTACAACTGAAAACAATTAGGTAAAAACTAGTTACATTATAAAACAAACCTTGCAGTTTAATGCTTGATCGTACAAACTGTTACTCTATACAAAATAACAGATGGGTTTGAATTAATTTAGTAGATAGAAGTTTTTTAAAAATACCAAATAAAAAGCAAGTAAAAAATAAATAAAAAAGCTACAGATAATAATAAGTGAACGCACTTGTCTTACTTTGTAAAAAATAATTTTTATTTTTTTTTGTTCTCATTTAGATTTTATATTAAGTAATAAGCATGATTCTTTTAAACTTGTGTTGGTTTATTTTTAATACTTTTGTTTTATTTTTTATATCTGTTAGAAAGATAAAGAAACGGAATGTTATAAACAATAAGAAAATATTAGATGACATTTACAAAATTCAAAAATATTTTCATTTTTCAAAATCCAATGTCTTAATTAAAAAAGTTGAGAAATAAAATTGATTTGAACCAGGAAATTTACTAATTTAACAAATTTTGTATTCTGAGTAAAACATCACCCAGATCTAATCATCCACTATCTAATCTTTTTACCCACTTCTATCGATTTTTTTTAAACCAGGTTATTATTAAACAAAAATCTATCAGTGTAAAATTTTAATTTTACTTAATAAGTGCAATGAAAAAATTATAGTTTACACCATTTTTGTCAGTTTAAAATTTGTTTAAAAATTTTGTCCTACTTATGTCCTACAGCGATTTACTATCATTTTTTATTCTAGTTCTTATGTAGAGAAATGTTGGATAATTTTATTTCAAAGCTTTTAGAACGAAATACAAAGTTAACTTAAATATTAAATGGTAATTGTTTACTATTTTGAGTTAATTTATTATTAGCTTTATTTAATTTATTATTAAATAATTAATTAATGGATCAACATGTAATTAAAATTTTAGATAACATAACAAAAGCATTACATTAACGCATAACCAAACACTAAAACCAAGCCAACAATGGGCACAGTGCTAGTAAATCGAGTCTAAAAAATGCAAACAATCCAGTCCAAGTAACATGTAACACCAAAACATGACAGAAATGAATAATAAACACGCCTTGATTAGATAAAAAAGAATTATTGTTCAAACAATTTTAGCCGATTATGTGCCAACAAAACCATGTGGACAATGTTAATGAAGACATTAAGACCACATGTTGCTCAAGCAATTTTCACCTTTTAGTTTAAAACTTAATAAATTTTTGATCAGGGGACGAGATTACGTGTTTGCCTGTGAATACATTAAAAACTCCAATACTTACCTTTTTAATTTTTCGTCCAACTATAAAGTTTCACCATTTAATTAAAAATTAACAAAGCGACCCTTCTCCCAACACGCCGTAAAAGTCCGTTTTTAGTGTAAATGAGGTGTCGTAAATGCTCGAAATGAATAAAACACAAAAGTCGAATAACATTCAAGTCACACTTTATTCATCTTTATTGTAATATTTTTTGAATCGTTGACAAACGATAAAAATATGCTTCTTTTTACAATGGATGATGGAAAATAAATAGAATTTTTTTGCTTAATTATCAAAACATGATTGATTGTATTTATATAGCCTATTTAGTATGTACATTGTGCAAAAGCATTTCGTAGAGTTATAACTGTGGAGGGGCGTCAAAGACGCCCCTCCAGAACATACACAAGAAAGTCCAAATTTTGGGCCAATGTCTAGCTCAAAAACCCAAAACCTGGACTTTGGCTCAAGTAAAACCGTCGTAATGAAAGTTTTAACAGCGGAAAGCGTCAATACCTTACACTAGTGTTTCATTACATTAAAAAAAATTATCACATTACGAAAACACGTACAGTCTAGGGCACCTGCACGCCATCTCCTAGCTTGGTACAATCGATCAAAATTAAGCCTACGTTTTGATTTTTAGGAGGCGGATGAAGACTTGGGGTCATTTCTGGGTCTAAATGCTGAGTTTATTGCGCCGCACTGTAAATCACCACGTTATTATTAGGTCGTTTCGGGCGTTTACGACGTCTTCAGGGCGCACCACTCACACAATGTCACGTTTTTACAAAACTATTTATCACATTACGTCAGAGCGAAAACTGTGACGAAGAGCAGGACCACCAGACGGAGGAGGGGGGAAGATTTCGACGTCCTGGTGGTGGAATTTTTCACTGGAAAAAACAAGGGGCGCTATTAACAATTCATGAACCAAACTCGGCGACATTATTAATGCAAACTATTGGTTGGGCACAATTGTTTTTGTCTCCGATTGGATGGTTAAAAATTCATCGGCTTGAATCAAATTTATTTTTGACTTCTGGGGGATTTACCCTGACCTTAAGCTGACTAATGATGGAGAACGTGTCGGGTTGCAGACGCAGGTGTGCGATAACGGGTGTAATGCCGCCCATAATGGAGTTAGGTAATATCATTTTTGCGAAATAATGCCCTGTTTATGGAGTTAGTGTTTTGTCAACAACCAACGTAAGAAAAACGAGGCAAATTAGCGAGTTGTTTTTGAAATTGAAGCGTCGGAAAAATGTGATCGTAGTCACGGTAATTGAAAATAGTTTTCTCTTGTAAATAACAAATTATTAATGATGCTTTTTTAACGTGAAATAAATCAAAACGTCGATATGCTTTTACCTTAACGAAAAATACATTTTTTGTTTGAGGTCAATCGAATAGAATTGTTGCTTTTATTAGTTTATTACAGCCTAACTTGATTTTACACAATTTTCAAAGTAAGCAAAAAATTCTAAAATTAAAAAAAATATTTCATAAAATTATTTCATAAAAAAAACTAAAAGTCGTAGAATAACATGGTTTATTCTATTAAATTCTACGGCTCATTTTACATATTATATCAATTTTTTACAAGAATTAAAAATTTTTAATTTTTTGCGTAATAATTTTTCAACAAAAAAATTCATAACTCAAAAACTAAAAGTCGTAGAGCAATGCGTTTGTTCCAGTAAATTCAGCGGCTCATTTTCTGTATTATACCAACTTTCCACGAAATTTAAAATTTTGAATTTTTTTGCTAAAACTTCCTGAGTAATAAATGCACTTACCTTCAAAAAGGTGAAAAAATTAAATTTTTTTAAAACTCGTTATATCGTAGGTTTTTGGACTTGTATATGCCCTTACATTCCTCTACGGTTGTTAAAAGTCAAAAAAAAGTTCATATGTTCGAATTTTTGAGGTTTGATTTTTTCAATTTTTGTCGCGAATTTTGTCGATTTCTGGTACCCGGATCATTTATCAAGCAATAACTCCGGAACTATGAGAGATAACCCTATGATGTGTACTATCTTTGGAAAGCTCTTTTAATGATCTATCATCTGTAAAAAAGCTTATTGTTGTCCGACTTATAGTTTTCGAGAAAATGCAAATAAAAGCAAAAATTAGATCACGTACACAAAAATTCATAACTAAAAAACTATTGGGAATTTGGCGCTTTTCTTGATTCCAATCGATTCCTCGGATCATTTTGCATAGGTATGAATCAAAATACTTCCACTTTTTAGAATAGTTTAGCCGTAAATGAGAAAATAAAAAAAATTAAAAAAAAATTAGCACCCCCCCCTTAGAAATCGGTCAATTTTTAAAGTGCCCTAAAATCAAATAAAACCGATTCTATCTTATAGATTTTGATGTGCTCTTTCCGATCTAAAAAAGCGTTTTCTCTTAGCTCTTTTAGTTTGGCCGTAATCGGCGTTTGAAAATTGAAAATTTTTTTTGCGAGATATTGCCTTGAGTCCTATGCCATTTTGTAAAGTTTTTTATTCCGGTTGTCCTCCATTTTTTCGTTTCTCGATAATTCTAATAGTTTCGCCGTAATTGGCGGTTGAAAATTGAAAAAAAGGGAAAATAGAAACTTTTTTATGCATTTTTCTCGGAAACTGTAAGACTTAGAGCAACAAACGAAAATCCATCTGATAGCGCTTATTTTTGTCTATTTTTTCGTCCAAACCCGAAGTCGCTCCGGGCAACGGTTCCGGCTACAGAAGCGATCAAAATTTTTCACTAAAAAAAATCATTAAAAAAAAACTAAAAGTCGTAGAGCAATGCGGTGTGTTCCATTGAATTTTACGGCTCATTTTACATATTATGTCAATTTTTTACAAAAATAAAAAAATTTTTAATTTTTTGCGTAATAATTTTTCAACAAAAAAATTCATAACTCAAAAACTAAAAGTCATAGAGCAATGCGGTTTGTTCCAGTGAATTCAGCGGCTCATTTTCTGTATTACACCAACTTTTCACGAGATTTAAAATTTTGAATTTTTTTGCTAAAACTTCCTGAGTAAATACACTTACCTTTAAAAAGGTGAAAAAAATAAATTTTTTTAAAACTCGTTCTATCGTAGGTTTTTGGACTTGTATATGCCCTTACATTTCTCGACAGTTGTTAAAAGTCAAAAAAAAGTCCATATGTTCGAATTTTTGATGTTTGATTTTTTCAATTTTTGTCGCGAATTTTGTCGACTTCTGGTACCCGGATCATTTATCAAGCAATAACTCCGGAACTATGAGAGATAACCCTATGATGTGTACTATCTTTGGAAAACTCTTTTAATGATCTATCATTTGCAAAAAAGCTTATTGTTGTCCGACTTATAGTTTTTGAGAAAATGCAAATAAAAGCAAAAATTAGATCACGTACACAAACATTCATAACTAAAAACTATTGGGAATTTGGCACTTTTCTTGATTCCAATCGATTCCTCGGATCATTTTGCATAGGTGTGAATCAAAATAGTTCCACTTTTTAGAATAGTTTAGCCGTAAATGAGAAAATAAAAAAAATTAAAAAAAAATTAACACCCCCCCCTTAGAAATCGGTCAATTTTTAAAGTGTCCCAAAATCAAATAAAACTAATTCCATCTTATAGATTTTGATGTGCTCTTTCCGATTTAAAAAAGCGTTTTCTCCTAGCTCTTTTAGTTTGGCCGTAATCGGCGTTTAAATATTGAAATTTTTTTTGCGCGATATCGCCTTGTGTCTAATGCCATTTTGTAGAGTTTTATTCTGGTTGTCCTCCATTTTTCCGTTTCTCGATAACTCTAATAGTTTCGCGGTAATTGGCGGTTGAAAATTAAAAAAAAGGGAAAATGAAAACATTTTTTTGCATTTTTCTCGAAAACTGTAAGACTTAGAATAACGAGCAAAAATCCATCTGATAGCGCTTATTTTTGTCTA
This sequence comes from Tribolium castaneum, assembly GCF_031307605.1. Classification (NCBI taxonomy): domain Eukaryota; kingdom Metazoa; phylum Arthropoda; class Insecta; order Coleoptera; family Tenebrionidae; genus Tribolium; species Tribolium castaneum. The sequence goes on from NC_087394.1 coordinate 4,310,503, forward strand.
TTTTTTCGTCCAAACCCGAAGCCGCTCCGGGCAACGGTTCCGGCTACAGAGGCGATCAAAATTTTTCACGAAAAAAATTCATAAAAAAAAATTAAAAGTCGTAGAGCAATGCGGTTTATTCCATTGAATTTTAAGGCTCATTTTACATAATATAAAAAATTTTTACAAAAATTAAAAAATTTTAAATTTTTTTGCGTAATAACTTTTCAACAAAAAAATTCATAACTCAAAGACTAAAAGTCGTAGAGCAATGCGGTTTGTTCCAGTAAATTTAGCGGCTCATTTTCTGTATTACACCAACTTTCCACGAAATTTAAAATTTTGAATTTTTTTGCTAAAACTTCCTGATTCACTAAAAAATTATTTTTTTTTAAACTCGTTCTATTGTAGGTTTTTGAACTTGTATATGCCCTTACATTCCTCTACAGTTGTTAAAAGTCAAAAAAAGTCCATATGTTGAAATTTTTGATGTTTGATTTTTTCAATTTTTGTCGCGAATTTACTATCAGTACTATCATTGGAAAACTCTTTTAATTATTTTCATTTTCTAAAAAAAAAAAATACTTGCTCTGTGGCTAATCGTTTTCGTAAAAACTATTGAAAATTTTGCAACTTTCTCGGTGCCAATCCATTCCCTAGATCATTTTATATACGTTTAGTTCAAAACATTCCGAACTTGTTAATTAGTCAAAAGAAAAGATTGGAAAATTTTCGAACTCTTCATTTTGGTGGTAACACTTTTAGGTCATAATTTTTAAATTTAAAAGGAAATAATTCAATAACAATAATTAAATAATAGCACATCTACCAGTTTCCATTCTCTGCGTAACCAAATTACACAATACCCTTAAAAAACCCACCCCCATTGATAAAAAACGCGCATTATTCCTCATTACAAAAACTGTAAGTTGAAAAATTCAGTGTTTTGAATCGAATCGCCGCAATTAATCCTTTTGCAAAAAGGCCCCTTTAATTACCAGCACGCCTCGAGGCTGGAGCCTTTTATTCGCACGCAGGCATTAACAATGTCGCCACAACAGCACAATCGACAACGATATGATCGTGTAATACACACCATGCCAGGGGGATTGGATGAAGGTGGTCCACTCACCGAGAAGGAGGGCCTCTCGCATGTCCTTAATCGGCAAGTTCTGGACGACGCTTTCGCGGTCGCTGCGCCACAACGCCGGTGACACCGACGCCATGCACTTGACTTTCATTGAACCGCCTTGGAAGTGATGGGCACCGAGGGTGAACCGCAGCCCAAGGGTCGTTGTTATCAAACCCTGGCGGTGGTGGATCGGGGCGTAGCGAATCAGGGCGTTCTGGCTCGTTACCTGCACACAGAAACAATTCTCAGATAAATAAAGTACATAATAAAAAAGCAAAAAACTTTAAAAACACTTTACGTGCCAATAAATAAATAAATAAGCAAATTACTATTACAATTTTATAATAATCAAAAATTAGGTGGTGACAGTATGTTATTTATAAAGTTTGCTAAGAGGCAAAGTTTTAATAAATTGAGTGACTAACGAGTTATATAATAATTTTTTTCTACGGCCAGAAAATTTTGAAAATTATTTTGTCTTTTAAAAAATCTAAGACTTACGTCACTTCTTTACATTTTCTAATTGTTCAGACATCATCGTCATATACAGGATGTTTCACATAACTTTACGAGTCCTGCGCCTAATGTTCGCAAATTTCGCCTTTTAATGTGTTAAAGACGTTTGTTGTTTCGTTGTAATTTGGAGCTGATGATGCCCTTTTTATGCCGAAACGTTTTCTGTTATGTATTGTGAGATTTGTTTTGTAATAAAAGGATCTAATAGCCCAAAGTATTTTTGTAAAAAAAGTCAGCTAATAATAAGAAATAACTATACGCTTAAGCCAATATTATAACATTATTATTATTATTAAGCCATTATTTATAGCATTGTTGTTCTAATTAATATTTAAATTCAAATATCGTTTTATTTATTAATGTTAGAGAATTTTTTAGAGAAAATTTTAATAGAGAAAAACTGAAAAATAAGGTATTCCATTAATTTCTCTTAAGTTATTCAACTTTTTGCAACCTTCTTTATGTTTTTACGTTTTTAATTGAAATGCATTAAACAACTAGTACTGATTTAAGCTTGAACTTTTCTCTTTAAAGTTATGAAAAACTTTCTTTTCTTAGTTTTAGTCTAACACATTATAACGATAAAACAGACATTTTGATTGATTTTTTACCTCTTGTTTCTATACTTTTGTGATTTTTTTCTGTCTCGTCAATTATTTGTTTTGTTATGTTACCACTTTCTTTTTTAGATTTTATTTTTTTAGTTTTTTTTTGTGTGTTTATTTATCAGCAGCATCTAAATAATTCCAAAAAACAGTTTTCACATTTTTACTCAAGAAAAAAATAAAATAAATAAAAAAATGCTTATTTTTTGTCTACAAATGATTAAAACAAAATATTATTATTATTAAAAGTTTCTGGTAAAACAAAAAAATAATGGAATAATAAAACATAAGTTTGTATTCTGTATTATAACTCATTTCTGAAATATCCTGTATATAAATTATTACAGTAAAACTTTCCTTAACGGACACCTCCGAATAACGGACACTTCTTCACAACGGACATTTTACTAGTAAGGTAACAAAACCTATATTAAAATTTTTTTACATCATTTAGTGGACACCTTTCCACAACAGACAATTAAAAAATCTCCACTGATGTCCGTTGTTGAGAAGTTCTGCTGTAGGTTGGAGTATAAAGTGATCACAGTAGGAGAATGTAGAATTCTAGACATTTACTTTGAGCAGAGTTTATCTTTTTGTAAAGCAAAAATGTTGCCAGAATTTATGAGGAATTTTACTTATCACCTCAAATATTTAAAACAATGTAAATTAATCAATCTTTCTTTTCATTATTAGTAAAACTATAGTCGCTTGCATTTAAAAAAAATCACATTCTTAACAACAATAGTTTTACAATAGCTACATATTTGTTGATCTATTTATTATTTCAGAAAAAAATGTAAAAGAGCGATCAAAATGTATCTTTTTTTTTTCAAAAACAAAGCAGACTTGATCAAAATCATTGGTATTAGAAACTACAATCGAAAATGCAATATTCTATTAAATAATAACGATAAAATAGACACATTTTAATTGTTTTTTATTTTCCTGTATTTTTCTGTATTTTTCTTCTTTCTTTTGCTAGTTTATACAACTTTCTATGTTCCTACTGTTTTTCTTATTTTGTTTTTTTTTACATTATTTCTAGCTTCAGAAGTTTAGTCATTTTTTTTTCTTTTTCATTGTTTATCTCTACTTTCTTTTTTTCTTTTTTCTTTTTCTATACTGTTTTTCTCAGTAGCATTTTGGTGGTTTCAAAAAACTATTTTCGTATTCATATTATGTAAGAACAAAATTAAATACATTAATAAGAAATAAAAAAGATCAAATGTCCATAAATGATATAAATTATTACAACAAATTTTTAATTAAAAAAAAATTAACAATAAATTCAAGACCAGATACTAGATAGGAAAAAAATACCAATTTAGGTGATAGTTTTTTAAGATTTAAAGGTCGATAATTAGACTCTACCAACTCGAGAAGACACACTGTATACCCAATTTCTGTAGATAGTAAAAATGTAGTGATCACAAAAAACACCTGCACAACACAAAATATCCTTGAAACAAAATTTTTATATTTGACAGCTTATTCCCTTAACTTTTACAAAAAAGTGAACAGTAAAAACGTATGAACCCAAAAATAATAATGCCCCGATCTAAAGAAATTGATAATAAATTGGTTTTAAATCGGATATAAAGTAATCCCACCAAAATCATGTAGAACTCTAGACATTATTTATCTCGAGTCGATAATTTTTAGTACAAAATTATGCTTAATCCTGCATTACTAGTAACATTTTTTTCGCCTACATTTCAAGAAAATAATCTCCTTCCAGTAGCTGCATTTGTATTGTCTAATTTATCACTTCGATGTTCTAGTGATTTCAAAACGTCGACAATTTTAATAAAAATGGTAATAAAACTGTTCGTTTGATTTACTGTACCATACAACAGTGCTAAACCATATAGCATTTGGTCAGGTCACGTATTTACATGATGATTAACGTTTTTGTGCTGCTTTGTTTTGATTTGAACATATTTCAAAATAGTTATTTATTAATGGTAGCTGGAATAATTAGGTAATCGAATTCATTACCAGATAAAATTGCCTGATATATTATTGTTTGATTTACTCATTATGTCTGTTGCAACAAACGATAACAAACACATAAAATGTAATCTGCAATTTCATTTTGCATATTTATATCCGGCGAGCTCTTGCGACTTCTTTGAAATTTATTTAAGCGCCAAAGATCACACTTCGTTCACGCTATTTTTAGCTCTTATTGTGGGGCGAAATCTCCGCATAAATAATTCTCAAGGAAAATGTGAAATTAAAATTCACGGGAAACGAACGGAATTATTTTATCTATTTGCTAATCAAGGTAAGTGCCACTTGTGACCATTTTTGGAATTGCTGCTATAACTGGGTCGATTCCGGGGCTTCACCGAAGCGGAATAAAAGATCGGTTTCTCTTGGCAACAATGTTGCTTCTTGATATATTGATGTTTATTTAGTTATCGTCGTTCGGAGTCGAGTGCTTTTATATCGTACCTGTTGTTCGTTGATGTACCAGTGAAGGATGGAGGCCGGATGGCTCTTTCCTGAAGTACAGTTAAGTGTAATCTCGTCGCCGATCTGATATTGCATTTCCACGCCAGTAATGACGGGGTCCTCTTGTGGGAAAGCTGCAACAAAAATTTTGATCAGTTTGCGTGTGTGTGTGAGCTCTTGAGACAAGTGGTATTAATTAAAACCGGCTCCAACACTTGCCAGTGTAAATAAAATCGAAATAAAGCGCCTATTAATTAAAATAAAGTTGCGAGGATTTCCACCAACAAATTTCATTTAGTAGCTAAAGCAAAATTTATGTAGCACACTTTTGTAACGCACTATATTTGCCCCTATTGTTAGAGCTGAATAAAGCAATTACGAAAGCTTAGATACACCTAGACTAGCTCTCGCTCTTTGCTACTATTCAATATTTATTCAGCGAGCACTACTGAATAATGGAAAAGTAGATGTGAGAGAGGGGAGTGGGCATCTTAATTAAGAAGAGGCATGCTAAGCGCATAGCACTTTAAAGCGGAGTGTGAAAGTGCCCCAATTATTCCTGCTTGAAGGTGTTCGAAATAAAAAAGTCGCTTCATGTTACACTCGAAGAGGAAATGCAAATCTACCAAAATGTCAATATGCTTTTAAAACTGACGAAAAGTACGGAGTCTAGCTCAACGACTCTAGTAATCATATACAGGTGCTCCGAAATTTACGATTAAAGTTAAAAACGTGTTAAAATGTTAAAAAAATAAATACGAAATAATCTGAGCAATTCGTCACATAATTTAATTTTTTGCAGCCCTAGTTAAGCAAAAAAGTAAGTTTTAATGATTAAAAGAAAAATTAAATTTTCTAAATTTTACACCATGTTCACCTCTAAAAGATTAATAATTATGTTTGAGTAAGAAAACATTTTTCGAAATTTTTGCCAAAAAATTTTTTAGGGTAGAAAATTATTCTAGTAATTTCATTTGTTGTTTGTAAAATTTGGATTTGACTAATATCAAAGATTCAACGATATCTAAATCTGTTAAAGTTTATTTTCTATCACAGACACTTTTCAGTGATCGAATGTTGAAATTTTAAAAATTTGAAGAAACATGATACTAAAAATTTAAAAAGAATTGTAAGAAACTAACACTTTTGTTTCATTCTTTTCGATTCTAGCTTGGCATAATTTCAAAAACAAATTATTCATTATTCTTTTCGGTTTTTTTTGGGTATAAACGAAATCAAATTTGAGTAATTTTTTCGGTAGTTTGTCAAATTATCAAAGATATCGAAACCAAGTGAACTTTTTTTAATTTAGAACTAGTAGTGAATCGAATTTGAGAATGTAAGAAATACATGTTTGTGGGTAGGTGAAGTAAATCTGAATCAATAAACATTTTTATTCAAAAGCCAAGAGTTTTAGTGAATTTAAAACTTTGGATGTCTCCATTGGAAAGACTATAAATTTTTTAACAAATCTTGATAGAAAATCGTTCACCGATTTCGACAGTATTTGCATTTTACCTTAATTTCAGAAAATTAAGACACATCTTTTTCTTCTAGGCAATGAACAAACTACAATAAATTTTTTGCCCGGCGCATCCACCATTTTTATCGAAAGTGTAGTAAAATTTTTCTTTTCAGATTTATTTTAAACTGAATTCTTAATTGTTGTTACAACAAATAATCAGATTCTCCGCAAAAATTCTTTTTTTTCGTTACAGAACCTATAGTAATAAAATTTGAGTATGTGAAAAGTACAAGTATGTAGGTAGATATTTTATAATGGGTGGTTTTAAGGTTCTTGGCCGACATTTTGATCTGAATCAGTCAAATTTTCAATAGTTTTAGTACAATTACATTTTACATTTCCAAAAATGTAAACATTTTGAAAACGTTTCGTCATTTATAACAACTATAACTTTTGGTAGGATATCGTTTAGTGATGTGGGCGGTGTTTGTATTTTACCTTACAAATTATAATTCTCAAAAATTAAGCTGATGCAGTAACGAAACTAGTACTATTAATGTTTAACCCGGCGCATCCACCAATTTTCAACTTTATATATATATATAAATCATATTTTTGACAATCTCACGATATTTCAATTATTTCGAACTAATTTCTTATTTTTAATAGTTACACTTAAAACATATAATTAAATTTTACCACAAAAAAATAGTAGTCTAGACGCATGATCTTGCGGCAAATCAACTTATTTACTTTTTAAGCTTTAGTTTCGCATATAAAAAATACACTATTCTTATCGGTCTTTTCAGGGTATAATTGTCAAGGATATCTAAACCATGTCATGCTATTTTTTATTTAAAAACTAATAATAAACAAATTTGAGAAACTGAGAAAGTGAAAGACGTCTGTTAAAAAAAATATAACTTTTCGATCAACTTATATTAGGAGATCGTTCACCGATTTTTGACAGTGTTGGCATTTTACCAAAGAATATGTAATTCCACAATATTATTTTATAAAAATTTTTGAAAAACTAATAGTTTTCAACCCGGCGCCTCCACCATTTTTCAATTTTAGAGAAACATTTTTCGATAATCGCGCATTTTAATTAAATTATACAAGACAAAAAATTAAATTTGAAGCCGATTGTCGGTATTGTCAAAGATATCTTAGTCAACTAAAAGCATTTTTGCTTTTATAACCGATAATAATTAAATTTAAAAACAGCCAATATTTTGATCTGAATCAGTAACAATTTTTATTCAAAAGCTAATAGTTTAAGCAAAATTTAACAATTCCAAAAACATTTGGAAACATCTATTACAAAAAAATCATAACTCGTTGAGCAACTGTTGATAAGAAATCGTTTATCGATTTTGAGAATGTTTTCATTTTATTTGTCCTAAGACTTATAATTTTTTAAAATTACGCGCTTAAGTTTATAAAAATGAATCTAGAATGTTTACTAAAAAACAGACAAACTTTTGATGTAATGACGTAGCTACTAAATATTTTTAACCCGGCGCATCCACCATTTTTGTTGCTGTGTTATTTTTTAATTTTCCGTATTTTTTTAAACTAAATGCCGAATTGTTGTTACAGTTATAATAAACAATAAACCTACTTTTTATCTTTTACGCTCTTATTGATGAAACTGTTGTGATCTTTTTCTTAAAAACATTGTTCACTGGACTAAGTCCTAAATTATCGTATTATTAACATGTCAAATATTTTTGAAGCAAATCTGTTACTGAAAGGGTTTATTTTGTATTCACACAGGAAGGGACTTTAAAATACTTCCAATAGTTGTAATTATTTTTTGTATTTTGACCAAAATATTATAATAAATAAAAGTTTAAATGATTTATTACATCACAAAGCATAGTTTCACGTAGTTAGAATAAAATAGTTCGTTGGCATTGCATGTACAAACCGTTTTCAAGTAACGATCATTTTATTACTAAACGTTCATGTATTAAAGTTTCAGTCGTTAGTGCACTTTGTTAAATTTTATAAAGTTTGTCTAGACACTTTGCAAATTAATCAAATAAAAAAACAATGACAGTATCATTATTAAATTCTGTTCAAACATTAATAATATACAGCGTGTATCAAAAGTATAAAAAATTCCACCCCAATACTTTGCTTTGATTTTATAAAAACATTTTCGGTATAAAATTTTCCATCGATTTTATTTGCACAAAGCTAATATCCACCGAAATGAAGCTTTTTTATTCCATTCCGGAAGCATCGCAATAATTTCGAATCCAAACAATTCAAATTTGAAATTAAAAAACGTAAATAATACCGTTGCAATTATTTTTTCACAAATAATAAAATCAAACGCCATCGCGCTCCGATCCATAAACCAAAAAAAAAAAAAATCGCACGGAACTGAATTATTTTTAAAATTAAATCAGTTTTTTTGAGGGCTGGTGCCTGAATAAAAAATGTATTTTTTTGTGTGATGACGGGCGTAATTTATCTTGCATGCAAGCCCAGCAGTAAAAACTGCACTCATCCACTAATGCACTAAACAGCGAATGGATTTTTTCCAAAGTCCGATTTTATCGTCCCCTCGTAGCAATGCAAATGGTTTTAACTCGGTCGAAATTAGAGCCCGATTTGAATGTTATATCCGCGCCGCCGTACAAAGAAGGGGATTTATTTTATTGCATTATTGCCTGAGCAGGTTTCATTTGCTGGAAAAAGTGGACAAATCAAGGAAATATCGCTGATTCGGCCGTTCATGTTTTACATGCGCATGTATAAGCAAACAGCAATATCGCGGACTTTACGACGGAGGTTAAAACGATCGCTTTTCCACGAAAAAACCTTCTAATGACGGCAACGGTTGTTTAAAATTGATGGCCGCCTCGCATGTGTCTTTTTCCATCAAGATAACGCCGACTAATAAATCTAAATTGCGGGGGTGTCTGAACGATTGAAACATCATAATAGGGGCGCCATCAAGAAAAATGATTATTTTATGGAAACGAAAGCCGACACTTGATTTTACAATGTCTTCGTTCTGTTTTCGCAATCTTCTGCTTGGCATCGTTATGGTAATACTTCTCTTTCGTTCTGTTACGCTCCATTTTACATTTGATGGCTTTCTTGTGTTTACTGTCGTCGAACGTGTATTAGCGATCTCGATTTGTGTGTTTTGTTTGATTGCGTTTATATTGTTATTTCGGCTGTTACGGGGAAACGAGCATTCGTTTTTACTTAATTCCGGAGAATACCCAACATTTCAATAGAATTTTTCACTCAGAGACTATTTTGGCTAAGATTCTCCACTATTGTCACTTAGAAAACATCAAAATCTTAGCATTTTTTTGTTGTGGTTGAATTTTGGTTTAGTAATTTAAACACATTTAATATAATTTGCACCAACACGTAGGTACACAAACACAAATATCCAACAAAAACTGCACACATTTGCATTACATGTGCATTTGTCCCGTGCTTTTTGTATTTTAAATTTAATTTACCTATAAACAAATATTACAAGGATATTGTCAAGGACAAACACTAATTTCGTGTGTAAATTTTCATTTTTTTTATATTATTCTGAAGACACTTCAATATGAAGCTACGGAAATATACTGAAGGTGCTTTAATTTATTTTTGGAATTTCTAGTTAAAAGTTTCAAAACTGTAGTTCGGAGATATTTGAGATATTTGAATCGTTTTTTTTTATTAAAAGTAAGAGAATCTAGAGAAGCCTTATAATATTCAGTTTGTTCAACGTCGAAATAAATTTAAGTGTTTTGTTATAAATATTAATCATAATCAAGAACATATTCAAAAATTGGTAAGTATTTAACGGAAAAACACCAAAAAATTGAGTAGCTAATACTCGCTACTTTGACAACAATAAAATCTCAAATATCCCTAGTATTATTTTTTAATATATTTTTTTAATTTCATCTTTACAGTTTCAAAATTCTCCTTAAACAATTTTTTAGATAGATCGATATGTATATTTTAATTGTTTAATTTTTGACGATTTTCTAAACTTTGATTAATTAAGTTTGTTTAGAATTCAATCTGTTTTTGTCTAAATGCTTTACAAAGACATTTCATGCTTTTGGTAGACTTAGCCTGTGCATTTAAAAACAATAAAATGTAACAAAATGCTGCAAAACTATGACATGAGAATAAGAAATTGCAAAAAAAAATAATTTTTTATACAGAAAAAATCAAAAACTCGTGTGTAAAAGTACATAATAACTTTTATAGTTGTTTTGAATGGTTACCAATTTTACATGACAATATTGACGATCTTAAAATACCTTATCGATTTTTAAAATTTGTTAATTTTTTAGTCAAAGGTTTACTTAATGTGAAAATGTTGTACCTTTTTTATTAAAAATTAAACCCATTAATTTTTTCATTCTTCTTTACTGTTTATTTTTTTTTATATATTATCTAAACTTTGGTTAATTAAGTTTGTTTAGAATTCATTGAATGTTTTTGTCTAAATGCTTTACAAAAACATTTCGTGCTTGTGGTAGACACAGCCTGTGCATATAAAAACAATAAAATGTAAACAAAAAATGATGCAAAATTATGATATGAGAATAAGAAATTACACAAAAAAATAATTTTTGTACGGAAAGAATCAAAAATTCGTGTGAAAAAGTACATAATAATTCTTATAGTTGCTTTAAATGGCTATCAATTTTACATTACAATATTGACGTTCTAAAATACCTTACGATTTTTTAAATTTGTTAATTTTTTGCTCGAGAATTTATTTATTGTGAAATTTCTGTACCATTTTTATTAAGAGTTAAACCTATTATTTTTTGTATTTTTCTTTACTGTTTAAATTTTTTTATATATTTCCTGAATTTTGGTTAATTAACTTTATTTAGAATTCAATGGATGTTTTTGCTAAATGCTTTACAAAAACATTTTATGCTTGTGGTAGACTCAACCTGTGCATATAGAAACAATAAAATGTAAACAAAAAATGATGCAAAACTATGATATGAGAATAAGGAATTACACAAAAAAATAATCTTTTATACAGAAAGAATCAGAAATTCGTGTGTAAAAAAACATAATAATTTTCATAGTTGCATTAAATGACTATCAATTTTACATAACAATATTGACGTTCTAAAATACCTTATCGATTTTTAAAATTTGTTAATATTTTAGTCAAGAATTTATTTATTGTGCAAATGTTGTATCTTTTTTATTAGGAGTTATACCTATTAATTTTTGTATTCTTCTTTACTGTTTAATTTTTTTATATATTTTCTGAATTTTGGTTAATTAACTTTATTTAGAATTCAATCGATGTTTTTGCTAAATGCTTTACAAAAACATTTCGTCCTTGTAGTAGACTCAGCCTGTGCATATAAAAACAATAAAATGTAAACAAAAAATGATGCAAAGCTATGATATGAGAATAAGAAATTACACAAAAAAATAATCTTTTATACAGATAGAATCAGAAATTCGTGTGTAAAAGTACATAATGATTTTTAAAGTTGCTTTAAATGGCTATCAATTTTACATGACAATATTGACGTTCTAAAATATCTTATCAATTTTTAAAATTTGTTAATTTTTTAAATCAAGAATTTATTTGTTTTAAAAATTTTGTACCTTTTTCATTAATTTTTGTATTCTTTTTTACTGTCTAATTTTTTTTATATAGTTTATGAAAAAATTATGTATGCCACTTGCTTTAGACATTAAACCGACCACAGATTGGTTTTTGTTAATAACTGATAGTATTTTAAGTCAATTTCCGAACAAACTTTAATTACAAAATTACAAAAAAATTACTTATTGTCTCAAGTTAATAGTGTTATGAAAAGTTTCGGAATATCAATAACAGTGAGCTTTTCCCTTGATTCCATAAAAACTAAAAGTACAAAGTTATCTCTGCAGTGGTTTCCATATTCTATTTCAATAATTAATCTAGTCTTTGAAGTCTAAATAATCCAGCAGCCGGAAGTTAGTTCCATTTTCGTTCCGAATCAATAGAACAAGGAGAAATTTGACTACAAACGCAGCTGCAGATATCCCCAAAAACAAAAGCAAATTGTTTTTGATAATTTTGTGCGTTAACTGTATCTCCCCACATGTCAATATTTATTCTCCCCCATTGTTGTTTGTTCCGGGACACGCAAACCCGGATGCGTAATATTTATTTACGTTGGGAAGAAGTCGGCGAAAACGAAATCGGCAATTTACACCCGGATCCAACCGTTCCCATCAGACAGAATGCCGAACCAATTAAATAACCATCAGCCCGCCCCATAACCCCGGAGAATTCCGGGCGCAAGGAGAACGTGCCTCAGGAACACATTGATAATGTAATAAATAGTATTCCGGTGGGGTGCAGAACAGGGATACTGGATACAAGAGACACATTATTCGATTCCGAATGGCTGATATGCGATTCAGCTGAATTGCCCAAGAACGGCTCCGCCAGTTTTTAGCAATAATTCACGCCGGAACGAATGTGTTTTATTTTTCCTTCTATATTCTAAATGACGTTCGATATTTATATTTCGGACGTGGCCCGAGATACAGACAAGTGATTCGAGTGCGTCTAATCGAATCACACGCCCGAATTAAAATCATTACGGCTTAATGTTCGAACATTGAGCGCACGCAATTTCCACACGTTGGCAATTTTTTCCGAATTAAAACAAACTTAAGGCTGAATTAGGATCAAACGGTCAGCAGAAATGAAGCAATTTTGCGCCGTTAATGGCGTTTTATTAGAGTCGGGCTTGTCGCGATGATGACGATAAACTCCAGTTAGGAGACAGAACACGCATAAAATGATAATAAATCGATCCTATTTACGACCAGACGACGTAAAATAGACACGGCTGTAATTTTATCAGACGTAAATGTTACCCTTTTGACGTCTGCTTTCATTGTATTGAGTAAAATTAAGTTCGTTTTTCTTTCGTTTCATTGTTCGCGCGCTGAAAACGCGCTTATTCTTCATCTCGAGAGAGAATTTTAAATTTTACGTTTGTTTTTCTATAGAAGCCTTTCGAAATGTTAAATAAGAAAAAATCTAACAATTCCCGTTACATTATCTGGAATGGAATTTTTTTTGTGAGGGATTTTTTATTTATAACGCAAAATATGTGTACACTAACTAGTTTTAACAATGCAATAAAGTGTACAAAAGGTAATGAATGAAAAACATTTTCCAACATGCCTTTCATTGTTTTATTCTATATTTGCTTTCAGTTTCAATAAAACACAATGTTTATTAATAATAAAGACAATAATTTGTTGCAATATTTCTCAAAAAGCAATTAACAAGATTATGGAATTTTTTTAATAAAATTAAGATGTTTTCGTATGGGTCAAAAAAAATACATAATAATGTAGAGTTCAGATTTTTGATACATTTCAAAACTTTACCAAATATGAGATTATTTTTACGGTTTTTGTCGCTTAACAAGAAACAAGGTTTAACATCTGTTGATACTTTTTGCCTACGAACAACAATTGTGAATTTTTTCAAAATTCAATTTATCTCTCTTAATCTTTTCATAGCTAAGAACGCCAAAAATATTTCAAATTACTACATTTTTAACCTAAGAGTGTTCAAAAATTCAAAATTTGTTTTCATTTTATGTTTTGACTTTAAGAATTAAAGATAATCAAATTTTTTTGTTGCCAATTATATCAAAAATATTTGAGAAGCCGTTATTGGCTCAAATTAAGAAATACTTTAAATCTAATAATAATTTACTTCTGAATTTTTAATTCTCTAACACGCTATTTTTAAGCGCTTTTTCCAAAATTTCTCGATCTCGAAATAATTGTGTTATGTAAAAAATAAATATATTGTTTAATAACAGTAATAGTAATAATCGATCTTTATTTGAATAGTACATACAACTTGGAAGGCGATATATATAACAATTGCTACTTGGATTTAACTCCATTAGCACCTAACTAGTAAATATGCAAAAGAATAAATAGATAAATAAACAAATAAACGAAAAAGTTTACAAAAAGTGTACTTTAAAAAAACAAAAAGTAGAAAAATAACAAAAAAGACAACAAAAAACCAAAAAAATCTCTAAAAAACTAGAGATTTGAAAAAATGGTTTATTAGACAAATTCACGGTTTTTCTTCAAGCAAATGCCAAAAAGTGTATATAACTTTATTGTGTGATAGGAGAGTAAACTTTTGACAACCAATTTATTTTTTCGGAATTTTTAAACAGACTTGTTCTATTCTAAATTATTTAAAACTAAATTTGTGTACAGGCTTCATAATTTAAAACAAAATATTTATTACATTCTTTATTAGTATTTAGATTAAATAGGTATTTTGTTTTACATGTATAGATTTTTTGTTCCTTAAACTTAAAGTCTTTTAATCTCATAATTTTCTAATGATTTAATCACACAGTTATTAATAGATTTCTTAATATTTTAACTTTTTAGTTTTTTAATTTCCCTCTTTCTCATATTCATTTTCTAAACTTTTCAGTTTTTTTGACTATAATTTATCACTTTTTCAGTCACTTATAACTCTACAAAATTTTAGTTTTACTGTTTTTAGTTATTTTGTATTTAGGTTTTTTAGTTTCTTTTTACTTTTTTAGTATAAAAATTTCTTATTTAGGTTCAGTTTATTGTTAATTTAATTTGTTATTTGTATATTATTTTTAGTTTTTTTATTTTCTAGTCGTTTATTTCTTGAGAAAATTAATTTTACTATTTTATATTTTTTTGTGTTTATTTAAGCATTTGAGTTTCTCAGTGTTAAAGTTACTTACTTGAGCTTTTAATTTTTCAACACTTCATTCGAATAATAAGTTATTTTTTGTGGTTAGACTTACGAGCTCTTGTAAAAGCACAGCATTATTTTACTTAAACCATTTTGAAAAATTACATTCTCACTATGAAATTTTGCTAAATAGCAAAACAAAATTAGAGACAGTAAGCCTATCATTTGTTCAAGTTATTGAGCTCGTGTAAATAGCGTGTAATTTTTTTTAAAACTAGTACAAAAAAAATTAGATATACAAATCTACTGAAAATAAAATTATTAATTAAACAAAACAATATTATAATGCAGAGGTGTCTAATTTCAGTTCTAGAACCTATGCATTTCTATACAGTGAGTTAATTTTCTAGATTCAGATGAATTCTTACAGAAAAACGAACTAATTTTACAACTTAAACTTAAACTTCTTTAAAGCTTTATAGCGTATATCGTTTTGTAATAATATTTATTGTAAAAAATTATATTCTGCTGTAAGAACTAATAAAAAATGTGTCTAAAATTATTAAATTTTAACACATATTAGGTACAATGTGTTCTTAAATGATTCTCATCTAGTTAACTTTGAAATTGGTTTACATGTAAAAAATTTGTGCCGCTCTGCTCAAATAAAGTCTCGGTCGATAAATGTTAAAACTGTCAATTGTAAAATTCACAAATTGTTGATTAATTAATTTTAAAAATTCCGTTAAAATGCAGCTAAATTCTCACACTGTACAAGAAAACACCTTTATTGTCGAAGCCTATTTTTGAATTAAAGACTTAATAAATGGAAAATGGTAATATTTGGTGTCTAAAAGCTTGTCATTAATTCTATAAAGCAGCATTTCTGATTTTACATTGGAAATTTACAGACGACTAGATGAGAATCATTTAAAAACACATTGTACCTAATTTGTGTCTCCTTTACAACTTTTTTAACATCTCAGAAAAGCTTTTAACTTCCCAAAACTCCGATCTCTACTCATAAATTTCTCATGAAGAAACGCAATTCTACAGTTCTACAAGAATGCTGCCAAAAAAAATTTTTAATAACTACCAGATATGTTATCCCAAAACAAGCGATGTTGTCTTGTAAATATGAATACATTAAAAATTTGTCGCTAGCTTCAATTAATAATTAATTTAATTAGAAACTAAGAAGTCTATAATAGATGTAATTTTAGGACTAGCCGTAATTTGCTTAAAGTTTAAAGTAGAAAAACATAAAAAAAAATTTTAATTTTTAATATTAACCACTGCGCTGATTTCTGTGTAATAATAATTAGTTTGTGTCTAACTTTTAGAAAAAGGATTTTTTTTAAAGACAATTGGAAACACCGCATTGTGGAAGTCAGTAAAAAGACGATTATAAAGTAGAAAATTTTCTTGATGGTATTTTTCTCCACCTCCACCATAAATTAATATATCTGGGCGGGTTGGCTGGATCTAGCATGGTCGCATGTTGTAGATACGAGACACAAAATGGAATGATCGGTCATTCCCAAGGTTAATAATGGCCGCCTTAACAAAACGCAATCAACACACGAAACCGTCGGCTGCCTTCCGTGTGCAAGACAAAGAAAATCGCCGATGTATTTTAAATTGTTGCGTGCTTGTCATACTTATCGCACTTATCAAATGACCACAATAAAGCAGACTGTTTTATTACAAGTCTCGAAAGTGCGCGCCGTTGTTCTCTCTGTACATTCGGACACAAAAGAAGCGATTAATTGCTGAGGGGCTGTCGAGAGGTGGACGTAATTACCCCCTGGGGTCGGTTTGAGCGAACGCTGTCATGTTTGTACTGGACTTTTCCGGATTTATGGAAATCATTTGCGGCAATAACAGCGATTTCAGATGAACGCAAATCGAAAAGGGGTTTAATTGGTTGATTCGACGGTTTCATTTGAAAAAATGCACCGATATACAGCTTTCAATCATGCTGAGATACTTTTTCGTTTTGCTTGATGTGTTTTTATCACTCGGGATGGATGCCAGGAATTAAAGAGGAATAAACATTATTATCGAAACGTTCCACTATCAGAAGGCGGACTGAACATTATTGTGGAATAACATAACTGCATGTCTGATAAGGCGAAATTACCATTGTCGCAAGTCATGCAATTTTCTGTTTAAAGAAGATTCAAAACTGTACCACCATCAGGTTTGAGCACAAGCTCGTTGTTTCTTAGACGTGTTACAGAAATTGCACACTAAACCAAAAATTAATAAAAAAATTCAAGCTTTAGAAACAATGCTCAATTTAATTCTGTTATGCCGTATTGTTATGACGTGTGACTTATGACCGTTCCCAAAACTTTTAAAAATTTTAGAATGCTAATTTGTAAGCAAAAATATTTTTCTCAGATAGAAAAACTTTATTTTTTACTTTTTAGTGCATGTTTTAAATAAAAGCTTTTTTCAAAAAAAAAAACAATAATTTAATTTTTTTATTTATTGCTTTTTTGAAACGCAATGAAAATGACTAGGTATTAACTATATAGAATTGCATGGTCACGCAAATTACGTAAGTATGCAAAATTTCAGTTCGTTGGAACAACGGGAACCCTTTCAAATTTGGCTCTGAAAATATGAAACAGACAGACAGACACCAAAGCAAGTTAAATAAAAGTTTTAAAAAAATTACTACGTCACACTACTGATTAACAATATTGGTGCCACAGTAAAATATTTATTGTGTTTTTGCTCGCAGTAATTAAATTTCAAATTAATGTCTCTACTGGATAAAAAATAATGAGTAAAACGTTTATTACTGGGAGTGTGAATGCGGAGTAAAAAGTCGTGACACTTATTAAATTTCGTTATAGTCTTTTATTGTAATAAGACAAAAATAGACAAAGCGTATTATAGAGTCTTCTTTTATTAAAAATGAGTTTTATTCCTTTTTGAATTTTGCCTAAAGTAATTAATAATTTTCTATTGTGTTGCAACGCTCGTAATAAATCGTCACTGAGAAGAATAAAATTAATTTTGGTATTGTCACTAATGAAAATTGGATTGGACTGTAAGCTTTCCTGATAAATTGATTCAGAGAGATGTCCATAAACAGATACGTGTGTTGAACGCAAATTAATTACTCCCATAATATTATAAACAAACATCCACGTATTGTTGGATTATGACAATGCATTTTAAAGTATATTTCTGCAAAAACTTATATGAACAGTTTTTAATTACAAAAATATTATTGAGAAACACATACAGAGTTTTCTCAATGAATATAATAAAATTAAAATTAAAATTTGTGTGTAGATGTTTAAATAAAGTAGAGATGAGAAAATTAAAAAATTAACAAGTTGCTAGATGTTATTTAAATGTCGATTTTTTATATTTATGCTTTTTTTTATAAAAGACACACTTAAAATGAGTAAAAGATCATTTGCTTCTAAATTACTCATAATTTTCTTTACTTTTTCCTGGCTCAAAAAATTTGAAAAATATTTAAAGAATAGAATTGGTTGCGTTATTTTTAGTTCACTTTGTATTACTATAAGTTTTAAAAAAAATTATACAAAAATTATTTAAGCATGAGATTAAGCAGGATTTTCTTTGAAAATTCAAAATTCAATTTAAATTTTTTCATTAGAAAATTAACAACATGTTGTAAATTAGCTCAACTGACCAGTGACAACCAAACGACCTGAAGAACTAGACGTTTTCAACAAGCGTTTTTCAGGTACATTTTTAAATAGTATTTTTCAAAGTGTCTTTGATGTTAGATTTACTCAACTTTGGTTTTTCTTATGGAGACCATGTTAGCTTTTGGATTTTTGAAAAGTGTTTTTATTTGTTATTACAACGATGTATCACATCTTACATGCAGATCAAAATGGACGAAAAAGCATTTTTACGAAGAGTGCTGTGGAAAAACTCCAACGATTTTGTTTTTTAGCCAACTAGATTTTAGAGGTTTAATCGGGAAGGTTATTTACATCTCTGCCACGCTAACTTGTTTAAAACTTAACGACATAAAAAGCTAGAATTTTATTTTTCGCAAAATAAAACAGAACAAAGTTAGAAAAATTCTGCTCGCGTATTTAATAGAACTGTCAAAATTTAGTTTGTTAAAAAAAGTTTTTTGTAAAAATTGCCTAAAAACTGTTACCTATTTAAAAACTTCTAGTTCTTATGTTTTTCGCTTAAGAGAATAAAAATGAAAATGACAAAAAATTTTTTTTCAATAATCTAAGAACTAAAAATGACACCAAATTTTCTTATGCGCAGTTTATGCCTAATTTAACCGATCTCGTTTCACTTATAATGACTGATATTCTCATATATAACCACTTTGTATATAATCGATCGAGTTTGTTGATTTTTTAAATTAGATACTTTAAACGAAATTTCATAAAAAAATCACTCTTTGACAAAAAAGTCACGAAAAATCGTCATATTGACAAATTTTATTGATTTTTTGAGTTCGTTTTAGCAAAATCAGGCGAGAACACTTAATATTTAACCAAAAGTTATTCTCATAGAAATACAATGCAACTTTTCCACCCAAACATAATACGGTTTTTACAATTCTCGTTACGTAATAAATATTTTGTGCTTTAGTTTTTTTTTATTTTGCTTCTAAATATAATCACAAAATATTTATGAAATTATGCATCTGCTTTCACAGTCCAGGATAATTTCTATAAAATTTATTGTTTTTAATGAGAGTTTAATTGTGATTATCGAAATATAACAGTATTTGATAATATTGATAGTATTGCTTGTAATTAAAATGATTTAAAGTCTTATATAATTTTTAAAAATATTTAGAAATTTCGGTAGAAATTGTGAACACCTTCTTAATATTATAATGACTTTTCGCTCAGCCACACGTCAGTCGGCTAATAAAACTTGCAGAATGAGCCAAAGCCGCAAGCAGTGTTTGTTTATTTGCGCGGAAGCCCAAGTCCGTCCCCTAATGCCGTAATTCCTCCGGATCCGGGAACACAGACCGGACTTAGCGAAACACGTTGTGGCCGACACGAGGACCGCAACTGCTCGCACTCCACAAATTACTCCGGGCAACCCTCCGATAAGTGATCGGACACAAAACACCCGACCCGCCCTCCGGACGCAAATAAATCCGGAGATTCGGATAATCGACCAGCCCCACATATTAATTCTTCGCGGAGGACGAAATCCGGGACCATCGATTACACGTCAAATTGTCGCCGGGATCTCCGGGGTTCCGGTTTAAAGTGCTGGATCAAGTACATTTTAGAAATATCGCTCGGTTTAGAGCCATAAAAGGATCACCATACTTCAGGACTTATTGAGACTAACGTTGCGACTTTACTTCTTGATCTATCGCGAGATGTACAAAAATTGACCGGAGATGCGACGCGATTTGATTTACGGCGGCTAAAAACGATTGCGACACCGTAAAACTTATGAAAATATACAGCGAGTTGGCAAAGTTTGGAAAACTGTTTCTTAAATGCACGAAATGCAAAAATGTTTCTATAAAGGACTGGAGTTTGACTGTAGACGATAGAAAAATATTATATCGCAATTTTTTTATAGGAAATTAAATTCTCCACAACTTTGCTTTAACTGTATTCCCAGCGTTTTGATAAATATGCGACGGTGCGCAAATTATCAGTGCGCGCTTTATATTTTTGCAAACGCTGCGAATACGGTTAAAGATACAAAAAAAGTGTAATGAACAAAGTTGTAAAAAATTAAATTTGCTACAAAAAAGTCCGCGACACCATATTTTCATCTTCAACGGTTTCATTATAAATTAACCTTCCAATACTTGACCACTGGCAAAATGACGCAAATTCGTCGATTGAGCGCCTTTGAAAGTCTTTAGGGCCTAAATGGTTAAAGATTTGGATATAATTTCGCGCACCTTTTTGTAGAAAATTTAATTCTCTACAATTTTCTTCGTGACATTTTTTTGCATCTGTAACCGTATTTGCAGCGTTTTGAAAATTATGGGGCAGGGTGCAAATTAGTACAAGTTTTAAATTTTTTTATATATTGTTTACGATAAAATTTTTGCATTTTGTTTATGTTCAACTATTAGAAATTTAAGGCTCTATCTGTCTGTATTTTTTTGTTGGCTACGTGTTATCCGTTATGCAGAAACATTCATTTTTTTGAATTTATTGCTTTAATGCAACAACTGCTCCCTCTGGCGACAATCATGGAACTATCAAAGATGGGAACGTTTTACTCGAACGTCGTTTTATATCCTAACCTTTACATATCCGTATACTGGAATTTTTTAAAATATTCTTATCCTGGAAATAATTTTATCGATTATTGCAGGCCACTCGAGGGTGGCAGTCTATTGAAACTTTCTCCTTTTCTTTTTGACGAATGAACTATATATAGGTTTAGTTATTCGACCATGAATGGCTATTAGGAGTGCGTTTCGGTAATAAATTGCCGCGTTTTATAGAATGTATTTCTTTTTTTCCGGACGGAAACGTGCAACGAATACAATGATAGAAGGAACTTGGAGGTACTTAGGGGAGAGTTGCACCGGCGGAAATCATTTTATCGATTAAAGACTGCTCGACGAAATTAAAGACCAAGAATGAAGTCGACATTATTTATTGTTCTTGCGACAGCCTTTAAAAGCTAATTGCCAACAGACGACTACATCGGTTTATTTCGCTTTATGCTTATTATTACAAATCGGGAAAAATTAGGCTGGGACGAAGCGGCACTCACTTACTCGACATTTGACTTAATAAAGCTCAAATCAAATCAAATAAACGTAAAATAAAGTTTAGCTCACCGTCTATAATTAATACAGTGCGTTCAAAGAGTCTCTAGATCAACTCTTGCTCTGAAATTTTGAACGTATGTTGATTTCTTACAATTACTACATACGAAAATACTGGGATTGAAATAATAATAATAATAATAATAATAATAATAATAATAATAATAATAATAATAATAATAATAATAATAATAATAATAATAATAATAATAATAATAATGATAATAATAATAATAATAATAATAATAATAATTGTGCACAATACAAGGAAAAGAAACTACAAAGCGATATTGACCTTTAAATGTTTATTACAAAATCCGTACATTCTAAGTATACAGGGTGCTTCTAAAATTAGCTACAACACAAACTTTTTGTTTTTTTTTAATAGAACAACCTATATTTTTTGAATTTTTAGGTGCAATTTTAAGTTAAATTGTTATTGGACAATTTTGCTTTTTATTTTTGAATGTACTTGAATTTATTTTTTTGCCAAAAACACGCTTTTTCAAAAAATTCATATCATATATAATAGGAATCTCAGAAAAGTAGAACATTCACAATTTTAAAGAAAAAAGTTTAAGCTTCAAATGAATATTATTTTTACTAGCTTAGTTTAGTCAAGAAGATATAAAATGAAAAGAAAAATTTTAAATGGGAAACCTAATTTTTATTATTAGCATCTAAAAAACCTTTAAATTGACTTTCTAAAAATATTAACAGTTAAGTGTCTTTTGCTAATTATTAAAAAAATATTTAACATTAAAGAGGTATTAAAATTTTTATGATAAAAATATAATAATAGTAATATATAATAGTTCAAATAATAATATATAAATATATAATTATATATAATAGTACAAAAAAGCAGTTTGTAACATTTTTGATGTTGCTGAATAAATATTTAAAAAACTTGTCCTAATTGTTTTTCGACTTTAATATCAGGCTTAAGGTCAATTATTCTTCCGATAGGCATTGATTTCCTCTCTTGGTAAAAAACGTTGTAGATATAATGTATTACTGTTGTATTCAAAGGTGTAACTCTATTTCAAAATATTTTTCCATTAACCAATTAAACAATTAAAAAAATTGCTGATGTGAAGAGAGAAAATGGAAATGGATCTATTATTTATAGTTTGACGTCGATAGAGGGTCACGACTGTTTTATGTCACATTTTCTAGTTTTTATTGGTTGGCGTCTTGTTCACCTACCACCATTTTCCGCTATTTTTGTTTGTCCAAATGCAATATCGCACTGTTGTGTCAATCACTGTGACAATAAAAGTCATAATTTATAAAAAGTTTTCCAAATAACGGACAAGAGAAGTTCAAACTTTAAGCTTTTTAAACCAAAAATAAACTGTGCAAAGCCAGAACATATTCACACGAAAACATGTATTAAAAATCAATTTATATATTGATTGTTGCGAAATTCCTTTTATTGTGTATTTCAAGCAAGTTTTCACATTCGCTTTCTTATTACTCAATTCATGGCGTAATAATTTTCCCTTACAACTCACACGTGTGTTTCTGACGTTTATTTAAAAATTAATTTTCGGTGGAGAAATTAGACTTTCGCCCGGCGCATCCACCAAAATTGTGGTATTTGGTTTGGAAGCAGTTGTTTTTCTATTTCCTCTCCCCGGCTTAAATCTGTATCGTTTCATTGTTCAACACACAAAAGCGATGTCTCTTCGCTCAAAAGCCGCTTCAAGTTCCTCTCTTGTTTGCTTTAACAGCCGCAATTTTGAGCTGGGAATTTCTCACCTCGCGAGTCAAATTGGCACGTGTTTATGGATGATTGGACACGATCTGACATTCTTTGAGCATTTCTCGACCGGAAGTGATTCGACACACATCCGGACGTTGATTTAAAGCGTCATTATGCGCTTTTATTTTGGACGAAGCGAAACAGCCCTTGCTGGAGCTTTATGCTAAACGATTTCGATCGCTGCCACTCACAATATGAATTTGATATGAATGGAAGTGGGATTATAAAGCCTACGATTTGAAATGTGTGTGGTGTCCTCGAGCTGATGCTGGATGGGCACAGCACAAATCAAATTCGTAAATGGTTGCGGAAGTTTGAAAAAAATTGAAAGATTTTTGCTTAAGCGAAAAAATGATTATTTTTAAATTGAATCCAACAATCGTTCGATCTAAAATAATAGTGCATTAAAGGTAAATTTTTCATAACTCACGTTAGTTTTTTCTTAGATCCAATGTCGGATAAAAATTAATTGTATCTTACGAACAGATAATTAAAAAGATAATAAAGTAGAAAATCAATTTGTCGTTTAAATGGTTTGTTATTTTTATGTTATGAATTCCTGTTGAAAAACGAGTTAACGATTTAGGTAGAAAGTTGGCATTTTTTAAAAAATCCTTTAATAGTAATACATATTTATTGCATAATCACATTTTTTTTCTTTTTTGTGGCAGTCCTGTAGTTAAAATATTACAGTTTGTTCGTATTGTGAATTTACTTACTTTTCCTGCACAAATGCTCAATTTCCATTTCGGTACAATCTACAGTGTCACTGGAGAATTGTAGCGCAACAACTGCAAATTGCAACTACCAAAATTACATTTTTATCTTCTTTTATTCACATTTTACTTTCAATAAAATACACAAAATATTTTGTTACAAGTGCAATTATTACGCGAAAAGCCTCTTACAATTTTCCAGTAAATTAATTATTCATTTTTTTTATGCTACAGTATGATAATCAATCCTAAAAATATAAAATAGAATATAGTTTTTGGTTAAAGCAGAGAAGAAATTTGTATAAACAAATTTTTTTTTATCTTTTTATTCTTATTGTTTTTGTTTAAATTTTATATTTTTTCTGTAAAATTCTGTTTCAATATAAAGATAAGATGTATAAAGGTTCTTGAAAATACATTTGTTGTCTGATCTTATGATAATACTAATTCCTATAGAATTGTTAAGTTTTATAACAAATCTTTTGTTTCTTATACTTTCCATTTTTTTTATTTACTTCTAAATTCCATACTAATAAAATTGTATTTTTATTATTCCACATTTCTAAATAAATTCGGACAATATTCATTCACTTACTAATTTTATTATTATAAATTTCAATATCCAAATATCTAAAATTTTACGTCTCTATTCTACGTTTTACCTTTTGTACCTTCTATCATCTATGATTACCTTCTTTTACTATTACCTCTTTTGATTTGTTTAGTTCTAAATTTCAATTGTATATCAAATCTTTTAAAAAATACACGAATTAAAGTTCCCGAAATTTTTGAAAATTACAAGTCTAAAATAATTTATCCTATTTTTTAAAAATTAAGTTTCCAGAGTTTCATATTTTAAATTATTTTAAATCTAGAATTCTAAATTCTAGATTTCAAATCATTTAATTAATTGTATTATGTAAATTACAGAAACTTCTCAAAAAGCAGCAAAATATCTCAAAATGGTCCAAGTTGTATATTTTTCTAGTAATCGTAAGTAAAAGTCTGTCCTTGGTGTATTTTGGCATGAGCTTAGATATTTTGAAAAAAAGGCACTTAGCAGTGCTTAATATAACTTCACAAATTTGTGGACATTGTGTTCCAACTTTAAGAGTGTTACTTTTATAGTAAAACAAATTTTGGTTATTGGAAACTTCTCATCAGCTTCTGGAGGTTTTTAATGTGACTGAAAAGTTAAAAAGAGCCCTCTAAAGATTTTAATAAAATTTGTCTTTAATATGTGCTTTGTTTTTTTTCATAATACGAAAACACGTCATAAGACCGTTTAATTACTTGATTAATTTTTATAAAAATTATTTATTCTACTGGTTTTTAAAAACATCGGAACAAAATTTACGCTAATTATGCTGGTACCCTTATATGGCCTTTAAGAATTTAGAAACAAATTTATGGTCATTTATGGTCATTGTGACTACAGATATTTAAAAAAAAGTGCAAAGTCATTCACTTATGTGACTTGACCTTATAAATTTCCAAGGACCGATTTATAAAATGCTTCATTAAAATTTAACACGTTGATAAAAGTTAACAACGCGAATAGATCAATCAAATTGGTTCAATTTAGTCACGTGATTAGTTAATCACACTTTTAATGGAGGATTAAATTAAAGACGCTTCTATAAACCGGCCTTAATAAGCGTGATTAATTTACAATTAAATGAGTGATTAACTAATCACGTGACCAGTTTATTAATTGGATTGGTTCACTCGCGTTTAACAACGAATTAAAACTTAATGACGCCTTTTATAAAGCGAAACTATATCTTTGAAAAATAAACTTTACATTAACATTTTCAACTAGAACTTTAAACTTTTAACTATTGTCTTCTACAACCAAAATTTGTAGTATTTTTTAAAGGTTTGAATAAACTCCATTAAATTTTTAGCTTCAGAAATCGATGAGAACATAAAATATTTGCGAATAAGAGAAAGAAACAATCAAAAACCAGTGACAACAAAGAACTGTAAACTTTTTAAAAAGTTTTTACAAACATAACCACTGTGTGTATTATTTTAGTTTGAAATAATTTTTGCTTTGCCAGTCCTTTGATCACCCGGTATTACTCCCCATTAAATTTTAATTTATTTTCTTAATTTCGCTTTTATTAAGTTCGTTCATCACCGTAAATCACGTCCCTGGCCAATTGAAATTTGTCCCTTTTTACGAGCTTCTCGTCGAAAATGCGCCTGCCGAAGTCATAAACAGTGTGTCAAACATTGGCGTTACTAATTTATGTTTTCATTTGCTGGTCATTAAACGCCGAAGAAACCGACTTTTCAGAGTTTCATTTTGCTCTAGCTCGCGTATTTTATGTCTCATGTGAGCATGTTTACGACAGGCGTTCGGCGGCCGTAATCGACGTCTTAGGAAAAATTCCAAGCGACTCAACCTCGATTAACATCTCTTTACGATTGTCCTCCTCGACCGGAATCAAGGAGGTGATTCCTGGGACTTTATGAAAAATAAACGCCGTCATTATGGCTAAGCCGACAACGAGGTAAACTTTTATATAGTACACACAGTGTATCGTAAACAACGTCATAAACCGAATTCTGATCCAGCCATCGGCCGTAAAAGTATTATTAATGCAGGTAACACGGCCGTAATTTCCGTTTTACGCGCATATACCGAGTGTTGGAGGCCGCAGGGACAGCATCGATCCGGACGGGTTAAAGAAGCTTTTGAAGTCTTGTGCTTTGAGCCTTTTTAACTTTGGAGCTTTGTGAGGAGCAGCACGAGTTGTGTTTGGGAAGCTTAAGCGTGCACGTCAAGCGATTCGTTTATAAAAGGGATTATTCCATGTCAGACTCATCGCTGCAACGGAAACTACTAAACAATATCAGAGGGATGGATGCACCGGGATTTGGATCCGAGCAATCTGTCAGATGGACTGAATTTCGAATAACTCCCGGATAAAGTCGGTTTAAACAGACGCGACGTTTTATCCCCAGATAAAGAACAGATTAATTAAGAAAATTGGACGAGGAAAAACTTGAGCGCCCCACTACCAAGAAGCAAAAAGGAATTAGCTTACGTTTTGTAAAATGCGGTTATTGATCCGAAATGTAGTCAGAGATAACTCAAGACAAAAAAGGAAAAGTTTGGAGTGAGTTTGCAAGAAAGAAAACAAATTGAGTAGAATTTATTCTGCTTATAAATTTATTTACGAAACTCACAGTTTTTTATTTCGCTTCGGAAAGGCTAAGTAATACCTATATCCGAAAAAATAAACTTTTACATAAAACTACAACACTAAAAATAAATAGCAAGTCAGAAAATTGCCATTTTATATGCGTTTATATAGTATGTAATATGTGTCTCGTTTTCAACTAGAGCACAAGAGCTCCCTAGTGACTACTTTTGCTTTAAACATATTTTTAGTTTATAGATTGCTCACAAGTCTAAATAACTCTCCGACGTAAACATCGACGAACAACAAAAACAAACTAAAATTAAAACTTGTTTACGTTCTTGTAAAAATACAGGCGAATGTATTTCTACGGCAATACACCATACGTCAAACTTTTTATTAAAGTTAAGTTGGCAACAATAGTAAGGTTGGAGACAAGATATCTTCAGTTCACATGAGCCCTTGTGGCCAGTTTAATGTTTACATGCCACATATGGTCAACTTTTGTGGCCACTGACTTTACAATAGTTGGCAACATTGTACACTTTGTGTATAAAAAATAAAATGGCAACTTTATAGAGTTGCCAACGTAATTATGGACCACTTTGACCAGAAATTTAATTGAAAACATTATCTAAATATCTGAATTGGCAACAGTGAACAATGTTGTTTTTCTGTCTCCTCATAAATCAATGTTGCCACTTCACTTTTTATTTTACAAGCTACTTTGATCAGAAATTTAACTGAACGTATCGTGGACATAAAGTAACAGAAAACTAAGAATTTAATATAATGTGCGGACAAAACTATTGAAGTTAAATTGGCAACAAAAAAGATGTAAGAGATTGTTTTACTTATTTGTCTTCACATTATCACACTATATACACACATATATTAAGTTAGTAATATTAAATAATGTAAAGATAAAAAAAACTTGCCAGTTTTAATATATTTTATCTTATTCTTAAATTGGCAACCTCAAGCATTGTAAAAGCAGAAAAAGAAGCTTATACTTATTTGGAGTTGCAAACGTAATAGCAAACCCATTTTACCATATTTCAATTTAATTGAACGCAGGATATAAGAAAGTTGAATTGCCATCTTTGAGATAAAAATTTATTCTCTACGCACTTGTTCTAATTACAACATTGTAATTATAATTTTATAAAAATGACTTCACAACTTTATGGACTTTATGCTGACCTTATAGTATTGAATTTAAATTGGCAACATTGAAAAATAAATAGAAATAAAGGTACGAAAAAAATTTTAGTATTTATTTTTACATTATTAAATGATAGATGTAGAATTAAGTTAGTTATTTATTTTGTAAAGACAAGAGTTGTCAACATTAATATTTTCTGTAAATATGTTCTATTCTGTTCTTAGGTTGGCAACTTTGAACACTTTAGAAGCAGCAGATATAACACAAGTTAGATAGTTAGATATAACCTAATTACTAAACACTTTCACCAATGATTCAAATTAAGTTGGCAAGTTAAAGTAATGTGTAAAGTTGCCAACTTAACTTTAAAGATTTAAATCACATTCATTTAAGTAAAATGCAAACTAAATTGACAACATTAAATAATGCAGTCAGCAAATATATTTGGATAATATTTCGCTTTGATTTTGCAACTTGTTGGTTTCCATCACTGCCAATTTAATTTGATGTGCGTAAAGAATTATCATATTGTTAGACTTTTTTCAAAGAACTAATTAAACACCTTGCAGAATTTTTTTAATTTTTATTCATTTTATTTAGTGTTGACAATGTAATCATAGGCCACTTGTCCAAAAATTTAATTAAACGCAAAATTAAGTTGGCAACATTAAACAATAAATTAGTGTTGCCAACTCAAATTCAACTTCACAAACCACATTGATCAGACATTTAATTGAATATAGCGTAGTTTTTTTACCTTCTAGTTTTTTTTAATTACATTTTCCATTTAACATAACATGACTTTACATTTTTGTGGACTTAATGCTGACGGCAAAGTATTGATGTTAAATTGGCAGCTTAAAACATGTAAAGACAAAAAACGTAAGAGAATGTTTGTATCATTTGTTCTCACTCTGTTGTATAATATTATGTAGAATTAAGTTGGCAATGTTTAGCTGGTATAATCAAAAGTTGTTAGATTTTGTATTTTTTATTCTTTTGTTAAACTGGCAACTTTGAACAAAATAAAGGCAGAAGACATAGTACAAAAGTTATATTTTAGTCACTATTCAGATTAGCCTACGTAATTACAAACCACTAAAAAAATAAATTGGCAACTTTAAATAACTTGTAAAGTTGCCAACTTAAATTCAAATTTACATGGCATTTACATTTAAAGTCATTTACAATTAATTTAGTTATATTATAAATTGTAGAGACAAGGCTTATATAACATATTTGATTTTGACTTTGCAACTTGTTAGCTGCTATCTTTGGACGTTGCCAACTTAAATTCGAATTTAAAATACAATGAGTTTTGTTTGATCTAATGATATTGTTAAACAGTTATTAAACAAATAGCAAATTTTTTATTTAGAACAGATTTAACTCAATTTACGGTTGAAAACCTAGTTTTTACTTACATACAACTTCCATCCTGGACTCGCTCTGTGCCGAGGAGAAAGATGGCGCTTCAGCCGACACCTCGCATCGGTAGAGTCCGCTCGATTTCCAACTGACAGGATGAAGGACCACTTTCCTGCTGTCTGATTTGGACATCTGAAAGCGCAAAAACGAATAAAATAAACACCGCCTTAACACCATCCATCATCGTAAACAAAAAAAGCAAAAATAAAATTCAATGGCACATATCCATTCGGAATTATTTCTTCCATTATTTGTCGGATTTCCGTGTAAAAAAGACGGATTATCTCATTCATTAATCTTATCACCGGGGGCGGCGCCGAATTAATTAATGCGGATGCTTAACAAAAAACAACACACAGGTTGCCAACAAAAGAATTAGTAATTCGAGGTGAAAAAACCCCTTCTAAAAGTCAGGTTTTTGGCATAATGGCGCCAAATGTGCGCTCATTATGTTGGTTAAATGAGCAGAACATTCCGATGGAGCCAAATAAAGTGTGTAAGCTTCAGGCTTATAATAAATAATTAATAGCGAGACTCATGCAGACTATTGTCTGGGCTTAATGGATCGTGGAAACAAAGACCAGGGCTAATATGGAAAGTGGCCTCCTGCAAATAATGTCTTCTCTTGTCCTCTAGCACGGAAAACATGGTCGTGTTACGGCTCCGGTTTACTTTTAATGCCGACTGCAAATTTCATCAAGGTGTATTACGAGCGTATAGGTCACAAACGACGCGCATTGCAAGTTTGCTCAAGAGGAAACTTTCAAAGCTGCTGAAACGGATCACGGATACTTTGTAATTCAAAGAATTTTAAATTCATCTATCGATCCGGACGCCTTTATGATATTTTGTTTCGAGGAATAATGAGAAAACTTGCATATTTGCAACTCAAATCAACTAAAAAATAAACGCCAAACAAAAGGTCTTATTGTTCTTCTGTTTCGCGGAAAAATGCTAGCTGATCTGTTTACACAAACCCAGCGCTCATTATCTAATACACGTTTCACAAAGATAAAACATCGTAACTTAATACATTTTGTGAAAAAATGAGCGACGCAACGACATGACAAGTATTTTTTTTTACTGGCGACTTGGATTTTTTTAATTGGCGCAGTCAGTAGGGCGTCAACTTTTGAATTTTTCAATTGGTGCACAAACAACAAACAATATTGAAAAACTAAAATAGACAACTTTAATAAAAAAACAATAAATCGAGTGTTTTTTGTTTTAATTTTAATATATCTTTAAAGTAACTAGACCTGTTGTAGTTAGGTACGTTATTCAAAAGATAAAGAATGGTAAACTAGCGTGGTCAAATATAAAATTTGATTTAAATTATACAGAAATATGCATTAAAATTTGAAATGAATTACTTTGTTAGGTTTCGTTTAATCTTGGATATTTTTGAATAAACTTTATTTTGTTGATTTGAAGATAGAGTTCGTAAAGTCAGCTTATTTTTTAAGGCTCAATTTGAAGAAGTTTATTCAAAAATAGGTTTTAAATTTATATTAATAAGAATCGGTTTAGGCTGAAAAAAGTTTATGTTATGAAAAAAAAATTGCAAGAGTTTTCAGTTGACTTCAGTGTGAATTTTTAACAACTGTTAAAATTAGTTGCTGTTGAGTTAGTGCCATTTATCGGCAAATTTTTGAAGAAAATCTTAGCTTCTCTTGTTTGTTGTTGACGCAAAAAATTACAAAAAAGACTGTAATTGCCCTTATTTACAAAATAGTCTATTTATACAAACAGATGCTTTGCAATTTTAAGTAAATTATTTTTGTGTTGTATTCTATCGTTTTTATTTAAATGTTAATATTTTTTAAAATACATTTGTAACAACAAAACATTTTTTAAAAGGGTGATTAATCGTTAGAGAAAATAACGAAAGTCAGTTTTTTATTTAATTTTTCATTATATTTTAATTGTTTTATCTTATTTCTCAATTAAAATAATAGGTCTTAATTCAAAAATGTTTGTTTTTTTCTGTGAAACTTTCTAATTATATTAAATTTGTGCCAAAAATTGAAAAGCTGGCTGAGGTATTAGTGAAAATTTTGCTATTTTTTTGGTTTTTTCTATCGATCGAAAAAATCTTATAAACTTCCATTCAGATGAACAAAATAAATAAACAACAATTTATTAAATCAAAACAAAAAGTTCCGCAAGACGGTGGGCTTGGTTAATTAAGTAAAATTAAATAGCTTTTTTAAATCAGAATGTCTTATTAAATTTAGGCAAAAATGTAGTTTTTTCTAGACTTTTTTTTGTTATTTCTTAATTTTTTTATTTTGCTGAGTCAAAGACAAAAGGAAACTTGTTTTTTACTTTTCTATTTACCTTTTTGTTTTCGTGTCTTGCTTTAATTTTTCTTCATTTAATTTTCATGTTTAAGTATTATTTTATTTTATTTTTACATCTGTTTTACATTTAATTTTTCATATAATTTTTTCATCAAAATAATATAAATAATTAAAGGTAATTATTATTATTATTATTATTATTATTATTATTATTATTATTATTATTATTATTATTATTATTATTTATATTTCTATTAAATTTTAATTAAGAATGTTTGTTTTTTTCGTAAAAAAATGTTCAATTTTTCCATTTTTATTAAATTAGTGCCATAAATTGGAAAACTGGCTGATGTATTTGTAAAAATTTTGCCTATTTTCTCAGTTTTTTCCGTAGATAAAGAGAATAATAACAACTTGCATTTAGAACAAAAGAAACAAACATCATAATTTCTTGTTTATTTTTTGGCTATTTTTTAATTATTTTTATTTTGTTAATATGTTAAAGACCGAATAAAACTTTCTTTTATTTTCTTACTTTTTCCTTATTTCTTTTCTTGTCTTGTTTTCATTCTAGTTCATTTTTCTTATGCAATTGTTATTATAACTATTTTATTTTTCTTTTCTTTTATTTTTGTCCTGTCGTAAAGGATCTACTGAAGTAAAAAATTTAATTTATGCAAAAAATTGCAAAATTTTTTTCAACAAAGTGATTTATTTTTAATAATTGCTTTCACATAACGCAATTTTTTTATTTTGTTGTGTAAGCTTATTTATAGTTTTTATAGTGACCTCCACAAGACATACCATTTAGAATATAAATTAAGAAGTATTAGATCAAACAATATAATTTTTTATATAGCGCAAAAATATAAATCAAAACAAGTGTTTTAAGAACGTTGCAAGAAGAAAATAACAAATTAAGTTTAAACTAAAGCCCTTATTAAGACTTATGCCAAAACATTCCACGCAAACTTGTTGGAAAATTACACCCATATCACCCCCAACACATAATCACACATGATGTTACTAATAATAGCTTTGGATAGTTTCGAAACAAGTTTATGAGTTTCAAACATCAAAGCCATCCAATTAAGGGACAGTGATATTAAATTTTGTCACCTAACACTTGTAATTATTCGTTTAGTTAATTTGCACACCGAATTTTTAATTTGGCGTCGAATAGCTGCACTTAAATATGTTTCACTTGCAAAATCGATTCAATCCACTTCCAATTCAGTTCTCCACAGGTAGAAATAGTTTTCCGAATAATATCGAGATATTACTAAAAGCTTTCTTGTTCAGTTATCATCGTCCTTTTGGTCGAAATTCGAGATTACTTCCAGTGGCGTAGTGCAAAAGCCGGATTTTTCCTTTTGGCCCTAATCGATCAAATGGTGCCTTCTCGACCCCGGTCACATTTTAGCGATCAGGACAAATTACCATGGAACGTCGAAAGTACAGGACTGCGCTGCAATTCTTTGTTCGTGGATGAAATTTTGATAAATTCCGGCTCGGAGGAGAATAATCGGCACTCATTCATTATTCTGAAGGCACCTAATTTGTTTATGAACGTTCAAATTACGTGACGACGCGACTAGAACCTAACAGAATAATTACACAGGGCGTTTTGTTTTCTTGTCAGGCGGCGAAAATATGGCCCATTTCGATTATAAAAGTGTCTGGGGGTGGAGTTAGTGACTGGAATTATTCGCGAAGCGATGAAGTGTTGGCGAAGTTGTGAGTTTTCGATTCGAAGGCGCAACAGAAGTTTAATATGTCGACAGTGAAAGAAAAAACTAAGAAAGTCGGGAAATAATCAAGACGTTGGATTTAAATCGGACAAGTGCATTGTTCGAGTTAATTGAGGGAGTTTTTGAGACGTTTCTAATTGGAAACGGATTAGGAGGCGATTCACGCAGTGGTGGAGCAATTAGTTAATTGGTTGACGGTCGATGAGGCTAAAAGTGCAATTGAATGTTGTGACAGTCAAAATCAATAAGCAAAATTTGAATAAATGTTACCACAAAAAATCTGAACAAATTGAAACGTATTTAGCAAATTATTGCATTGTGACAATGCATACGCCACCATAATCTTAGTTCTTTCTTTACAAACTACAACTAGTGTGCAAAATATCGTTATTGTGTTTATGTAAAAATAATTAAATGGACTGAATAAATATTTCTACAATATTTGAAGTTTTAATTTTTTTTCTAAAATTAAGAGTATCAATAAAACAATATTGGTCCATATGTTCGAATTTTTGAGGTTTGATTTTTGCGGTTTGTTCCATTGAGTTCTACGGCTTATTTTACATATTATATCAATTTTTCACAAGAATAAAAAAATTTT
This sequence comes from Tribolium castaneum, assembly GCF_031307605.1. NCBI lineage: Eukaryota > Metazoa > Arthropoda > Insecta > Coleoptera > Tenebrionidae > Tribolium > Tribolium castaneum. The sequence continues at coordinate 4,345,080 of NC_087394.1, forward strand.
AATTTTTTGCATAATAATTTTTCAACAAAAAAATTCATAACTCAAAAACTAAAAGTCGTAGAGCAATGCGATTTGTTCCAGTGAATTCAGCGGCTCATTTTCTGTATTATACCAACTTTTCACAAGATTTAAAATTTTGAATTTTTTTGCTAAAACTTCCTGAGTAATACACTTACATTTAAAAAGGTGAAAAAAATAAATTTTTTTAAAACTCGTTCTATCGTAGGTTTTTGGGCTTGTATATGCCCTTACATTTCTCAACAGTTGTTAAAAGTCAAAAAAAGTCCATATGTTCGAATTTTTGATGTTTGATTTTTTCAATTTTTGTCGCGAATTTTGTCGATTTCTGGTACTCGGATCATCTATCAAGCAATAACTCCGGAACTATTAGAGATAACCCTATGATGTGTACTATATTTGGAAAGCTCTTTTAATGATCTATCATTTGCAAAGAAGATTATTGTTGTACGACTTATAGTTTTCAAGAAAATGCAAATAAAAGCAAAAATTAGTTCGTATACGCAAAAATTCATAACTAAAAAACTATTGGGAATTTGGCGCTTTTTTTGATTCCAATCGATTCCTCGGATCATTTTGCATAGGTATGAATCAAAATAGTTCCACTTTTTAGAATAGTTTAGCCGTAAATGAGAAAATAAAAAAAATTTAAAAAAAATCAACGCCCCCCCCCTTAGAATTCTGTTAATTTTTAAAGTGTCTCAAAATCAAATAAAACCGATTTTATCTTATAGATTTTGATGTGCTCTTTCCGATCTAAAAAAGCGTTTTTTCCTAGCTCTTTTAGTTTGGCCGTAATCGGCGTTTGAAAATTGCAAATTTTTTTGCAAGATTTCGCTTTGAGTCCTATGCCATTTTGTAGAGTTTTTTATTCCGGTTGTCCTCCATTTTTCCGTTTCTCGATAACTCTAATAGTTTCGCCGTAATTGGCGGTTGAAAATTGAAAAAAATGGAAAATGGAAACATTTTTTTGCATTTTTCTCGGAAACTGTAAGACTTAGAGCAACGAACAAAAATCCATCTGATAGCGCTTATTTTTGTCTATTTTCTCGTCTAAACCCGAAGTCGCTCCGGGCAACGGTTCCGGCTACAGAGGCGATCAAAGTTTTTCACTAAAAAAATTCATAAAAAAAAAACTAAAAGTCGTAGAGCAATGCGGTTTGTTCCATTGAATTTTGCGGCTCATTTTACATATTATATCAATTTTTTACAAAAATAAATAAAATTTTATTTTTTTGCGTAATAATTTTTCAACAAAAAAAATCATAACTCAAAAACTAAAAGTCGTAGAGCAATGCGGTTTGTTCCAGTGAATTCAGCGGCTCATTTTCTGTATTATACCAACTTTTCACGAGATTTAAAATTTTGAATTTTTTTGCTAAAACTTCCTGAGTAATACACTTACATTTAAAAAGGTGAAAAAAATAAATTTTTTTAAAACTCGTTCTATCGTAGGTTTTTGGGCTTGTATATGCCCTTACATTCCTCGACAGTTGTTAAAAGTCAAAAAAAAGTCCATATGTTCGAATTTTTGATGTTTGATTTTTTCAATTTTTGTCGCGAATTTTGTCGATTTCGGGTACTCGGATCATCTATCAAGCAATAACTCCGGAACTATTAGAGATAACCCTATGATGTGTACTATATTTGGAAAGCTCTTTTAATGATCTATCATTTGCAAAGAAGATTATTGTTGTACGACTTATAGTTTTCGAGAAAATGCAAATAAAAGCAAAAATTAGTTCATATACGCAAAAATTCATAACTAAAAAACTATTGGGAATTTGGCGCTTTTTTTGATTCCAATCGATTCCTCGGATCATTTTGCATAGGTATGAATCAAAATAGTTCCACTTTTTAGAATAGTTTAGCCGTAAATGAGAAAATAAAAAAAATTGAAAAAAAATCAACGCCCCCCCCAAAGAATTCGGTCAATTTTTAAAGTGTCTCAAAATCAAATAAAACCGATTTTATCTTATAGATTTTGATGTGCTCTTTCCGATCTAAAAAAGCGTTTTTTCCTAGCTCTTTTAGTTTGGCCGTAATCGGCGTTTGAAAATTGCAAATTTTTTTGCAAGATTTCGCTTTGAGTCCTATGCCATTTTGTAGAGTTTTTTATTCCGGTTGTCCTCCATTTTTCCGTTTCTCGATAACTCTAATAGTTTCGCCGTAATTGGCGGTTGAAAATTGAAAAAAATGGAAAATGGAAACATTTTTTTGCATTTTTCTCGGAAACTGTAAGACTTAGAGCAACGAACAAAAATCCAACTGATAGCGCTTATTTTCGTCTATTTTCTCGTCTAAACCCGAAGTCGCTCCGGGCAACGGTTCCGGCTACAGAGGCGATCAAAGTTTTTCACTAAAAAAATTCATAAAAAAAAAACTAAAAGTCGTAGAGCAATGCGGTTTGTTCCTTTGAATTTTGCGGCTTATTTTACATATTATATCAATTTTTCACAAGAATAAAAAATTTTTTAATTTTTTGCGTAATAATTTTTCAACAAAAAAATTCATAACTCCAAAACTAAAAGTCGTAGAGCAATGCGGTTTGTTCCAGTGAATTCAGCGGCTCATTTTCTGTATTATACCGACTTTTCACGAGATTTAAAATTTTGAAGTTTTTTGCGAAAACTTCCTGAGTAATACACTTATACAGCGTGCTCAAAAAATGGCGCACCAACTCAATGGTGTGTGGTAGAGAACTGGTTACATATAAAGGTAAAAATAGTAAAAAAAATCTTTGTATTAAAGTTATTGATAAATAACGGATTTTAGATAAATGATATGTGGCAACGTTGTCTGACAGTCATGATCGCAATAGAATTTAAGCAACAATAAAAATAAATTATTTTTAAAACGGTTTCCTAGGAAATAATTCCCAGTGTTGGCACATCTACACACTGTGTTTTTTTTGATAAATTTTAATTTTTTTAAATTAAAAAAACTGCCAAAATGTGATAGTAAATTTAAAAATTATTATTCATCGTTTTGTTACGGAACGATTACCTGGTACGAAACATGAAAACATAAAAAAATAATGAAAACTAAAGAAGTTAACACAATAAGTTTGTAGCGCCAGATTTTTTAAAATATGACTTTAGGAATTTTTTCAACATTTTTCCCGTAATCTGCACTTGCTTCTCAATAACGTACCACTGAGTTGGTGCGCCAGTTTTTGAGCACCCTGTATTTAAAAAGGTGAAAAAAATATTTTTTTTTAAAACTCGTTCTATCGTAGGTTTTTGGACTTGTATATGCCCCCTTACATTCCTCGACAGTTGTTAAAAGTCAAAAAAAAGTCCATATGTTCGAATTTTTGATGTTTGATTTTTTCAATTTTTGTCGCGAATTTTGTCGATTTCTGGTACCCGGATCATTTATCAAGCAATAACTCCGGAACTATTAGAGATAACCCTATGATGTGTACTATCCTTGGAAAGCTCTTTTAATGGTCTATCATTTGCAAAAACGATTATTGTTGTACGACTTATAGTTTTCGAGAAAATGCAAATAAAACAAAAATTAGTTCATATACGCAAAAATTCATAACTAAAAAACTATTGGGAATTTTGCGCTTTTTTTGATTCCAATCGATTCCTCGGATCATTTTGCATAGGTATGAATCAAAATAGTTCCACTTTTTAGAATAGTTTAGCCGTAAATGAGAAAATAAAAAAAAATTAAAAAAAATCGACGCCCCCCCCTTTGAATTCGGTCAATTTTTAAAGTGTCAAAAAATCATATAAAACCGATTTTATCTTATAGATTTTGATGTGCTCTTTCCGATCTAAAAAAGCGTTTTCTCTTAGCTCTTTTAGTTTGGCCGTAATCGGCGTTTGAAAATTGCAAATTTTTTGCGAGATATCGCCTTGAGTCCAATGCCATTTTGTAGAACAACAATTTGGTCGAATTCCGGTACTTTTTTTTAATTTAAGCTGCCTCTCAAAGCACTAAAGTAACAATTATTGTTTAGTTCACTGTTAGGTGTCAAAAAATTCTCATTGCATCTTAATTATACAACTTCCCAAACGTAACCACAATTCTTTTTTATCGCCTTGTGTAGTAGTAAAACTTTTCCGTTCTTTTTGTTAGTTTAAGTAATAACCCGCGAACTATCCGTTTTCCAATTATATGTTTCCACTTTAATAAAGTCTGTAGTACACACAACACCGACTTTGGCCACAATTCATCCCATTTGAAAGTCGTAAATTCGCATCGATCGACTTGAGATTTTTCCCCGTCACGTCATTCAGGACTCAGACGTAAGTTTCGATGACAAGTCTTCCGACTGTTGGATGGTTCTCGAGGGACAAGGGCGGTAAAACGTCTGTTCTACACAAACCACATTTCCATGTTTGGAGGAAAAATTTCACGCAGAATTGTATACTAATTCCCAGATCAATCTGCTTCCAGCTTCATGAAAAATTCATCAGATCGTTACAACTTGATTGATAAATAATAACATAGGGCGGTCATTATCAAGCCCATATCGCATTAATTTTCATTAAACTGTCTGTCGATATCGCATTTATTTACATCAGAAAACCACGAATTTTTTACCCAAATAATTGCGCAAATCCTGCTGATGAAGTTTAATTGCTGCCGAAATATCAATTGGAAATGCGGGAAATAATTCCAATGCAATTTTCCCTTATATTTTTATTTCGCCATCGAATGTATCGATTCCGGTTTCAATTTCTGAACCGATCGCACTTCAAAAGCAGGTAATAATAGACACTTTGACGCGGGAGTTGTCACTCGAAAATGGACATGTTCTAATGGAGAAAATGGGAGAGATAGGCGTTGTGGGAACAGAGATGAGCCGCGAAAATTGGCGGCTTTTATACCGGTCCTTCGAATAAAAGCTAAGCGCTTTTTTAGGACTCGTTACTCACTACTGTTTAATTCTCAGGTGTGAGGTTTCATTTCGAGGACTTGTTGCGTACCATCAACAATTAAAAAGAAAAAATGACAATGGGCTCCGTTGAGACAGGCTTTTTGTGTTTCATCTAAATGAAACCACTCCTTTCTTTGATGTGCGATGGCTCTATTTTTATCAGTAATCACAAGTCACAAAGTAGCAAGTTATTTTTTCATCGTAGGGCGAAAATAAACGAATTAGATCAAAACTGAAAGAAAAACTTACCAATTAATTAAACCCTAACCAAAAATATAATTTTTTAAGTCATTCGGAAGAAACGATACCTAATTGTTGCTTTCGGCTAAAAAATACAAAGTGTTTTTAAATGATTGTCATCTGGTCGTCTGTGAATTTCTCATGTAAAATCAAAAAATGCCGCTTCATAGTACTAATGATAAGCATTTAGACATTGAATATTACTATTCTCTATCTATTAAGTCTCCAATTCGCAAATAAGCTTCGATAATAAAGGCATTTTCTAATAGTGTAATAATTTAGTTGCATTTTAAAGAAATTTAAAAAAAATAATTGAAGTTTACAACTGACAGATTTGACATTTGTTGACAGAGGATTTAATTGAGCAGAGCGGCACAGTTTTTTCATATGTAAACTAATTTCAAAGTTAACTAGATGAGAATCATTTAAAAACACATTGTATTAATAAACATCAAATAAACACAATATAATTTTAAACTTTGTAGTCACCACAAATTATGAGATTTAGATCAACTAACATTTTAAGATCTTTAATTAACTTAATATTTTTAGTAAGAAAATGTAGACAAAATATTAATTATTAATAAAAAAGTATCCAAAAACAAAGCCATTTCTACAATTTATTTTATTATTTGGTTCCTTATTCGTAATTAAAAAAAACTTTGAAACAATTAGTTTGAAACAACAACAAATAAATAAATATAAACAAGAGTTTTAGAGTAATAGATGTTTTCGAAAGAAAAAAAAAGAATAAAAGAATTGACAAACAAAATATCAAACGATAGAAAGTAAAATACACAATACATATTTTACTAATTTATTTGTAGCAAAATGTTGCTTCTTTTGTACGAGAATTAAAGTCAACTAATAGGTATGAGATATTTATAAAATAATCGAGAACTTAGCTGAAAAATAAATTTAATAGTGCTCTACAGAAAAAGAAGGTTTGCTAAACATTTAATTGCCATTAATTCGTTGTTTAACAATAAAAAAAATAACCTAAATAATTCAATTCGTTTTCTGGAAATGGAAGTAAAACCGAAGTTAAAAAATTATCCAAAATACAAATTATAATTAGAAACAGAGCTCAAATAATAATTAATCTAAGAATACAAATTAAACAAACGGAGCTCAAATAACAGTTATTACATCATCAAGTAAAAAAAGTTCTTAAATAAGCGAGAAAAATAAGACTGACTTGACCTGACCTGAAGAAAACTTAGCAAATAAGCAAGAATTATAAGAATTTTATTTCATATCCTTTTTTATCATTAAAATTATTTTCTGTAACCTTAAGTTTTTTGATCCGCATTTATTCTAAGATATTTTTTAAAATAAAGTCAAAAAAATTACAAAAACCCAACACAAGCCTGCTTTTTAGCGATATAATTAAACTGTTTCGACAATTTTTTTAATGCGGGAGCAATTCTTTTGAAAATTAACAACAATAATATTTATGTGAAATAAGTATGTATTAATTTTTCAATTCGTGTTAAAAATGTTTGTTTTCTAAATATTATTATTTATTATTAAACAATAGTTTCATCAAAAAAAAATGAATCAAAATATTGAACAAAATATACTAGAATTTTATTTACACTGCAGCTGAAAATACAAATAAAGCAAAATCTAAACATTTTATTACATTTTATTTATTGTTTTAAACCATTTTATTCTTTTGTAATAATAATAATGTTTTGGGTTGGCTTACAAAAATCGTATTAAAATTTGATTCAGGATTAACCTAATTCGAATTGACTTGTCATTGCATTGACAATCGTCAAGTTAATCACAAATTAAAATTTAATTGCGAATTACCGATCTAAAAATTAGTAGACAGTGAGGTTTTTATTTTAGTGGACATAGAACAACACACATAACACTACGTTCAGTTTAAAAAAAATTATATTAATGCATTACTAGAGTTCTTAAATTATTATTATATGGTAAAGTGTTCATTTTACTGAGCCATACATAACATACATAAGACTATTAATTTTATAATTTATTCCGTAAATTAAAATTTTCTTAGTAACCTACATAATTTCCATTTAAATAGTTTTTTAATGTTAAATAAATATAACATATTTATTTATATTTTTTTTGGAACAAAAAACACGAACTGCAAAGCAGTTTAATAAAATTTGTCACGAATAAACAAAGACCCCGATCAACCTAATCAAATATAAATGTAATTCTAATATCCTGCAATAATTATTATTATGACAGGGTTTCGCACGTTTTGTACAAAATAAACAAACATGGGTTCGGAGTTTGCTTTCTAACATAAAATCCCTCATATCGTTCAATTATTTCACCCTTGTTGATATAATAACGGAGAGTAAGATCCTAAATACTTTACTCAAAAATCTACAAATAATTTCCTAATAAATTAAAAGTAAGAAAAAGAAAAATATTTTCTTAGTTTTTTAATTACATGTCTTCCACAAAATAAAAAAATAACTGTTTTCTCAACTTTTATTTGTTCTAAATTTCGTCAAGAATTTTGCAAGAACATAGGAATAAATTTCACGTTATGAACAGCTCTGTCAATGTCACTTATAATCTTATACAGTTAAAAACCATTTGATGTTAAGATTGGATAAAATGCTCGAGAGGCAGGTATGACGTCATAGTTTCAACTTTAAACGAAATAACTTGAGCTAAATAATAGATACAGAGAAATGGTTTTCACTACTGTAATAAGAATTTTAAGTACTATTATTTAAGATAAAGTTATTTTTTAAGTTGACAAAATGCTCGAGAGGTAGGTATGACGCCATAGTTCCAACTTTAATCGAAATAACTTGAGTTAAATAGTAGATACAGAGAAACGGTTTTCACTACTGTAATTAGCGTTTTGAGTACTATTTTTTAAGATAAAGTTGTTTTCTAAATTGCCAATGCCTTAAAAATAATTTTCAAAAATAAAGTAATAACCAGTTTATTACAGCTATTTGAGAAATAAAAAAATAACATATTTTCGTGTTAACTGTATCTTGGTAAACTAATGTTATTCTTTTATTTAGATTCTCTTTTTTGGTTAATTTTTCAATGTTTTTATTTATATGCAACTGTATTAGACCTGACCTGACCTGAAGAAAACGAAGCAATAAAGCAAAGATTTTAATATTTATTTATCACAATCTTTTTTATCATTAAAATTATTTTCTTAAAGCTCTGAATTTAAAAATAACTCTCATAATACTCAAAACAGTAAGAAGATGTAAATAAATATTTCCTCATCAATTTGTTTACGTCTGAATCTGAGCTAGCGTTTTATGTGACTAACCAGCTTGAAGGAGCTGGTGTTCAGTGCAGTAAACACGGCTACAGCGTTTCAAATTCGGAAGTGAACCCTTCACATAAATCTGTGTAAACATCTTAGGCGTAAATGTGTGTTTGGTGACACATTAGAGCTCAATCTGCGACCTAATAAAGTCAAAACTATTCAGATTCCGAACGAGCAAATGTTCTCAGGTGTTGCGCAAAGTAGGAAAGCTTGTTCGCCAAATGAATTTTTGCTTGAAAAAATCCAATTACCCAATAACGGGTTTTAGTAACAAATGGTCGAAAACCCCTCTCATCACTTTAGTCAGAGCGAGTGTTATGAATTTTTTTAATTAAAAATTGGAATTCATGTGGCCGGTGGTGCACATTTAGTGGTAATTACAAATGAAACTTAATGGATCCAATATGCGGATAACGCTGCTCTATTAACCATGCACTAGTGCAGCTTTTTCCTTTTTTGAATTATTTATGAACTCAAGCCGGACCTGGAGCCATTTTTCCATAACTATGGTCCGAAAACGACCCAACAACCATTTCATTCCAGCAAACTGTTAAATTTATTTCCTAACAAAGGAGTATTCCAGCCACAGACAACGACCGGTATTGATTGCCGCAATTGTGACACTAATCACTACGGCAAAGCTTTCGCCCTGTATTTATTACATCGATTATGTTTATTCACTGTCAATTAAAAACAAATCGGAAAATAATTCATTTACGAACATATTACCGCAAAATAAATACAATTAAAACCACAAACATGGAAAAACCTTGACAAATCGTCATCACGAGCCGAAATTAATTTCGCTTTTTTTCGCTGGTTTTCAATTTGCATTTCGGTTATTGAAATTAGCCGACATGCAAATACGATTAATCTTCGATTGTTTAAAAATGATTTTTTGCTTGTTTGGTTGAAATAATGGGAAAACAATCAACTCACATCAACTCGGGCCCCCTCCACTGGGTAGGAAGTGGCCTGGGGTCGGGTTTTTGGTACAAAACGGTAGAATTCTTCGTGGTCTTTGTACCACTTGACTGCGTAGAGGGTGTCGTTGCCTAGGTCGTAGTCGCACTGCAGAAGGGCTGTCTCGCCAGGTACGCGGTACTGGGGGACGTTGACGCGGACCCAACGTAAACCCCCGTTAGTTGACACGGCTGGAAAAAAATATTTTTTATAATAATAATTTAGTGAAAAAAACGAGGCTCAAAAAACTCAAATTTTGTATAAAAATTCGATTTTTCATAAATTCTTCCCGATAAAATTTGCACTCTTCTCACTCCCTGAGACTGATAGCAGTACTAAAAACCAGATTCTAAAATTTTTGAGTTTTTTGATTTTTGACGAATTTTTGGTCGGTTCCACATCCGACTGTTCGCAGCAAATATTTAGCGATTTGATTCTGATTTTACTAAGTAATAAAAAAGTTATTGTTTTTAGTCTAAAAAATTTTAGAATTATGTTAGCCCCGAAAACTCAAAAATCCCAATTTTTTCAAAATATGTGAAAAAATAGTTTATACACTCTTCCATGTCTCTGAAATTGTCTGAAATGTTTTTGTTATTTTTTTCGATTTTTTACGAGGTTTTGGTCAATTTTCAGTCCCCGGAGCATTTATCTCTCTATTAATTATAACTTTGTGTTTTTATGTTTTTCGATTTTTGACGAATTTTTGATCGGCTCCTGGGTATCTGACTGTCCGGAGCAAATATTCTGCAATTCTACTCTGTATTTACTAAGTAATAAAAATATACTGTTCTGAGTTTAAGAAATGTTTTATTTTTTATTTTTTTTATTTGCAACGAAAACTCAAAAATCTCAATTTTTTCAAAATATGTTGAACCGTTCTAATAACTCTCCGTTCGTTATTTGTTGGTCTTTTTAATTATTATTTTTTAATAATATTTTTTTAAACTAAAATAGTTTTCCTTTAATATATAAAATAAAAAAAATACCAAGTGGGTAAACACAAACAAGTCTCAATGCCTCAATTTAAAATTGTTTTTTTTCTGTTTGCAATTTTTCGAAATATTTTTTTAAATTTTGCTAAAATCTTACATTCGTCCTAGTTTATTGATGAGAGTAAACTACTTTTTTGAAAGAAATAGTCATCGTAAAGCGTTTTAATTTTTAACAAACTCAAAACGTCTAAAAACTATATTTTTTGGAATAATTTTCTAATCTAAAATTATTCGATTGGTTTAAAAAATTTTTACCCACGAAAACAAGAAATTCAATTTTTGCAAACTTTATTCAAGAATATTTTATGCGCATTTTGGGTGGCATTAAATTCCCGAGAGTCCTTAATAGTGCAAAACTGGTTAGTTGGTTAGGTTTGGTTTGGTTTGGTTTGGTTAGATTTGAAAATGTTTGAATTTTGTTTTTTTTATTTTTAAATTTTTATCGAAACAGTGTGTTGTCGTTGGATAGTTTTTTTAACTAATTACTTTAAAAAAGAATTGCTTTTCTACAACTTTGGTATTGAAAAAATTAGTAACATCATAAAAAAATAAAAATTTTCAAATTTTTTAGACAACTTTCAAAATATTAGAAACTGAGGATTTCCTTCGGAGACAATCGATTTCTAGGATTATTTAGCATCCATAAAAATACTTGAAAATTTCTTTTTTCAAGTTAAAACGATGAGGACTTAACAAATTAAAAAAGATTCAAATTCTACTTTCACAGAGTTTATTAAAAATTGAAGACAAAACCATCTTTGAAGAGAATGGATCTCCGACATCTCTAATAAAACTTTGTAAAAGTCGACTGAGACTTTGATTATGTAATTGACAAAACAACAGCGTCAGAGAACTTAGAGTTACCAAAAAAACTGATAAGTGTAGAATAGGTAAAATTAAAATTGAAATAAAAAATATGAATTAAATAAAAACTGTTGAAATTTGTTCTTGATGTCAAGAGATTCTTTGGTTTATTTTACAAAATAGTCACAGACTATTATCTACTTAGAAAATGCATAAAAGGGTTAAAACAGATTTTTCTAAAATTTGAGAACAATTTAATGTTTTATTAAGAGACGGTCAAATTAGCTCATTAACAATTTGAAAGCTTTAGTTTCTTGATAAACTTATTATTACTGACCAGTTTAACCTTCTAGCATTACATATGCTTAACAACATAAAAACAAATCTTGAAAAATATTTATAGGAATTATTCGTAATAACTGTACTTTACTTTCAATGATTTTAGAACACGAGCTTTAAAATTATAAGCCAAGAAAAGCTCCAACTAGGCATAACATATTTTACATTTTAAGCAGTTACCTAACTCAACAAAGTTTATTTAATAAAGAACAGTTAACTGGAGAATTAAATTAAAATAGCTTTTGCAGAATTTCGCAGAGTTGAGTAAAACCATTGTGATTTTCTGAAATTAATACAAAATTTGGAGGAAAGTATTTTTTAAGAAAATACCAGAACTGTTTAAAATACTCAATTACTCAAAAACTACATTCACTAGCTTTACAATTTTACTTTACTTTATATAAAAATTTCAGATCTCTTAATTTACCACTTTACAATACAATTTTGCAACTAATAATTTTAACAACTCCATTATAATTAAACGTAAATAAAAATTTAATTTTCTCCAAATTATTCTTTAACGAAACAACACTCTCTGTGTTGGTGTAACGCCGTTAAAAATTAATTAATATGCACCTCACCTACGGCTGTGTGTATAATCAGTTTTAAACAACTTGTGTTGAAAATATTAATCACAAATTCATAGTTTTATAAAACTACTAAAAGAGCATTATCTTCCCATCTCATAATTAATTCACTGTTAAAGAGTTTTAGCTGCTTTTGCGACCACGCTGCACCATTTTTTTAAATAAAAAACATATATTCTAGCAAACTCAAATTTGTATGTTTGTTTAATGATTCATTAATAATAATATTTTAGGTCAATTTTACCCGGCGCATCCACCATTTTTACACCTACGTTTTGTTACAGAAATTAGCACGCTGCTGTATTTTTTAAATACATTGATTATTAAATAAATGCATTAAAAAAATTGAGAACAATAAAGCTAATTTATTTAATTCTAACATCACTCAGTTTTATAAATTCAAATTTTTATCATCAACGCTTTTGTTGAAATTTTCTACTTAAGCAATAAAACACGTACTTAGCATCTAATAAGTTATTTATTAATAAACGATTTGTTTAACAATTTATAAATAATATTTTAGGTTAGTTTTGCCCGGCGCATCCACCATTTTTACACCAACGTTTTGTTATACATATTAGCACGTTGCACTATATTTTAAATACATTGGTTATTAAAAAAATGCATTCAGGAAATTTAAAATCAATAAAGCAAATCATTCCAGCTTAACGTCCTTGCCCGGCGCATCCACCATTTTTACACCTACGTTTTGTCACAGAAATTAGCAATAATTTTATTATAAAATTTGAAAACATTCCATTTCGTAGTAAAATCGATTGAACCAAATGATACTGCAAGTAAAATCCACTCTCTAGTTAAAACCTCCAACTTTTTATCTTCGACGTTTCCGTTCAATCTCTATTCAATTAATAGTACACCACGCAAATACTACCTCTTTGAAAGCCTTGCATTCGATCTTGTTCCTGCAGCAGATTATCCTCTTTTTTTTCGTTCGTTCTCGTGTCTTGTTTCGCTTCGACGTTAGAAACGCTTATTTTATTCATTTATTCCGAAACCATAAAAACGCGAAACGAGAAGCGTAAATTAACATCACTGATGACCATAAAAATAACGGTAATTGCGCCAGATTCGAGAACGCAAGATTATGAAAAAGAAAACTAGAATTAAAGGGAAATAGTTTAAATCTCCTTTGAATTAATTTAAATTTCGGGCCTTTTCCAGCCAATTGACTTAATCCGCGAGTGGCTTCAATCGAAAATTCCGCAGAGAATTGTTCGTTAAACCGATTAGTTTAATTCAATATCAAACCACACGTTGACTCACTTCTTGTCCAATTATTACGTCAAAAAATCGACAATTAAAACTATCGTAACTAAAGCTTCAAAGATTATTATGTTTCAGCTCAATTTTTTTTTCTGAAATGACTCTTGCTTTACACATGTTTCCAACTTCCGCACAAATTTTATCGAGTGTCCCTTGCCACGCCCTCTTTGCGGTCCATTATAACCGGATAAAAGCCAGAAAACGTCCCTCTTTTCGTCTATTATTGTTTTGAAGTGCGTCTCATATTTCACTTTAACGGCCTTTAGCGTTAAAAGTGAGCATGGTGTAATGGGGCGGCGTTAAGAAAGAAACATTAGGTAAAATTTGCCGACGAATAAACACAGGTATAACGCAAGGAAACGGTTAATTGTCGGGCCCCGCTTGAGAAGACGCAATTAACTGAAATGGCTTAAGTTGGAATGACGCAAACACAACACATTTGTATATATTCGGAGGCCTCTAATTTGGACCGAATTATTGTTATTAGAAGGTGCTTAAGGCCCGGAGAAAACGGGATTTTTCGAGGAAGGGGTAAATTATTGCTGAGAATAATTGAAAGTTTGCAGGAAAGGAGAACGATTCCGATTTTCAAGTTGGGCGGAATGGGGAAATTTAGACGAGGCTGTTATTACCACCAGGAACTGGAAATAAGAAATTCGGAAAAGTTTGTATTTGTTTAATGTGGTTATTTATGCAGCGAGATAAATAATTGGCAATGTTTAGGGTGTAAACACATTAAAATTTGTTAAAGCCTCTTGGTTAAGTGATCAAATGGAAATAACTTTTGACAAAATTTTGAGTCAGCTGTTCGGTTACAAAAGTCGTTGGTTTTACTGCCACATGTAAAAATTTTTCTCATCATAACAACGTTAATTTATCTTTATTAAATATTGACCATAATAACAAATTAATTATTAAATATTATAATTTTTCCGGCGCATCCACCATTTTTGTAACTTGTAAATAAGATTAAATTAATAATTAAATAACACAGAGGCACTAAAAATGATAAAAAAAACTTATTGATTTAAAAGCTAAGCAGGCATATGAGTGAGCATTATTACATCTTATTTTTAAAAACGAGTAACTTTATTTTTCAATAATTTGTTTTAACGGATAGTATAAATATATTAGTGAAAATATACAAAGTAACAATAGTCACACTGAAATTTGCATTCTTAAATGTTTATATTTTTCTGAACGCATGCGAATTTTTCTGATTTTTTTTTACAATGCCATGTGATAAAATGAATATTAACGAATTTACAAAAAACATAAATATTTTAATTTACAAAATTTTTTATTATTTCTAGCGTCTATCTAAAATAAATAATGCTTGTAATGATGTTTCGTGAAAACGTATCGCTAGTCTCAAAAATAAATCTTAATTTTTATTTAATTATTGATTTTTACAACTAGTTTATTGCTTTTATTAATTTTAGCTTAAGGAATAACAAAAAAATTCTAAAAATAATTACATGCACAAAAACAATATAAATTATTTAATAGCAAATTAAAGTTGGTGATTATTGTGTGATTATTTTTTTTAAGACAAAGAAAAAAATAATTTTGTAATCCCATTTTGTATCTATTACCTCTGAAGATGTCAGGAACGTGAAAAAAATAGTCTGTAAAAAATAAAGTACTCCGTAAAATATATAACAATATTCCAGACATTTATGTCATTATTGAAATATTTCGTACAGTGACCAGAACAACTCATTTTTAAAATATAAAAAGTTTAAAAACATTAAATTCGAAAAAATTTAGTGTGTTTTTAGTACAAAACTTTTTGTACACTGAGATACTATTTAATTAATTTAAACTTAAATACATCTAGGTCAAGTCAGGTCAGGTCTACATTGGCTTATAAATCTAAACAATTATTAAAATAATTACTATTTCTACCGTCATTCTAATACAAATAATGCGTAAAAAAATTATTTAATTAATTATTTTTACTACAAGCGCCACTTTTTTTGTATGTGCTTTGAAGTTTTTAGACAAACTAACTTTTACTTAACTATACTCGGTTTAATTTCATAAAAACCATTTTGGTGCAAATAGCGTACTCTTGGCATTAATTTTTATACGAGTTGTCATGGAAACAGGTTAGTCATCACAAATGGTTTTTATCAAAGTGATCCGAAAGTAAGTATATTTATTTTAGAATGCCATAAGAAAAAAATATGTTTTCTGTGAAGCGATTTAAAACTAATTAATTAATTTCAGTTATAAAGAATAGTAAAAAAATACATGCATACAAAGAAATATAAAGTATTTTATCTCAAATGCTGATTTCTGTCATTCTGTGTTATAATTTTTTTATGTAGGAAAATAAGCAGTATCACTATGTCATTATTAAAATCTGCCGACAGTGACCAAGATTGTCCATACAATTTTTTGCACACTTTTTTAAAGTATTTGTATAATAAAACCAAAAATAAAACAAATCGAGAAAATGTATTGCCTTTTCAGTTCGAAATCTATTTTTAAGCACATTTTAGTTAAAACTAAAGTAAATTCAAAATAATCTCTCTTCTAGACTATAAATTTAAAAAAAAATTAAGAATCTAGTGCCAATTTTTCCATTATCATTAACAATTAGAGCTGAAACAAATTTTGGTAAAAAAAAGAAAATAACAAAACGTAAGATCGAATCTACGGCAAAACATTTTGAACACTAAATATAATTTTTTAGTGTACATGACATTTAATAATAAAAATAAAAATAGGTAATAGAGCAATATTTTATTTTATTATTTGTTTGTTTCATTTACTAGATTTTTTCTCGTTATTTCTTACTCGTAATTACTCTCTCGTAGTAAATTTTGAAATCGCTTTTTTGTGGTTATTGCAAGAAATTAAATGTGATAGGAGTTAACATTTGGCATTTTGAATTTTGAAACATATGCAAATAGGTTAAAATAAAAGAACTTTTGTTTAAAAAAGGTGCGACAATTTATTGCTTAGTTTGTTATTGTCCCTAAACCATAGAAAGCTTAAAAAATAAAAAAAAACGTGAGTCTATGACAAAATAATCAAGACATTATATCAATTTTTTTGTGCATAAGACAGGATAGAGTTTATTTTGTTATTTTTTGTTTGTTTTATTAGTTTATTGTATTTTTTCATGTTTTTTCATTCGCGATTAAAATTAACGGTAAACTTAAATGGTGCAACTAACTTATAAACTAAATAGTAATTATCTCAAAAAATCTTGGAGTGGTCCAAAGTCCTTGACCACATAGTTCTCAGCTTGAGGAAGTTAACTGAACATTATTCTAAACAGACGAAACTTTTTTACTTCAACCACCTTCCAACAAACAAAGCAAAGTTTACATTAAGACAGCAATAAAAATGAAACATTCCCTTCACAAAAACAATAAAAATTAGTTTACGCTTTCTGGGTGTTAAAACTTTAGTGTCACTTATTAATTGAAAATAATCTTCCTAACAAAATCTTTCTCAAGGAAACGTTTCAAGTTTAATTTTCAGGTCATTTCTTCTATCTAAACAATTTACCTTAGTTATAATACGCTCTCAGACACTCTTTATTAACTCTTCATAAACAAGATTCTATACAATTTTCCTCTATTTTCAATTTCTTAGTTGCTCTATTGTATGAAAAATAAATGAGTTGAAATAGCAATTTTCTTATCGACTTTTAATTCTAATGAATTTTTTAGGACGAAATCGAATACAAGTAAAAATACAAGACATCGACCAATTTTTTTAGTTTATTTATTAAATTAAGTCATTATTAATAATTAGCAAAGGTAATGCTTGGCCATTTTAGTCGATAAAATCTTTAACGTAAACATATAGTTACTGTGTTCATCCCTTTCCGGGTTATTGATTCAAATAAATATTTAAGGAGTGTTTCGACACATAATGATCAAAGGTAAAGCATGTGTCGGTGAAGTAAATCGATTCCAATAATATAAAATGTGTAATAATGCCTCTCATTTTGATTACGTTTAATATAAAAATCGAAAAACATTAACTAGTGCTATCATCATTTTATTAAAATATTTTGCACAATTTAATAATTAAATTAGGTAAATACATAAAAAAACTCACCCTGGATAACACCCCACAGGAGCACGTTCACCGCCAACTTCACCACCATCGACGCCATCGTCGGCTCGTTACACCCCTTTCACATCATCACTTTTTCCTCCCTTAATTGAGATTAAGCGCGTTTTATTGACTCGACCCGCGAAAAATTCCATCAAGAGAATTTAATCCTTCGTGGAAATTCCTCGCACTTGACAGTTTGAAATTCGTCCTGAAAAAAATCATTTATCGATTACTTGAATTTTTCGTAATAAGCGGGCGAATTTTTACGACATGGTAATTGAATTCAGTGCATAAAATTCCTGACTTGAACTTGAACGTGCGTTTTTTGGTAGCAAACAGGGCTCGGCACTCAAATATGCAAAATATCTTGAGCGCTTGAGGGGCGTTTCGCAAATTCGCTTAATTATTCTTCGGCGGAACATCAGTCAAGGGAAAGTTGGCACACGGCAAATTACCACTAAAAGCTCATGTTACACTGCTACTTAAATATGATATAAAGTCATATCCGCAGCTTGCTACTTTAAGAAGCATGTTAATTAATTTTGTATGAGATTAGCTTGGCCCGTCTTCCTCAATGTTCCCGGAGATCCTTTAAGCAGATTCATACTAAGCGAAAAATGCACCCAAGACCGCGAACAAAATTAATTAAACGATTCGGAATTACAAGTCTTTAGCTAAGATGGGGCTCCAGCAGCAAATTAATAGCCGCTGTTTCGTCCTACAAATTCTTGCACTTGGGGAAAAACGGTTCCAACATTTTTGGAATCGTTTAAAAGTTTTAAACTTTTGGCTACGATTTAACATTTTAGTTTATTACAATTATCGCTGGGAAATAATAAAATATATTATGCTTGTCACAGTGCCAATTAGGTTTGGCGTCGTTTTCAAAATTTGTTAAAGCAATAAAAATAAAAATAATGTTCGTACATAAAAACACAATATAATTCTGTGCCAAACTAAAAAATTAAGTTTACTTTTTAATAAAAATTTATAACAAGCATGTGGAGTCTTTCAAATAAAAAAATTCTTTCTACAAAAAGTGTGTTCAAAAGATTATAACTTAGACAATTAGAAACAAATTTTGTTTGATTTTTCAAATTTTGAAACCAATACGATTAAGTTCAGCTGATACTGCAATATTTTATAAACAAATTTTCGAATCAACTTTTTTTAAGACTACAGTGAAACAGTTTTGTTGGGACGTAATAAAACCTACATTAAAATTTTACACCTCTAATAAGTGGACATCTCTCTACAACGGACAATTAACAATTTTTTATCGATGTCCGTTATTGAGAGGTTTTACTGTATTAGCAAATGTTTAAAAACCCAGTTTAACTAATTTTAGTGTATTATTTCCAAAGTATCAAGTACTCTCACTGATAAATAAAATAACATAAAATTTAATGATGTACCTAAGAAAAAAATTATGTTGTTGGTTTTCTCTTACACATTTATTAATAATATATAAAAAACACTTAGTAAATCACAAATATGAATGTTAAATAAATGTTCTTGTGCCAGTGTAGAACTCAAAAGTTACAACTACAAGGTATAAATAATTGCATTTTTTCTTTACTAAAACATGAAGCATTTAGTTATGAAAAACTGTATGTCTATAATTCATTAAAAAACTAATAATTTTTCCATTTCTGTTAAAACAAGTTTAAAAAAATAAAACAATTAACAAGTCAACTTCATCAAAATGTATATAAAATTTTTACAAGTAAAAAAGGCAAAACCTATATTTTTTTATAAATCAAATCAAAAGCTTAACAAATATTAACAAGTTAGGCAGACCAAAAGTCAGATTAGAAAGAATTTGGATGAATCAGTGTTTGGAGACGCAATTTAATTATTTATTGTTATATAATTTTGCTAGTGTCAGTCTTAAAAAAATTACAAGAAAATTGATGGTATATTAAAAAAATTTTTCTTAGGTCTTTCTTTAAACATTTAGTAATTTAAAAAAAAACAATTAACGAATCAAAAACATAAATATTATATTATTATGTTTCCATGTCAGTAGAGAAAAATGTAGTAATTCGTATTTAAAACGTGTAGAATTCAAAAATACCAAAACATGGAAAAAACTTTTTAAATTTCAACATTTAATGTATGTTGAAATAGTGATTTAATGATACAGAATTGTTTAATACATTATAAAACAGTCTATTTCTAGTCTATAATTAGGTAATAGTAAGTATACTAAAAAATCTGCTCAAAAGTCTTGTTTAAATCTTTAATAATAATATAAAAATATATAAAATATAAAAAATCAATATAATAACAATTTTGAAAGTTATTACATGTTTTCCTGTCAAGTCTTAAAAACTGTGGTCATACGTTTTTGAAACGACAGAATTCAATTGCTTATTCTTTACAAAAAAATAAATTAATTAATCTGAGAAAAAAAATTAAAACTATACGGTGATATAGAAAAAAATTTTTCATTATGTTCAATTATGTTGACTTTTTCACAAAATCAATGTAGATTATCAACAAACATAAAGCTCTTCAAATAAAGCTTAATTTTTTTACAAATCAAGACAAAAATTCAACAAATATTATATTAGCTGATCAGAGAATTGATTAGAAAAAAAAAATCAGATATTGGTATTTATTTTTCTAAGAAATTTCTAGAAAAATTCTTTAAATTATATAAGTAACTGCGTAAAAATGCAATTTAACTATTATAGTATTTTGCAAAGTGTAAAATAAGCTTACCGTCAAGCAGAATAAAAAGAAAACTAATTGTGTTTTAATATTTTTAAACATAATATTAATAACACCAAATAAATTAAAGAAATCAAAAATCTGAATGTTATATGTTTATTAGCCAGCTCAAAAAAATGTAGTTTTTGTTTTTTTTAAACATCTAAAACCTAGAAGTTGCCAAATACCAAATACTCTTTATTAAAAAAAAATAAAGAGAAAAATTTATAACGATATGGTTATATGTATAGAAATAATAATTATAATTTGGATTACAATACGTTAAAGTAACATTTATTTCTTTTTGTCAAAAAAAAGTTAAAAAATTTAAAATTAATATAACGTAATTGCTACTAATTAAAACGTAGTTTCTCTTATTCTTCTGAAACTGTTTTTTTAATTATTTCAAAACAAACAAATGTCTAATATATAATTTTATGCCCTTTTTTCACTTAGAAAAATTCTCTACTAGCGAGCTAAATAATCTAATTAAACGTAAAATGTAAACGTTCATAATTAAGAGATTAATTTATCGCACACTACGTCCTGAATGATTAAAATATGTTAAAGTGTTTCTATTTGAATTTGCTATTTAGTAGTTAGCGTAATTGACTTTCAGATTATTACTGTAAAAACAGCATAATTTAATGTTGTTGATAACAACTACCTGTACTGTTAGATAATTATACGATAGATAAAAATGCTACAAATAGTACGCCAACATCAATATCATTAAATCTATTATGAATACAATCAAAACATAATTATTCGCTGGGCTAAAATTTTAATAATTCTACAATTTAATTACCGCACAAAAGATCCAAATAAAAATCAACACAGACGGCTACCAGCTCATTTACTCTCCTCAAAGAAAAATTAATTAACGAGACGTAACAGTCGCAATTTTTCTTGAATTTTTGCGGCGTATTTATAGAGCAAACACACTATCAATTAAGGGAGCGAAAAGGCCCTTTGTGTTTTAATTAGGCGAGCTTTTCGCAAATTTGCATAGCACTATTATTGTTAGAATGCAAGACAAATCAATAATAATAAGTAATATTTTTTTCCCTCTAATCAAAACATAATGGAAGTGTCAGCAATTTCTTTCACCATATTATCTTTAACAGCATTACTTTTTATTAAAGAATGTTAATAATAACAACAAATTAATTAGTATTTGTCAAATTACAAACTGTTACAATTTTCCCGGCGCATCCACCATTTTTGAAACACTTTGAATACATACCACAGAAACACTAAAATACTTTATAAACATTATTACAAATAAAATTTTAAAAATCCTATTTTGTATATAAATTGTAGTTAGATTTACACTAATATCAAGGATCGCAAAAGTAGATCGTTCCAAAATCGGATGTAGCCTCGTCTATTTTTGTATTTGTGTTGATTTAGGCGAGCTTTTCGCAAATTTGCATGCCACTATTATTGTTAGAATGCAAGACAAATCAATAATAACAAGTAATATTTTTTCCCTCTAATCAAAACATAATGGAAGTGTCAGCAACCCGTTGGTTTTTCTCGAAACTCCAGGGGTTGAAATTAATAATGACAAGGCTTGTAATTACACCCTTGGGTGTCACGCTGCCGGTCGTCGTTCCGTAAGGGTTAGGGGTAAGTTTTCTCTACTAGCGAGCTAAATAATCTAATTAAACGTAAAATGTAAACGTTCATAATTAAGAGATTAATTTATCGCACACTACGTCCTGAATGATTAAAATATGTTAAAGTGTTTCTATTTGAATTTGCTATTTAGTAGTTAGCGTAATTGACTTTCAGATTATTACTGTAAAAACAGCATAATTTAATGTTGTTGATAACAACTACCTGTACTGTTAGATAATTATACGATAGATAAAAATGCTACAAATAGTACGCCAACATCAATATCATTAAATCTATTATGAATACAATCAAAACATAATTATTCGCTGGGCTAAAATTTTAATAATTCTACAATTTAATTACCGCACAAAAGATCCAAATAAAAATCAACACAGACGGCTACCAGCTCATTTACTCTCCTCAAAGAAAAATTAATTAACGAGACGTAACAGTCGCAATTTTTCTTGAATTTTTGCGGCGTATTTATAGAGCAAACACACTATCAATTAAGGGAGCGAAAAGGCCCTTTGTGTTTTAATTAGGCGAGCTTTTCGCAAATTTGCATAGCACTATTATTGTTAGAATGCAAGACAAATCAATAATAATAAGTAATATTTTTTTCCCTCTAATCAAAACATAATGGAAGTGTCAGCAATTTCTTTCACCATATTATCTTTAACAGCATTACTTTTTATTAAAGAATGTTAATAATAACAACAAATTAATTAGTATTTGTCAAATTACAAACTGTTACAATTTTCCCGGCGCATCCACCATTTTTGAAACACTTTGAATACATACCACAGAAACACTAAAATACTTTATAAACATTATTACAAATAAAATTTTAAAAATCCTATTTTGTATATAAATTGTAGTTAGATTTACACTAATATCAAGGATCGCAAAAGTAGATCGTTCCAAAATCGGATGTAGCCTCGTCTATTTTTGTATTTGTGTTGATTTAGGCGAGCTTTTCGCAAATTTGCATGCCACTATTATTGTTAGAATGCAAGACAAATCAATAATAACAAGTAATATTTTTTCCCTCTAATCAAAACATAATGGAAGTGTCAGCAACCCGTTGGTTTTTCTCGAAACTCCAGGGGTTGAAATTAATAATGACAAGGCTTGTAATTACACCCTTGGGTGTCACGCTGCCGGTCGTCGTTCCGTAAGGGTTAGGGGTAAGTTTTCTCTTACGTATTTTTTCATGGTTATTGGATGTGCTTTATCATGGGGTAATGAGAGAGACGTCAGGTTATTACATTTGGGGTTTTTACAGCGACTCCAATCGAATTCTGCGGGATTAATTAATGGAGGGAAAAATACATTGTAATGAGGTTGTTAGAGGATGCTTCGGAACAAAAAATAAGAGAAGTTTTGGTCGCGTTTAATTAATTTCGTTATTTCGACGCTTGCTTGCTTGCTTCAATGGAGAGCTGGAATTTGAGGCGACAGTGCATAACAAAGGAGTGAAAAAATGTTATTCCACGTCCTTATAAACGAGTGAGGTGTAATTGATGCTTCAAGGTTTGACAATTTTTTTTCAAAACTACTGTAAAATTAATCAATTCTAATTTATGTTTTAACATTTTTATTTTATTCTCTATTTGCTTTAGGAATTAATTTATTGCCCCATTTCGCTAAAATTGCGATGTATGTTTCAGAAAATTCGATACTATAAATAAAAATTATTCAACTAGCGCGGATCTGACACCCTCCGAACGCATTAATATAAATTACAGTTACCAGCAATTTAAACTCGTTATTTATTCATCTGTTGATATCCCAAAGTCAATTAAATTCGAACAAAAAGTTATTTCCCGAATTTTTCCAACTTTGATTTATTTGTCTGCCAACTAATTGTTGGTTGTCCAACCTGACCTGCTTGGAATTTATGGAAAAGGAGAAAAATGTGATTGATTTTATTGATAAACAGGCAAGTTAACGATGTTACTTGTGTTGTGATTACGACGCTAATGGTCAGTTTTTCCAATTAGTTGGAGAATAAACACGTCACAACGGAGAAAAATGTGTCACTTACAATAATGATGTCACACTAAGTAGAGTAGGACAAACAATTCAAGACGTTTTAGCATAAATTTTTAATTGCGACTCATTACAAGGAAATTTGCTTAAATCTAAGCCTGTTTGTGTCCAAATTTTAAGGTTAATAGAAAATAGATAATAAAAGAAAATGAAACTCAAAAAAGTATCTTTTTTTTAAACACTGTCTAAGATCGTTTTTTGTTATTTTCTATGTCGTTAAGAACAAAAGTTGATAATTGATTTTGATTGATTACTTCGGATTTATTTACTGTAACTTTTTGTGTCTTGTGTTTTTTACATACTTTCGGAAAAAGGATTATAGTTCAGCGACAAACAATTTTCGAAAAGATTGCTAACAAATCCTTTAATTTTAGATATGTAATTTGTTGATAAATTTCTTTCACAAATCTCCAGTTAAAAATATTTTAGTTTTGTTGGTTAGTTTACCCGTAATTAAAAAAATTAATAAAAAATCAAAAAATTCTAAGCACAATTTAAGCCTAATTCTACCTTACAGACTTTGAAGTGTTCTTAAAAGTTTTCTAAGAATCAGCTTACGGATTTCAAAAACTAGAAAAAAAACGATTTAATTGAACTAATTCAACGATTTATTATTGGATAACATTTTTTGTATTTTTCGTAAAATTCGAGCGAGTGAAAATAATCAAATATAAATATACCGATTTATCATTTTTTACTGTCAACAACTGTAGTCTCCAAAATAACTTGCAATTAAAGTTTATTTTGCACCTAAATATTAATGATAATAATAATAAGAAGTTAATTTGTAATATGTTAAATTATTATTAAAATTTTTGCGGCGCATCCACCATTTATTGTTATTATTTTTATTTAGTATTTATATGTAGATTCAAAATAACATAGAATTAATAACAATTATGATGAACGTTTTTTTAAAGATGAACGCAAGCAGTTTAAAACACATAATCACGTTTAAAATCTGCAATTTGATTATTTAAAAAAATCCTCAAAAAAATTTCTCTGGTAATTTGCACTTTGCACTGAATGCAAATAAAAAGCAATTTTAATTATATGTATATAAACAAAACAACATTCTTTTAGCGAGTTTGGATAATTAAAACACTTGCAATTTTTTTCAATAACACCTAAAATTAAAACCTTAGACAAACTTTAATTATCATCAAGAATAGCAAACTTTTTTAATTTCAGAGATGCTGTTTTATTGTTAGATCTAAAAATTTCTTTTACCGTAACATTTTCAACAATATTACTTTTTAAATATTGATAATATAAACAAATTAATTAGCAATCTGTTAAATTACATTTAATATTACTTAAAACTTTCCCGGCGCATCCACCATTTTTGTTTGATTCTGTGTACATAAGATGATGACTAAACAAATTTTTAAAAAAAAATTGCACGTCTGGTAATTTGCACTGAACGTAAATGAAAGACAAATTTAATTATAGATGAGCAAAACAAAATTCTTTGAACGAATTTGGATGATTCAAACACTTTTTCTTTAAATTTTTCTTTAAATAATACATACACTTAAAAGCACAGATAAACGTAAATTATCATTAAAAATAGAAAATGGTTATGTTTTAAATTCGGTTGTTTTACTGTTAGAAGTATTAATTTCGTTGTAAAATTTTTAACAACATTACTTTATAAACATTAGTAATAAAATACAAATTAATTAATAATTTGCCGAAATATATAACGTTAAAATTTGTCCGGCGCATTCACCATTATTGTTAAAACTTTGTGTACAAGACATTGTAACGTAAAATCTGCAATTTAATAATTAAAACAAATTAAAAAAAAATTTAATTTTGGTTATTTGCACGGAACGCAAACTGAAGACAATTTCAGTTATAGATGAGCAAAACTGCATTCTTTAGCGTATTTGGATGATTCAATCACTTGGTCTTTTCGTTAAATAACGTCAACATTTAAAAGCACAAATAAACTTAAATTATCATCAAAAATAGCAAAATTATTTCGATTCAAAGTCGGTGGTTTCACTGTTAGATGTAATTTTTTTTTCACCGTAACATCTTTAACAGCATTACTTTCATTAAAGAATATTAACAATAACAACAAATTAATAAGCATTTGTCAAATTACAAACTGTTATAATTTTCCCGGCGCATCCACCATTTTTGTAACATTTGGATACGTACCACAGAAACACTAAAATACTTTTTGAAGCATTATTATCAGTAAAAATTTCCAAAAACCTATATTGTGTATTAATTGTAATTAGATTTGCACTATTATCAAGGATCGCAAAAGTAGATCGTTGCAAGATCGGATGTAATCTCGTCTATTTTTGTCCAAGTCATTTGGGAAATCATTTTATTTTAAAAACCAACTTGGGTTCAAGTTGCTTATTAATATAAAGCCCTGTCAACACTATGCTTAAACTTTGAACTTTAGGGAGTTTAGAAGTTTGCTTATAGACCTCTATTCCGTTGTAAATTATTCTATTATAGCGAACCTTTTGTCAGAAAAACAAGCCCAAAATCAAACTGCGCTGCAACAATGGCAGAAGCAGCACAAAAAACAAAATTATTAAAAAAATCGTAATAATATTCTCTCGTATTTTATTTTTGGTACGCGGTTAATGAATATATTTTTTGTTGTTTATATTCTGCGGCATCGAAATCCCTGCGTGCTACAAACCGAATATTCTATAATTGAGAGCTCACCGTAACAAATGATAATTAACGGCGGTATTGTGTGGCCGTGTTACATCCCTTAGCAGCAAAAGTGGCACGCATGATGGCTGTTAAAGTGTAATTTCGTCGGAACTATTCTGTCATCGCCATTAATTTAAATAAGGGCATAAAACACAAATGCGTTCAGTTGGGGCAAAAAAGCGGGGCTGCAGTCAAGGGGTTGCTAATTCCACCAACAATCTGATTTCGATTGCAGGTCGTTACCTGCAATATACAGGGTGACCCAAGGGTATGTAATCGGTCTGCTATTTACAATATTGCCATTTTGTTTTTATTATACGATAGATCGACTTAAAGTACACAAACTAAATATATTTTAATCATACACATACAAATTTTCCAAAAATGGTTAATTCCAGATTATATTCAAGACGTAATAATGTTTACAAAAGTATTTGCTTCTAGTTTTAGTTATTTTTAGTGCCTCTGTGTTATTTAGTTGTTAATGCAATGTTATTTATTAGGTACAAAAATGGTGGATGCGCCAGGAAAATATAGTTTTTAACAATTAATTGTTGTTATTATAAATTTTTAGCAATAAAAAAAATAAATAATGTTGTTAACGATGAAACGTTGAGAAAAATTTTTACACATGGCAGTAAAACTAGATGTTTCTAACAGAATAATTTTGCGTTTTATTATAGTGTAAGTATTGTTTAGAGAAAATATCAAGTATTATAAAACATCATTTGCTTTCCTATTTGTATTTTATAAAAACATTTTTTCACTTACGTTCAACATGACTTTCCAGAAATTAATTTTTTTTAAGATTATTTCTTGATTCTAGAGTAGCAAACTGCAGCAACTATTAAAGCTGTAATATTGTCTAACAAAGAACCAAAGTATTTGCGGCAAATTTAAAAAAAATTTTATTACAATATTTAGTATTTCTGAGTTAAGTAATTTTTAATTCCCCAGTGTTTCTAAAAAATGGTGGATGCGCCGGGCAAGGATAATAGTAATATCGTAAAATAAATTATCAATTAATTTTAACAAACAAAAAAATTAGACATTTTTCAAAACAGTCCTTCTAATACAATAGTAATCAAAAATTTAATATAATTTAATTTTGAGAAAAATTTACTTTAGTAATTTGTTTTGACCTAAATTTTTAAGTTAGAATTTTATAAATTTAAATCTTTAAATGATTACTGTTTAAGTATATGCATGTGTTGTTTAACATAGGCAACTTTGCAGAAATTTTCCAAAAATTGGTCTTTTTTATAACGAAATGTTAAATAATTCTAAAACGAAAAGAGATAGACCCATAACAGTTTATATAAAGTTACATTATTTTTTTGCGTAGAATGTCATCGTACAAAAATATATATAAAGTTCCATTTAAAAAAATCTTACTTTGGTTCACTACCAGGGTTTAATAACACCCCTGGATCACCCTGTATGTTAGTAAGAGGTAAAAAAACCTGATAAAAAATGAATCCTTATCGACTTCGTGTTAATGTTTATTTGATATTATTTTAAAAATTGTTGTTTTGGGAGGAGATTTTTTGGGGGTTGTTTTAGCCCTTTGACAGATTATTACAAAATGTGGGGCGTTTCTCCCCCGTTTGCTTACACGACGTTCCGTTTAAAACATTTTAATTAGCTGACTTAAACCGTTTTCTATTCGGAGCGTGAACGAGAGCCGGGATTTAATTCATTTTCGGCGAAACAAAAGGAGAGTTGTAAACAAGTTTAGGAATTTTCGACGTTAAAGTCTTCTTGGGGTTTAATGGTCAATAATCTCCGCATTATACTTACAGTATTGAAATGGCGGACAGATCCCGACGGTATTCCGGGCACGTGCGCTTATCTAACTGATAAACCAAGGACTAGGTCTTGGCACGAATTGATGATACAGCGAAAATTTTACACAGCTACAAATAGGCGCTTGGCAAGACTTTTCCATTCAGCACCAAATGCCTTGTGCTCAAATTTAAACTAAATAATTCCAAATAATGACATTAAAATTTCGGACCAATTGACAGTTTTTGCATATGAGGCTTTTTGAAGGTTCTTGAATCGAATTTTGAAAGTTTGAATTTTTGGATTTTTTGAAGACTATATCTCCCAAAAAACAGTGGACAGCATAATTGTTACACTTTTGGTTTAATAAACATAAAATTATGTGCTGAATACAATGGTAGAAGTTTAAACGTTCTACGATGAATAGTTTTCGAGAAAAAGTCGCTTGAACTCGTGGAAAATCTAGAGCTGCTCAGATTGACCGCCTTATCTTTAAAGTGACGTAAATTAATAGCACAATTAGCCTGAATAAACCTCTTATTTCCAGAGTTATTATTATTCTATTTATGTTTTTTTTTTAATAAAAGCTAAAAACGTCACTGCGAACAAAATCTTTACACAAATCTAGATTTTGACTATTCAAAAAATTAAAAACAAAGAAAATAGATAGCTATAAAATAGCAACGCTTGATCGCCTACCACAAAAAAATAAAAAATAAAAAACTGCAGAGTGAATTAATGTATTTTTAACAATTTTATTTATAAGAGTCTATAAGCAACCTTCAAGACTTATTAAGGTTTCAGTTTTAAGCATAATGTTGAAGTTAATGATATAAATTATAATTTATATTGCCACTGTTTTAAAAATAACAAATTGCATATTGTTTTAAAAACGTTCTCAATATAATAATGATCACAAAAGTATTTGAAGTTTTGGTGTTATGTAAATTCTTAATTTTTTTACTTGCTATAAAATATGGTGGATGCGCCGGGAATATTCCTATAGTAATTTTACATCTGACACTAAAACCGCAGAAATCGTAACGAAATAATTTTGCGATTATTAATGTTATAATTCTATAAGTGCTGTTTAGAGAAAGTAACAATTATAATAAAGTTGTCTTATAAAAAATGTCTTACATCTGTGTTCAATGCCAATGCCTGAAATATTTTTTTTCTCAAGGATTTTTACATTTTTACAGCAGATTTAACAAAACTGTAATAATGTATTTGCTTCTAATGGTAAACTTTCTTTGTTACCATTATTCGCATTATCTACCAGTTATAAATATTGGTGGATGCGCCGGTTAAACTAATAGTATCTTTGAAACTAAGAAACCTTTTATCAAAAAAATAGTAAAACATATTTTTATAATTAGTCATTGACTGCAAAAATTGCAATAAACTTATTAAAATAAAATTGATCATTTTTTATAATTTTTGACCGCTTTTTTCTAAATCTTCACCAGCTTTTTTTCTGACTTTTTTTGTGTCTTCAAATATCTTTTTGTAGTTTGGGTGAAATATTTTTCAATCCATTGTTATAAATAAATAAAACATAAAGTTGCTTTCTCAAAGCGTTCGCGAGATGTTAGGGAAGTTATGTTTTTTTTTTAATTCAAATTTTAATTCGCACTTTCATTAAAGGTAAAATACTTAACAACAAAATGCAACAAAGATGTAAATGCAAAATGTTTTTGACAAAAAATTGTAAATTATGATTATTTCAAAATACACAACTTGATACATTGTATAATTGTTTCAAATTGTTGGAAATAATTACGTAAGTAAACCAGTTTTTAAGCCCAGAAAACATCGGCCAACAATTTAAGTTTAACAGTCGTTAAAGCTTCAATATTGTTTGAAAAAATGTCAAGTCCAAATTCGCATAAAGTTTGCTACTTTGCTGAATTACAGCAATTTTCTCTCATTTGTATTTTTTTCTTTTAAAAAATAATACATGTTATATAGAAATGGCTAATTCTAGATTTTATTCAAGACGTAATAATGTTTACAAAGGTATTTGCTTTTAGTTTTGGTTATTTTTAGTGCCTCTGTGTTACTTAGTTGTTAATGTAATGTTATTTATAAAGAGCAAAAATGGTGGATGCGCCAGAAAAATATAGTTTTTAAGATATAATTGTTGTTCTTATCAATATTTAACAACAAAAATTAATAAATGTTGCTAGCGATAAAACGTTGAGAAATTTTTTTACACATGGCAGTAAAACTAGATCTTTATAACCGAATAATTCTGCGTTTGATTATAGTTTAAGTATTGTTCAGAGAAATTATCAAGTATTATAAAGCATCATTTGCTTTTCTATTTGTTTATAATAAAAACTTCTTTTCATTTACGTTCAACGTAACTTTCCAGGAATTAATTTTTTTTAAGATTTTCACTTGATTTTAGAGTAGCAAACTGCAGCAACTATTAAAACCGTAATATTGTCTAACAAAGAATAAGTAGTGTTTGCGTCAAAATTTAGGAAAATTTTTATTACAATATTTAGTATTTCTGAGTTAAGTAATTTTTAATTCTCCATTGTTTTCAAACTACAAATAATGGTGGATGCGCCGGGTAAGCCATAATAGTAATATGACTTTCTAAAAATTAATTTTTTTAGATTTTATTTCTTTTTAAAGTAACAAACTGCATAATATTACTAAAACCGTAATAATGTCCACCAAAAAGGAAAAGTGTTTCTGTGTTAAATTGTTAGTTCTTCGTTATTTTTTACTGCATTATTTAAAAGAAATATGAATTACGATTATTTGAACAAAAGTAACTTTGCCACTGAGCATTAAATAAAAGCCAAATACGATTCAGTGATGCCGGTTTTCACGATCGAGATATGATAATATCTGGCAGTTATTTTCCCGTGTCATAGTGCAATAAAACCTTGTGGACTTTTCGGAGTTAAATAGCCAATAATCTGTGCATTATCCTCTCCGCATTGAAATCGCAGATTTACAGCGACAAATTCCAGTCACGTGCACTCTCACACGCGTCTATTTACTGGCACAAAAATAAAATAGAGAACAGGTGGACAAGTCCTTATAAAACGCTTCGCTTGGTCCGTTGTAATCGAGCCCGAATTAAAAATAGGAAAAATGCACCGGACACGTCCACATATCTGAGTGATATTTATTTGTAGTCGGTCGTAAAAAACAAGTAGAAATAAAGCGGAATTGCAATTGGAAGCACCGGATGTAGATTAAAACAGGGACTATTGCAATGTGAGGCCGATTCACATGTGAGTTATTTAATGGCCAGGTATAGAATTTTATTTCGACATTTTACACCAACAAACCGCACACATTTGTGCAGACATATTATGTTATGTAGTGTCGTATGCAGATTTCGGGGTGGGTTTGTGTTACTCTGTTTGGCAGGTTTATGGTCGGGAAACGTTGAATGCAAAATGTTTGCTGTGCAATTATGAAACGGTCCAACTGTGACAGTTTTTCGGGGGGAAATGCCGATTTACAAGCGAGGAATTTTGACTAATTAGATTGGAAATGGACTAATGGACGGCGTTTGATAAATTGTAACGTATCAAAGATTATTTGGCAGTCCAACATGTTTAAATGCATTAACTAAACGATCGTTAGAGCAAAACGGTAAAAAAATACATTTTTTGCACCGTTTAGTTTTTTTCAGCATTCTTTACTAGCAAAGTATTTCAACAATTTTTCACCAAAATTATGTATCGTAGAACATATTAACAAACACCATTGAATTCAGTGAACGTTGATAATGAATTTTACGATTTTTAGAATATACGAAAACATTGGGAACTTACAGAAATCAATATTTTTCAAACTCCATATAATTTTTTTATATTTCCCTATCTCTTAACTAGGCCACTAATTTTGTGAGACAGACTTTTTTGATATTTGACATGTTAATTATTTAATCGTCAGTGACAATTATTGAGATTATAACGGGGAGTTTTTTTTGGGATTTCAATAGTAATTGTTATTGTTTTTATAGTTAACAAAATCTTGTAAACAAGATTAATTAATATTAAGTCGATAAACAATAAAATATTGTTTTTAAATGTTTTAAATGTTTTGTGCTACAAGTGCCCGTAGTCCCAAAAGTTTTAATTTTCACATAACTGCAACAAACATATTTTAAGGCATATGTGTTGTTGCAACGCGCCTAAAATTGTATTATTTCTATTTCAAAATTTATTTAGGGAAGAAGACCTTAGCATTTTTTGACACCTTAGTTACATTATTAACATTAGTTACCGTGCTGTCATCAGCAAAAAATTATATATTAACTACAAAAAAAAGTTTTTTTTTTGTAATTGTTAATACTTGGTATACATAAGAAAAACACTGGCCTCAATATAGACCCTTGCGGGACCTCAGCATTTTATGACACCTTAGTTACATTAGTAACATTAGTTACAGTGCTGTCATCAGCAAGAAATTTTATGTTAACCACAGAAAAATGTGTTTTTATTATTTGTGATTGTTGATAATTGATATACATAAGAAAAACACTAGCCCCAATATAGACCCTTGTGGGACTCCTATTTATACATTTTCCTATCAGATAGAGAGTTTTTTATACATATTTAATACCAATCATGGTGGTAAATAAAAAATTGTTAAATAGTTTGGAAAATATTTTTTGCGGCCAACCTAATATGTTCCTTTGTGTTTCTGTTACTTTTGACAATATTTAAAAAATATTATTTCATTTAAAAACAAAGTTAATCCGACTACGTTTAAAACACGATAGAGCAGCAATTAAGAAAAATTTTGTTTGGAAAAATCAATTTTTTCAAGCTTATCTGAACGTGTTTTATTAAATGTTGGTCCAACACTGTAGAGTCACCCTGTAGACGATAGTAGGTGATTGTAAATTTGCTGTCTGCGTAAATTTTTTAACGTATAAGTTGTGATTTAAGAACAAAAAAATTTTCTCTCTCAATTAACTGAAACCGATTACATTGAACTTGTGACAGTTGCAAAACAGTTCTTACTCCCAGTAAGCACACAAACGTAGGTCACAATAACGTTGAAATTTAAATCGTTGTTATTTAGTTGAATGCTTAGGTTTTTTTAACGTCTATACTACGTGGTTTAAAAACTGTCTATATTCTTTGTAGTATTTTTCAACAATTAAAATACGTATTAGTTTAAAGTTGTATTCACGTAAAAGTTTATTAATAGTTGTGTTTATTAACGTTTGTTTTAAACGTATAATTAACGTTTCAAAAAAACTGAATTTGGTTCGTGGCACTGTTTAATGTTAATTGTCGTGACTAATTAATTGCGTAGAAAATGCAGAATTTATAGTAAATAATTACTCAGATAGTAACAGCTTTTTTTAAAACTGTGCTTGTTGACGTTAATCACTGGTTTAATTTTTTCTATAATTTTACGTTACATTTTTGTGTTACATAACCGTTTATATTGTTACTAAAAAAAGTTATTAATTGACGTTCCAAATAACGTTATTTCCGTAAACATGTTTGCATAGGTGTAACGATAAAAGTAACGTTTTTGCAACCTAACTAACGTTACTTTCTTTATGTTATTTTTAGGTTAGTGTCCTTACTGGGTTGTGATAATTTTGATTTTTTTCAGTTTTTTTTTCTGCAAATTGCAGATGTAATCAGAAATCCGTTACTTGTTAAATGTTTAATATCATTCCCTGGCTAGAACTAAAAATGGTGGATGCGCCGGGAAAACAAACAAACTTGTACCTTATTCAATTTTTTTATTAATTAATTTCTACAATTGTCAACATTATTTTATTATTATTTTTTAACGCTGTGTCTAAAGTGAATGATTTGTCGCCCCAATTTTTGTTATTTACAATGGGAAAATGTAGTTTTAATGAAAAAATGGCCTCCTTTGTTCGATGCATGTCCATTTGCGTAGTTAAACTTGACTGACGTATTTTCCCCGTTGTTTCCATTTGATCGACTAATCCATTCGGATAGTTTTTCCACAGGCTCCTACCGCTCGTTCAAAAATGCATTTGATAGATTCGAACCAGTTTTTAGTTTATCATTTCCCATCGAAATATCCCACGAGAGTACAAAGCGAAAAGCGCATAGCTTTTCCAATCTATTAGCAATTTTCATTTGGATTATAAAATTTGATCCCCAACCTAACACGATATTTTAATCCGGCAATTTTTCATCGATTATCGAATATCAGTCATAATCAATTACCGCAATATTGGCCCCTTCACTCCACGCAACAATTATCCTAATCCCTTTGGCCCGTTCCAGTGCAGACACTCGAGCCATTATTGCAAATATCATTGCAATTCGCCCGAGTTTCTCCATTTCGGACTTAATAAAGATCGTTACATGGTCAATTTAAAAGCGGATGGCGAAATTAGAGGTTATAACGGTCCAAACATCGCCCGAATGCACCGACGACCGTCATCAAGCCATTGCAAGCTGTTGGAGTATTTCAGCTTGTGGTGTTTCGCAATAATTAAAGCAATCCTGCCTTTGTTGATTACGCTAATTTTAATTGCAGATGGATTTTCAGTCGGATGTTTGTGTTTTTCGCGTCTGCGGTGAGAGCGACTAGTTAGTGGCGGATTTGGCGGCGAAAAGCGAGCTTAGAGCTTTTTTCCGACTTGAAAAACTTTATTTCGCATCATCTTCCATTAATAACTTTTCGGCTCAAAATTCGAAAGTAAACTTCGATGATTGATCAAATTAGTTAGAACGCCTGCTAGATGCATTCACCTATTTTGCCTCATAAATTATTCATGTGTATCTAAGAATCTAATGCATAAAAGTCAAAACTGTTAAAACTAGAAGCTATTCCGTTTGATAGGTAACATGTATCTTGTGGTAAATGGAAGCTCGTAAATTTAGACACCAATGGCGCTATATTTTTACCTAAGAACGCCATCTGTTGCTACATTGTTATAATTAAAAAATGGAACTGATCAAGTTCGGAAAATCTGTCGTGCGACACACCGATAATTACGCTCGGTTATTTCGCTCGTAATTTTGCCGGCTTTGACGTAAATTATTTTTTTATGTAAAGTAGTCGGTCAATGCAATTTTTATCGGTGGTAGATGAATTAACATTAAGAAAGTTGATAAAACGGTAGTTAACAATTCGTGTAGAACGGCAGATTTATGCAAATACGATTTTTTTTGTAAGTGATTTATATGTTACAGAAAACCCAAAAAATAAAGCTGAGTGTTGTAAAAAAATTTAAAACTTCCGCCATTAGCGGTTTAGGTGGCGCTGTGGTGCAAATGGCGGAAGATTTAAAAATAAAATAATTTTTTTTTTGATAAAACATTTAAAAATTATGAGTAAAAATTATATTTCTGTTAAAGAATAGAAAACATCCACATGTAAGGTGGTACTTTATTTCTGTTAATTCTTCATATTTTTGTTCTACCTAAATATACCTACAAGTATACCAAGGTATAAACATGACACTATTAATTCTATGTTTAATTTTAAAAAAAATGTCATAATGCATTACTAGAATTTTTATATCCTTTGTATCACATGGTAAAAAGTTTATTTCGCTGAACATTACTATTGATTGTATTATAATTTATTAAGTTTTAAAAAATCCACATCAATATATTGCTTATAGTTCCCCAGAGACGCCAATATTTCTCAAAATAAAATTTTCACTGTATATAATTATAATTGTTTTTATTGAATTTAACAACAGTGAATTAATTAAACGTTGATCTCGTTCTCTTGAATCAGCTTTTACATAGGGCTTTCCTTTGTTCCACTTTCAAGCAATTACCATTTGATTATGATATATACAAGTAAGTTTGCTACTAATTTACCAAATACTGTTCTAAATGTGTTAATCAACTTTGAAAAAAAACACTAGCAACCTACACAAAAATTCAAATAAACGCTAATTTACTTAGAATTTTTTTCTAAAGCATTGATCAAGCTCAAATTTTGGTTAAAAAAATTATTTAATTTTAGTAGAAATTGCTTAATCAAATAAAATATTATTGCATTTATAACTCACGATATGTTACAATATATGTATATTAAAATACTGTTTTATCTTGTGCTTTTAGACTACTATTTTTAGCTGCCAAAGTAAAAAAACTTTTTTAGTTAGATTAGAATTTTATTTTCAGTTTTCTTTTCCTGTATATTTAAAACTTTTTTATGTTTTATTTTTAAGCATAATAAAAAGTTATTAAAGAAATACAAAACATTAAAAATTAGTATATCACACATTCGTAAATACCCTCTCTTAAAAAATATAGCAAAAGACAGCCATGTCAAGCAAAAAAAATCAAAAACAAATAATATTTTGCTCTAGAAACTAAAAATATACTTTTTTCTAATTTATGTCAATTTTAATTGTAAGCATCAAATTGATAATTAACTGAGAAAAACCAAAGATTTGAATTTCCACAATAAAAATAAAGAAAAAAATAAAAAATTTAAACTTACACTTCGACCAACATTTTTCAAAACGCTACAAAAGTGTTTGCGAAACTTATTTTTCTATCTTTTTGATTTAAATCTTAAAAATGTTTCCAAGCCGCTCAATCAAAATAGTTGTTTCATTTTTAAAGCTACAATTTAAATTGTTTTGTTGTATTATATTTTGCAAGTCAAATTTGTTATCCGAACTAACTGAAATTTTGCATACACACGTAATCTCTATCACATCACAATAATGTTTAGTTTATTTAATAGTTTACCAACAATTAACAATTTTTATAAACAATTTATTAATGTTTTGGCTCCCAATTTATTTACCAGGACAAAACCAACGTCAATCGATAGAACCAAAAAAAATTTAAATTGATTTTTTACGTAGTATTGGTTTCTTGAGTGTAAAAATTTGGCACCAGAAAGCATATACTAAGCAAAAAAAATGATTATTTAAGAAACCATTTTTTTCGGTCAGAGGTTACGATTTTAAAATTATTAATTTTTTGAGATAGATCAACCATCACATTGTATATTTGTATAAATTTTCAAATCCTAACACAGTATTAACGGTTAAAGTTAAAAACAACATCTTGCAGATCGTTTTCTCGAAAATTTAATTCTTTAAAACTCTATGTTTTCCTTTTTTGTATCTTTATCTTTTATTATTAAGATTTTAATCATCACTCTGTCTTTAATTTACTTGTTTATTTAAATAAACTTCTTTACATTTTATTTCTCTAAAAACTAAGACACGCTAAAAAACTTCTCCATCTGGCGACGCTATCTAGAACTACAAAAAATAGGGACGTTTTATTTGTACGTCGTGTCGCATCCTAGTATATAAATATCCATAGTGTGAACATGGGAAAATACCCTTCATTATCTACAGACGCTTTTTTGTGTTAGTGAAAAGTTAAAATTACTCGTCCTTACATGGAATAGTGTTTGAGAAAAAATAATGACTCTGCAGTGAATAAAACTCACTCATGTAGTGTTCCGTAATTCAGTTACTTGAATGCAACGTTTCACTTCCAACGTTAACATTTCTCCTTGCACGAAATTCTCTCGGTTAATTTAAAATGTCAGTTTATTCGCTGCACCTCCAATTGGTTTTTTAATATTTTACAAAAAGCACAAAAAATATTAAGCCCCAATAGTTGGAATTTCTTTACAGACGAGTCGCTTGTCCCTTCAAAACATCAGTTCTTGTTGTAACTCAATCGGGATCTATAAGAAAGTAAGATCAGTTAGATTACGAATCTTTGATCTTTTGTCGTTTGGAAGTAATACACGTAAGACCGGATGTAGTCCTTTGATAAGCCCGTGATAAACATCAGTTCTAAGTTTCAGAAAAATTCCATTTCGATGTAGATTTCTCCCTTAAAAAAATCCATTCGTTCAGGTAAACCTCTCCTATAAAATCTAACAAGCAGCGAAAAAACGCCTCAATTAATTTTTAATTGGTGCCCTGGCCATTTTTCACTGATTTATATCCGAATTAAGAGGCAAAGCAATAGTTAGCAAGCCGGTCGCGTCCTCGTTCTTTATTTTACCCCGTCGGAATTTTCTAAAGCCGGGCCTTAAAATATAAAATAATTTATAACATGTTTTCTTTAAACTTAATGGAACAACTTCCTGAATTTTTAATACGCTCTCTAAAAATAAGCCCAAGAAGTTGATTTATGTTAAGGGGAGTGCGCCCGAGGAGCGAAACTTTTCAGGAATGTATCAAGTAACTCGTTGAATCGCCCTTATTGTATTAGTGCATGTACGAAGGGCCCTTAATTATGGACGAAAATAGGCCGCTTTTTAACTACGATGAATTTTTAAGCATCGCTGGGGAAAAATGTTCCATTGTCGGAATTGACCCTTGAAAATTCAACAGAAGACTCGACTGAATTAGTAATGTTTTGCTTGTGCGCCGTCTTTTGCTACATTTATTACGACGTGTTTGTACTATTTTTCAGGCTCATTTCCTCTCTCATATCCCATGCAACGAATAAAGAATATTGTTTACGGCCACCCTCACGTTATAACGACGATTCTCCGCAACACTACCGGAATTAAAAATTACCCCAGTTGCAAACACTGACATCGACTTGACACCTCCCTTTTTCCGAAGGAATAACGAGGAAATTTGATTTCTCGAACGTGACCAAACTAGCGCCACAAATTTTCTCTTACTTAAAAAACTATACTACAAATTAGTTTGAGGCGTGACACAATTTCCCCTGTCAAACCTCAAATGGAAATTTGAGAGCTGGGCCATTAATCAGCTTCAGTAAATTCAGAGACGGCCAAATTCTTAAGCTCTTACATTCAACAAAAAGTTTCGAGCTTTATGAAAACTAAACTTTCAAATACCGTAACAAGACAATGGCTTAATTGATAATTAATACTCTTGGCTGAAAAAAGATTAAGGCGGTTGGGTGTAACATTTTTAGGATAAGGGTTTATTGGTACTTTCGTGGCCAAGGGTCATCGTCAGGTAATCTCGTCAGCTTTGGCCGAAACTGGTTGCAATAAAAACTTAATAAAAATTTTATGCCAAGGAAAAACCACGTTCCTGTTTAGTGAAAAATAACCATAAAGTGGTACAACATGTAACATATAAAACATCAAATCTCCAAAATTACGTACTGTTTTCTTTAAAAAGTAAAATAAAACATTACTGAAAGTAGAATAAATGAGTATAAATAAGAATAAATCAGTAAAATTGTTTAGAATAAAAATAAGAATGTAAAGGTAGTGTTGATTTGTAGAAAAAATAAAATGTAAAAAAAAATTATATAGTAACAAAAGCAGATTCTGTTTTTTTAATAAAATTTTAACCTATAATGCTATAAACTTTGACATTTTTTTGTGTTTTTTTCTCACTTTCTAATGTAAATGTACTGCTGTTTGGCTATCGAATGCATTGACATGTTATTTATAAAAGACGCAATAAAGTGTTAAAATTTCTACAATTTATTTTTGACTAAGGCTTTCAAATTCAAAGTTGAAATAAGTTTTTGTAAATACAAGAACAAGTAACACATTCATAATTATGTTACAGTAATCAAATATTTTTCTAAAAATTGCTATAAATAAGATTTCCAGTTGAAATAATTTGCTGGGCTAAAAATCCCCTTTTATTTATTTTTTTTAATTTCTAAATGGCGATATAGGGATTATTAGAAATAGTTAAATTAATGTTCTTAACATGAACATATTGTATTCCATATCGAGCACGATATTAACTTTGTAGAGCTGGATTTATGGGGTTAACAAAAACGAGTAACACATTCTAATTTTTATAAAATTTTTATTTAAAATAGTGTAATGAACTTAAAATACCTTTTTATTTTTGTACAAAATATGCTTTATTAACATTTATTTATTAGAGTTATTACAAATAATTTAATTAATGTTGTTAACATAAACATATTGTATTCCATATCGAGCGCGATATTAAACTTGAAGAGCAGGATTTATAGGGTTAACAACAGAAACGAGTAACACATTCTATTTTTTTTATAAAATTTGCAATAAATTAGATTTCTATTTAAAATACTGTAATGAAGAGAAAATTCCTTTTTACTTTTTGTAAGAAATATGCTTTAATTAACAGTGTAAAGCACTACTTTAGGGTTATTAGAAATAACTATTGTTCTTAATTTAAACATATTATATTCCATATCGAGTGCGATGTTAATCGCGAAGAGCTGAATTTATGGGGTTAACGACAAAAACGAGTAACACATTCAATTTTTTTAAAATAATTTGCGATAAATTAAATTTCCAGTTGAAATAGTGTGATAAACTAAAGAATGCCTGTTTATTTATGTAAAAAAATATACTTTTATTAAAAATGTAAAGTGGTACATTGTGGTTATTAGAAATAATTAAATTATTGTTCTTAA
Organism: Tribolium castaneum; assembly: GCF_031307605.1. Taxonomy (NCBI): domain Eukaryota; kingdom Metazoa; phylum Arthropoda; class Insecta; order Coleoptera; family Tenebrionidae; genus Tribolium; species Tribolium castaneum. Next base: position 4,385,783 of record NC_087394.1, read on the forward strand.
CATAAACATACTGTATACCATATCGAGCGCGATATCATCCTTGAAGAGCCAAATTTATAGAGTTAACAAAAACGCGAAACACATTTTATTTTTTTTATAAAATTTGTGATAAATTAGATTTCCAGTTGGAATAGTGTGATGATGTAAAAAATCCCTCTTTACTTTTTGTAAAAAATATGCTTCAATTAAAAGTGTAAAGTGGCGACATTTGGGTTATTAGAAATAATTGCACTAATGTTCTTAACATAAACATATTGTATTCCATATCGAGCACGATATGATCCTTAAAGAGCCGAATTTATGGGATTAACAACAAAAACGAGTAAGACATTCAATTTTTTTATAAAATTTGCGATAAATTGGATTTCCAGTTAAAATAGTGTGATGAGCTAAAAATCCTTTTTTATTTTTTGTAAAAAATTATGCTTTAATTAAAGTGTAAAGTAACGACATTACGGTTTTTAAAAATAACTAAATTAATGTTCTTAACATGAAAATATTATATTCCATATCGAGTGCGATATTATCCTAAAGCGCTAGATTTATCGAGTTAACGTTAACACTCTTAAAAATCTTCATATGTTTCATTTTTATTTGGTAGTCAGTCATTAATACATAAGCAAGGCCTTTTTCGTTTGTTGACTTTTAGGAAAAGAGTAAAATTTCTAAGATTCGACCTTGATTTTTAAGACGCCACATTCTCTGGTCTTGAAGTAACATTTTATATCCTACTAAAATTAATTAATTAAAAAGATCTTTTACGTTTTCAGATATTTCTTTGAAGTCTGCAAAAAATTAGTGCAAAATTTAATGAACGCTTTTTTGTTCACTGAAACATTAATTGAGAGTCGTGAGTCAGACGTGAAAAAAATGAAATAGCGTCATTTGAAACAAACTTGCAGTTCAATTTTCCAATTTGGGTGTACTTGAAATACCAAACAACAAAAATTCCTGTATATCTGGTTGCCCTTTATGTTACTGCTGATTACACTTGAACTCTGAACGCCTCTTCAAGTTCTGTGAAGGCAGGCTTGGTATCAATTTACTTATTGCAGAAGGGTTGCCGTTTCTGTGTTATCATACGCAACTAAATACACACCCTCATTATTTATTCTCCAACCCTATGCGAGTCTACATGTACACAAACACAATGTAAGTAACATGTGTATTCTAACCTACAACACCCGAATATTAGTTCAGTTAAAATTTTCCAGGCTCGATAATTTACTGGCTACCTCTAGAACGTTGGGTACTGCCTTCCTTATTATAATAAAGGTAACAAAAGCCTATTAGTAACTTGGCTTAATGAGGGGAAGCCTATTATTATACCTATTTTGAGAACAAAAGATATATAAACATAAAACAGAATTACAATAACAAATATTCAAAAAAAAATTAAAACTATTGGAAACAAAAAAAAACTGAACTAAGGTAATACAACAAATGGATATTAATTACACAAAATTCTGCTTTAGAATAATTATTTTGAGTAATATTGTACAAGAGACTCACAGAAATTAAAAATGTTAATTATTTTTTTGAAAATTGTTTATTGTCTGTTTTTTCATAGTCTAAATTTTTTTACTCAAATGTAATATTAAATGCGTTTTCTTAAAATCCTGTAATTTTTCGGACATCTTTTAACATAATTTAACAATTGGACATCACGTGCAGTATTTAAAAATTGTTCATTTTTTTCAGCTAAATAATACTATTATTACTTCTAGGTATTTCTATTACTTACTTATATTTACTTTTTTTTATTTATTTAGTATGTTTAGAGAAGTGGAATAAACATTACAGTGTGCATTTTTTTTCTATCATCACCTTGGTTGAATCTCCCGGTCCATATTATTCCATATTGTCGTTGTTTTTTTTTTAATTATGAATTGAGATATTGATTTGGAATTGAAACACCACGTAATAACTTTTTTTTTATTTAGGAAAAAATAAGGTATAGTCAGCCTTAAGAAACAATAAAAAATAATTAAAGCGATTAAAAATTAAGAGCACTTACTGCGATTGTAGAAACAGGGTAACTACGACAATCCTGTCTCATTAGTATCATTTATTTTACTGCTCAATTGATACGAAGCCAATTAAAAATTGATAAGACAATCAAGTGCTTGTTTAGTTGAACTCTGGTTCTTTAAAATAATATTTTTCTCAGAATTTCCGACAAAACAAGTATTTTAAGACTTTAATAGGCTTACAGTAATTGCAACATAAATGCTTGGTTCTCAGAATAAAAACTTAATTGCTAATCTTGTACAGAATATTCCCAATTAATTTATCACTGTCACTTGCAAGGTTTTTAATAAGTTTCATTCAAACCTTTTCTCCACCATCAAAATTCCCACGTTCGGTTCCGCCACTTAATCAATCAAAAATGGTCACATTTTCACTTATAACATGAATAAAATTGAAAAACCCACTCAGACTACCTTCGAGAGCTAATCCTGCTCCACACTCGCAAGCGCGTCACTCCGCGTGTGGCTCCGGTAAATTCCTGGCGTCGTCGCTCCAGAGCCGCTGTCTCGCGCTAAACTGCAGAACCCGGAGTTTGTTACCCGGAGTTCTTGTGTCTGACAACAGATTAAGGCACATGCGCACTGATTTGCCTTGAGGTGCGTGTATATCATTATGAAATATAGTTCATTTAAATATAATGCTTTCTTGTCTGTATTTTGCCTTACGTTTGTGGTTTCGTTTCGTGTTTTCGGCCCCGGTTTCGGAGTAATTTCGGGTCGAGGCGGCGCGATGCTTGCGCTTATTAAAATTCACATTACGGGGGAGGACGTTATCGGAATCGTTGGGCTAATAAAGTTACAAAGGGATCACGAAGTGATTAAAAATCAAGCGGTTTTTGCACAAATCTGTTTATTTCTGGATTTTTTGATTTTTTGAAATTTTTTTAGAACAAAAATTTTGTCAATTTAGTCAACAAATGTTCAAACAAAGTGGACGAGTTGTAGTAAATACTTGGAAACTACTGAACAATAGAATAGAATTTTTTATCGTTTATTTATTACACAAAAATTAAGGGAAACACAAAATACATGCATTTTTCATTGAGGATGTATTGTGTGTAACATTCTATTTTTGTAAGGTTTGCCATCATACGCGAATCACCTGGTAGGCGTAGTTTTTCTAATAAATCGTCTATAAACGAATTTGGAAACTGGTTATCTAATAGTAATCTATAATTATTTACTAGTTTTTTAAAATATTTATTAAAAATTATTTATAATTTAATTTATACAAGGTGAGTTTGCTAAAAGCATGTTTTAAGTACCTAATTATATCTCAGGAACTAAAAATCACACGGAATTTAGTGTTTGTTGTTACATACTTTGTATTTTTCCCCGTACATGTAATTTTTTATAAGTTTTCTATAATTAGGATGTATTGTGTGTTGCATTCTATTTTTATGTAAGGCTTATCATCTTACGTGAATCATCAGGTTGACCTAGTTTTTCTAATAAATTGTATACAAATAACTTGATAATAGATTATTTAATAATCAGCAGGGAGGCCAATAACTTTTTGCCAATATTTTTTTTGCTTCAATTGTCAAGAGCCACCGGTGTAATAATTATTTACTAGTAGTATGTATAATATTTATTACAACTAATTTATAATATGGTGGGTCCGCTAAAAGTATATATTTAGTACAGTCACGATCAAAAAGAATGACACCCCTAAAACTGCAGCCAGAAAATATTCCGATATTTTGTATACCAGCTGGATAATTCTTAAACTAACCTGTCATTCTTATTGAACGTGACTGTACCTAAATTTATCCCAAAAAATTAAAAATCGCACATAATTTAGTGCTTGTTGTCAGGTACATACTTTATATTTTTCTCTACACGTGTAATTTTTTTCAAAAGTTTTTTATAATTTCTTGTAATAAATAAATAATTAATTAAATTTTTAAATAAAAAAGGAATTATACCTATATCACTCAGGCCAGACCAGGTCTGGTCTAAAGTAAGAAAGTCTATATGTTATCATAAAACAATTTCTGTTGTGGTTCCATTATTTAGTACAATTTCGAGACTAACAAGACGAAACCAAAGTTAAAAAAAAATATATAAAAACGAATTTGGAAACTGGTTGTTTAATAGTAATCTATAATTATTTACTAGTTTTTTAAAATATTTATTAAAAATTATTTATAATTTAATTTATACAAGGTGAGTTTGCTAAAAGCATGTTTTAAGTACCTAATTATATCTCAGGAACTAAAAATCACACGGAATTTAGTGTTTGTTGTTACATACTTTGTATTTTTCCCCGTACATGTAATTTTTTATAACTTTTCTATAATTAGGATGTATTGTGTGTTGCATTCTATTTTTATGTAAGGCTTGTCATCTTACGTGAATCATCAGGTTGACCTAGTTTTTCTAATAAATTGTATACAAATAACTTGATAATAGATTATTTAATAATCAGCAGGGAAGCCAATAACTTTTTGCTAATATTTTTTTTGCTTCAATTGTCAAGAGCCACCGGTGTAATAATTATTTAGTAGTAGTATATATAATATTTATTACAACTAATTTATAATATGGTGGGTCCGCTAAAAGTATATATTTAGTACAGTCACGATCAAAAAGAATGACACCCCTAAAACTGCAGCCAGAAAATATTCCGATATTTTGTATACCAGCTGGATAATTCTTAAACTAACCTGTCATTCTTATTGAACGTGACTGTACCTAAATTTATCCCAAAAAATTAAAAATCGCACATAATTTAGTGCTTGTTGTCAGGTACATACTTTATATTTTTCTCTACACGTGTAATTTTTTTCAAAAGTTTTTTATAATTTCTTGTAATAAATAAATAATTAATTAAATTTTTAAATAAAAAAGGAATTATACCTATATCACTCAGGCCAGACCAGGTCTGGTCTAAAGTAAGAAAGTCTATATGTTATCATAAAACAATTTCTGTTGTGGTTCCATTATTTAGTACAATTTCGAGACTAACAAGACGAAACCAAAGTTAAAAAAAAATATATAAAAACGAATTTGGAAACTGGTTGTTTAATAGTAATCTATAATTATTTACTAGTTTTTTAAAATATTTATTAAAAATTATTTATAATTTAATTTATACAAGGTGAGTTTGCTAAAAGCATGTTTTAAGTACCTAATTATATCTCAGGAACTAAAAATCACACGGAATTTAGTGTTTGTTGTTACATACTTTGTATTTTTCCCCGTACATGTAATTTTTTATAAGTTTTCTATAATTAGGATGTATTGTGTGTTGCATTCTATTTTTATGTAAGGCTTATCATCTTACGTGAATCATCAGGTTGACCTAGTTTTTCTAATAAATTGTATACAAATAACTTGATAATAGATTATTTAATAATCAGCAGGGAGGCCAATAACTTTTTGCTAATATTTTTTTTGCTTCAATTGTTAAGAGCCACCGGTGTAATAATTATTTACTAGTAGTATATATAATATTTATTACAACTAATTTATAATATGGTGGGTCCGATAAAAGTATATATTTAGTACAGTCACGATCAAAAAGAATGACACCCCTAAAACTGCAGCCAGAAAACATTCCGATATTTTGTATACCAGCTGGATAATTCTTAAACTAACCTGTCATTCTTATTGAACGTGACTGTATTTAGGTTTATCCCAAAAAATTAAAAATCGCACATAATTTAGTGCTTGTTGTCAGGTACATACTTTATATTTTTCTCTACACGTGTAATTTTTTTCAAAAGTTTTTTATAATTTCTTGTAATAAATAAATAATTAATTAAATGTTTAAATAAAAAAGGAATTAAACTTATATCACTCAGGACAGACCAGGTCTGGTCTAAAGTAAGAAAGTCTATATGTTATCATAAAACAATTTCTGTTGTGGTTCAATTATTTAGTACAATTTCGAGACTAACAAGACGAAACCAAAGTTAAAAAAAATTATATAAAAAAATTAAAATCTTGCTCAGTCAGATCAGGACATTTCAAATAGTCAAACAGAAAAAAAGGAATTCAAGCCTGTCTCAGTCAGGTCAGGTTAGATTTAAATTAGTTTGTCATAAATTCAAGTCAAAGAAGAAATCGAAATTAATAAACTCCATCTTTTGAAACCATTTCTCAACAGTCTAGTCAGATAATGTATGGTCTAAACGAAAAAATTGGAACTGTTTAAATGAAGCAATTTTTTTAGTCCAAAGTATTCAGTTAATTATTTAATTTCAAGACTAGCAAAACGAAATGTTTTATCTAAAAAATAATAGAATTATCCTCAGTCAGGTCCATTGCAAAAATACCTAAGAAAAAAAACCGAAACTGTGTTTTATCATCTCATTATTTTGTATCCCAAAATTTCACAGTGAAGAAAGTTTTTCTGTTCCGAGTTTACAATACAATGTAATAATATAATATAAATAACGTTTGTCTTAGTTTTGAAACGTTGCGGGAAAGTTTGATTTCTTCCTTAAACCGACGTCTCTTATCACTTATCAGGCATTGTTTATTTCTTTAGACTCATTTTTTGTCGAACTGCAATGATTGTGTGAGGGACAAATTTTCCGTTGAAAAATAATAAACACGAGTACAAAGTTTGAGTACAAATTAATAAAGTCACAGAATTAAAGAATAACTTAAAAAAGGAAGGTGAATTCTCTCTTCGTTTATTTCTTGAAGAAAATGGTGCCACTATGTAAAAACCGGCAAATCCCGAACCACACAAAAAAGGGTCAGCCAATAAACTTGTCGAACAACAAATCGGAATTATAAGATGGGAGGGGCCAACGACCGGTTCAATCATTCATTTTCATAATGACATGGCGTTAGGGAAATAAAGTTTATTTTTAAACAGTTTTGTTTTCTATTTGCTCTCAAGTTTATTGATTATTAGTTTCAAGTAGCTTTTAGCTTTTTTCTTCTTTTTACTGTATATTTAAAGTAAATATTTGTTTACAGATGAAATCATTTTATTTTACTTTCACTTTTTAGCATCACAAAAAAAGTGTTGCTAATTCATTGTGTTGGTCGTATTATTTAAGTCACGATTTCAAAATGAAATAAAGCAACAAAACAAGTAAATAATAAACAGTGAAACTTTCATAAAATATTACACACCTGACAGTACTAAAATTTACTATCATCTCGATTAGAAGAATATAAAATTTTATAGCAGTTATTTTACGAAAACGAAATATTCGCCTCATATGTTTGACAAAAGTGGTAGGTTTAGATGTAATAAAATTTGCACTCTTGAATGTTATATTTGAATAAAATATTATTGTGGACACAGAACTATCTCAAATAAAAACAATACGTTTCAAACTTTATTTTTATAAAAATACGCAAAATTTTTATTTTTTTCTTATTTAGAAAACGATGATTTACTAGGTACACCATTTAAGCTAATGAGCTTAAACACAAAGAAAATGTGCAACTATCTTCACATTTTTGTATGTAATTTACTTATCTATGTAGCTTATTAAACTTGTCTAAAGTTTAACCTAAGAGTGAGTTTATTAGAATAAAGTATAAAGTTTATATTACACGTTTCCGACAAACTTTATAATGAAGCAAAGCTTTAAATAGATTTTTCTAAACTAAGTCTTAAGAAAAGCCGTGACATGAACATCAGCGTACAATTAAATAATGAAAGGAATTGATTTTCTCTAGTTTGTGAAAAATACAAAGAGAGAGGTCAGGGTTTAATAATTTGTTTAAATCATTTTATTACTTATATTTTATTAGTTCTAAAGAGCTTTGACTTTTTTCAACAGTTACACAATGTAAATGTAATTTTAATTCAAATCAAATAAAGCAAAACTACCAACCAGGAATGGTCTATTCAGCAATTAGATCAATCTTTACATCCAGTTCTTATAACACTTTATTATCCTTTTAATGTAAAATTTAACATCACTTAACTTTTTCTCCTTACTTGCTCGAACTTTCTTTTTCCTCCTTCTTATCATCATTCAGAGTTTTGTTATTTTCCGATTTGTCCTCTTCTGATTCTTTTAAAGCTTTGTTTAGGTCTAAAACTCCGCTGTTATGTTTGACAGGGATGTATACTGAAACGTCATCACCTTCTGTGTTTTCGTCAATTTTCTTTTGTGGGTCTTGATTACTTGTCATTGGGGTTTGCTCAGCACCGCCTTGATGCAATGAAAAATAAATGTCTATTTTTGTTGAAAGCTTTATTTTGTAATCTGATACACAGGTTATATATTTAATTCACATTGAGATAAATTATAAGTGATGGTCAAACAAGTTTCCAATCTTTGATCCGCTCGGGGATAAACCACAAACCCCACAGTCGGCAAAAATTGGAAAAATGTGAACTTACAACCGCAAATTCAGTTTAAGCTAATTAATGAAATCCTATCAAGTAAAATTCCAAATCTAAATTTGCTTTCTCCTTTCTTATTCGTTCGTTTTATACAAATATTCCTCATAATAAATACTGTAACATTAACTTGCAATACTTAACAAATAGTGTACAATTAAAACAAAAAACAACAGCGATAACTTATAAAATAGCATCTCAAATTGCAAGGTATTGTTACACGAGATGATCGAATCACCCTATCGTTATTAAAATAAGTACATCATGCGAAATATCACAATTACGAGCCTGCTGTCATAACTGGAATACTTCCGATTAGTGTAAAATGGCAAAGGGTAGAAAATAATTGCACGTCAAAAATAACACCGAAATCCGGCGCGGATCCGGCAAAAGTGTTCAAAATTCCAGGCAGGATGCTTTTGTATCAAGAATTTATGGACCATTTACAAATAAGAAACAAATTGAGTGAGCCACAACTAAACTTTTTTTCAATCACTCACTTCTAGAGCAAGCATAGGAATAATATTCTAACATTTGCAAAAGCCAAAGTTTTCTTCATATTGCGTTATTTTGTCGTTTTCTTTTCGTCAAACACCGAGATATGTTTTTGGGTTTTTTTTTTAACATTTAGGTTCACATCGACGATAATTGGGGAACGTCCATTTATTGCTTGCTTTCCTTTTCTAGCTCCTTGAGGAGTTGCTTCATCTCTTCAGAGAGTTGGTGCTGGTCTGCCACAGATCTGCAACAAACGGTTATTACCACCAGGTTTAAGTGAAAACACAAACGTACCTCTGCTGCGAAGTCCGGCCGGTTTGCTGGCCACTTGTCCCAGATTCTTCGCCTTCTGCTGCAAAAACACAGAAATTAATCATCACACACTTGAGAAAAGTCAAAGTCAACATGCGAAATATGTACAAAAATATGCAGTGCACTGCATCAGAAAATGTGTCCGAAATCTGAAATAGAATAGTTAGGAAAAAATTAACAACGAACAAACAAAATCGACATGATTGTTAACATTTCTAAAGTCCGTTTTTTAATTAAACAGAAATTTTAACCCACTGCTAGCTAACAAATATCAGCTTCTATGTACTAGAATAGTTCAAGACTTTAAGGTTAAGTTGAAGTTGTACCTTTTACCTTATTTTATTATAATAAACTAGTTTTGAAGTTATTTGAGTTTTTATGACTACAAATCCTGTCCCGAAATTGGTTCTTCCCACAAATCATGGTTGGGGATCCTACGCTCAAATAATTTTTTTCTCTGTTTTCAAAACCCTTCCACTAACATCCATTGTTCAAAATACGTTTTAATTTAAATTAGCACGAATAAATATGCTGGAGATAGCAAGGCGAAAACTGTTTAACGCTCCCATTTAATTAAAAAACAGATTTTACAATCACAATATGCATTAGCCGAAAACATCGAAATATGTACACCGTAACTGTGTAAATTCGTGGTGCATCCTAGCTAATGATGATGGGTTGCGTAAAAGCCAAAGATGCTCCACGAAGGAACAAAAAACATCGAAAGGACAGTGAAGTGAATAAAAACTGAATTAAAATTAAATGCATCACTACCATGTTCAGGTAAATTAAAACGCCAGTCATGTTCCCGGGGATCCACCTCGATTTGATCATCAACACTGATTTCATAACGCAGCTGACGTCGTCTGGAGGTTTGGGCTAACCGGAAAAATAAAAATCTGGATGCTCGTCTACTTTATACACAGGAGTGGAGAACAGTCACACTAAATGAAACAAAACCCACCTTTCAACGAGGATTCCTTTGGTCCACCCGTTGCCGCAAAACTGGACTCCTCACCTAGGAAAAACCAAAACAAACAATTAATAGGTGAAAGTTTCGCCAAACGCTTGTGATAAACCCATGCAGCTACAAACCGCATGCAAACTCATCGAAACCAAAATGATAACTTACCCCAGCGAGTGAAGTGACATAACGTAAACCTAAACTAAAGTGCAATACGCTTGTAAATAATACAAAAACTGAAAAGTAACCGGAAAATCAAACGAAATTTATTAGTACAACCACAAACCTGTCGTTTCTTTAGGAATTGACGTTAGTTGGTTAGTTTTGCTAGCTACGGTTTTCTCCATTTCTGGCCCCTCTACGATAAACCTCCTCTGCACAATTCGTTTCGTGTGCACATTTCCAGCCGCGTCCACTTCCTCCACCTCTTCCACGTGTTCTCCTTCGTTGAAATCCTCAATGAATTGTCGGAGTCTCTCATCGGCGTCGCTTCCGTGAAAAGTGACTTTTCTAATCTCGGGCGGAAGCTCAACCCTTCGGTGGATCGTATGCGAAAACCCTTCCTCATCAGTTGGTTCAATCACCTCAGTTACGTAGGGTTTGCTCGAGTCTTGAATAAACTCAGTTGTGATCCTCCGAGTGGCCGTATCTTCGTCAAACCAGACTTTGCGAGCTGCCGCTGCGATGTCAACTTGAACTGGGTCGATGGTGTCGGTGGACGACACCATGGTGTTTGAACCACCACTTGTGAAACTTCCAGAAAAGACAGAATCGGTTTCGTATTGATAAGTAGCATGAGTTGCTGTCGAACTGGTCGGATCGACCAGACTATCAGTACTTTCTAACATATTTTCCGTTTGTTTGGCGGCAAGTTCGAGCGAATCACTCGAAACCATCCCACAAGCTTCGTCCCGGATTTCAATACTGTCACTCAGTAAATTAATCGGTTCGGTTTTCCGCGACTGAAACTCGATCGAGTCAGTGCTTGCGGTCATGATATCGGCTCCGGTTTTCTGATCAAGACTGTCGGTACTATCGTGTTGACTGCCTTTTTCCCCGATTTTACCATCAATGGAATCGGTTGAAGTAACCATAACGTCTTCACTCTCCTTCCATTGAACCTTGATGGTAGACCTGACCACAGGTGCGTCAAGATCTAGGTCTGGTACTTTGGAAACTTCCTCAATTGAGTCACCACGACCCAACGATTCCGTTTTCTCACCTTCCTTCAAGTCAATAAAACGCTCAACGTTACTCTGCGCCTGTCTTATAATCTCATCAATCTCAAACATTCGTTTCTCGTAATCTTCCTCATCGGAGTCGGGGATCAATTTTTTATCAGTCCTTGAAATCGTCTCGCAACTTTCCGACTCCGAGGCCAGACTTTCCTGACCTTCGTCAATTTGCGCCAGCATTGCTTCCTCCTCCTTGGCCTTGACTTCAACTTTATGGGCCGCAATACATGCCATTTCCAGCCCTTCAAACTCCTTCAGCGAACTGACGGAAACATCGTCCCCTTGCCCCGACTTACTCGCGTAATACCGGGTTTTAAAACTACCATTGCTGGAGGAATCTTGCGATCCTTGATGGTACCTCTTGGTTTCCAATGACATGGCCCGTTCCAAATTTTCAAATTCTTGAAGACTTGACATTGAGATATCGTCATGTTCGCCGCTGCGTGTGAAATATTTCCGGCCAGCTAAGACATCATAGTCTGGGGTACTTGAGTACGAATCTTTAACACTTCCAAGACTCCCGCCTGATTCTTTTTGCGAACCCAAGCTTCCAATCCGGCTAGAAGTCGGGTCAAAATCGTTGATATCCTCCTCTTTGATGTCCTCTAAAGGTCCACGTTCGAACTCCATCTCGTAGTCGTAACCAGCGGCCATTCGGGCCGCTTGGTCACCTTGAAACTGTTGTTCGATCCATTTTTTGTTGGCTTCCAATTCTTTTTCGTAACTACTGGCCGAAGCTTCGTTGTTAATAGGTGGACTATCCTCAAAATCAAAACCCAGCTCTTCGCTGGACGATCCATCAGGGTAAAATTTCACATCGGTCATTTTAGTAAGTGGAGTTGGGGCCGAATGAGCTAAATACTCTTCAACTTCCTCGTCGTGTTTTTTGGGCCGTTTGCTTGTTTTTTGCTTAATACTGACACTTTTCCCTTCTGAATCAAACTCATGTGCTTCTTTCCCCACTTCTTCGATTACGACAAAATCATCTAAAACGTCCGGTTTTTCCAACATTTCAAACGAATCGCTATTTGGCGAGTCTGTGTCTTTATCAGCTTCCTCCTTCACGGTTTGCTCAATCACCGTACTTTTAGACTCAGTTTTGGGTTCTTCGGGTATTGAAATTCCCGAGTCTTCAAGCACGTATTCACGTCCTTGATCCGTATCTTCGGAACTTTTACTCGACGGAGTCTGCGGTGTTGATTTCTGAGTCTCACTCTCCTTTTCCTTCTCTTTGGCCCGTTCTTGTTCTTCGAGTTCCAAGTCCGGGTACCGGAAATTACGATCAACGAGAGGTGTCATATGTTGCGTTACTTTGATATCGGGAATCGATCCCGGACTTTGATCCCTGATTTGCGAGCGTCGTTTCTCATACTCTTTCTGTGCCCTTTCCCGCGTTTCCAACTCGTGTTTTTCCGCATCTTCATCTTCAAGAATCGGACAGATTTGTTTGATTTTATGCGCTGGTGAGACGTGAGCCACCATATTGAACGCAGCTTCGGCTTCAGCTTCCTCAAAACTTGATTTTTCGCTCGAGGTACTGCTGGATTTTCCGTGAGAGTCACGTTTTTCAAGCGGTTCCTTGTGGATGTTTAGGTCAGGACTGGTTTCAGATTTTTTCCGTACTTCTTGGGCTCGTGCTAGGGCCGAGCTGTACTCTTGTTCAAGTTCGCCAACACTGGCTTGTGTCTCGGAGCTGAATTCGGGAGTGTCGTCTTTGATTTCTTCCTCGGCTTCTTGGTACTTCCCCTCGCGGACGTCACGGTGGAAACCTTGATCGGCCTCGGTTTCGTAACTTTCTTCCTTCTCACGTTCATCAATGTCTTTCTTTTCGTCACTGATCACCTCTTTGAAGCTCAGCTCGGCGGTGTATTTGTCACTTTCGGTCAATTCGGATTGGTACTTTTGCTCAAAACTGCCCATTTTTGGCGGTACGAAGGAACTAGTGCTCTCCTGGCGTCTGTGACACTTCTTTTTCATTTCCGGTGGACATTTCCCATTTGGTTGAGGTTCTGTGACTTTACCAGCGCGGTCTTCCTCTGGTGTATGACTTTCAGACGTCACTTGGGTACTAACACTCCGAATTCCACTTTCGTTGACCATTGAAGTTGTGAAAGTAATCGACTCGATTTGCAAATTACCCTCAACTTGTCCAGTTGAGGTACTCATATCAGAAGTTGTAAGTGGGGTCTGTTGGTGGAATATTAAACTGTCACAACTGCCTTCAATACTCAATTGATCGGAAATCCCCGAAACCGTCATACTTCCACCTTCAACTCTCTCCGAATCAGCTCGAGACAACTCAATAACCGTTCTAGGTTCAGTCGTACCGGAAGTACTCGACAAACTCATACTAACAACACTTCCGTCATCCATACTTGTAAACTTCCGGTCGCTTTCCTCAGTCTGTGGCGATTCGGTGGATAGAAGTTTGGGTTCGGGTTGGAACGTCATTTCGTGTGATCGTTTCATTTTTGATTGTTTATCACTCAGTTCGTCTTCAAGCTCTTCGTTCCAACCACCGTCGTCCAATTGGTCACCAGTGTCTAAAATATCGCCCTCCACGTCACTCGCAGACGGTACTAAAGTTTCCGACAACTCAGAAATTTCCACACTTCCCAAATGACCAGAACTTTCACTGTCTAGACTTTTCATACTTTCCTTCGAACTCAAACTACTGACAGCTGTATGGTACTCAGTCGAAGTTATATGTGAACGACATGAATAATCCTGCGATGTTAACGCACTCTCATACTCGGAAGACCCGGCAGCTACCAATCCTTCAACATCAGACGAACATGGTCGGCTCTTTCCACTATCTAACTCAAAGCTGTGATAGTGACTCTCACCAGAGCTCGAATACGTCTCGAAATCAATCCCTGACTTTCGGTCAACTTTAGAAAGTGAACTCGTTTTCCGCATTAAGACTTCAGACTTGTCTGTGACCCTTGACGGGTCTGAATCACCCTTGCGTCCAGAAGAACACGTAGAAAATTGATCTTCTGGTGATTTTCCCGATTCTATACTCGATTTTGATTCACTACTAGAAGTTCGTTTGATTTCTTCGTGTTTTTCGATAATTTTGATTTCGCCCAACTCGCTGGGTAGTTGAGAGGGGTCTAAGTCAATGATTTCGACTTGTTCCTTGGTTTCGCTTGACGATGACGATTCGTGGACAACATCAGTTGATACAATTCTGCTACTAATCTTCGTCTGCTTTGTTGTGGTGTCGTCTGAACGCACCTCTTCCGTTTCACGATCGATGAATTCCTTCTGAATCGTTTTAATATGTGATTCTTCAATTGCAACCTCTTTCTCAATTGTCCCACCGTCGATTTCCTTAATCTCACTAGTGGCCTCTCTTTTACTACGTTCTTCTTTCGATAAATAATCCTCACAAGTGATTTCCCCCTTCAATTTAACTTCTTCAGTCGGGGATTTTTCGTGTACATCAATATGATGCTTGGTTATGGATTTGGTAACGTCACTTGTTGCAACAGTATCTTCAATCTTCTGTTTAAATGAATCATCTGAATCAATTTCTGTCTTTTTGGTTGACACATCAGATGTTTTCTCTTTAGCAACATCAATACTACTCGCTCGGTACTCATCCACTTCTTTCTCTTCAGTCTTCTTCCGCAAAGTTTCAGTTGCCACAGCTTCAACTTTGGCCTCCACATGTTGCGTTTCTTGAGACCCACTTTCCGAAATTGTCTCATCCTCTTCGAAAATCGTGTCTCTAGTTTCACACTTTTCGCCTTTCACGCTCTCAAACGATTTGGTATGGAAGTCACTCTTGACCCCAGTAACGACTCCATCTTCAACAGTTTCAAAATCCTTACTCTGGTGTGATTCCTCGCTGTGCTTCTCGTCGATTTTGTCCATGAAAGTCATTGATTTAATATCGTCAAACTTTTCAGCTTTCAATTGACTGATCTGTTGTTCAAGTAAATGGGTGGAATCAATTTCGGCACCGCTGTATCGCAAATCCTCGTCCGTAATCTCAATACTTGACGCTTGAGTGTCCCCACGCGATAATTTCGCTAATTCGCGTTGTCGTCGCGCCAAAACCGACTCAACTAACTCAACTTCACGTTCATCTAAACCTTTCGTCTCTGCTAGATATTTCAAATAGTTGGAAACGTCTCCAGTGGCTGCGCTTGGTGGCAAAGACTCGCGTCTCTGTATTTCGGCCTCAATTTCTTCAATTAGGGCACTAGCTATGGCTTTGGCTTCCACAGGATCAACTTTTTGTTGGTGCAAACTGTCTAAGATAATTCGTTCGATATCACTGTGACTCTCGGACTTGATTTTATCGGAGGCGTAAGAGTCTGAATGGTCTTGGTGGATTTCCGAGCCCAAGTCAGACTCATCTCGGGTACTTAAACTCAAATCCTCTTCCTTTTCAAATTTTTCGACAGTGGCGGCATCAAAAGACGTGACTTTTTCGTCGAAACGAGCCTCTGGTTGTGACTGAACTGATACTTCCCAAACCGTATCTTCAACATGCTCCTCTGGTACGTGTATTGGGGAGTCCAGGTCGGTTTTTTTCTCAGTTTTGGGTGCATATTCGTCACTCTCTTCACTGATACGTCTCTGTTTCCCTGACAGTGTGACTGTGATTTCGGGAATAGCTTCGTCAGCAGAGTACGTTGATTTCGGGGACATTTCAACCGCGTTAAGTGAGTCCAAAGACTTGGTCTCCAAATCGGTAGCGTCCTGGTCGAGTTCGGCCAACTTCTCCGAATCCTCAATCTCGCTCTTGTCCACATGCACCTCCATAGAATCCGGCTTGGAGGTGCTCTCATTCCTCGTCATTTTATCCACATCTGACGAAGAGCTCTGTTCTGAACCAACAGAGGAACGTTTGGTTTGAGAATCGACATCGATTTCTTTGTGCGTTTCGTGGATTTGTGTTGAAATCGCTGTTTGGTCCTCAATGTGCGTTTGGCGGTCATCTTCGAAAGAAACCTCTTTTTTCGTCGCTTCGTCAAACGAACGTGCGATATCACGAACTGTGATTTTCTCTTCGCTTAGTTGCTGAACCAGTGAACTGATCAGAGTTTTACGTTCGGGGGACGGTTCCTCCTCTAGCTCACTGGTTAGTTGCTCTTCAATCATCTCCTTTTTGATTTGTTCCTCGTAGTACTGTTTCCGCAACTTGATGCTACGAGCGGAAACTTCGTACAAGTCTTCCGTTGGTAGCGAAGCGGATCTTTCGTAGATGGTTTTCCGGACTGCTGCCACAGGTGGTGCGAAAACACTCATCTGGCGTTCGCGGATTTGTGGCACACGATCTTCAATCTCCGAATCGGAAATATAATGTTCCACGTCTCCACTATCACTGATATAACCGGCGTTTTCGTTGGTACCACTGTGGTGGATGTCGGATTCGGAATCGGTACTGCTTTCTTTATCCGATTCTAGTTTTGGTGGGGTTTTTGATTTACGTTCGCTCGGCGGTTGGAACGAGGCTTGATATTCAGACATGATTCTTGTTTCTGGCTCTTCTGCCTCTTTCGTCGGTCCAGTTTCGTCAATACTTTGCGAAACCTGGACTTGGGAGCGAGGTTTCGGTACTGGAACCTCATGCACTGAGACTCGCTTCTTAAGAAACTCTTTATCAGGTGTTGTGACTTCGTTTAGACTCATTCTCTTTTCTTTGGTGACGTTTTCCCAGAATTTTTTCTTGTCTGAATAAGTCTCAGGGACCGCCGAGTCCTCCTCGTCGAGTAAATCATCACGTACTGGTGATATTTGTTTCTCTAGTTTGGGTTCGCGGTCTTTGAATTGTAGAGGAGGTTCTTTAGCAAAGCGGGGTTTGGGTTGTGGTACGGTTTTAGTATCTTCGGTTAGTGTTGCGGTGGTTTCTAAAAAGAGGCGGTTAGATGTTAGCGGGGACTAGCAATACATAGGTTAGTACTAGTTGTTTTTTTTTTCACATTGACAGGCAGGTATTGTACCGACTTTTACTGGGGTCGCACGCACTTACCGTTTTTCTTTTCCTTCGATCAAACGAAACAAAACTCAACATAAAATGAAGTTAGAGTAACTAAATATAAGGAAACTAAACAAATGGAAGCCAAGTTTGCTTGTGCTAAGGCGTGACGCCGTCTGACAGGGTAAGAGACCACCGATTGAGTGGGAATGGTTACAATCACCCTGCTAACTACCCATGCAAAAGTAAATCAAACATATCGGGCCCCGCTTTTTCGGGTCTACCGTTCTAAACCCGTGCGCATACCTCGACCTTCGGATTTTCCTCTATGTCTCGCTCGTTTTTTGCTTTGTCCATTCGTGATACGTATGGTAGGAGTGATTGGGTACGTTTTGGCGCCCATTGATAAATTCGAGTCTGAGCTAGTGATACTGGCAGAGTCGAGCGGCGATTTGCTCATTTGATTCGATTTGTCAAGCCAGTCAAGCACTGCGTTCATAATTTCGCCTCTGGAGAGTTCTGAACTGGAAGACGCGGTACTCAGTACGGACGCAGTACTACCGTACAGAAATCTGTCAGGGTTGAGTTCGAGAATAGTGTTGACAAGGGAGCCTTTTGGGGAGGTTCGTTTAAGGTCGGGGAGGCTACCCCTGTCGAATTCTTTAGAGGGAACGGATCCTTCGTAGAAATCCATCGCGGATTTGGCTCGTTTGTTTTTCTTGCTGGGTTTAGGGGTATGACAGGGACTCCTCATTATAGGTATAACATCGACTTCAACCCCCGCCTTGTTAACTAAGTTATCTTTATTTAAAGTGACAGGTCCCAGGTAAACGACCTCACCTAAGAGACAATCGAAACAATGAACCTCACCAGTCTAGGCCCCGATATGTTTGTGACATGGATTTCGACACGTTTCAGATGAATTAGCTAAACGAATGCATGCTTCTGTTGTGAGAAACAACAAAATGGCGTGAGTGATGACAGATGTGGATAAGATAGAGAGAGAAGAGGAATTTTGACTGACTTTAGTTAAGCTGACATCTATTAACATCTACCTTGAGGAAGTTCCTGCACGTCAACTTGACTATCGGGCGTTTTCGAGTCCCATTCCTCGCTTTTTGAGAACGTGGTCTCGTCCCATAAATGACTGTACTCTTTCTGGAAGTCTGACACCTCTTCAGTGCTCAGCTGCGAGACGAGCTTTTGAAATTCGTGTTCACGACGCGCCTCGACCTCGGTTGGAGACGCTCCCGTTACGTCTTTGTCCATTACTTCAGACGCCATCCGTTCGAACTTGCGTTCGACCCTATGCAACTTTTTTTCGAGCTTAGGATCGGACGCTTGTTCGAGTGAATCTAACGCTTTGTCCAAGTCACGTAATTTCTGCTCGATCTGATCAACATCGGCTTGCGAGTCTTTTGTTATCGTTTCCAACTCTAATTCGACTTTTGCCAATTTACTGTCACTTTTCTCCTTTACTTCAGTCACTGACCGGTCCAAATCCTTCACCAACTGAGACTCCAAGTCGCTCAGTAAATTATCCAACTTGTTCTCGCTCAAAGTTTCCAAAACATTCGACTTGACACTATCACGTCTCTCCTTAGCCTTGGACAATTCAAACGAATCGTCATCTTCAGATTCTAAATGAAATAAAGGTTTGCGCTTCTTATCGTCTTCATCTTCGGGTTCGGTCACAGTATAGTGCTCTTCATCGCTATCTTCATCCTGTTGACCAGTTTTCACTTCACGAACTGTTGGTCGTTCTTCACGAGAAAACCTTTGTGATTCAGCTCGACGTGCCATCGTAGGTGAAGTAACGTATGACTTTACTGTTTCTATATCTTTCACCACGGGTTCAGCTAACTGTTCTAAAGAAGATGTTAATTTTGACAATTCCTCATCAAGCTTCTTTTTTTTCTGATCAACTTCTTTTTTTATTGCCGCATCGGCTTTAGTAGAACTTTTAATTTTTTCAATATCATCAATTGCCTTCTGTCTTGCTGCCTGAAAATCATCCACTTTTTGTGAAACTCCCTTTGACAATTCCCCAGCAATCTGTGAAGATGTATCTTTTAGGCTCTGTTCTATACGCATTAAATCCTCAATTGCACTTTCTTTCGACTTTGCAGTATCTGTTACTAACTGGGACAGCGTTCCCGAAGCACTGTCTTTCAGTTTAGAAAGGTCAGCAATAGCGTCTTCTTTAGTCTTGTCAACTTTGCTCAATATTTGTGTTGTTTTTTGAAAACCATTAACAGCTTCTTCTGTCAAATCTTCAACTTTCTTTGTGACTGTTTTAGAAATTTTGTCAGTTTTGTCAACATCTACTATTTTTTGAGAAACTGCATCCTTTATATCTTTTGCTTTCGCGTCAATTTTTTGTGTTATTTTTTCCTGTGCTTCTTCCTTAACTTTCGCCAAATCATCCACAAATTTAGAAGACTTCTGCGCCATATCGTCCATTTTTCCTTTAGCAGCGACCGCAATTTCATCTTTGACTTCGTCCAACTTAGCAACAGCTTTTTCTTTAACTTGTGACAACTCTTCTATTTTTTGTGCAGCTGCTTGTGTACTACTTTCCTTAACTTTTCCAAAACCATTCATTGCTTGTCCAGCGGTTTTACCAAAATCGTCAACTTTCTCTTCAATAGCTCCCTTTACAAGCTCTTTTGTTTGTTCCATCTCATCGATTTTCTTTTTGGCTGCCATCTCAACATCTTTTACTGCCTTATCTTTCACTTGTGCTAAATCATCAGCTTTCTGTTGTGTTGAATGTTGAAAATCTTTCACTTCTTCGTCAATTTTGGCTCTCATGTCTTCTATTGCTTTGTCTAAATCATCCACTTTTTGTTTTCCGACACTTTCAATATAAGCCTTTGCTTTTTCGGCATCACGTTTAACGTCTTTGGTGGTTTCAACGACTTGTTGCGTAATTTGTTGTCCTTGAGTCTTGGCATCTTCTGTTTTCTCTACCGCATAATCTTTGGTTTTCTCCAGTTCCTTAACAATTTTTGAAGATTCCTTGACTGCTTCATCCATCTTCTGTTCTACACGACTCTTACCATCTGCTAGTTTTTCTTTGGTCTTCTTCTGCAAATCGTCAAGCTTACTGACACCAGAATCTAGAACTGTTTTCACAGTTTCTTCTGTTTTATTTTTTGTTTCTTCTGTTGTTTGTTTTACTTCTTCCATTTTTTTAACAGATGCTTCTACTACTTGATCAGTAGCTTTAGTCAACGCCGTCTGTGCGCTTCCTTTTACGTCATCGACGGTTTTCACCGCTGCATCTTTTATTTCTCCCGTTTTCGCTGAGGTGTCCTTTTTAATATCCTCAATTTTTTTCCCAGTTTTTTCGGTTGTTTCCAGTAATGATTCTTTTAATTCCATGATTCCTTTTTTTGCTTCGTCAACCTTCTGAGAAGTTGTAGCAACAGAACTGTCCTTCAAATCTTTAATTTCTTGAGTTTTTTCTATCGTTTTTTCTGCCAATGCGTCTTTTGTTTTTTCGGCTTTGCCTTTGACACTTTTAACTGTAGAATCTAGAGTTTCTTGAGTTCCCTTTTTAGCCTCCTCTATTTCACTCTTAGCTTCGTCAACGCTTCCTGAAATCAAACTTCCTAGTTTGGAAAAGAATCCTCCAGATTTTTTGTCTTTCTTCTTTTCCTTCTTTTTTCCATCCTCACTTTCAGAGTCGCTTCTTGTAATGGTTTCCACAACTTCAGATTTTACAGTGGTAGCTTGGCTCTGACCAACTTGAACTGCTTTAGCAGCTTCATCAATAATTTCATCGACTGCTTTACTAGCATCGGTGGATATTCCAGTATCAATATCGGTAACAACAACTGGTTTAGAATCTTCATAATTATCAACTTCTATAAATAGAAAATCGCGACAATCGTTGATCTGTTTCTGTACCTCAGGTGAATATTTCTTTTTCAGTTCCTCCATTTTCTTCTCTAAACTACCCAAAACTTCTTCGCTTAAGTTCATTCCAGCTTCTTTTTCAAATTCAATTGCTAGCAAATCATCCTTTGGTTCTTCTTTAGTGACAGTTGCAATTTTAGCTGGGATTTGTGGCTCCTCAGGCTCAGTTTCTTTGACCTCTTCTTCGCTTTTCATCATTTTTTCAAAGAATTTGAACGGACTACTGCTTTTACGTCTCTTTTGTTTTTTTGGTGATCCTTCACTTTCCTCTTCTGTTCTTCCTCTACCTTCGTCAAAAGAAGCGTCCTGTGATTTAGATTTCTTCCCAAATATATTAAACTTCTTGCCTTTTTTCTCTTTACCATACTTATCTTTTTTCAACGGCTTTACTTCCTCTTCTGCAACTTGTTGCACTTTAGTTACTTGCTTTTCAACAACTTCCGTTGTTTTTTGAAGTTCCTCTACAGTCTCACTGGCCAGATCTGCGGCATCTTTTGTAGCGACTTCAACGACATGAGCAACTTCAACCTGTGGAAGTTGAATTTCTGTCACCATTTTTGATTTTGTGTCTTCAAAAGTGACAGTTTTTTCATCTTTTTTATCTTTATCAACTCTCTGAACTGTTGCATCTTCGTAATTTTCGAGTTCAGTAGATAAAAAGTTCTTTGTTTCGTCCATCTGTTTTAGTACTTCTTCTGATAGTTGTGGATCTGTTAAACTTGGCTTCTTCTTGGTCTTTTTAAACTTCGACAAGAATCCAACTTTTGCTTCCTGTTTTGGTTCATCATCATCCTGTGGCGCCATTTTTTGCGCTTCATTGAACTCTAATATAGCGTCTTCATAAGTGGTTACTTCAGAAGAAATAGATTCTTGGGTCGCTTGTGTATCTTTTTCAATAGTTTTCACATCAGAAATTTCTTCTTCCTTCTTAGATTTTTTGAAAATACCCAGCAAGCCACGAGATTCTGTTCGTTTTTCAGTTGATTTTGGAACCTGTTCGTCTTCCACAGTTACAGTTTTTGGCTCCTCGATGTCTTTAACTGTTGTTTCTGGTTTAACATCGTGATAATTTTCAACCTCAGTGCTTAAAAATTTGCTAGTATCAGCCATGTCTTTTACAACTTCTTCTGAAAGAGGGCCCTTATGTTCTACAGATCCCTCTCGTTTAGATTTTTTGAAGAATCCAAACACGCCACGAGATTCGGATTTATCTTCTCCTGCTTTTTGTACTTTTTCAGTTAAAATTGTTTCTTCTGGTTTAACGTCTTGGTATTTTTGAACTTCTTCAGTCAAAACTTGAGTAGTGTCAACAATATCTTTTGCTTCTTCAGAAAGAGTTGGTTTTGGTTCTAAAGTTTCCTCATCCTTTTTAGTCTTTTTAAAGATACCGAATAATCCTCGAGCTGGCGAAGATTCAGTTCTTTCCTCTACCGTTTTTGTAACTTTTTCTTCATCAACGGATGCAGACTTTTCAGGTTTTACATCATGATATTTTTCTACTTCTTCAGTCAGAAATTGAGTGGTGTCATTAATGTCCTTTACAACGTCTTCCGATAGTGGGATTTTTGATTCAGAAAGTTCTTCGTCCTTTTTAGATTTTTTAAAGATACCGAATAGTCCTCGAGATGGTGAAGATTCCGTTCTTTCCTCTACAGCTTTTGTAACTTTTTCTTCATCGACTGAAGCACGTTTTTCGGCTCTTACATCATGATACTTTTCAACTTCTTCACTTAAAAATTGAGTGGTGTCATTAATATCTTTTACAACTTCTTCCGAGAGTGCAACTTTTGTCTCAGAAGGTCCTTCGTCCTTTTTAGGCTTTTTAAAGATACCGAACAATCCTCGAGATGGCGAAGATTCCGTCTTTTCGTCTACTGTTTTTGGAACTTTTTCTTCATCAACTGAAGCACTCTTTTCGTGTTTCACATCCTGATATTTTTCTACTTCTTCAGTCAAAAATTGAGTGGTGTCACTAATGTCCTTTACAACTTCTTCTGATAGTGCGGTCTTTGACTCAGAATGTTCTTCGTCCTTTTTGCCTTTTTTAAAGATACCGAATAATCCTCGAGACGGTGAAGATTCGGTTCTTTCCCCTACTGTTTTTATTGCTTTTTCTTCATCAACCGAAGCACGCTTTTCTGGTTTTACATCATGATACTTTTTAACTTCTTCAGTTAAAAATTGAGTGGTGTCATTAATATCTCTTACAACTTCTTCCGACAGTTCTACTTTAGTCTCAGAAGGTTCTTCGTCCTTTTTAGGCTTTTTGAAGATACCGAATAATCCTCGAGATGGTGAAGATTCGGTCCTTTCTTCTACCGTTTTAATAACTTTCTCTTCATCAATTGAAGCAGACTTTTCCGGTTTTACATCATGATAGTTCTCTACTTCTCCAGTCAAAAACTTGTTGGTATCTGCGATATCTTTTGCTACTTCTTCAGAAATAACAGGTTTAGGTTCTGTTATTTCTTCTTCCTTCGTAGGTTTCTTGAAAATACCAAACAGGCCACGACTTGGTGATGATTCCTTGACTGTTTTTGATATTTTTTCTTCATCAGTAGAAAGGGATTTTTCCGGTTTAGTTTCAGTATGTTTTTCAGTTTCCTCCTTAATCACTTCTTTTTCAACAGAATCGGAAAGTTTTAATTCAGCAGTTTCTTCTTCATCTTTCTTAGACTTTTTAAAGATACCAAATAAACCTTTCGATGGTTTTGCCGCCGATTCCACGTTTATTTCCGCTGCTTGAATAGGTTTTTGTTCCTCGGGAATTTTAACGTCATGGTAATTATCAACTTCCACCGACAAAAATTCGTCTGTATCCTTCATATCCTTCAAAACTTCTTCAGACAAGACAAGTTTTGCTTCAACTGATCCTTCCCTATCTTTCTTTGGTTTTTTGAAAATACCAAAAAGGCCACGAGATTTGGGCGAAAGCTCTTGCGGTTCCTCAATATCTTCATCAACTTTTTCCTCTTTGATTGGTTGAAACTTTGCTGGTTTTACGTCTTGATAATTGTCAACTTCTGTTTGCAAAAATGAACGTGTATCATTCATGTCTTTTAAAGCTGCTTCAGAAAGAACCGGTTTTTTAGCTTCTGGTATTTCCTCTTGATCTTTCTTCGATTTCTTAAAAATGCCAAAGAGACCTCTTGAAGATTTAGGTGAAGATTCCACCGTTTCATCTAGAGATTTTTCTATTTTTTCTCCTACAATGGGTGCAAATTTTACAGGTTTCACATCGTGATAATTCTCTATTTCACATGACAAAAACTGGTTGGTTTCTTTAATATCTTTTAGAACAGAATCCGAGAGAGGCGGTCTGGTTGGAATTGTTTCTTCTTCGTCTTTCTTCGATTTTTTGAAGAGACCGAAGAAACCTGGTTTTGGTGAGGATTCCCGCGCCTCTTCCACGACTTTCTTTGCTTTTTCTTCTTCAGTCGGAACTTTGACGGGCTTTTCTTCAACAGAAATTTCCTTGGTTACAGTTTCAGGTGCAATCTTCTCATCTTCTTTTTTGGCTTTTTTGAATAGACCAAAGAAACCAGAAGACGGTTGTTCGGCAGATTCTGTCGCTTTTTCTTCACCAAGCGTTTCTTCTTTTACAGGTCGCGTATCTTCGTAATGTTGAACTTCGTCGGTTAAAAATTGTGTAGTATCGGTTATATCTTTGACCACAGATTCCGAAAGTTGTGGTTGTGCAGGAGGAGCCTCTTCTTCCTTTTTCGATTTTTTAAAGAAACCAAAGAAACCGCTTGATTGAGTTTCAGCAGCTTCAGTGGTGGTTTTTTCAACTTCCTCAATTTTCTTTTCTTCAGGTTCGAGTTTTGGTTCCTCAGGCTTTTCTATTTCAGCAGTCAAAATTTGTTCAGTTTCCTTCATTTCTTTCGCAGGTTGTTCTACTTCCGCATCTTTTGATTTTTTGAAAAGGCCAAAAAGCCCAGATGGTTTAGGTGACGATTCCCTTCTAACATCTGTAACTTTTTTAGGTGAAGGCTCTTCGATAATCTTCTTTGGTGGCTCTTCATGTACCACTTCGACCACCTTTTCTTGTACTTTAGCTTGATCAGTCCTGACATCATGATAATTTTGTACTTCACCCTCCAAAAACCGTTTTGAATCCAAGATATTTTTAAGCACTTCTTCTGATAAAATCACAGCCAATTTCTTTTCTTCTTGCTTTTTTTCTTCTTTCTTAGTTTTCTTCTCAACATCCTTCTTGTCGGCAGGTTTCTCTTCCTTTTTAGGTTTCTTGAATAAACCGAAGAAACCTTCCGACTGTGCCTTTGTTTCTTCTATTTTTCGTTCTTCTACTTCTTCTACTTTCGTTTTTTCCGTTTCCGGCTTAGCAATAGTAGAAACAATTTCTGGCTCACTTTCTTTTGCTGCAACTGGACGCACATCATGGTAATTATCCACTTCATCAGAAATAAACTTCTTCGAATCATCCATATCTTTCAACACTTCTTCAGAAAGCGATTTCTTTTCAACCTTTTCTAATATGGGCACTTCATCATCTTTCTTCGAATCTCGCTTCTTAAACAAACCGAAGAAACCACTCTTCTTTTCATCTTTCTTCTTATCGGTTTCTTTCAGAATTTCTTTGTCTTGCTTTTCAACAATTTCCTTCTGTGCTTCATCTTCTTTCTCTGTTTTTTGGGTAACAGGAGTAATATCCGACCAAGCACCGTTATTCATCTCGTTTTGAATCAAACTTGTAGTAACTTCCTTGATTGCAACTTGTGAAATTTTAGCAGGATCTTCGATGTCTTCATAAATGTGGTCTTTAGTTCTTGGTGGTCTGACGGGAACATCTATTTGTTCCAGAGCTGCGATAGGTTTCATTATTTTCTCTTCGGACAAGATTGGTGACCTTTCTAAAATTTCTTTCTCCTTCTTCTCTATAGTTTCATCAATATTGATAGTAAATGTTTCTTTTGATTTTTTCGGAGACTCTTTCTTGGTGGGATCAACAACCACTGAAAATTCCTCTGCTTCTATGACCAAAGGCTGGATTGTTTTAGTGACTTCTTCTACAACAACAGTTTTCGCTTTGCTTTTCTTCTTATCTTTGTCTTTCTGGAGCTTTTCTTGGACTTTTTCTTTAGTTTCAGTTGGTTGTGGAGTTTGCTCTTTCTCTTGGACGGGAAGATCTGCATCTAGGTCAGTGACTGGAATTTGTTCTTCTTTAATTGGAACATCTGGTGGTTTGTATGGTGGTGGTAAATCAGAAACTGAAGCTTCAACAAATGGTATGCTGTCAATATCACTGGGTGCCAAAGGTGGCGTTGGCAATTTTGGTTTTCTTGGTGGCAAACCTTGCTCAGTTGCTTTCTCATCTTTGGCTTTCTTCTTTTTCTCTTTTTTGGGTTTTTTGGACTTTTTCGGTGATTTCTCTGACTCAGAATCGGATTCAAATGACCGTTCGACAAAAGTTTTGATTGAACCGAAGAAACCTTTCTTCGCTTTCTTCTTTTCATTCATGTTATTTTTATGGTCGTCGACTTTTCGCTCATTGATTGGCTCTTTTCTCGTATATTTTTCCGCAAGCGCGTCATACGGTTCCGGTTGTGACTCAGATTGGATAAAAGCGTTAGTTTGTTCGAGTACGGTTTTTAAATCGGAAAGTAAATAATCGTCAGTGACAGATAAACCAGTAAGCTGCTGGCCTAAAGGTTTGTCTAGCAATGTTTCTTCGTGCCTAGCTACTAAACGTTCGGTCGTGGTTGACAATCCTGCAAACATGCAATTCCCAACAAGCTATCCTAACTACCATCTTATACCTTAAGTAAAGAAAAATCTCCAAATATCCTTACGGCAGCAAAGTTAATGCGTCATTAGTCAAATCAAACTAACTAAATACAAAACTGTCAACACCATGCGGATGAGTTCGGTGTTACCATCACTCGGACTTTACCTCCGCTATTCTCTTCCAACCAATCGCAATACGCCTTCGGGATCTGATCGCACTCATTGAAGGGATTTGACACGGTTTCAGTGAAAGGATTAGTGTGAGGAGAAGGAAGAGGCTTAAAACCATACTGACTCAAATCACTTCGATTGTAACAAGGATAGAACGGAATGTTTGCATGCAAGTCGACGTTTCGGATCTCTTTAATCACTTCCTCATCACCCAAAGGCACATCAGGATCGTAAACTAGGGGAAAACGTTCAGAAAAACTCGCAACTAGTTCGGTACGGCTTCCAAATCGTTTGGAATCTTGCAATGACCCTCCATTTTGACTGTCTGGAGTTTTAACAAAAAGTTGTTGGAAAGTAAACGATGGTTTTTTCTCTTGTCTCAAAAGTTCTTCACACGAATCACTTTCAATTGGCTTGAAATTTAAATTACGTTTACTGCGGTCCACCATATTGGTGAATTTGTTCTTCAAATTGCTGATTTTTTGACCCAGTTGTGATTTTTTCTTCACTTCTGGGTTTTTACTTTTTTCGGGAGGATTCTCAAGGAACTCCCTAACCGACCTAATCTCGATTGCTTCTTTGCCATTCTCTGAAGTTTTTACCAACAATTTTACTTCCGCTTTAACGATACTTTCCCGTTTGCCATCACTTGATTCATCATCGTCTGAATCATCACTCGTTCCTGAAACACTGGATTCAGTGTTTTCGTGCGTTGGGAATGAATCGTAGACAGAATATTGATTTGAGGAGGTGCTACGAGTGGGATAATTCGAAAAATTGCTCAACAAACTTGTACATTCATCTTCGTCTTCTTCTGGTACTATGCTCAGGTTCCGGTAAGTACCTTCGAACCAGATTTCGCTTTCGGGGTACGAGTCTAGTCTTTGGTAGACGTGTTTTAAGGCGTTATATTCGATCGGTTCGTAATCGTCGTCTTGAGATTCACTTAACGACTCATTCGATGCAATTTCAGCGCCTCCAAGTAGCAAGTTTGCGAGATCTTCCTCTTCTTCGTCTTCATCTATTTGAATTTCGCGTCGACTTTCAAAAACTTGTGATTTTTTGACCGGTATTTCAATCACTGCATCGGTGTCTGGCACCAATTCCAAGGTATTAACAAAGGAGTCATCGCTCGGTTCAAGCAAATCTAGATCAAGACTGAAGAGTTTTTCCTGTTTTTCCACTTCGAACAGCATTTTTTCGAGCATTTCGTCTATTTGTTTATAGGTAATGGGAGGAGTGGGGGGTGAGGATGAGTCGAGATCTGGTCTCAAGAGAACGCTTTCGTACGTTACAAAGTTGGTGGCTTTAACAGAAAAAATGCATTAACTTGCTGGTAAGAATACTTGTTTCAATTTCGAAAACAGTTCGTTTCGTCCTCTATTACCTGCTTCAATGATTATGAATGATGTTAAATAAAGAAAAGTCGCCCCAAAAGCTAACTCTAGCTTAAGACGGTTAAGTTTTAAGCTGGCTATATCAAGCGTCAAGATGCAAATGTGCATTAGTTGCCATGCGCATGCATTACAAGCGATCCGCCATTGATATTACGTTTAAAAAAATTACCTTGTAGAATTATTGCCAACAAAAAGAAAAATTTCATCGCCACTCAATTAGTGGAAGCTTGACCTATCCTCAAATAAAACTATAGAAAAGCACTCTCTTTGTTATTCTATGTGTGAGTACAATTACTTTTGTAAATATTGCACATAAAGCATCCCTTGGCTTATAAATTAAAGAAATTAATCCAACTGTTAGAAAAAAGAAAATGAAATGAATGGAAATGACCCTAGCCGCTCAATTTTTGAATACCTGCTTGTTGAGATTGAATATAACTTAGTACAACTGTTTTTTTTAATGAAAGTAAGTGCAACAATTGTGCTCACTTAACTTAAAAGCTTACCTTGCTGCTCTGCGTCCTGTGGTGCTTCTTCCTGTGATGCTGACTTCTTTGAGACATCCCACTCTACAAAAAAGACACAAATTTAGTGACAATGATCCAACTCTTCAGTTTCTAAACCTAGCATGCTCTAGCTTACCTGATACCAACCGATAATAAGTGTTTAAAAGCAAGTAAAAAGCGTTATTTACCTCAACCAAGCCTACGGTTTGTGTGACTAAAATTTTACCTATCTCAAATCCTTCGTCGTTATCTTCCGAAATGTCTTCAATGTCGGTATGGGTTTGGTGGTAGGAACCACCTTTAAGATACATTATTTCAGTAGGGTTGTTATAGTCAAGCTTTCTGGTGGTTTTTATGTGGACTTTTGATGAGCTCTGTTGTTCCAAATGTTTAGCAAATTCGTGAGGAGTTGCAGTTTGGGAACGTACATTGTCCTCATCACCTGACGCTGCTAAATCTTCAACGTCAGTCAAGTCAGGACTTGAGGGCACAGTTTTGGGTTTTTTAACACTTAGACGGTTTCTGGTAGTGAAAGTTCCGTCCAAGTCTTTAGAAGATATGACCGAACCGATGTTATCTTTCACATAGTAGGGAACAAATGTTCCTTCGAGCGACGTTTCAACAACTTTCTGTCGCCTCACTGGGGACTTATCACTTATGAAAAAATCCTCAGTATCGGTTGTCGGTTGATCGTTTGAAGTCACAACTTGCAAAGTCCTATTTTTCAATTTTTTGTATCTCGGACGACCAATAGCGTTCAAGTCTTCAGTATCAGTGAGCGGTTCTTCAGCAGCTCTAGACACATCTAGCTTACTTTCGCCGTAAACAACATTACTGTATTCATAACCACTGATATCAGGAGTTGGTGCTCGCTTGTAAGTTTCAACAGTGAGAAAATCACCCTCACTTTCGAAATACTCAACATCGGTGGTACCACCACTCTCTTCAGAACTCAAACCAAGAGAATCAATCTCAGCCAATGGCAAAATTTTGGTGGTTGGAACCAATGACTTGTCCTCATGCAAGAAAATCAAAGTACGCACTGGAGGTGGTAGGGGAATTTCTGGTACTTGTAATTTCCCAATGTCACCTTCAATCGACTCACTATCAGTTTCAACAGGAGTCGAGTCATCACTATCACGTTTAAATTTTTGTTTCTCGTCAATACTGTCATTTCTGTTGCCATCTTCTTCCAAATCTTCGGTATCTGTGAGGATATTTTTCTTGGTTTTAGCAACATTTTTGCAAATGGGAAATTTCAAAAAACAACTATCCTCAGCTTCACCGTCCGACTCAAACCCTAACAACCCATTTTGTGGTTTGAGGGAACAAGGATGCGACACTGATTTCCTCAATTTGCAGAAACGTTGAGGTTTTGGAGGTTCATCATTGTCACTACCTTTGTATTTGTGACACAGTTTAGACTTGCGCCTTTTGGGTTTAGTTTTCTTGGTCAAATTTTCACCCTCACTGTCCGATGGTACGGACTCAATGTCAGTCAGTTGGTTAGTACCACCACCAACTGGTAAGGCCAAGTTTTCAAATTTTTGCTTAAAATCACTCGAAATGTTGACATAGTCGGATTGGTACTCGTCAAAATTAATTTCAAGTTCCGGTACTTCCCCATGTTGGGACTCATCATCGGTGGCAAAATCCTCGGCGTCTGTTACACCATCATCGCGAGGATTAAGCCACTCAGGCCTTAGTTTAAAATTTTGTGAAGTACTTCCCGAATTACCAGTTTCTTCAATTTTGCAAGTATCGATTTGTAAATCGTTGAAAGACACTGTTCGTACGTTAGTTTCCAATTCTGTATCTGAACCTTCCAAATCCTCAACATCGGTCACAGCACCAGCGTCGCTCAGTTTAATTTTTAACTTAGATCTGGGTTTGCTTGACTCTTCTTCTAAATCTTCGACGTCGGTTAGCGTTTCTGCAATATTGTTCGAAGGGTTCCATTCGTTCGCATCGGGTGTTATGGCAATATGTGGGATGGTACCACCGAAAGAACTCATCGTCTAGTCGCCACCGGTCTCTTCGAAAATAATAGAAAGGCAACTGTCCGATTTGGTGAGTTTTTCGAAAAAGAGATACTCTTTGAGGTCGAGATAGTCTTTTTGGACGAAAGTTTCCTGTAATTATGGGAGAAAATCAGTTTTTCCGCTTTAAGACCACCTCGTATCCTTG
Source organism: Tribolium castaneum (assembly GCF_031307605.1). Classification (NCBI taxonomy): domain Eukaryota; kingdom Metazoa; phylum Arthropoda; class Insecta; order Coleoptera; family Tenebrionidae; genus Tribolium; species Tribolium castaneum. Next base: position 4,417,015 of record NC_087394.1, read on the forward strand.
GGTACTACCGGGGGTACTTACCATATCCTTCGGGACCGCTCGTCTAAACTACACTAAACTAAGCTACATGACTAGTTTGGGCATTTTCGCAAGCATAAACAAAACTAGGCATCTAAATTTCGGTTTTATACCTCTTTTTTACGTGTCTCTATTCGGAAAGCCATGCTGTGGGATGACATCGCTTTAGTGTCAGGCAACACAAACGCGGTACCTGCTCTTGTCTCATCCTCATCGCCTCTATCTTCATAATCAAACTGATATTTGATCCTTGACGGTGAAACTACTTTCACGTGGATTATGGGCGAGAGGCGCTCTTCAGCACTGTGCCCCATTTCCTGGTACTGTGACATAACCAACTGTCTCGGGATCGCACAGCTCTCTTCTTCGACAACTTCCGCACATGGGATTATATCAGAAACGCGATGGTCGGACTCGTTAATCGACTCAAGGGATTTACGTTTCCGGGGGGAAGTGGGGGAAAGAGACCGGAAACGTCCGTTGGTGTCCGAACTAACGTCATGGTCTGAAGGAGGGCTCGGCAAAGCCACACTTTCGGACAAACTCGAGTCAGTTGTGTCAATTAGCGACATTTCGGTTTCGTTTTTAAGGGCACTGGCTATTTTCCGGACGTTTTCGTACGGTTGACGATAGATAACTTCAATAGAACCGGTGTAGTTTTGAGTTCGGGTAAAAACCTCAGATGTTATGACTTTGGTACCACCATTAGCCGAACGGACCCGAATCGGACTACCCGGCAATGATGTAGGACTCACACTTTCTTTGCGTTCTTTGGAAATCAGTTCTTGATAAGTCGAAGGAATGACGGATTGGCTTCGGATGCGGTCCGAAAATTGTACAACTTTCTCACTATCGGAAACGTCCGAAAATTTCTCTTTTTCTTTCTTCGTTTGATCAATAATTACGGTACGTTTAAGTTTGGTGGGCGAGGCACTCGGTTTGGGGCTATCTCTTATAAAAATCACTTCGCTTTTCTGCAGTGTGGTGGCCTTGTTGTCACCATGTGAGGTAGTTTTAGACTTAGCTCTAGTTTCGGCATATTTATTGCTATCAAGTACCGCAGTCTTGGTGGTTTCTTTCTTTTTCGAAACCTTTTCCCTTGGTTTAGTTTTAACGGGAGTACCTTCCCGTGAACTGGAAACCTTCCGTTCCGAAGAAATCGTAGTTCGTTGATATGCATGTCTTGTAGTTTCGGTTTTACGCGTCTCTGTTTTCGATTTAAGACTACTTTTCAAATTTTCGTTGATTTTATCCATCTCTTTCTTGTTTTTGGTACCCTTGTGCAAAAATGTTTCTTTTTCCTTAGTCTGTTTATCGATTTTCATGTCGCGTGACAAAGTCGATTGCATGTAGCCGTGGACTTTTGTGTCGTACTTGCGAACGGTACGCACTGGAGTCGTTTCAGGTTCTTTTATTTTTCTCTTCAAGTACTGATGCGTGGTTTTGGAACTTTCAGTTGTGACAGAACTGGTCGATTTTACAAGTTTTGGAATACCAGAAACTTGTGGTTTCTTGGACGTAGCTGTGGTACTTTTCGTAGTTCTCGTTTTGTGGACAAATTTATCGTCATCGGAACTGACATCAGCATCACTTTCGGTTTTAAAAGATCGCAGTTTTGGACTAGCTTTAGTAATTTTCTTTTTGGGTTTAGAAACTTTCGCCATTTCTGTTACTTTCTGTTTACTTTTACTAACTTTCGCCTTACGTTCCTCTATTACGACTTCGGAAGACCTTTTATCATCACTAGCAAAACCATTTTGTAACGTTACTTCAATTATATCATCAGTCATAACAACGACTGGTTGAGAATCGCCTGTTAGAGCCTCTGGTAATGAATCACTTGTAGCTCGTGTGCTGGCTTCGATTCTGGCCGAAGAATCGGTTTCGGAGAACATTAATTCGGCTTCAGTTTCGGATAGTTTTGCAGAATCACTGTGTAACCCTGAGCTTAAGTATGAAATTTCGTCGGAAGTGATGTATTCGTCTACGGCCGTACTATCGTGACTAAAATCAGTTTTCTTATGATAAGAAGAATGAGTTCGATCGCTATCTAGCTGACTAATGGCAGTCATAGCAACAGCCTCTAATTTACTATCAGGTACAGGGGGTTTGGAAATCATACGATCTACTTCCGAAACTTCAGTACCTTTGTGAATGGTGTCCGCTGGTGCCGTAGGAACTTCGGTTGCGGTTGAGGTAGAATCAATTGTTGATGTGGAAGTAATTTCTCGGTGTATTATAACGGACTTGGGACCGATGAATGACGAGAGGTTTGAGGATTCGGAGTCGGTGTCGACTATGGAAGCTCGGGAAGAAGTTGTTTCTAATTGAGGTTTTTCCTCGAAATGATCCAATCTTGCAGTATCGTCGGATATGTCTTTGTGAACTGTAGCTGACGAGGTACTAAACTCTAACACTTTGTTTATTTCTTCAGCCTGTGATAGTTTTTCTTCTAACACAGGATGACTTGGTTTCACGTCAGATGAATGGACTTGTTTGTGGTCACTGACGTCCTGATCAATTTTTTTCGAAGATAGAGAAATGCCCTTTGACTGATCATCGCTTTTCAAAGGCAGAACAAAACTCTTGCTTAAAGTTTTATCTGGAGCTGAAGTTTCCTCACATTTGGAAACGTCTTCTGATGTTTTCCTAGAGTGATGTTTCTCGTAAAAGTTTTCAAAAGACGATTCCCTTTCAGCTACAAGTTCAGCTATACTTTGTCTCGAGACCTGGAACTCACTAGCTTCAGATAAATGTATTTCCTTAGTTTGAGGATATTTATGACAAGATTCTGTCTCTTCTAACAAGACATTTGAATATCGCTCGGAGGTAGTTTTCTCTGCCCCTACCACCGCTTCCGATTTTGATTTTTCAGTCTCTTGCTCCAATATATTAATCGTATTATCAGAAACATTAATAGATGTGTCAGCTTTGAGTTTTGTCTCACACGGTTTATCAGATGTAGGAGTTTTTTCTTTAGAAGTATAAACCTTGTCCTCTCCCAATTTTTCTTTCTCGGGCGATTTCTCCTTTTCAATAATTTCGCCAAGTTTTAATTTTATCTCAGAAGGTTTTTCGGGGGAACGAGTTTTTTCCACGTCCAGCTCAACGTTCTGATTTATAGCCTCCTTGATTTCGTGTTTTGTTTCAGTTGTTTTTTCGTATATAATAACTTTGTCTTTAGGAGTAGGAACCTTGACTTCTTTCAAATCTTGTTCCTCACGAGATATTGCTTTGTCAGTAGTTTCGTCAAGTTTGAGTCTTATCTCAGTTGGCTTTTCGGGTGAAAGGGCTTTGTCTTCACGGAAAAGAGTTTTTTTCAACTTTAGATCAACTTTCTCATGTATGACCTCCTTGATTTCGCGTTTTATTTCAGCTACTTTTTCGGATGTAAGAACTTGGTCTCTAAAAGTAGAAGCTTTGTCGTTTCTTATTTCTGCATTCACCGGCGATGTTTCCTTTACCGTAACTTCTTCAGGTTTAAGTTTTAACATAGTGCATTTTTCGGTTAAAGGAGATTTGTCTTTAGGAGAAAAAGAAATGTCCTTCCTCAATTCTTCCTTCTCAGGCGATTCTTCTTCTTCCTTGACTTTGGTAATTTTGAGATTAATTTCAGAGGATTTTTCGGATAAAGCAGTTTTTTCTTTTACTTCAATTGGTTTTCCGGAACTTAGAATTGCGTCTTTAGTAGGTGTAGGAGACTTGACTTCTTTTAATTCTTCTTTTTCAAGCGATTTGGCTTTGTCAGTAGTTTCGTCGAGTATGCGTTGTGTCTCAGAGGGTTTTTCAGGTAAAGAAGTTTGGCCTTTAAGAGAAGGAGACTGGTTCTCTTTTAGTCCTACTTTCTCAGGTGATTTTTCCTTTTCCGTGACATCGTCAGGTTTGAGTTTACTCTCAGAGGGCTTTTCGGGTGAAGGAGTTTTGTCTTTAGGAGAAGGAGCCTTGTCCTCTTTTAGTTCTATTTTCTCAGGTGATTTTTCCTTTTCCGTGATTTCTTCCGGTTTAAGTTCAATCTCAGAGGGCTTTTCGGGTGAAGGAGTTTTGTCTATAGGAGAAGGAGCCTTGTCCTCTTTTAGTTCTACTTTCTCAGGTGATTTTTCCTTTTCCGTAATTTCTTCCGGTTTAAGTTTAATCTCAGAAGGCTTTTCGGGTGATGGAGTTTTGTCTTTAGGAGAAGGAGCCTTGTCCTCTTTTAGTTCTACTTTCTCAGGTGATTTTTCCTTTTCCGTAATTTCTTCCGGTTTAAGTTTAATCTCAGAAGGCTTTTCGGGTGATGGAGTTTTGTCTTTAGGAGAAGGAGCCTTGTCCTCTTTTAGTTCTACTTTCTCAGGTGATTTTTCCTTTTCCGTAATTTCTTCCGGTTTAAGTTTAATCTCAGAGGGCTTTTCGGGTGATGGAGTTTTATCTTTAGGAAAAGGAGCCTTGTCCTCTTTTAGTTCTACTTTCTCAGGTGATTTTTCCTTTTCCGTAATTTCTTCAGGTTTAAGTTTAATCTCAGAGGGCTTTTCGGGTGTAGGAGTTTTGTCTTTAGGAGAAGGAGCCTTGTCCTCTTTTAGTTCTACTTTCTCAGGTGATTTTTCCTTTTCCGTAATTTCTTCCGGTTTAAGTTTAATCTCAGAAGGCTTTTCGGGTGATGGAGTTTTGTCTTTAGGAGAAGGAGCCTTGTCCTCTTTTAGTTCTACTTTCTCAGGTGATTTTTCCTTTTCCGTAATTTCTTCCGGTTTAAGTTTAATCTCAGAAGGCTTTTCGGGTGATGGAGTTTTGTCTTTAGAAGAAGGAGCCTTGTCCTCTTTCAGTTCTACTTTCTCAGGTGATTTTTCCTTTTCCGTGACTTCGTCAGGTTTGGGTTTAATCTCAGAGGGCTTTTCGGGTGAAGGAGTTTTATCTTTAGGAGAAGGAGCCTTGTCTTCTTTCAGTTCTACTTTCTCAGGTGATTTTTCCTTTTCCGTAATTTCTTCCGGTTTAAGTTTAATCTCAGAAGGCTTTTCGGGTGATGGAATTTTGTCTTTAGGAGAAGGAGCCTTGTCTTCTTTCAGTTCTACTTTCTCAGGTGATTTTTCCTTTTCCGTAATTTCTTCCGGTTTAAGTTTAATCTCAGAGGGCTTTTCGGGTGAAGGAGTTTTGTCTTTAGGAGAAGGAGCCTTGTCTTCTTTCAGTTCTACTTTTTCAGGTGATTTTTCCTTTTCCGTAATTTCTTCCGGTTTAAGTTTAATCTCAGAGGGCTTTTCGAATGAAGGACTTTTGTCTTTAGGAGAAGGTGCCTTGTCCTCTTTTATTTCTACTTTCTCAGGTGATTTTTCCTTTTCCGTGACTTGGTCAGGTTTGAGTTTAATCTCAGAAGGCTTTTCGGATGTAGGAGTTTTGTCTTTAGGAGAAGGAGCCTTGTCCTCTTTCAGTTCTACTTTCTCAGGTGATTTTTCCTTTTCCGTGACTTCGTCAGGTTTGGGTTTAATCTCAGAGGGCTTTTCGGGTGAAGGAGTTTTATCTTTAGGAGAAGGAGCCTTGTCTTCTTTCAGTTCTACTTTCTCAGGTGATTTTTCCTTTTCCGTAATTTCTTCCGGTTTAAGTTTAATCTCAGAAGGCTTTTCGGGTGAAGGAGTTTTATCTTTAGGAGAAAGAGCCTTGTCTTCTTTCAGTTCTACTTTCTCAGGTGATTTTTCCTTTTCCGTAATTTCTTCCGGTTTAAGTTTAATCTCAGAAGGCTTTTCGGGTGATGGAGTTTTGTCTTTAGGAGAAGGAGCCTTGTCTTCTTTCAGTTCTACTTTCTCAGGTGATTTTTCCTTTTCCGTAATTTCTTCCGGTTTAAGTTTAATCTCAGAGGGCTTTTCGGGTGAAGGAGTTTTGTCTTTAGGAGAAGGAGCCTTGTCCTCTTTTAGTTCTACTTTCTCAGGTGATTTTTCCTTTTCCGTAATTTCTTCCGGTTTAAGTTTAATCTCAGAGGGCTTTTCGGGTGAAGGAGTTTTGTCTTTAGGAGAAGGAGCCTTGTCCTCTTTTAGTTCTACTTTCTCAGGTGATTTTTCCTTTTCCGTAATTTCTTCAGGTTTAAGTTTAATCTCAGAGGGCTTTTCGGGTGTAGGAGTTTTGTCTTTAGAAGAAGGAGCCTTGTCCTCTTTTAGTTCTACTTTCTCAGGTGATTTTTCCTTTTCCATAATTTCTTCCGGTTTAAGCTTAATCTCAGAAGGCTTTTCGGGTGATGGAGTTTTGTCTTTAGAAGAAGGAGCCTTGTCCTCTTTCAGTTCTACTTTCTCAGGTGATTTTTCCTTTTCCGTGACTTCGTCAGGTTTGGGTTTAATCTCAGAGGGCTTTTCGGGTGAAGGAGTTTTATCTTTAGGAGAAAGAGCCTTGTCTTCTTTCAGTTCTACTTTCTCAGGTGATTTTTCCTTTTCCGTAATTTCTTCCGGTTTAAGTTTAATCTCAGAAGGCTTTTCGGGTGATGGAGTTTTGTCTTTAGGAGAAGGAGCCTTGTCTTCTTTCAGTTCTACTTTCTCAGGTGATTTTTCCTTTTCCGTAATTTCTTCCGGTTTAAGTTTAATCTCAGAGGGCTTTTCGGGTGAAGGAGTTTTGTCTTTAGGAGAAGGAGCCTTGTCCTCTTTTAGTTCTACTTTCTCAGGTGATTTTTCCTTTTCCGTAATTTCTTCCGGTTTAAGTTTAATCTCAGAGGGCTTTTCGGGTGAAGGAGTTTTGTCTTTAGGAGAAGGAGCCTTGTCCTCTTTTAGTTCTACTTTCTCAGGTGATTTTTCCTTTTCCGTAATTTCTTCCGGTTTAAGTTTAATCTCAGAGGGCTTTTCGGGTGAAGGAGTTTTGTCTTTAGGAGAAGGAGCCTTGTCCTCTTTTAGTTCTACTTTCTCAGGTGATTTTTCCTTTTCCGTAATTTCTTCCGGTTTAAGTTTAATCTCAGAGGGCTTTTCGGGTGAAGGAGTTTTGTCTTTAGGAGAAGGAGCCTTGTCCTCTTTTAGTTCTACTTTCTCAGGTGATTTTTCCTTTTCCGTAATTTCTTCCGGTTTAAGTTTAATCTCAGAGGGCTTTTCGGGTGAAGGAGTTTTGTCTTTAGGAGAAGGAGCCTTGTCCTCTTTTAGTTCTACTTTCTCAGGTGATTTTTCCTTTTCCGTAATTTCTTCCGGTTTAAGTTTAATCTCAGAGGGCTTTTCGGGTGAAGGAGTTTTGTCTTTAGGAGAAGGAGCCTTGTCTTCTTTCAGTTCAACTTTCTCAGGTGATTTTTCCTTTTCCGTAATTTCTTCAGGTTTAAGTTTAATCTCAGAGGGCTTTTCGGGTGTAGGAGTTTTGTCTTTAGAAGAAGGAGCCTTGTCCTCTTTCAGTTCTACTTTCTCAGGTGATTTTTCCTTTTCCGTGACTTCGTCAGGTTTGGGTTTAATCTCAGAGGGCTTTTCGGGTGAAGGAGTTTTATCTTTAGGAGAAAGAGCCTTGTCTTCTTTCAGTTCTACTTTCTCAGGTGATTTTTCCTTTTCCGTAATTTCTTCCGGTTTAAGTTTAATCTCAGAAGGCTTTTCGGGTGATGGAGTTTTATCTTTAGGAGAAAGAGCCTTGTCTTCTTTCAGTTCTACTTTCTCAGGTGATTTTTCCTTTTCCGTAATTTCTTCCGGTTTAAGTTTAATCTCAGAGGGCTTTTCGGGTGAAGGAGTTTTGTCTTTAGGAGAAGGAGCCTTGTCCTCTTTTAGTTCTACTTTCTCAGGTGATTTTTCCTTTTCCGTAATTTCTTCCGGTTTAAGTTTAATCTCAGAGGGCTTTTCGGGTGAAGGAGTTTTGTCTTTAGGAGAAGGAGCCTTGTCCTCTTTTAGTTCTACTTTCTCAGGTGATTTTTCCTTTTCCGTAATTTCTTCCGGTTTAAGTTTAATCTCAGAAGGCTTTTCGGGTGATGGAGTTTTGTCTTTAGAAGAAGGAGCCTTGTCCTCTTTCAGTTCTACTTTCTCAGGTGATTTTTCCTTTTCCGTGACTTCGTCAGGTTTGGGTTTAATCTCAGAGGGCTTTTCGGGTGAAGGAGTTTTATCTTTAGGAGAAAGAGCCTTGTCTTCTTTCAGTTCTACTTTCTCAGGTGATTTTTCCTTTTCCGTAATTTCTTCCGGTTTAAGTTTAATCTCAGAAGGCTTTTCGGGTGATGGAGTTTTGTCTTTAGGAGAAGGAGCCTTGTCTTCTTTCAGTTCTACTTTCTCAGGTGATTTTTCCTTTTCCGTAATTTCTTCCGGTTTAAGTTTAATCTCAGAGGGCTTTTCGGGTGAAGGAGTTTTGTCTTTAGGAGAAGGAGCCTTGTCCTCTTTTAGTTCTACTTTCTCAGGTGATTTTTCCTTTTCCGTAATTTCTTCCGGTTTAAGTTTAATCTCAGAGGGCTTTTCGGGTGAAGGAGTTTTGTCTTTAGGAGAAGGAGCCTTGTCCTCTTTTAGTTCTACTTTCTCAGGTGATTTTTCCTTTTCCGTAATTTCTTCAGGTTTAAGTTTAATCTCAGAGGGCTTTTCGGGTGTAGGAGTTTTGTCTTTAGAAGAAGGAGCCTTGTCCTCTTTTAGTTCTACTTTCTCAGGTGATTTTTCCTTTTTCATAATTTCTTCCGGTTTAAGTTTAATCTCAGAAGGCTTTTCGGGTGATGGAGTTTTGTCTTTAGAAGAAGGAGCCTTGTCCTCTTTCAGTTCTACTTTCTCAGGTGATTTTTCCTTTTCCGTGACTTCGTCAGGTTTGGGTTTAATCTCAGAGGGCTTTTCGGGTGAAGGAGTTTTATCTTTAGGAGAAAGAGCCTTGTCTTCTTTCAGTTCTACTTTCTCAGGTGATTTTTCCTTTTCCGTAATTTCTTCCGGTTTAAGTTTAATCTCAGAAGGCTTTTCGGGTGATGGAGTTTTGTCTTTAGGAGAAGGAGCCTTGTCTTCTTTCAGTTCTACTTTCTCAGGTGATTTTTCCTTTTCCGTAATTTCTTCCGGTTTAAGTTTAATCTCAGAGGGCTTTTCGGGTGAAGGAGTTTTGTCTTTAGGAGAAGGAGCCTTGTCCTCTTTTAGTTCTACTTTCTCAGGTGATTTTTCCTTTTCCGTAATTTCTTCCGGTTTAAGTTTAATCTCAGAGGGCTTTTCGGGTGAAGGAGTTTTGTCTTTAGGAGAAGGAGCCTTGTCCTCTTTTAGTTCTACTTTCTCAGGTGATTTTTCCTTTTCCGTAATTTCTTCCGGTTTAAGTTTAATCTCAGAGGGCTTTTTGGGTGAAGGAGTTTTATCTTTAGGAGAAAGAGCCTTGTCTTCTTTCAGTTCTACTTTCTCAGGTGATTTTTCCTTTTCCGTAATTTCTTCCGGTTTAAGTTTAATCTCAGAAGGCTTTTCGGGTGATGGAGTTTTGTCTTTAGGAGAAGGAGCCTTGTCTTCTTTCAGTTCTACTTTCTCAGGTGATTTTTCCTTTTCCGTAATTTCTTCCGGTTTAAGTTTAATCTCAGAGGGCTTTTCGGGTGAAGGAGTTTTGTCTTTAGGAGAAGGAGCCTTGTCCTCTTTTAGTTCTACTTTCTCAGGTGATTTTTCCTTTTCCGTAATTTCTTCCGGTTTAAGTTTAATCTCAGAGGGCTTTTCGGGTGAAGGAGTTTTGTCTTTAGGAGAAGGAGCCTTGTCCTCTTTTAGTTCTACTTTCTCAGGTGATTTTTCCTTTTCCGTAATTTCTTCCGGTTTAAGTTTAATCTCAGAGGGCTTTTCGGGTGAAGGAGTTTTGTCTTTAGGAGAAGGAGCCTTGTCCTCTTTTAGTTCTACTTTCTCAGGTGATTTTTCCTTTTCCGTAATTTCTTCCGGTTTAAGTTTAATCTCAGAGGGCTTTTCGGGTGAAGGAGTTGTGTCTTTAGGAGAAGGAGCCTTGTCCTCTTTTAGTTCTACTTTCTCAGGTGAATTTTCCTTTTCCGTAATTTCTTCCGGTTTAAGTTTAATCTCAGAGGGCTTTTCGGGTGAAGGAGTTTTGTCTTTAGGAGAAGGAGCCTTGTCTTCTTTCAGTTCTACTTTCTCAGGTGATTTTTCCTTTTCCGTAATTTCTTCCGGTTTAAGTTTAATCTCAGAGGGCTTTTCGGGTGAAGGAGTTTTGTCTTTAGGAGAAGGAGCCTTGTCCTCTTTTAGTTCTACTTTCTCAGGTGATTTTTCCTTTTCCGTAATTTCTTCCGGTTTAAGTTTAATCTCAGAGGGCTTTTCGGGTGAAGGAGTTTTGTCTTTAGGAGAAGGAGCCTTGTCCTCTTTTAGTTCTACTTTCTCAGGTGAATTTTCCTTTTCCGTAATTTCTTCCGGTTTAAGTTTAATCTCAGAGGGCTTTTCGGGTGAAGGAGTTTTGTCTTTAGGAGAAGGAGCCTTGTCCTCTTTTAGTTCTACTTTCTCAGGTGATTTTTCCTTTTCCGTAATTTCTTCCGGTTTAAGTTTAATCTCAGAGGGCTTTTCGGGTGAAGGAGTTTTGTCTTTAGGAGAAGGAGCCTTGTCCTCTTTTAGTTCTACTTTCTCAGGTGAATTTTCCTTTTCCGTAATTTCTTCCGGTTTAAGTTTAATCTCAGAGGGCTTTTCGGGTGAAGGAGTTTTGTCTTTAGGAGAAGGAGCCTTGTCTTCTTTCAGTTCTACTTTCTCAGGTGATTTTTCCTTTTCCGTAATTTCTTCCGGTTTAAGTTTAATCTCAGAGGGCTTTTCGGGTGAAGGAGTTTTGTCTTTAGGAGAAGGAGCCTTGTCCTCTTTTAGTTCTACTTTCTCAGGTGATTTTTCCTTTTCCGTAATTTCTTCCGGTTTAAGTTTAATCTCAGAGGGCTTTTCGGGTGAAGGAGTTTTGTCTTTAGGAGAAGGAGCCTTGTCCTCTTTTAGTTCTACTTTCTCAGGTGAATTTTCCTTTTCCGTAATTTCTTCCGGTTTAAGTTTAATCTCAGAGGGCTTTTCGGGTGAAGGAGTTTTGTCTTTAGGAGAAGGAGCCTTGTCCTCTTTTAGTTCTACTTTCTCAGGTGATTTTTCCTTTTCCGTAATTTCTTCCGGTTTAAGTTTAATCTCAGAGGGCTTTTCGGGTGAAGGAGTTTTGTCTTTAGGAGAAGGAGCCTTGTCCTCTTTTAGTTCTACTTTCTCAGGTGATTTTTCCTTTTCCGTAATTTCTTCAGGTTTAAGTTTAATCTCAGAGGGCTTTTCGGGTGTAGGAGTTTTGTCTTTATGAGAAGGAGCCTTGTCCTCTTTTAGTTCTACTTTCTCAGGTGATTTTTCCTTTTCCGTAATTTCTTCCGGTTTAAGTTTAATCTCAGAGGGCTTTTCGGGTGAAGGAGTTTTGTCTTTTGGAGAAGGAGCCTTGTCCTCTTTTAGTTCTACTTTTTCAGGTGATTTTTCCTTTCCCGTAATTTCTTCAGGTTTAAGTTTAACCTCAGAGGGCTTTTCGGGTGTAGGAGTTTTGTCTTTAGGAGAAGGAGCCTTGTCCCCTTTTAGTTCTACTTTCTCAGGTGATTTTTCCTTTCCCGTAATTTCTTCAGGTTTAAGTTTAATCTCAGAAGGCTTTTCGGGTGAAGGAGTTTTGTCTTTAGGAGAAGGAGCCTTGTCCTCTTTTAGTTCTACTTTCTCAGGTGATTTTTCCTTTTCCGTAATTTCTTCCGGTTTAAGTTTAATCTCAGAGGGCTTTTCGGGTGAAGGAGTTTTGTCTTTTGGAGAAGGAGCCTTGTCCTCTTTTAGTTCTACTTTCTCAGGTGATTTTTCCTTTTCCGTAATTTCTTCCGGTTTAAGTTTAATCTCAGAAGGCTTTTCGGGTGAAGGAGTTTTGTCTTTAGGAGAAGGAGCCTTGTCCTCTTTTAGTTCTACTTTCTCAGGTGATTTTTCCTTTTCCGTAATTTCTTCCGGTTTAAGTTTAATCTCAGAGGGCTTTTCGGGTGTAGGAGTTTTGTCTTTTGGAGAAGGAGCCTTGTCCTCTTTTAGTTCTACTTTCTCAGGTGATTTTTCCTTTTCCGTAATTTCTTCCGGTTTAAGTTTAATCTCAGAAGGCTTTTCGGGTGAAGGAGTTTTGTCTTTAGGAGAAGGAGCCTTGTCCTCTTTTAGTTCTACTTTCTCAGGTGATTTTTCCTTTTCCGTAATTTCTTCCGGTTTAAGTTTAATCTCAGAGGGCTTTTCGGGTGAAGGAGTTTTGTCTTTAGGAGAAGGAGCCTTGTCCTCTTTTAGTTCTACTTTCTCAGGTGATTTTTCCTTTTCCGTAATTTCTTCCGGTTTAAGTTTAAACTCAGAAGGCTTTTCGGGTGAAGGAGTTTTGTCTTTAGGAGAAGGAGCCTTGTCTTCTTTCAGTTCTACTTTCTCATGTGATTTTTCCTTTTCCTTAATTTCTTCCGGTTTAAGTTTAATCTCAGAGGGCTTTTCGGGTGAAAGAGTTTTGTCTTTAGGAGAAGGAGCCTTGTCCTCTTTTAGTTCTACTTTCTCAGGTGATTTTTCCTTTTCCGTAATTTCTTCAGGTTTAAGTTTAATCTCAGAGGGCTTTTCGGGTGTAGGAGTTTTGTCTTTAGGAGAAGGAGCCTTGTCTTCTTTCAGTTCTACTTTCTCAGGTGATTTTTCCTTTTCCGTAATTTCTTCCGGTTTAAGTTTAATCTCAGAAGGCTTTTCGGGTGATGGAGTTTTATCTTTAGGAAAAGGAGCCTTGTCCTCTTTTAGTTCTACTTTCTCAGGTGATTTTTCTTTTTCCGTGACTTCGTCAGGTTTGAGTTTAATCTCAGAGGGCTTTTCGGGTGTAGGAGTTTTCTCTTTAGGAGAAGGAGCCTTGTCCTCTTTTAGTTCTACTTTCTCAGGTGATTTTTCCTTTTCCGTAATTTCTTCAGGTTTAAGTTTAATCTCAGAGGGCTTTTCGGGTGTAGGAGTTTTGTCTTTAGGAGAAGGAGCCTTGTCTTCTTTCAGTTCTACTTTCTCAGGTGATTTTTCCTTTTCCGTAATTTCTTCCGGTTTAAGTTTAATCTCAGAGGGCTTTTCGGGTGATGGAATTTTGTCTTTAGGAGAAGGAGCCTTGTCCTCTTTCAGTTCTAATTTCTCATGTGATTTTTCCTTTTCCGTAATTTCTTCCGGTTTAAATTTAATCTCAGAAGGCTTTTCGGGTGATGGAATTTTGTCTTTAGGAGAAGGAGCCTTGTCTTCTTTCAGTTCTACTTTCTCAGGTGATTTTTCCTTTTCCGTAATTTCTTCCGGTTTAAGTTTAATCTCAGAAGGCTTTTCGGGTGATGGAGTTTTATCTTTAGGAAAAGGAGCCTTGTCCTCTTTTAGTTCTACTTTCTCAGGTGATTTTTCTTTTTCCGTGACTTCGTCAGGTTTGAGTTTAATCTCAGAGGGCTTTTCGGGTGTAGGAGTTTTGTCTTTAGGAGAAGGAACCTTGTCGTCTTTCAGTTCTACTTTCTCAGGTGATTTTCCCTTTTCCGTAATTTCTTCCAGTTTAAGTTTAATCTCAGAGGGCTTTTCGGGTGTAGGAGTTTTATCTTTAGGAAAAGGAGCCTTGTCCTCTTTTAGTTCTACTTTCTCAGGTGATTTTTCCTTTTCCGTAATTTCTTCCGGTTTAAGTTTAATCTCAGAGGGCTTTTCGGGTGATGGAGTTTTATCTTTAGGAAAAGGAGCCTTGTCCTCTTTTAGTTCTACTTTCTCAGGTGATTTTCCCTTTTCCGTAATTTCTTCCAGTTTAAGTTTATTCTCAGAGGGCTTTTCGGGTGTAGGAGTTTTATCTTTAGGAAGAGGAGCCTTGTCCTCTTTTAGTTCTACTTTCTCAGGTGATTTTTCCTTTTCCGTAATTTCTTCCGGTTTAAGTTTAATCTCAGAGGGCTTTTCGGGTGATGGAGTTTTGTCTTTAGGAGAAGGTGCCTTGTCCTCTTTTAGTTCAACTTTCTCAGGTGATTTTCCCTTTTCCGTAATTTCTTCCGGTTTAAGTTTAATCTCAGAGGGCTTTTCGGGTGTAGGAGTTTTATCTTTAGGAGAAGGAGCCGTGTCATCTTTCAGTTCTACTTTCTCAGGTGATTTTTCCTTTTCCGTAATTTCTTCCGGTTTAAGTTTAATCTCAGAGGGCTTTTCGGGTGAAGGAGTTATGTCTTTAGGAGAAGGAGCCTTGTCTTCTTTCAGTTCTACTTTCTCAGGTGATTTTCCCTTTTCCGTAATTTCTTCCGGTTTAAGTTTAATCTCAGAGGGCTTTTCGAATGAAGGACTTTTGTCTTTAGGAGAAGGTGCCTTGTCCTCTTTTATTTCTACTTTCTCAGGTGATTTTTCTTTTTCCGTGACTTCGTCAGGTTTGAGTTTAATCTCAGAGGGCTTTTCGGGTGTAGGAGTTTTGTCTTTAGGAGAAGGAACCTTGTCGTCTTTCAGTTCTACTTTCTCAGGTGATTTTCCCTTTTCCGTAATTTCTTCCAGTTTAAGTTTAATCTCAGAGGGCTTTTCGGGTGTAGGAGTTTTATCTTTAGGAGAAGGAGCCGTGTCATCTTTCAGTTGTACTTTCTCAAGTGATTTTTCCTTTTCCGTAATTTCTTCCGGTTTAAATTTAATCTCAGAGGGCTTTTCGGGTGTAGGAGTTTTGTCTTTAGGAGAAGGAACCTTGTCGTCTTTCAGTTCTACTTTCTCAGGTGATTTTTCCTTTTCCGTAATTTCTTCCGGTTTAAGTTTAATCTCAGAGGGCTTTTCGGGTGTAGGAGTTTTATCTTTAGGAGAAGAAACCTTGTCCTCTTTTAGTTCTACTTTCTCAGGTGATTTTTCCTTTTCCGTGACTTCGTCAGGTTTGAGTTTAATCTCAGAGGGCTTTTCGGGTGTAGGAGTTTTGTCTTTAGGAGAAGGAACCTTGTCCTCTTTCAGTTCTACTTTCTCAGGTGATTTTTCCTTTTCCGTGACTTCGTCAGGTTTGAGTTTAATCTCAGAGGGCTTTTCGGGTGTAGGAGTTTTATCTTTAGGAGAAGGAACCTTGTCGTCTTTCAGTTCTACTTTCTCAGGTGATTTTTCCTTTTCCGTAATTTCTTCCGGTTTAAGTTTAATCTCAGAGGGCTTTTCGGGTGTAGGAGTTTTATCTTTAGGAGAAGAAACCTTGTCCTCTTTTAGTTCTACTTTCTCAGGTGATTTTTCCTTTTCCGTGACTTCGTCAGGTTTGAGTTTAATCTCAGAGGGCTTTTCGGGTGTAGGAGTTTTGTCTTTAGGAGAAGGAACCTTGTCCTCTTTCAGTTCTACTTTCTCAGGTGATTTTTCCTTTTCCGTGACTTCGTCAGGTTTGAGTTTAATCTCAGAGGGCTTTTCGGGTGTAGGAGTTTTGTCTTTAGGAGAAGGAGCCTTGTCATCTTTCAGTTCTACTTTCTCAGGTGATTTTTCCTTTTCCGTAATTTCTTCCGGTTTAAATTTAATCTCAAAGGGCTTTTCGGGTGTAGGAGTTTTGTCTTTAAGAGAAGGAACCTTGTCGTCTTTCAGTTCTACTTTCTCAGGTGATTTTTCCTTTTCCGTGACTTCGTCAGGTTTGAGTTTAATCTCAGAGGGCTTTTCGGGTGTAGGAGTTTTATCTTTAGGAGAAGGAACCTTGTCGTCTTTTAGTTCTACTTTCTCAGGTGATTTTTCCTTTTCCGTGACTTCGTCAGGTTTGAGTTTAATCTCAGAGGGCTTTTCGGGTGTAGGAGTTTTATCTTTAGGAGAAGGAACCTTGTCGTCTTTCAGTTCTACTTTCTCAGGTGATTTTTCCTTTTCCGTAATTTCTTCCGGTTTAAATTTAATCTCAGAGGGCTTTTCGGGTGTAGGAGTTTTGTCTTTAGGAGAAGAAACCTTGTCGTCTTTCAGTTCTACTTTCTCAGGTGATTTTTCCTTTTCCGTGACTTCGTCAGGTTTGAGTTTAATCTCAGAGGGCTTTTCGGGTGTAGGAGTTTTATCTTTAGGAGAAGGAACCTTGTCGTCTTTTAGTTCTACTTTCTCAGGTGATTTTTCTTTTTCCGTGACTTCGTCAGGTTTGAGTTTAATCTCAGAGGGCTTTTCGGGTGTAGGAGTTTTGTCTTTAGGAGAAGGAACCTTATCGTCTTTCAGTTCTACTTTCTCAGGTGATTTTTCCTTTTCCGTGACTTCGTCAGGTTTGAGTTTAATCTCAGAGGGCTTTTCGGGTGAAGGAGTTTTGTCTTTAGGAGAAGGAACCTTGTCGTCTTTCAGTTCTACTTTCTCAGGTGATTTTTCCTTTTCCGTAATTTCTTCCGGTTTAAATTTAATCTCAGAGGGCTTTTCGGGTGTAGGAGTTTTGTCTTTAGGAGAAGGAACCTTGTCGTCTTTCAGTTCTACTTTCTCAGGTGATTTTTCCTTTTCCGTGACTTCGTCAGGTTTGAGTTTAATCTCAGAGGGCTTTTCGGGTGTAGGAGTTTTGTCTTTAGGAGAAGGAACCTTGTCGTCTTTCAGTTCTACTTTCTCAGGTGATTTTTCCTTTTCCGTGACTTCGTCAGGTTTGAGTTTAATCTCAGAGGGCTTTTCGGGTGTAGGAGTTTTGTCTTTAGGAGAAGGAACCTTGTCGTCTTTCAGTTCTCCTTTCTCAGGTGATTTTTCCTTTTCCGTAATTTCTTCCGGTTTAAATTTAATCTCAGAGGGCTTTTCGGGTGTAGGAGTTTTGTCTTTAAGAGAAGGAACCTTGTCGTCTTTCAGTTCTACTTTCTCAGGTGATTTTTCCTTTTCCGTGACTTCGTCAGGTTTGAGTTTAATCTCAGAGGGCTTTTCGGGTGAAGGAGTTTTGTCTTTAGGAGAAGGAACCTTGTCGTCTTTCAGTTCTACTTTCTCAGGTGATTTTTCCTTTTCCGTAATTTCTTCCGGTTTAAATTTAATCTCAGAGGGCTTTTCGGGTGTAGGAGTTTTGTCTTTAGGAGAAGGAACCTTGTCGTCTTTCAGTTCTACTTTCTCAGGTGATTTTTCCTTTTCCGTAATTTCTTCCGGTTTAAATTTAATCTCAGAGGGCTTTTCGGGTGTAGGAGTTTTGTCTTTAAGAGAAGGAACCTTGTCGTCTTTCAGTTCTACTTTCTCAGGTGATTTTTCCTTTTCCGTGACTTCGTCAGGTTTGAGTTTAATCTCAGAGGGCTTTTCGGGTGAAGGAGTTTTGTCTTTAGGAGAAGGAACCTTGTCGTCTTTCAGTTCTACTTTCTCAGGTGATTTTTCCTTTTCCGTAATTTCTTCCGGTTTAAATTTAATCTCAGAGGGCTTTTCGGGTGTAGGAGTTTTGTCTTTAGGAGAAGGAACCTTGTCGTCTTTCAGTTCTACTTTCTCAGGTGATTTTTCCTTTTCCGTGACTTCGTCAGGTTTGAGTTTAATCTCAGAGGGCTTTTCGGGTGTAGGAGTTTTGTCTTTAGGAGAAGGAACCTTGTCGTCTTTCAGTTCTACTTTCTCAGGTGATTTTTCCTTTTCCGTGACTTCGTCAGGTTTGAGTTTAATCTCAGAGGGCTTTTCGGGTGTAGGAGTTTTGTCTTTAGGAGAAGGAACCTTGTCGTCTTTCAGTTCTCCTTTCTCAGGTGATTTTTCCTTTTCCGTAATTTCTTCCGGTTTAAATTTAATCTCAGAGGGCTTTTCGGGTGTAGGAGTTTTGTCTTTAAGAGAAGGAACCTTGTCGTCTTTCAGTTCTACTTTCTCAGGTGATTTTTCCTTTTCCGTGACTTCGTCAGGTTTGAGTTTAATCTCAGAGGGCTTTTCGGGTGAAGGAGTTTTGTCTTTAGGAGAAGGAACCTTGTCGTCTTTCAGTTCTACTTTCTCAGGTGATTTTTCCTTTTCCGTAATTTCTTCCGGTTTAAATTTAATCTCAGAGGGCTTTTCGGGTGTAGGAGTTTTGTCTTTAGGAGAAGGAACCTTGTCGTCTTTCAGTTCTACTTTCTCAGGTGATTTTTCCTTTTCCGTGACTTCGTCAGGTTTGAGTTTAATCTCAGAGGGCTTTTCGGGTGTAGGAGTTTTGTCTTTAGGAGAAGGAACCTTGTCGTCTTTCAGTTCTACTTTCTCAGGTGATTTTTCCTTTTCCGTGACTTCGTCAGGTTTGAGTTTAATCTCAGAGGGCTTTTCGGGTGTAGGAGTTTTGTCTTTAGGAGAAGGAACCTTGTCGTCTTTCAGTTCTCCTTTCTCAGGTGATTTTTCCTTTTCCGTGACTTCGTCAGGTTTGAGTTTAATCTCAGAGGGCTTTTCGGGTGAAGGAGTTTTGTCTTTAGGAGAAGGAACCTTGTCGTCTTTCAGTTCTACTTTCTCAGGTGATTTTTCCTTTTCCGTAATTTCTTCCGGTTTAAATTTAATCTCAGAGGGCTTTTCGGGTGTAGGAGTTTTGTCTTTAAGAGAAGGAACCTTGTCGTCTTTCAGTTCTACTTTCTCAGGTGATTTTTCCTTTTCCGTGACTTCGTCAGGTTTGAGTTTAATCTCAGAGGGCTTTTCGGGTGAAGGAGTTTTGTCTTTAGGAGAAGGAACCTTGTCGTCTTTCAGTTCTACTTTCTCAGGTGATTTTTCCTTTTCCGTAATTTCTTCCGGTTTAAATTTAATCTCAGAGGGCTTTTCGGGTGCAGGAGTTTTGTCTTTAGGAGAAGGAACCTTGTCGTCTTTCAGTTCTACTTTCTCAGGTGATTTTTCCTTTTCCGTGACTTCGTCAGGTTTGAGTTTAATCTCAGAGGGCTTTTCGGGTGTAGGAGTTTTGTCTTTAGGAGAAGGAACCTTGTCGTCTTTCAGTTCTACTTTCTCAGGTGATTTTTCCTTTTCCGTGACTTCGTCAGGTTTGAGTTTAATCTCAGAGGGCTTTTCGGGTGTAGGAGTTTTATCTTTAGGAGAAGGAACCTTATCGTCTTTCAGTTCTACTTTCTCAGGTGATTTTTCCTTTTCCGTGACTTCGTCAGGTTTGAGTTTAATCTCAGAGGGCTTTTCGGGTGAAGGAGTTTTGTCTTTAGGAGAAGGAGCCTTGTCATCTTTCAGTTCTACTTTCTCAGGTGATTTTTCCTTTTCCGTAATTTCTTCCGGTTTAAATTTAATCTCAGAGGGCTTTTCGGGTGTAGGAGTTTTGTCTTTAGGAGAAGGAACCTTGTCGTCTTTCAGTTCTACTTTCTCAGGTGATTTTTCCTTTTCCGTGACTTCGTCAGGTTTGAGTTTAATCTCAGAGGGCTTTTCGGGTGTAGGAGTTTTGTCTTTAGGAGAAGGAACCTTATCGTCTTTCAGTTCTACTTTCTCAGGTGATTTTTCCTTTTCCGTGACTTCGTCAGGTTTGAGTTTAATCTCAGAGGGCTTTTCGGGTGAAGGACTTTTGTCTTTAGGAGAAGGAGCCTTGTCATCTTTCAGTTCTACTTTCTCAGGTGATTTTTCCTTTTCCGTGACTTCGTCAGGTTTGAGTTTAATCTCAGAGGGCTTTTCGGGTGTAGGAGTTTTGTCTTTAAGAGAAGGAACCTTGTCGTCTTTCAGTTCTACTTTCTCAGGTGATTTTTCCTTTTCCGTAATTTCTTCCGGTTTAAATTTAATCTCAGAGGGCTTTTCGGGTGTAGGAGTTTTGTCTTTAAGAGAAGGAACCTTGTCGTCTTTCAGTTCTACTTTCTCAGGTGATTTTTCCTTTTCCGTGACTTCGTCAGGTTTGAGTTTAATCTCAGAGGGCTTTTCGGGTGAAGGAGTTTTGTCTTTAGGAGAAGGAACCTTGTCGTCTTTCAGTTCTACTTTCTCAGGTGATTTTTCCTTTTCCGTAATTTCTTCCGGTTTAAATTTAATCTCAGAGGGCTTTTCGGGTGTAGGAGTTTTGTCTTTAGGAGAAGGAACCTTGTCGTCTTTCAGTTCTACTTTCTCAGGTGATTTTTCCTTTTCCGTGACTTCGTCAGGTTTGAGTTTAATCTCAGAGGGCTTTTCGGGTGTAGGAGTTTTGTCTTTAGGAGAAGGAACCTTGTCGTCTTTCAGTTCTACTTTCTCAGGTGATTTTTCCTTTTCCGTGACTTCGTCAGGTTTGAGTTTAATCTCAGAGGGCTTTTCGGGTGAAGGAGTTTTGTCTTTAGGAGAAGGAACCTTGTCGTCTTTCAGTTCTACTTTCTCAGGTGATTTTTCCTTTTCCGTAATTTCTTCCGGTTTAAATTTAATCTCAGAGGGCTTTTCGGGTGTAGGAGTTTTGTCTTTAAGAGAAGGAACCTTGTCGTCTTTCAGTTCTACTTTCTCAGGTGATTTTTCCTTTTCCGTGACTTCGTCAGGTTTGAGTTTAATCTCAGAGGGCTTTTCGGGTGAAGGAGTTTTGTCTTTAGGAGAAGGAACCTTGTCGTCTTTCAGTTCTACTTTCTCAGGTGATTTTTCCTTTTCCGTAATTTCTTCCGGTTTAAATTTAATCTCAGAGGGCTTTTCGGGTGTAGGAGTTTTGTCTTTAGGAGAAGGAACCTTGTCGTCTTTCAGTTCTACTTTCTCAGGTGATTTTTCCTTTTCCGTGACTTCGTCAGGTTTGAGTTTAATCTCAGAGGGCTTTTCGGGTGTAGGAGTTTTGTCTTTAGGAGAAGGAACCTTGTCGTCTTTCAGTTCTACTTTCTCAGGTGATTTTTCCTTTTCCGTGATTTCGTCAGGTTTGAGTTTAATCTCAGAGGGCTTTTCGGGTGTAGGAGTTTTATCTTTAGGAGAAGGAACCTTATCGTCTTTCAGTTCTACTTTCTCAGGTGATTTTTCCTTTTCCGTGACTTCGTCAGGTTTGAGTTTAATCTCAGAGGGCTTTTCGGGTGAAGGAGTTTTGTCTTTAGGAGAAGGAGCCTTGTCATCTTTCAGTTCTACTTTCTCAGGTGATTTTTCCTTTTCCGTAATTTCTTCCGGTTTAAATTTAATCTCAGAGGGCTTTTCGGGTGTAGGAGTTTTGTCTTTAGGAGAAGGAACCTTGTCGTCTTTCAGTTCTACTTTCTCAGGTGATTTTTCCTTTTCCGTGACTTCGTCAGGTTTGAGTTTAATCTCAGAGGGCTTTTCGGGTGAAGGAGTTTTGTCTTTAGGAGAAGGAACCTTGTCGTCTTTCAGTTCTACTTTCTCAGGTGATTTTTCCTTTTCCGTGACTTCGTCAGGTTTGAGTTTAATCTCAGAGGGCTTTTCGGGTGTAGGAGTTTTGTCTTTAAGAGAAGGAACCTTGTCGTCTTTCAGTTCTACTTTCTCAGGTGATTTTTCCTTTTCCGTGACTTCGTCAGGTTTGAGTTTAATCTCAGAGGGCTTTTCGGGTGAAGGAGTTTTGTCTTTAGGAGAAGGAACCTTGTCGTCTTTCAGTTCTACTTTCTCAGGTGATTTTTCCTTTTCCGTGACTTCGTCAGGTTTGAGTTTAATCTCAGAGGGCTTTTCGGGTGTAGGAGTTTTGTCTTTAAGAGAAGGAACCTTGTCGTCTTTCAGTTCTACTTTCTCAGGTGATTTTTCCTTTTCCGTAATTTCTTCCGGTTTAAATTTAATCTCAGAGGGCTTTTCGGGTGTAGGAGTTTTGTCTTTAGGAGAAGGAACCTTGTCGTCTTTCAGTTCTACTTTCTCAGGTGATTTTTCCTTTTCCGTGACTTCGTCAGGTTTGAGTTTAATCTCAGAGGGCTTTTCGGGTGTAGGAGTTTTGTCTTTAGGAGAAGGAACCTTGTCGTCTTTCAGTTCTACTTTCTCAGGTGATTTTTCCTTTTCCGTGACTTCGTCAGGTTTGAGTTTAATCTCAGAGGGCTTTTCGGGTGAAGGAGTTTTGTCTTTAGGAGAAGGAACCTTGTCGTCTTTCAGTTCTACTTTCTCAGGTGATTTTTCCTTTTCCGTGACTTCGTCAGGTTTGAGTTTAATCTCAGAGGGCTTTTCGGGTGTAGGAGTTTTGTCTTTAAGAGAAGGAACCTTGTCGTCTTTCAGTTCTACTTTCTCAGGTGATTTTTCCTTTTCCGTGACTTCGTCAGGTTTGAGTTTAATCTCAGAGGGCTTTTCGGGTGTAGGAGTTTTGTCTTTAGGAGAAGGAACCTTATCGTCTTTCAGTTCTACTTTCTCAGGTGATTTTTCCTTTTCCGTGACTTCGTCAGGTTTGAGTTTAATCTCAGAGGGCTTTTCGGGTGAAGGAGTTTTGTCTTTAGGAGAAGGAACCTTGTCGTCTTTCAGTTCTACTTTCTCAGGTGATTTTTCCTTTTCCGTAATTTCTTCCGGTTTAAATTTAATCTCAGAGGGCTTTTCGGGTGTAGGAGTTTTGTCTTTAGGAGAAGGAACCTTGTCGTCTTTCAGTTCTACTTTCTCAGGTGATTTTTCCTTTTCCGTGACTTCGTCAGGTTTGAGTTTAATCTCAGAGGGCTTTTCGGGTGTAGGAGTTTTGTCTTTAGGAGAAGGAACCTTGTCGTCTTTCAGTTCTACTTTCTCAGGTGATTTTTCCTTTTCCGTGACTTCGTCAGGTTTGAGTTTAATCTCAGAGGGCTTTTCGGGTGAAGGAGTTTTGTCTTTAGGAGAAGGTGCCTTGTCCTCTTTCAGTTCTAATTTCTCAGGTGATTTTTCCTTTTCCGTGATTTCTTCCGGTTTAAGTTTAATCTCAGAGGGCTTTTCGGGTGTAGGAGTTTTGTCTTTAGGAGAAGGAACCTTGTCGTCTTTCAGTTCTACTATCTCAGGTGATTTTTCCTTTTTCGTGATTTCTTCCGGTTTAAGTTTAATCTCAGAGGGCTTTTCGGGTGTAGGAGTTTTATCTTTAGGAGAAGGAACCTTGTCCTCTTTTAGTTCTACTTTCTCAGGTGATTTTTCCTTTTTCGTAATTTCTTCCGGTTTAAGTTTAATCTCAGAGGGCTTTTCGGGTGTAGGAGTTTTGTCTTTAGGAGAAGGTGCCTTGTCCTCTTTCAGTTCTAATTTCTCAGGTGATTTTTCCTTTTTCGTGATTTCTTCCGGTTTAAGTTTAATCTCAGAGGGCTTTTCGGGTGTAGGAGTTTTGTCTTTAGGAGAAGGAACCTTGTCGTCTTTCAGTTCTACTTTCTCAGGTGAGTTTTCCTTTTCCGTGACTTCGCCAGGTTTGAGTTTAATCTCAGAGGGCTTTTCGGGTGTAGGAGTTTTGTCTTTAGGAGAAGGTGCCTTGTCCTCTTTCAGTTCTAATTTCTCAGGTGATTTTTCCTTTTTCGTGATTTCTTCCGGTTTAAGTTTAATCTCAGAGGGCTTTTCGGGTGTAGGAGTTTTATCTTTAGGAGAAGGAACCTTGTCCTCTTTTAGTTCTACTTTCTCAGGTGATTTTTCCTTTTTCGTGATTTCTTCCGGTTTAAGTTTAATCTCAGAGGGCTTTTCGGGTGTAGGAGTTTTGTCTTTAGAAGAAGGTGCCTTGTCCTCTTTCAGTTCTAATTTCTCAGGTGATTTTTTCTTTTTCGTGATTTCTTCCGGTTTAAGTTTAATCTCAGAGGGCTTTTCGGGTGTAGGAGTTTTATCTTTAGGAGAAGGAACCTTGTCCTCTTTTAGTTCTACTTTCTCAGGTGATTTTTCCTTTTTCGTGATTTCTTCCGGTTTAAGTTTAATCTCAGAGGGCTTTTCGGGTGTAGGAGTTTTGTCTTTAGGAGAAGGTGCCTTGTCCTCTTTCAGTTCTAATTTCTCAGGTGATTTTTCCTTTTTCGTGATTTCTTCCGGTTTAAGTTTAATCTCAGAGGGCTTTTCGGGTGTAGGAGTTTTGTCTTTAGGGGAAGGTGCCTTGTCCTCTTTCAGTTCTAATTTCTCAGGTGATTTTTCCTTTTTCGTGATTTCTTCCGGTTTAAGTTTAATCTCAGAGGGCTTTTCGGGTGTAGGAGTTTTATCTTTAGGAGAAGGAACCTTGTCCTCTTTTAGTTCTACTTTCTCAGGTGATTTTTCCTTTTTCGTGATTTCTTCCGGTTTAAGTTTAATCTCAGAGGGCTTTTCGGGTGTAGGAGTTTTGTCTTTAGAAGAAGGTGCCTTGTCCTCTTTCAGTTCTAATTTCTCAGGTGATTTTTTCTTTTTCGTGATTTCTTCCGGTTTAAGTTTAATCTCAGAGGGCTTTTCGGGTGTAGGAGTTTTATCTTTAGGAGAAGGAACCTTGTCCTCTTTTAGTTCTACTTTCTCAGGTGATTTTTCCTTTTTCGTGATTTCTTCCGGTTTAAGTTTAATCTCAGAGGGCTTTTCGGGTGTAGGAGTTTTGTCTTTAGGAGAAGGTGCCTTGTCCTCTTTCAGTTCTAATTTCTCAGGTGATTTTTCCTTTTTCGTGATTTCTTCCGGTTTAAGTTTAATCTCAGAGGGCTTTTCGGGTGTAGGAGTTTTGTCTTTAGGGGAAGGTGCCTTGTCCTCTTTCAGTTCTAATTTCTCAGGTGATTTTTCCTTTTTCGTGATTTCTTCCGGTTTAAGTTTAATCTCAGAGGGCTTTTCGGGTGTAGGAGTTTTATCTTTAGGAGAAGGAACCTTGTCCTCTTTTAGTTCTGCTTTCTCAGGTGATTTTTCCTTTTCCGTGATTTCTTCCGGTTTAAGTTTAATCTCAGAGGGCTTTTCGGGTGTAGGAGTTTTATCTTTAGGAGAAGGAACCTTGTCCTCTTTTAGTTCTGCTTTCTCAGGTGATTTTTCCTTTTCCGTGATTTCTTCCGGTTTAAGTTTAATCTCAGAGGGCTTTTCGGGTGTAGGAGTTTTGTCTTTAGGAGAAGGTGCCTTGTCCTCTTTCAGTTCTACTATCTCAGGTGATTTTTCCTTTTTTGTGATTTCTTCCGGTTTAAGTTTAATCTCAGAGGGCTTTTCGGGTGTAGGAGTTTTGTCTTTAGGAGAAGGTGCCTTGTCCTCTTTCAGTTCTAATTTCTCAGGTGATTTTTCCTTTTTCGTGATTTCTTCCGGTTTAAGTTTAATCTCAGAGGGCTTTTCGGGTGTAGGAGTTTTGTCTTTAGGGGAAGGTGCCTTGTCCTCTTTCAGTTCTAATTTCTCAGGTGATTTTTCCTTTTTCGTGATTTCTTCCGGTTTAAGTTTAATCTCAGAGGGCTTTTCGGGTGTAGGAGTTTTATCTTTAGGAGAAGGAACCTTGTCCTCTTTTAGTTCTACTTTCTCAGGTGATTTTTCCTTTTTCGTGATTTCTTCCGGTTTAAGTTTAATCTCAGAGGGCTTTTCGGGTGTAGGAGTTTTGTCTTTAGGAGAAGGTGCCTTGTCCTCTTTCAGTTCTAATTTCTCAGGTGATTTTTCCTTTTTTGTGATTTCTTCCGGTTTAAGTTTAATCTCAGAGGGCTTTTCGGGTGTAGGAGTTTTGTCTTTAGGGGAAGGTGCCTTGTCCTCTTTCAGTTCTAATTTCTCAGGTGATTTTTCCTTTTTCGTGATTTCTTCCGGTTTAAGTTTAATCTCAGAGGGCTTTTCGGGTGTAGGAGTTTTATCTTTAGGAGAAGGAACCTTGTCCTCTTTTAGTTCTACTTTCTCAGGTGATTTTTCCTTTTTCGTGATTTCTTCCGGTTTAAGTTTAATCTCAGAGGGCTTTTCGGGTGTAGGAGTTTTGTCTTTAGAAGAAGGTGCCTTGTCCTCTTTCAGTTCTAATTTCTCAGGTGATTTTTTCTTTTTCGTGATTTCTTCCGGTTTAAGTTTAATCTCAGAGGGCTTTTCGGGTGTAGGAGTTTTATCTTTAGGAGAAGGAACCTTGTCCTCTTTTAGTTCTACTTTCTCAGGTGATTTTTCCTTTTTCGTGATTTCTTCCGGTTTAAGTTTAATCTCAGAGGGCTTTTCGGGTGTAGGAGTTTTGTCTTTAGGAGAAGGTGCCTTGTCCTCTTTCAGTTCTAATTTCTCAGGTGATTTTTCCTTTTTCGTGATTTCTTCCGGTTTAAGTTTAATCTCAGAGGGCTTTTCGGGTGTAGGAGTTTTGTCTTTAGGGGAAGGTGCCTTGTCCTCTTTCAGTTCTAATTTCTCAGGTGATTTTTCCTTTTTCGTGATTTCTTCCGGTTTAAGTTTAATCTCAGAGGGCTTTTCGGGTGTAGGAGTTTTATCTTTAGGAGAAGGAACCTTGTCCTCTTTTAGTTCTGCTTTCTCAGGTGATTTTTCCTTTTCCGTGATTTCTTCCGGTTTAAGTTTAATCTCAGAGGGCTTTTCGGGTGTAGGAGTTTTATCTTTAGGAGAAGGAACCTTGTCCTCTTTTAGTTCTGCTTTCTCAGGTGATTTTTCCTTTTCCGTGATTTCTTCCGGTTTAAGTTTAATCTCAGAGGGCTTTTCGGGTGTAGGAGTTTTGTCTTTAGGAGAAGGTGCCTTGTCCTCTTTCAGTTCTACTATCTCAGGTGATTTTTCCTTTTTTGTGATTTCTTCCGGTTTAAGTTTAATCTCAGAGGGCTTTTCGGGTGTAGGAGTTTTATCTTTAGGAGAAGGAACCTTGTCCTCTTTTAGTTCTACTTTCTCAGGTGATTTTTCCTTTTTCGTGATTTCTTCCGGTTTAAGTTTAATCTCAGAGGGCTTTTCGGGTGTAGGAGTTTTATCTTTAGGAGGAGGAACCTTGTCCTCTTTTAGTTCTACTTTCTCAGGTGATTTTTCCTTTTTCGTGATTTCTTCCGGTTTAAGTTTAATCTCAGAGGGCTTTTCGGGTGTAGGAGTTTTGTCTTTAGGAGAAGGTGCCTTGTCCTCTTTCAGTTCTAATTTCTCAGGTGATTTTTCCTTTTTCGTGATTTCTTCCGGTTTAAGTTTAATCTCAGAGGGTTTTTCGGGTGTAGGAGTTTTATCTTTAGGAGAAGGAACCTTGTCCTCTTTTAGTTCTACTTTCTCAGGTGATTTTTCCTTTTTCGTGATTTCTTCCGGTTTAAGTTTAATCTCAGAGGGCTTTTCGGGTGTAGGAGTTTTGTCTTTAGGAGAAGGTGCCTTGTCCTCTTTCAGTTCTAATTTCTCAGGTGATTTTTCCTTTTTCGTGATTTCTTCCGGTTTAAGTTTAATCTCAGAGGGCTTTTCGGGTGTAGGAGTTTTATCTTTAGGAGAAGGAACCTTGTCCTCTTTTAGTTCTACTTTCTCAGGTGATTTTTCCTTTTTCGTGATTTCTTCCGGTTTAAGTTTAATCTCAGAGGGCTTTTCGGGTGTAGGAGTTTTGTCTTTAGGAGAAGGAACCTTGTCGTCTTTCAGTTCTACTATCTCAGGTGATTTTTCCTTTTCCGTAATTTCTTCCGGTTTAAGTTTAATCTCAGAGGGCTTTTCGGGTGTAGGAGTTTTATCTTTAGGAGAAGGAACCTTGTCGTCTTTTAGTTCTACTTTCTCAGATGATTTTTCCTTTTCCGTGACTTCGTCAGGTTTGAGTTTAATCTCAGAGGGCTTTTCGGATGTAGGAGTTTTGTCTTTAGGAGAAGGTGCCTTGTCCTCTTTCAGTTCTAATTTCTCAGGTGATTTTTCCTTTTCCGTAATTTCTTCCGGTTTAAGTTTAATCTCAGAGGGCTTTTCGGGTGTAGGAGTTTTATCTTTAGGAGAATGAGCCTTGTCCTCTTTTAGTTCTACTTTCTCAGGTGATTTTTCCTTTTCCGTGACTTCGTCAGGTTTGAGTTTAATCTCAGAGGGCTTTTCGGGTGTAGGAGTTTTGTCTTTAGGAGAAGGAGCCTTGTCCTCTTTTAGTTCTACTTTCTCAGGTAATTTTTCCTTTTCCGTGACTTTGTCAGGTTTGAGTTTAATCTCAGAGGGCTTTTCGGATGTAGGAGTTTTGTCTTTAGGAGAAGGAGCCTTGTCCTTTTCCAGTTCTACTTTCTCAGGTGATTTTTCCTTTTCCGTGATTTCTTCCGGTTCAAGTTTAATCTCAGAGGGCTTTTCGGATGTAGGAGTTTTGTCTTTAGGAGAAGGAGCCTTGTCCTCTTTTAGTTCTACTTTCTCAGGTAATTTTACCTTTTCCATGACTTCGTCAGGTTTGAGTTTAATCTCAGAGGGCTTTTCGGGTGAAGGAGTTTTGTCTTTTGGTGAAGAAGCCTTGTCCTCTTTTATTCCTACTTTCTCAGGTAATTTTTCCTTTTCCGTGACTTTGTCAGGTTTGAGTTTAATCTCAGAGGGCTTTTCGGATGTAGGAGTTTTGTCTTTAGGAGAAGGAGCCTTGTCCTTTTCCAGTTCTACTTTTTCAGGTGATTTTTCCTTTTCCGTGATTTCTTCCGGTTCAAGTTTAATCTCAGAGGGCTTTTCGGATGTAGGAGTTTTGTCTTTAGGAGAAGGAGCCTTGTCCTCTTTTAGTTCTACTTTCTCAGGTGATTTTTCCTTTTCCGTGACTTCGTCAGGTTTGAGTTTAATCTCAGAGGGCTTTTCGGATGTAGGAGTTTTGTCTTTAGGAGAAGGAGCCTTGTCCTTTTCCAGTTCTACTTTCTCAGGTGATTTTTCCTTTTCCGTGATTTCTTCCGGTTCAAGTTTAATCTCAGAGGGCTTTTCGGATGTAGGAGTTTTGTCTTTAGGAGAAGAAGCCTTGTCCTCTTTTAGTTCTACTTTCTCAGGTGATTTTTCCTTTTCCGTGACTTCGTCAGGTTTGAGTTTAATCTCAGAGGGCTTTTCGGGTGTAGGAGTTTTCTCTTTAGGAGAAGGAGCCTTGTCCTTTTCCAGTTCTACTTTCTCAGGTGATTTTTCCTTTTCCGTGATTTCTTCCGGTTCAAGTTTAATCTCAGAGGGCTTTTCGGATGTAGGAGTTTTGTCTTTAGGAGAAGGAGCCTTGTCCTCTTTTAGTTCTACTTTCTCAGGTGATTTTTCCTTTTCCGTGACTTCGTCAGGTTTGAGTTTAATCTCAGAGGGCTTTTCGGATGTAGGAGTTTTGTCTTTAGGAGAAGGAGCCTTGTCCTTTTCCAGTTCTACTTTCTCAGGTGATTTTTCCTTTTCCGTGATTTCTTCCGGTTCAAGTTTAATCTCAGAGGGCTTTTCGGATGTAGGAGTTTTGTCTTTAGGAGAAGGAGCCTTGTCCTCTTTTAGTTCTACTTTCTCAGGTGATTTTTCCTTTTCCGTGACTTCGTCAGGTTTGAGTTTAATCTCAGAGGGCTTTTCGGGTGAAGGAGTTTTGTCTTTTGGTGAAGAAGCCTTGTCCTCTTTTATTCCTACTTTCTCAGGTAATTTTTCCTTTTCCGTGACTTTGTCAGGTTTGAGTTTAATCTCAGAGGGCTTTTCGGATGTAGGAGTTTTGTCTTTAGGAGAAGGAGCCTTGTCCTTTTCCAGTTCTACTTTCTCAGGTGATTTTTCCTTTTCCGTGATTTCTTCCGGTTCAAGTTTAATCTCAGAGGGCTTTTCGGATGTAGGAGTTTTGTCTTTAGGAGAAGGAGCCTTGTCCTCTTTTAGTTCTACTTTCTCAGGTGATTTTTCCTTTTCCGTGACTTCGTCAGGTTTGAGTTTAATCTCAGAGGGCTTTTCGGATGTAGGAGTTTTGTCTTTAGGAGAAGGAGCCTTGTCCTTTTCCAGTTCTACTTTCTCAGGTGATTTTTCCTTTTCCGTGATTTCTTCCGGTTCAAGTTTAATCTCAGAGGGCTTTTCGGATGTAGGAGTTTTGTCTTTAGGAGAAGGAGCCTTGTCCTCTTTTAGTTCTACTTTCTCAGGTGATTTTTCCTTTTCCGTGACTTCGTCAGGTTTGAGTTTAATCTCAGAGGGCTTTTCGGGTGTAGGAGTTTTCTCTTTAGGAGAAGGAGCCTTGTCCTCTTTTAGTTCTACTTTCTCAGGTGATTTTTCCTTTTCCGTGACTTCGTCAGGTTTGAGTTTAATCTCAGAGGGCTTTTCGGGTGTAGGAGTTTTATCTTTAGGAGAAGGAACCTTGTCCTCTTTTAGTTCTACTTTCTCAGGTGATTTTTCCTTTTTCGTGATTTCTTCCGGTTTAAGTTTAATCTCAGAGGGCTTTTCGGGTGTAGGAGTTTTGTCTTTAGAAGAAGGTGCCTTGTCCTCTTTCAGTTCTAATTTCTCAGGTGATTTTTTCTTTTTCGTGATTTCTTCCGGTTTAAGTTTAATCTCAGAGGGCTTTTCGGGTGTAGGAGTTTTATCTTTAGGAGAAGGAACCTTGTCCTCTTTTAGTTCTACTTTCTCAGGTGATTTTTCCTTTTTCGTGATTTCTTCCGGTTTAAGTTTAATCTCAGAGGGCTTTTCGGGTGTAGGAGTTTTGTCTTTAGGAGAAGGTGCCTTGTCCTCTTTCAGTTCTAATTTCTCAGGTGATTTTTCCTTTTTCGTGATTTCTTCCGGTTTAAGTTTAATCTCAGAGGGCTTTTCGGGTGTAGGAGTTTTGTCTTTAGGGGAAGGTGCCTTGTCCTCTTTCAGTTCTAATTTCTCAGGTGATTTTTCCTTTTTCGTGATTTCTTCCGGTTTAAGTTTAATCTCAGAGGGCTTTTCGGGTGTAGGAGTTTTGTCTTTAGAAGAAGGTGCCTTGTCCTCTTTCAGTTCTAATTTCTCAGGTGATTTTTTCTTTTTCGTGATTTCTTCCGGTTTAAGTTTAATCTCAGAGGGCTTTTCGGGTGTAGGAGTTTTATCTTTAGGAGAAGGAACCTTGTCCTCTTTTAGTTCTACTTTCTCAGGTGATTTTTCCTTTTTCGTGATTTCTTCCGGTTTAAGTTTAATCTCAGAGGGCTTTTCGGGTGTAGGAGTTTTGTCTTTAGGAGAAGGTGCCTTGTCCTCTTTCAGTTCTAATTTCTCAGGTGATTTTTCCTTTTTCGTGATTTCTTCCGGTTTAAGTTTAATCTCAGAGGGCTTTTCGGGTGTAGGAGTTTTGTCTTTAGGGGAAGGTGCCTTGTCCTCTTTCAGTTCTAATTTCTCAGGTGATTTTTCCTTTTTCGTGATTTCTTCCGGTTTAAGTTTAATCTCAGAGGGCTTTTCGGGTGTAGGAGTTTTATCTTTAGGAGAAGGAACCTTGTCCTCTTTTAGTTCTGCTTTCTCAGGTGATTTTTCCTTTTCCGTGATTTCTTCCGGTTTAAGTTTAATCTCAGAGGGCTTTTCGGGTGTAGGAGTTTTATCTTTAGGAGAAGGAACCTTGTCCTCTTTTAGTTCTGCTTTCTCAGGTGATTTTTCCTTTTCCGTGATTTCTTCCGGTTTAAGTTTAATCTCAGAGGGCTTTTCGGGTGTAGGAGTTTTGTCTTTAGGAGAAGGTGCCTTGTCCTCTTTCAGTTCTACTATCTCAGGTGATTTTTCCTTTTTTGTGATTTCTTCCGGTTTAAGTTTAATCTCAGAGGGCTTTTCGGGTGTAGGAGTTTTATCTTTAGGAGAAGGAACCTTGTCCTCTTTTAGTTCTACTTTCTCAGGTGATTTTTCCTTTTTCGTGATTTCTTCCGGTTTAAGTTTAATCTCAGAGGGCTTTTCGGGTGTAGGAGTTTTATCTTTAGGAGGAGGAACCTTGTCCTCTTTTAGTTCTACTTTCTCAGGTGATTTTTCCTTTTTCGTGATTTCTTCCGGTTTAAGTTTAATCTCAGAGGGCTTTTCGGGTGTAGGAGTTTTGTCTTTAGGAGAAGGTGCCTTGTCCTCTTTCAGTTCTAATTTCTCAGGTGATTTTTCCTTTTTCGTGATTTCTTCCGGTTTAAGTTTAATCTCAGAGGGTTTTTCGGGTGTAGGAGTTTTATCTTTAGGAGAAGGAACCTTGTCCTCTTTTAGTTCTACTTTCTCAGGTGATTTTTCCTTTTTCGTGATTTCTTCCGGTTTAAGTTTAATCTCAGAGGGCTTTTCGGGTGTAGGAGTTTTGTCTTTAGGAGAAGGTGCCTTGTCCTCTTTCAGTTCTAATTTCTCAGGTGATTTTTCCTTTTTCGTGATTTCTTCCGGTTTAAGTTTAATCTCAGAGGGCTTTTCGGGTGTAGGAGTTTTATCTTTAGGAGAAGGAACCTTGTCCTCTTTTAGTTCTACTTTCTCAGGTGATTTTTCCTTTTTCGTGATTTCTTCCGGTTTAAGTTTAATCTCAGAGGGCTTTTCGGGTGTAGGAGTTTTGTCTTTAGGAGAAGGAACCTTGTCGTCTTTCAGTTCTACTATCTCAGGTGATTTTTCCTTTTCCGTAATTTCTTCCGGTTTAAGTTTAATCTCAGAGGGCTTTTCGGGTGTAGGAGTTTTATCTTTAGGAGAAGGAACCTTGTCGTCTTTTAGTTCTACTTTCTCAGATGATTTTTCCTTTTCCGTGACTTCGTCAGGTTTGAGTTTAATCTCAGAGGGCTTTTCGGATGTAGGAGTTTTGTCTTTAGGAGAAGGTGCCTTGTCCTCTTTCAGTTCTAATTTCTCAGGTGATTTTTCCTTTTCCGTAATTTCTTCCGGTTTAAGTTTAATCTCAGAGGGCTTTTCGGGTGTAGGAGTTTTATCTTTAGGAGAATGAGCCTTGTCCTCTTTTAGTTCTACTTTCTCAGGTGATTTTTCCTTTTCCGTGACTTCGTCAGGTTTGAGTTTAATCTCAGAGGGCTTTTCGGGTGTAGGAGTTTTGTCTTTAGGAGAAGGAGCCTTGTCCTCTTTTAGTTCTACTTTCTCAGGTAATTTTTCCTTTTCCGTGACTTTGTCAGGTTTGAGTTTAATCTCAGAGGGCTTTTCGGATGTAGGAGTTTTGTCTTTAGGAGAAGGAGCCTTGTCCTTTTCCAGTTCTACTTTCTCAGGTGATTTTTCCTTTTCCGTGATTTCTTCCGGTTCAAGTTTAATCTCAGAGGGCTTTTCGGATGTAGGAGTTTTGTCTTTAGGAGAAGGAGCCTTGTCCTCTTTTAGTTCTACTTTCTCAGGTAATTTTACCTTTTCCATGACTTCGTCAGGTTTGAGTTTAATCTCAGAGGGCTTTTCGGGTGAAGGAGTTTTGTCTTTTGGTGAAGAAGCCTTGTCCTCTTTTATTCCTACTTTCTCAGGTAATTTTTCCTTTTCCGTGACTTTGTCAGGTTTGAGTTTAATCTCAGAGGGCTTTTCGGATGTAGGAGTTTTGTCTTTAGGAGAAGGAGCCTTGTCCTTTTCCAGTTCTACTTTTTCAGGTGATTTTTCCTTTTCCGTGATTTCTTCCGGTTCAAGTTTAATCTCAGAGGGCTTTTCGGATGTAGGAGTTTTGTCTTTAGGAGAAGGAGCCTTGTCCTCTTTTAGTTCTACTTTCTCAGGTGATTTTTCCTTTTCCGTGACTTCGTCAGGTTTGAGTTTAATCTCAGAGGGCTTTTCGGATGTAGGAGTTTTGTCTTTAGGAGAAGGAGCCTTGTCCTTTTCCAGTTCTACTTTCTCAGGTGATTTTTCCTTTTCCGTGATTTCTTCCGGTTCAAGTTTAATCTCAGAGGGCTTTTCGGATGTAGGAGTTTTGTCTTTAGGAGAAGAAGCCTTGTCCTCTTTTAGTTCTACTTTCTCAGGTGATTTTTCCTTTTCCGTGACTTCGTCAGGTTTGAGTTTAATCTCAGAGGGCTTTTCGGGTGTAGGAGTTTTCTCTTTAGGAGAAGGAGCCTTGTCCTTTTCCAGTTCTACTTTCTCAGGTGATTTTTCCTTTTCCGTGATTTCTTCCGGTTCAAGTTTAATCTCAGAGGGCTTTTCGGATGTAGGAGTTTTGTCTTTAGGAGAAGGAGCCTTGTCCTCTTTTAGTTCTACTTTCTCAGGTGATTTTTCCTTTTCCGTGACTTCGTCAGGTTTGAGTTTAATCTCAGAGGGCTTTTCGGATGTAGGAGTTTTGTCTTTAGGAGAAGGAGCCTTGTCCTTTTCCAGTTCTACTTTCTCAGGTGATTTTTCCTTTTCCGTGATTTCTTCCGGTTCAAGTTTAATCTCAGAGGGCTTTTCGGATGTAGGAGTTTTGTCTTTAGGAGAAGGAGCCTTGTCCTCTTTTAGTTCTACTTTCTCAGGTGATTTTTCCTTTTCCGTGACTTCGTCAGGTTTGAGTTTAATCTCAGAGGGCTTTTCGGGTGAAGGAGTTTTGTCTTTTGGTGAAGAAGCCTTGTCCTCTTTTATTCCTACTTTCTCAGGTAATTTTTCCTTTTCCGTGACTTTGTCAGGTTTGAGTTTAATCTCAGAGGGCTTTTCGGATGTAGGAGTTTTGTCTTTAGGAGAAGGAGCCTTGTCCTTTTCCAGTTCTACTTTCTCAGGTGATTTTTCCTTTTCCGTGATTTCTTCCGGTTCAAGTTTAATCTCAGAGGGCTTTTCGGATGTAGGAGTTTTGTCTTTAGGAGAAGGAGCCTTGTCCTCTTTTAGTTCTACTTTCTCAGGTGATTTTTCCTTTTCCGTGACTTCGTCAGGTTTGAGTTTAATCTCAGAGGGCTTTTCGGATGTAGGAGTTTTGTCTTTAGGAGAAGGAGCCTTGTCCTTTTCCAGTTCTACTTTCTCAGGTGATTTTTCCTTTTCCGTGATTTCTTCCGGTTCAAGTTTAATCTCAGAGGGCTTTTCGGATGTAGGAGTTTTGTCTTTAGGAGAAGGAGCCTTGTCCTCTTTTAGTTCTACTTTCTCAGGTGATTTTTCCTTTTCCGTGACTTCGTCAGGTTTGAGTTTAATCTCAGAGGGCTTTTCGGGTGTAGGAGTTTTCTCTTTAGGAGAAGGAGCCTTGTCCTCTTTTAGTTCTACTTTCTCAGGTGATTTTTCCTTTTCCGTGACTTCGTCAGGTTTGAGTTTAATCTCAGAGGGCTTTTCGGGTGAAGGAGTTTTGTCTTTTGGTGAAGAAGCCTTGTCCTCTTTTATTCCTACTTTCTCAGGTAATTTTTCCTTTTCCGTGACTTTGTCAGGTTTGAGTTTAATCTCAGAGGGCTTTTCGGATGTAGGAGTTTTGTCTTTAGGAGAAGGAGCCTTGTCCTCTTCCAGTTCTACTTTCTCAGGTGATTTTTCCTTTTCCGTGATTTCTTCCGGTTCAAGTTTAATCTCAGAGGGCTTTTCGGATGTAGGAGTTTTGTCTTTAGGAGAAGGAGCCTTGTCCTCTTTTAGTTCTACTTTCTCAGGTGATTTTTCCTTTTCCGTGACTTCGTCAGGTTTGAGTTTAATCTCAGAGGGCTTTTCGGGTGTAGGAGTTTTCTCTTTAGGAGAAGGAGCCTTGTCCTCTTTTAGTTCTACTTTCTCAGGTGATTTTTCCTTTTCCGTGACTTCGTCAGGTTTGAGTTTAATCTCAGAGGGCTTTTCGGGTGTAGGAGTTTTCTCTTTAGGAGAAGGAGCCTTGTCCTCTTTTAGTTCTACTTTCTCAGGTGATTTTTCCTTTTCCGTGACTTCGTCAGGTTTGAGTTTAATCTCAGAGGGCTTTTCGGGTGTAGGAGTTTTCTCTTTAGGAGAAGGAGCCTTGTCCTCTTTTAGTTCTACTTTCTCAGGTGATTTTTCCTTTTCCGTGACTTCGTCAGGTTTGAGTTTAATCTCAGAGGGCTTTTCGGATGTAGGAGTTTTGTCTTTAGGAGAAGGAGCCTTGTCCTCTTTTAGTTCTACTTTCTCAGGTGATTTTTCCTTTTCCGTGACTTCGTCAGGTTTGAGTTTAATCTCAGAGGGCTTTTCGGGTGAAGGAGTTTTGTCTTTTGGTGAAGAAGCCTTGTCCTCTTTTATTCCTACTTTCTCAGGTAATTTTTCCTTTTCCGTGACTTTGTCAGGTTTGAGTTTAATCTCAGAGGGCTTTTCGGATGTAGGAGTTTTGTCTTTAGGAGAAGGAGCCTTGTCCTCTTCCAGTTCTAATTTCTCAGGTGATTTTTCCTTTTCCGTGATTTCTTCCGGTTCAAGTTTAATCTCAGAGGGCTTTTCGGATGTAGGAGTTTTGTCTTTAGGAGAAGGAGCCTTGTCCTCTTTTAGTTCTACTTTCTCAGGTGATTTTTCCTTTTCCGTGACTTCGTCAGGTTTGAGTTTAATCTCAGAGGGCTTTTCGGGTGTAGGAGTTTTCTCTTTAGGAGAAGGAGCCTTGTCCTCTTTTAGTTCTACTTTCTCAGGTGATTTTTCCTTTTCCGTGACTTCGTCAGGTTTGAGTATAATCTCAGAGGGCTTTTCGGGTGTAGGAGTTTTGTCTTTAGGAGAAGGAGCCTTGTCCTCTTTTAGTTCTACTTTCTCAGGTAATTTTTCCTTTTCCGTGACTTCGTCAGGTTTGAGTTTAATCTTAGAGGGCTTTTCGGGTGTAGGAGTTTTCTCTTTAGGAGAAGGAGCCTTGTCCTCTTTTAGTTCTACTTTCTCAGGTGATTTTTCCTTTTCCGTGACTTCGTCAGGTTTGAGTTTAATCTCAGAGGGCTTTTCGGGTGTAGGAGTTTTCTCTTTAGGAGAAGGAGCCTTGTCCTCTTTTAGTTCTACTTTCTCAGGTGATTTTTCCTTTTCCGTGACTTCGTCAGGTTTGAGTTTAATCTCAGAGGGCTTTTCGGATGTAGGAGTTTTGTCTTTAGGAGAAGGAGCCTTGTCCTCTTTTAGTTCTACTTTCTCAGGTGATTTTTCCTTTTCCGTGACTTCGTCAGGTTTGAGTTTAATCTCAGAGGGCTTTTCGGGTGAAGGAGTTTTGTCTTTTGGTGAAGAAGCCTTGTCCTCTTTTATTCCTACTTTCTCAGGTAATTTTTCCTTTTCCGTGACTTTGTCAGGTTTGAGTTTAATCTCAGAGGGCTTTTCGGATGTAGGAGTTTTGTCTTTAGGAGAAGGAGCCTTGTCCTCTTCCAGTTCTACTTTCTCAGGTGATTTTTCCTTTTCCGTGATTTCTTCCGGTTCAAGTTTAATCTCAGAGGGCTTTTCGGATGTAGGAGTTTTGTCTTTAGGAGAAGGAGCCTTGTCCTCTTTTAGTTCTACTTTCTCAGGTGATTTTTCCTTTTCCGTGACTTCGTCAGGTTTGAGTTTAATCTCAGAGGGCTTTTCGGGTGTAGGAGTTTTCTCTTTAGGAGAAGGAGCCTTGTCCTCTTTTAGTTCTACTTTCTCAGGTGATTTTTCCTTTTCCGTGACTTCGTCAGGTTTGAGTTTAATCTCAGAGGGCTTTTCGGGTGTAGGAGTTTTGTCTTTAGGAGAAGGAGCCTTGTCCTCTTTTAGTTCTACTTTCTCAGGTAATTTTTCCTTTTCCGTGACTTCGTCAGGTTTGAGTTTAATCTTAGAGGGCTTTTCGGGTGTAGGAGTTTTCTCTTTAGGAGAAGGAGCCTTGTCCTCTTTTAGTTCTACTTTCTCAGGTGATTTTTCCTTTTCCGTGACTTCGTCAGGTTTGAGTTTAATCTCAGAGGGCTTTTCGGGTGTAGGAGTTTTCTCTTTAGGAGAAGGAGCCTTGTCCTCTTTTAGTTCTACTTTCTCAGGTGATTTTTCCTTTTCCGTGACTTCGTCAGGTTTGAGTTTAATCTCAGAGGGCTTTTCGGATGTAGGAGTTTTGTCTTTAGGAGAAGGAGCCTTGTCCTCTTTTAGTTCTACTTTCTCAGGTGATTTTTCCTTTTCCGTGACTTCGTCAGGTTTGAGTTTAATCTCAGAGGGCTTTTCGGGTGAAGGAGTTTTGTCTTTTGGTGAAGAAGCCTTGTCCTCTTTTATTCCTACTTTCTCAGGTAATTTTTCCTTTTCCGTGACTTTGTCAGGTTTGAGTTTAATCTCAGAGGGCTTTTCGGATGTAGGAGTTTTGTCTTTAGGAGAAGAAGCCTTGTCCTCTTCCAGTTCTACTTTCTCAGGTGATTTTTCCTTTTCCGTGATTTCTTCCGGTTCAAGTTTAATCTCAAAGGGCTTTTCGGATGTAGGAGTTTTGTCTTTAGGAGAAGGAGCCTTGTCCTCTTTTAGTTCTACTTTCTCAGGTAATTTTTCCTTTTCCATGACTTCGTCAGGTTTGAGTTTAATCTCAGAGGGCTTTTCGGATGTAGGAGTTTTGTCTTTAGGAGAAGAAGCCTTGTCCTCTTCCAGTTCTACTTTCTCAGGTGATTTTTCTTTTTCCGTGATTTCTTCCGGTTCAAGTTTAAGCTCAGAGGGCTTTTCGGATGTAGGAGTTTTGTCTTTAGGAGAAGGAGCCTTGTCCTCTTTTAGTTCTACTTTCTCAGGTGATTTTTCCTTTTCCGTGACTTCGTCAGGTTTGAGTTTAATCTCAGAGGGCTTTTCAGGTGTAGGAGTTTTGTCTTTAGGAGAAGGAGCCTTGTCCTCTTTCAGTTCTACTTTCTCAGGTGATTTTTCCTTTTCCGTGATTTCTTCCGGTTTAAGTTTAATCTCAGAGGGCTTTTCGGATGTAGGAGTTTTGTCTTTAGGAGAAGGAGCCTTGTCCTCTTTTATTTCTGCTTTCTCAGGTGATTTTTCTTTTTCCGTGACTTCGTCAGGTTTGAGTTTAATCTCAGAGGGCATTTCGGGTGTAGGAGTTTTGTCTTTAGGAGAAGGTGCCTTGTCCTCTTTCAGTTCTACTTTCTCAGGTGATTTTTCCTTTTCCGTAATTTCTTCCGGTTTAAATTTAATCTCAGAGGGCTTTTCGGGTGTAGGAGTTTTGTCTTTAGGAGAAGGAACCTTGTCCTCTTTCAGTTCTACTTTCTCAGGTAATTTTTCCTTTTCCGTGACTTCTTCATGTTTAAGTTTAATCATTGAGGGTTTTTCAGATTCAGCTGTGTCTTTAGGAAAAGAAATTTCTTTGACTTTCTCATAAACTTTCTGCTTCATTTCGTGTGTTTTGTCAATTAGTTTTTCTATTGTCACAGCTTTCTCCTTAACAGGGGCGGCCTTTTCTTCATCTTTAACCAATTCGTCCGTCAAATTTTCCATCAGAATAATTTTTTCCGGTTTTGTTTCAGCAATCTTTTGAACGTAAACCTCATTTTCTTGCAAAACCTTTTCAGACAATCTAATGCGTTCCAGAAAATTCTCTGTTTGTAATTTTTCTTCTGATCTCAATGTTTTTTCTTGTATGAGTGATACTGTGCCTTCACTCAGTTGCTTAGTCTCATCTTTTTGCAGCATTGTTTCGTGAGAATAAATGTCGTTTTGAAATACCTCTTTTACCGCAGATTTTTCACTTGCTGTGGACTTAGTATACATCTGTGACTGATTCATCAGTTGTTTTCTTTGCTTTATATCAGAAACTTCATCCTCATTTATCAATTTCTTTTCCGTAACTAAGTTTTCTTTTGCCTCCAACTCGTCTAACTGTTTAGTTTCTATTTGATCTTCGGTATCCGTCATTAGCAAATCCCTTCCCACCGCATGTAACCCTTTCACTTCTTTCACCGGTGAAAGCAATTGCACATCACCAGAAATTTGACGTTTTTTACGACGAAACCTTTCTTCACTACCTACCTCATCTTCACTAAACATATCATCATACACATAATCAACATCATTAGCATCCACCACATTATTCACATCACTACTTTTCCGCTTTGTATGATCCTCTTCAACAATCTGTTCCAAATCCCTGAGATGATCCATGGACGACGAACTCACAATCGATATCAACTGTCCTTCAGGCGTCGGAGTCAAATCCGGTTTCAACTCTTTAACTTCCGCCCTAATTTGCATCGTAGCTTCCAAAACTTCAGACATTAATTTTTGAACTTGCCTCTCAGTAATCCTCGGAATTCTTTCTTTCGTATCCAACTGCAGTGCCTTTTTATTCGCTTCCATTCTTTGCTGCAAAATCTCCTTCTCCAACTCTTCAGTCACTTCAACCTGAGAAATAACCTCGTCTAGTTTTTTTGGCTCGGCCTCTAACACCTGCGGCGGCAAAGCAATAGTCGTGAGAAGTTTAGCATTTGCAACTAAAGCTTCCTTAATTATATGACTTTCAACCGGTTCTTCGCCTTGCAACTCAGTCTTACACACGCAAGGCTCTTCACACACTTCCAGGCTTTGCCCACTCATACTTTCAATAATCTCGGCTTGAGTTTTGAACACATTTTCCATTTCCTTTGCAACTTTGGATTCGATAACTGCCGGTTCCGGTTCCACTTCTTGTGTCAAAGGTGAGGGCGTTTTATGCTCAACTATAACTTTCTGACACGGTGGTTCACACACAGGTGTAGGAAATCCAGACTTTTCCCCTTCGAAAGCTTGTGCAAGTTTAGCAATACGTCGTTTAGGACTAGTTTTCTGTTCAATGATAATCTCCTCTTCGATTCTTCGAGCACATTCGCTTAGTTCCTTCTCAGTGTATGGTCGTTCCTGTGGTACTGTTTTCTTGGGAGTACCTTCTTGGGATTTTGAGATTAGTTCCTCAAACAAGGCTCGTTTGTCTTTAACTGACTTGGTTTCAATCTCTTCAGTGTCGTAACCGTTAGCCACGACTTCAGCTTCACTAACTGGTTTAGCCTCAGTCTTGACTTTTTCTTCTTTAATTTCCCGAATTTTCGTCGGTTTGTGCGTTCGTTTCGACTCATCGTCATCCTCCAAGTCGGTAGAACCTGAGAATATTTTCTGCAATTCTGCTATTTTGCGACCAACGTGTTTCGTATGTTTGGTCTTCAAGTCGCTTTCTTCAGAAACTGTTTCAGTCTTATCGTAGTCATCCTCAATTTGAGCCAAGGTTTCATTTGAACCTTTGTAATCTTCATCCTTCATGCTACTGATCTCGTCTTCGGAATCCAAAACTTCCTTCTTGCGTTTAATCACATGACTCGGTGATTTGATCGTTTGTTCTAGAAGTTTGACTTTGGCTTTAACATCACCTGAACCTCTCCGACTTTTCAATATATCCTCATCTTTGATTTTATCGGAGAGTGAAGGTGGACTTTCTTCTGGTTTAATCGGACTACTTGATGCATCCTTCGTATCGACTTGATCGGTCAGTGTGGCAGCTTCGGATGTATCAACTTGAGACAAAGCAATCGATGCCGATTCGGGAAATTCAATAGGACTAGTGTTAGCATCGACGAAATGGACCTCCTCCTCAAAGTATGGCTCTTGAGGAAGGACTTCGTCGGCCTGGATCGGACTCAAACCGGCGTCAGTGCACTCGCACTCTTCCAATTCAACATCGACTGCAGTGTCGGACACAAAACCTGTGGTTTGCAACCCGTGCAAAACATCAGGCGGCTTAGAAACTGGACTTGTCATAGTTTCGGTAGTTCCCCGAGTTAGGGAAATACCAGTATCGGTGACGTGATGCGAATAACTATCTGTACCTACAGAACCCTGAGAATCGTCTTTTTCCACTGAATTATCATAAGTGTAGATGAGTTTAGTACCGCTGAAATTAACAGTTTCCTCGCGTTTCTTTTGAGTGGTTTCGATCGCCGGTGGCGGAATAATATACTCGCTTTTTTCCACCGATTTTCTCCTCTTTTCCGTTGTGTTTGAAACACCAACGTCTACAGTTTCACAAGTTTCAACTCCAGATTCGTCGCGTCTTGTTGTCGTGACCGAAATATGTGATTGGGATTTGATCGAAATTTCAACGTCGTTAGTACCGTAAAGTGTAAGTCGGCTTTCGGCCGTAGCTGAGGCTTCTTTGGTGCGGACCTCCTTCCGGCCAATCACAAGTTCGAGTGTTGGAGTGGGATGTGGCTTAGGGGCGGATTCGGGAGTGGGGGTAATCTCTTTATTGGTCAGTGGTGACGTACTTCTGCTGACCTGATTGGCAAACTCTTCGTTCGTACTTTCGGAATAGACCACGGCGATTTTTTTGTCAGGGGTCGTTTTAATACGGAATTCCTCTTCGTTGGGTGGGATTTTACCTTTGCCTCCGCCTCCGTGCAATCTTTCAACAGTCTTTCTCTCTTTTCGTTCCCAGTCTTCTGGTTTTTTCGAATCTTTAGCACCTTTCTCTTCGGGCGATTGGAAGCCTTTGATTTTCAATTCGCCCGGTCGCAAAACAGGATCGGATTCGTTATATTTACACACACGTGCAATATCACGATTGGAAGGCAGGTTATTGTCAATGGAAGGATTAGAAGCGTCAACGTCTAAATCTTCCGTGGATGCAAGACGCTTTCGCGTACCGGAGAACAATTTCGCTTGGTGTTGGTAGTACTGACGGATGTCGTCGTATGGAGTCACTTCCTCCAAGTCGATATCTCCAGTACGGTAGTTCGAGAGGTAGTTTTTGCCCTCGATCGAGGTGTCTTCACCCGGTGTTGGGGTTTCTAAAAGACATTGGTCTTCGCGGAAGCCGTCAGTGTCCAGCGAGTCGTCGTCGTCTTGCGGCGACGCCGATGCTGCTGTCGCAAGGAATTAAAATAAAAGGATCGGTGGATAAAACAGTGTTAAATCTGTCCCAAGTGCAACAGGATTGAAATTTTGGCTTTTCGCTAATTTATTTCAGAAAATAAATCATGGCCTCGACTCCCATACATAAGAGAAATTATGAGATGAGAAGAAGATATGTTTTCAAATGGAACGAGGAGGTTTAGGAGGAGGAGAAAGGAAACGACAGCTAAATATTCGAATAAAAGCCGGCTAAGGCATTCCGCATTTCCATAAGCTTTCTACTATGGTTTTCGTAAGAGTTGTTCATAATATAAACAGCAGAATTCCGAAAGCAGAGATGCCAACAATGTAACAAGTTAAAAAATGCCCAAACTAGCAAACGGGAGCTCGGAACGTATTAAATCGTTTCGTATTTAATTAGCCCGAGTGCTCCCCAAAAGAAAACCAAATCTAACCAAAATCACTAACCTTTGTATAGCCTTTGCTACACGAAGCCCGAGGCCGCGAAAAGACCCAAATGACACAAACTCTTTCCCCCACTACCATTTCTCGGCAAATCAAAGAATTTCGAAACGAACGAAAGAAACACGAGAAGTGGCAGAGGTGAACATGCACAGTATGTACAATTAATTTAGTCCCTAACAGATTATGGAGTTTGCATTATGGTTCACCAAGCCAACATACAGGAAGTTCTGGACGGATTGCGTGACAAAAGGAGGATGTCTATGGACGATTATTAACAATTCTCTTCAAAATACTCAAATGTACACAAAAACGAGCATTTTGAACAGAGCGAATTTATGTCTTTCTCTGAAACTATAATGGATGTAGTGTGTATGAGATGTTTACACACGAAACACTTC
The DNA here is from genome assembly GCF_031307605.1 of Tribolium castaneum. Classification (NCBI taxonomy): domain Eukaryota; kingdom Metazoa; phylum Arthropoda; class Insecta; order Coleoptera; family Tenebrionidae; genus Tribolium; species Tribolium castaneum. Next base: position 4,459,547 of record NC_087394.1, read on the forward strand.
CAGCTGTATTGGACAAGTCTATAGTCCAGATCACAAAGCTGTGCATCTGGTCTTATACTTTAAAAATTTTTTGCTAATCCACCATAGTACTCGTAAATGTAAACTACATTTTAACCATCCTAATAGAACTGACAACCGCAAAGTTTCGTAATTTTGACTATAGCTAGAATTTTTATTTACAAATTGTACAAAAGAAAATCCAAAACCTGTTTTTCCCAATACAACTAAATGGTTCCGTTTTAGGACCGACACTACTGCAGTTAATTGCTCAGGCTGATTCACCACATCTATATTTTTGCACTACAGTAGTGTGTGTCCTTTAGCAATGAGTTCGAAAGATTCACACATCGACACGCTCCGAATGACATTTTACAAGTTATTGTAGTTTTAGTTTGGTCCTCGAAACCCAAAAGCCATGCGGCATGACGTGTGAAGTACTACTAGAATTGGTGAAAATTATCGAACAAAAAAGAAAAACCAACACAAAAGCTGCATTTGCTATGTACAAAGGCTTGGCACGAAAGCATTTGTGTGTGTTAGTATCAAAGCGAGAAAAAACGAAAAAACGGAAACATGATCGAAAAATAAAAACAGTGACGCCCACACAGATGATTTATTTTCTGCAATATTTGTTAATTCGACGGGGCCAATCGTATTAATCGTCCTTTGGTTATTGTTTAGGCAAAAGCTTGTTGCACCAAAGCATTGTTGCACATTCAGTAATGTATTAGACTCTTGTTATTAGTTAATTGTGTGTTGACGAAGCAAACGAGATGATTCGTACAAATCGTCGCATTTGCCTCAAAATACAAAAGGTGGGGTTACATGGATTGGTAGGTTCAGGAATTCAGTTTCTGTTCGTAATCAACAGTATTTCATCACAGTTTAAATAAAAAAAAGCATAACATTTTCTCTACTACGAACATAAATATCTATGGTTCAACCAACTGCAAACTCCATGTTAATGTGGCATATCAATAGGATACGTGGTGTTATTTTATTTATTAGAAATAGTAAAGTCAATACTCACCCCCGCTGAAATAAAAAATTAGAGGACGAAACACGAACAGACGACACGAAAAGTCGCGTAAAACTGGATAAATTCTTGCAAGAGATACGGTTTATGATCCAAATCGAATTAGAAACCATACGATATCCAAGGATCAAAAATTGTCACGCTGAAGTTTCAATTACAGATCGGTTCAATTTCAAGCGGCGCGCTTCAATGAGAAATAAACAAATCAAATGTTAACAGCAATTTATCACTAAAATAGTTGTTATTTTTTGCATAACCGGCGAATTGTCTTAAGTAGTTTTAATTATAGAAAGATTATCTGTTCTTGTAAGTTTTCCCGTCCGACCTCGTCGTATTATTGAGCGTCATAATCCGGTTAAATCATTGATATGCCACATTTTGTACATGAAATATTCCCCTTTGTTTCATAATTCTGACTGTATTCACTTCTGTTGAATATTTCTTGCACAATTCTACTAATAAGCGCTGCTTAAAATTCAAGCTAGGTGTCTTTGTAACAATTGCATAGTCCTACCTTGGATTGAGGCTGCCTGTTCTCGGGTAAGGAAGTCGGCTGGACTCGGTGGTGGAGTCTTTGACACTTTCGGGGATTTGGGATCTGAAACGTCCAGAAGGTGGTCTAAATAAACGCACACAGAACGAAACACTTTTTTGGTAATTGAGTAACAGCAATAAAATAGCAACATGTAAAGTGCACATGACAAAAATGTCACTGGCATGTTGTCATCCCCTTTCAAAAATGATAACATGACAAGTTGTTCCTACCTTCTGTTGAGGCAATTTTCGTCATCATCGTCTTGGTGCTTTCAAATCTCTGTGTGACGCCTTCCAGCAACGCTGAGTCCCTTCGTTCCCTCTCTCCATCCACTTTCGTCTTTTCAGCCGTTAGCGGAGTCGTCAACTCGTTGGATGTTTTTGTGGTTTTTCCGTCAACGACTTCCGTTACAGCTTTCTGTTCGACTTCTGCAATTTTATTCTCCACCAAACTCTGTCGTTTGATAGAACTGATTTCCTGGACAATTTCGACACGTTGCGAAGACGCCGGAACGGTTCTATCGACAGAAAGTCGTTCCTCGATCTGTTGGCGCCTTTCCGTCACCGTCTTGTTGAAATCTTCCTCATCGGACGTCTCCTCCACAACCTTTTCTTCGGCTGAGTACTTGTCGAAGTTCTCTTTCTTTCTCTCTTCTTCGGCTTTCTTGAGCGATTCGACACTTTCAGAGTCGCGCATTATGTCTCGCTCGTAGAGGTTCTGTTCTATGCTAATTTTCTTGATCAGTCTCTGTTTTCCTATCTCCTTGATCCCGTGAGCCGGATATTCGACGTTTAGGCACTGAGGTATGATGTCCTCTCTTCCTATCCTCCTAAGCGCACTTTCAAGAGTGTTGGTCTGGGCTTTGTTACCGGATTGGGAAAGCCACATTCGCAACATTGACTGGGCCTGTTTTGCCACACTGTCCGGGTATTCAGACTTGATAACGTTGATTTCGGAAGTTGTCAGACCCAACTGAGTCGCCAGAGGAACCCAGTCTTCGCCAAGGAGGTTGCTCATGTCCGCCAATCGTGGATCCGGCCTTAAAAACAACAATCAAACCCTTCAATCCATTTTTCAAAAAACACTCACCTGTAGTAATCGAAATTCTCAATTTTCTTCAGGGAGTCGGAATCCGTCAAGGAGATGGTGTCCACTACGATATCATCCGGCAGTACAATGTTCAAAATACAGATGGGTTGTTGCGGCGGCTCGCCTTTTGGTAACTTAGGCTCTCGCATAAAAAGACACCGACTGACGGCTTCAGCGTGTTGGTCTTTGACCCTCACGGAGAACGGGAGCCGGTTTTCCCTAAACGCTCTGAAGGAGAACTGGAGTTGTTCGCCACTTTTGGTGATGGGCACCAGGTTACCGGCGAACTCGATGTATTGCGGTTTACCCTCAAGCACTTCCACGTCGCGACTTTTCGCCACTTCGGTGAAGTGCTCCTGGTGTTCCAGAGTCTTGTCCTCTTTGTCGTCAGTCATGCAGAAGACGCGTAATCGCGCCTCGAGCGGATCAACGCGTTTTGCAAAAACCACGAACTTTGCCATGAAGGGCACATGAATAGCTTCCCTATATAAAAAAATCATAAAATTTATTTTTGGATTTTTTTTTCTTGCCTGTAAAGCTCGGTGGCCATCTTGGTCGCATCTCCGACGTTCCGACAGTCCATGAGCCAAAACCGCGCCGACACCGTCGTAGTAAACGAGACGCAATCGTTGACGAAAGTCAGTGGTGTAGACCCGGTCACGTCCTCCCATTGCGCTCTCGTTGTACCGCCTTGAAAGCAAGAATCGGTTTTATTGGTCGGTTTGCGTGAGTGCAGTCCGCGCCAAAACCGTCTCACCAATAGAGTGGCGGCTTTGCTCGTTCGCCCCGCCTTTGACATTCACATGCAACGCCCGACGCTCCTCCCCGTCCAAGCAAAAGCGTGTCACATTCAGGCACTTGATGGTTTATGACCATTTTTTTAGTTTTTGGCAAAGTGGAAGCAAATGCAGTGGTTTGAAGCGGCAAAAAGCAAAGCATTCATACGAACGGTTTCAGAAAAGACCAGTCGCGTGGCAACTAACTTCCGGTTCAAAAAAACTTATCGGAGAGTAGTGTTTGAGGTTTTGGTTTCTTACGACTGATCTGACGCTTTATGTTAGGGTTCTTGTAATTAAAATGTAATAAGAAAAATCGTCGGTTTGAAAATAATCAAAGAAAACCAAATGAAATGCAGCAAATCTAGATAAGGTGAAAATTGCGATTCGTGTTTTAGTGAATTTTTCAAAACAAAATCATTGAAACAAATGTTTAACGACTAAAAGGCAAAAGAAAAATTTCAAGTCTTTAAATTTGATAAAAAGACGTGGACGCGCACGATTTCACAACTCATTTTCAAAAATTATGCACTATTGCCAAATCGTACACGTCCCACGTTCACATTCCTAACGAAAAATGTTTCGATTGATGAAACAGAAACGAAAAGAACTGTTCAAAAAAAATATATAGATATAGATATACATTCTAAAAGGGGGGCAGCCCACAATATATGTAGTTAGTTACCTTTGAGAGATCTTTTCCGAAACACCCCTGGACACGCGCGTGAAATATCAATAATTAGCGCATTAGTTTGACTGTTTGAGCAAGTGACGTCATTATGACGAAATTCGCGACTGTTAGGATGCTGGGAAACTGGGTTGTGACGACGTCACAATGACGTCAGCTGGAAAATTACGAGGCTGGCAAACTTTTCAGCGTCGCGACGACCGTGTGGACCAATTTGCCTCCCAAAACACGAACTTGACCTAATTTACACAATGACAACAGCCAAGGAACACAATAGTCTATTTGTCACCCAAGACATCCAAATTCCATAGACTCTACACTTTGGACAAAACTTTTTTTTATTTTGCTGCTTAGTTCTACTTCATTCTGGAGTTTTGTAAATGTCATTAAAGAAAAATCTAACGTAGAAAATTTTGATTAAACTTTCCCCAGCTATAGTTTTGGCGAAACATTCCTATTTACATAAAACGTTGCGTTCCTTGGAAAAGCCCGCCTGATACAGATGACTTTACTTCTAAGCATCTTATAATACATGCTTGATAGACTAATCTAATGAAATACAGGACCTAAGTCTATAAAACTCGAGTCTACTTACAGCTACCTACGTATAGCTACCGTAAAACATAAGCTTGCCAACCCCTTAACAACAAAACCAATATACAAAAGTACATAGGGCACAACACAACAGTAAAACATCATATTTGAGTAGAAAACAAAACTGGCTCTGTTTCCAAGAGCCGTAAGACAGCTTTTGGAGCTTAGCTTGGCAGCAAAATCGACGTCAATTTCGTATGGTTTAGTAGAAAAGTCATATTTTTACCTGTTATGGAGCAGAGTAGCCTCAAAGTGGGCGCACTTCCCGAATACTGGTTGATCATTCCTTGCGAGTGGGCTCTAGGTGCCGGCATACTCAGCGTGATGGCTTTGTGGAACTTTCGTCGTCTTGGTTCGACGGTAACCACCGGCGAAACGGCAACCCCATGTCCCAGCAACTTGGCGGTCAGTTCTGGGTCAATGGGTTGGGCCTAGGATTCAACAATCGGGGCATAATTGGTCGTCGGAGCCACGACACAGCTCAAGCTCACTTACCTTGAAGGGAAGGAGGATCAAGGATGGGTAATGCGACAAAGCAAGGTTCGACAAAAACATAACACAAACAATATCAAAAAGTGCAAACAATGAAAAGAATGAAGGAGTGACTTAAGCGGTTGAGCTGAGAGCCCAATAACGAACCGTGCTTTGTAAAGGAGAATTTTTGAACACGGCGTGCCCAAAAATTCGGTTTGATTCCAATGAAAAAGTTAGTTTTGGTTAGTTTAACTCAATTTTATTGGGCACTCACACTGTTACAACTTTTGTGAATGAAACGCTGACAATATGAGAGAAAACATACATGACATGACTTAGATTAAGCACGAAATTAAAAGTTAGAAAGCAAACAAGAGATGCGGGTGAGGATGCTCGTTACAACACTGTAGGGACATTCGCAAACACTTTGTGATCAACCAAATACGAATGGCCCCGCCCTAATCACACTTAAGCTAAGTACATACATCTTCAGGTGCATCGTTAACAACTAATGACGCGCCGTTAAAAAAATGCCTCGCTAATTGAGCCAAAATACATTTTTTTGAACAGCGCCAGTGAGCCGATCCGAAGCTGGGACTTTACGCCCAACTCCCAAACAATTGCAACAAGCGACAATTGTTGGGAGTCCTTGACTTTTCCTCACAAATTTTCGAAATTTATCTAAACCCAAATTTGAAAATTTTGCGTCAAAAACGAAACCTCAACAGAAAATTACCGTGGCAGTGGCAAAAGGCACATTTCTCAAATTTTTCTTAGTACTGCACGTTTGAGTCCAAAAATTTTGGGCAAGGTTTCGCCTTGAAACTCGACAAGTGTCCCAATTTAGGGCCGGCTTAGGCCGCTCAAACCAAACAAATGACTAGATTTTAGACTAGATAAGGGATCACAAAATTCGGATGTAACAAACTATAGTCTTACTTGTACTTTGTTCGTTTTGGAAAAATAGAAATTTAGAACTATCTTCTCTCAAATAAATCGCTACACTCTTCATTGACCGAACTTCACAGTAAACATTAGGTACAAATGGTTTGGCAAACTGTTCTAATCTCTACTCGAGTCCCGAATCACCAAATCAACGACCACCTTTTCTTTTTCGGTATGTGGTTGACCGTGATTTTGCGCAACTTTTCAGTCGGCACCCCTTTGCGTGGTTTGAAGAGATTTACCTGCAGTCCGACTTTAATCTTCTTGGTGAGCGCCCCTTGCGGGAAAACGGCCTGGACCTGGGGTACCACCGTGCTGGAGACCATTCCGCCTTCAGGCCCGATTGCGTGCACCTCTTGCCTGATCCGTGAAACCACAGCGAAATACTGCGGAAAGTCTTGAGTGACAATCCGAGTGATTCTACCAGACGATACATCCTCCAGTTGGTTCAAATCTGTAAAAATTGAGTTACTCCAAGCAGATACATACTTGAATAAAGACCTTCCGCCTCGAAACTGTCGTGCAGGACCTCATTGAGGACCTCTTCAGTGGCATCCACAGTGTGCTCCTTCCAGGACTCGCCATTATCAGAGCGCAGGATCACAATTTCGCGCTCTTTGCCACGAAGTGCCGCAAAATGTGGTACTTCAATGATCACAGGTCTGCAAAAAAATTAGTTTTTGATTGTTCGATCAAAGGCTGGTGTCAAAAACTCGTCTTCCCCAAAACAACAAACTTTATTTTTGATCCACACAATCACTTGTCTTATTTCTTGTTTCTGTTCCTTTTACTTCCGTGCCTACTTTTGTTGTCCAAATTTTTTTATTTTGTTCCGTCTGTCTCAAGGTCATTCGTTTTTCACTTTTCTGCTACACCGTTTGGTGGTTTTCTAGTTCTATGGTGTCGGTGTTATGTTCTTGATTCCTTTATTTTCTTTTTTATTAAAATTTGAGTAATGTTTTGGAGAAGATGAGTTTGATTTGCTAAACACCAAGAAAATTAAAGGTGTAGTACCCTAAAAATTTGGCTCCCACAGGACCCAATTCAAGGACTCGACTGGCCAAAGCTTCGCCTTCCATCAACGGAGGTGGATGAGGAGTCCTCTGAGGACGTACGTATCTGCAGGTTATCCTGGTAGGACTTGAGGCACATCTTGGTGGTACTATGACACGGACTCCAGAATGGCGACATCCACGCATAGCCCCACCTCGGGCATCCACTAGGAATGAGACCAGGAAGCTGCAAACAGAATTTTTGGTCAAACTTTGGCTTGGAAGCAACGTTAGACACATTTATTTGTGTGCAAGGGATCAGGAATAGTGAACAGAGAAAACTAGACGTTACAGTAAACTTACTTCTTCCAGTGAAGCTTCCTGCAGCAAAATTAAAGGCAAAGATTGAGTTAGTCTCAAAGATTTTGATTGAAAACGGGATTAAAAACAACTCACCCGATATTTATGGGATGTTTGTCTATATCGATGTTGTCAGGAGTGTATTTTTTAATATACTCCACGTAGTTCTGTTGTACATGTTCAGGACTGATATTGTCTTCGATGTGGCGTGGTGGCATCATATTTTCGGCATTTGATGCCATTTTATTCGAATCTATCCTCTCATCCCGCGTGACATCAATCGGCAACGAATCGTCACCAAGACTCTTCATTTCATCCGCCGTCAAGTACCTATAAGTCTGGTCGCCCAAAACTGTATCCTCTCCTGTAAACAAAATTTTTGTCAGACACAAACAAAATTATCGTGACCGAATTCTGTGTTAGGTACTTCAACAAGAAACCAAAGTAAACGGAAGAAAAGTCAGCGTGTCAGCTTGCAAAAAAACCCAACTTTTGATAACAATGAATCGTGTTGTGTGTAACAATAGTGGTCTAGACTTACTGGTGAGCAAAGTAGTACCATTGAAATAGGGTAGGTACACGTGTCGTTGATGCGGTGCCGTACCGAATCCGTCCAAAATATTCTCCCCTGCTTTTGCGATTAAACAATTTGTTAAATTTCAATGACAGTGGAAGCAAAGCAAATTTATCAAAAGCTCTCTCGACGGGATTTTTTAAACTCTATCAGTTTGTGGACCACTAGTTCTCTCTAGACTAAATTTTGGTTTTCGGCGTTGATTGGATCACTTGTATGGTCATGGTTATGAACAGATGGATGATGAGTGTGGTGATTAATGACATGCATAGGGTTGCCAAACGTCCCTTATTCAAAGAAATTAAATTAATTATACTATTTTTTTGAATGCGTATAATATTAATCCTTTATGCAAATTTATTATACTTTTATATCCCATTGCATTCCAAAGAAGTAATTCATCTTTTATTGCTTAAAACATCACATTTTCATATGATAACAAAATTAATAACTGTTTTTTTGTCATTTTTCCTTTGTTTAACCATTTTTTATACAAATTAATTGCCTTTTGTTTTTGTGGATACAGTATTTAAAGAACGTAATTTGTACTTGATTTCAACAAGCAGTTTTTTACTTGTGTTAGGATTTTCTAGATGTAGAGTTAATGAAATAGTTTGTCCATTATTTCACTGAACAACACTATCCTTTATTAAAATTAATAATTTATTGTACTTTTGTCGTTCGTACTTTTGTTTCAAAAGACAATTCTGAACACCTGCAATATTTAGACAACGTAGTTTGTCCTTTATTTCAATGAGTAATTCTTTATTCAATTCAATTGTCCTTTAATCGTTTGAATACAATTAAAGAAAGTAGGTTGTTCTTTATTCAGTAGATAATATTGGTTTATGCAAATTCGTCCAATTAATAATTGTGTTTTCTTCCTTTTTGTCTTTGTTTAAAAGAACAATTCTTTATAGAAATTAATTGCTTTTGCTTTTTGAACACAGTATTTAAAGGACGTAGTTTGTCCTTTCTTGCAACAAACGACACTATACTTTATAAAAATTTGTAATTGTACATTTGTCGCTTAAAGTTTGTTTCAAAGGACAATCCTGGACACCAGCAGAATTTAGGAGATGTAGTGTGTCCTTTATTTTAATGTGTAATTCTTTATTCAAATTAATTGTACTTCAATCGTTCGAATACAGTTAAAAGAAATGGGATATCCTTTATTTCAATTGGTAATAATGGTTTATGCAAATTCGTCCTTTATTGCAATAAACAACTCACATCAAAATTAATAATTGTATTTTCGTCCTTTCTGTTTTTGTTTTTTGTTTTTGTCGTCCTTTGAACTTTGTTTCAAAGGACAATCCTGAACAATTGCAGTATTTAGAAGAAGTAGTTTTAATTTTATTTCAGTGAGTAATTCTTTATTCAAATTAATTGTCCTTTAATCTTTCGAATACAGTTAAAAAAAGTAGGTTGTCCTGTATTTCAATAGATAATATTGCTTTATGCAAATTTGTTATCCTTTGACTTTCTGAATGCGTTTAAAAGAACTAGTTCGTCCTTTATTACAATAAACAACACATTCCTATATCAAAATTAGTAATAGTATTGTCGTCCTTTTTTAATTGATTAAAAGAACAATTTTTTATAGAAATTAACTGCCTTCTGCTCTTTAGGATACAGTATTTAATGAACGTCCTTTGTCCTTTATTTTAAAGAACAATCTTTGACACCTGCAAAATTTAAAGAACGTAATTTGCTCATTACTTCAATGAGCAATCCATAATAAATTAATTGTCCTTTAGTCTTTCGAATACAGTTAAAGAGAGTAGGTTGTTGTGTATTTTAACAGATAATCATAATTTATGCAAATTTATTATCCTTTGACCTCCTGAATGCGTTTAAAAGAACTAATTCGTCCTTTATTACAATAAACAACACATTCTGATATCAAATTTAGAAATAGTGTTGTCGTCTCTTTTTATTTGTTTAAAAGAACAATTTTTTATAGAAATTAACTGTCTTTTGCTCTTTCGAATACAATATTTAATAGACGTCCTTTGTCCTTTATTTTAAAGAACAATTCAAGACACCTGCAGTATTTAAAGGACGTAGTTAGTCGTTTGTCCTTTAGTCTTCTGAATATAGTTAAGAGATAAAAGTTGTCCTTTATTCCAAAATATAATAATTTATTATACAAACTAATTATCCTTTGACCTCCTGAATGCATTAAAAAAAGTAGTTCCTTCTTTATTAGAGTTCACAGCACACTCCAATATCAAAATTAATAATTGTATTTTCGTAATTTTTTTTCAGTCAAAAAGACAACTATTTATACAAATTAATTGCCTTTTGTTCTTTTGAATAAAATATTTAAAGAAAGTAGTTTGTCCTTTATTTCAATTAGCAATCCTTTACTTGTCCTTTAGTCTTTTGGATATATGTAGAATTAAAGAAACTAATTTGTCCAATATGTTTGAAAGGACAAGACAATGCTTTATTATTAAATTTATAATTGTACTTTCGGTTAATCGGTTTCAAAAGACAATTATAGACACTTGTATTTAGAGGACGTAGTTTGTTCTTTATTTCAGTTAGCAATCCTTTATTCAAATTAATTATCCTTGAGTCTTTTGAATACAGTTAAAAAAAGTAGGTTCTTTATTCCAAATAACAACACAATCTTTTATTGAAAAAGATTATTTCAAAAGACCTTCCAACTTGATTATCCTTTGAACTTCTAGATTTTATACACAAAATATTCATTTTTGACCTAACTTGGCCTGACCTAACTTGACTACACAGAATGTCCCATTTCTAAATCAAACAGATGGCAACCCTAGTCATGCACTAACTCTGAATAAGCACAAGAGCGAAGCGCATGCCCATAATAGGGAAAACAACAAGGCTGCTAACAGATGAATATGAATCTACAAATTTGCTGTCTTGCTGTCTCAAACCGAATCATAAATGAAATTCCGTTGACAAGAGATAGCAAACACCGCACACGTTACAACGTTAATCACTAGAACTCACCACCTTCTTCCTCCGAATCCGACATGAAAGTCTCGTGCATCGCTTCCGGCGCGACCACACGGTACTTCTCCTCGTTGGAAATGGTTGAGGCACTCATGGGTGACGACGGCTGGGTTACCACCTTCAGCGTGTCGATCACCGTGATGTACCCCAATTTTTCGGCAATGTGTAAGGGCGTTTGTCCATTCTGTGAAAAATTGGCAATTCCATCCAAATCAATGACATAAAAATTGCAATACCAAGAAGGAATTTGAATTTTTTGACGAAACTTGGCACAAATGGACGACTATTAGCGAGTAATAAATGATTAAAATTTGAACTATTTTAATCAAGTGGTAAGGGAGTTTTTAACATTTAAGTTCTTTTACCAGCAAGTGTTATTCTTTCAATTTTTTGTTTTCTGACTATCTTTTTGTGTTTTTTTTTAGTTTAAGTGTTTTAAAAGCGCAATTAGACCAGGAGACGATAAAACCAAAATTACTAAAACTTTAAGCAGTTATTTGAAAGCGGCATAATTTTTGGACTACAATTAGGGGCTTTTTATTTACAGAAATTGCTAGTCGTTTGGATAGAAAACGAAGTACCATTAAGCAATGTTAACAGTCATGGACTGGAGAAGGCCCAGAACAACGCAAAAAAAAGCAAAAAAAAACAAATGAAGTCCAAAATGGTCGTCTCCTCACATACTTAAGAAATCTAATAAAAAGTACTTCAAATGACCTAATCCGATGATATACAGTCAGAAATGAAGAACAACAACCTTTGAACTCAACCATTACTCAGAAATTTTTCTTGTACTTGAATTATTGCCATAATCCGAAGATGACAATTTTGGACTTCATTGTTTTTTGTCTGCTTCCTCTTCTGCTTTGTCCTAAACCTTCTCTAATCAATGACTGATAACGTCGCATAATGGTACTTAGATTTCTCTTCAAACAAATAGCAAATTCTTTAAATGAAAAAACACCTATTCGTTTCCAAAAAATTGTACTTCTTTAAAGTTTGTTTGATTGTTGGAAATTTCATTTTTGTCGTACTCTTGGCATATTTTGGTTCTCATAACACATAAAACTAAACAAATTTTTAAAAAAATCACTTCAAAAATTGTCAGAAACGCAAAAAATTTGAAGAAAAACACTTGGTAAAAGTGTTAAAAACTCCTTTACCACTTGATTAAAAACGTTCAAATTTTAATTATTTAATACCTGCTAATAGTCTAACGTTTGTGCCAAGTTTTATCAAAAAATTCCTGTTGCAATTTTTATGCCACTTACGTTTGTCACAGCGTTGGGCTGCGCTGAATTTTCCAGCAACGTGTTGACTATGTTGGTATGTCCTTGCTGGGCGGCTTGGTGCAAAGGCGTGTAACCCAAAGCGGTGTTGGCCTTGACATTGGCACCATGTGATAGCAAAAATCGAACCATATTGATCTGTCCATAATGACACGCAATGTGCAAGGGCGTGTAACCATTTTTCGTCGAAGCGTCAACTTCTCCTCCATTCTTAACCAGGATTTCCGCCACCGGAACCTTATCTTCCTGGGCACAGAGATGTAACGGAGCTAAGCCGTTCCGCGCCCTATGGTTAGTATCCGCCTTATGTTCAATCAAAAGGTCCGTCATATCACAATGACCCTCCTGGGCACTCAAATGCAACGGTGTGAACCCAGCTTTACTCTCCGCATTTGGTTTAGCACCATATTCCAGCAATGTGTTGGCAATATCCATTTGGTTCTTCTTTGCTGCTATGTGTAAGGGAGTGTGTCCATTCTTCGCAGTGGCGTAGGGCGAAGCCCCTTTTTCCAGTAGCAATAACGCGACGTTCTGGTGGTCGTAGTGTGAAGCGACATGGAGAGGAGTCACTCCGTTCTTGCCTTGGGCATCAACCGGGGCTTCCTTCTGGAGGAGGAGCTTCGCAACCTTCAAGTGCCCGTATTTGGCGGCTAGATGTAAAGGAGTGAAACCCTTCTTGGTGGTGGCGTTCAGAGAGGCTCCATGGTCGATCAAAGCTGCAGCCACTTCGTCTTGACCTTCCTTAGCCGCGATGTGAAGAGCTGTGTACATGTCTTTCGTGGTGTTGTCCACTTTAGCTCCGTGCTGGAGGAGAAGCATGACAATGTCGACGTTTCCAAGACGGGAGGCGATGTGGAGGGGGGTTTGTTGCTCGCGGGCGCGGGCGTCCACTTGGGCGCCGTTTCGGAGTAGGATCCTGATGATGTCAGTCTGTAAAATTAATTATTTTCATTGAGGATTACAAAAAAATTATTAAAAATTTTTTTTATCAGAAAAAATGCACAAAATTGTAAAAAATAATACTTTTGCTTACAAGTTAGGATTCTAAAACTTATAAAAGCTTTTTACGAACAGTAGTCAATTTAAGAAAGTAATTCTGTAATGCCGTATTGTTATGAGTAGGGTTCGGATCCCTAGCATTCTGCTAATCCGTTATTTTAATAAGCAGCAAATTTAGTTTTTTGTTTCAAATCAACCATTTTTTTATGCTTATTTGCTAATTTAGCATTCTGATGCTAAAAAACTTTTTGGGCTACCTATTTTTATGCAAATTTTGATTATTTTCAAGCTTTTTAGCTTTAATATTAAAAAATACAAAAAATAAACGATTCGATTTTTGCCATTTTGAGAAAATTTGGACGAATTAAATTATCACGTGAATACTACCATTTCGGCCATGTTAGAAAATTTTGAGTAATGAGTTTGGAACGCAAGTTCAACAATTTAATTAAAAAAACACTGGTTTAAAAACAATATTGTTGAACTAGGAGCATTAACACCCCACTGAACCCCCTTAGAATGTAATTACGTATGTATGTAAGAGTTCAGTTCATTTGGACAACAGGAGCTCTTTCAAATTGGGTTCGGAAAATTTGACACAGACAGACAACAGAGCAAGTTAAATAAAGGCTTTTATTTATATGTTTTTTAAAAAACTGTCATAGCACACCGTATATGTTAGAATAAGATGTAGTATATGCAAATCAAAAATTCCGTAATGTAAAACTTTAACCCTACTTAGCCCCCTTGAGAGTAATAATACCAGGATTTTCGCAAAGTTGAGACGTTCTTTTTAACATGCATTGTTCTTAGGAGTTTTAGCCTAAAACATCTTAGCGTTAATATTAATATTTAAAAAAAAAACGATTTTTGTCATTTTGAAAAAAATTTAATAAATCAAATTACACCGTGAATACAACCACTTCTGTCATGTTCGAAAAATTTGAGTAATGAGTCTGGAACGCAACTTCAACAATTTAATTAAAAAAAACACTGGTTTAAAAACAATATTATTAAATCAGAAGTAATTTTTAAAGCATTGAACCACCTTAAAATGCAATTACGTAAGTATGCAAGATTTCAATTCATTCGGACAACAGGAACCCTTTCAAATTTGGCTCAAAAAATATGAACAGATAGACAAAAAAGCAAGTTAATAAAACTTTTAAAAATATGTAAAAACATTTGAACAGATGTTAACTTGCATTGTTAGGAGCTTTAGCCTAAAACGTTGAAGTAAAATGTGATAACGAAGATACAATAACTTCTTCTTTTTGAAATTTTAGATAAAAAAATCAAAAAACCATGGTTAATCAACAAAAACTGCGACAATAGTCATTTAATTAGTCAGAAGGGCTTATAACAATCTTACAGATTTGGTGCAATTATATGGGCTATCAGAAACTAGCTGCAACACCCAGATCAGAGTAGGCAAAGTATTAAAAACAACAATGAATACAGCATTATTAAAAATATGGTACCCATAGTATTGAGGGCTCATCTCAAAACAGCATCTAGACCGGACCGGACTAGAAACTTTTTTTATAAAGACGATTTCCCCTAAACTCTTAACAATAATACATAGTACCTCCTGTTAAAAAAACGCCTCACCTTTGCGATTGCATTGGGCGCAGATTACGTAAGTGTGCAAAATTTCAATTCGTTCGGACAACAGAAACCCTTTCAAATTTAGTTCGAAAAATATGAAACAGACAGACAGACTGACAATAATGCAAGTTAAATAAAACCTTTGAAAAATATGTCTTGAATAGAAACTGGCTTAAACTTCTTGTATTAAGACGATCTAGGCTAAAACTCTTAACAATAATACATAGTACCTCCTTTTTAAAAAAGAACGCCTCAACTTTGGGATCGCATTGGGCGCAGATTACGTAAGTGTGAAAAATTTCAATTCGTTCGGACACCAAAACTCGAAAATTATGACAAAGCAAGTTAACTAAAAGCTGTGAAAAAAGGGAACGGAGTGAAAGTACCTGATTAGCACGCGCGGCTAAATGCAGAGGTGTTTCCCCGCGCACTGTTGGTACATCTGGACTGGCATCGTGTTGGAGCAAGTAGATAACAATATTCATACATCCCATGAAACTGGCAACGTGGAGCGGTGTTAGTCCGCTTTCCGTCGTAGCACCAATACCTAGTCAAAGTTTGAATTTACAAGAAAAATAGGTTTAAGCGACTCACTTGCGCCATGTTTGAGTAGCAACTCAACAACTTTGATCCTATTCTTCTTGCAGGCAATATGAAGTGGCGTGAAACCGTTAAGAGCCCTAGCGTTAGCATCAGCTTGACGGTCTAACAACAACTTGGCGACCCTCACATGGCCACAATGAGCAGCCACATGAAGCGCCGTCAAGTAGTCGACTGTAACTTCGTCTACAGGTGCTCTGTGATAGAGGAGGATCCTTGCCGCGTCCACATGATCCCCTTGAGCGGCCATATGAAGAGGTGCCAACCCGTTCTAAAACCCACTTGTAGAACAAACTCAAAATAAATCGATAGTTACTTTGGTTTTGGAACTGATGGGAGCTCCCTTCTCCAGGAGCATATCCACAACTTGCTCGTGGCCACTCCTTGCAGCACAATGCAGAGGAGTGAGGCCATCTCTTGTTTTAGATTCAATATTCGCCCCATGTTCTAGTAGAACCGTCACCATGTTGGTTTTGCCCCATTTGGCGGCGACATGAAGCGGTGTGATATTGTGTTTGGCGGCGTAGTTAACATCTGCCCCCTTTTGCAGCAGAAGATTGGCAATTGCCTGGTTGCCGTAGTGAGAGGCGATGTGCAAAGGAGTGAAACCCGACTTGGAGGTGACGTCCGGGTTGTGTTCGTTCTCTAGGAGAAGTTTGGCGGCTTTAACGTCGTCTTTCTTCGCCGCGATGTGAAGAGCAGGCAAACGCACCTTAAACACAGTTTAATTTGCAAAATCTAAATTTTCATAATCTTCTAAACACTACTTTTTTAACTTAAAAAAACGAAAATAAAGCAAAACGGCTCTACTGTTTTTTCTCGAACACTATTTATCGTAAAACATTTTAACTTTGGCAATTTTTTAAGCTTTTAAATAAATTTTTACGAAATTTGGAAAATCACCTCCGTAATCGGCGAAACATAAAAAAATTGTTTTAAGAAAGCTTTTATTTAGGAAATCCACTAAAAAGTAAAAAACAATGTTTTACTACCACATTTTGATATTTTGTGTCTTTATTTATTAGATTTGTTCTTCACATGACATGAATCCTTTCGCACTATTAAACTTTCCAATGAATTCAAGTTCATATAAGAAGTACTACTTTTCAGAATATACTAGTTACTTAACTTTCTTCCTAATCGTTGCGTTCTTTGAGTAGTAGTTTCGCTGCGTTTTAATACAATTTTTAAAATTATTTTTTAAATTTTAGCTTTGGACTCGATCAAAACTGACGGTTTTTCATTCAAACATTAACCAAAAACTTTAGAACTCCAAAGGGAGTAATTACCTAAATACTATTGCATTGTCAGGCAGATTATGTAAGTATGCAAAATTTCAATTCATTGGGACAACGGAAACCCTTCCAAATTTGGTTCCAAAAATATGACACAGACAGACAGACAACAAAGCAAGTTAAATAAAAGCTCTTAAAAACCAAAATTGTTATATGTTTTTCACATTTTCTTAGAAACTAAAAGAAATACCAAGAGCAAAAATTAATATAACAAAAAAATGCCCTTTAAATTATATTTATGGAATGGTTAAAATAAGGAGGCGCTCCTGATGACGGTTGCGGTTACAGAAATATTTTTATGTCTTCAATAAAAAACTCCAAAATTAAAAATCCTTGAGCAAATGAGTTCGTTTAGTTAAATTTTTGGATTCATTTTACGTATTATGCCAGATTTTTATAATACAGTGAAACCTTCCTTAATGGACACTTCCGAATAACGGACACCTCTTTACAACGGACATTTTGTAGGAACGTAGCAATTAAAAGTTTCCACCTCCCATTAGTGAACACCCCTTCGGTGTCCGTGGTTCAAAGGTTTTACTCCACTTGATTTCTTGATTTTTTAATTTTGTCAAACTTGTCCATTTTCTCCAAGTAGATTTATATTGGAAGAAAAAGTCAACAAAAATATTAAAAAAATTGTTGCATCTTCTTCCGTGTAAAATTCTTTGACAACATTTAATAAAATCTGAGGTAGGCTTTGACCTTTCCCGAAAAATTTCCTCAATTTTTTGCTATAAACTACGGTAATTTGTCATAGCTCCTTTAGTTTCTAGGTAATCGGCATTTAAAAATTGTTTTTTTTACGAGATATCGCCTTGAATCGGATACCATGTCAGATATCACCTTACAACAGGTTCAAAAGCATAAGACTTTTTTGGAAATCAAAAGTTAATTTGTTAAATTGTTCAAAAATATCTCTGAGCGCCATATTTAAGATGGAAAAGATAATCTGTGTACTTGTTTCGCTAAAATTAATTGATTTTTAACAGTCTGTGGACAAAAATGGCACAAACTACTTGAGAACAACGTCTGGAAACTACTTTGACATCTCTTTTGAAGCAACAAACTTAGGAACAGCTCGATTTTGTTTGATCGGAGACAAGGATTACTCTCATATTTGTCTGCTGCAAAGAACAAAATCACCTTACTTTGAAAAAGAAGAGTTCTTCCAAAAACCGTTTGCAAAATTCTAAAAATATTCTAAAATTCTGACTGTAATATTTAGTCTATAACAGAAAGTAATTGAGTAGGAAGTCGGAGTACAAAATTAAGGTAATCAGGAAAAATTTTGAGAGCATCAGACGAAGTCATTTAAAAATTAGGTAACTTCTAGGAAAATCAGAGATGAGCTAACCAAAGGGACAATTGAGTAAATCTGGTGCATAAATTTTGTAATAGAGCATTACTTTGCCTCTGGTGTCGTTTTCCAGCAGCACCGTGACGACTTTATCGTGCCCTTGCTGCATAGCGACGGCCAAAGGGGTGAACCCATCCTCTGTGGAGAGGCTCTGGTTTGCCCCGTTGGCCAGCAGGTACTTGACGACGTTGTCGTGATTTTCTTGGGCCGCCATGTATAGCGGTGTGAAGCCGTTTTGGCTTTGTACGTTGACGGAAGCGCCATGGCTGACTAGAAGCTTAACGACTTCCTCTTGGCCGGCTAGAGAAGCTATGTGGAGGGCTGTGTTGCCTTTTTTAGTGGCTGCATCGATGACGGCGCCCCTTTTTAGAAGCTCTTTGACTATTTCTACGTGGCCATCTTTCGAGGCTAAATGAAGGGCGTTCAGGCCATTCTAGGAAAAAGATTAAATTGAAATTGCCAAAAAAGGGAAAAAAGGACTTACAGCGTTGCTGGTGTTGATGTCGATATTTGATTCTAAGTGTTCTAGGACTTTTTCAAGCTGACCATTGCGCGCGGCGCGTAGAAAAGACGTATTTCCATCAGTCTGTAACCAAAACACAAAGTTATTTTCTAGTAATAAAACATTCTCAAAACAAAATATTATCGTAGTTCTATTATAAATATAAAAAGAATCTCGGTCTAAATGTTTGTGTTTTCATGACATCCGTCAAAACAATTTATTCGGTTATTTTCTGGTAAATACACGTGACTGAGATTATTTCTCCTATGTCCAGGGAACTCTGAATCATTGAGTGCAGCTGAACGCCGACAGTTTGTTTATAAATGCAAGCCAGATGCTATTTTCTAGTAACAATTAATCTTGTTGCGATAGAAACGCTTAATACCGTCACTTTTCTTATCGATTCTTAGACTAAGATGTTGAAATCTATGATTTATTCCCTGTTCCTAAAGTTTCACTTAACTGCCAAGATTTACCTGTTGCCTTTTACATCAAAATAATTTTGTCAGAATTTATAAACTGTTGGAAAAACATAATATGGTTTACTTAATGTCCTACAGCAAAACGGTTTATTTAAGCAAATTTATAGTATTTTTTTTGATTCTCTGCTTGAAGTTTTTCGGCGAGTTTGAACAAGTTTACCTTAAAAGAAATTTATTATATTCTTGTATTTAGTGCGTAATTTTTGCGATCTCAAGTAATTTGAGAATTTTAGAAATTTTGTTTTTGTTTAGAAAATCACCTTCTCCGGTTTCAATAGTATCGTCGTAATCGGCGTTAGTAATGTGGAAAAAAACATTAAAATTGTAGCATATTTTTGCTTTTTTCTTGTAAACTATATAAGTTCTAGAACAAAAATTAAGAACACAACAAAATGCAACCGCCCCAAATAACAGAGGAATTTTTGGTATAAAAAAAAATATAACTTTAAAACTTGAAACTCTTAGAGCCACAAGTTTTGTTCAGATGAAATCTAACGTTCATTTTACGTATTATACCAGTTTTTGTGATACTTTATTTTTTAATTTTCTGAGTAAAATCTAAGGCATTATATGGTAGCTCTTTTAGCTTCGCCGTAATCGGCGTTTGAAAATTGAATTTTATTTTATAAGACGTCGTCTTTTTTGCATTTTTTTGCATTTATTGCATTTATTGCATTTTTTGCATTTTTTGCATTTTTTGCATTTTTTGCATTTTTTGCATATTTTGCATATTTTACATTTTTTGCAGTTGTTGCATTTTTTGCATGCGCTTAGAGTTATTTAAAAAATTAAAACCCGGAATTCTTCCTGGCAAGTGTTCCGATTACAAAGGTATTTCAAGTTTTTCCCAAAAAGAAGTCCCAGCGCAAAAAAAATTGTTCAGGTAAATTCTAGAGTTCATTATACGGATTAGACCAGTTTTTGTAATACTTTATTTTTTAATTTTCTAAGTAGAATTTAAGACATTATAGCGTAGCTCTTTTAGCTTCGCCGTAATCGGCCTTTGAAAATAAATTTTTATTTTGCAAAAAATCGTCTCGAAACCAATACCATTTTATTGTTCTTTTTACATTTATTTCAATGGCATAAGACTTTTTCGCTAGCTCCGATAGTTTCTCCGTAATCGGGGTTTGCAAGGTAAAAAAAAACATTTTCATTCGTTTTTTTTCATTTTTCATTTTAAAACTTTAAAGCATAAACAAAAAAAAAACACCAAATGCGCTTAGAATTAATTAAAACCCGGAATTGTTCCTAGCAAGTGTTCCGATTACAAAGGCATTTCTAATTTTTCCCAAAAAAAGTCCCATCGTTAAAGGGTGTATGTATTCATATTATTCCTAAAAGTTTATTTTACGTATGAGACCAATTTTTGTAATACCTTATTTTTTAATTTTCCAAGTAGAATTTAAGGCATTATAGCGTAGCTCTTTTAGCTTCGCCGTAATCGGCCTTTGAAAATTGATATTTATTCTACAAGACATCGTCTTGAACCAGATACTACTTTTTTTACACTCGGGATTTGCAAAATGAAAAAATAAAAGAAAAAATTTAATTCATTTTTCGAATTTTTTTTAATCTTAAAATAAAATAAAGCAAAAACCAAAAAAAATTCAAATAAACATTAAATTATTCTATCGAATAATTAAAGCCATGAATTGCTCCTGGTAACGGTTCCGATTACAAAGACATTTTTAACTTAACTTTAACTTTAACTTTAAAACTTTAAAAAAAAAATAACACGAAACCTAAAACTTTTAAAGTAAGACGGTTTATTCCGACAAATTCTGCGGTTTATTTTAATTGAGTTATAATTATAGGTCTTTTTTTATTTTTTGCTTAAAATAAAATTGATCGAGAGATTCTGTACGCTCATTTTTCGAAAATTACTTATCGTAAAGTATTTTAAACTGTTATATCAGATTTAATGCCTGGTTTTTCACGACCGCAAACATTTGAAATATTTTTTTTATTTTTCGTATTTGCTGGAGATTTTCTTGAAACTCAATTAAGTGATAAAAGTTATTTATTGAAATAAAATATTTAGGACCTCATCAACATTTCCATTCTTGCCTCCCCCCCGCCTCCACTTCCTCAAAACCCAAAAAATGATTCACGCACTCGAGACACAAGCACCACTCCCATCTATTTACGTTCCATTGGTATTTTTAGCGTCCGATAAACTTTTCATTTATTCATAGTTAGGTCAGACGCGCATTTTTCCGATGAAAATCTCGTTAAACTAGAATGAAAAATAGGTCGCCTTCCCCCACCCAACAACCAAACGTAAATCTAAACCCAACATTAGAACGTTGGATAAATATTTGAATGTAATTATCGACCGCACACTTTTGGTAATAATTATTACTGCGATGACGACAGTGGCTCTATATTATCGCAGAATCGACACGAAATTCGACCATTTTGCACCCCACGTGATATTTTATGCACCCTCCTGGTGATTGAATAATGCAAAGGTTGTGCGTGCACATGGAAGTGCAGTCAGCTGAAAAATGCACGTGCCAGACGGAAGGCACATGTAATTGAGATATAGGGTGGAAACAAAATAAAGCTTTCGGCGGTATTGATTTTTTTCCAAAAAAATAGCAAAATGCTTGAAAATACAGCTTCTAATTATTTCCTCCAGCAGATGCCAAAATTTAGGATATTATACGTTTAGTGCGGACCGACCAGAATTAGAAGCCATTTATTTTACGACAAATGATTTTCTTTAAAGTGTTTTCGTTCTCTTGTATATTTCCAGTCTAATGAGCGTTTTATGGCAAGCGAAAATACATGCGATATACGCTTAACTAATTTTGTTGGCTTTAAAATTGTAATCAAAATTTTTGAAAAACATAAAAAAGTTGATTTAGAAGCTACAAAATGGCAAATTATGTCGACAAGGTCAAACATGCAAAATTCCGGAAATGGAATGAACCAAATCGCAGGAAATCTGACACGAATGCAGATTAAATCAGAACAATAAAAAAATCGAAAATGTAAATGGCATTACCTGGAGTGAATGAAAAAATGTTAAGGAAGTCAACGGAAAAGGAACAGAATGGCACAAATAAGGAAGCAGACAAGCCTCTTCTGAAAGCTAGCAAACAAACAGATAAAAAGACTGAGTGAATTTATTATGTCGTGCGTTTGATTCAGTCACGTGCAGTAGAGCAGTTATACTTAAATTTCACTGCCTATGCATCGTTAAGTGTTGTTTTGCCAAAACAAAAAGCTAAGAATATTTTCTGTTTTAAGATCGTTTTGACAATTTACACCATACACTTAAAAAAGTAAAGCCATTTTTCTGCAGCTTTAAACAGAAATAGATTTTTTTCAGCTTTTTCAGATACGTTGAAACCACGTAAAAATATTTTATTAAACAACTTAATAAAGATTTAAACAATGCAGTGGTGAAAGTATTTGTGTTTATGTCTGGAGAAAATATAATTTGGTATAATTTTGCTGTAAATCGATATTCCACAATTTCTGGTTAAGCTGCCATGAACGTTATTTTATACCAAAAACAAATCATTTATTCATTTTCCTACTCTTCTGTTCAATTTATCGTGCATTTTTTTGCACTTGAATTGTGTTTAAATGTGCATTTTTTAATAATTTATTAAAGTACTGTAGGAATTACTTTAGAATTATAAAATATTTTTTTGAAGTGACTGTCATATTGATGGGAGCTTTTTGCGAACAAAATCGTTTAAAAATAGCTAGATAGAAACGACGAATTTTGTACCAGATTTGCTAAAATAAATTAATTTTTAACGGTTTAAAATTAACAAAAATGGCTCAAATCACTTGGAAACGAATTCTCGCTTAAAAACAACCAAAATTGCTTAAGAATAGCTCAAGTGTGGTTGAAAACAAGGATTATTCTCACATTTGTCTGCTGCAAAGACCAAAAGCAGAAAAAAATATTATTTGCAAAATTCTAAAGATAGGAAAGACTAAAAAAAAATAAATAGTAAGCCTTAAAAAAATTACAGTGTATAACATTGTGGAAATCATTATAAAAAATGAAAAATTTTGAAAAATCAAAAAAAGAAGACCAGAGAATATAAGAAAAAATTCTAAGAAAAACTTGTGTACAAAGTTAGAGTCTGGTTTATTATTCGCGGTGGAAATACAAAGTTCATGATCCATTTAATATAAAACATTTTGGAAATCTAATAAATAGTTGGGCCCCAAGTAAAAATTTCCGAAAATTAAACAAAATGAAGTTTATTTTAAGGAAATATAATTTAGTATAATTTTGCTGAAAATCAATATTTCACGATTTCAGGGTAAGCCGCCATGAACGATATTTTATACCAAAACTCAATTAATTATACATTATCCCACCCTTCGGTTCAATTTATCGTATATGTTTTTGTGTTTTAATTGAGTTTAAATGTGCATTGTGCATTTTTTAGATAACACAGCTTTGCTAAAATAAATACATTTTCAACAGTTTAAAATTTACCTTTTAACAATTTCTCGCTTAAAAACAACAAAAAATGTTTAAAAATTTAAGCTCAGGTTTAGTCGAATGCAAAGATTTCATTCATTTCGTTTGCTTGCTGTAAAGAGAATAAATGGAA
This sequence comes from Tribolium castaneum, assembly GCF_031307605.1. Taxonomy (NCBI): domain Eukaryota; kingdom Metazoa; phylum Arthropoda; class Insecta; order Coleoptera; family Tenebrionidae; genus Tribolium; species Tribolium castaneum. Next base: position 4,483,331 of record NC_087394.1, read on the forward strand.
CTACCACATTTTTTACAAATAATGCAACAGATGTTATTTAAAAGAAGGTAATAACCGAAAAATTGGTATCAGAATTAATTTATTGTTTCGTTCAAATGCTGAGAAGAGAAGATTTCCTGAAAAAACCGTTTGCAAAAATAATTGAGGACGATTTTATACCAAATCTGAGTATATCTAATAATACTCTTAATAGTTAATAATAACAAAAATACTACTACTACTACTACTACTACTAATAATAATAATAATAATAATAATAATAATAATAATAATAATAACAATAATAATTAATAATAACCATAGTAAATAATATAAATATAAGTTAAACAGATAAACTAATTAATTAAATTTCCGATATTCCTCAATACAATAAAAAGTTTTTCTAATTAAATAGGTCTTTATTTTATTCAGTAGAACATGAGATAATATCTGGAAACTAAACCACATAGAGAAAAGTCTGCTGTTAATAAAGAATAAAAAAGGTTTCTTAAAATAGGTAGCTTTATCAGATTCAATAAGTTCAAAACCAATCAAAAAACTAGTTTTTATTAGTTTCACATTTTTATTATAAATTCTATAGTAATATAATCCAGAAATGATGTTTATTTTTTAATTTTTTAACAAACTTATTTATTTTATTTTTGGACAGATACACATTTTTCCCGTTAAAAATTTTTTATTTTGCAATCTTTCTTTCACATTTTACTGAATAGTTTCATTGATAATTAAACTTCAACAGAATACTTATTTCAAATTAACTATAAATTACATAGAACTATCGAATTTATTTGAAACTATAGGAATTAATATGAAAAAAAATAGTCAGTGTTTCGTGAAATCTTTTGGAACTGAAATTAACAGAAGCTTCAATTTTTTTTCAAATTGTCAGAAAACATGTTATTTTTTACCCAAAGGGCAGTTAGCTTTATAACTATTTTAATTATATTATTTAATATTATCTAAAATATTTAGAAGGCAAAAGTGTTCATCACGGCACATTATAATATTTTTTGAAATTTTGTATTATTTTTAGTTTTGTTTCTTCATGTTGTTCTTCCTTTTTCATGTATCTAATTTAATTTTTATTTCTACTTAATCTACTAGTTGCTCCCTACCTTAGGCTACTTCAATTTATTATAACTCAAAACTTAGTTGTGTTTTACGGACGTTTTCTCATAAATATTAATGAAATAAATTTAGAATATTTCCACAAAATTAGCCAGCAATAGTAATAAATGATTAATTTCTTTTGCAGGCTATAAAGAGACAAATGGTGGATCTGGCATCAAAAATTCTAAAAGCCGGTAAGTAAAGAGTATCATGAAATATTCACTGTGTAAACATCGACCAAGAGACGCAACACAGACAGAAGCAAGTAATCAAGCCAAACATTCACAACCCTCTGCAATCGATAGTCCCACAGCCATCACATCCGTCACATTTCTCGACAACCCCCGTAGAGCACCCCTAATTGATCGACTCACCATCCGTAAAAACTTCAAACACGAAGCCATATTCAGAGGCCGAACAGGTGCCCTTTGACGGGCATATTCCCCATCAGAACCACTTTCATTTACAATTCAACAGGTGACACACGTCCTAATAAATCTACTTGAAAAAGTCGCGTCTAAAACCAGATCACAGTCGAATTCGCAAAAGCTCTGCCTCAAAAATAGAAAATTCGTCCGAGGAATTTTTAATGAACACAAAAATTACACTAGAAATGTGTCACTATGGACCCGGCACAAACGGAATGAGGTGGAGCGAAAAAGAAACGAAGGGCATTTTGGCGACGCCTTGTGACGTCAGCAGTCAATACCGGCGTCGCGACGGCGCATCCAGTGGCGTCCGGAAGACAGAGTGGCCCTTGGTGACGTCAGCGTCGCGTGCCGACGTCTCCAACTAATTACGACCTCATCAAAAGCTCCGTAAAATTTTATATTAACTCGGTATTTGTATCAAACATTTGGGCAAAATCTAGCTCCTACCTGGCCATTTTCGGTGACCATTTCTGACGGTGAGGGTTGCGCCTAACTGCTGCTACACCACAGAGTTTTGGAGAACACTGGATTTAAGGGTTGATTGAGCAAAAATCAGAAACTGTCCGAACTATCAACTTTTTTAAAACTAAGTCAGTGACTCCATGGTTTGACCAGTTCTTCGCCACTGCCGACTCCGGGTACTGAACCAATGGCACGGAGCAACCCCGTTATCGACCGGAAAGAAGTTTTGATAGTGTGTCTCAGGGGCAGAGTGGCGCACCACCAGACACTGGGGTGGTTGGGGTGCGTAAAGAGTGACACCTGTTCTAGAAAAGCGATTTTGCGGAAGGAATTCGCAATATCAGAGAAATGGGCTTGAATAGTTTCGCCGTAATCGGCATTTGAAATATGAAAACTATAACATATTGTTGAAAATTGCAAACAAAAGTAAAAATAATAGAAAAAATAAAAAAATCATAACTAAAAAAATGTTAAACACTTATTGATTTTCTCGATGCCAATCGATTATCCGGATCATTTTACATATGCTGACAACAAAATAGTTCCAGAGAAATGGGCTTGAATAATTTCCCCGTAATCGGCATTTGAAATATGAAAACTACAACATATTCTTGATTATTTTCCTAAAATGTAGAAAAAAAATTAAAAAAAAACAAAACTGCGCCGGAAATTGTCCATTGAATGGCCAAAATGTGCAGACGTGCCGATTACAGAGGTGTTTTATATTATTATTAAAAAATTCATAACTCGAAAACTAATAGTCGTAGAGCAAAATGATTTACCCCAGCGAATTCTACGGTTCAAAGGATTCAAAAAACATAAATTTTTAGAATAAAATTGAAAAAAGGGTAATTCAAAAGATTACTTTTAAAAAATCAAAAAAATTGTAATGCACCGCTCTAGCAAAGTTTGATAGACTTTCCTATGTCTTTAGAACACTCTTAAGTTCTTTGGTGATAGCATAGTTATCGGGACATTTATATGTCCTTACATCCTTCTGGAATTAATAAAAGTTCAAAAATATGTCTATATGTTTCATTTTATATGTTTAATTTTTCCAATTTTTTTCGCGATTTTGGTTGATTTCCGGGAGCCGGAACATTTATGAAGCAATATCTCCGGAACTATTAGAGGTAACCCTATCAAGTTTACTAACGTTAGAAATCTCTTTTAATTATCTATCTGCTTCAAAAAAGACCATTATTTTTTAATTAATAGTTTTGGAGAAAATTGCAAACAAATGGAAAAATAAATAAAAGAGAAAAAATTCATAACTTAAAAACCATTGTAAATTGTGCGATTTTCTCAACGACAGTCGATTGCCCAGATCATTTTACATAGGTATGCACCAAAAAAGTTCTAACTTTCCGAATAGTTTTGTCGTAATTAAAAAAATAAAAAAAACAAAAATTTGTAACCGCTCTTTCACGAATAGTTTCACCGTAATCGGCGATTGAAACTTAATTTTTTTTCGAGATATCGCCTGAAAACCGATGCCAGTTCGTAGATCTTGTTAAGCCGTTTCTAATAGTAGATACTTATCATATTTTTCTAACTGCACTAGTTTCGCCGTAATCGACCATAGAAAAGTGAAAAAAAGTCTTAACTTTATTTTTGGCGTTTTTCTCGAAAAATTTAAGATTCTAAGAGCAAAAATTAAAAAAACATCAAAATGTGTTTGAACATTATCTATTTTCTCGTGAAAACCTGCAGCAACTCCGGGCGATTCCGGTTACAGAGACTTTTGATTGTTTTTCCATACTAACATTCATAACGCGAAAACTAACAGTCGTGTAGCATTACGGCTTGTTCCAGCAAATTCTGCAAATCATGCAAATCAGTTCTCCAAAAAAAAAGCTTTGAATTCACACAACTTTGTCAAATCCTTAAAAGTGAAAAAAGTCAATTCGATTTTTTGATGTTCCAATTCCAACTGTCGAAAATTTTATCGATTTTCGGTACCTGGAAAATTTGTCAGAAACTACAAGAGGTAACTCCATTAGGTTTACTATCGTTAGAAAGCTCTTTTAATTATCAATCTTTTTTAAATAGGTTTATTGCTCTCCAAAAAAAGGAAAATAAAAGTAAAAAGAATAATTAAAGAAATCATAACTAAAAAAATGTCAAACATTTTTTCGATGCCAATTGACTCTATGGATCATTTTACATATGCTGACAACAAAATAATTCTATTTTTTCGAAAAGTTTTGTCATAATTAAAAAAATAAAATAATAAAAATATATCACCACTCCCACCCTACTTTCTCAGGCGGATTTACGGTTTCCTTTAGTGTTATATTTTATAATGTTTGATTTTTTTTTAATTTTGCTATTCTCTTTAGCTCTACTTTTTCCACGATTTTTTTCGTTTATTGTAAAATAAATACTACTTTCTTATTCAACGCATGATTTTACGTCTGGAAAAACTTACTGAAAACGTTTTTTGGTTGACATACCCTGAATACCTGAAGAAAATTTTGACAACATCTAAAGTAGGAAAAGCTTTTTGTTTTACAGTGTATGCAGAATTAACACTATAAGATATTTATCTATATTTATCTAGAAATAGCAATGAATAAATTTTTATCCTTTCAACTCGTTTCAAACTGAAAATTAAAACAGAGAAAGCGGAAAGGTAGGATAACGTAGCCTAGGGAACGTGCCGCTACATAAATAATGAAAATATGAAAGCATAAAGCAATAAATAATGTTCCTATTTTCTAGAAAAAAATAAATATCTGAACAAAACGTTCAAGAACAAAGAGGGTGATAATAAAATGTGTGAAATAAATGTACCACATTATAAAATGTAGCTCTTATTTCCTCACCAAGAGAGACGTTTAGTGGAGGAAGAGAATGAGGAAACAAAATAAGAAAATAATAAGAAAAGTACTTAAAACGTATCTACAAATCGATAGAATTTTGCAATTTCATTTTCTTAGTTCTTCTAATTTTTTTTAATCGAAAACTTTGACAGTGGTGGGAAGTAAACATCCGCTTTTTTGTTAGTTTTTATTTCAAATAATATTATTGTATGTTACTAGTAGTGTATAAACACTTAGATTTTTAGAATATTTACGTCAGTGGTCACGTAAAAATCTATTTGAAGAAATTTGTTTTTTTGTTTTTTCTTTCCAATTTTCGTCTTTTTATTTTCATTATTTTTCATTTTAGTTGCAAATAAGCAAAACTACCATTGTGTTTTTCAAGAGCTAGTAAAAATTTTTCAAAACGTTAAAAATAAAAAATTTGGTAGTTTCATTTAGATGTTTTAAACAGAAAGCATCAATCACTCTGTATAAAAATAAAAATATATGTTACTAAAACACAGGTAGTTAATAAGCAAAGAAACAAAATTTAATAGTAGTTTTTATTGCTTCGCGTAAAATAATTAACTTTGCTCAATGAAACATGAACACAAGGGTTAATTAATTTTTGTAGTCTGTAATTTATATCAGACAGTAAATTACAATGGAATAAATGCAGCTTTTAATTAAAATGTCTGCAAACGTGAATATTCATTACACAATTACATGCTCTTCTAGTTCACAAAAACTGTTTCAAATTACGCCTATAATTCAACAAATTGCATACAATTTTAAGCCACTTTATTAGAATGAGAATTAGAATATCAAATAAAGCGTCTAGACAATTTTTGCAGCTACACTGACGAAAAAATGTGATTAAAGCTCTCGTGATTATAACACGTAGCCAGATTCTCATTTCGTTCCAACAGAAATAATTACACATTTTACGATTTGTTGTACAGTCACGATCAAAAAGAATGACACCCCTACCAACCGGGCAGGATAGCAAAAATTTCAACAAGCAGGTAGGTTTACAGAGCTAGTTTATGAAATAAAACATACACATTAACCATTTGTTGGCTGCAGTTTTAGGGGTGTCATTCTTTTTTATCGTGACTGTACATTTTGTCTCGTAATGTTTCCGTCTCGAAACACGAAACCATACATCATCATCTATTTCGACACCTTTGACATATCCCCAAGAGATCCAAAAACTCAACATCCTAAATCTCCTCGAACGCAATACCCGTCTCAATAAATCCACTCTTTATCATTTGAAGCGAGTCAATTTTTAGCGCTCGCGTCAAAGTGTTATGAAACCGCAATAAATCAGCATCGATATCAAGCGAAATTCCTTCGTCTCCTTAATCATGAACTCGGTGCACACACACACACACACTGTGAAATATATTTAGAAGTGACACAGTGTTTTGGTTTTGTAAATTTCTTGGCAATGTGCCAATAATACAAAAACGTGCAATGCCGATCTAATCCAATAATCAAACATGAATCCAATCAAAGCCGGATTGAGATCGTTCGACCAAAGCGACCTAATTCCTCATAATCTCCACGACCCCTCTCAAGACAACAGCCATTCGGGGTTTATCGATCACGTCTGAGGGGTGGCATTGTGTCTCAGCTGAGACACCCCAATGTATTGATCCGGGGATTTTGGGGCTTTTGTCCGATTTGACAAATATGGGGCCAACGATTTGCGACATGTACAGGGTGATCTCTTTATGATCAATAAGTTTGTCGAATCGCTAAACCAGTAAATAAAATGTCTATAAAACATATTTTAAAAAATAAAGTTTTAAAAATTGTATTTTTTCATTACTGAAATCGTCCGTAAGTTGGCTGAAATAGTCCACGAAAAGTGCACCTGCGTATTGTTGGTGTCCTACCACTTTATAACAAATTTAATAAAAGAATAAACTACGATGAAAGTTTAAAGTTTTCACGTCCATAAAGTTTATGTTCAGCACAGGAATCGTTTATTGTAGTTTATTATTTATTTTTTTGCAGACGAAGGCCCCATTAATAATAATTATAAAAGTAATAATTATAATTTTTGCAAAATGTTAGTTTTATCAAAATTTTCAAAAACGGGTTTTAAGCTCAAAAAATTTCGATTAGTTCAAAAACGAGCTTAGTTGCCGAGAATTTGCCCAAAAACGATTTCAATCATTAACTTCGAACGCTTTTTGTAATATTTTTTATTTTTTGACAAAATCTTGTAAAATAAAATAAGCTGAAGAAATATCAAATTCAATGTAAATTAATAAAGTTTAAAGGATTTTTGTAAAATTTTTAAAAATTTTAAATTATTTCGAATTATAAAATGCCAAAAAAGCCAAAAATCTTAATTTTTGCGTCCATAAAGTTTATTTTCAGCACAGGGATCGTTTATTGTAATGTCTTTTTTATATTTTGCAGACGAAGGCCCCTTTAATAATAATTATAATTTTTGCTAAATACAAGTTTTATCAAATTTTTTGAAAAAGATTTTGAGCCCAAAAATTTTCAACTTAGTCCAAAAACGAGCTTAGTTGCCGAGAATTTGCCCAAAAACGATTTAAATTATTAACTTTGATTACTTTTTGTGATATTTTATATTTTTTTACAGAACCCTGTAAAATAAAAGAAGCTGAAGAAATATCAAATTCAACGTAAATTAATAAGGTTTAAAGAATTTTTGTAAAATGTAGAAAAAAAACTTTGTTTTGAGTTATAAAATGTTTGTAAACACTCAAAAAAGGCAAAAAATACTATTTCTTGTGCAAATTTGGTAAACATTTGTTTTTGGGCTTGTTTTTTAAACAAAATTTAATGAAATACTTAACTGAGTCAGGTCAGAAATATTTTGTTTTTTTTAACTTATCTACGACAAGTTTGTTTACTCGAAAATAAGCTAAATGTTTCTTAAAAAAAATCCAAATTAAAGTGTGCATAAATAGTCGAAAAAGACAAAAATAACAAAATTTTGACCAAATCTGCTAGAATACTCAAAAGGACAAAGTAGAAAAGCTATTTCCGTTTATTTTGATGACTTATCGATTTGTTTTAGCAAAATACGTCAAATAAGTTAAAAAGTTAAAAAATATACCTAGTAAAGTTTAAAAAGATAACAAAAAAAACAAATTTTGACTAAGATTTGTGTTTTCTTGGATTGTGTCTTGCTCAGAAATCAAGTAAAATTTTACTAGAAAAAAAATTGGTTTTCAATTCAAAAAATTATAGTAACTCAAAAGTGGAAAAAATAAGAAAATGTGAAACTTAGTGAACTTGCTACATGTTTTAGACAAAGCTTTGCGAAATATTTGCGTTTTTAAAACAAACTTCATCTTAGCGAAATCTCGCAAAATATTAAAATTTTAATTTAGTTTGAATGTTTGTAGAGCTAAAAATGTCACTATTTTCCAACACATATAGTTGTTTATTGTCTATTGACAAAATTGGGTTTCTTTTTTAAAGAGGTGTAGGTACAAACTAAATTTTTTTTTTCAATTTTTTTAAAGTTTGTCATGGAACTGCTTATGTAAAACACCCTTCATTTTGATTATAATTTGATATATTTTTTTGTGATAAATGTAAAGAATTACGATTAAAACGATATATGTGGTAGTAACTACTAAACAGTCAAAATTATATTTTTTCATATTTTGATTCATATCTGCCTATAATAATTTTATTATTTTGAAATCCAAAGTTCCACAGTAAGGTTTTTCTCGTTTTAATTTTGAAGAGTCGGAAAAGTTTGATTTTCTGCCGATTCCGTGATTTTTTTCTCCAGACCAAAGTTTTGCTTTATGTAGAAATTTTTTATTAATTTATGTCTCAAACAGACGCCTATTACTAATTTTTGACTCGTATTTTACCGGTTCTTAAAGTCAAAATTAAAAATTACTTATTATTAAAGAAAAATTTATTACCAGTTCCTAATTTCTTCTCTCGGCTGTAAAATAATTTAAATAAGTACCAAGTTGTTAATGAACAACACATTATTATTTTCTGTACTTAAATTAAATTCTGTATTGTCTCCTTTATTAAATAAAAGTCCGATCTGGCGATCATTCACAAAGTTAAAGTCCCGCCTAAAAAAGGAAGGTGAATTCTCTCTTCGTTTATTTCTTGAAGAAAATGGTGCCACTACCTGAAAACCGGCAAATCCTGAACCACACAAAAAAGGGTCTACCAATAAAGTTGTAGAACAACTAAAGATGGGAGGGGCCAATGACTGGTTCGGCAAAAGCGCAATCAGCAACACAATGGCGTAAATGCCGAAACATCTTTCCAATTATTGTGCTCCATTTAAATTGTTTATGTAAAAATAACATAAAATGTAGCATTTCAAGCTCTTCTTCGTTAATTTTTTGGCATTTTTTGTATTAGTTCTGTTTTTTTAATCGCTTTATTATTGCTCATTTTCTATACTTACTCTTATTTTGTTAGTATTTAACAGCAACGATTCTGTTAAGAGACAAAGTAATCAGGTGAAGAATAATAATTAAACAAATACAACGATCCAAAGTTCTACAGCGAAGAAAGTTCAAGGTTTCTCTTTTTTTAGCCTTAAAGTGTCGCGAGAAATTATTTTTTGTAGTTTTTTGATTTTTTGCTTTGCTTTATTATACTTGTAGTTACTAATTTATTTCTCATAGGTACAGACGCCTCTAATTAGCCTCTAACTATTTTTTTACTCGTATTTTGCCGGTTTTATTCTTATCATCTCTCTTCTCTTTATTTTTAGACTTTTTATCAAAATAATTAAATAAATATGAGGCATAGATAAGCATTAGGAAAGTTCTGTACCTGGGTCCAGGAAAATACAAGCGGTGGTGTAACTTGTATCTGAGTAGTTAATTTTTTATTTGGTGTCCAATCTCACAAAAAAACTCGACCTCAAAACCCCACTTACGAATTCCAGAAACGAAGAAAGTTTTTGCATCACCCAAGAGCATTTAATTTGTCTGCGTCCAGAGTGAGAATTTATGATCCACTTCAACTTGTAACAAGTTCAAAAGTTGAAACTTTTTTTCCATCTATCATATTAAAGGTCACCAATGTTCAAGCTGATGGAGAGAATTAAAAAACGGGCCTTGGATACAAGTTTTGCGACTGAATTTATAATAAATTTGCTTTTTTATGATTACTAACATTAAACATTATAGCTCTATTGTATTTAAAACGTAAACAAGCTTTTATAAATTGTGTCGCTTATTAACATTTACTATGCTTAAATCTCCAGTGTCCTCATTAAGCGCAATATAGGAGAGGACGGTGAGTATGAACACTGAAATGTGCTATTTTTAGAAACATTTCAATTAACTGCACAACCTACATTAAAAAATACCCCTCTTCTGTGTATTTATAAGCACCATCAAAAATAAAAAAAACAATATTAGGAAAACACGTGATACGATTTCAAAAAAAACAGTATTTTTTAATTTTATCCTGCAAAACTGTATAACTTTTTGACTTCTTTTCATTTATTTTTTCCCAGTTTCTAGGACTCGTTCACCTTTAGATGTGTATTTAAATCTCGGAATAAATCACACAGTTTAGTTTAATTTTACTTGTTTTATTTTAACAAACATCTCAAACATCTCAAACATCTCTTGATCAAAAGTTGATCTTGACCAAAAACTACCATTTTTGAACACATTGTATATAAATATTAGAAAAAAACTTTGATTCCTTTATGAAAAAAATACCCAAAATACCCAAGTACCTAGAAGTAGATAAAAAAAAATCAAAAAAAATAATTTTTGTCATAAATTCAAGACAAGAAAAAAAATACGTTCCATTTAAAAGAAGGATTATTCTCGACAACTAGAAATTAGATGTTTCAGTAAAAAAAAATATTTAATATATTTTATCACAGATTCAAAATAAAAAACAACAAAAAACAAATTCCCGTATAAAATAAGTATCTGGAAAACTTTTCCCAGCAATCAAGTCCAGATCAGGTCAAGTTCAGCAAAAAAAAGGATGTAAATAAAGTAAAACACAAAAAAATAAATATATAATATTTATAATAAAATATATAATATTAATATTTATAATATTATATATTTAATATATAATATTAAATATAATTATAAAAAGATGAATTCTAAACATTTTCTTAACTAGGTCAGGTCAGGTCAGGTCTGGTCAGACCAGATAGTTTCTTTGTGTTATTTTGCAAAATTTAAGTATGAGCTTTTGGTGTTTTTCTGATAACATATCAATAAGTAGACAAAAGTTTATAAAATAGCAAAAAATTTTTCCAATTCCACTTGACATACCAACTTAACTTAGTTGTCGTTTAATTCTCAAACGCTCTGTATTAACAATTAATAAATCGACCTGTACCTATACAGGGTGATCCCTAAATAGATCGATACAATTTTATCACAGCTTTACAAGGATAAGTAAAAACGATCTGCAGCACATTTATGCTTTTATTTCGTAGGAGTAGAAAAATGAATATCATGGTTTCTACTAACTGTGCTAATACTACTTAGAAGCATATCAGTGGCGTACCCTGGATCTCCAGCATAAATTTAAATATTTTTATTTCGAAAATGGTTATTCTAAATTTATTTTAATAGTTTTACCAGCATGTACTCAATTGGTATTACAATGGGTAGAAGTTTGTCGTGATTTAAGAATCACGCTGTAAACAATTTTTTTTCTAATTGATTATTTTTATACACGGTCGCTAAAAAGTATCGTAATTTGTTCTTTGGTTACAAGGCTAACTTCATTTTTTTTAAAAGCAACAAGGATCAAATTAATTATTTTTGAAAAAAGCATTTTTTCTGAGTTCTTTGGTATAACACGTGCATCCCTTAGTTGAATCTAAACCTAAAAAAAACGAAAATTTTAAAATTTTATTGACCTTAGAAATGTTGTCTTTATCTATCGTAAGCTCATTAACCAAAAAATCACTTAAAGTTAAAAATAATTGTTGAAATAACACTTTTAACAAAAAAAAACACGTTTTAATTTAGAAATTTTAAACATGGAATACTTTATTTATACTACAAAAGCTGTTCAAACTAATTTCCACTTCCTGGCTTTCTGTCTCCATGATAAACCAACATGAGAATTTTTTTCGCTCAGTTTTTTTTATTGCACCCAAGTTTAAAATTTGACTCTTTGTGTTAAAAAAAATCAAGTCAGCCTTGTATTTTCGAAATAAATGACGATAAAAATTTGAAAAAGTTCTCAGATGATAAAATTTAAACACTTTTAACTATTTCCCAAATTTCAAGATTTTCGGTTAAACCGTACTGAAAATATTTAACTCTATCCATAATTTTAGCGACCCTGTATAGTTTGATCATTATCACTAATTCAGTAATTAGCTATTAAACAAATAATGCAATAAAAGGTTATAGCATGTATACAGTGAGTCTGTTAAAAGCATATTTTCACTGTATTTCAAAAACTAATCCTCCATAGAATTCAACGTTTGCTGTTAAACACTATTTTATAAATAATGTTTTTTTATCCAAATTTTTCTGCAATTTTGCAACTAGTTAATTAATTTGATTATAAAGAATTGCTGTTATAAAAGAAACGAAGCTTAGATGTTTCATATTAAAAAAAAAACGCTAAAAAATGTCGTTTTTCCCAAAAATTATTACCCAAATTAAACAAACAGATTCAAATAAACATAATTTTGACACAAGCAACAGTTTTTTGCCCAAAACATAATTTAAACTTAAAAACAACACTAGAAATTATTATATGCCGAGTAATTAATATTTCAGATTTTTAACGTAATTTTTAATTTTATTCAGAATTGTAAAAAAATTCTGAAACAATTTACAATACAATAGTAAAAAAAATACTTTTGGTAGAGTCACCTTGTACGAGGTACAAGAGCATAGTCCAGAGTACATTTCTAAATAAATGGCATAACAATTTTATTGACTAGTATTTTTAGAAATGCAAAACCAATTAATAATAATTTTACAACAATTATATTTTCGGACATCGAACTTTCATTAACGTAAAAAATAATAACGCCAATGTGTCATTACAACTATCAAATTGTAATTTATTATCCCACCCTTCATTTTTTAAAGAAATTAACTCGACACAGTTCCGGTACTACAAGGGGTGAACCACTTCCCCCAAGCAAACAATTACAAAAAGCGAAACCCGTCACGTTAAACACCAGTTCGATAAAACATGCAAGCATGTATGATGTCAGCGACAATCCCCATCTATAAATAAAATTTTTATTTTTCGAAATGACCTAACCCAAAAAAGTGCGCCCAAGTGCCGTCTTGTTTGTTTTCAAAGCAGCGTTTATTTTTGATTGGTTCTGGTTCCCGATCGATAAAAGCTCAAAGTTGCGTAAGAGAAAAGCACAAAACAAACATTACCCCCACGTCAATGCTGGTAATAGACGGGAATTTCTTCTTCATCAACTGTGACATTTCACTAACACTATTTTAAACAGGTGCAAAAGTACAACACTAATCGACCGAAATACCTCACATAATCACCTAACGAAGAAATCTTACTGGCTGCAGTTTTGACCCAAAAGCGCCCCCCGTGTGTTTGTTTCTTCAGTGAGTTAGGAATTTTGAATTAGATAAGGGGGCGATTTTGGGGCAATTGTGGCGGATTTAGCGGCCGAATTAATCGGGTTTTACGCACTTAATTGAATTCCCGAAGAGTTGACGGGATCGTGTCAGGACGCAGTGGAAGACTGGCGAAAACTCAAATATAATATATTTTTAGCGGTGTTTAAGTTCGTCTATTTCTAAACCGGACGAAAACTCGAACATAGCGTACGCTCCTCTGACATCACAGCTAAATACATTGACAGAAATTAGCCCCGTTTTATTCCCAAATTCCGGCTAATTTTTCTAAATTTAGACGAATTGTGGCTTTGGCGAGATTGCCTAATACATCAACTGCACCTTTTTATTTTTAGAGCGGTGACTTGTGGCATTTCACCCACCTTGTGAACTCAGACAGCCTGAAACTATTTATCTGACTTTAGTGGTAATTAGTGGGGTGTTAATGGAGAAAAAATGGGTCGGTTGCGATTGAAGTTAAAGTAACGTCTATATTTTAGGGATAACGAGCAATATTAAATAATTAATGGAGTGTGTATAAATAGGGTGTGAGGGTGGTGATGTTTTTAGAAAAATCTATAACCCACATAAAGAGTACATGACACCATTTACTGCTCATCAAAGAGACACAAAAATATTACAAGCTTCTGAATAGAGGTTTTGACAAAAGTGAGTCTTGTCAATTAATATTTGAAAACTAAAAAGAATTCTGAAAAAAAAACAGGTTTTATATTATAAATAGGTAAAAACGGTTTTATCGTAAGTTTTTGGACTTGTATATGCCCTTAGAGTCGTAGAGCAATGCGGTTTGTTCCACTGAATTCTACGGCTCATTCTACATATTATACTAATTTTTCACAAGAATTAAAATTTTTTAATTTTTTTTGCCTAATAATTTTTCAACAAAAAAATTCATAACTCAAAAACTAACAGTCGTAGAGCAATGCGGTTTGCTCCAGTGAATTCAGCGGCTCATTTTCTGTATTATACCAACTTTTCACGAAATTTAAATTTTTCAATTTTTTTGCTAAAACTTCCTGAGTAATACACTTACCTTCAAGAAGGTGAAAAAATTAAATTTTTTTAAAACTCGTTCTATCGTAGGTTTTTGGACTTGTATATGCCCTTTCATTCCTTTACAGTTGTTAAAAGTCAAAAAAAAGTCCATATGTTCGAATTTTTGATGTTTGATTTTTTCAATTTTTGTCGCGAATTTTGTCGATTTCCGGTACTCGGATCATTTATCAAGCAATAACTCCGGAACTATTAGAAATAACCCTATGATGTGTACCATCTTTGGAAAGCTCTTTTAATGGTCTATCATTTGCAAAAAAGATTATTTTTGTCCGACTTATAGTTTTCGAGAAAATGCAAATAAAAGCAAAAATTAGATCATATACTCAAAAATTCATAACTAAAAAACTATTAAGAATTTGGCAATTTTGTCGATGCCAATCGATTCCCCGGATCATTTTGCATGGGTACGGATCAAAATAGTTCCACTTTTTCAAATAGTTTGGCCGTAATTAAGAAAATAAAAATAAATTAAAAAAAATTAACACCCCCCCCCTTAGAATTTGGTCAATTTTAAAAGTGTTTTAAAACCAATTAAAACCTATTTTATCTGATAGATTTTGAGGTGCTCTTTAAGATAAAAAAAAAGCGTTTTCTCCTAGCTCTTTTCGTTTGGCCGTAATCGGAGTTTGAAAATAAAAATTTTTTTTGCAAGATATCGCTTTGAGTCTTATGCCATTTTGTAGAGTTTTTTATTCCGGTTTTCCTCGATTTTTCCGTTTTTCGATAACTATAATCGTTTGGCCGTGATTGCCGGTTGAAAATTGAAAAAAAGCGAAAATGGAAACCTTTTTTTGCGTTTTTCTCGGAAACTAAAAAAGTTAGAGCAACGAGCAAAATTCATCTGATAGCGCTTAATTTTATCTATTTTTTCGACTAAACCCGGAGCCGCTCCGGGCAACGATTCCGGCTACAGAAGCGATCAAACTTTTTCACTAAAAAAATTCATTAAAAAAAACTAAAAGTCGTAGAGCAATGCGGTTTGTTCCATTGAATTCTACGGCTCATTTTACATATTATACTAATTTTTCACAAGAATTAAAAATTTTTAATTTTTTTTGCCTAATAATTTTTCAACAAAAAAATTCATAACTCAAAAACTAAAAGTCGTAGAGCAATGCGGTTTGCTCCAGTGAATTTAGCGGCTCATTTTCTGTATTATGCCAACTTTTCACGAAATTTAAATTTTTCAATTTTTTTGCTAAAACTTCCTGAGTTAATACACTTACCTTCAAGAAGGTGAAAAAATTAATTTTTTTTAAAACTCGTTCTATCGTAGATTTTTGGACTTGTATATGCCCTTAAATTCCTCTACAGTTGTTAAAAGTCAAAAAAAGTCCATATGTTCGAATTTTTGATGTTTGATTTTTTCAATTTTTGTCGCGAATTTTGTCGATTTCCGGTACTCAGATCATTTATCAAGCAATAACTCCGGAACTATTAGAAATAACCCCATGATGTGTACTATCTTTGGAAAGCTCTTTTAATGGTCTATCATTTGCAAAAAAAATTATTTTTGTCCGACTTATAGTTTCCGAGAAAATGCAAATAAAAGCAAAAATTAGATCATATACTCAAAAATTCATAACTAAAAAACTATTAAAAATTTGGCAATTTTGTCGATGCCAATCGATTCCCCGGATCATTTTGCATTGGTACGGATGAAAATAGTTCCACTTTTTCAAATAGTTTAGCCGTAATTAAGAAAATAAAAAAAAATTAAAAAAAATTAACACCCCCCCCTTAGAATTTGGTCAATTTTAAAAGTGTTTTAAAACCAATTAAAACCTATTTTATCTGATAGATTTTGAGGTGCTCTTTAAGATAAAAAATAGCGTTTTCTCCTAGCTCTTTTAGTTTGGCTGTAATCGGAGTTTGAAAATTAAAATTTTTTTTGCGAGATATCGCCTTGAGTCTTATGCCATTTTGTAGAGTTTTTTATTCCGGTGTTCCTTGATTTTTCCGTTTTTTGATAACTCTAATCGTTTGGCCGTGATTGGCGGTTGAAAATTGAAAAAAAGCGAAAATAGAAACCTTTTTTTGCGTTTTTCTCGGAAACTAAAAGACTTAGAGCAACGAGCAAAAATTCATCTAATAGCGCTTAATTTTATCTATTTTTTCGACTAAACCCGGAGCCGCTCCGGGCAACGATTCCGGCTACAGAAGCGATCAAAATTTTTCACTAAAAAAATTCATTAAAAAAAAACTAAAAGTCGTAGAGCAATGCGGTTTGTTCCGTTGAATTCTACGGCTCATTTTACATATTATACTAATTTTTCACAAGAATTAAAAATTTTTAATTTTTTTGCCTAATAATTTTTCAACAAAAAAATTCATAACTCAAAAACTAAAAGTCGTAGAGCAATGCGGTTTGCTCCAGTGAATTCAGCGGCTCATTTTCTGTATTATACCAACTTTTCACGAAATTTAAATTTTTCAATTTTTTTGCTAAAACTTCCTGAGTATAATACACTTACCTTCAAGAAGGTGAAAAAATTAAATTTTTTTAAAACTCGTTCTATCGTAGGTTAATGGACTTGTATATGCCCTTACATTCCTCTACAATTGTTAAAAGTAAAAAAAAAGTCCATATGTTCGAATTTTTGATGTTTGATTTTTTCAATTTTTGTCGCGAATTTTGTCGATTTCCGGTACTCGGATCATTTATCAAGCAATAACTCCGGAACTATTAGAAATAACCCTATGATGTGTACTATCTTTGGAAAGCTCTTTTAATGGTCTATCATTTGCAAAAAAGATTATTTTTGTCTGACTTATAGTTTTCGAGAAAATGCAAATAAAAGCAAAAATTAGATCATATACTCAAAAATTCATAACTAAAAAACTATTAAAAATTTGGCAATTTTGTCGATGCCAATCGATTCCCCGGATCATTTTGCATTGGTACGGATGAAAATAGTTCCACTTTTTCAAATAGTTTAGCCGTAATTAAGAAAATAAAAAAAAATTAAAAAAAATTAACACCCCCCCCTTAGAATTTGGTCAATTTTAAAAGTGTTTTAAAACCAATTAAAACCTATTTTATCTGATAGATTTTGAGGTGCTCTTTAAGATAAAAAATAGCGTTTTCTCCTAGCTCTTTTAGTTTGGCTGTAATCGGAGTTTGAAAATTAAAATTTTTTTTGCGAGATATCGCCTTGAGTCTTATGCCATTTTGTAGAGTTTTTTATTCCGGTGTTCCTTGATTTTTCCGTTTTTTGATAACTCTAATCGTTTGGCCGTGATTGGCGGTTGAAAATTGAAAAAAAGCGAAAATAGAAACCTTTTTTTGCGTTTTTCTCGGAAACTAAAAGACTTAGAGCAACGAGCAAAAATTCATCTAATAGCGCTTAATTTTATCTATTTTTTCGACTAAACCCGGAGCCGCTCCGGGCAACGATTCCGGCTACAGAAGCGATCAAAATTTTTCACTAAAAAAATTCATTAAAAAAAAACTAAAAGTCGTAGAGCAATGCGGTTTGTTCCGTTGAATTCTACGGCTCATTTTACATATTATACTAATTTTTCACAAGAATTAAAAATTTTTAATTTTTTTGCCTAATAATTTTTCAACAAAAAAATTCATAACTCAAAAACTAAAAGTCGTAGAGCAATGCGGTTTGCTCCAGTGAATTCAGCGGCTCATTTTCTGTATTATACCAACTTTTCACGAAATTTAAATTTTTCAATTTTTTTGCTAAAACTTCCTGAGTATAATACACTTACCTTCAAGAAGGTGAAAAAATTAAATTTTTTTAAAACTCGTTCTATCGTAGGTTAATGGACTTGTATATGCCCTTACATTCCTCTACAATTGTTAAAAGTAAAAAAAAAGTCCATATGTTCGAATTTTTGATGTTTGATTTTTTCAATTTTTGTCGCGAATTTTGTCGATTTCCGGTACTCGGATCATTTATCAAGCAATAACTCCGGAACTATTAGAAATAACCCTATGATGTGTACTATCTTTGGAAAGCTCTTTTAATGGTCTATCATTTGCAAAAAAGATTATTTTTGTCTGACTTATAGTTTTCGAGAAAATGCAAATAAAAGCAAAAATTAGATCATATACTCAAAAATTCATAACTAAAAAACTATTAAGAATTTGGCAATCTTGTCGATGCCAATCGATTCCCCGGATCATTTTGCATGGGTACGGATCAAAATAGTTCCACTTTTTCAAATAGTTTAGCCGTAATTAAGAAAATAAAAAAAAATTAAAAAAAATTGACACCCCCCCCTTAGAAATTGGTCAATTTTGAAAGTGTTTTAAAACCAATTAAAACCTATTTTATTTGATAGATTTTGAGGTGCTCTTTAAGATAAAAAAAGCGTTTTCTCCTAGCTCTTTTAGTTTGGCCGTAATCGGAGTTTAAAAATTAAAATTTTTTTTGCGAGATATCGCCTTGAGTCTTATGCCATTTTGTAGAGTTTTTTATTCCGGTTTTCCTCGATTTTTCCGTTTTTCGATAACTCTAATCGTTTGGCCGTGATTGGCGGTTGAAAATTGAAAAAAAGCGAAAATGGAAACCTTTTTTTGCGTTTTTCTCGGAAACTAAAAGACTTAGAGCAACGAGCAAAAATTCATCTAATAGCGCTTAATTTTATCTATTTTTTCGACTAAACCCGGAGCCGCTCCGGGCAACGATTCCGGCTACAGAAGCGATCAAAATTTTTCACTAAAAAAATTCATTAAAAAAAAACTAAAAGTCGTAGAGCAATGCGGTTTATTCCATTAAATTCTACGGCTCATTTTACATATTACACTAATTTTTCACAAGAATTAAAAATTTTTAATTTTTTTTGCCTAATAATTTTTCAACAAAAAAATTCATAACTCAAAAACTAAAAGTCGTAGAGCAATGCGGTTTGCTCCAGTGAATTCAGCGGCTCATTTTCTGTATTATACCAACTTTTCACGAAATTTAAATTTTTCAATTTTTTTGCTAAAACTTCCTGAGTAATTACACTTACCTTCAAGAAGGTGAAAAAATTAATTTTTTTTAAAACTCGTTCTATCGTAGGTTTTTGGACTTGTATATGCCCTTACATTCCTCTACAGTTGTTAAAAGTCAAAAAAAGTCCATATGTTCGAATTTTTGATGTTTGATTTTTTCAATTTTTGTCGCGAATTTTGTCGATTTCCGGTACTCGGATCATTTATCAAGCAATAACTCCGGAACTATTAAAAATAACCCTATAATGTGTACTATCTTTGGAAAGCTCTTTTAATGGTCTATCATTTGCAAAAAAGGTTATTTTTGTCCGACTTATAGTTTTCGAGAAAATGTAAATAAAAGCAAAAATTAGATCATATACTCAAAAATTCATAACTAAAAAACTATTAAGAATTTGGCAATTTTGTCGATGCCAATCGATTCCCCGGATCATTTTGCATGGGTACGGATCAAAATAGTTCCACTTTTTCAAATAGTTTAGCCGTAATTAAGAAAATAAAAAAAAATTAAAAAAATTAACACCCCCCCTTAGAATTTGGTCAATTTTAAAAGTGTTTTAAAACCAATTAAAACCTATTTTATCTGATAGATTTTGAGGTGCTCTTTAAGATAAAAAAAAGCGTTTTCTCCTAGCTCTTTTAGTTTGGCCGTAATCGGAGTTTGAAAATTAATTTTTTTTTTGCAAGATATCGCCTTGAGTCTTATGCCATTTTGTAGAGTTTTTTATTCCGGTTTTCCTTGATTTTTCCGTTTTTCGATAACTCTAATCGTTTGGCCGTGATTGGCGGTTGAAAATTGAAAAAAAGCGAAAATGGAAACCTTTTTTTGCGTTTTTCTCGGAAACTAAAAGACTTAGAGCAACGAGCAAAAATTCATCTGATAGCGCTTAATTTTATCTATTTTCTCGACTAAACCCGGAGCCGCTCCGGGCAACGATTCCGGCTACAGAAGCGATCAAAATTTTTCACTAAAAAGATTCATTAAAAAAAAATTAAAAGTCGTAGAGCAATGCGGTTTGTTTCATTGAATTCTACGGCTCATTTTACATATTATACTAATTTTTCACAAGAATTAAAAATTTTTAATTTTTTTTGCCTAATAATTTTTCAACAAAAAAATTCATAACTCAAAAACTAAAAGTCGTAGAGCAATGCGGTTTATTCTCGACTTATAGTTTTCGAGAAAATTGCGAATAAATGCAAAATTAGATCAAATTAGTCAATAATTGTATACAAAATATTATCTGCTAAATTTTAGTAATATGTTTTTATAACATCCTGTGTTAGAAAAACGTAATTAAAACTCCACACAATGAGATATAATCCTGTCCACGCAGACAATAGAGAAAATATAATGAAAAGAGAATTATTTTTCGTATTAAAAGAGAACGGAAGCGGAAAATGGAAAGGAACATTAATATAAATTCTGACCGAAAGGTCAGCCTAGATGGAAGCTTTCAAGTTGCTGATTATACTTACGAATAATCAAAACTAAAACATTTCCAGGCCCGTGATCAAAATCCAGTTTTATTTATCGAAAATCATATGATAAATGTCTTTAAAAATACGAATTAAAACAAACAATAGTAATCGTGTTAGAAAAATCGTTTACAATAAAATTAGAACGATCCAAACATTCCAGCTGTCTTCCCCGATTTGTTGTAAAGTGTTTAAATGCGATCGCGCTTTAAATTAGCTCAATATCAACAGAACCATCCAGCGATTTGAATTTTTATTGCGCAATAACTTGGAATGAACTACTCACAGAAATGGGGCTTTTGTTGGTATCATTCATTACCACAACGCCGTTCATTTCGCGCTTTAACACCCATCAACATATCGCTTAAAACCGATCCTTTGCCGGTTAACACCGAACTGAAGAAGACCTCTGCAGTCCTGCTGGTCCTAACCTAAAACGTTTGGCCGCATTGCGACTCCGGTTATTTGTCCGTTTTCGAGCAACGGCACGATTTGGACGCTTGTGATTGGCTGCAGGAACGCACGCCACGCCCATTCTCAAGGTCAGCAGGAAACAGGCCCTGGATAATCGATGCTGATGGCTGAGAAAGTCCTGCTGCGAGCAATTCCGGGAGAAAAAATGATGCTGATGGCGTTTAGATGTGTGACAATTTGCGCTGGTTTTTTGCCCAGCAGGAATTTAATTGCCGGTGGTTAAACCTATTTGCATGCTTTGGGGTGGCAAAGGCCCAAGGACGTTTCTGATTAAAGAGTTATTTTTGTTCGACAGTGGGCTGGTTGTCGTCATTGGAAATGTATTGTCCAGAATTACATAATTTCATTTAGTGAGTTTCCAGAATATTGCATAAATATTTGGCTTGGAAATGTGTTTTATGAATCAAATTATTGCATAAACGAAAAAATTTGAATATGAAAATTAACGAAATTTTCGGAGCTAAGCTGGTAAAATGAGAACTGAGTAAAGCTGTAACGTAGTTACTTTTCGAAGGTGTTCAAGTAATGATTTAAATTAAATTTTGGAAGCGGGAAAATGCAGATGCTAGAATTACTCTAAGCTCTTAATGCGCTCTTCTGAAATTGTGAGCAAAAATAAGTTACTCAGATTATAAAGATATTATTCTGCGTTCTCGAATCGTATTAAAATGCTCTACTAGATCCTCCTAAGCTACAAATTACAAATCGAGTTTTCACAGAGCTATGATTTTATTAAATAAATTGTTTATAAGAAATTAAAAGAAAGAGACTGATTTTGTGGTATTTCTTGTATTTTTAAGTAGAAATGCAACGTTTAATGCACATTGGCACTCAGAAAAATAAAAATAGAAATAGAAAATAATCTATTAAAATAATTATGAAAAAAAAATAGTTTTACAAAATAATTTAAAAAATAGTTTACAAAAAAATTGAAGAATTGGTATTTGCTAAAAAATTATCTTTAACAATGTTGGGTTGGAATTTTTTCTATAAGACATTGTTTAAATAAAAAAACTAAATACTAAAATTCTGGCAAAAATCTATTTTATCTACCTATTTAAAATAAAGCTTTGAAAAACCACATAAAAAGTGAAGGTTTTTTTTAACAAATTTTGTCATGGTTGTTCATGGTTTTTCAAGTCTAAGATTTTTATTAACTGACAAAAAACAGTTTGTGTTCACAAAATAGACTAAATTTTTTGTTACAAGTTTATATAGATATAATTATTTTTTATTTTTATTATTATTAGTTTCGTTAATGTTGCACCAATTATATAGAAACTGGTCTTATAATTTTTTTTTATTTTTTAGATACAACTGTGACTCAAACAAATAAAACTAAAAATTGAAAAAAAGTTAACGCGACAATTTAATATTCAAAATACCTAATAATTATAGTTTTATAAAATAAAAAAGTTGGAATCTTTCTTAAAACCTTATCCTTGGCAAGGTGGAATTTTTTCTGTAGGATATCAACTAAATAAAAATTTCAAAGAAAGTTCTTCGAAACAAGTGTGCCATCCAAAGTCTAGCAAAAATAGCAAAACAAAAATTTTTTTTGGAAAAAATGTCTTAACATTATTAAAAATTTCAGTTTCAAAAATGAGAGAAAAATATATCTAACTATAATGCCACTAAGTTGCTTAAAGTTTTATTTGAAAAATAAGTTTTTACAAAAACTTCTATACTACCTTCTTAAAATACGTTTAAATGTGCAATAAATCCAGAAAAAAATACAGATTTATATTTATAGTTCTCTTATCTTGTGTGTGATATAAAGTTATAAACTCGAAGAGGCAAATTTTGATAAAACTTTAATGAATTTCAAGTCTGGGATTTTTTTTAACTGCCAACGAACAGCTTCTGTTAACAGGATAGATCAAATTTTCTGCTGTGTTACAAATGAGCATTTTTTTCATGTTTAAAAAATATAATTGCAAAAACAGCTTTGCTAAATTGCCTAAAAAAATAAAAAAACAGTGAGGATAAAAATTATAAATACTAACATTTCAGGCAAAATAACGTTAAATTGTTATTTTCTAACAATAGCTTACAAATAATAACCTGTTTAACACACCCTTAGTGAAATTGTTATTTTTAGGTATGGTTGTTACTTCCTATCAAACAAGAATAAGAGTTAAATTGTTAAACATTACAAAATATTTAACATAGTCATTGACTTCTGAACATTTTTTTTAGTTTAATTCCGTATTAGTTTTTTCATAAATTCTCTCTCAGAACGTTTCAAAAAACAGGCAGAAACAAGATATAACAAGACTGTTATAATTATATGAAAAAAATGACCCAAAAAGGCACAAAAAAACAAAGTAAAATGACTTATTTTTAATAAATTGCAACTTTCAGATAATAAATTAAGTCTGCTAAAAATATTTTTACATAATCTTAAAAACTAAGAATCAGACAGAAATAATTGTTGGCGATTTTAAATAATGTTTTATTAATTTTCTTTTCTATAAATACATGTGAATTCTTTCAGAATATTTCTAAGCACTTTGTAATAAAAACATTTTAATCGAAATTGTTTATTCTAAAAGAAAGAAAGCTTAAATAATGTCTTGTGAAATAAAAACGTAAAAAATTGTCAATAGTTTAATTTTTTTATTCGATTAAATAATTTCGATTATAGTTTTCCGTGTGATTGATCGTTGAAAATCGATTTTCAAAAAATTAAACATTGACGGATATATTTTTTTTGTACAACTTCATCTCATTTTGCTCTAAGTTGTCCATTCCTTAAAAAACAACACATTTTTGTTAAGAGGATTTTCCACGTGACGTAAAATATGCCACAAATCCTGTTAAAAAACTTAAATTCCAGAACCAAGCACAGATGTTTATTCCCACTACAGATAATAAAACGAGAGCACCAAAACATTTTCTGCATTTTTATAGCTGTTCCAATAAAATTAGTACAATATACTTGGTAAATCAGTTTTATGTTAAAAGTAATAGTGTAGCCAGCAGTGCTTATTTTAAACAGCAGATGGGACACAATGCTTTATTTAATCAAAAAAAAACAATGTTATTTAGTTTCAGTTTTTTTATTGTAGTAACACATCGATTTAGCATAGAGATCTGAGAGCATTATTAGTTTTACAACAAAATTACACCAATTTTCCACCAATCACTTTAACAGTAATTGCAGTGTTGGCTTCAGACAACATAATATAAAACAATCACGCAAAGTTCTGACGGAATGAATCATTTACTGTATGAAAATATTGGAAGGAATTAGTAAATCATTCCAGTTTGTCGACTACATTTGTACGTTTGCCAAGTTAGTTGATGAAAAGCGTCTCAAACATGATCAAAAGGACTAGCCTATCAGGCACCTCCCTTGAAAGCAGAAAAAACTATCTCACGACCAATTGCAACAGCACCGTAAAGTCTGCCCGTTACGTGAAATTTATAGTTGTAGTTTTTGCCCTGTCACGTTGCCAACTACCTAAACAAATGTAACCAGGGCGCCTGGATAATGTTTTCGAGCGTGTTAGACACCATTTGAACGTATGTTTCTCAAAACAACACATTTTTGTGACAAACGATTTGAGCTTTTTAGAGAAAATCTTTCCAAACATCCGAGTTTTGGATCGATAGAGCTTGGCTTAATTTAGTTGTTACTCGCATCTGGCACAAAAGTAATTCAAGAAAATGGTGGAGGCGCCGGGAAAGCTCTTACATATTTTTTTATATTAATAAAATTTGATTACAATGTGTAAGATTTTCATACAGTTTTTACTAATTTCATGTTATATGCACAATGCACAAGTTTTTTACGATGTTGAAATAGACAAAATAATATATAGGGAAACTAAGTGTCAAATTATGGACAATTTATTTTTTTAATTACAAGAGAATTATGATCCTAATTTCTCAGTTAGAAAATAAATCTACAATTATTTTAAACTTTTTGTAAGAAAAATTAACACTAAAAAGTCAAAAATAAAACAATGAAAAAATATACAAACAGTACAGGGTGAGTCAATAGTAATAGTCACTCCTAATTTTTTTTTAAATATGCAACCAGTAATAGCGATTACAGCTGACCAGAATAAAAACTCTCAAGATTAATCCACGATTACATTGTTCAGAGTACTGTCAAGTTTGTCTTAACATTTTGCTAAAATTTCATTATGGTCTATTATCACTTAAAAAAATAACTAATGTTGATTCAATTAATGTTTTTAAAAATCAAACAAAGTTTCCAAGTGGGAAGTGTAATTAGTATTTTTAGTTGCATCTTAGAACACGTCAGAAATAAGCAACTATTGACTAACCCTGTAGTTTATAATCGGGTATATAAGTGTTTCTTTTTTATTTTATTTTTTAATTTAAAATTAATTACACAATGACTTTAGTAAAATATTTGCACTTCAATTTTCTTTACTAAAAGAGAGACAAGAAGTTTAGTTTGTGTTTAAATTTTGTTAAGACTGTAGCCTTATGTCTCGTTTAGAGATACATGGAAAACGGATTTTAAGTTTCGTAAAAACTAAAATAAGAATTCTAAGTCACATGTGGATATTTTTAGATAAAAGAAAACATTGGTAAAATAAATTCGTTTTTGTATCAACTTAGAAAATAATCTCACTGTATTGAAAAAACTATGTTGGAACTTATCTGTAAATACAGGATTATTCACATAAAACTCTAAACTCCAAACCTGGCGAAATAAAAAATGCAACAAGAAATAAAGATTTTAAAGCTAACTTGATACCGTTATAATTTATTAAAAATTAATTAATTAATTAATTAATTAAAAATTATAGTTTGATCTTTATAGAAAACCTACATTCACGATCAGAAAAAAATTATCAACAGGCCGGATAGCAAAAACCTGACTAAAATTTTTCAACAAATTTTCTGTATAATCCTGTATCCTGTATCAAAATCAAGCAGCTCAGCATTATCAATATTTTTTCATTATGTTAAATTTTTTGTTTTCAGTAGATTTTTATATTCGGATTTTTTTTGTAAAGTAACTAATTACGAGTAATTCTTAGTTAGTAAGCTAACTATTTCTAATCTTGTTATGCTACTTACTAAAATTTAAACTTAAACTAAAACTAAAAGATAGAAAACAAAAGTTTTAAGTTAAACATGTTCAACACAATTTTGTAAGAATGTTAAAAACATAGAAATTAAGTTAATTCGAAATGACGAAAAATAAATGTGATATCAATTATTTACGGAATTAATTTTTAATTTAAAGTAGAGCCCAAACATTTGCGGATTAGAGTGGTTTTCCAAGATCTTGTCTATATTCATAAGTTGCTTAATGTTAGTGTCTTATAAGAATTTTCTACTTACTTAAGACCCCGTTTGTGAGCAAAACTTAATATTTAAATAAACTCATCAAAACGGAAACTTCTTCAATTTTTTGCTAACTATCCAACTCCTGGCCTTAAAAAAGCAAATTCGTGTAAACCTCTCTCCTTACAACCCTTGTTAACCCGCTTTGTTCCGTTTTTTCATATCCCGAGCGCTAATTTGCATCCGTCTAATAGAGACCTCGCATTTAATTCTTAAGCAAACAAAAGCAAAACCTTCCTCCCTATTACGGTGGAATAATTAAATCTCGCTGGTCCTAAGTGACGACTCCTTAATAACCCCATAATTAAAGAAAATGCACGCACGACAAGAATTTTAACGACATGGAGACTGGCGCCTTGCTATCGATTGCTATCAAAGCGTCGCGACGCTTCCCTGGCGCCACCTTCTCTCCAATAGCGCCAGCAGACAAATACAGGAAACGACACAACATGCAAAATTTAAAAGTCACGTTTGCAGCTAGGAGAAGAATATTATTTAGGACTTTTCTACGAAAAAATAAAGGAACAAAAAATAAAAACACGAAAGAATGTAATAATAATAACAATAATAATCACAATAAAAAATAATTGCACTGTATTAAAACTAAAAATAGTAACTACTAAATAAAAAATCATTAAATAAAACAAAGAAAAAATAATGAAAAAAAAAACAAAACTGAGCAAAAAGAAAATAATAAAAAGCAATATTTCTGGAACTGTTAGACGTATCTCCAATAAGTTTCTTATCGTTAAAAAGCTCTTTTAATTATTTATTATTTTCAAAAAAAACATCGTTCTCCGACTGATGGTTTTCCCAAAAATTGTTAACAATATAAAAATAGGTAAGATATAAAAAAATAATACTAAACAACTATTAGAAATTTAGCGATTTTCTCGACCCGAATCGATTCCCCGGACAATTTTACATAAGTTTGCCTCAAAATAGTTTTAGTTTTTCGAATAGTACTGCCGTACTTGTAAAAATAAAAACTTGAAAAATTTGTCAATTGGAAATTTCAACTATTTTTGCATTTTTCTCGAGAACTATATGACTTAGAGCAAAAATCGGATTGTGCTTGAAATTATTTATTTTTTCGTCAAAAACCAATGCCGCTCCAGGCAACGGCTCCGGATACAGAAGCATTAAAAGATTTACATTATTAAATTCATTCAAAAAATTCATAGCCTAAAAACTAAAAGTCGTAGAGCAAAACAGATTGTTCCAGTAAATTTTGAGGCTCAATCTACTTATTATACCACCATTTTTATAACAATAGCTTCCTCGACAACATATTAAAAAAATATATTAATTTGAAAAAATGGTGGATGCGCCGGGTAAATTTATATTACCCAGTTTTTTTAAACACTTTTTTATAAGTAATATTTTTTTATCTTTCATAAGACTTACATTTTTGTTGTCTAAATGATGCCCTCCAAAATCGATATGCTGTAGAAGAATAGCTTTGGCTTCGTCCTTAAAGAGCGAGTTCTCCTTTTTATTCCCCCCTTCACTGTCCTTATCCATAGTGAAATATAAAAAATATAACTAAAAAACTATAGGAAATTCGGCGATTTTCTTGACCCCAATCGATTCCCCCATAATTCTTTATAAGCTTGCATTAAAATAATTACAATTTTTTGAATAGTACTGTCGTACTTAAAAAATCAAAAACCTTGAACAATTATTTAATTGGAATATTCAACGATTTTTGCTTTTTTCTCCGGAACTACAAAAGTTAAAGCAAATATCGGATTGCGCTTGCAATTATTTATTTTTTTGTCAAAACCCAATGCCGCCCCAGGCAACGATACCAGATACAGAAGAATTGAAAGTTTTACATTATTTAAATTCATAGCTCAAAAACTAAAATTCTTAGAGCAAAACAATTTATTCCAGTAAATTTTGAAGTTTTTTTTACGTATTATACCGCAATATCCTGCCCGACAATTTACTTTTAAAAAATATTTTAACTCAAAAATGGTGGATGCGCCGGGTTATTAATCGAACATGCATAATTCACAAACTAAAAGTCATGGAGCAAAACGGTTTGCTCTAGTAAGTTCTACACTCCATTCTACATATTACACCAGTTTTTTTACAACACATTTTTATAAGTAATATTTTTCTTTATCTTTCATAAAACATATATTTTTTTTGTATAAATACTGCCCCCCAAGATCGATATTCTGTAGAGGTATAGCTTTGGCTTTGTCCTTAAAAGATGATTTCTCCTTTTTATGCCCCCCTTCACTGTCCTTATCGATAGAGTGCCCGTGATAATTGTTTTCGAAAAAATTTCTAACAAATTAAAAATAATTAACATATAAATATATAACTGAAAAACTATTAGAAATTCGGCGATTTTCTCGACCCCAATCGATTCCCGCATAATTCTTTATAAGCTTGCATTAAAGCAATTACAATTTTTTGAGTAGTACTGTAGTACTTGAAAAAACAAAAACCTTGAACAATTATTTAATTTTAATATTCAACCATTTTTGCTTTTTTCTCCGGAACTATAAACGTTAGAGCAAATATCGGATTGCGTTTGAAATTATTTAATTTTCTCGTCAAAATCCAGGGCCGCCCCGGGCAACGATTTCGAATACAAAAGTATTGAAAGTCTTCCATTATTAAAATTCATAGCTCAAAAACTAAAATTCTTAGAGAAAAACAATTTATTTCAATAAATTTCAAAGTTTTCTTTACATATTATACCGCAATACCCTGCCCGACAATTTACTTTTAAAAAATATTTTAACTCAAAAATGGTGGATGCGCCGGGTTATTAATCAAACATGCATAATTCACAAACTAAAAGTCATGGAGCAAAACGGTTTGCTCTAGTAAGTTCTACACTCCATTCTACATATTACACCAGTTTTTTTACAACACATTTTTATAAGTAATATTTTTCTTTATCTTTCATAAAACATATATTTTTTTTGTATAAATACTGCTCCCCAAGATCGATATTCTGTAGAGGCATAGCTTTGGCTTTGTCCTTAAAAAATGATTTCTCCTTTTTATGCCCCCCTTCACTGTCCTTATCGATAGAGTCCGTGATAATTGTTTTCGAAAAAAATGCTAACAAATTAAAAATAAGTAAAATATAAAAAATATAACTAAAAAACTATTGGTAATTCGGCGATTTTCTCGACACCAATCGATTCCCGCATAATTCTTTATAAGCTTGCATTAAAGTAATTACAATTTTTTGAGTAGTACTGTAGTACTTGAAAAAACAAAAACCTTGAACAATTATTTAATTTTAATATTCAACCATTTTTGCTTTTTTCTCCGGAACTATAAAAGTTAGAGCAAATATCGGATTGCGTTTGAAATTATTTATTTTCTCGTCAAAATCCAGGGCCGCCCCGGGCAACGATTTCGGATACAAAAGTATTGAAAGTTTTCCATTATTAAAATTCATAGCTCAAAAACTAAAATTCTTAGAGAAAAACAATTTATTTCAATAAATTTCGAAGTTTTCTTTACATATTATACGGCAATACCCTGCCCGACAATTTACTTTTAAAAAATATTTTAACTCAAAAATGGTGGATGCGCCGGGTTATTAATCAAACATGCATAATTCACAAACTAAAAGTCATGGAGCAAAACGGTTTGCTCTAGTAAGTTCTACACTCCATTCTACATATTACACCAGTTTTTTTACAACACATTTTTATAAGTAATATTTTTCTTTATCTTTCATAAAACATATATTTTTTTTGTATAAATACTGCCCCCCAAGATCGATATTCTGTAGAGGTATAGCTTTGGCTTTGTCCTTGAAGAACGATTTCTCCTTTTTATGCTCCCCTTTACTGTCCTTATCGATAGCGTGCCCGTGATAATAGTTTTCGAAAAAAATGCTAACAAATTAAAAATAAGTAAAATATAAAAAATATAACTAAAAAACTATTGGTAATTCGTGCGATTTTTGCGACCCCAATCAATTTGAATAGTACTGTCGTACTTAAAAAAACTAAAAACTTGAAAAATTATTCAATTGGAATATTCAACAATTTTTGATTTTTCTCCGAAACTATATAATTTAGAGCAAATATCGTATTGCGCTTGAAATTATTTATTTTCTCGTCAAAACGCAGGACCGCCCAGGCAACGATTCCGGATACAGAAGGATTGAACGTTTAACATTATTAAAATTCATAGCTCAAAAACTAAAATTCTTAGAGCAAAACAATTTATTCTAATAAATTTTGAAGTTTTCTTTACGTATTGTACCGCAATAGCCTGCCCGAAAATTTACTTTTAAAAAATATTTTAACTCAAAAATGGTGGATGCGCCGGGTTATTAATCAAAAATGTACAACTCACAAACTAAGTCATGGAGCAAATCGGTTTGCTCTAGTAATTTTACATATTACACCAGTTTTTTTTTCAATAAGTAATATTTTTCTTTATCTTTGATAAAACTTACATTTTTGTTGTCTAAATAATGCCCTCCAAGATCGATATACTGCGGCGGTATGGCCTTGGCCTCGTCCTTGAAGGGCGATTTCTCCTTTTTATGCCTCCCTTCACTGTCCTTATCGATAGCATGCCCGTGATAATCCCGATAAATGCCCTGCGAGTCAACAAAATGCAGCTGGAACGTGTGGCTAACTCCATGTGAGTCTAGATATTGTCCTGAGTCCCTTTTGCTCTTGTGGTCGACGTCGTCATGGCCATTATGGGGCGAATGCTCGACATGGGGATGCGGCAAGACGGGAAAATCGCGCAAATGGTGGTGGGAGGAGTCTTTATGGTGGTGGTGTGAGTCCTTGTGGTCCTTGTGGTCCTTGTGCTCCTTGTGGTGGTGGTCGATGGTTTCGTGGTATTCTTTATGGTGGTGGTGGAGCTCCTTGTGATGGTGCTGGTGAGGCACGTGGTGGTGGGAGGCTTCCACCAGAGTTGGTTGGATGTGAGTCACGAATTGCGCCATTGTGGGGGTTTACAAGGTGGAGGTTTGCATTGTTGGTGCTTTTGAGGAGGGAATTATTAAATAATACAGTCGAACCTCATCAATAATGCGAACAATAATATTTTTTTGTACGAAATTTTGTTTTATAATATAGAATAATCCTGTGTATTACAGTGTATTATTAATTTTGGGAAAAAATGTTTAGTTTATTATTGATTGAAGTTCGGATTAAGGAGGCTGCACTGTATTAAAGTTGGAGAAAGCTGGATACATCGGAAATTGTATTTACTTATTTAGATACCAAAATTCATAAAATTAATTTTGAACGAATACAAAACGTAACTAAAGTCAAAATAGTTGAGTCATCAAAAAAGTTTTGAGATTTTTGGTGAAAACAAAGCTTATCAAAAAAGCCTCCGATTACAAAAAAAATGTTCGTAAATTTTTTTTTATTTTAAAAATAAAGTTTTTTTAAAAAGCCTTCGACTGTAAAAATAAGTGACAAACAGCCATTTTTAAAGACTTTAACAAATTTTGTGGTATCCTTGGCTCTTTTTTAGGCAAATTATTTTTTAATTAATCATTTGTAAAATTTTCTTGATTTATCGTAGAAAACAAAACTTATCAGATAGGTCTTAGACTGTAAAAAATTAGTGAACCGTCAAAAAATATTTTTAGACAAATAATTTTTTGGCAAATCATTCGTAAAACATTCCTGATTTGTCACAGAAATCAAAGCTTATTAGAAAGGTCTTACACTGTAAAAAATTAATAAACCGACAATTATTTCTTAGAACTTTAATAAATTTCTAAGTTGTCTCAAAAAATATTATGACCTTGGATCATGTTTAGACGAATTTTTTTAGACGATTTATTTTGGCAAATCATCCATAAAATTTTGCCTATTAAAAGGGCTTTAGACTATAAAAAATTAAAGAAGCGACAATAGTTTCTGAGAACTTTAGTAAGTTCTTTGGTTTTCAGGAAATATTTTGGCATTAGTTTGTTTTTAGGCGAATTATTTATTGGTGAATCGTTCGTAAAATTTTCCTGATTTATAGCAGGAAACATAGTGTTTATCAACAGAGCTTTAGACTGTAAAGAAATAGTGAATCGCCAATCATTTTTAGAACTTTAATATATTTTTGTTTTTCTCAAAATATTTTGAACTCGGCTCGTTTTTAATCGAATTATTTTTTAACGAATCATTTTTAAAATTTTCCTAAATTATCGCAAGAGACAAAGCAAATCAAAAAGGCTTTAGAGGTAAAAAATTAGTGAATCTACAATCATTTCTTAGGACTTTAATAACTTTTTTAATTTTCCAGAAGTATTTTGGCAATAGTTAGTTTTTAGACGAATTATTTTTTGGTAAATTATTTACAAAATTTTTGTGATTAATTGCAGGAAACAAAGTGCTACAGATTGTAAAAAAAATTGTAAACTGCTAATCATTTCTTAAGACTTTAATTTTTTTGGTATTCTCAAAATATTTTGGCCATTGCTCGTTTTTAGACAAACTATTTTTTAGCGAATCATTCATAAATTTTCTGAATTATCGAAGAAAACAAAGCTTATCATTAGAGCTTTAGACTTTAAAAAATAAGTGAACCGCCAATCATTTTTTAGAACTTTAATATATTTCTTGATTTTCTCAAATTATTTTGACCTTGGTTAATTTTTTGACGAACTATTTTTGGCGAACCATTCATAAAATTTTCCTGAATTATCGCACGAAACAAAGTTTATCAAAAAGGCTTTAAACAGTAAAAAATATTAAAAGGAGAATCTTTTCTTAGGACTCTAATAAATTTCTTGGTTTACTCAAAACATTTTGAGCTTGGTTTAATTTTGGACGAATTATTTTTTAGCGAATCATTCGTAAAATTTTCCGGATTTACCACAGGAAACAAAGCTTCTCAAAAAAGCCTTTGGCTGTAAAAATTTAGTGAACCAACAATCATTTCTTAAGACTGTAAAAAATTTGTTAGTTTTCTCAATATATTTTGACCTTGTTTCATTTCTAGACTAATTATTTTTTAGCAAATCATTCGTAAAATTTTTCTGATTTATTGCAGAAAACAAAGGGCACAACTGTAAAAAATTTGGAACCGAAAATCATCTCTCCAGGCTTTAATAATTTTTTTGGTTTTCTCAAAAAATTTGAATCTAATTTTTAAGCAAAAGAAAAAAATTCCTGGTTTTTGCAGAAAATAAATATTACCGAAAGGGTCTCCATTTTCAAAGAAATAGTGAACCGACAGTAACTTTTTAAAGCTCTAATAAATTATTTGGTTTTCATGAAGTGTTTAAAATGTTCCAGATTTTAAAAAATTAAAATGTTTGAAAATTTTAACTAAAAAATTTATACTGCCTTGAACCTGTTTCCAGAAATCGGGAAATAAATTTAATTTCTAAGCCCCTAGGTGTAAAAAAGCCTCACGTGATTATTTATCACCATTAAAAGTAGTTAGTATTTTTGGTTAAAAAATATGTGTCTTTTGGGACTTGTGGACATAAATCATCATCATTTCATCATTTCTGCATCCCCACAAATCCCCCAAATTAAATCAAACGCAAACGCAATAAACTTCGATTTTTTAATGAGGCCTTAACCCACTTTGTGTGCTGAAAAGCTCGTTTTATCAATTGCCAAAATCGTGTTTACACCTGTCACGCCAACTATGTATATGGCTACTAAAAATAGAGCAAATACAACGCCCTCTGCAGCAAAACCAACCCCCGCCCCCAAGTCAAAACCTTGCAAAAGTAAACAGAAAGACTGAAGCTTTTTTACAACATCGACAAGACAACAGCGAAGCTTTACCCCTCAAAAGCACCACCAATTTGCGAAAAACGCCACTGAAACACTCGTGTTGTGCAATGCAACCGTTCGACGCGACGGAAAACCGACAGATGAAAAGTTGGAGGCAAAAAGACTTGGTGGTGGTGTTTTCCCCAACTCGCCACCAGAGAGGGAACAAAATATTGAGATTCTGCCACGGTCCAGACGCCGTAATCAATACGACCTTCTGGATGATCAAAACTCGACGAAAAGCAGTTTCGAGTGCCGGAATGACGCCAGACTAAGCCGATGAAAGCGTCGTAATGTCGTTCGATATTTGTTTCTTTATCCTGGATGCATTCCGGGATTAGGGGGACAAGGACCGGTGCACTTCCTTCCACAGGAATAAGACACAGAAAAGGGATTTTACGTTTTATTTCGTCAATAATTACACATCGATTATTATCCTTATTATCACATCAATATAGGCAAGTTGAAAGCAAATGCTAGTTCTTTGGTTTTCAGGAAGTATTTTGGTATTAGTTTGTTTTTAGGCTAATTTATTTATTGGTGAATTATTTGTAAAAATTTTCTGATTTATTGCAGGAAACACAGAATTTACCAACAGAGCTTTAGACTGTAAAGAAATAGTGAATCATTTCTTAGGACTTTAATATATTATTTGTTTTTCTCAAAATATTTTGGCCTTGGCTCGCTTTTAAACAAATTATTTTTTGACGAATCGTTTGTAAAATTTTCCTAAATTATCGTAAGAAACAAAGCTTATCAAAAAAGCTTTAGAGAGTAAAAAATTAGTGAATCGACAATCATTTCTTAAGACTTTAATAAATTCTTTTGTTTTCTAGAAGTATTTTGGCATTAGTTTGTTTTTAGGGGAACTATTTATTGGTGAATTATTTGTAAAATTTTCCTGATTTATTGCAGGAAACACAGAGTTTATTAACAGAGCTTTGGACTGTAAAGAAATAGTGAATCGGCAATCATTTCTTACGACTTTTTTCAAAATATTTTGACCTTGGCTCGTTTTTAAACAAATTATTATTTGATTAATCATTTGTAAAATTTTCCTAAATTATCGCAAGAAACAAAGCTTATCAAAAAAGCTTTAGAGAGTAAAAAATTAGTGAATCGACAATCATTTCTTAAGACTTTAATAAATTCTTTTGTTTTCTAGAAGTATTTTGGCATTAGTTTGTTTTTAGGGGAACAATTTATTGGTAAATTATTTGTAAAATTTTCCTGATTTATGGCAGGAAACACAGAGTTTATCAACAGAGCTTTGGACTGTAAAGAAATAGTGAATCGGCAATCATTTCTTACGACTTTTTTCAAAATATTTTGACCTTGGCTCGTTTTTAAACAAATTATTATTTGATTAATCATTTGTAAAATTTTCCTAAATTATCGCAAGAAACAAAGCTTATCAAAAAAGCTTTAGAGAGTAAAAAATTAGTGAATCGACAATCATTTCTTAAGACTTTAATAAATTCTTTTGTTTTCTAGAAGTATTTTGGCATTAGTTTGTTTTTAGGGAAACTATTTATTGGTAAATTATTTGTAAAATTTTCCTGATTTATGGCAGGAAACACAGAGTTTATCAACAGAGCTTTGGACTGTAAAGAAATAGTGAATCGCCAATCATTTCTAAGGACTTTAACTTTTTTTTTGTTTTTCTCAAATTATTTTGGCCTTGGCTCGTTTTTAAGCAAAATATTTTTTGACGAATCATTTGTAAAATTTTCCTAAATTATCGTAAGAAATAAAGCTTATCAAAAAAGCTTTAGAGAGTAAAAAATTAGTGAATCGACAATCATTTCTTAAGACTTTAATAAATTCTTTAGTTTTCTAGAAGTATTTTGGCATTAGTTTGTTTTTACGCGAATTATTTATTAGTAAATCATTTGTAAAATTTTCCTGATTAATTGGTGGAATCATAGAGTTTCTCAACAGAGCTTTAGACTGTAAAGAAATAGTAAATCGCCAAGCATTTCTTAAGGCTTTAATATTTTTTTGTTTTTCTCAAAATATTGCCCTTGGCTCGTTTTTAAGGAAAATATTTTTTGACGAATCATTTGTAAAATTTTCCTAAATTATCGTAAGAAACAAAGCTTATCAAAAATGCTTTAGAGAATAAAAAATTTGTGAATCGACAATCATTTCTTAAGACTTTAATAAATTCTTTTGTTTTCTAGAAGTATTTTGGCATTAGTTTGTTTTTAGGAGAACTATTTATTGGTAAATTATTTGTAAAATTTTCCTGATTTATTGCAGGAAACACAGAGTTTATCAACAGAGCTTTGGACTGTAAAGAAATAGTGAATGGGCAATCATTTCTTACGACTTTTTTCAAAATATTTTGACCTTGGCTCGTTTTTAAACAAATTATTATTTGATTAATCATTTGTAAAATTTTCCTAAATTATCGCAAGAAACAAAGCTTATCAAAAAAGCTTTAGAGAGTAAAAAATTAGTGAATCGACAATCATTTCTTAAGACTTTAATAAATTCTTTTGTTTTCTAGAAGTATTTTGGCATTAGTTTGTTTTTAGGGGAACAATTTATTGGTAAATTATTTGTAAAATTTTCCTGATTTATGGCAGGAAACACAGAGTTTATCAACAGAGCTTTGGACTGTAAAGAAATAGTGAATCGGCAATCATTTCTTACGACTTTTTTCAAAATATTTTGACCTTGGCTCGTTTTTAAACAAATTATTATTTGATTAATCATTTGTAAAATTTTCCTAAATTATCGCAAGAAACAAAGCTTATCAAAAAAGCTTTAGAGAGTAAAAAATTAGTGAATCGACAATCATTTCTTAAGACTTTAATAAATTCTTTTGTTTTCTAGAAGTATTTTGGCATTAGTTTGTTTTTAGGGGAACAATTTATTGGTAAATTATTTGTAAAATTTTCCTGATTTATGGCAGGAAACACAGAGTTTATCAACAGAGCTTTGGACTGTAAAGAAATAGTGAATCGGCAATCATTTCTTACGACTTTTTTCAAAATATTTTGACCTTGGCTCGTTTTTAAACAAATTATTATTTGATTAATCATTTGTAAAATTTTCCTAAATTATCGCAAGAAACAAAGCTTATCAAAAAAGCTTTAGAGAGTAAAAAATTAGTGAATCGACAATCATTTCTTAAGACTTTAATAAATTCTTTTGTTTTCTAGAAGTATTTTGGCATTAGTTTGTTTTTAGGGAAACTATTTATTGGTAAATTATTTGTAAAATTTTCCTGATTTATGGCAGGAAACACAGAGTTTATCAACAGAGCTTTGGACTGTAAAGAAATAGTGAATCGCCAATCATTTCTAAGGACTTTAACTTTTTTTTTGTTTTTCTCAAATTATTTTGGCCTTGGCTCGTTTTTAAGCAAAATATTTTTTGACGAATCATTTGTAAAATTTTCCTAAATTATCGTAAGAAATAAAGCTTATCAAAAAAGCTTTAGAGAGTAAAAAATTAGTGAATCGACAATCATTTCTTAAGACTTTAATAAATTCTTTAGTTTTCTAGAAGTATTTTGGCATTAGTTTGTTTTTACGCGAATTATTTATTAGTAAATCATTTGTAAAATTTTCCTGATTAATTGGTGGAATCATAGAGTTTCTCAACAGAGCTTTAGACTGTAAAGAAATAGTAAATCGCCAAGCATTTCTTAAGGCTTTAATATTTTTTTGTTTTTCTCAAAATATTGCCCTTGGCTCGTTTTTAAGGAAAATATTTTTTGACGAATCATTTGTAAAATTTTCCTAAATTATCGTAAGAAACAAAGCTTATCAAAAATGCTTTAGAGAATAAAAAATTTGTGAATCGACAATCATTTCTTAAGACTTTAATAAATTCTTTTGTTTTCTAGAAGTATTTTGGCATTAGTTTGTTTTTAGGAGAA
The DNA here is from genome assembly GCF_031307605.1 of Tribolium castaneum. Classification (NCBI taxonomy): domain Eukaryota; kingdom Metazoa; phylum Arthropoda; class Insecta; order Coleoptera; family Tenebrionidae; genus Tribolium; species Tribolium castaneum. The sequence goes on from NC_087394.1 coordinate 4,521,681, forward strand.
CTATTTATTGGTAAATTATTTGTAAAATTTTCCTGATTTATTGCAGGAAACACAGAGTTTATCAACAGAGCTTTGGACTGTAAAGAAATAGTGAATGGGCAATCATTTCTTACGACTTTTTTCAAAATATTTTGACCTTGGCTCGTTTTTAAACAAATTATTATTTGATTAATCATTTGTAAAATTTTCCTAAATTATCGCAAGAAACAAAGCTTATCAAAAAAGCTTTAGAGAGTAAAAAATTAGTGAATCGACAATCATTTCTTAAGACTTTAATAAATTCTTTTGTTTTCTAGAAGTATTTTGGCATTAGTTTGTTTTTAGGGGAACAATTTATTGGTAAATTATTTGTAAAATTTTCCTGATTTATGGCAGGAAACACAGAGTTTATCAACAGAGCTTTGGACTGTAAAGAAATAGTGAATCGGCAATCATTTCTTACGACTTTTTTCAAAATATTTTGACCTTGGCTCGTTTTTAAACAAATTATTATTTGATTAATCATTTGTAAAATTTTCCTAAATTATCGCAAGAAACAAAGCTTATCAAAAAAGCTTTAGAGAGTAAAAAATTAGTGAATCGACAATCATTTCTTAAGACTTTAATAAATTCTTTTGTTTTCTAGAAGTATTTTGGCATTAGTTTGTTTTTAGGGGAACAATTTATTGGTAAATTATTTGTAAAATTTTCCTGATTTATGGCAGGAAACACAGAGTTTATCAACAGAGCTTTGGACTGTAAAGAAATAGTGAATCGGCAATCATTTCTTACGACTTTTTTCAAAATATTTTGACCTTGGCTCGTTTTTAAACAAATTATTATTTGATTAATCATTTGTAAAATTTTCCTAAATTATCGCAAGAAACAAAGCTTATCAAAAAAGCTTTAGAGAGTAAAAAATTAGTGAATCGACAATCATTTCTTAAGACTTTAATAAATTCTTTTGTTTTCTAGAAGTATTTTGGCATTAGTTTGTTTTTAGGGAAACTATTTATTGGTAAATTATTTGTAAAATTTTCCTGATTTATGGCAGGAAACACAGAGTTTATCAACAGAGCTTTGGACTGTAAAGAAATAGTGAATCGCCAATCATTTCTAAGGACTTTAACTTTTTTTTTGTTTTTCTCAAATTATTTTGGCCTTGGCTCGTTTTTAAGCAAAATATTTTTTGACGAATCATTTGTAAAATTTTCCTAAATTATCGTAAGAAATAAAGCTTATCAAAAAAGCTTTAGAGAGTAAAAAATTAGTGAATCGACAATCATTTCTTAAGACTTTAATAAATTCTTTAGTTTTCTAGAAGTATTTTGGCATTAGTTTGTTTTTACGCGAATTATTTATTAGTAAATCATTTGTAAAATTTTCCTGATTAATTGGTGGAATCATAGAGTTTCTCAACAGAGCTTTAGACTGTAAAGAAATAGTAAATCGCCAAGCATTTCTTAAGGCTTTAATATTTTTTTGTTTTTCTCAAAATATTGCCCTTGGCTCGTTTTTAAGGAAAATATTTTTTGACGAATCATTTGTAAAATTTTCCTAAATTATCGTAAGAAACAAAGCTTATCAAAAATGCTTTAGAGAATAAAAAATTTGTGAATCGACAATCATTTCTTAAGACTTTAATAAATTCTTTTGTTTTCTAGAAGTATTTTGGCATTAGTTTGTTTTTAGGAGAACTATTTATTGGTAAATTATTTGTAAAATTTTCCTGATTTATTGCAGGAAACACAGAGTTTATCAACAGAGCTTTGGACTGTAAAGAAATAGTGAATGGGCAATCATTTCTTACGACTTTTTTCAAAATATTTTGACCTTGGCTCGTTTTTAAACAAATTATTATTTGATTAATCATTTGTAAAATTTTCCTAAATTATCGCAAGAAACAAAGCTTATCAAAAAAGCTTTAGAGAGTAAAAAATTAGTGAATCGACAATCATTTCTTAAGACTTTAATAAATTCTTTTGTTTTCTAGAAGTATTTTGGCATTAGTTTGTTTTTAGGGGAACAATTTATTGGTAAATTATTTGTAAAATTTTCCTGATTTATGGCAGGAAACACAGAGTTTATCAACAGAGCTTTGGACTGTAAAGAAATAGTGAATCGGCAATCATTTCTTACGACTTTTTTCAAAATATTTTGACCTTGGCTCGTTTTTAAACAAATTATTATTTGATTAATCATTTGTAAAATTTTCCTAAATTATCGCAAGAAACAAAGCTTATCAAAAAAGCTTTAGAGAGTAAAAAATTAGTGAATCGACAATCATTTCTTAAGACTTTAATAAATTCTTTTGTTTTCTAGAAGTATTTTGGCATTAGTTTGTTTTTAGGGGAACAATTTATTGGTAAATTATTTGTAAAATTTTCCTGATTTATGGCAGGAAACACAGAGTTTATCAACAGAGCTTTGGACTGTAAAGAAATAGTAAATCGCCAAGCATTTCTTAGGGCTTTAATATTTTTTTGTTTTTCTCAAAATATTTTGGCCTTGGCTCGTTTTTAAGCAAAATATTTTTTGACGAATCATTTGTAAAATTTTCCTAAATTATCGTAAGAAACAAAGCTTATTAAAAAAGCTTTAGAGAGTAAAAAATTAGTGAATCGACAATCATTTCATAGGACTTTAATAAATTCTTTAGTTTTCTAGAAGTATTTTGGCATTAGTTTGTTTTTACGCGAATTATTTATTAGTAAATCATTTGTAAAATTTTCCTGATTAATTGCTGGAATCATAGAGTTTATCAACAGAGCTTTAGACTGTAAAGAAATAGTGAATCGTCAATCATTTCTGAGGACTTTAATATTTTTTTTGTTTTTCTCAAAATATTTTAGCCTTGGCTCGTTTTTAAACGAATTATTTTTTGACGAATCATTTGTAAAATTTTCCTAAATTATCGCAAGAAACAAAGCAAATCAAAATGGCTTTAGAGGGTAAAAAATTAGTGAATCGACAATCATTTCTTAGGCCTTTAATAAATTCTTTACTTTTCTAGAAATATTTTGTAATTAGTTCGTTTTTAGACGAATTATTTTTTGGTGAATCACTCACAAAATTTTCAGAAAACAAAGCTTTTTCAAAGTGCTTCAGATTGTAAAAAAATAGTAAACGGCTAATCACTTCTTAACGCTTTAATTTTTTGGTTTTCTCAAAATATTTTGGCCATGGCTCGTTTTTAGACACTTCCTTCCAGAGAAATAAGACACAGAAAAGAGATTTCACGTTTTATTTCGTCAATAATTACACATCGATTATTATCCTAATTATCACATCAATACAGGCAAGTTGGAAGCAAATACTAGTTGTAATAATAAAACACACTAATTTAGACCAAAAACTGAAAAAACAGCCTTCTTACTGGATTCTGGACTTCGTACAGCCAATAGTATTACAGTGATGACTAGAATTAGGACTACGAAAATTAGAACACCAACGGCGGCACAAAGGACTCGTTCAAATGGACTCCATCTTGAGCAACAGCAATACTGCTCATGTACCACTCTGAAAAATAACACACTTGTTTAACGTATTTGAAATATACAGGGTGACCCAGGGGTGCGTGCATGCTACATTACTTTTTTCTATGCACGCTATTAATTTAAATTTTTTAAACGATAGGCTCTTTTTAAAAATATTTTAATTTGTATACAGAGTGTTCCAAATTAAAAAGTCCAACTAAGTTCTGTTTTTTTTTAATAGAAACCCTAAATTATTGTAACCTTTTTGAAATCGCAGCTAGATTATCGAAATAACGCACTCTGTTTTAAAGACTTATCTGTCATAGTTTTTGACTTATGTCAATTTATTTAAGAAAATGGCGTCGTGTAAAAACCTACAGAAAAATTTATAATTTCAGAATCATTTAATATAAATAAACCAACTCTTTTCCAGTTAATTCTGAATTTTGTAGTTATTACGAACAAACACCTGTTTTATTGTAATTTTAAATATTAACTGATATATCCAAAGAAGATAACGCAGGTGTAAAATTTATAAAAAAACTGATTAAACGTCGTTTAATCTTCATTCAAAAGAAGTAACAAAACTATGACTTAATTTCTGAAGAGAATTCATTGTGTTGTAAAATTTGTTTTTATAATAACTCAAATACTTCTGCATCCCTTAATATAGTCCTTCGAGTCGGATATTCGAGTATGTTGATCAAAAATTAAAAAGTATCAAATTTATTAATTACGCAACCAAAACCAGTTTTTATTACGCAGGTTTTTCTGATTTTACAAAATAACAACAAATTGCACAACGTATAATAAAACACTGAAAAAATACCAGATAGGTAGTTAATGTCGGAAGCTACATTTACACTGTAAGGTAAATAAATAAAAAATTTCAAACACATTACCAAAAACATTTATTGACAATAAGTATAAGTTAATACTTTGTATAATCAAACACAGATAAAATAGCTTTAGTACTATCTGATTTCGCACAAGAACAATTACTTAATTCTACAGAAACAATTGCTATAGCTATGACTAGAAGAATAATAGTAAAAGCTAGAACACCAACAGCAGCAAACAAAGCTCGTTCACACGGAGTCCATGTCATACAGCAGCAGTATTGCTCACGAACTACCCTAAAGAAACACACAATTAGCAAACAATCACAGGAAGAAGAAGAAGTAAGAAAAGCTGAAAATGTTTTATAAAATTATCACATTTGTAACCTTCTCAACATATTTATTTTTCAAAATTTTTGAGAAGCTTAACAGATAAGCAAGCAGTAACAATGAGTTATCGTGTTTTTGATTGAATCAGGTAAATATACAGAGTGTACCAACGAGTTAAAGAATTATTGACCTTTAAATGTTCTTCTCAACAAAAGTATTAGACACAAACCTCCCACATCACCTAAAATTATTTTCAAATATACAGGGTGTTTCAGAAATGGCCTACAATAAAAATTTATGTTTTAAAAAAAACAGACAATTTAAAATTTTTTTAGATGCGTGAAAACCTTTCAACAACGGACAATGATAGAATCTTAAACTGTCCGTTGTGAGAGGTGTCCACGAATGAGAGTTGAAAAATTTAATATACTTAGGTGTCGTTTCTACAAAAATGTCCGTTGTGAAGAGGTGTCCGTTATTCGAAAGTGTCCATTAAGAGAGGTTTCACTGTATTATTTAGTTTTACTCTTTTTATTTTCTTTTCTCGTTTCGTTTTCATTTTGTTATCACATTTTTTTCCTATTTAAGCTTGATTATAATTATCTTGTTCTTCTTGTATTTCCTTTTTCTGGGACACTCTATATTTTTCAAGATTAAAATTAGACAATCAACGTCGAAATAACAGTTCAATAACAATTTATACCTATTTAAGATGTCAAAATTATTATAATAATAATAGTAATAGTAATAAAATTATTAAAATAGTAAAATAATTATTAAAAATAATAATTAAAATTAAAATTAATTAATTAATTTAATTAATTAAAATTAAAATAATTAAATATAGTAATAAAATTATTAAAATAAAAATAAGAGTAATAGTAATAAAAAATTATTTATAATTATTGTAAATAAAAAATTGATGTTTAATCATTTACAAATACCAGTAAACTTTTGAAATTTTACAACTTGCTAATTTTGTAAAAATTAAAATTTCGAAAAATTAAAAAAAATCAAAACCAATCTGTCAGAAAATAGAAGTAACAGGATTTTCAGTTTTTTGTTTTTTTAATTGTAATAAAACTAACACTTGAAACGGTACTTACACACTGGTGATGCTGGGGTCCCTCATAGACGACCTCACACTACTGGCGGCACTGTTCCCCCTGGAAATCCTCCCCCCAGCCTCCATCTCAAACCCTGCATTATCCACCCCTTGGCTATTTTTCCTGGAGGCTCTACTGTGCCTCTTCTTATCATTTTCCACCGCAAGTTTCACATGTTCGTTCACCACGTCGACACTAGTCCTGGCAGCCCCCTTGTCTCCATCAGCCACCTCCAGCTCCGGAATGGCGGGAGGTGGTACCGTCTTGACTCTCTTCTTCTTGGCTCCGTAGTTCTGCGATTGCGTGTGCCTCAAAATGGGGGCCTCTGCCCCCGACTTGGGCTGGAGGCTGTGCCTGAAGCTGTAGTCACGAGACACCTGGGGGCTGTCGTCCTTGGGCATGCTTGTGAGTCATGGACGGGCTCAACACCTGCACACAATGTTTGCACGAGAAGTAATTGATTTAGGTTTATCTGTGTGTTCTCTTAGATAAGATAAGATTTTCGTACGTAGTGTGTTGAGCTGTGTGACGGTTGTGGGGAATATTTGCCTGTTGCTCAATTTATCGATCTTGTCGAATTATTGATGAGGGGGCACTTTGACGAATGATCAATTATTTATGTGAGAAAATTTTGCTTATCTGTGGCAGAATGGAGGAACGACCGGAAAGGAGGAGAGGTCAAGTTCGTTCTTATCGACTTGGGTTAGAAATTGAGCACAGCAAAGATTAGAAGTGAGGAAGCGAAGACTCTATTATAGTGTTTCGAAGCAAATTATGCAACTACTTTCACATTAATGTCGGTTTAAAAAAAACAGCAATAATATCTTGACGATGATGAGCTCTAACAAGGTTTCAAATCGCCAAAAATCTGGAAATTTTTAAGTTTGTAGAGAAGGTCACAAGAATGCAATAGGGTATTCCTATTTAAAAAGAAATTAAAAAAGACAATTTTTCGAATAAAATGTGCAAAATTTTTAGTACCAAGAGTAATAGTAAGATAGAGTGACCAACTACAAAGCACGAGCAGGTAATGCCATCTTTTCTTAACGTGTATAATACATTTTTTCGTAAAAGTACATTATTTTCTATCTTCTGTTCTCTTTTCCAAAATATTTTCTGCTGAAAAGATGTTTCCAATATCCTCTATATTGTCCTCTTTAACTTTAGTCTTCTATCTCCTGGCTTCTTTCTTTCCTGTCTTTGGTTTGCGTATCGTTGTCCTATATTTTTTGTTTTTTTTCCTTTCCTTCTTTTTTCTTTCTTCTTTATTCAGCCTTCTTGTCTTTCATTCAATATTCTTTTTTAAATTATCTCCTATCGGTTTTTTGTGCTTTTCAATAGCTTCTGTCAATTGTGCTTCCTTTTTTGTTATTCTAAGTCAAGGAAAGGTATAAAGCTTTTCTAAACATAGGACTACAAAAACTTATGTATTTCAAAAGTTGGAAGAAATTCTAGAATACATACCTACTATTTTTAAACAATAATAAATAGCAACACATAAAAGAATAATAGCTCTATTGTCTATCTACTGTCTTTTATAAGCTGTTTCCTTCCCTCCCTCTGTTTTCTGTTCCTCCTTTTCAAATCACCTTTTCTCCTTTCTCTTCCATATCAACATAATTATTTGTCTTCTATTCACTTTTCAGAATATTTCTCTATCATTTATCTACCTTCCGTTCTTTGCTGAAAATTGGTTTTCAATATCCTCTACGATTTCTCCTCTTTAACTTCAGTCTTCTTTTTTTCCTGTTCTTGGTTTGCAAATCTCTATCCTCTAATCTTTGTTTTTCTTTCTCCATTTCTCTACTTTTCTCTTTCTTACTGTCTTCCATTTACTATTCTTTCTAAAATTATCACCTTTCTGTTTTTGCGCTTTTTCATAGTTTCTGTCAGTTATGCTTCAATTCGCTGTTTTCTAGAAAAGTAGAAAGCATTTCTAAACATTGGACTACATAAACTTTTTTTAATTTTTACCAAAAAAAAACTGTATTGTTCATTCTTTATAATTATATTTCTCTGAAAAATAAATTGCTCTTAAGAAGTCTCCTAAAAAAAATTCGTACATGTATAGTTTAGGTTGATATTAATCATAAAAGCGTGACAAAACTTCAAAAAACAGTACTTCTACTAGTTTTTTTATTGCCATTTTGTGACCAGTTCTGGTCAGTATGTTACAGATTTCTAGTAGTTTTAAATCCCGACCACCTCTTTGCCTTCATGTGATCCTGGTACACTTGACACTAAAATTGTGGTAATACCTATTTAGCAAAAATTTTAAAATTAAGATTAGAAACTTAAAACCGCCAGAAATGCAGTCAATAAATAAAGTGACAAGAGTATTAGGATCACAAAGACATAAAAAGGTATTCTTAGAAAATACATACATAAAAAATGAAAACCAGAACAAAAACTGAATTAGCATCCCGACAAATAGTCCTTCAAGAACTTAATTCTGCGATAGTTATAATTATAATTCTTAAAAATTTTAAAGAACTCTTTAGACTCCTATGATCCTAATACTACTCCTTGTACTTTGTAATTTTGAAGATATTGAAGCAACATTGTAACATTTTACATTTCAAATGTAAAACCGTTATAAATCAAAACAGTAATTATAGTATCAGGAACACAGAACCGCGAAGAGATAATTCGTGATTAAAACGCTGAAAACCTGTAAAAATAGATATCAAAAGTAGTTTTAGGAACAAAAGAACGGAAGAAAGAGAGGTGTTATAAAATATCTGAAAATTTTATTAAGTATCAGGAGTTACAAGAACAAAAGGAGCTATAAGTTTTGAAATGCTACAAATGTGCAAACTTTTAAGTATCAAGAATTATATTAGGACTACAGAAATTCAAAGAGGTATTTCCCAATTATTTTTAAGCTCCTGTAATTAGAAATTTGTAACATCTTGTATAATCTTGAAAGGTAGTGCTTCCAAAAATTAATATTTAATTATAAATAAGTACTTGCCTTTCATTAATCATAATATTATTTCTGTCACTCAAAATTTTCATTCCCAATTATTTTTTTTTCTACTCCAGTGATTCCTCCTACCGGTTTCGCCCTTATTGAAGCTCATCAGTGCAGTGCAGTCCAGTGAATAACTTGGCTCCCATTATAGTATAAAATGATAGAACAAACTCTGATAAAACAACTACTCTTTGTGCCAGTAGGACCTGAATTACAGTGATCAGAGTCGGCTTTTTTAGTCAAAAAACATCCATCAAATCTCGGAAAAGTCGAAATGGAAATGAAAACAAAAACCATGCCATTCAACGGACAACCACAGACCGGTTTTGTTTTTTTTGTTCAGTATTTCACATTTTTGAACTAATATTTTATTTCAACAAGAATATTTCTTGCTCATTTTTTATTATTTTGCTTGTTTATAAGTTTTTTCACTTACGTACTTTTGATTAAAAATAAATACTACTGGTGTTTATTGTTATTTATTTTATTTTATTTACTCTTATTTTAAAATACCTATGCTAAATAATATAGCTGTGCTAAAATTTCTAAAATAAGAGTTCCTAAGAATAAAACTAAAAAACTGTATATCATTCGAATTCTATTTATAAATAATATCTAGTACATTTGCTGGATAATAACATATCTTCTAATCATGATGAAACATAAGCTGTAATCGTATCTGTACCTACGTATAAAACAATGAGTCACTTATTAACTGAATAGAATATGATCCAGTGGAATAAAAATCAAAGATCCGCAAAACTGAGTCACTTTTGAATACAAACAAATATTCCTCGAGCATACAAACACACCTATCTCAAAGATAACCAAAAACAACAATACAGTTAAACGATAAAATTACATCTTGAATCAATAAAGTCCAAATTCCCAAAAATCGACCAAAATGCATAATCAGAAAATAATAATTTAAAAGCAATTACACCAATTCCCCAGTCTCTAAAGCCGCCCATTACATAAAAATCAATTCAAGCCCACTTATTTATCAATTACCAGCAACAAAGAACAAGCAATTCGTTCGTTGTACTCGAAAGTATCTCATTCCTTCTATCAAAATAATAATATTTTCACTCGAGCGATAACAAGTTGCTAGGCTGATTAAAGGCTATCAAGTCACTTTGAACTTGTATTCATCCTCAACATGTTCAGAAGAACGCTAGTCCCGGCGTGGATTTTTGCCGGAGTTTGTTTCCACTTGTGTGCAACTGCTGCCATCAAAAGTGCAACCCAATGCGGATATCAGGTCGGTTATAATAATAATAATAATAATAATAATAATAATAATAATAATAAGTGATGCTTTGATTGTAATTTTGACGAATATCGAACACCTTGTATGTACAATATACATATATGTAAATATATATAACACTGCAACATAAATAAATAAAATAACAAATAAAAAATAAAATACAGTTGTAATTTAAATAAAAATAGTTTTTGAAAATTCTGTAAATGAGTACAACTCTGTTATTAATAATTTTACCTTAATTTGTTCTTTAAAGTGCTTTATCGGCAACTGTTTAGATATAACTGGATGGTAAAGAATTGTACAGAATTATTTTCAGATGAAATGGTTAAAATATAAAAAAAATAATGATTTTGAAAAATATACATTTACGTATATGATGAAAAGCATGGGGCCAAGGATACTCCCCTGCGGTACTCCTGCAATAATCTTTTTTCAGATGATGTACAATTAATACCAAGTAGGATTTAAACCACTGTAGAGTAACTTCTGTAATTCCAAGTTTTAATAAAAATTGTTACCTAGGGATATTTGTTTAGAGTCTTATATACGTATATTCGAAATAAATTGATACGTAGCTACGTAGCTGTAATGAAATAACATATTTAAAATTTAAAAAAAAGATATTTCACTGAGCATTATAGTTTCAAAAATTTATGAAATATAGGGTATTAAGCTGATGGGCTATAGTTGTTTAAATTGTTTAGGATCACTTTTTTAACAGTGATTTAATAACTGTGATTTTGAGACTTGTTGAAGAAACACCTTCACTAAACGAAGAATTTGTAATATGACATAAGACCTCAACTATAAAAAGAAAATTTTTTTTGATTAAAATATTTGTGTATAATACCTTGAAGAAATTTTTGGTTTTAATTTTGTAATTATCGCATTATGTACAGTCACGACCAAAAAGAATGACACCCTTAAAGCTGCAGCCACAAAACAATTAGATAAGATACAGTCCATGTATACGTTTATAAACTAGCTGAATATTGTGTAAAATAGCTGGACAATTCATAAACTAACATGGTTTTTGAAATTTTTGACTTAAAAGATCTTAGTCGGATTTTTACTGTAGAAGTGTCATTCTTTTTGAGTTTAACTGTACTTCTACAGTACAGTACAAGAAATACAAATAAATCTAGAATTATTTTGGATGAAGGACTAATATTTTTTTAATGTCAAAAAAACTTGCTGAAAGAAAGAATTTATTGAAAGTTTCGTAGCTATTTAAGGATCTTTCTTAACAGTAGTGTTGTGAATATTTTTTTTAAGTCAGTCTTATTTTGCCTTTTGCTTCAATTTATAAGTTCCCACATGGTTTTTAGTTTAAATAATGTGATCAATATATGTTTTTTTCTTTTTTTCATAATAAATTAGAATAGTAAATTTTATATTTATTTTAAACTGAGGTAAAGTCATATTAATTATATTAAATTAATATAAATTAATTATATTATTTATATATATATATATATATATATATATATATATAATTTATATTTTTCAGAACATTTTTGGCAATTTGAATAAAATATGTAAATTTTTTATTGTTTTTTAAACTATTTTCTAGTTGTGCCTAGTATCAGGCATGTAAATTTCCGAATAGGAACATTTCGGAATATTTTAATCAATTTGAAAATTTTTTTTAAATTTTTATTGTTTCTTAAACTATTTTCTCGTTGCGCTTTATATCAGAAATGTAATTTTCTGATCATAAATAATCTTTAAAAATATAAAAAATGGTGGATGCGCTGGGATAAAAACTTATTTTCGGAATATTTTAAACAATTTGAATAAAATATTTTAATTTTTTGTTGTTTCTTAAACTATTTTTTAGTTGTGCCAAGTATTAGACATGTAAATTTTTGAAAAAAAACATTATAGAAAATGGTGGATGCGCTGGGATAAAATTATTTATATTTTTCAAAATATTTTTAGCAAATTGAATAAAATATGTATGGTTTCTGATACTATTTTCTACTTCTGCCAGGTATTAGACCTGTAAATTTCTGAAAAAAAACATACTTAAAAAAAATATGGAAAATGGTGGATGCGCCGGGATAAATTTATTTATATTTTTCAGAAGATTTATACATATCAAGCGCAGGGTTTCCAATTTATTATATTTATTATTCTTGTTTTAATTAAACTTGTTCTAGGTATTTAATAATTACATGTATTTTATCTTTCTATGTTCTTTTAAATTGTTTTGACAATGTCAATGTCTGTAATAAGATTTTATGACAATAAATTATTATTATTATTATTATTATTAATTTTGTAGACTAAATTTTTTTTAAATCACTTAGCACTGAATAAAAAATAACTTCTTCCAGGCTTGTAATCCAGTCAAGGATGGGTTTATCAACGTCCACCTTGTCCCTCACACCCATGACGATGTTGGGTGGCTAAAAACCGTCGATCAGTATTTCTACGGAGCCAATAATTCGATCCAAAACGCTGGTGTTCAATACATCATTGATTCAGTCATTGACGAGTTGAAGAAAGACCCCAAGAGAAAATTTATCTACGTTGAAACGGCCTATTTTTGGAAGTGGTGGATCCACCAACACGATTTCGTCAAACACCAAGTCAAAACTTACGTCAACAACGGCCAATTGGAGTTCATTGGAGGTGCCTGGACTATGAATGATGAAGCAACAACGCACTACCAATCAATCATTGACCAGTTCACTTGGGGTCTGAGGTAACATGGCAAAAATCTTGCCCAAAATAAAAAAATTGTAATACTAATAATAATTTTTCAGGAAATTGAATGATACGTTTGGCGACTGTGGTCGTCCTAAAATCGGCTGGCAAATCGACCCGTTTGGGCACAGCCGTGAGATGGCCTCGATTTTTGCCCAACTGGGCTTCGATGGGCTTCTCCTGGGCCGTATTGACTATGAGGATAAAGACAAGAGATTTGAGTCTAAAACACCGGAAATGATATGGAAAGGTAGTGATAACCTGGACGCTGATATTTTCACTGGAGTGATGTATAACACGTACGCGCCTCCGAAAGGCTTCTGTTTTGATATTATGTGCGACGATGAGCCACTTGTTGATGATAAGAAAAGTCCACTTTACAATATCGAGCGGAAAGTTGATGATTTCTTCGCGTATCTTGATAATGTAACGAAGGCTTACACCACGTCTAATGTTATCATCACAATGGGGGAGGATTTCAACTATCAGAATGCACACACGTGGTTCAAAAATTTGGATAAGCTCATCTAGTAAGTGTTTGAAATTCTAAGACCTGAGATACAATCACAAAAGTTTCGAATCAATTTGACAGTAATCGTAATAAATCAAATAATCAAATAAAAATTATGGACATATTGATACTTGAATTTTTAATATACATTACTGTCAAGTATTAAGTAACGTTGAAGCCAGAATTTTTTTTCAGCCACTGAGGATGTTTTTTGAAGATTATTTAAAATACATAGATAACAAATGAAAAAACAATTAAAAAGTAAAAAGTTAAAAATATAAACTGTGAAGCATAAGCTTTTACAAAGAAATTTTCTTTTGCCTTTTTCAATTGGGTTAAAATTATCAGTTACTATGAAATAAAGCCAAGGTATTATAACTTTAAAAACTCTAAAATAAAACTAGTAAAATTTTGTAAATACGATTTTTTTTATTTTACATAATCGAGCTAAAATGACTCTAATAGTTTAAATAAGTCCTTGGTGCAATAATTATTTTAATCTGTTCTGGCAACATCTTTGGTAGTTAGTTTACACTAAATTTACTAAAAATGTAGGTAATACAAACATTTCTAAGGTTTAAAAATGGCAGATATTCAAAAAATCAATTAAAGGCACATCAAAAAAATTGGTAACTTACCTCCAAAATCGCTAAAATTGGTTAAAAACACGTAATTTTAGTCCTAATCCGTCACTTTTTGACTTTTAAATTTTAATTTAATAAATGATTAAAATAAAGAATCCGTAAAATCAAATGCTATGAATATGTGATTAATTAATTGAAAACATATCCATATATATTTAAAATGTTTGCAATAGGAATATCTTTTAAAATAAAAAATTCGCAAATTTCGAAAATTTAGTTTTTTTTGCTGGATGTTAATTGTTGGTCGCTGATCTAAAAGCTCCAAACAATTTTTTTCTATCAGGTCTAGTTTTTGAATTCTAGGTAATTCAGGTAAGTATTTCTTAAAAAAAAGACACAAATTTTAATCATTTATTTTTCTGTTACCTTAGATTTTTTCGTTGACATTTAAAACAATCAACATATTTTTTCCTACTAACTCTTATCATAAACAATAAAATAAAAAATCTGATGACGAAATTATGATGGCAGATTTAAAATATTCACTCCAAAAATATACAGGGTCATTCTTTTAGAGCGCACATTAGAAATTTTTTAACTTCTAGTATAGCTAAAGCTTTAAAATTTTGCATACGATGCAAATCGACCATTCTGACTTCAACTAAATTATTTCGAATATGGCTGAGCTTCCGAAACTACAAAAAATTGACGCCATGTTTGAAAATTTAAATAGTAACCACACATTTTTCTAGCATATTTAAATTCACATTTTTAAGTTGAGTAAAAGTTATCCAAGTTGTTGGTAATTATCTGTCATAGTTTATGACAATTTCAATTTTTTTGTTAAAATTTTCAATTGCAATAGTTTATTTAAAATATCACAGCCTTTGCGATAAGTGAATAACTATTTTTGCATTCGATAACCGATGAATTGATTAGTTTACTAAAATTTTTTAAATTGTCTACTGTCAAAATTCATGGCTAGTATGATTTTTTCAAAATGGTTTTAAAAAAAATGCTATAACTCAGTTTTTTTTTTCAAATAGAATGACCCTATTTTCTTAACAGCAATCGAAGAAATATCGATATTTATGGTGACTTTCATCAATGCGTCACATACCTATCACTTACAGTTTATGAAAAAAATCACAAAAAACGGATTTTACTTCGTAATTTTAATAGTTAATCAAGTAAGCCGCCTTGTAAAACAATTGTCAAGCTTCAATATTTTATTTAGTTTTCAGCTGAGTTATTATCGAATAAGGAATAAAACAATAATATTTCATTATAGTTTATTCAAACTTAGTAAATTATGTAGTAAGTCTGCCATCAAAATTTGAATTTCTCAAATAAAAATAGTGAAAAAATAAAACATTTCTTTTAATTAATAGCACAATTTTATCGCATTTTTAAAAAGTTAACTTGATTAAAATTGAAAATAATGTGCCAAAATTCTGTTCTTAAAGATTATTTCAAAAAAATGTAAGAGATAGATGTAGAAGATATTAATAAAAGTCTGCATAAAAAATTGTTCTTTTGATGGCTTTTGAAAAAACAGGGTCATTCCGTTTAAAAAACTTTTCATAATTATTTTTTAATCATCATTTTCAAAAAATCATAGTAGCCTTGCAATTTGACAGTTGATAATCCTAAATCTTTGGCAATCAAATGCAAAACCTTTTCTAAACAATTTAGAAAAAACTCTTTGTTAGATTTTTTTCGTAAATACTGAAAAAATTCTTACATTCAACGTTTCAGTATAATTAATATAAAAAATTTAAGTAAATCCTCCAAAATGACTTGACTAATCAGAAAAACTCAAAACATGTGTAAATCCTTTTCACGGTAGTTTTTTCTTAACCATTCGTACTTAAGACGTAAAGTAGTACCTAACTTAAAAAATTCCAGTTATGCCAACCAAAGACAAATCAACGGCTCCAAATACAACCTCCTCTACTCCACCCCCTCCTGCTACACCAAAGCCGTCCACGACTCCAACCAAAAATTCGTCTCAAAAACCGACGACTTCTTCCCCTACTCCTCGGACGGCAACTCCTTCTGGACCGGTTACTTCACCTCCCGGCCCACTCTAAAGCGCTTCGAGCGCCAAGGCAACAACTTCCTCCAAGTCTGCAAGCAACTCTACGCCTTAGTAGACCTCGGTCCTGAAGACTGGGTCGATTTGAACGCTCTGAGAGAAGCCATGGGTGTGATGCAGCACCACGATGCCATCACAGGCACGGAAAAACAACACGTGGCAGAAGACTACGCCCGGATCCTCCAAGGGGGCATTGACGAGTGCCAATTTATCGTAAACACAGCCTTGAGTAAAATCATCACAGGGGAGAACAGCACAGGGCCTGACCCGGGGCCCAAATTCCCGATTAATACGTGTTGGTTGACCAACACCAGCTCCTGTCCTTTTAGTGAAGATCAGGATAATTTCCTTGTTACGGTTTATAATCCTTTGAGTCGTCCTGTGACCAAATATGTGAGACTGCCAGTCATTGGGGAGGCTTACAGTGTCAAGTGCCCACAAGGCAAGGAACTTTTGACCCAACTGATCCCTATTCCAGACGCTGTGAAAAATATGCCAGGTCGTGTGAGCAAAGCAACAGTTGAGCTTATTTTTGAAGCACCGTTTGTGCCACCACTTGGCTTCAAAACCTTCACAGTGAGCAAAAAAACCGGGAATGAAGTACTCAAAGCGGAAAAAATCACCAAAATTGCTGATGGGGAAGTTGGTTTTACGCTGGACCCGAATTCAGGTCTCTTGAAGACAGTTATTTTGAACGGGAAGACGGTTGATGTTAACCAAGAGTTTCTCTACTATGAAGGGTTTGTCGGTGATAATGAAGAGCCGAAAAATCGGTCGTCGGGAGCGTACATTTTCCGGCCAATTCCGGGCAAGGATCCGGTCGTTGTAGCGGACAAGGTGGATTATAAAATTTTCAGAGGGAATTTGGTTTCTGAGGTGCAGCAAGTTTTCAACGAGTGGATCACTCAAACAATTCGGGTTTATCGAACGGAGAGCTACATCGAGTTTGATTGGATTGTGGGCCCAATTCCAGACACGTAAGTTACTTTTTTTAATAGATGAAAGTGAAAAAATTTTGAGAAAAAAAACTTATACCAAGCGGTTGTTTTAAATTTTGATGTAGTTATTCATGACAGTTACGCCAAGATAAAGCACCACTTTATCTGTCAATATGCCAACCGAAAAACATAAAAAAATATGTTGGAATCTTATGAACACTGGGTTACTGTAACTGTCATAGATAACTAGATCGAAATTTTAGAAAATCGCATCGTACTTTTACCTACTGCACATGGTTGTATCTCTCAGAAAATGGAAGAAGACTAAGTACAACTTTTTAAGATATGCTTAAAATTATTAAAAATTAAAAATATTAAATATTAATATCTATTAAGAATACGCTACTGTTCAAATTTTTGTTACCCATTGCTTAAATAATTAATTTAATTAATCAAAAAAAACTGTAAAACAGGAAATTTATTACCAAATAAGAAAACTACAGATAGTTATAAAGTACATTTTAATAACTTAACTAAAAATAACAGACTAATTTGCCAAAAAAAAAATTTTTCTCGAAAGTTTGAACAAGTTTTTGGGTTTAAAATTACATTTTTTGGGCATTTTTTTTAAACTGGTTGAAAGTTTATCAGATTGTTCGGATTTAGCGGACTTTTGAGCAAATTTTAATCAAAGATTTCATTGCGTTTTTCTGATATTTTAACAGTTTTTAAAGTAAAACCTAAAATTTTTCGGAAATTCTTTTAAAAATGGGTGAAAACTAATCCCAATATTTTATTCGCTGGCCCTATTTTTAATATATTTAGTCAAAAAATGAGTGTTATTTTTACCTCTCTTGAACCGTTAATTCTCTATTTATAGTAAGATTTTACAAAATATCATTAAAAATATTAAATATTAATATCTATTAAAAATACGCTACTGTTCAAATTTTTGTTACCCATTACTTAAATAATTAATTTAATTAATCAAAAAAACTGTAAATCAGGAAATTTATTACTAAATAAAAAAACTGCAGATAGTTATATAAAGTACATTTTAATAACTTAACTAAAAATAACAGACTAATTTGCAAAAAAAATTGTTTTTCTCAAAAGTTTGAGAAAGTTTTTGGGTTTAAAATTAGATTTTTTTGGACATTTTTTTGGTTTGAAAGTTTATCAGATTGTTCCGATTTTGTTCGGATTTAGCTTACTTTTAAGCAAATTTAATTCAAAGATTTCATTGGGTTTTTCTAATATTTTAACACTTTTTAAAGTAAACCTAAAATTTTTTCGGAAATTCTTTTAAAACTGGGTGAAAACTAATTCCTATGTCACTCGTTTGTGCTTTTTTTAACTATATTTAGTTAAATAATAAGTGTTATTTTTACCTCTCTTGAACCGCTAATTCTCTATTTATAGTGAGATTTTACGAAATATCATTAAAAATATTAAATATTAATATCTATTAAAAATACGCTACTATTCAGTTGTTTGTTACCTGTTACTTAAGTAATTAATTTAATTGATCAAAAAAACTGTTAATCAGGGAATTTATTACCAAATAAAAAAACTACAGATATTGATATAAAGTACATTTTAATAACTTAACTAAAAATAACAGACTAATTTGCAAAAAAAAATGTTTTTCTCCAAAGTTTGTACAAGTTTTTGACTTTAAAATTAGATTTTTTTGGACATTATTTTTAAACTGGTTGAAAGTTTATCAGATTGTTCGGATTTAGCTGACTTTTGAGCAAATTTTAATCAAAGATTTCATTGCGTTTTTCTGATATTCTGATACATTTTTTAAAGTAAAACCTAAAATTTTTTCGGAAATTCTTTTAAAACTGGATGAAAACTAATCCCAATATTTTATTCGCTGGCGCTTTTTTTAACTAAATTTAGTCAAAAAATGAGTATTATTTTTTCCTCTCTTGAACCGTTAATTCTCTATTTATAGTGAGATTTTACAAAATATCATTAAAAATATTAAATATTAATATCTATTAAAAATTCAGTTTTTTGTTACCTGTTACTTAAATAATTAATTTAATTAATAAAAAAAACTGTAAATCAGGGATTTTCTTACCAAATAAAAAAACTACAGTGATATAAAGTACATTTTATTAAGCACCTTAATAATAAGTAATAATAATACGTAATAATAATAATAATAATAATAATAATAATAATAATAATAATAATAATAATAATAATAATAATAATAATAATAATAACCACTAATAAAATAGAATAATAATAATAATCTGTAAGCTCGTTTAAAAAACAAATTAAGTTCAAATATTTATTACTTTAGTAACTATTCTTTTGCTATTTTGTTTTCATTTGATTTTTTACTTTTCTCTAATACTCCTACGAAAAACTTTTTTTTACATGTTATTTTTTAATTTCGATTCATTATCATTTTTAATTTTCTTTTTGCACGTATGTCATTTTTTGTTAATTTTAGGTTCATATAAACTTCGCCTCTCCCTTCTATTAAAACTATTACTTATTTTCATATGATCAACTAATTGCAAAGTGATAGTGTAACGTCGAGAAAAATTATTATTCATTGTTTTTTATACAATATTAAAAATTACACATATATTAAAGGGTGAATTTGATAACAAAGCTCAAGAAACTCAAAAGTAGTCAACTTTGCCTTACGCAAAAAAAATAAATAAAACCATATAGAAAACTAAAAACTTGTACTTTTTGTATCTAAAGCATCTCCGAATTCCTTTTAAACCCCCAAAAATCGTCTCATTCATTTTTCAGAGACGCCAACGGCAAAGAAATAATCACTCGCTTCACCACACCCCTCAACACCAAATCCACCTTCTACACGGACTCAAACGGCCGAGAAATGCTCAAACGTGTCCGAAACGCCCGCCCCACCTGGACCCTCACCCTCGAAGAACCCGTTTCTGGCAACTACTACCCCGTCACTTCAAAAATAGTCCTAGTGGACGAGTCCCAAGACCTGGAGCTGGCCGTTTTGACTGATAGAGCCCAAGGTGGTACCAGCCTCCAGGACGGACAACTCGAACTCATGGTCCATCGGAACTGCCTCCATGACGATGCTTTCGGAGTCGCTGAAGCCCTCAACGAGACGGCGTTCGGCAAAGGCCTGGTGGCCAGAGGGTCGCATTTTTTGACTCTTGGACCCCATTTTAAAAAAACGGGAAATGTGAGCACAGCCGCCTTGGAAAGGGATATCGCCCAGAGGAAGGTTCTGGATTCGTGGGTGTTTATCTCGGCACCTTACAATGACTCCAAATATATTAAAGAGGTAAGCTATTTTTGGTTGCTTTTTTAACAATAATACCTTAACTGATTAAAAAATAACTTTAGGAACATGAAAGAAACTAGTAATGAAGGCATTACACTAATAAATGTATTATTACGACGTCATACTTTTTTGGAACACTATATATAATCAAAAAAAATTCCTAAAATATGTCCTAAAGTATAAATATTATCTACAAAATATCAAAACTGTGACTTAAATAATAATTACAGAAAACAGGAGCTGAGGGCTGGACCACCCTGTAGAAAAGTACCCCTAAAAATAAACTATCTCCAAAAAAAAACAAAAAAATTAAGCGTTTTTCTTGTGCTCATTTAAAATAATTTGATTTCAGTTTTCAGGCCTGAAACGCGCTTTGCCTGCCAACGTCCAAATCCTGACCCTGGAGCCTTGGAAAGGCTTCTCTTTCCTTCTCCGCCTAGAACACGTTTTGGAAAAGGGCGAAGATGCAGATTTATCTCAACCAGCAATCGTCAACTTGCAGAATTTGTTCACACCTTTCGAAATTAAATCAATTCGTGAAACCACGCTCGGAGCCAATCAATGGTTGGAGAAGAACGAACGTTTGGAATTTGAAGCCAAAGACTTGTTCCGGAAGAACGAGAAGCGAGCAACTCTGATAAGAGCCCTTGACGACTATCAGATAACGCTGAATCCGATGCAAATCCGAACTTTTGTAATAGAAATAGAGAAGAATTGATTGTTTTATTGACAAATATAGACACTTGTATAAGTTACAGATACAATCAAAACACTGTTACTAACTGTATGGTTCCTATAAATAAAGTTTTCAAGCTAAAGTGTGTTTCACTATGCGATTGCAGTCGACACCGTGTGAGAAAAGTGTGAAAAGTTTGGTCAGTTTGGTGTTACAAATGACTTTTGCTGTGTTATTGTTCTGTGTTTTCTTCGCTTTGAGCGTTGAGGGCAAACCATTAGCCGAGGGCGAACCGACTTGCGGTTACGAGGTAAAACCGGCTTTTGAGTACCAAAGGACAAATTACACTAGTTTACGTTCTTACCAATAGATGAAACCAATTAAGACGTCAAATTTTTTAATTTGACAATATAAAGTCATTATAAAGTTTTTGACAGTCAGTTTATCTTAATGTAGATTAGTGGTAAACGAATAACATATTTTTATCCCAAAAACCGTACTACTTTAATTCTTGATGAAAACGTTTACTATTTGATTGCTTAAATTTCCTTGGTTTTATTAGGATAATTTTACCACAAACAAAACAAAAGATGTTAGGCTTTAATCTATATTTACTTGACGATACTTAAAAGAAAAGAAAATATTTAGCAATTAGTTTATCACAGAAATAACGAATACCAGAAACAAATTTTCAAGACTTGGTGAATATACAGGGTGTCCGTCTTTCGAACTCCACGTTGGAAATCTCAGTTACTGTAAAAGATACATCGGTTACATTAAGACAAAGTTGTGCACTTTTATGCTGAAAAATTAACTAAAAGAAAAGTTAATATTCCATTTTTAGTTTTTGAATTATTAATTATTTCGTTTTTTTATTTTCGTTTTATTTTTTTATTTTTTCAACAACTAGACGTCTTTAAGTTGGACATTACACTCAACTTTATTTTTTTATGAACGCCATATTCGATACTTTAATTTTGGAAAAGTCATTTTTTCTTAATTACAAAATTGCGTTTTTGCAATCAAAAAAAAAATCGCCAAAATTTCGTTTAATGGAATAAATTTTGGCAGTTCTATTAAATAAGAAAGCAGAATTTTAATAACTTTGTCGGAGTTTAGTTTTGTGAAGAATAAAGTTATAGCTTATCACCTCGTTTTTTATAAGTAAGCTTGGCGAATTCAATTAAATTTTCAAAATCTAGTTTGTTTAAACAGACAACTGTTGCCGTTTTTTCCAAAGCACTCTTTCAATGATCAGGATGTATGATTCGATCATATCATGTGATACATCGTTGTAATCAAGAATAAAAACACTTCTCAAAAGTATATAAAAAAATAAGAGTTCCATAAAAGTTCAGTGTCCTAATTATGACATCAAGAACGCTTTGGAAAACAAGACGACAAGTGCCTGAAGAATGTCCTAGTTAAAAACTTTCTTTTGTTTTTCGTTCGAAAAAATAAAAACAAAAATTACAAATTTCCGTTTTGTCCAATAATTCAAAAAATAAAAATGGCACATCAAATTTTCTTGCAGATAATTGTTCAGCATAAAAATGCGCAAGTTTGCCCTAATTTAAGCTAACTTGTAACTTTTATAATAACTGAAAACCCCATAATGGAGCTCAAAAAAAACGGACACCCTGTATTAAAAAAACTAGACGTGATAGACATATATTTTAGTTATCAGTGAGTAAACAGGAAACAAAAGCAAAATAAATTATCTCTTGGTAGAAGAAAAAAAAACGTAAACTAGTGTTAGAATTATTGTTAAGACCTAATTTTTTCAAAATTTTAAACAAACTGATCACTAGAACAATTATTTCTGACAAAATTCTAAAATTTTAAGGCTTGTCCAAAAGTCGGGTCCGACACCTTCAACGTGCACCTCATCCCCCACTCCCATGACGATGTGGGTTGGCTTAAAACCCCCGATCAGTACTACTTCCAAGGTTTCAAATCCCAAAATCATAATTCCAGAAGTTAGAACAAATT
Organism: Tribolium castaneum; assembly: GCF_031307605.1. NCBI lineage: Eukaryota > Metazoa > Arthropoda > Insecta > Coleoptera > Tenebrionidae > Tribolium > Tribolium castaneum. Next base: position 4,544,464 of record NC_087394.1, read on the forward strand.
TTTTTACAGATGTCCAAAATATAATAAGCTCAGTGGTTGATGCTTTAAAACAAAACCCTGAACGAAGGTTCGTCCAGGTGGAAACCGCTTTCTTCCAGAAGTGGTGGGAGCAACAAAAGCCCTACACTCGGGAAGCCCTTCAAAAATTAGTTAATAACGGCCAATTTGAGTTTATTAACGCTGCCTGGAGTATGAATGACGAGGCAGCTGTCCATTATCAGTCGACCATCGACCAGTTTACTCTAGGTCTGAGGTACATTCAAGACAATTTGGGCAAATGTGCTAGGCCTAAAGTAGCCTGGCAGATCGACCCTTTTGGACATAGTCGGGAACAAGCGTCTATTTCTGCCCATATGGGGTTCGACAGCATGTTTTTCGCCCGTTTGGACTATAGGTAAAGTGACTGACTGGCCTTATTTAAAAAACCTTATTTAGGTGTCAAATCTGGTAACAATAAAACTAAAAACACAATTTTTATTACAATAAATATTACATTAAAAAACAAATAAACAAACAACACAAACTACGTTTTTAAAAGTTATCTAATATATAAAAAAAAAACAATAAAAAAGTTAACTGACTTTTAAACCGAAGAATTGTTCTAAATTTGCTGTTGTAAAATTAATTCGTTTTTTCGTAATAATTCATTTCATCCAAGAAAATGAACTTACTGAATGGAAATACGTATTAGTACTAAAATCAGGCACCTCTGCATTCTCAAAAATTTTTCCTTCAATTAACATTTTTATTTTCAGTAGATTTTTATTTTCAGAATTTTTTACATAGTCTGTCATTAACTACTTTTTCCACACCACCTAGACTATATTTTATAAAAATGTACACTTTACTCACGAGTTTAATTGCACCAACAAGTGACAGGTTTACTATTTCTGATAATTTTGTTATGCTATTTACTAAAATTTCAGAGTGAGACTAAAAAATTCCTTTGCATTTGCTTGGGAATCCAAAAGAAGAAGAGAAACATAACATTGAAACATTAAATTGAAACATAACATTCTAAATAAAAAAAAATACACTAAAAAAATATAAAAAACAGTAATATTAAAATTCAATAGATCAATTAGAAGAAGAAGAAATTAGAAAACTGAAATTCCAAGAGAGTAAGACTTCGAAAAATTGTCTTAAATAAACTTAAAAACTGTGTGATTGAAACACTAAGAAACTAAAGTTGAATAACTTAAAAATGTTGGATGAAACACCAATTTTTTTCGCATCTCAAAGATCATTAAATTGTGTAAATAAAATAAAATAAATGTCAAATGCCCAAGCTAATAACTAAAACTTGCAAAATTTTTGAGTTTGAATACGAATTAATTGTGACAATCCATTTTTATCAAAAACAAATAGATCCACAATTTTTGAAGCCAAGTGCAATAGAAACTTGAAATTTTCTTAGAAAACCGTAAAATTCCAGATAGTTTAATTTAAACGCTCAGAAACTATAAACACAAAAAACTAAAAAATATTGAGACTAAAATTCTGAAAAACTGAACCAAACTATAAAACTGGAAAAAGAAATAATAATAATAATAATAATAATAATAATAATAATAATAATAATAATAATAATAATAATAATAATAATAATAATAATAATAATAATAAGTTTATTGTCGTAAGATATTGAAATACCAATAAACGGAAACATTAAATTTTTAAATTAAGTTTAAATAACATTGAAGTTTTAAATAAAACTCAATACTTTGTCGTAGGTAATACTTTTAAAAGAAATACTAATAAATAAATTATAAAAAATATCTTATTTTATATTAGGACGGTTAAACACAACTGCAAGGTGTTTAAAAGTTCAATTTACAAATTCAGGTTACAAAGGGTATCACATATTTCCATTTTTAACAAAACAATTTATTTCGAGTTTCAAGAAAAGCCTTCAAAAATGCATGTAGCGTAAGTCTCCTAAAATTCGATCCCTAATTGTGTGCTTTGTCTTGTTCTTTAATAACCCGAGTAATAATAATAGTTATAATAATAATGATAAAGAAGTGAATTAAAAAATAATACATAAAAGAAAGTATGAAAAATCGATAAAATATACATCTTTAACAACAGTAGGTAAATATGTAAAAAATATTTTAAGAAACAACAAAACTGGTAAAAAAAATTAAAAAACTATAGAACACTAAGAAATTAGAAAACTAAAAAACGAGACATTGAAACAACGAAAAACTGAAAAAATTAGGAAGTGAATATATAATACATGGAAAATTAAGAAAGTACAAAACATGAAATCATAAGAATAAACTCAAAGATTGTGTGATTGAAACACTAAGAAACTAAAGTTGAATAACTTGAAAATGTTAAATGAAACACAATTTTTTTTTGGTTCTCAAAGATCAATAAATTGTATAAATAAAATAAAATAAATTTCAAATGCCCAAGGTAATAAGTAAAAAGATTTTAAATTCTTTGAAAAACTTTTTTAGTTTAAACACGAATTAATTGCGAGAATCCATCTTTATCAAAAACATAAATCGATCCACAATTTTTGAAGCCAAGTGCAATAGAAACTTTAAATTTTCTTAAAAAACCGTAAAATTCCAAATAGTTTAACTTAAACGCTCAGAAACTATAAACACAAAAAACTAAAAAATATTGAGACTAAAATTCTAAAAAACTAAACGACTGAAGAGTTAAAAAACGTAAAAACTGAAATAAAATAACTAAAAAAAACAGTGATTTTAAAATTATTTTAAAAAAAATTTAAAATCATAAGATGTAAAATAAAATAACTATAACACTGACAATTTTAACGTAGGTAATACTTTTAAAAGAAATACTAATAAATAATTTATAAAAAATATCTTATTTTATATTAGCACGGTTAAAAACAACTGCAAGGTGTTTAAAAGTTCAATTTAGAAATTTCTTCACATATTTCTATTTTTAACAAAACAATTTATTTCGAGTTTTAAGAAAAGCCCTCAAAAATGCGTGTTAGGTAAGTTTCCTAAAATCCCGTCTCTAATTGAGTGTTTTGTCCTGTTCTTTAATAATGCAAATAATAATAATAGTTTTAATAATAATGATAAAGAAGTGAATAATAGTTGGTCGCATTAATAAATAGGGATAAAAATCGACGACTGGACAACCGATCTATGGACCTGCTATGGCGAGGAAGCGCCAATTTGGGCAACACCTCGGACATCTTCACCTCAGTTCTGTACCGACATTACAGCGCTCCCCCAAATTTTTGCTTCGACATTGTTTGCAATGACGCTGCAATTAACGACGATCCAGAATCTCCCGATTACAACTTAGAGGAACGAGTTGGCGAATTTGCCGATTTTGTGCGCGAACAAGCCAAACATTACCCAACCAACAACATTTTGGTGACAATGGGTGATGATTTCAGATACGAGGCCGCAATGACCACTTACATGAACCTCGACTTACTTATCAAGTGCTAATAAAACACTTGTCCTTTGTCTGTTTTCACAGTGAAGTGTTTTAGAGGATTCGAAACGTTTGAACAAAAAGTGGACGACAAGAGGATCAAAGTTCTCTACTCGACTCCGTCTTGCTACACCAAAGCAGTGAACGACTATGTTAACAGTAACAACCAAGCACTTGAGTTGAAAACTGATGATTTTTTCCCATATGCTGATGGGCCTAACACTTACTGGACCGGTTATTTCACCTCAAGGCCTGCTTCCAAACATTTCGAACGTCAGGGTAATAACTTACTACAGGTTGTGAAACAAATAGCAGCGAATTTGCAACAACCATACGATCGAGAAGAAATGACCGAGTTGAAGGAAGCTGTTGGTGTGATGCAACACCATGATGCTATCACCGGTACTGAGAAGCAACACGTGGCCAAAAACTACCACTTTCTTCTATCCCGTGCTATGAAGAGTGCGAATGATTTCGTTGGTGCACTACTTTCGTAAAATTAATAATTCTTAACTCGACTTGTGTTAATTTTTTTTGCAGTATTTTCATCAGTCGAGATGCTTTCGATTTCGAATTTGATTCATGTCTCCTTGCGAATGTTAGTTCTTGTGACAAAACCAACTCCGATAAGTTCACTCTTGTGGTTTACAATCCTCTAAGTCACACAACCACAACTACGGTCATGTTGCCGGTTTATGAAAGAACTAGTTGGAAAATAACAGATCCAGACGGAAACTCAGTTGATTATCAAATTGATTCGTCTTTGACTGATTTCACGTACGTTGAAGATGCCACAACTTCGGCAAACACTGTGCAATTTGCGGCCAAAGATTTGCCACCTCATGGTTACAAAGTCTATCAGTTTGAAGCAACAAAAAAAGAAGAGACTGGTAAACCAAGCCCGAGACGAGTGGTGGGCTATGATGTAAGTTTATTATGGTTAATTCAGAAAGCAAGGAAAAATTTACAAACCCTCAAAAAATCATTTTTACGGACGGAGAAACATTTTTGTCGTTCTCTTTAAAATTTTAGAAATTCTAGAATTATTCTAGAATAAGTATTCTAGAAATATTCTAGAAAAATGTCAGAGATAATGGTGTTTTAATACACTTATACACTGCTCTAGAATATTTAAAAAAGTGTAATTATTCTAACGCCCGTGCTCTTAGGATTTGTATCATGAGACTAAAACAAACCGAGTTAAGAGTGAAAAATTGTCCTATTAAACTTAGATATAGAGTTATTGATAAAAAATTAAATTTAAAATTTAAACACTAAAGCTAATTTACCATATTTGTTGTCACAATGCGATACAAAGACTTTTAACATCGTTAACATCAACTAATAAATTATGTTGTACAAATAATTAGAAAGACAGAATAAAGTTTATTATTTATATTTTTATTAATAACTCGATAACGAAAAATTTTTACTTTTAATTTTTGATTTGTTTTAGCGCCCTGAATAAAATTCCTAAAGCACGGGCGTCAATTTTGAGACACCTTGTATGTACTGTTTTTAACATCATTTTATTAGTTGATTTTCTATCAATTCAGAAATATTCTAACGCTTTTTTTCAATCAGTTTGTTTAAATGAAACAGTAAACCTAGTTCTAGCACAAATTCTGTTCAAATGCAACGCAGTTCTGAAAATTAAATTAATACACCTGAAAAAGTTCATTCCAATGCTACCAAACAAGCATTAGATTTTTAAATATCTCCTTTATTTTTTAAGATATTTATTTAAAACTATATCTATTTAAGAAATTTGTTTTCCAAAAACGTAGCCATTTTTACACTTTTTCTAAAATATTACGTTGTTGGTGACTTTTTTCAAAGACCAAACGTCTTTTTTTTGAAAACCGTAGCCATTTTTACATTTTTTCCATAATATAACCGTGTTGGTAACTTTTTTAAAAAACAAAAGTATTTTTTTTTTCAAAAACGTAAACATTTATACATTTTTTCTAAAAAATTACGTTTTTAGTGACTTTTTTCAAAAACCAAACGTCTTTTTTTACAAAAACGTAGTCATTTTTAATTTTTTTCTATAATATTACGTTGTTAGTAACTTTTTTTAAAATCAAACCGCTGTTTATTACAATAACGTAACCATTTTTAAATTTTTTCTAAAATATTACGTTGTTGGTGACTCTTTTCAAAGAACAAACGTCTTTTGTTTCAAAAACGTAGCCATTTTTACATTTTTTCTATAATATAACCTTGTTGGTGACCAAACGTTTTGTTTTTTCAAAAACGTAGACATTTTTACATTTTTTCTAAAAAATTACTTTACTCGTGACTTTTTCAAAGACCAAACGTCTTTTTTTTAAAAACGTAGTCATTTTTAAATTTTTTCTACAATATTACGTTGTTAGTGAGTTTTTTCAATGACCAAACGTCTTTGGTTTCAAAAGCGTAGCCATTTATATATTTTTCCTATAATATAACCTTGTTGGTGACTTTTTTCAAAGACCAAACGTTTTTTGTTTCAAAAAGAGAGCTATTTTTACATTTTTTCTATAATATAATCTTGGCAATGCCTTTTTTTAAAAGATCAAACGTTTTGTTTTTTCAAAAACGTAGACATTTTTACATTTTTTCTAAAAAAATACTTTAATGGTGACTTTTTTCAAAGACCAAAATTCTTTTGTTAAAAAAACGTAGCCATTTTTACGTTTTTTCTATAATATAACCTTGTTGGTGACTTTTTTCAAAAACCAAACGTCTTTTCTTTCAAAAATGTAGTCATTTTTACATTTTTTCTACAATATTACGTTGTTGTTGAACTGAAGCTACTAAACTCAAACTACGAAACTTCTAAAAATTCATTAACTAAACTATTAAAAACTTACTAAGTAAAAACAAATACGACGGAAACTAAAAATCTGATCAACTGATTAAAAAATGTAACCCGTCTACTTATAATTCTACATAATTTACCACAAACTTCCCCAAATCCGCAGTATTTACACATTTTAGTCCTTGTTCATACAGTAAAGATCTTTATTTATATAAATCTTCTCAGTACAGTCATGTTCAAAAAGAATGACACTCCTAAAACATTTTAATATGATACGGTTAATGTAAACGTTTTTACGTTAAGACAATTTCCTCTCTTATTATTCATTACCCCCAAGAACCCTTCACATCATGCTTTCCCACCTAATAATAACTATTTTCCCAGAACGCCAGTTTCGAAATCAGTGAACAAACCGGTCTTCTAGAAGCCGTCACCTTGAACGGAATCCGAGTTGAAGTAAGCCAAGACTTCCAATACTACGAAAGCCAGGACAGTAGTGGGGCTTACATTTTCGTCCCTCAAGGCCAGGAAGCCAAACGTATTGCTTCAGGTCCTATCACTACAACTCTGGTGACTGGAAACGTCTCTCAAGGAGTGTTACAAGAATTCGGTTCTTGGGCTCGCCAGTTCATCAAAGTTTACAAAGACGACCAAAATTTTATCGAGTTCGATTGGATCATTGGACCTATTGACATCAGTGACAATGTGGGCAAGGAAGTCATAACTAAATTTACAACACCTTTGAAGAATAACGGAGAGTTTTACACCGATTCAAACGGGCGTGAGTTTATCAAACGGACGAGAAATCATCGACCGGATTATGACTACAGTGACGAACAGCCCGTTTCTGGAAACTATTACCCGGTTAATAACCGAATTGCCATTCGAGACGATGACCAAAAAATCGAACTTGCCATTATAACAGACCGCTCTCAAGGTGGTTCAAGTCTCAACGATGGGGAAGTGGAGCTTATGGTACACAGGGCTTGCCAACACGATGATGGTAGAGGTGTTGGTGAGAATCTAAACGAGCAAGAGTTCGGTCAAGGAATCAAAGTTAGAGGAAAACACTATTTAGTTGTTGGTCCCACATCTGGACAAGAGAAAAAATCACTGGCTGCTATTGAAAGAGAGATCGCTCAAAGAAAAACAGTAACACCTTGGTTCTTTGTTTCAAATAAGGACGCTACTGGGGCTCTTAACCAACTACAACACAGTGGTTTGAAGAGCGATTTGCCCGAGAATGTTCAGATTTTGACTTTGGAACCGTGGGATGACGATACTGTACTTTTACGACTTGAACATGTTTTGGAAAAAGGGGAAGATGATAACTTGTCGAAGGACGTAACAGTGGATTTGTCCGATTTGTTCACATTTTTCACCATTAATGAACTGCAAGAAACAACACTAGGGGCTAATATGCTTCTGGAGGAAAATGTGAGGATGCACTGGCCTGGAAGTAGTGACGATGGGAGTCAGAAAGTCAAGAACGTCACTGATTTGAAAGTGACTTTGTCACCGATGGAGATCAGAACATTTGTGGCGAAAATTACATACAATCCATTGTAGTGTCATTCTGATAATAAATTTTTAATCCTTTATAACGTTTGACTTTTTATTGTCCCGTCACGAAATAAAGGCAATTACTTTGAGAAAAAATTGATCCTTATTCACTTAAAATCAAAGACTTCCTTTGTAAACGATAATTTAGTAAACAAACAAAATCTAGGACTAACATAAAAACGAAGAAATAAATAAAGATATTGAATGCAAATCTAGATAATCTTGAATAAAATTGAAAATTGAATTTCAAGTCCAATAACTATAAATAAAAATGTCACAAGTTAATATTATTGAGTAAAAATTAACTTTTTACTTAATTTTACTTAATGTACAATGAATAGATACAGAAAAAACATATTTAGATCTTAAACACCTTGAATCAATTACCTCGTTCCAGAACAAAACTGAGAAATTTGAAACAAAATTACGAGTAAGTTCATTTAAAAATTATTATTATTATTATTATTATTATTATTATTATTATTATTATTATTATTATTCTCAGTCCAATTATGTCAGTTAAATAAATGGAACAAAATCAGAGTTGGCTGCAATTTCCTGATAAGTTCGTTAAATGGAATGATTCGAACAAAATTACTCTAATGAATAGAGTTTCCGCTACCATTTTCTAAATGCAGTTCTAAATAGGATTCACAAATGATAAAAATAATACCATTTGTGTTTTACTTCCCCCAGTAAAATTACCAAAATTTAACTTAATGTGAAAATAAATGTAGTAAAATACCAATATCCTTAAGTTTTATTCATCGGTTTATTTATAGCTAACATCTCAATCCTACTATTTATTTCGACCCATCTTTAAAAATGTTTGTAATTTTGTGAGTTTATCAGTCAGAATTTCTTAGATTTAGTGAATTTCTGGCGTCTGGAGAGCTTCAACAGAGTCTGCACTCTTCTGCAACGAGTTGGTGAAGCACAATAACGTACTTTTAGTACTGAGATAAAGACAGATTTTTTGGTTTATGACTACTTTCAATATTTAGTTACAATTAATATTATTCTGTGATTTGCTTAAGATAGTGTTTTGAGGTTCGTAGTAATGTTTTACTTTTTTCGTCATTAAATTAATGTTTGACAATTTGACGTACCTTAAAATGTGTATACTTAGAATTTTAGAATTGATATATTCCCATGTCTTAATTAAAACATTGATGATGTGTCTTGGTGCTTACTCACTAGTTACTAGCTAGTTCTTAACGTCTTAACGCATTTGTCTGATCGATACACATTAAAATAAATACAATAACTACAGAAGAAAAAATAAGGAATGCCATTTTTTCAAAAATTGAGAACTACTATTGACTGCAGTGCATATTTAAAAAAAAACTGAGAAAATCAGATATGTTTCATTTTTCGTTTTCATTTTTTGTCGTTACGATCCTCTAGATGACAGAAAGATCAGGTTCAAGATCATATTATCTAGAGGATCCTGTATGACACTGTCAAAAACTGAAACTGAAAACATAAACTACTAAAAATAAAATAAAAAATAAACTGTAGGGCTTGTTTTTCTTAGAATGTACAAAATATAACAGGCCTTGTAATTTTCTTGTACTCTTTACACGATTTAAGATAAATACTGACGCCTTAATAACAACAAACGGTAAAGACCCTTCACGTATTTTATTTTCCTCCGACTCTATCCCAGTCAGAAGGAGCTCAAAAAAACTGTCCAAGTTAAAACACGCAGATCAGAACAGAAAAAATCCAAATCAAGACAAAATCTAATCACAATCATTCTGATAAAATCCCGACTCCTGTTACCAAGTCTCACTCCACTCCACCACAATGTACAGTTTACTTGTGCTTTTGAGTACCACCTTAGTACTCACACACTCGCAAAATTGTGGTTACAACGTAAGTACCAACAATCCCGCCACAAAAAACTAACAAACGCAGTCTTGCCCACAATGGGACCCTAACGCCCTCAACGTCCACCTAGTACCCCACTCACACGACGACCTCGGTTGGCTCAAAACCGTCGACAAGTACTACTTCCAAGACGTCCAAAACGTGATCGGTTCAGTAATCGGTGCTTTGAAGCAAAACCCAGATCGTAAATTCATACAAGTTGAAACCGCCTTTTTCAAAAAATGGTGGGACCACCAAAACGATTTAGTCAAACGGGATGTAATCAAACTGGTCAATAACGGACAACTTGAGATAAGCAATGGTGGTTGGAGCATGAATGATGAAGCTACAGTTAACTACCAGTCGACAATTGACCAGTATACCCTTGGTCTAAGGTATTTAGAAGATACTTTAGGCCCTTGTGCAAGACCTAAATCGGCCTGGGCCATTGATACGTTCGGTCATAGTAGAGAACAAGCCTCCATTGTGGCACAATTGGGTTTTGATAGCACTTTCTTCATGAGATTGGATTACAGAGACCGGGAGAAGAGACTCAAGGAGAAAACGGCCGATTTTTTGTGGCAGGGAAGCCAGAATTTGAACAATTCCAACATTTTCACGTCAGTTTTCTACAGAGGAACGTACAGTTACCCTGATGGTTTTTGCTTCGATATAGTTTGTAACGACGAACCTATTATAGATGATGCCAATAGTCCTGATTACAACTACGAGAAAAAAGTAAGTGAGGCCTGGCACTGGCCCGATTTAAAGCCAATTGATTCCAGGTGGACGATTTTGCCGATTTTGTAAGGGGACAGGCTGATAAGTACCCCACTAACAACATTTTTGTGGCAATGGGGGACGATGTGCGCTACCCAGCCGCCTGGACAAATTTTCTCAACATTGATAGACTCATCAAGTAATCCAAATCGCAATAACCAAAAAAAAAATAGCCAGAAGTTTGTTTCTTTCAGAGGTTTTGAGCTTTTCCCCCGAAATTACACCAACAAACCGATCAAACTACTCTACTCCAGTCCAGCGTGTTACACCAAAGCGGTCAACGACTACGTTACGGCAAATAATTACAAATTGGACGTCAAAACTGATGATTTTCTTCCATACGCCACTGATGGTTACGGCTACTGGAGCGGTTTTTACGTCTCTAGACCAGCAACCAAGCGATTTGAGCGAATTGGTAATAACTTTCTTCAAATTGCCAAACAAATAGCAGCTGTCAGTAACCAACCGTACGAAAATAAAATCACACCACTGAAAGAGGCAATGGGTGTGATACAGCACCATGACGCTATCACTGGTACTGAAAAACAGGACGTCCTGAAAGACTACCATCGGATGCTTTATTCGGCCATTGAGGAAGCGAACGAGCTTGTGGACCCACTTTTGTCGTAAGTGGTGCATTGGGAACCACGTTTTTTGATTAGTTGTTTTCAGTACCATAATAAGTGGTACCGATGATCATTTTCAATTCAAAACTTGTCTGATGTCTAACATAAGTTCGTGTAGTCCCTCGCGCTCAAATAAATTTACTGTGGCCGTTTACAACCCCTTAAGTCGGGTCGTTTCAAGCCCAGTTGAAATACCAGTGAGCGCCAAAGCTTGGTCAATTGTAGACCCTGATGGTAATCACTCCAAGACAATTTCACTCATTTTTCTAATCAAAATTTGTAGGAAACGAAGTTGAAAATCAAGTCGAATCAACAATCATCGACTTCAATTACGTCAACAACGTGCCAACTTCGCCCTACACTTGTTATTTCATTGCGAAAGACTTGCCCCCTTTGGGTTACAAAATTTTCACTTTTACTAAAGTGGAATCAAGACGAAGCGAGCTAACTTTTGGTAGCAGTAACACTAGTTTTGAAATTGACGAAGATTCAGGTCTTATTAAGTCAATTACCATGAATGGGGTCACAATGGACGTGTCTCAAGACCTCTACTACTACAAAAGTGGCAGTTATTCGGGTGCTTACATTTTTGTTCCTTTGGTTAACAAAAAATTTCGAGTGGCCGAAGGTAAAGTCAAAACAACACCCATTTCAGGGAGTGTGTACCAAGGGGTGGTGCAAGAGTTTGCCCCATGGGCTAAACAAATCGTCAAGGTCTACCATGGGGATGATAGTCATATTGAGATTGAATGGATTGTTGGACCAATTGATTTAGTTTCGTAAGAATTGGTTTTTTTGGCAATTGCTTGGTTCTAGGAAGTTTGTAGGAAAAATGTTGGCAAAGAAGTAGTTTCCGTTTTTACAACATCTCTCAAAACTGAAGGTAATTTTTACACGGACTCCAACGGACGAGAAATGTTGAAACGTACCAGAAACTACCGACCAACTTTTGATTACACCAACGAAGAGCCGATTGCTGGCAATTACCACCCGATCACGTCACGAATTGTCCTCAAAGACGAGGAAAAGGCACTAGAACTTGCAGTATTGAATGACAGGGCTCAAGGTGGTACCAGCCTCAAAGATGGACAAGTTGAGATTATGGTACTATTTTTCATTTAAACTCATTTTGGTTCATTTGTCCATTCTAGATCCAGAGAAATTGTCCACATAACGATTTTGGCAGAGTTGGTGATAGTATCAACGACCAAGAATACGGACAAGGAGTGATAACCAGAGGGAGACATTATATAGTTTTAGGCCCAACTTCTGGGAACGGTACCACAATTACCCCAGTCAAAAATTTAAAATTGATTTGTGCTTCCACCAGGAGTGAAAAGTTTGGCAGCAATTCAAAGAGACGTAGCCCAAAGAAAATTATTACCACCATGGGCGTTCGTCACAAACCAAGAAGTGTCCCAACGTCTCAAGAACACACAATTTAGCAGTCTTAAGGTACCACTCAGTGAAAATGTGCAAATTTTGACTTTGGAACCGTGGAACAATAGTACGATTCTTCTGCGTTTGGAACACATTTTAGAGAGAAATGAAGACGAGAATCTATCGCAGGAAGTGACCGTGGATTTATCGGTTAGTACTTTTGTACCTTACTTGAGTTAAATTCTAGTTTCAGGATTTGTTTACTACGTTCACGATCACAAAACTGGTTGAAATGACTTTGGGGGGCAACATTCCGTTGGAAGAAAGTGTTAGATTAAAATGGCCAGGTCTGGAAAACGTCCAATCGAAGAAACTAGACGGTTTTAAAGTGACTCTAGCACCGATGCAAATTCGCACATTTGTAGCCACTGTTGTTTATTAAATTATCTAACTTTTGTTTGCAAATAAAGATAAGATTCTAAAATAGTTGTATTTTTTTCGGTAATTGTCCCTTGGTTGTTACCCACCGCAACTAGATAAAACCTCAAGTACCATCAAGTGTTGATAAACAAAACTTTTGTTTTACTAAGTGGCAAAAAAACATTCTGTTCGCACACTTGGAACAGACATGTTACTAAAACTTCTATTTTTGGTACTCTTGGGCCAAATTAGGGCAAAGCCGGTCGAAGACGAGCCAGTTTGTGGATATGAGGTACGTTTGGTTTTCTGCTTAATCAAAAAATAACACAAATCAAAGGCTTGCCCTGCGACCAACTTCTCCACACTCAACGTCCACCTCATCCCTCACTCCCATGACGACGTCGGTTGGCTCAAAACCATGGACCAGTACTACTTCCAAGACGTCCAGAACGTGATCAGTACCGTAATCCCAGCTTTGAAGCAAAACCCTGACCGTCGTTTCGTCCAAGTCGAAACAGCGTTTTTCAAAAAATGGTGGGAGCAGCAAAAGGACTCAACCAAGCAGGATGTTATCAAACTGGTCAATAACGGGCAGTTCGAGATAATTAACGGCGCCTGGAGCATGAACGATGAGGCAAATGTTCATTATCAATTCACAATCGATCAGTACACTTTAGGCTTGAGATACCTCGAAGATAGACTGGGGAAGTGTTCCAGGCCCAAAGTTTGCTGGCAAATTGATCCTTTCGGACACAGCAGAGAACAAGCCTCGATTTCGGCCCAGCTGGGCTTTGATAGCGTTTTTTTCGCACGGTTGGATTACAGAGACCGGATTAATCGACTAGGGACCAAGACCGGCGATTTGATTTGGAGAGGGAGCAGCAATTTGGGCAACAGTTCGGATATTTTCACCTCAGTGATGTATAACCACTATAGCGCACCTGCCGGTTTTTGTTTCGATATTGTTTGTAATGACGAACCGATTATAGACGATGAGGAAAGTCCTGACTACAATTGGAAGAGTCGAGTCGAAGCTTTTGCCAATTTTGTTCGGGAACAAGCGTCCAAATACCCAACCAATAATATTTTGGTACCTATGGGAGACGATTTCAGGTACCAAGCCGCCTTGAACGCCTATATTAATACGGATAGACTGATCAAAGGTTTTGAGCTGTTTCCCCAAACTTTTGAGGGCAAACCCATCAAGCTACTGTACTCAACACCAACGTGTTACACTAAAGCCGTCAATGACTTCGTCAATTCAAATGATTACAAACTGCAAATCAAGAGTGATGATTTTTTCCCCTATGCTGATGGGGTTGCAAGTTTAGTAGTTGGGTACATTACATCAAGGCCGGCCTCGAAACGTTTCGTCCGGGAAGCAAACACCATGCTTCAGGTATAAAATAGAATAGAATAAAATATACCTTATTCATGGTGAATTCATTTTGATCTAGTTATCTATGACAGTTACGTTAACTCCATGTCCATGACGGAAATAGGTTTCTAACATAACTTTTTTGTTCTTCTGTGAAAATTTGCGACATATTGACAGATCAAGCGATGTTTAAGTTATTTACGCCATATATTTCACTGTTAATTCAAATGTCATGGATAACTAGATCAAAATTTAAAAAAATCGCATAGTACTAATAGTATCATACACACGTCACAAAATTAACTTAGGTTTAGATAGGTATTACATAGACAAAATATGACCAAAATCCTTCTGAAGATATTCCCCAATCGAATAGAAAAATTTTGGAAATTAAAATAGTTTTTAAAACATTTTGTGGTACACATTTTTAAAAATTCTACAGTAAATACATGTTTTTCCATAGCTTGTCAAAGTGTTTGTGTCAATTTAGTAATGAATCGATGTAAATTCCAAGAAATTTTGTGTGTTCAGCTATTAAAAGCGACAACAAAGGTCCAAGAATAGACCCCTGCGGAACACCATGTTTAGGTTTCTCTTCTTTTGACACGGTACCATTAATGCATACTTTTTTATACCTCTGTGAAGATCAAAATTGATTAATGATAAACTTTGTAAACTGAACTTATACTATCTTAATTTGTTAATTAATTTTTCATGTAAGACTGTGTCAAAACCTGTAATCAGGTCTGAAAAAATTGTTAAGTAGTATTTGTTTTCGGAATAATATTATTAATAAGATTTAAAGCTGCCTGTGTGGTTGACATATGTTTTCTGAACACGTTTTGGTTTTCGTAATGTATTTTGTTCAATATGTTGCAACAACAGTTTTTCCAAAATTTTGGATATTATCGGTAGTAATTATATTGGTCAAAAATTGTTTATAAATAGGCAATTAAAAAAAAGTTAAAGGCACCAGAAAAAAATTTTTCAAGACTACAAAAGGTAAATAATTTAGTTAATAGTACTAAAAGGATTTCTTTAACAGTTTTTATGACTTTGATAGTTAATCCAAAAATGTCTCGAGATTTACTATTTTTGAGCCAATTAAAGCAGTTCCTTAGATCATTAAAAAACAATCTACAAAAAATGAAGCTTGACCGACATGTGTTTTTTCTTAATAGATAGATAGAATCTGTAGGATTCGGAGCTAAATTTATATAAAAAAATTCATCAGGCGTCGATTGAGGAATATGCTTTTTTGGCTTACATCTATGGTCATTAATAAATTTCCACATTGCTTTGAAAGAATAATTTTTTTTAATTTTCTGTTCGTAGATAACCTTCCTGTTCTTACAACTAACATCAATTTTTAATTGTTTCAACTGTAAAGTTTAGAATCTGTTATGTTATAAGACATATAAGTGTAGTTAGTTTGAAAGTATGGGTACTACCCAATTTTTTTCTTTTTTTTTTTTTTTCACTGTATTTTTTTAACCAGGTGGCGAAACAACTAGCAGCTGTCGCAAACTTACCCTACGAAAACGAAAACATCAACTCGCTCAAAGAAGCAATGGGTGTTTTGCAACACCATGATGCTATAACTGGTACTGAACTAATCGACGTGACCCATGACTACCACCGAATCCTTCACAAAGGGATTAGTGACGCTGTTAATGCCATCAACCCCATTTTATCGTAATAGAACTAATTTTGCGTTTTCATGAATCAATTCCAATTTTTAGAAATATAATAAGCGGTTCTGATTCCCTAAAATTGGAATCATGTCTTTTGGCTAACGTTAGTGTCTGTCTCCAAGCAAAAGCAGATCAGTTTACTCTAACAGTCTACAATCCTTTGAGTCGAGTTGTTTCAAGTCCAATCAGCATTCCAGTGGAGACAGAGAATTGGAAAATTGTAGACTCCAATGGTGACGAAGTTGTGTACCAGGTGGTACCTTCAATCACCGATTTTAGCACCCTGGTGGATGAAACAACCTCGCCCAACTCTCTCGATTTTATCGCAAGAGATATTCCAGCTCTAGGATACAAAGTCTATAGTTTCACAAAAGTGGCCACAAAGCCCACAAAAAGAATTACTGTAGGTGCCGATGGTACCAGCTTCGAAATAGACGAAGTCTCTGGTCTTTTAACATCAGTGACCATGAATGGAGTCACTCTTAACGTAACGCAAGATTTTCTCGTTTATAAAAGTGGTGGGCGGTCACAAGCTTACGTTTTTGACCCGGATGGTGACCCACAAAGAGTTGCCTCAACTGTCACAGTCAAGAAAATCGAAGGAGATGTCTATTACGGAGTAGTACAAGAATTTAGCGATTGGGCGAAACAAATAATCAAAGTCTATAAAGATGATAGTAGTTACATTGAGTTTGATTGGGTCATTGGACCTCTAAACATCGAGTAAGTTAAAGTAGTACCGTTCTGTTAATTTTCCAAAATTTGCAGCGATGGTGGCAAAGAAGTCATCTCGCAATTTTCGACACCTTTGCAAACCGAAGGTGTTTTTTACACCGACTCCAATGGTCGCGAAATATTAAAAAGGGTACGCAACCAACGTCCAGATTACGACTACACTGACGAACAACCCGTTGCTGGAAATTACTACCCAGTGACTTCGAAAATTTTGATTCGGGACGAAAATCTGGGTGTGGAGATGGCAATTTTGAATGATCGGGCCCAAGGTGGGTCAAGTGTAAAAGATGGGCAAGTGGAACTGATGGTACATCGAAGAATTAGGTCAGGTGATGATTTCGGCTTGGATGAGATAGAGTATGGGCATGGGATTGTCGTACGAGGGAAACATTTCCTAGTTTTGGGACCAGTTTCGGGCAATGGTACTACTACCATGGTTTAAGACTCTTCTATTTGGGCAAATTTCAGGTGAAAAGTCTTTGGCTGCGATTGAACGTGATGTCGCCCAAAGGAAATTGTTACCACCTTGGGTGTTTATCACCAATCAAGATGTGAGCGGTTCCAAAAATTTAGAATATAGTAGTTTGAAGAGACCATTGCCTGATAATGTCCAGTTGTTAACGCTTGAACCCTGGTCTGATGGTACTCTTCTCGTGCGTTTGGAGCACGTTTTGGAGAAAAATGAGGATGAGAATTTATCAAAAGAAGTCACAGTTGATCTTTCGGTACTTATGATTATAACTTTGACTGGTTTTACAATTGCAATTTTCAGGATTTGTTTGTGGCGTTCACTGTTCAAGAACTCAAAGAAACAACTCTAGCTGGTAACATCCCCATTGAAGAGAACGTCCGTCTGCACTGGCCTGGTAGTACCAACGAGGCCCCTCCACAAGCCCCTCGGGCCCCCACCGACTTGACCATCACCCTAGCCCCCATGCAAATCCGCACTTTCCTAGCCACAGTCACTTACAACAATCTGTAGTACCACAAGTTGAATAAATTGTTACGATTTAACGTTTCTGTTTCTCCCAGACAACTCACACGTCAATCAAACTAGACTTAAGCGATTTGGCATTTGACAAATAAAATTAACGTAGGATTAAGTGAACCCCCATAGCTCTAAGTAGATATAAGCAGAGGATGCCAGACCCTATTCGATGGTCCGGACACGATGGGAGATTGGGAAAACTTGCCTGTGGAGTTGTTGGCTCATTTGTACTCTTACCTGTCTAGAAGAGACCGACTCTCCTGCTCCCTGGTCTGCGAGAACTGGAAAAGTGGTCTCGATCATGTGATTTTGTGGAAGACTGTGATCGTCCATGTGGATTCGGACTTGATGGGTGCGTTTTACATTTTCCAACCCATTTAATTTGGCGATTTTAGAACCCAGTACCGTGATTTTGTTAAGGGATTATTGTAAATATATCAAAAATCTGGAGTTTGGGTGGGCCGTCCCTCACAGAAACAACAAATGGGCACAAGTTAGGTATAAGGAACTGACCAAGAGAGCTGTGCGGTTTTTTCTCGTTTTGTACGACAACTACATCCAAATCCACAGTTTGAGGATTTTTAACTGGTTCGACTTTATGTCCTTCCAAAAAGTTACGTACCATTTATCGAGATTCCTCAAGTACGTAATAATTTTTCTCGTTCTATAGTATTTCGAAAAAAACGTTTTAGAAACCAAGTGAGTCTCAAAAAAATCATCTTTGACAATATCAACATGCACAGTGCGAACTACATGAAAGTACTAACTTCTTGTTTGGGCTCTAGAGGCACTATAACGCACTTAGACATCCGCAGTTGTTACTACTGCCAGTCTTCATTCGATGCGATCTATTTCAGAAGTTGTATCGAACAACTCACTTACCTGAAAAGCTTCAAACTTGATTATTTCATCCTGTCGTGCAGATTAATTGACTCGATTTTGACCAGTAAGAACAGATCTTTGGAACATTTGGAAATTGTTTTGAAAGAAACATCATGGCATGACCACGTTATAGACGATGAACAGTGGTGTCTACTGTGCAGTGCATGCCCCAATCTCAAGGTCACTCTAATCATTCGTAAGTCATCGGCACGAACACAAAATTTTGTGTTCTTTTTAATAGAATTACTAAAGCTAAAACTTTGGTGAAAAAGAAATTCACCTGCATGGTAAAGTAACGTCAGGTCAAAAAGAAAAAAAGAACTCACCAGTATGGTCACAATTTTTTAATGTTTTTCATACAGAAATATAAAAAAATTACGGTTATCTGGTCATATTAAAGTTTTGTACATAAACACAAAGTTATGGTGAAAAGTGAACTAAAAATAATAATTTTTGTGAAAAAAAAACGTCTGAAAATGTTTTCCAGTTCCTTCATCAAATTTGCTATAACCAGATGGCCTTAATTGAACTTTTTCTGTTTCATTAATAACTATTTTATATATTCGTAATTTTTTTATTAAAATTGGACAATACGTCAGTTTATTATTTTTTTGCAAATACAAACATTAGAGAAATTATAAAAAATATTCGTCAAAAAGCAATTCGGTCCAAAAAAACATGCCAGTGAAAAAAAATATCAAAGCCCAATGAATTTTTCGGTAACCTTTCGAAATTTTATAATATACTTTTTAGGCCTTAAATTCTCTTAAAAAAGAAATAATAAAACCTCTATATTTTGCCTGAAAATTCGTCGTTGTATTTTAAATATTATGGGTAAAAATAAACAAAAAAAATCAATTTTCAAAGTTTATAAGTGTTTTATTTCGACTAAATCTTTGCTTAAATTACCGTTTCCAAGTAGAATTAAGCGACTGCTTTGTTTTCTGTTAATATTAGAAAAATTCCTCGAAATATTTTGAGGAAGCGATTGCCGGTAAATTATTTTTTTTTGCAATCAATGGATCTTTCAATAAGCCTTGCTCCACAAAAATAAAAAAAAATTCTACGGATTATTCGCCAAAAAACTTACCCAGTCTAAAAAACAAGCTATAATGACAATATATTTTAAGAAAACCAAAATTATTACATTTCAAATAAATCATTGTCAATTCAAAATTTTTGCTGCCATTGGCTCTTTGAAGAAGGATTGTTTTTTTCAAACATCGGAAAAATTGTAAAAATGGTTCGCCAGAAAATAATTCGTCAAAAAAGCAGCCAATAAGATTATATAAAAAGTTTTGCAAAAACGTAATTTTCCCAAAGACAATTTGTCAAAAATAATTAAGTCAGGTGAAGAAGAAATAATAAAATCTCGAAACGTTGTTAGAAAATGCGTCGTTGTTTTTTTAAATATCCAATCCCTATTTTCGATTTTAAAATTATTAAATAATAAAAAATGAAAAAGCAAAACGAGTTTGTTATAAACAGTGTTTTTTTGTCTGTTAGAAACTACGGTTACTTTTATGGTGAGTTCTGTTAAAATTTAGACTTTTGTAGATACTGATATGCATTCCTGTCTTTGAACGCGTTATGTCGAATAATGTCTAAAGATAATAAGTATTAGACTTATTTATAAAGAAGATTGAAAACAAGCATAATATTATAGGTAAAAATAAACCAAAAATTTAAAAAAATTTAAGGCTTAGAACAGTGTTTTTTTATCGAGTAAACCTCTGCTTAAATTAGTTTCCAAGCAGAATTAACCGACTGCTTTGTTTTCTGCTAAAATTAGAAAAAATGTAGAAATGATTCAGCAAAACATTTTAAGAAAGTGATTGCTAGTTGATTTTTTTTTAATTAAAAAACCTTTCATTAAGCCTTTCTCCCACAAAGTTTAAAAAAATTCTACGAATTATTCGCCAAAAAATTACCCAGTCCAGAAAACAAGCCAAAGACGATTTATTTTAAAAAAACCGAAATTATTCCAAAAAAAAAGCATTGTCGATTCAAAATCTCTTTGCAATCATAGCTTTGTTGCCTTCAAACATCGGAAACATTGCAAAATAGTTCCCCAAAAAATAATTCGACTAACAAGCAGGCAATGAGATTAAATAAAAAGTATTGTATAAGCTTTGTTTTTTTAAAAATAATTTGTCAAAAAATATTGTAATGGGTGTCTTTAAATTCTTTTTATTTTTTCGATTCTTTAAAACCTAAAAATGACCCGAGTGAGACACGCCATTTATACAAATAAATTTATTTGAGCGTAGGACCCTCGGCAATGTTGAAAAAAAAGTACTTCTTCCAGGAAATGTGTACCATTACGGTGAATTGCGCCTCTACCTCAAACAATCGATCCCGATCGTGTCCCTCTCTATTATTCTACCACGAGTTATGGACAGAGGAGGCAGATGGAATTTCGGAAAAACGCTAAATTTACTAGTGAGCAACTACCACCGAACTCTTGGTACGACCACACCCAGACTTAACCAAATACTTAATCAAATTTTGCCCAGAAACCATCGATTTGCATATCAAAAACGATGGAGAAGTTGTAGACGACGTCCTTCTGCGACTGATCCACCGCTGTTCAAAATTGAAAAGTTTCCTCTTTAACGGCTACTTGGAAAACCCCCAACTTCTCAAAAGCTCGTTCAGCGATATCACCTTCTTCTGCATGACCCCGAACTCCCTCCCCGACAAACACCTCGTTTTCAACAAAGTCATTCGAGACGATGTCACTGAACTGAGACACAAACGGGTGCAGTTCACCCTAATCAAGCGTAGCCCTAAGTCAATTTGTTCGCTACTTGTCTTAAATTAAAGTGAAGCCCAAATTTTTTATTTAAGTCGGACCTGTACAGCTTTTACAATGCATATTCAAGGCCCCCCTTGAGGTGAAGCCCGAACTACAAAACTGGCACACGTAGGGGCGTTCGCCGGTGTGCCCCCTCAAGTGAATACGTAAGGGGGCCCCCTGACTGAAGCATTTCCCGCAGTATTCACACGAGTAGGGCTTTTCCCCACTGTGTACCCTCTCATGCATCACCAAATAATCCTTCTTGGTGAAACTTTTAGCACAGTAGCTGCAAGTGTAAGGTTTGACGCCTGTGTGGACTCTGTAGTGAACTCTAAGTTTGTTTTTCTGGGCGAAACCTTTGCCACATAAGTCACACAAGTGTTTTTTCTCATGTGGAAGCTTCACTTCGACGTGTTTGTCTTGGAAATGCTTCTGGAGTGTCTCAACTTTGCTGAAAACTTTGCTACAGACGCTACATTGATTGGGGAGGAGGCGGCCTTCAATTCCAACTCGATGGCACCTCACTTGGTGTGTTAGGAGGTACCTGGAGTAGGCAAAATCCTTGTTGCACACAATACAAATAAAGGGACGCAACCCCAAGTGCTCATTATTGTGTTCTTTGTACAAAACCACATCGTTAAAACCTTTACCACACGTAGTACAAACGTAGTAAAATTTCCTCAAGTGGACGTAGTTTATATGAATCAAAAGACTCTTGCGTTTGGCTGTCTTGTACGTACATTGAGGACACCTGAAGAGCTTGTCCTTGCTATGTATGACCATGTGGGTGCCATAACTGTACGCTTTAGTGAATCTCTGTTGGCAAATTGTACACTCGAAAAATTCCTCGTGTCCTTTGACATGTTTCTCGATTTCTTCGCGTTCTTGGTACTCGGCTGAGCAAGTGTTGCAAATGTAGATTTCCTGTATTTCGTCGAATTTGTAAGTGTGTTTTTCGAACGAGTCGTCAGTGGTGTGTGTTTTGCGATGCTTGCGCAACAGGAGGATTGTTTTGAACTCTTGGGAGCATTTGTTGCAAGACCAGGTTTTGTTGGAATTATATGAGCGCTTGCGACGAGTGCAAGTCTCGTCTTCGCTTAGGTCGCTAGGGGTATAGGTGGTGTCGATGGTTTTGCGTTTGCGGCGTAAGCGTCTGAAAGAGAAATGGGTTATTTAGGGCGAAAAAGCTATTTTAATATGCTTGCCGTCAGGCTATTTAAATGTCAGTTATTACAGAAAATCGCTTATTTTACAAATGCTACCAAAAATTTGAGAACAGTGGATGCAATAGAGTGGCCGTTCTAGTGTGTTGACTTTAATAAAACTGTAATTAATAAAAAAGACACAACAACACTAACAAACAAACAATAACATCAAAATAATTAACTTAATTAATTAAGTTTGTTTCCTTTATTTTCATAATAATCTTCAATATCTTGCTGCAATATTTCAAGCTACAAATATGTAACACATTTGCCATTTTTTTTTAATAAAATTTGTCATCTTATTAATTTCGTTTTATTAATATCAGAGTTCTTATATTTTTCCCTTCAAACACTCAGAGAAAGATCTTCCTCCAACATGATTCGTTAGTTACGACAAAAACGATTTTTTCAACATATTGTAATGATCTCCAGTGGCGCCTCGTAGGTTCAATACAAATTGAAGAACTACTAAGTTCACAAAACAAGTTTTACTTTTGAGTTATAATGGCATATAGTCACATAGTTTTCTACTGAAACGTATAAACACGAACCTATGTTAAATCAAAGTTTTGGTATAAAAGTATCTAAAAATCACCTAACTATAGTCAAAATAATCTTTTCAATATTTCCATTTTGTCTTTTAGACACAAAAAAACACTTCTTACGCATAAAATCGCAGAAGTAGATCCAAAATATGAAAACTGAAAATGACATTGTCTTGACCTATTGTTTTTCAAGCAACAATTTTTGTAAAATTTTGTCACAAAAAGACTAAATTAGATCGAAATTGACGTTCAAAAGATTAAATTAAAAATTACAGGATTTTGAACTAAAGATTAGTTACTTATTTTGCAAGATTTCTGTTTACCATAGGGACCAAAAATTACGTTATTTGGATTATTTCTTTGATATAAATTCGTTTTAAAAAAGAGAAACAATTTTTTGCAAATATTACCTCAAAAATCTTTAAGCGCACGTAATTAATTTGAAATCATTATTTCTAATTTTTCCCAGTGCATAATAAAAATTATTAAATTAACAGCGAATAGTTCTCGGCAAATTTTGATCAAATAGACCGAAAAATTACCAGTTAAGGTCAAAAATAAACTTTATCTAAAGCAAGTTAATATATTTTTCAGTAAAAAATTAGATATCATTATTTCACAAAAATTTTCTAGAAAAGGATAAAAAAATCACGAAGGAAGGGTTGAAAACAAAGTATCACCTATATTCTAAATAATTATTTTCGCATTTTTCGTTATATTTAACTTTATTTTCAGAAAAAAAATATTTTTTTTGCAAATATTACCTTAAAAATCTTTAAGCGCACGTAATTAATTTGAAATCGTTATTTCTAATTTTTCCCAGTGCATAATAAAAATTATTAAATTAACAGCCAATAGTTCTCGCCAAATTTTAATCAAATAGACAGAAGAATTACCAGTTAAGGTCGAAAATAAACTTTATCAAAAGCAAGTTAATATATTTTTCAGTAAAAAATTAGTTATCAGTATTTCACATACATTTTCTAGAAAGAGATAAAAAATCATAAAGGGAGGGTTGAAAACATTTAACTTTATTTTAGAAAGAAGTTAAGTGATTTTGAAAAATCTTCCAAAATGAGCAAATGAGCTAGTAATGCTCTTCTGACATGTTTAAAATAATTTTTAGACTATAAATTTTGTTCTCGTAAACCGAAAGATTACAGATGGAGATCAAAAATTACGGTTCTTTTTACCTTTTTTGAGCATTTTACAAGATTTTTTTTACTAAAAACTTCCTTATTTTACTTAAGTCCTATAGAACTGACCAAAGAAATCATAAATCGAAAATCAAAATAATTTAATTTTTACGATTTGAGTAAAATTCCTCATATTTTTAGAGAGAATGTTAAAATTTTTGCAAAATTTCGTCAAACACTTAATATAATAACACTTAATTGACTTAATCACAAAATTACTTTTTTTCAAATTATCTATTTTTTTTAATGTTAACTTTATTAACATTGGGCATAAATGCAAACTAAAAATAATGTTCACTTAGTTTTTTGTTTTATTTTTTCAATTAAAAGTTGCAAAAGTCCACATTTAAGTAAATCAAATTTAATAAAAAAAAGAAAAAAAGCGACATAGTAACACGTACTTAAGCGACCTTGTATCCACCATGAATTTAAATAGCGTGACAGCAAGTACACTAACCTAGACAATCAAAGGGACGGCAACAAAAAAGCGCATTTTTAAGTAACCTTTAATTATAAAAATAACAAAACTTTTAACCAGAAAAAATGTAACCAAACAAGAATTTGCAAAAATAAGAAAAAACGATCAACGTCAAGCTGGATGGTTCTTCAAATGCAGGGTCAGCTGCGCCTTCGAACGAAACTTCTTGTCACACAGATGGCAGTTGTACGGTTTTTCTCCAGTATGTGACCTTTTGTGAGTAACTAGAGGAGTCCTCTGTGTAAATTTGCGACCGCAAAGGTCACATTCGTAACGCTTATCCCCTGTATGGATTCGCTCATGTTCCTCTAGTGTGGTCCTAAGTGCGAATCTTTTTCCACAAGTGTAACAAACAAAACGTTTTTCACCCGTATGTGTTTTCATGTGTCTTTTCAAATGATCATTTGTAGAAATGTGTTTTCCGCAGATATCACACAAAACCGGTAATTTGGGCTTCTTCTTAGGTGGTGCTTTGGAATAGGTGTGATCGTCACTAGAAACGTCAGAACTTGGAACGAAGTCACTGTCACTGGAATCACTTGACTTGCGTTCATTCTTGAATTTTCTCTTTCTCCTGTAAAATAAAATACATGAGTAAAAGGAATTTTGGTCCACAGGTCCCAAAGAACGTCTGAAAGAGAATTTGGTTATTTTAGGCAAACAATTTTATTTTTATCAAAGTTTATTTAACAAAATCATGTAACAAAATCAAGCCGGATGATTTTTCAAGTGGTGGGTCAACTGCCCTTTGGCCACGTATTTCTTGTCACACAGGTGACACTCGTAGGGTCTTTCGCCCGTGTGTAGCCTTTTGTGGACCACTAAAGGAGTCCTCTGTGTAAATTTTTTCCCACAAATATCACACTCATGTCGTCTATCTCCACTGTGAGCTCGCTCATGTATAACAAGATCGTCTTTAACGGCAAAACGTTTCCCGCATTTGGAACAAACGAACAGTTTTTCGCCCTTATGCCGACGTCTGATGTGTCGTTTCAGTTCGTAATTGGACGAGATGTGCGTTCCGCAAATATCGCACAGAACTGGTTTTTTGTTAGCTTTTTTCGTAAGTCGTGTGAATGTGTGATCGTCACCGGAATCTTCAGAACTGGGAACAAAGTCACTGTCTTGAAAGTCATTTTTGTAGACTGAGAAAGGGTATTTGCGTTTCTTGACCTGACCTGACCGTCTGGTTCTCCTGAAAAATAAAGTAAATTAGTAAAGTAAAATTTTAAACACTGGCTACCCAAAGACAAGACAACTGTCCAAATTGCAAAACATTTTCTGGTGAATTTGATTTGGAAATGACTTCATTTTGCGAAAAGTTTTGCATTATTACAAATTTTGAGCTTACATACCATCTTTAAACTTCGTTTCTTGTAAAAAAATTCTCAGAAACTTTAATAAACTAAAAAAATACAGTTTTCTTATAATGTGGTAAATTACTTATATTAGTGTATTAGCTGTTGCAAAACTATATAAAACGCCAACGTCGCATTTTCTCTCAAAATTAACTGCACTATAGAAAAGTAATACAAAATATAATTTATACTTTCGATGAGAGATCTAATCATTACCAACTATTTTACAATATTATCGATCTCATTTAAAAACATAATTCGGTAAAATGCGACGTTGGCGTTTTTATAGTTTTGAAAGAGCTAATAGTAGATGTCTCAAAATGCAAGATTTTTTTGCTTATTTAAGACATAATATTTTTGGGAAACGCAGTGTTTTTCGTTTAATTTCTCATATTTTTAAACAAGATACTCAAATTTTTGCAAAATTTCGTCAAAAATGTACTAAAGCAGATCGTTATAAACGTCCATTTAATCAGATTTTACCAGTTAAAAGTGATTCTTCTTGTTTAATGAGCGAATATTCTTATTAGAAATAAATTACGCAGTTTTAACCATTATCGGAAGATTTAGATAAAGAATTTTTTTACGCGACAATTACTGTTATATCTCTGCGGCTTATAATAATGGGTAACGCTTAACAAAGCTAGGCTTACAAAGATGAGAGTGGAGTTTAAATAATCGAGCTCTACCATGACATTTTTTTATCTGTTAGTTAATTTTCTGGCAACGTTTCAAGATTTCGTTATCTCTTATCTCTTCCTCAGCCCATAAATTCTCTTACACATAAATTAGAATTTACTTGAAGGACTTCGTAAAATGAAGGACAATTAAAGAAAATGTTTTATCTCAAGTACTACCAGCACTAAAAGAGACGAACATAAAATATTTGAAAAGTACTTATTTATTTCTAAAATGTTTACGATTTGTTTAAAAAGTCATTTTTTATAATTTGAACTTTTTGTCCAAATTAATCAATTGTGAAATGAATCAGAATTCGCTATTTATTCACACCCAAAACTATATTCTAGTTTTGTGGGAGTGGCCAGTACTGCGAAGCCGGTTTATCGCCTCATTTGTTCACCCAATACATCGTTTGACCAATAAAAATATACAAATTGCCTCCTCCTTCTTTATCTGTGGCGCAAAAAATTGCAACACGATTAAAAGGTGTTTGTGGTTGGACAGTGACGAGCCAATCTTTCCCAACAGACAAATCCAATTGCAAAGACTTGCCGCAAGAAATGGAACAATTTTTTTATTAGTCTCGGAATTAATTTGTAATCCTTTTCACTTTTTAAACGACAGCATACTGAAAGTTTATTGAATTCTGTTTGTTTAAAAATGATTTTTGGAGCAATGGAAATAATTTTTTCATCAAGAATATCGCAATTTCTTATCGATCCGTTTTCAAAATGTGCATTTAAATTGCTTTTTTTATGCTAAGCGACACCTAGGGTACGGTTTAGTTTAAACCAAGCTTCAGTGAATTTTAAGTTGCACTTATTTACACAAATACGACACGTTACAAGAAAACAAATTTTTTCAATATTCTTTTAGAAAAACTAAAGTTTGTAGCGTTAGAAGATGGTAGAAAAATTAATTTTCTGACATTATACAAAAGAAAGCACAAAATATGCCCAAGTTATAGTTTTTGAAAAAAAAAGACCTAAGAATTCAAATTCTCCAGAAAAATAAACGTTTGCAATCAAGTCCTTTGAGTTGCCTGCTCACCGACTAACAACTTTTTGGAAACAACTGAAAGAAAATTTGGTTGTTATTTTAGTTTTAAATAACTTTATTAAACAAAATCAAAAAAATAACAAAAAAATCAAGGCGGAAATTAATTCTTTAAAAGTATGTATCGACTGTGCATTGTAACGTATTTCTTGTCACACAGATGACACTTATAGGGTCTTTCGTCCGTACGTAACATTCTATGGACAACAAGAAAAGTGTGTAAACTTTTCCACATTAAGAACAAACGAACAGTTTCTCCACAAATATTCCACAAAACCGGTTTTTGCGCCTTCTTCATAGGTGTTAAATCAGAATCACTGTCTTCGGAACCACTTGACTGCAACTTTTGGGTTCTGTGACCTGACCTGACCTAGATAGCCCAGTCAAATTAGAAAAATCGGTGGAAAAAATTCCTAGAGAGGTAGAGTTTTCTCTAAAGCTTCCTTTACACTTTGGTGGACATATGTATATCAAAAGTCTCCGAGGATGGGGGGCGAGCTCGACGAGAGCGAGAGAGAGAGAGAGAGAAAGGGTTAAAACGCTTTATACACACTATTTCGATATAAATACTTATGATATACTAATGTTTAGTTATACAGTGTCATGTAGACACCAAACTTCAAAAGCTAGTAGCTCGCTTGAGGTTAGTCGTACAACAATAAGGCTAAGACCATTTTGTAGGAAATTTTATTTAATTTTGGTAAGAAGATAAAAATTGATAAAGTTACCATTTTCGAGATATAAGCAAAAAAACAAAAAAAACAGCTTTATCCGCCTCCCCCCCCCCCTCAAGCTCGGCTCGGTAACTCGGCCCCCACCTTCGGAGACTTTTGATATATGTCTAACCAAGTGTAAAGAAAGCTTTTAAAAACAATTCCAACTCTCTAGGCATTTTTTCCACCAATTTAATTATTTTTTGACTAGGCTAAAGAGTCAGACTTTTTCCTAAAAAATGCCAATGGACCGAAACATGTTCGATGCCAAAAAAACTGTAAAAATCGAAAAAAAAACCCAATCTCCGTTTCAAAATTTATTCACAAACAATAAACACACCAAACCCTAATCAAGCGGAATCCCCGAGCAAGTTTTCAAGTGAACCCCCAACAGTCCCTTGGCCACAAACCCCCTATTGCACAAATGACACACATATGGGCGTTCCCCCGAATGGTATCTTTGGTGAATGACCAGAGTGGACCTCTGCGAGAAGCATTTACCGCACGTACTACAAACGTACGGCTTTTCCCCACTGTGCACCCTTTCATGCAAGGTCAAGTTGCACTTTTTGGCAAAACTCTTCCCACAGACGGAGCACGTGTGCGGTTTATAACCCGTATGAATCCTGATGTGTTGCTTCAAGTGCTCCGAACTGGACAAACTCTTGCCGCACATTTCGCACAAAACGGTGTTCTCTCCAGTATGACCCCTTATATGCAACACTAGACTCTTCTTGTGGGCGAAGCGTTTGTGGCAAATGTCACACTCGTGTGTGGCTGGCGACCCCGACTGGACATCTGGATGCATTGTTTTTTTATGGGCGATCAAATACCTGGTGTAGGGAAAACTCTTGAAGCAAATCTCACACTCGAAGGGCATTGCTCCAGTATGGAAATTCTTATGTTCCTCGTACCACGTAGCTGAAGCAAAACCTCGATTGCAAATCTCGCAACGATACTTAAACTCATCTTCGTGCTTTTGCTTCAAATGCGGTCGCAAAGACTTCAAAAGTCTCGTGGTAAAGTTGCACATAACGCATCTGTAGATTTTGTCAGCAGAGTGCATGTTGTAGTTGTGGATGCACAACTGGTAGGCGTTTTTGAAAAACTTGTTGCACTCATCGCACGCAAAGTGTTTCTCCCCGTGTTGGTTTTCTACGTGTTTTTCGTAGCTCTTCAAGGAGGTGAAGTCGGTCAAACAGACCGGGCAGAGGAAATAGTCCCCACTGGAGTGGTCTCCTAGACCAAGGCTCTCTGTTTCGTTCTTGTGGAACTCGTAGTGTTCGATTAGGGATTGTTTGTCTTCCTTGACGTCGGAACAAATCATGCAAGCCCATTTGATACTGCGGTTTTCCGGAGTTGAGCGTTTTTTGACTTTGCGATTGCTTGGTTTGGAGTTGGTGTAAACGAAGGGGTTTTTGTAAAGGGTTGGTTTGGCTCGGGTTTTGGTTTGTTTTAAGCGGACTTGTTGCTTCACGGGGATTATGTCCACCTCGGGGAGTTTGCATTTTAGCATTTGCTCCAAATATTCTCTGAAAAAGAAAAAGGTTAGACAATGTTTAAGTAACTAAAAGAGGCTTGGAAGAGTGACAAAAATGAAACAAGAAAACGGATTTTACTTCAAATTCTTTATTTGGAACAAAATTTGGGAACGGATAGGTTATCCAATTTGCGTGTGTAGTCAATAAAGCTCCAGCATCTGTTTCCGGGCTTTTAAGTGTATTTTAAAGCAAAAAAGAAAGAACATACAACATTAGTTCAAAATAGAAAAAGAGACTATACTATTACAATAAAATCATACGCTCAAATACCACGAGATCTACTTCTAAATAGCAAAACCAAAAAGTTTAATAATACTTCACTGAATCTTAACGACATAATAAAAAATCCTTTAACTACTAGTAGCCACTTTAACACTTTTTTTTTATAAATTCTGTCAGCGACTCCCAAAATAACTTCTCATTCGTTCCAGATGTAAATATTACAAAAACTATTATAAACAGTATTACATAATAAAAAGAAATAAAAATGTCTCTTTTTACAACAGAACACACAAAATTTTTTAGAATTCACTAAATTGACGCAAACACATAGACATTTTAGCTGACAAACTGCTATCTATTGTACAATCTGAAAAAATATGTACCACAAAATGCTCTAAAACCAGCCTATTCCTTACTATTTCATTCCTATATCCAGTACTGTATGTAATCCTCTGAGGTTACAAAAGGTCTTCAGAGAGACTTTCTCGTTTGCAACGAAGCTATTAGTTATGCATTTTAGAGCCAATTATAAAAATTATTTCAAGGCTCTAAACATCCTCACAGTTCCTAGTGTATATATCCTTAAATGTTTCGAATACTTCCCAATCACAGAGACGAATATACGCTTCTGGGTTTTGAGCATCATTATTGTACAAGAAAAAAATCAGATTTCTGTAAATACTGTAAGGCTAACAAAAAACCGACATTAAACCAATTATATATTATATGTCCTTCTACTTACCTTTAAAAAATTTCCTTTACATATCATTATAAAACACTATTTAATTTCCAAAATTTTTTATTCGATTGAAGAATACCTTCAGAATAATTTTAGTAATATTTTGACTACGTAATACCTACCTAAAGTTAATTTTGTGACATGTGTAAGATAGTCTGTTAGTAGGTATTATTAAAACGAATAAAGTATATTCTATTCTAATGGTTTCCAACCTTTTTTACCTTGGAAATACCTTTTAAAATTGCTTTAAAAAAAAAAACAATAAAATTTGATAGGACATTTATTTTCCTTGTTGCACATTTTCAACAATTAAATGTTAATAAATACGAATTAGAAAACAAACAAATAACTTTTTTTTATTTTAAAATTAGAAACAGAGTGCATGCAGTAACCAAGAGATGTTCTTTAAACGGATGTGTTATATAGTTTTGACCATGGCACCATAGCATCACAGCACCATAAGAAAGTCAGGCGGTCTGGTGATTTAATTTATTTTGAAAAAATGTCACTAAATGTTAGCAAAAAATCAGATAACAGTTCTTGATGTAGATGTAGACACAAAAAGTGCTTACTTAAGACAGCAATTTCCAATTTTTAACTAGAAAGACACTTTACGAAGAAATAGAAAAAAGTGCCAATTTTATTTTTCTAAGGCTGAAGAAAAATTTTGAACTTCCTTCAACTTCAACTTCTTTTCAGTTCAAATTAATTACAGAAAACTGATAAAAAAATCTTTATAATATCGAATTATTTTATCCTTTATTGCGATCTGTTTTTATAGACACAAAGTTGTGATATCTATCCTCAGGTGCTTGATAATGAGGCGTTCAACAAACAGAAGTTACAAGAAAACATAACTACATTTTTAAAAGAGGACAGACAAAATAGATACAATAAAGAAACCAAGCAAAATTTGCTTCCCACTATAAATAAACTCTTCAATAAAAATCAGCCTAACTCCTACTTCTCTAAAATCCATCGTTGATATTTTATGGAATTTGCTTCTGAAGATCAACTTATGCTGTTCTCAAAAATGCCTCAGTTTACATAAATGCTACACAAAGACTGTACCCAGAAAACAAGTCTGTACACGACCATAACACAAGATCAAACTGCAACATTCGACAATAAAAACCAAAGTCAAATATTTTTAAGAACTCACTTGTATATAATAGTACCATACAACCATTTAGAATAAATTGCCGAGAAAAAAGAGTATAAAAATATAAAAGAAAAATTTTAAGACTTTTTTAGACAAATTTTTGTGTCAACACTTAAAATTGTAACTTACCTCACAGCAAGCCAGCGCTTTTTTCCGTGATGTTACAAGATCGAAAATAATTGAAATAAAAAACACGTTTCGTCAAATAATCTTTATTCAAAACGCACTACTTAGCTACCCCCACCCATACACACCTTTTGGTGCATATTAAGCGACCCTTTCGAAATGAACCCATTATTGCAAAACTGGCAAATGTAGGGCCTTTCGCCCGTATGCCCCCTCACATGAATCCTCAAAGGCGCCCCTTGGTTAAACCCCTTCCCGCAGAACTTGCACACGTAGGGCTTCTCCCCCGTATGTACCCTCTCATGCATGATCAAATAATCCCTCTTGATGAAACTTTTAGAACAGTAGGTGCAAGTATAAGGCTTGATCCCGGTATGGACGCGGTAGTGAATCCTCATCTTGTCCTTAGTTCCAAAACCCTTGCCACAGATATCACACAGATGGCGCTTGACTCTAGGTGCCCTCGAATTGGAGTGTCTCACAGTCAGGTGTTTCTCCAGAGTGTTGTCTTTGGCGAAAACTCTTAGACAGATGGGACACTGATTTTTGAGGAGTTGTCCGACGATTCCGACGGTGTGGTAGCGCATTTGGTGCAGTTGGAGGTATCGGGAGTAGACGAAGGACTTGGTGCAGACAACGCAAACGAAGGGTTTGACCCCCAAGTGCTCGTTTTCGTGTTCTTTGAACCTAACAGCGTCGTTAAAACCCTTCCCGCAAGTCTTGCAATGGTAGTAGAACTTGCGGTAGTGTGTCATGTTGATGTGAGTCAACAAGCAAGTCCTTCGACTCGTTGAATACGAGCAAAGACAACACTGGTACATCCCATCACCATTGTGCTGCTGCATGTGGCAGGAGAAGTTGTAAGCTTTGCTGAACCTCTCATTACACTCATCACACGAGTAAGTCTCAATGTGGTTCATGGTCACGTGTTTCTCTGCCTCTTTTTTGTCCTGGAACTCGGCCGAGCAAGTGTTACAAACGTACACCTCCTGGCTGGAGTCGTATTTGTAGGTTTCCAGCTCCTGGTCGTCGGATTTGTGCGTTTTTCGGTGCGTGATCAACGCTTTGCGCGTTGGGAGTTGGACTAGACATTTTTTGCACGTCCAAGTGCGCGCACGCCGGGTTTGAGTGGGTTTGTCGTCTGTGTCGGAAACATCCTTGGCTCGTTTGCGTTTGTTGGTGGGAGGTTTGGTGGAAGGGGGTTTGTAGTCGGAGTCGGAGTCGTCTGCGGGATTGGTGCGACGGCGTTTGCAGTTCTTGCGACGGACGTACCTGAAAAAAAGGATGTCAGTAAGGGGAATAAAATGAAAAGGCCTGGTACTACCTCTACAAAGCAGGAAAGTGTTTTTGTTCTAATATAAATTAGCTTCACATGCACTTACCTTACCAGAAAAGTCACAAACGTAATACTTCAGAATGCGTATTTATTGAAACAGTGAAGAACGGGGAAAAAATTGTGGAGGGTACAATTTATTTTTAAAAATAATTAAGTGATGTGTTGGTAGAAACAGGCATTTCGTGGTATTAATGTAAGTAAACATTTGCTTTACGCTTTACTTACGACTTTTCAAGAAATTGCTTAAATACACAAGAAAGTTACAAGGTTTTCCTATTTTTGAATCAGCTTAAGACTCTGAATAAGCTTAACGCTCTTTTCTGTAATAATAATAAAGATACGAATAAGCTTACAATTTAGCAAATTTCTATAAAAACACAGAACAATTTTTTTAAACACAGAGCGTCTCAATATTGTCGAATTCAGAGCCTTATAGAGAATCACGTCAGTTGTCCAAATATAAAAAAATTAAAGATTCGGGGATTACCCACAAAGATACACTGGTTGGAAGATCACTCTTTGATTTGCGTTTTATTCAAATAAAGGCAAAAAAATAATTGTTTATCGTTATTTATAGTGTAGTATGTATAGTGTAGTGTAGTCTCAAAAAATTGGAGTAAAAAAATCCTAAAGTTTTGTAATTTTACAAAAACTTAACATTTTTTTGCTCCAAAATAACGCTAACTTGTCGAGAAATTGTTTTACATTATCATTTTTCACACTGATATTTTTAGCCTGCATTTATTTATCTTTGTAAGGAAAACCCGAATTTTTATTTTATTGTTTGGACTACTTAACTGATTCTCTACAACGCCTACGCTCTGAACTCGAAATTCGCCAATTTTGAGACACCATGTATATTAAATATTTTTATATATTATTATTAAAATGTACACAATAACTCATAAGATCGTTGGTAGAAAAACTTTTGAGAAAACCTATAAAAAAAAACCATTTTTAACAGATGTATTAATTGGGAAAACTGGAAAATTAGCAACATCGTCAGTAATTGCATGTTCTCTCAGCAGCCTATTTGTCGTAGAAGTAACTTTAGGTAGTCACAATTGTAACCCCGGTAATTTTTTTCTGTTATCAGATCAATTTTTTACCTTTCTTGATATTTTAAGAAATATTAAAAAAACACTTTGAATAAGCTTGACTTATAAAATTTTTTTAAACCGACAGATTCTGTTTATTTCCGTCCATGAGATTTTATAAAATTGAACAGATAATATTTATCTAAAAATGTGCAGTCGCTTGGTCAATGAGAATGCCTCCGAATTTATATATAAATCATTTCATTTAAATCTTAATTCAATTAAAAATTTAATTAATTAATACGCATTTTTTAAAATAACCTGTAAAATCTGTTCCGTGAAAGTCTACATTCTCAAAAATGCTCGCAATCACATTATTTTCAAATTTTTCCTTTGGCAGCCTAAGAACTTTTAATGTTCAAAGAAAACTAGCCGCTGTAGCTGAGCATTTGAAGGTTTTTTTTTGTTTCACCTCTTTATAAGAAAAGGTATTAATAGATGAAAACAAAAAAGTTGGAGACAATTTTTATTGAAAAAAATTATATTAAAAAATGTTTCTTATTTATTTTTGTTCAAATGCTTATAACACACTATTTTGCTTATAAGTAAAATTATTTCATTATTTGATTTAAAATTCAGGACTGCAAAAGTAAATGCTTATTAGGAAATGTTTATTTTTATTATCATAACCCATTGATCAATATTTCCTTATCTAATTCAGTTAGCAATTCTTAAAATTTCTTGGACAAATCCTTTCTAACTATTTTTTCTATGAGAAAAGGTTTTCCTTCAGTGTTGTACTTATATGTAAGATGTTTTTCTTGAGAGCTTATCAGAGAGTATCACCTTCTATTTTCCAATACGAAAGAAAAAATTAGGAAGAAAAGTAGGTTACACCCCGAAGGAGAAAAATAAAATAGAAAATACTTTTTTTCCTTAAAAAAAAATAACGTCACGACATTAATTAAATATTTGAACGGTAGAAAACAATATTTTAAGATAAAGTCTTCTAAAGACAAGTTCAAATCCAATGAATCAAATGGTTTCTAAAACCCTCGAAAAGTTAACAAAAAAATCAGTACTTGAAAGTAGTAGAGAAGGTACCTGAAGTACTGATAACTAGGTAGGAAGCACTTTATATGTGGTGCATTTTTAAGACACTAACCATCACCTCAGAGCGAAAAAATTGCGATGGAAGTACTAGGAGTACAAGTTAACGCATTTAATAGAAATATTCAACTTTTGTCAACTAAATCTGGTGGTGCTGTAAACTTTAGACAATTTTTTGTTTGAATTAAGGTGGCGTTCGAGTTTTAGGAACAAGAAGAAAAAATGCAAGATTGTTCAAAGTTAATTTATTTTCAATTTTCTTCCACAACTTTTCGGTTCCGTTTTGGGCACCGGTTTCATTTCAGGATGATGCACTAGAACGTGCTTCTTGTACGACTTATACGTATGGTAAGCCTTGCCACAGCTATCACACATGTTGGTCTTCTCCCCCGTGTGCATCCTCATGTGCACTTTAAGATTGTAGCTATTTGCGATTTTTTTGTAGCAAACTGGGCACGAAACCGTCCGATCTTCGCCAATCTTGTGAATGGTACTCAAATGTCGCTTTAGACTTTTCTCAAATTTGAACACTTTGCCACACTCGCGACAAGGATACGTCATGTCATAGCCATAGAGTTCTTTGTGGTGGTTCAACTCCCGGTGAATTTTGAGGTAATTGGCCGTTTGGAATTTTTTGGGACAGTACTCGCAAGTGTACTTTTTGATCCCAGTGTGGATCTCCATATGTGTTTTGTATTTGGCTGAACCGAGGATTTTTTTCTCGCAGAGGTCACATTGATAAACAGTACGACCTTCATGGTGCTGGAGATGTCTCTTCATACTGGAGATTTTACAACTAACGTAGGAACACTCCGGACAGGAGTATTTTCCAGATCCTTCGTGTCCCTCCTTATGGACCACAAAATCCCATAAATCATTAAAACTCTCCTTGCATTGGTCGCACTGGTAGGGTTTTTTAACGTGATGCATTTTGTGCGTCTCTAGTTCTTCCTCTGAAGGGAAAGTGGCCAGGCATTGGTCGCAAGAATGGTAATGAGAGCGACTGTGATTGGCATAAGCGCGGTTATCCTTGCACAGAACACCACATTTAGCGCACAAAACCTTTGGAGAAACAACGTCTGGCATGTAGTAATGCATTTCATACATGTGGGTGTCTAGGTGGTTCCAAGTTACCAGAATACCACACTCTTGGCACACCACTCGCTCCCGTTTTTTGGTTTTTGGAACTTGGAAGGGTTTAACAGTTGGTTCTTCCTCCAAAACTGTGACAAGTTCGTTGCTTTGGTCGTCGTCATCCTCAATGTGTAATATTATAGTTTCTTGAGTATTGTTTAATTCGGACCTAAAATTGAACTATGTTAAGTTTTATTTTGGAAACATTTCACATTGGAACGTAAGAGGAATAAAATACACTGAGTACTTTTAATAATTTATTTATTATCAACGACCTTTTTACATGAAACAATACAAAGATAAAAATATGATAAACCTAAGGAGTTATACTGAAGGATAATTTCTTTAGAAAAAAACAAACCATACAAACATAAACGGGCTAATTCTTTCAAACGAGCGATCTTAGAAATCTCAGAAAATAAAAAAAGTCACTTAAATCAGAAATTCACCTCTGTTTATTTTTTGTTTCGATTAGTTTTCATTAAATTACCGCAGCACAGTTCTCTAAAAATGCAAGAATAGTTCTGAAAACAAACTACAAATGAAAAATCTGAAAACTTTGTAAAATCATCAAACATGCATTTTTTCTTTACCATTAGAATTTTCTTTTGGAATAATTTTTCGAGGTATATTGTATCTATCAATACACATTTTTTCCAAAAACGCGGCTAAATAGTAAAAAAAATCCCTTTTCATAAAAACAGTATATTCTATTGCTGAAAGAATTGAAGCTAGTTTTTTACAGTACTGAACCTAACTGCCCTTGCACTACTTCTATAGTTTTTAATAAACGGCAGCCAGATAAGGACACAAATACAGATATAATTTCATAGTATTGCATATATTTTAAAGAGTGATAAAAAACTCAAAAAAGTCAAAATTTGAGTATTTGAGTATTTAATTCGTAAATTTACATAGTTATTAGTAGTATTTGAGAAATTTTTATCTATTTTTAAAGTGGGGACACTCTTCCTGTGAGTGTTTTTGTTAATTTTGCCCAGTTTTTTTTAAAAAGTGTAATAGATTTTTAAAAACTAACCTCAGAGACCATATTTCTTTACTATTTTTGCTAATGGATTTCAAAGCTGAACCGTAAAGTTAAAAGTTAATTCACCCAAAAAAAAAAACTGTATCTTAGAAACTATAAATATTCGAATAAGGCCAACTGGGTTATGTCAACTTCCTTTAAGCTCTTCTATCGTCTCTTAAAATGTATGTATTCCTTTGAAATTCGCCTTGCAAGTTCTTTTTAAACTAGCCCAAGTTCAAAGAAACTGCATCGGTGCAAAATAATAGACAGAGAAGATGATGAAAAATAATTTTAAAGATGAAATAAGGATTTAAGTTTAAAAAAACATTGATAAATTTTTCGGCAACGTTTCGAGATTTTTATATCTCTTCTTCAGGCCTTAAGTTCTCTGAAAAATTAATTAGAAAGCAAATGAAATAAAAGTAGAATTCCTTAAAGTGCGCCCACA
The DNA here is from genome assembly GCF_031307605.1 of Tribolium castaneum. NCBI lineage: Eukaryota > Metazoa > Arthropoda > Insecta > Coleoptera > Tenebrionidae > Tribolium > Tribolium castaneum. Next base: position 4,582,937 of record NC_087394.1, read on the forward strand.
AAAAAATATCGAAGGGTAAACCGTACCCCAAATTTTGTACACCAGATTTTCTCAAATTTCCACTAATTCAATAATGATTTCCTCTAATTTTTTTAGATTTCCCATTATTTCCACTATTTTTTTTAACAAGATTTCCGCTGATTTCCTTAAGATTTCCTCAATTTTCAAAATTTTCACAAATTTTTTAAAAAGATTTCCCTTGATTTCCTCAATTTTGTACACCGATTTCCCTGCAGCTTACCCCTCGATCAAATATTAATGTTTAAGAAAGACCTAAAGAAAAGACAATAAAATCTCAAAACCTCGTGTAGAAAAATTCAAAATTATTTTTTTATAAAATAAAAAAATGGGAGAACAAAACACTTTTGTTCATAAAAATTAAGATATTTACCTATAAAGTTATCTATAAAACATCATAAGAAAACTAAGAAGATTTAAAACAGCAAAATATCAGTTCGAAGAAAAATTCCTAAAAGCAAAATGTACCCCAAGATTTTGAAAAACTTTTTATACAGAACATGGAGAAAAATTTGAACGCCTCCTGTAGATGATTGAAAATGTCAAATGTTAATTCAAAATAAATATTCAAGTTTATTTAGAGCATTTCTTACAGCATTAGAATATATTATAAAAAATAATCGACACTCAAAAAAGCTAAAGATACGACAAAATACTCATTCAAATTTTTTGGGAGTAGTTAGGATTTTAAAATGATTATACCAAAAAGTGCACCCAAGTCAATAAAAACTGACCTGTTCGAAGTTTTCAAATTTTTCTTTGATTTTCAGAGATACCAAAAATTGTTCGTTTAAAAAATTACCCCGTATATCAAACACAAAGTCACAAAAAAGTACTGTTTCAATTAACCACACCCACATGAAAAATTGAATAATCTAGATAGTCTTTGGACATAGTGTATCACAAATATCTAACTTAAAATTAATTAATTAAATTAATTCTCGTGTTTTTCTACTGCAGAACAGAACCGCAACTCCAAAATTTTCGCTTAATAACACCAAAAAAAAATTCGTACGTAAAGAACTTGCAATAGGAATAGTAAAATAAATAACAAATACTAAAAAAAAAACATAACTCCTTTTTAATTGACTTTTCCTAACTCCTAGAACAAAAATCAAAAGTATTCTTTTAAATAAAAAACCAAGTCCATCAATGACAACCTTCCGCATGTTATTTTGTTTTCTTTAATAATTTACTACATATTTTGCAAAAACAAATAGGGTCCTTTACAAGACTTCAAATGAATGTTAAGCATGGCCTTGGCCACAAACCCCTTCCCGCAGGCGCTACACACGTAGGGCCGCTCCCCCGTGTGCCCCCTAATATGTATCACCAAGCTGGACCTCTGCGAAAACGCCTTCATACAATATTCACAAACGTATGGCTTTTCGCCCGTGTGAATCCGTATATGTTCGACTAGAATCGGTTTTTTGGTGAAACACTTGCCACAATAGGTGCAACAAAACGGCTTATAACCCGTATGAGTCCTCAAATGAAACTTCAACTTCTCCTTACTCGACAAAATCTTGCCGCAAACATCGCACACTGAAACATTGCCCGTATGGCTGTTCATGTGCAGCTTAAGACTATTTTTATGCTGGTACTGCTTCTTGCAAATGACACACTCGTGCAAATCCGGGTTGGCCTTGTGAATTAGGGCCCTGTGTACCGACAAGTACCTGGCATATGCAAAATTTTTGCCACACAGATCGCAGTTGTAGGGTTTGAGGTTTTTGTGGTCGTTTTCGTGGTCTTTGAACCACTTCAAAATGGGGAAGTTTTGCTTGCAAATGTCGCAAGTGTATGGTTTGATTTGGTCGTGCCTGTTTTTCAGGTGATCGGAGATTTGGACGATGTTATCGGTGGTGTAATCACAGAAAATGCACTCAAAGTTCATTTGGTCGTTGTGGATTCGCATATGGATCACGTAATCGATCAGTTTTTTATAGGTGGTGCCACACTTTTCGCAGGTGAAGTACTTGCTATGCATCTGGAGGTGGTCCTTTAAACCGGTTTTCTGCTTGAAGGTTTTGCCGCAAATGTCGCAAGGGTCCACAAGGGCCGGCTTGCGTTTGCGACGGCGTGGCTTGGACTCGAGCTCCTTTATGGTCACGATCGGCGTCAAAATGTCCGGAATGTACCTAAAAAAGAACGATTTAGAGATAGAAAAAACGGGGAAAACGTAAAGAAAAACAACAAGGGGATATAATAAATTTATTAAGTGACAAGATTTTAATACAATTTCTAATACTATTAAGTCCAGTGGTAGAAGTGACCTGAAAAAAATGGGTTATTTAACAAAACAACGCTTTCAGGTACTTACCATGTGGCATAACTCCTGGGTACAGCTAACTGATCTGAAGATGTTTTCTCCGTAAAACGAACCACTGACTTTGTTGACGTTTCTCTGACCGCAACCATTGCTTTATTGCATGGTATGCCTGAAAATTCTTTAGATTCTCGTTTAAATTTGAGTCTTGGAATTACAGTTTGTGGGTTTGATTATAATTGTTATAGTAATTGTAATTAATAAATTCACACATTGTTTTTAAAAATAAAAAATACATAAAAACAAACACAGAGGATACATTAATGATGCTAAACAGCCATTCCATTTTAACGCGGACGGGACATTTTACACAAATTTTTAGATTTTATTTTCAGTTTTTTCGAACAGTAATCAGTATCAGTATTTTTAAAATTTGAAATACGAGCAGGAAAAAAATACAAACTGATGACGGACGGGACACAAAAAGACCTCACATTTTTATCGTTGAACAATCGTGATAAATTACTGTTGATTTAAAGGACACTAATTGCAACACCTATTTTTGAAGTAAAAATTGGATCCTGTACAAACTTATAAAAGCACAAAACCTAAAAATAAGAAAATGTGCAACCACTTCTGATTAATTTACTTTTTGGTTACACATGACGGACGGGACAAAAAATTTTTTTGTGTGTGAAATAGCTCTACAAAATTTATTCCGACAGGTTTTAATTATTAAGGACTTTAGTGGAAATTAAAAATTGTTGGTATTCTTTAACAACATAAGAAAAAAGAACAACATATTAACAGACAAGACAGCAAAAGTAATAAAAAATAAAAAAATATTAGTAATCAATTTACATATCAATTTCCATTTTCTGAACTTCCAGAAACTAGAAAAACACTCTTAAAAATTATCCAGCAGTTGTAGTACTTCAGTATTTTATGTTAGCGCCTACAAGGCAATGTATGTAAATTTTATAATCTAATGAATTACTTCAATTTAAATGATTATCTTCTCTCAAAAACTCTTTTGTCGCAAAATAAATTAAATAAACTGTAACGAAAAAAATATTACAATTAACCAATTAAAACATGAATTAATATTAAGTCGCTCCCCAAGTTCATTTCTTATGTTATTTTAGAACAAACAGTGCTCCAATGTTGTACTGTAAAAATATAAGTAAAAAAACATCACTAGCCACAAAAATAAATATAAACTATAACGTAAAAACAAAAAATTAAAATTTTGATATTAACAAAAATTATTTTACTAAGAATTTTTTTTTAATATCTTTGGTTTAGAAAATAGACTAGAAATCATAGATTTTTGATTACTACTATTTTTGTATTAATTAGTACTTAGTACCAAGAACTGTAAATTTTTTTTAAAATTACATACAAAAAAAAAGAAAACATTTAATGACAAACCCTCAGTTCTATGTGACTAATTAATTATAATTAGTTTATGAAAAATCGTAAAATATACTTTTAGCAACAGACTCTGCAGTAGAATAAGTATGCCAACATTGTTTAATATTTCTTTCTTTTCATCAGTTTTCGTTATATTAATAATTACAGTAACTTTGTTGATCATTCACGTTTAGAATTGATAAAAAAAATGTTTTTGAAGCTTTAAGTATTTTTTACATTAAAGTATTTTCACGGGATTCAATTATAACAGTAAGTAGAACACTGCTTAAAAAACACATCGACAAAATTATATAATTTTTTTAATCATTATTTCATTATTATTGTTGCTCCAATTAAACAAAACATAAAATGAAATTGCGAACTTAAGACATTCAATGTTTGTTCAACAATTTCGTTAACATTTATAACATTTCTATGGCAGGATGAATTGTTTTTTTATATACGGCTAACCAAAAATTCACAAGTTTTCAATAAAATTACTAGGAAATTTTTGTGATTACAAAACTCGCCAAATTTCTCCGAAAATATTCTTATAAAGAATTTTTAGAGGAATTTGGCGAGTTTCGGTAATCACTACAGAATCTGCAAAATGTGTACTATTTTACTATAGTAAATCAAAAACAAATTAATTGTCGCACAGAAATCGACGTTTGTAGCTCAATACTTAATTTTTTCTCAAGACGTGCAAACTTTTTCAGAATTTTTATACAATTCCCGCTAATAAAATGGTGTAATAATAAAAATTAATAATAATAAAAATAAAAATATTAAATTATTGATTAATTAAATTTTATGATTTTTAAAGTTTCCTTAAACAACGGTACTTAAACAATTTAAAAACCATTTTTAATAAAATTGTTGCTAAATTTATAATTTGAATTTATAGTCAATTGTTTTTTGTGGCTAGTGATATATTTTACGAATATTTAGCGCAAAACAACATTTATAAATTTAATTAATATTAATTAATCTTTGCAATTAATTGTAAATACGATATAATGTATCTTTTAGCATAGAAAGACATCATTTTAATATATCATCTAAGTTTGATTTCACGAAATGTTTATTTTTAAAAACAATGTGCAAACCCAGCAATTACAATTACTATTATAATTACTGTGATTGCAAAACTCGTCAACTTTAACCGAGAATGTTCCTAAAAAAAATTCAAGTAAAAAATGCAAGGGTTCGTTTTATGGAGACGACATCTTCAGATCGGTGAGCTGTACAAAAATCTAGAAAATATAAATGAGGGAATGAAACAGCCGGGTCTCATAGACTAAATAAAAATATTTATTTACGAATAACTTTACAATAAATTATGAAAAAATTAACTACCAAGCACACCGTTCTAATATAAGGGTATTGCAGTACACGTCTTCATGTGGGTGTCCATGACGCCCTTCGAGATGTACCCTTTGCCACAAATCCTGCATATGTAGGGCCTCTCGCCCGTGTGCGTCCTCTCGTGGATCCTCAAAGGCGACCTTTGAGTGAACCCTTTCCCGCAGAAATTGCAAATGAAGGGTTTCTCCCCCGTGTGCACCCTCTCATGCTCCTTCAACTGCTCCTTCCGAGAGAAACTCTTCGTGCAAATATCGCAAGCATAAGGCTTGTAACCCGTATGAATCCTTCTGTGGAACTTCAACTTCTCCTTACTAGACAACCTCTTGCCGCAAATATCACAAAGTACTGATGAGTCCACTCCTTCCACGTTGTGCTTGCTCAGGTTGTGTCTCCTTAAGCCGGTCGAAGACGTGTAGTGTTTATTGCAAATGGTGCAGTCGTACTTCACCAAAGGCGTTCCAGTCATGATCTCCCAGTGTTGGGTGCGTCTATGCGAGGTCAAGAACCAGGAGAACATGAAGTGTTTCCCACAAATCTCACACTGGAAGGGTTTTTCCCCCGTGTGGAAGTACTTGTGCTCGATCGCATGCGTGCTAACTGTGAACGCCTTCTGGCAAATCTCGCACTTGTACTTGGTGGTGCCCTCATGGGCTTTAATATGCATCTCGATGTGGTACTTCGATGAATTCCGGTACTCGCAGAAATGGCAAGAGTACTTATTGTCGTTATTGTGGTCGATTGAGTGCAAGGCGAATGCAACATTGTTAGGATAACTCTGGTCGCAGATTTCGCAATGCACTGCGTCGGTACTTTTCGGTTTAGGGTCAGAGTCTGGCTCAGAGTCCAACATCCCTTCCTTGTGAGGGTCTATCACTTGGACCAGGATCTCGCCACTGACTTGCTTCTTCTTGGCTCGCTTACGCTTTTTGGCAGTTTTTAACCGGCTTCCAACCGGTGTTATTGAAATCGAAGGGCCGTAAATTAACTTCTCGAGCAGAGACGAAGACCTAAAACAAAAACAAAAGTGAGTAACACAAAAAAACAATAAAACAACAGTTCTCTTTAAAATGTTTTATTTTCAAACACGATTTACACAAACTATCAAAATAATCAAACCACAGTTGTGTGTTATACGGGGTGGCCAACCCAGCTCTCGTCTTCTGAAGCTCAGTTGTTGATATTTCTATTTTTCAGGAAAATATTTTTGAATATACATAATGTCCCAAAAAATTTTTTTAATAGCATGCGATTATTTTTTAGTGCTCACTAAGATGCCTTTCTAGCTCCTTACATGTCCCTAATTTTTTTTAATTGGTTTAGGCATTACTGTTAGAAAAAATAAAAACCAAAAAAATCAGTTTTACACCTTAAGTTTTAAAAATTAATAAAAAATAGAAACGGTGCTTTCTTGATGATATTTTTAGTACGTACGTCTTGAACAAGGTCTAGCACACTTACTTATTAAGTTTGATTGAACTAAATTACTACAGGGTGTTTACAATTTATTTTCAAACTTCTTAAAGTTTAGAGCCATTTATCTTGTTTATTTCAAACGGCAACCCCTATTAATTTTTATACCATTCGATGCAAAATTCAAAAAGGAACATTTTTTATTATTACAACCCAAACGTAGTCCTAAAACATTCAAAGTTATTTGGCAAAAACTTTTTTAAAGTATTTTACTACCAAATTTAAAGAAGAAAAGTCGAAAATGACTCCCACCCTGTTCATTTTTATAAAATTCGATGCGGAATTAAAAAAACAACGTTTTTTCTTATTACATTCCTATTCGTTGTTATTTGTCAAAAACAGTAACCATGTTCGATCATTAAAGATAGAAACAGTTTTTAGCAAATAACTCCGAATGTGTTAAGATTTGCAATAAGGTTGTAATAACAAAGAATTTTTGTTTTTTAATTCTGCATCAACTGACATAAAAAGAAACGGTATTAAAGCCATGAATAAATTTGTCATTAAAATACTAACACAAGTTTTTATCAAATAACTCGGAATGTGTCAAGATTTACGTTAGAGTTGTAATAAGAAAAAAAGTTCATTATCAAATTCTCTATCAAAGGGTATAAAAATATACAGGTATTGCCAATTGAAATAAGCAAAATAAAAAGCTCTAAAGTTTAAAAAGTTTGGAAGTAAAATCTAAACCCCCTGTAGTAAATCAGATCAATCAAACTTAATCAGTAAGTCTGTTACACCTTGTCCAATACGTACCTAGTAATAATGTTATCAAAAAAAGTTGATTCTAATTTTTATTAATTTTTAAAACTAAAGGTGTAAAACCGATTTCTTTGGTTTAATTTTTTTTTAAATTGCAAAATTTAAATTTAAATTGCAATTTGGAACATGTAGGAAGCTAAAAAAGTATCTCAATAAACATAAAAAATAATTGCCTACCATTAAAAAAATATTATGACGTCATACTTTTTTGGGACACTCTGCATAATCAAAAATATTGAGTATAAATAACGTCTACAAAAAAAATCAAAAGTCCAACTTTACTAATAACTGAGCTACAGAAGAGGGGAGCTGAGCTGGGTCACCCTGTATTTCCAAAAATGAAATAAAACACTTTTTTTACTTTGATGTTTTATTTGCAGCTCAATCAACAATTTGGTGGCGCTTCAAGTGAGTCAAAAGCGACGATTTCGCTACAAATTTTTTACTACAAATGTGGCACTGGTGTTGAAAATCCCCCGAGTGTGTTTTCTTATGGTCGTTTAAACTAACTTTTTTCCTGAAACTACGTCCACACTCCTCACAAATAAACCTCCGGATTGTTTCATGCGTCAATTTGTGAGCCCTCAAGTCACGATTTAGCTTAAAACTCTTTTGGCACAAGTCACAACTGAATGGTTTTTCACTCTGATGCACCACTTGGTGCAAGACTAGTTTCCTCTCATTGTCAAAATTTTTGCCACAGATGTCACACAATCCTGGGGTTGTTACTATCCCATGACTTTTGATGTGATTTATCATGTTTTTCCTATTTTCGATCAGGACTTGGCAGAATTTGCAGGAAAATTTTCCACTGGTCGTGTAATCAAAACTAGATGTGTGGTGTGTGGTCATGTGAGCTTCTTTGGTTTCTTTAGTGGTAAAAATTTTGCCACATTTGAGACAAATGTGGTCGTGTTCAGACTCGTGAAGAGGCAAATGTCCCTTCAGGGAGTGAATTGTGGAAAAATTTTTGTCACAATATTTGCAAATGTGAGTGGGTTTTGATTTTAAACAAGTCTTGGCGTGAGATGATAAAAGCGATTTGGTCTTAAACACACTATTACAATTCGAGCAAAAGTAGAGCGTTTTTCCTGCCAAAAAACTATTCTGGTTCCTTGGGGAAGCATCAAGAAGTTTAGTATTAACCTTTTTCACTTTAATTCCTTTCGGAAGCGAAATAAATCTGAAAACAAACAGTTAGAAAAAGTATGACATTATGGTGTTAAAAAATACTGAACCATAGTATACAGGGTGCCGCATTTTGGATGTCCGAATAGAAAATCTCCAAAACTAAGAGGTTTAGAGAAAAACAAGTGACACGTTCTTTTAAGTTTTTTGAGAAAATAATTTTGGCCAAAACCGTATTCGGCTATCGTCTTTTGTTTTTGACTTATAAACAAAAGTTGACATTTTAGCGAAGTTTTAAAAAATTCATATCTTCCCTATTATAAAAGATACACATTTGAAACAAAAACATCATAAGGCGATTTTTTACAGAAAATTTATTAATGTTATCAGTGATTTTTTTAAGCATTCATTTAGTTGTAATAACTTAAAGTTTTATTTATTTTTATAGAAATCATAGGCGGCTGTGATATTTTTGAAAAATAGATTTTTTTCTGATTTGAAATGTCTATTAGTGTAATACATTATTTTAAAATATTTAAGAAAAAAGCGTAACATTTCGCTTTTTCTTAATAGTAGGCCATGAAAAAAATTTGGATTTTCAATTAAAAATATGAAAAACATGTTACCCAACAAGTATTTATAATTTAATAATTTTTGAAACAGTAATTAATTCAAAACAGTATAATAAATTGTTATTAAATCAAATGTTTTGCGATAATTAAAAATTATTTGTTTTTAGATTTAAAATGATCATATTACATTGTCATTAGATTTTCTAATTAAACATGAATTGTCCGAAAAAGAAACATCCTACTATTTACATGCCTGTGAATAAAATTTTATTTTACAAAAAAATGTCAATTCAAACACCAAAATCAAATCGCATCTGGGGTAAAAAATATATAACATTATTAACGTCACAAACATTGCATTTCACTAAGTGATAAAAATGTGTTATCAAATGTTAGTAACACATCGTTTTCAGTTTTCTGTACTTTTTTTATGTAATTAAAATTTGCGACGATCTTATATTTGTTCAATTAATAATTAATTAGTTTCACATTTTTTATTTTAATAGCAGTTCACAAAATTTCTAGATTATTCACACCTTTTATGTGAAATAAGTTTTCCATGGCCAACTACTTTCAATATATTTTTTATCAAAAGTATATAAAAAGATCAAACTGGTAATATATTGTTTTTAGTTCAGAAAAAATTAAGCTTTTCGAAAATGTCATAGACAACTATGATTCCTATTTAAAAAATATAACTTACTGTTATTACAGCTAAACGAATGATTAAACAAACGCTGAAACATTATTAAATTCTCTGTAAAAAAGTAACTTATAATGTCTTTGTTTCAAATGTGTATCATTTATAATGAGAAAGATATGAAATTTTTAAAATTTCGCTAAAATGTCAACTTTTGTTTGTAATTATTCGAACAACTAAAATGCATCACCCTGTGCATATAAAAAAATTTCCTGAAACGTAAATCACAAAGAAAAACGTAAATTATCAGAAAACAACTTTATTTAACGTAAAAAATATAATTCTTTCACTAATCATCTATTTTCTCAGCTTTGACGTGTTTATTTTTCACATGTAAATTGAGCAACCCTCGACTAACAAACCCCGCTTGGCAAATATCACAAACATGCGGCCTTTCCCCAGTGTGGTACTTCATGTGAGTGTTCAAGGCGGCCTTTTGCGTAAAAGCCTTGCCACACTCCTTGCAAACATACGGCCTGTCCCCTGTATGTGTCCTCATGTGCGACTTCAAAGTGGTCTTTAACACAAACCCTTTGCCACACAACTTACACTTGATCGGTTTCTGCCCCGAATGCATCAATAAATGATCCCGAAGACTTGTCCTCGAACTAACCCTTTTCCCACACAAATCGCAAACAAACTTCTGGCCCCCATCTATGTGGATTCTAACGTGGTGCTGCCGCAAATACTTCTCTTGCAGAAAAGTTTTGTCGCAAAATTCGCACTTGAACTTATTTTTCTTATACTCAGCGGCATGTTTCTCCTCGTGGCTTTTAAGTGTGGCCTTATCGTAACAACTACGACCACAGTACTTGCACAGATGGGTGCCAGCACCGTGTTTGGCGCCCATATGGTTGTAGTACTCCTGGTTTGTGACGAATCCCATGTCGCATATTTGGCAAGTTTGGATGAAGTTTTTCAAGTGGCGGCGTTTGTGGGTCACGTATGAGCCTTTGGATTTTAGGACTTTGTCGCAGAGTTCGCAAGGGAAAGCCAGAACGCCGGAGTGGACGCGTTTGTGGATCACGAGTTCGTATTTTCGTTTGAATTTTTTGGGGCAAAGGTCGCATGGAAATGGACGAGCTTGACTGTGGGTTATCAGGTGGCGTTTCAGTTTGCGATTGCTTGGGAAACTTTTGGCACATTGGATGCATGGATAAGAGTCCTTCTTGCGATTCCGCCTGAAAAAGCTTAATGTTATCTTTTTTTAAATTGATTTAAGGTATTTTCAGTTCCTTGGTGTGAATACAAACCCAGTTTAACCCGACAAACCAGACTTTTATTTGAAAAGATATAATGCGTTTGTTTGTTTTTTTCTGATTTGTTTGTAATTGTGGATTTACTTACCATGTTTCTATATTTAACTATTCGAATTTTATCACTTATATTACTTACAACTCGCTCCAAATTTAATACTTTTGAGCTCGTTTTAAAATTTCTGTTATTTTTAAGAAAAAATTAACGGGTGTGCAAACGAAAGACGTAAAACTCGCGATCTTATGTAGAAGACAATGAAATAAGTCAACAGTGATGTAGCCAAATGTACTTACTAGTGTTGTTCCTAAAAATATCAAATATCAATGAGTTGTTGGTTCTAATTATTAAACAATCTAAAAATAATAACGTCCCGTCTGATTTTTTTCACAGTTAAAAGGATTGTATCCCCAATTTCGAGAAAATATAGGTAAAGATTTTTGTAAAAATAAAAGTAACATCCACATACTCGAGAAAATATTCGAGTTCACTTGTTAAGTCATTTTTAAATCAATTTATAAAAAAATTAGCTAAGAAAAGTGACAACACATTTTTTTTCAAAAAAAAAACTCGAAACTTGATAAATGTTTTGCTTCAAACGAAATTTTGTGTGTCTTTGTTGGTACGTTAGCTGAGCTAAATTATTTTGGAGCAACAGGTGAGGTCAAGTAGATTAAAGTTTGAGACAAAAGACAACATGCAGTGTAAAATATTTATGGCATATCTTTAGTAATATTTAAAAAATGTCAAAATACATGATTTTTCAAAAATATATTTTCTAAACAAAATAAAAAGACAATAAAAGAGCAAAATATTATCTATAACCATGTCAGTAGCTCGCTTAGAACATTGCTGGTAAAAGGCACACTTTCTCCAATAGTTTATTCTCTCACTACAGGAATATTTCACTTTTACTTACATCTAAATTCTAAAAAAACTTATTTGAAGAGTTAACTGCTTTGAAACCTTTGATGAAACTATTGAACAATTCACTTTTTTTAATGTTTTTTAATGAAAAAAGTGATAAAAATAATTATAATAATAACAAAAATAATAATAATAATTATAATAAATTATTATAATAAATAATAATAATAAATTTGCAGACCATAATATTGAAAAAATAAGTTCTATATTTGAAAAAGTTGAAAAAAATCTTCAAAGTGTTGTTTTGTAAAGGCAAATTGTTTATAATAATTATACGTGGTTAATTCAACTATAATAGGTAATTCTTTTTATCTAGAATAACCGAGCTTATTACCTTTAACTTTTTTAACATAAAATCACTGTTGTAAAAAGTTTTTGATGATTGGCCAAAACTTTTGTTTCTATTCATATTTTTGTTATAATTATGTATTAATACAATATATTATTATTTTTATTATATTATATTATATTTATATATCTTTCATTTGTGGTATATGTTTTATGAATCATGACACTAAGTAATATTTGTGCCAACTGAAGTTTTAATTGACAAAAATAATAAAATAATCATCAATGTTTATTAACGTAGAAAAATTATAGTATGCAACTCGTGTTATAAACTTGTTAGTCAGTTAATTTATTAAAAATTCGCTCGCTTCGGTGATTTTCTAAGAAAATATATGTTAAATAAATTTATTATTATAACAGTAATAATAATAATAATAATTATTATTATTATTATTATGTTTATTGGTGTTAACAATACAAGTATTTTACATAGGTCAAAAAAGAAACAGACAAGATAAATAAAATACATAAGAAAAAACACAAAAAAATATAAACATTCAACACTTGATTGAAAAATTTGCAGACCAAAAGATTAAGTTCTTCATGTGAAGAAGTTTTAAAAAAATAATTTTCTAAAACGTCTACAAATTTTGAACAAACATAGTTTTCGTTTATGAAAATATTAACTTATTGGTTTCGCCCGAGAAAACTATTTTTCAAATGTATCTACCAACTACACAAACTTTAGTCTACTTAAAACACTTTATTGCAAAATAATGATGACAAATTATTATTCTTATTATCACGTAAAACTGGCTCAAAAATATCTTAGCTAAGCTTTCATGATCTGATTTATGAAAAAGACTTAGAAAATAAGTTCAAATATTTTCCAAAAGTTTGGTTTAGGAATTTGGACATTTTTGCTATTTTTGACTTTAAAAATGAACAACAGATAAAATTGTAAATAACCGTATTCCAAGTATTAAATTCACTCGTGAAAAAAAAAAGTTGATAAATATTTGGCATTTTAAAATATCCGATTATTTGAAAAATCATGTGTGGAAAAAATGATCAAACCAATGTGAAAACAACAATTATTGTAAATTTGTCAAGTTCGAAAGTCCTGAAATAATTAAAAACAGAAATGAACTTATGAATTCTGGCAACGACTTCAATTTATTTTTCTCTACTCGTTAACTGATGTTAGGAGAAAACTTTGGTATGTCGGGTTCAAAACTGGGTTTATATCCAAGTCACAACCAAATCAAACAACTTTTTCTCGCTTGTATTATTTTTATTTGAAACAACACTAATTTACAGGTCTGGAAATGTAGTCAATATCCACCCCACCAACATCATGCGCCTTATAATGCGTCATTAAGTGACTTTTCGTTGTAAATTCCTTCCCACATTCACACTTATACGGCCTTTGGCCAGTATGATGCCTCATATGAACCGTCAACGAAGTCTTCTGAGTAAACCTTTTACCACACGTTTCACAACTAAACGGCTTATTCCCAGTATGAATCCTCGTATGCACCTCTAGATACTCCTTGGAGGCGAAACCTTTATCGCAAATTTTGCAAATAAAGTCCTTAAGACCCGTATGCATCTTGATATGTGTCTCCAGAATCTTCTTACTACTAACTGACTTGCCGCAAATATTACAAACATGAGCCCTAATTTGCTTGTGAATTTTCATATGTCCCTTCAAATTCCTGGAGTTGAGGTACGATTTTCCACAAATCTCGCACACATGTGTCCTTTCTTTCCCATAATCTGGATCGTGGGTCAATTTGTGTTCTTTTAGCGACGAAAGAGAGCTAAGTCTGGCACCACAAGTGTCGCAAACAAGTTGCAGGTTTTTATGCACTAGATTGATGTGAGTTTTGTGCATAAATTTGGTTACAAAACCTAGATTGCATTCTTTGCAAAAAGCGGCAAAATCATTCAAGTGTTTACGACGGTGTGTCGTTAAGTGTGACTTGTGTATGAACATTTTGGAGCAAATATCGCATTGGAATGTAGGATTGTTGTGACTTTTCTTGTGAACATCAACCTCGTATCGGTACTTAAAACTCTTCCCACAAACGTCGCACGAAAATTTACGAATCCCTGTATGGATAAAAAGATGTTTCTTTAACAGTTTCTTGGTTTTGAAGACTTTTCCGCACTGGTAGCACTTGAACGTGTTTTCAATTTTGCTGCTTTCTTGCTTCATTTCGTCGATAAATTCGTCGACGAAATTCGAGTCGCTGCTCATGAGACGCTCGAATTGTTCGTTGGTGGCGATGTTGTTTAAAATATCGGAACAATCGTCTTCTGTTGAGAGGAGGTTTAAAAGATCAGCGTCCGATTCGTTCAATTGATCCACGACTGAGCTTTCGAGAATGTTGTCTTCCGGTATTTGCTTGGAGTCGACTATCGACATCAAGTATTTGAGATTATTGCTCTGGATTGTGGTCATTTCAGAATAGTTGGTTGTGTAAAGGTGGTCCTGGTATAGGACCCTGAAAAAAAGCAATGTTAGAATTTATTCACAGTTGGGGCACAAAATACATCAAACAACAAATAATTTTATACAGAATGGTAGAGATGGGTACATTGTCGATTTCTCATTTCTGAAAACTAGTCACTATTCAAATTAAAATTCTTACCTCCAAAATTGCAATTTAACCAAATAACTCTACTCACCTCTAGAAATTAATTGTAAATATTAGATTAAAAAAATTTGGTCAAAAATATTGTTTTTTTTACACAGTTCATAAAAGCAGCCACTTTGCTTTTCAAATCGCTAACAAAAAAAATATAAAAAAATAACCGCAATAAACATTTTCAAAAATACTTTATTGTAAAAAAATGAATACATACGTACCTGTACCAAAAATGTGAATAATTATTAATTAAATTTTTTTCTCTCAATGCACATAATAAAATAAAAAAAAACAATCAAGTGCTGTTCATAAAAAGCAAATTGTTTATAATACAATAAAAAAAAATTCAAATAAAAGACAAACCTGGTGCAACAGTCCAATCAACTACCGTTATTTTGTCCAGTTGTTTATGTGTAATCAAATAAAAATAACAAAAAAAATCTATGGCTCGGTATCCACTTCGAAAATTGCACTACTTCCGCTTTATTTAAAATATAAAATCATAACATTACAGAGAAAAATTAAAATATTATACTTACCTTGAATTATACTGTAAATAAGCATTTAATGCAAGTATATAACAAAATTATTTTTTCAAATTGGACTAAAACTTAGTCTCTTTCCAAAGCATCAAAAAAAAAAGGAAAGAAAAAGCATTACAAAAAAATAAACCCAATAATTAACTAAATAATTTTACTTTTGATTTTAACATCCGGTTTCTCAGTTTTTCTGTCTTCACAATCGCATATTTAATAAATTTTGGGTTAAAATCATTACTCACTAGTTAATGTACTACACCAATTAACATCTTTTTCTTTTCGCACTGATTTTTAAAGCAATGACATGGATATTTCACAGAAGTTAAATTAAAAATTTAATTAGAAAAACCACATTATAATATTCGTTTAAGCAGTAAAAAATGATATTTTTCAAAAAGTAACACACTTATTGTTTTAAAAAATATATTTCGTCAAAAATATCAAGTCAAAAAATTACTACATAATTATGACAAACGCAATATTTTTTCCTTTTTCGAGCGTTTTATTCAAGGTTTTATTACATTTTCAACAAAAAACGCAAGGGTATTGTAAAGTTAAATAAAATATGTAATGAAAAACTTAATGATGAAAACCACAGTAATTAATATGCAGTTAGACAGTAAAAAATAATATTTTTCATTTTTTTTTAACTTCGGTAAAAATATCAACTCAAGGAATCACTACATTATTTCATCTAACACAATAATTGTTTCTTTTTCCCGTGTTTGTTACATTTTGCCACACAAAAACGCAAAGATAGTACACAATTTTAATTTTCAGCCTGAAAACCAATTATTTTGCAAAATTTTCTCCAAAATATATTTTCCTTTTTTAGAGCATCTGAGAACTTCTTTTTCAACTAAAATCATTGTGATGTTATTAAATTTTGCCAAAAATAATCTGAAAAATACTAAAATAATACAAAATTGTAAAACTATTTTCTTTTCCGAACGTTTAAGCATGTTTTTGAGCCAAAATTTGTATTTTTTTCGCAAAAGTTTACTAAAACGAACTAAAAAAATTACGTGATTTGTATAAAAATTAAGTTATTTTTTCCTCTTCCGAGACTTTTCGGAAACGCAAACGCAATTTTTCGATCAAGCCAAAATATAAGAACTTTGCTAACAAGAAAGATATTATTTTTTCCTATTTCAAAAAAGCAATACATTTTTAGGCGCAATTTTTTTTAAGAAATTCTTTTTTAGTACACTTTCTTCGAAATCTCGTGATTCTATTTCGTCTGTTTAAATGTTGATTAAAGTAACTGTTTTTTTATTTTAATTCCATTTAAATTTTCAAGCGCTCGAAAAAGGCAAACAGTCACATTGACATTGACAATAAAAAATGTGCTAAGTGCAAATTTTAATGCAAAAATAGTAATAATTTAGTCCTCGAAACCATCTTGTATCGGCCTGCGATAAATTAACCAATACACTCGCTTTGAAATTTTTTGCCTACGCATTATCTCTGCCTTTTTATTGGTTGGCCACATGGAAACGGCATGCACTCAGATTAGCTTTCAAACTGGCTCCACCCATTTAAATTCAGGTAATTTCAACACATCAAATTATTTGGTAATTTTTTCGTTACTGTAGCATTGTTCTGAATGCCTTCTTTCCACCACGATAGGGAATTTTTTTCACTGATTTCGAGCGTTTTTATCAGAACTTTTATTCATAAAAAATAGTGTTTGGAAAACAGCTATTAATTTATTTGATTATTTTTATCCAAAGACTCACATTTGTAAAGTATATCAAATAACGCATACAGTCAGGCTTTCTCAGTAGTTTATCCAGAATAAATGCAAAGGCAACACACTTAACAGGTACCAGAATTTCAAGTTTTTTGAGGACAGTATTTAAATTATTTAACAAAACGGCTAGAACTATGAAAAACTAGCAAAGACTGTTGTAAAAAAAAATATTAATTTATTACAAAGCAGATATTTTCAAAAATGACTTACCAGCAGCCCACATTCTTTGCACAAACAGGTACTTTGACAACCCACTAGACATACATGTCAAAAAGGCCAGGCCTACTCCATTATTGTGTCAAAACAACGTTTTTAAACTGTACTTACAAATACTCTGACAACTCACTAGACAAACATGTCAACAAGCCAAGCCTACTTCATTATTGGTTGAACGTAATTATTTAACACAAAACAGACGTCTTTAAACTGTTCTTACATTTTTTTGTAAAACTAGAGTACAACAGACCTAAAACGAAACACATTAGTACAGTGAAGAACAAAATTAAGTGTACTTACCGTAAGTCGGAAAAAAAATGCCGAAAACTGAACTAAAGCATAAAAATTGCTACTAAAACGTTTATTACTATAATAAAACGGTTACAAACTGAAATATAAAGAATGGTTGGTTAATACTTAACTAATCTACACTTAACGCTAAATTACGATACCAGCATACAATAAGAAAAAACTTAACATAGTGAAAACTCCAAACTTATTTTGTACCAGGACATGAACTTAAACTTTGACATTTTTACATTCTTAAGTATAAAAATGTACAAATATTTACACTGACTGTAAAACACAACTAAACTCAAACTAAACCTACGCTAAAATCGTAAAACTCCTACTCTATGACAATAGCCGCTTGATCATGCGTGGCCAAGTGCCTCCTGAAGTAGTACTCATCGGCGAAACTCCTGCTGCAGACCTGGCACGTGTGCCTGATCCCCATATGCCGGTTCTTGTAGTGGTTACGGTACTCCCTGACTGTGTAAAACCCCTTATTGCAGTCATCACACCTGTGTCTGAACTGGTCCAGGTGCCGCAGCATGTGCTCCTTGACGTTCTTCTCATACATGAAGGTGCGGAAGCAGAAATTGCAAATTGCACGGTCAGTGTGCTCCACCACGTAGTGGTAGTAGAACTCGCTGTTCTTGGCGAAGGTAGCGCTACAAACGTCGCAGTTGTTGATGTAGCACTTCCCCTTCTCGATGTGTCTGAAGAAGACGAACTTGTTGATGAAGAGTTGCTCACAACGCAGGCACTTGTAGTGCGGAATGTCCACCTCTTCGTTGGGACTGACGAAGAGGTAGTTTGTCGAGGAGAAGTCGGGGACGACGTTGCGCCGCCTAGGCTGCGAGGACCTGGCTCTAGGTTGCGGGGCGTAGACAACTTTGCTCGTGGAAGGTTGGAGCTTCGCCGGGAGGGTTTTCTGTTTGCCGTTCAAGGCGACAATCTCCTCCACTTCGCCTTCCACCACGTTGGGAATGACATACCCGTGCTCTAGTTGCACGATTGTTAGGTTCTCCGACTTGTCTTTGTCCTCCGGCTGGATGGGGATGTCCTCCTCGATCACCACCTCGTTGACGCACTGGGAGTCGTCCAAGATGTACAAAAGCTCGTTTCCGTCCTCGATCTCGTCGTCGTTTTCGTAGTTGAGGACGATCTCTTCGACCACTTCGCCGTCTTGCTCCACGACGATGGTCTTCGTCTTGTGCTCCTCCAGGTGGGAGTACAGGTCGGTGATTGTCTTGTATTTGTTGCCGCATTTGCAGCAGTTGAACGTTTGGCCGTATTGGTGCAAGTGGTGCTTCAAGAACTCGTTCTTATCGGGGAACATCTCCGAGCATACGTTACATGAGTAATTGATGGTGGTTTTCTCGGATCTGGAAAAAGGAGGCATGTATTGGTTGGCACGTTTTGGACAACTACAAGGGATAAATGGAGGTGAAATAAAAGACAAAGCGAGTTTATTCAAGGTTGGAGGATTATTTATTGTACACGAAAATGCTGAAAATTCGAAGAAATAGTTTTTAAAAACATAATAAAATTGTGTATATAAAAAACAAATTAAATAAGTGTGAACTGTGGTTTTACTGGTAGAGATTTTACATTTAGGCACCACACAAAAAAAAACGATGTTTCTCAAAAAACATTCGAGAAACAAAAAAAACTAAAAACACCATCTTATAGGAAAATTTTCATCAGTAAAAATCATAAAACCATAAAACGTACATTTTACTAAAATAACCGAATTAACTATAAAACTAAACGAAACTGTACACACAGACAAGTGCGTCAAAGCACCTAAAAAACATCCTTTGCAAATTAGTTGTAAAATACCTAGAGTATTTTTGAGGAAGTGGTACAAATGAAACAAAATATATTTCTTAATTAAAAAGATATTTATTAAGAAAATTAATAAAAAAACTAAAAAAAATTGTTATTACATGTCGACATACCTCAGCTGAGTTTAACACACAAAATTTAAACACTTTTGTGTCGTTAAAAGTTGTAATAGCTAGCCCCTGTATAGAAAGAACACACACAAGCTTGAGATGGCAGATGGTCTGTTGGTCGCTCATTAGTATGCACCCTCGTATAGACTAACAAAGACCGTCCCTTAATACAGACCAAGGAAATTTACTTGCTGCATTTTCGTAGAAAAATTTAAAAAAATAAATTTTAACATACAATAATACACATTTAAATGAAAAGTCAATAACCTACCTAAAAAAACAAATCAAGCGAGATAAAAACGCCAAAATAACGGAAGTAAAAATAACACAGCAAAAATATTTTCAAAAATAATATACAAAATTGTTAATGAGCTAATGACATAAAAATTAAATATAATTAACAAAACTGTGTTAATTTTAATTTTCAGGAAACGTAAAAAGAAAAACACGTTTTTTAGTAAAAACGATAGGAAGTCAGTCCTTTAACGTAAACAGCAATAATTAAGACGATAATTAAAACTAATTTGTATTTTCTTCATTTTTGGAAATATTGTCTACTAACCATTGCAAAAAAAATATTCATACCTATCTCATTAAATATACAACAAACTATGTTATTTATTGTACCTACTTTCTTAAAGACTAAATAAATTCATAAAATCTCAGGTCTGAAAAATTTTGTTTCTTCGTATTTTTCGTGTTATTCAATTCTCTTTCAAAAATAAAAATTTTGTCGCATTAGAAACATAATTTTCGTTGTCTATGTCGGACTAGATGCTTCTTGAATTTTGCTTTGGTGGTACCCTCCTAAATGTTCCAGGCCTCAAGCAACAACCTGAAAATATCACAATCAGAACATTTCACTAAATATAGACTTGCCACAAATAAATAGTGCAATTTACCTGAAGAAATAGAATGAAGGTTTCCTTTTTCTAAAGCTTTATTTCTATTTACAATTATTTTTCCAAAAATGTCCAATTTCTCTAAAACATTCAGTTACTTCAGAATTCTAATCATAGTTGTGTTAATAAGTTCATACTCAAATTTTGGTCCTTCGAGCCGGATACGAAGATAGTTGGATTGTTGGATTTAAAAAGAACAAAGAGCAAATTAGTCTGAATCATTATCAAGTTCAGATTTAACTACAACTTCAAAAACATCGTCTTGCTTAACAACGTTAGTACCGCGTGTACCACACATTTGTTTCAAAGTCAAGCGTCCATTTAAAATCAAGAAGTTGATAGCGACTTCCGGTATCACCATCACCATGGTCACCATCTTAAAAATATTTTCATTGAGCAGGACCTAAGAGATTATGGTAGTATACAAATTTTCAGACGACTATCATTATTAGAACTACCAATACTTTTATTTATTATTAAAGAGATGAAAATTTCAAATTTTGGCAGTGGATCAACAGTTTGCGGTAACAACATTCGATATCAATTTTTATTAACATTTAAAAAAATACATTTATTCAAATTACAACAAATTAGTCTGAATCGCTATCCAATTCAGACTTAACTACGGTTTCAAAAGCATCGTCTTGTTTTACAACGTCAGTACCACCTGTAAGTGCTGAAGTACTGTCTTCAAAAAACTCCTCTGACCTGCCTTTACGAAACTGTTTCAGAGTCAGGAGGTGAACCCCATTTTCGGCCAACACAGCAGTCCCAGATCTCCTCAAAGAATGACCCGTGTACGTTTCAGGATTTTTCAGTTTTAAGAACTTGGCGATTTTTTTCGGAATACTTGAAATTTTGTTAATACCTACTAACTGTTTTGTGCATCTACCGTTCCGGTAGTCCACAAAAAAGCGCTGACTCTCCAACCCGGGAGGTCTAAGTGCTGCGTATTTCCTGTACAAAGCACAACCTTTAAAAGGTGTCTCGTCCTCAGTTATTACAAACTTTCGGCAAGACCGATTATTTGAATTTTCTATTGTCACAAGTATAAGACTACCAGTGTCTTCAATATTATTCGCGCGCAAAGTAACGAGCTCCTCGCGTCGACAAGCGCCAAAAATTCCAAATACTGTGATAACTTTTTCAAGCAAGAAACTCTCGTCTGGAGCTTCCAGTAGATATCTCGTCACTTCTTCCGCTGTAAGCTTTTGTGCTTTATTTGCTTTGTAACATTTCGATTTTCGCTTCATCAAATCGAAAACTTTCCCATAACTGTAACCAAATCAAATATAATTGTGTAGAAAAAAAAAGATACAAACCCAGAAATATCAATATTTTCTTGTTTCTTTAACAATGTTTTTAACATGGATATTTTGGTGTAGACGCTGTTCGGTGCAAACTTTTCCATTAAGTCGGATACATAACGTAGCAAGATATCCTCGGTTACACCATCAACATAATTACTGTTACGCCACGTCGAAAAAGTCTCGTATTCTTTCATATACTGATACCTTGATTTAGGGTGTAACTGCTCTCTTACTCCAGCTGCTTCATCCCGTAAGGGATCGCAATTTTCGAAAAATGTTGACACAGGAAACCTACGAAATAAAAAATTTTCGTAACTTTCTGGACAGTTTTAATGTGGCGTCATCGTCTGGCTTTAAGAACTTTTTTATTTTTGAAATTAATAAAAAAAAACAATTAAATCAATTAATTCGAAAACTTAAAATTTATTCAAGTACAGTCACATTATAAATACAGAACAATTTTGGATGAGAAAAGTTCTTCCTGAAATGCGTTATGTCAGAAAAATGGAACTAAATAGCACCAAAAAACGTATCATAATTATTTTTTAAGATCAAAATAACTGTATTATGCACTAGAACACCATTGCTCCTGACGGCCTCTTCTTAACACATTTCACTGTATCACCAACAACTCATTGTCGAATTTTTTTTTTTATTTAATTCACAATGTATACTCAGTGTCATCACCAAGAAGAAAGCAGAATTTCCAAAAATGTTTATATTAAGCCAATAAATAAAAGATTTTCGTGTATAATATCGCACTCGATATGGAATATATTTCAATGACATAAAAATTGCAACACCAAGAAGGAATTTGAAGTTTTTGACGACGAAACTTAGCACAAATGGTTGACTATTAGTGAGTACCAAATGATTAAAATTTGAACGATGTTATTCAAGTGGTAAGGGAGTTTTTAACATTTAAGTTCTTTTACCAGCAAGTGTTATTCTTTCAATTATTTGCTTTTCTGACAATATTAAAAATATTTTTTTTTAAATCGTTTAGTTTTAAGTGTTATAAAAACAAAAATATGTCTAGAGTACGACAAAAACGAAATTACCAACAATTAAACAAACTTTAAAAAAGCACAATTTTTGGGAAACGAATAGGTGTTACTTTATTTAGAGAAATTGCTATTTGTGTAGAGAAAGGACAAAGCAGAAAAAAGCAGACTTAAAAAAAACAAAGGAACTCCAAAATGTTCATCTTCGGATTATAGTAATAATTCAAGTACAAGACAAATTTATGACCAATGGTTGAGTTGGAAGGTTGTCGTACCTAATTTCTGACTGTTTACCATCGTATTAGGTCATTTGGACTGCTTTTTGTTGGATTTCCTACGTATGGGAGGAATGAGCAAAAACACAGCTTAAACCTGACACACCGAAACTTTTATGGACAAACAACGTGTTTCAACCACAAAGTGGTCATCCTCAGGTGAAAATGTACATTGTATACATTGACCACATTATGGTCTAAACGCGTTGTTTTTCAAAATAAAGGTTAGATGAGTCAGGCTTAGATATGCGTTTTTGCCCATTTCTTCCATACCAAGTAAAACCAAAAGGAAACAGTCCAAATGATTAATTTCGATGATAAATAGTCCAAAGTGATAAAAAAACGTCCTTTAAACCCACCCATTGGGCAAAAATTTGTCTTGTAATTAAATTATAGCCATACTCCGAAGACGACCATTTTGGACTTCATTTGTTTTTTTAAGGTATGCTTTTTTTCGCGCTCTCCTGGGCTTTCTCCAGTCTATGATTGATAACACTGCTTAATGATACTTCGATTTCTATCCCAACGACTAGCAATTTCTCTAAATAAAAAATCCCTATCTGTAGTCCAAAAATCATGCCTCTTTCAAAACTGCTTAAACAGTTAGTAATTTTGTTTTTGTCGTTTCCAGGCCTAATTGCATTTTTAGAACACTTAAACCTAAACAAATTTAAAAAAAAATACATAAAAAGATAGTCAGAAAGCAAAAAATTGGAAGAATAACACTTAAAAGAACTTAAAAATGTTAAAAACTCCTGTACCACTCGAATAAAATCGTTCAAATTTTAATCATTTATTACTCGCTAGTAGGCGACCATTTGTGCCAAGTTTAGTCAAAAACTTCAAATTCCTTCTTAGTGTTGCAGTTTTTATGATACTGAGATATATTCCATATCGAGTGCGATAAAATACTTGAAAATTAAATTATCGACCTCGAAGAACGCAAACACGTGCCAAAAGCTAGACCTTGTACCCGATCGTATGAGCAAATCATTTAAAAAAGGGAACCTAAAACTGTTAGTAATAAAACTGTAGGTTATTTAACACGAAACACGAAAAATAGAAAAAATAAAAAAAAAGTCAGAACTTTCAAAGAACAAATTTTATTTAACAAAGATAATAGATATATTCTTTAAAAAATATAACAAGTCGTCAAAACATGTCTCAACAAATACAACTTTGATTCATGATTCTACCCTGAGCCTTTACAGGCATGGCCCTTTAGAATAGTTTTGGTAACAAACTGTTTACTACACACGGCACACTTGTAAGGCCTTTCCCCGGTATGGTACCGCATGTGAACATTAAGTGAACTCTTCTGAGTAAACGCTCTATCACACTCTGAACACTTGAACGGCTTCTCCTTCGTATGCACCCTTAAGTGGGTTTTCAGCAAAGCTTTCGTAATGAAAGCCTTACCACAAAACTCGCAAATGTGGTTCTTCTCACCAGAGTGCATCAACTGATGATTTAGAAAAGCTTCTCTTGTGGCCAAGCTTTTCCCACAAATGTCACACATGAAGCTTCGCAGCTCACCTTTATGCCTTTTCATGTGTATTTTGTACCCAGAAACAGTACGCATCACCTTGAAGCACACTTGACACGTGAAAGCTTCAGCCACGTAGTTGGAATTGTGCTTCGCCACGTGCATTTCAAATAATCTCCGATTTATAAATATTTTTGAGCAAAAAGGACACACTTTTCGAACTCCTTCGTGAACCGACACCTTGTGGTCGATCATTAGGTATCTATGAGTGAAGCCTTTTTCGCACACTTCGCATTTGTAAGGGAAATTTTGCGTATGAGAGACCATGTGTACTTTTAGCGAGTTATTGTTTTTGAACGGTTTGTTACAAACGTTACAAAAGGTTTTCTTCGTAGAGTCATGTCGACTTGATAAATGCGACTTCACCTCAAAGTTCGAATAAAACATCATGTCACATTTGGGACATTTGTGAGTCTTTTCGTTATGTCTTTTAAGATGGTTTGTAAAATACCCAACAGCAACCATCTTGAAACAGGTAGGACACTCACGGCGGACTAAATCTTTAGATGAGCACACCCTGAAATACAGAATGTCAGAAAATGAATCTAATAGCAGCCCAAGAAAACACCCAATTCTCTCATTACCCTTTTTTTTTTTTAATAAAATACGATACTTATGTGACCGGCTGAAAAGCCCTTACTATTTTAGGAAAAAATAATACTTAAATAATAGTGTGAAGAAGCTAAATTAGTTTTTTTCTATTAGAACAGTTCCAACTGCGTATAAATTATAGTTCTTAACAATGATGTATCATATTCCATATCGAGCGCGATGTTATCCGTGCAAAGTTTGATTTATCCAAGCAAATCATACAAAAAAAATGCGCGAATCATTAGTGGTACAGTTAACCGATCTAAAGATGTCTCCACAAAATTTTTTGAGAAACTTGACACAAATGTTCGACTATCGTGCCTGTATACAAAGAGAACATTTGTGTTTCTTCTCCGGTATCTGTACAAACTGTTATTGGTGAGGAATCTTTTGGAACAAACAATGCACTCAAAAGCATTTCCGATAACGTCCAAATAAGTTACCACTAAAAAAATAGGTATCAGTCAGAACCAAGTGTGAGTTAACATCAAATCACTCCTGGTTAAAGGACATGCCGTCAAAACAAACTCATTATTTTGAAACTTTATTCGAAAAATACATAAATTACTCGTATAACGCGCGACACTTGTGACCATTAAGTGCAGTCTTTGAGACAAATGCCTTGTCGCAAAATTCACACTTGTAGGGCCTTTCACCAGTGTGGTACCTCTTGTGGATGTTGAGAGTACCCTTCTGGGAAAACGCCTTGTCACATTCAGTACACTTGAACGGTTTTTCCTTCGTGTGTACGCGTGAGTGTGTGGTAAGAAGTACTTTCGTGGTAAATGCCTTACCACACACTTCACAAACAAACGACCTCTTCCCTGCATGTCTATCCATATGGTACTTAAGACTCATTGAAGAAGTAACACTTTTCCCGCACAAGTGACAAACATAATTACTAGCCTCGCCTTTGTGCGTTTTCAAATGATATTCTAAGGAAGCTTTCTTGCCCAAAACTTTTCCACACACTTCACATGGAAATGAAGGAGCGGTATAATCAGGATCGTGTTTAGCGACATGTCTTCGTAGATTTGCCTGACTCTTGAATCTTTTCGAGCACAAGTCACACACAAATTCCACACCTTCGTGGTCGACTTTCTTGTGCTGAGCCAGGTTTTGTCTACTGATGAAGCCTTTGGTGCACTCGTCACACTTAAAGGGGAAATCTCTAGTGTGATGGATAATTGTGTGTTGTTTAACTGTGAAGTTATCAGGAGCTCCGAAAGTACAATGATCGCAGAAATACTGTTTACGTTTGTCGTGTCTGTATAAGATGTGAGTC
Organism: Tribolium castaneum; assembly: GCF_031307605.1. NCBI lineage: Eukaryota > Metazoa > Arthropoda > Insecta > Coleoptera > Tenebrionidae > Tribolium > Tribolium castaneum. The sequence continues at coordinate 4,609,427 of NC_087394.1, forward strand.
TTGATTTCTGAAGGAGATATAAATTTTCTGTCGCAAAGAGGACACTTGTGTTTTTTTTCTCGATGGCGCAATATGTGTTTGCCTAGTTTTCGTTTGGTGAGGAATCTTTTTGAACAAATGGTGCACTCAAAAGCGTTTCCGAGAACTTCATCCGAGTATGGAATGCCACTGAAAAGATTAGAGTCAATCAATACATTAAAATCAATTTAAAAAAAAGTATTATACAGTAAATAGATCTACTAACTCTCAAAATAATTCACAACTTGGCTCCACACATTAATCACATTCAGTTAAGACAGGTTATTAATTACAAAAATAAAAAAACGATACAAATTGCAGAAGTTTATTTTCAAAAAAAAAAAACAAAATCATATTTTTAGACTTGTGGGCACTAAGGGCCACAAGTTTTACAACACTCTGTACATTTGAACAGTGTTAACCCGAATATAGGTCATAAGTAATGGTTTCGTAATAAAAACCTTTCCACAAGTGTCACATACACACTTTTTTTCTCCAATGTGTGTTTTCATACGACCATTAAAGTACTGAAAATTGGCCAAGCTTTGGCATTATGGTCCGATTTGCGCCTAAAACGTAACTGTCAGATATTTATGTAGCAATTTATGAAGCAAACGAGAAAAACAAGTAGTAAGGATGTTTACTACAAAATAGAAGTTATACACAAACTAGATAAATCATTTTCAAGAGTTAATACGTTTTTTCTTCCATGGATACACGACAGTAACAAAATCAGCAAAATGTGAAAAACATCAACAATTTCTAGCCGATTTTCTAGTAAAAAAATTTTTTTGAGCGTTGGGTCCCTAAATAATACAAAAAAATTTTTAACATATCTTACACTCCCATTTGTTCCTTAAACGCAACAAAAAGGTAAAAACGAGAGAAGACATGTCTCTCATCAACGTCAAAATTTTAAATAAAACAAAAAATTTGAACCCCAAAACCATTACGAATAGTAGGAAATTTTCGATTTCATCAGAAAAAGCTATATAAAGTAAAATCTGTTTAAGATTTTATTACGGATTTACAGAAATTAAGCAATTATTGTAATTTTAGATCATGTCTGAATACGGTTTTAAGGAATCAATTTGTTTTTGGTTTACGGCAGAAAAGAATCCAAGCAAGACTTTTGGAGATAGATAATTTACACAAAAAACACAACAGTAACAAAATGAACAAAATGTCAAAAACATCACTAATTTCTAGCTGGTTTTGAAGCCAACCAAACAGCAAAAAAAAATTATTTGGGCGTAGAATCCCTAAATAAAACTAAAAATTCTCTCCGATTCACACTTCGATTTAAACACAACAGAAGAGTAACATGTCTCTAATCAACGTCAAAATTTTAAATAAAACAAAAAATTTCAATCCCAAAACCATTAGAGATAGCAGAAGATTCTCATTTTCATCGAAGGAAGCAGTATACGTAGAACCTGTTTAAGATTTTATCACGGATTTATAAAAATTAAGCATTCATTGCAATTTTAGATGATACCTAAATACGGTTTTAAGGAATCAATTTGTTTCTAGTTTACGGCAGAAAAGAATCCAAGCAAGACTTTTAGAGATAGATAATTTACACAAAAAAAATTTAACAAAATGAAAAAAATGTAAAAAACATCACTAATTTCTAGCTGGTTTTAAAGCCAACCAAACAGCAAAAAAATTTATTTAGGCATAGGATCCCTAAATAAAACTAAAAATTCTCTCCGATTCACTCCGATTTAAACACAACAGAAGGGTGTAGACAAGACATGTCTCTAATCAACGGCAAAATTTTAAGTAAAACAAAAAATTTCAACTCCACAACCATTAGAAATGGCAGAAAATTTTCGATTTCATCAAAAGCAACAATATAAAGTGGAATCTGTTCAAGATTTTATTACGGATTTACAGAAATTAAGCACCCATTGTAATTTTAAATCATACCTGAATACGGTTTTAAGGAAACAATTTGTTTTTGGTTTACGACAGAAAGGAATTCACAAAATCAGCAAAATGTGAAAAACATCACCAATTTCAAGCCAGTTATTAAGCTCACCAAAGTGCAAAAAAATGTATTTGAGCGTAGGACCCCTAAATAAAACAAAAAAATTGAAGCATATCTTACACTCAAAATACAACAAAAGGATAAAAAAACAAGAAATATTTGCACCATCGATAAAATTTTAAATAAAACACAAAATCCAGACACAAGCTTTATTACTAAATACAAATTATAAGGCTTTGCACTTGTGCACTTTAAGTGCTGATTTGGACACAAACTTCTTGTCGCAGAAATCGCACTTGTGGGGCCTTTCACCGGTGTGGTATCGCATATGGACGTTCAAACTGCCCTTTTGAGTAAAACCTTTATCGCATTCTGTACATTTATACGGGCGTTCCTTGGTGTGAACTCTAACATGTGTTCTGAGCAAGGTTTTCGAAGTAAAACCCCTGCCACACGATTCACAAACAAATGGTTTCTCCCCGGTGTGTGTTCTCATATGAATTTTAAAACCTTCCAAAGTCGACATACTTTTTCCGCATGTATCGCACACATAACTATCAACTTCACCCCTATGCCTTTTCATATGCTTCCTGAAAGATCTCTCAACGTGCAAGACCTTGAAGCACACATCACATGTGAAGGCAGGAGTGACGTAATCAGGTTTGTGCTTCTCGACATGTCGCCGAAATTGTTGGTTGTCTGAGAAGGTTTTGGCGCAATATTCACACACCAGATGACGTTCTTCATGAGCCGCTCGCTTGTGGATCGCTAGGGAACATTTAGAGGGGAAACCTCTATCACACATATCGCATTTGTGCGGAAAATCCTTGGTGTGACTTAAGAGGTGTTGCTTAAGTGAGAGTTTTTTCAAAGAAGCGTTGCACACCTCACAAGTGACTCTCTGAGAAGGGTCATGTTTGCGAGTTATGTGACTTTCGACTTCGTTTGGAGTCCGGTATATGCGGTCACAATAAGGACACATCAGTGTTTTCATTCTGTGTCTGTAGGTATGTCTCCTGTAGTTGATCCAAGGAGAAAAAATTTTGTGGCAAACTTCACACTCGAAACGGGCATTAGGATCCGACTTGCTCCTAAAACAAAGTGTTTACAATTTTATCGATGATACTGTGAATCAGAAAAAAAATCTCAGACACGTTTAGATATTCTGAATTCAGAAGAAAGGTTGAAAAAAATAGAAACGAACAACACTTGCAAACATTTTTATTGGTGGCAAGAAAATAAATTTATTGAAAATTTCAAACTGCGCCTTTACATTTATGCCCATTAAGGATAGTCCTTGTAACAAACTGCTTATCACACAAGTTGCACTTGTAGGGTCTTTCCCCAGTGTGGTATCTTAAATGTACCACAAGAGCGCTCCTTTGAGAGAACGCCCTTTCGCATTCCGTGCACTTGAAGGGCTTCTCCTTGGTGTGAACCCTTATGTGAGTCTTCAGTAACGCTTTGGTACTGAAAGCTTTGGCACAAGTCTCGCACACAAATTTTTTTTCGCCCGTATGTATCGTCCGATGTTCCTTCAAACTTTGCATACTTGACATACTCTTGCCACAAACATCGCAAATGTACTCCCTTTTCCCTTCGTTGTGCATTTTCATGTGGTATTTCCACCGCGTTTTGCCTTTGAAAACCTTCAAGCACAGAGTACAAGGGTACCTAGCTTCAACATAATTTGGATCGTGTTGGTTTACATGAATTTTGAATTGCTTTTCAGTTCTGAATACTTTTGAGCAAACTTCACAAGTGTATCTCAAGCCTGCGTGTTCGACTTGGTTATGTCTTGTGTAAAACAATTTGTACACAAAACCCTTGTTGCAAGTCTCGCATTTGAAGGGAAACTCTTTCGTGTGTTCTCTAATCTTGTGGACTCCCAAAGCTGGTTTGCGATAAGTCGCATAATCGCAAAGGTCGCAAAAATATTTTTTCTGGTTTTCGTGGGTTGAAGAAATGTGGCATTTGAGTAAGTAGGGGACAAAGTAACGCTTTTCGCAAAAAGGGCATTTGTGTTTCTTGTTGTGGCGCGCTTGGTGTGAGCGAAATCCACGGTACGAAGGAAAAATTTTGGAGCAGACTTCGCACTGGTATCTGAAACGACAGACATGAGTCTAGTGGAGTAAGTAAGAGAGCGAAAAAGTGGCCCATAAATGTATTTCAAACAAAAATAAAAACACAGTCCAAATAGCAATCTTTTATTCTTTAAATACGAAAAAACAGTCCAAAGTGTAAAACAATAATCTAATTTTTTCACACCATCTTGTTTCTCAGTGAAATAAATGATTTGTTACATGACAACCACGCTTTTCTTTCAAAGGCAAAAGAAAAAAGGCACACGAATAAGAAATGAGATAAAGGTATAGACAGCCAAAGACGAAAGACGTAAGACAGGAAACAGAGAAAAATCAAAGTAAAAACCAAATGTCTAAAAACAGAAAACAAACGAAGAAAAAAATAGAATCCAGAAGGTAAAAGTCACGAAGCAGAAAATCGACAGAAGAAAAAACAAAAAGCAAAAGACAGAAAGCAGGAGACAGAAAGCAAATGACGGAATGCTAAAGGTATATGGCTGAAACAAAGCAGAAAACAGAAACTAAAACACACCAGGTAGAAGACAAAGCAAAAAAGAACAAAAAACAAAACTTAAAAACAAAAAGTAAAAATTAAAAAGACAGAACAAAAAAATGCAGAAGGTAAGAAACCGAACACATGAAACAGACAAAAAAAGCAAGACAAACAGTAGAACACAGAAAATAAAAGACCCAAAACAGAAAATCAACAAAAAAAAACGAAAAGCAAAAGATAAGAAGCAGACGGTACAAGGGAGTAGGCAAATGGAAGAATGCTAAAGGTATATGACTGATACAAAACAAAAAACAGAAACTAAAACACAGCAAGTAAAAAACACAAAGCAAAAACATACAGTATACAACAACCTAAAAATAAAAGATAAAAAGTAAAAAAACAGAACCATAAAAGACAAAAGGCAGAAAACAGAAGATAGAAGGCAAAAAGGAGAAGACAGCTGGCAGAAGTCCGATGGTAAAAGCAGAAGACACAGACAGAAAAAAAGAAGCATAAAACAGAAGACAAAAGACCGAATACAAAACCAAAAAACAGAAGACTAAAGACAATAAATACACAGTAAAAAGAAGAAGGTAAAAGATAGCCAATATAAAAAAGAAGACAAATAGAGAGTAAAACCAGACAAAAAAACAAAACGTATTTTGTCAATTACGTTGCCAAAGAGCAGTGAGAAACAAACAAAAAGCAAAAAAATGCTTCAATCTGAAAATGGAAAACATCAGACTGAGAAGATAAAAGATACAAGACAGAAGGTAGCAAACAAGTAACAAAGCAGTAGATAAAAAACTGAAGCAATAAAACAAAAAATACAAGATAGAGAGAACAATGCAAAAAAACAAAAAGCCAAAGACTAAAGACGATAAATACTGAATAGAAAACTGAGAACACAAAAAACACATCGCGAAGACAGAAACCACAAAGATGCAAACACAGTGCAGAAATATTCAATTATTCCTTTTCAGGGCAATCAAAAAAAATGCAACACAAAAAAGTTACAATAAAATTATTCAAAATGTAACGACAAACACATAAAACACTAGATATAAATAAAACTATAAACAAAAATACGTCAAGTAGACAATATAAAATGTTAACATGTGGCAAATTTTTATTAACCACCTCCTGAAAAAATAAAACACACTTTAACACTTGAACAATTTTTATTTTATTAGTAGTATCGCTATGTATATGTACATTAAAATAAAAAATTACAACTAAATTGAACCCTTGCACTTGTGCCCGTTAAGAAAAGTCCTTGTAACAAACTCCCTGGAGCAAAGCTCGCACTTATACGGCCTTTCCCCCGTGTGGTATCGCATATGGACGATAAGACTACTCCTTTGAGAAAACGCCTTCTCACATTCTGTACATTTGAACGGTTTTTCCTTCGTATGAACCCGTTTGTGAATCTGAAGCACTTGCTTCTTGTTAAAAGCTTTCCCGCATTCTTCACAAATAAAGTTCCTTTCACCCGTGTGTATCGTCTTGTGATCTTTCAAACTTTGCAAAGTAGTAACACTTTTGCCACAAATATCGCAAATGTACTCATTACGGCCCTCAAAGTGCATTTTCACGTGGTCTTTCCACCGCACTTTAGTCTTGAAAACTTTCAAGCATTCTGTACAAGTGTACCTGCTTTCAACGTAGTTAGGATCGTGTCGTTTAGTGTGCACTTTGAACTGGCCTTCGTCTCGAAACACTTTCGAGCAAAAGGCACAAGTGAAGCGTCGACCTTCGTGTTGCACTTCTTTATGTTTAGTGAGACACACTTTACTCACGAAACCTTTGTTGCAAACTTCGCACTTGAAAGGGTACTCTTTCGTGTGCTCGCGTATTTTGTGAACTTCAAGTGACCACCTTTTGTAAGTTGAGTAGTTGCAAAGGTCGCAGAAAAAATTGTATTGCTTCTCGTGTTGGACCGAAATATGCGTTTTTAACTCGGAAGGTAAAAGGAACATTTTGGGGCACAAGGAACATTTGAGGGTTTTTACCCGATGTCGTGTTCTATGTTTTGTCAGTTTAATGGAAGAAGGGAACACTTTGTAGCAAACGTCGCAATAAAAATCCTGGACGTCGTCAAGCGGGTATCTGAAATAAGTACAAGTTAGATGTTGTTAAAACTACAAAAAAATAAGTCCCTTATCAAAAAATTACCCAAAAGGTGACATGCTTAAAAAATGAGTACTAAATAACAAAATAGAATTACTAACAAGGGAATTTCTCATCAAAATTTTTACAAGCGTAGGAAAGACTAGCTAAATGATTTTGAACGCACATCCACAAAAGAATTGTACAAATGGACCCACCTTACAATATCGGAACACACTTTTGAAGAAATACGTAAAAAAATTAAAAAAACATTCCAACAATTTATTTCAAAAAAGCACTCCTAAAAAACAAACATTACTGAAATATGTATGACTTCAAATAAAAAAAAATAAATTCGTAATATTTTTTTTCAAATTACATTTTTTCTCATTTAATAATAACTTTCTTTCTTCCAAATTATGTTTCTCCCTTTAGTTTTGCGGAAAAATTCTCTCCAGCCCAGAATTTTGATTCAATCCAGTTACCTAATCCGACACGACATCCCACGAAAAAAAAAGTTCCATAACAAAAAATGTGATTTTTTTCCAAAAAAACAATATTCTTTGCCCTGATCTGCATTCGTCTTTTGCATTCGTAAGACCTTTCAATAGTTAACACTTGTTACTTTTAATCTAAAATGAAACAATATAAGTAAAAAAGCTAATTGTTAGAAGCAGTACCTGCATCTGACCTGACCTGACCTGACCTGCACGTACTTACTAAAAAGTTCCTGAAATTAAAAAGTAAGCAAATAAGAAAAAAATACAACGTAATTTTAGTTTTTGAATGTTTTTATTTGTATCAAACACAGTATAAATATAAAAACACCAATAAATTTAAACTTTTATCAGCCAAAATTTGATCATATTTCCAAAATAAATAAATCATCTATTATACAATGTGTTCAAAAATGGTTGTTCATCAAGTCGACTATGGAATTCAAATTCCTTTAACTGACTATTGTAGTTTGAGTACTGTCATCTTTGACAAATTTTTGAATTAGCTTTTCACTCACTTTCTTGCATTTTTCGGCAAAGTGTAGAGTTTGTCTTTATTTGTGTCTTATGTTCCCGTGATTTTTGTTATTGTATTCTTTTTCACTTTTAGATTTGAAGCCTTTTTTGCATTATTTTGGCGGATTTGTCACTTTGACGAAATTCACAATTTAAATTAAGCGATACATTACGTTCAAATTTCATAGGTGACGTGATGAACAATCATTTGTGAACACATTGTAGCAATCTAACGACTTTTTACTAACAATTCCAATCAAGCGTAACCATCTTATCAAGAAAAGATAACATGCTACAACATGCTACAAAAAAAACAAAAACCTTAAAAGATGCATTTGGTATCAAAATTGTTTTTTTTGTTGGTAACATTTTTTCTTTCTATTGTATAAACCTCAGATTATAAACACTACTTTAAAACACGCTTCCCGTAGCAACGTGTTTTAAATTAATGTTTTCACTATTTTAGGATGCGCTTCTCACTGCAACGTGTTATAAATTAAAATGTTTCAATAAAAAAATTTGAATAAAGCATAATGTTCTCGCATACGCTAGTCGCAAAACGACAGCCCTCGAACTTCAAGCTTGTGTTTTCGCACTCGTATTATTAATACCTTTGCATTTGTGGTCTTTCAGAATAGTATTGGTAATAAATTGTTTCTTGCACACATTACACTTGTACGGTCTTTCACCGGTATGGTACCGCAAATGAAGGGTTAAACTACCCTTCTGTGAAAACGCCTTATCACATTCCGTACACTGGTACGGTTTTTCCTTCGTATGCACCCTAATATGTACCTTGAACGCCTGTCCAGTGGTAAAAGCTTTACCACACTCTGTACACACAAAATTCTTCTCCCCAGCATGTATCCTCTTATGATTGTTCCAACTACTATTAGTCATTAATCTTTTTCCGCAAATATCACACACATATTGCCCTCCTTCACCCCGATGTATCATTTCCACGTGTTTCTTCAAACTGTATTTATCACTCAAAACTTTCGAACACTCCGGACAGGGAAACTTAGTTACGACATGATCGGGATCATGGTGCTTTCTCACATGGATGTTCAACTGCTTGTTATTCTTAAACTCTCTAGTGCAAAACTCGCACACGAGTCGCATTCCCTTATGGTAGAACTCAATGTGGGTGTTTAAAGTTTTACGATAGAAAAAACCTTTATTACAAGTGTCGCACTTGAACTGGAAGTCCTTGGTGTGCATTCTAGTTATGTGGGCGTGAAGTAAGGTACTAGTGTGTGTTCTATAATTGCAAGAATCGCAAGAAAAAATCTTCTCTTGGATGTGTTGCAAGGAAATATGAGCTTTCACTTCGCTCTGAAGAATAAACATTTTTTCACATAAAGGACACTTGCGCTTGCGCTCGCGATGGCGCGATTTGTGCTTCTGGAGTTTGAGAAGAGTGGGGAACTGTTTGAAACAGAGTTGACACACGTAGAAGGTTTCAGTCCTTGGTGATCTAAAACGTACCTCGTTAGAAGCTTGCAACAAATACCAAGACACAAATTCACAAGGAATGGAAAGGGATATTTAATAACTAACTTAATCAAAGTTTTATTGAAGCAATTTTTTGCACTTGTGGATTTTGAGAGCAGCCTTGGAACTAAACTTCTTGGTGCACAAATCGCACTTGTAAGGCTTTTCGCCATTGTGTGCACTTGAATGATCTTCAAGGATTCATCTTTTTTGCTCTTGGACTGGAAATAACTCTTTTTCTGGGTTTTAGAAACCAAAAGTGGATAGAAAGTTTGTATTCTTGCAAATAATTCGTTGAACTAGCGCTGAGTTTGTTTTGAAAATGAAACATTTTGTGACATAAAAGATTTTTCCAAAGTTTGGAACGAGAAGAAAGTGCTTTGTAGTCCTCAAGGTTGCACGGTTTAGATCTTAAACCACAACATTGAAATAGTGAGAACAATAATGAAGAAAAAAAATGCTAACTTACGGTTGTAGACAAAAGTAAAAAAACAATAAAAAGATGATAAACAAAAAAAAACAATACCGGTGTGATTTTGGCCATTTATTTATTAAAATAATACATAAATTCTGCAAAACCTTTATTTCCTGAAGACAACTACAAAACAACTGGGAACCGACTTAGCTGATTTAGACCTGAAAATGAATATATTAATAATAAAACCAATACAAAAGTAAGAACCATGTAGATAAGGGTACCTTTACAATGTAAATGTAAACAGATCGCCAGGAGCCATTATAATTTGCCTCAACGGGTGCAGTTTATGTACATCTTCTGACTTAAAAGGGGAAGATCGGAAAGATAATACACTGTGATTGTGAAAAAACAAGACACTCACTTTTCCTCGATGTCACAGATTGTGTTTTCGGAACTTAAAAAAAAAGTAGGAAACAAGTTGTAACACACTAGACACAAAACTCTTCCACAGAATAGCAAAATTTGTATTTTGTTAACAAATAACAAACTGATTCCAAATTGTAGCCCATAAAAAGTAACAACCGCCTTCAATAGAAAAATTTTATTGTTTCAATTAAATACACAAAATAATTTTACATGTTCAGGATTCATTACAACATTCATTTTAAAAACTAATAAAATTTATACACCCGTCATCAAAAAAATATTGTTCAACTGGACTCTATTGCTACATTGTGGCATTTCATGTGATAGACAAGAGCTTTCTTCTGACTGAAAGCCTTCTCACACTGCGTGCACTCAAAGGGTTTCTCCTGCGTGTGCACCCTAATGTGTGTTTCAAGCGACGACCTTGAAGGAAACGCTTTTGCGCACTCTTGACACACGAAAGGCCTTTGACGAGCAAATGCTTCGTCTCTTTTCGCAGCGTGTTGTTGCACATGAACCCTGAGGGCAGACTTGCGGGCAAACAATTTGTTGCATTCTAGACACCGGAAGCGTTTTTCCCTCGTATGCACTATCATGTGGCTCTCAAGCCCATTTTTCGTAGGAAAAGCTTTGTTACATTCAAGACACACGTAATTTCTCTCACCAGCATGGCTTTTCTGATGCTGCCATAAGCCACTGTAAGTCATCATTTTCTTACCACACATATCGCAAACGTATTTACCGCCCTCTTCGCTGTGCTTGTCCTCAATGTGGTACTTTAACGCTTGCTTATTGTATACTTTTAAACAGTGAGGGCAAGGAAATTTGATTTCGATGTGATTAGGGTCGTGTTGTTTTACATGTTTTTTAAAACATTTGTAGTTTCTGTAGTTTTTGGAGCAAAATTCGCAAGTGAACGTCTCAATTTCGTCGGCAATTTCTTTGTAAAAAGTCAATATCTCGTGTGCAATTTTTTTGTGAAGGGTCAGGTCCTCTATATTGGTGTAGGTGCTGTCGCACAAGTTGCACTTGAACTCAGAGTGACTCATGTCCTCAGATTTTGGGACCAATTTAGTTTCGTGCAAATGATCAGAAGGTGTGTGGCTGTGTTTGTGTGAAGGTTGGAAGAGTTTGTCGCATAAAAGGTTTTTCCAAAGTTTGAGACGCGAGGAAAGCACTTTGTAGCCCTCATTAGGTTTAGATCTAAAACATAACAATATTATAATTGTGAAGAACAAAACAAATATTTGCATTATCTTAGAAGTGAGAAAAAAACGCGCAGTAAACTTTCTTACTTTGATTTCCTCATGATTATGGTTGTGGTTTACTCCTCCAAAAAAAACAGTCAGGTTTTTGACAATTTATTGGTAAAAATTAAACATTTGTGCAATTAACGAATAGTTCCAATAACAAATTCCTTTTTACAATTAGCATTTTTTCCCATAAACCTTAAGGCCACTCTTCCAAAAAAATGCCTTAATAGCGACTTCCGGTATAATCGGAAGTGCCGCCATCTTAAAATAGTTTTCATTGAGCAGAACTCAACAGATGGTTGAGTACCAACTTTCAGGTAAATATTTTTATAAGAACTTTCAGTAGTTCTAATGTGGGATTTAGACGGAACAGAATGTATAATGACAATTTTTTCAGACATTAAAACAGTAATCACGCAGCAAACATGAAAAACATCAGAAACAAAATAAATAATAATAATAATAATAATAATAATAATAATAATAATAATAATAATAATAATAATAATTAAAAAAATAACGACCAAAACTTCAATTCATTAAAAAAATAGATTGTTTCAATAAATTTTCTCCCTCAACAACTGTTTTTATAAAGATGCAATAGTGAAGGAAAAATTCAAAACATAAGAATAAGACAACCATGCGATTTTTAAAAATTTTGATCTAGTTATTCATGACAGTCACCTCAGCAGTGAAATGTAATGCGTAAATAACTTCAGCATCGCTTTATTTGTTAATATGTCCAAAATGATCACCGGAGAACGTAAAAAAAATATGTTAGAATCTTATTTCCGTAATGGACATCAAGTTAACGTAATTGTCATGGATAACTAGATCATAACTTCAGAAACTCGCACGGTAGAATAAACCCAGGATTATAAGCTCTAACTTTGTACTTGTAAAAAACATTTTAGCAGTAACTGTCATGGATAACTCATGGATAGATCAAAATTTTAGAAAAACGCACGGTATAATAAATCCGGGATTATAAGCTTAAACATTTTAGTGGACTCAATTTTCCTCGAAGTCACAGAATTGTGTTCCTGAACTTAAAAAACTCAGGAAACAATTGTAACACACTAGACACCAAAACAACAGCCTTCAATAGAAAAATTTTATTGTTTCAATTACATATACAAAATAATTTTACATCTACATTTAAAACATGTTCACTATTCGCTACAATTTTCATTTTAAAAACTAAAAATTTATACACCCATCAAAAAATAGAGTGTTCAACTGCTATAAGGTATAACATCACAGAAAAAAAATATATAACCACTAATAAAACAAAAACATATTAAAACAAAAAAGAAAAACATATTCAATTTTAAAGTTTATTACTCCAAATACAAAAAATTTTGGCAAAAATTTACAAAACCCGGCATTTGTGGTTATTGAGAGCCGTTCTGGAAACAAATTTCTTGTTGCACAATTCGCACCCGAACGGTCTTTCGCCCGTATGCGTCCGCATGTGAATGTTAAGACTATTCTTCTGACTAAAAGCCTTCTCGCACTCCGTACACTCAAAGGGTTTCTCCTTCGTGTGCACCCTAAGATGGGTTTCAAGCGACGACCTTGAAGGAAACGCTTTTGCGCACTCCTGGCACACGAAAGGCCTTTCACGAGCAAATGCTTCGTCTCTTTCAGCAGCATGTTGTTGCGCATGAACCCTGAGGGCAGACCTGCGGGCAAACAATTTGTTGCATTCTAGGCACCTGAAGCGTTTTTCCTTCGTGTGCGATATCATGTGGTTGTCAAGTCCTGTTTTCGTAGGAAATGCTTTGTTGCATTCACAACAAGCGAAGTTCCTCTCACCAGTATGGATTTTCTTGTGCTGCCTAAAGCCGCCATAAGTCTTCATTTTTTTACCACACATATGGCAAACGTATTTGCCGCTCTCTTCTACACTGTGCTTGTCTTCAATGTGGTATTTTAACGCTTGTTTGTTGTACAATTTTAAACAGTGGGGGCAAGGAAATTTGATTTCGATGTGATTGGGATCGTGTTGTTTTACATGATTCTTAAAACCTCTGTAATTCCGGTAGTGTTTGGAGCAAAATTCGCAAGTGAACGTCTCAGTTTTGTTTGCAATTTCTTTGTAAAAAGTCAATATTTCGTGTGCAATTTTTTTGTGAAGAGTCAAGGCCTCTACATTGGTGTAGGTGCTATCGCACAAGTTGCACTTGAACTCAGAATTACTCCAGTTCTTAGATTTGGGGACCAATTTGTTTTCGTACAAATAATCAGAAGGTGTGTGGCTGTGTTCGTTTGAAGGGTAAGACAGTTTGTCGCATAAAACGTTATTCCAAAGTTTGAAGTCCTCAGATCTAAAACATGACAATATGGTAACAGTGAAGAATAAAACGAATAGTTGCTTTATGTTAGCAAGAACTATGTTTTCCTCATGCTTGTAGTTTCACTAATGTCCACAGGATTTACCCCTCCAAAAAAAAGATAGGTTTTTGACAATTTATTAGTAAAAATTAAACATATGTGCAATTTACGAATAGTTTTGGTAACAAATTCCTTTTTACAATCAGCATTTTTTTAAAAAAGCCTTAAAGCCACGCTACACTTGAAACGTTTTTCCATAGTGTGCGCTCTCAGATGGCACATAAGTGTGCCATATTAACTTAAACTTAATTTTTTTCTAACCAGAATGAAATTTCATGTGATAGAACAAATAAAACCCCATTTGCCAGAAAGCAACTTCAGACAAAAGAAACACAAAAATTTTGTGGTCTTCAGCGTTGCCTCTTGGTTTAGATCTAAAACATAACATTGAAAAAACTAAACAAATATTTAGTTTTTAAAGCATTATTTTAGTCAAGCCACTTTGAAAAATGACTTTTTCTCACTCATAAATTTTAGTAAATAACAACACTAAAAATTGTAGAAAAATTAGTTAGTGGCGAACTATACAAAAAATACTGAAAATAAAAATTAAGTAAAAAAAAATTAATTAAATAAAAAACTATTGATAATACAGAAGTGCCTGATTCCCCATCGGTGTCCGTTGTTGAGAGGTTTTACTATATTAGACAGCAAATGAATATACAACCCGATAAAAAACTAATAATAAAATAAAAAAATTAATGTCAAGTATTTTTATTAATTTCAACATCATATCACATAAGAATGTGAACAAATAGCAAATGATATAATGATGTGTACTTCTTAGCCAGAAGTGAGAAAAAAAACTTGTTTGTAAGAAGAAAGTAAAGTATAATAACAAAAAATAACAAAGACAAAAGAACAGAACGTCGACACAAGTTGTTTTTCAGATAATCTGAGATAAACTATCACTCCGCTATATAAATTAATGATGAACACAATTCCTTGAAAAAAACATAGAGTTAAACAAAAGCCAGGATAAGTACAGGGTAATGGTGCAGAACGGAACGCAAAATTTATTTTTAATTTAAACCGAAGATATTACATTACCCCTAAAAATAAGTGTACTAACTTTTTAGCATTAACCAGAAATAGAAACTTGTCAACAAATATTCAAATGTTACCTTTAAAAACAAAGAAAAAACATTCATATAAAAATAAAAAATAAAACGTCGTTTCGATTGAAGACGCTGTTCCTTTTTTCCAATCCTTAACTCTGGCAAACGCATTACAATTATGAGGTTAAAGTTTACTTAATGAAGACGTTTCTTATGATGCCACAACGTACTATAAGTCATCATTTTTTTACCACAAACATCACAAACATATCTTCCACCTCTTTCGCTATGTATGTCCTCAATGTGGTACTTTAAAGCACGTTTGGGAAAGACTCTTGAACAGAACGGACAAGGAAATTTTACTTCAATGTGATTGGGATCGTGCTGTTTTACATGTTTTCTAAAACCTTTGTAATTCCTGTAGTGTTTGGAGCAAAACTCGCACGTAAACGTTTTAGTTTTATGAGCAACTTTTTTGTAAGAAGTTAATATCTCATGAGCAATTTTTTTGTGAAGAGCTAATTCCTCTTCACTTGTGTAGGTACTATTGCAGTCAAAGCACTCAAACTGAGGACAAATCGTATGTTTTTCAACATTCTGAGCCATATCGTGCATACACATTTTATCAGATAAGAGATTTTTCCAAAGTTTGACACGAGAGGGAAGAACTTCGCTGCCACCACCTTTGCTCGTTGATTGAGTACTAAAACAAAACATACTTTTAATACTAAAAAAATTGCTAAAAACACGAATAAAAGGATAAAAAAATAAAAAAAACGATGGGATTTTACTTATGTATTTATTAAAAGAAAGCATGTTGTAAATAACTATAGCACCACACCTTTGCACTTGTGGCGGTTCAGAGCTGCTTTAGTGTAAAACTTTTTAAGGCACACCTCGCATTTGTGCGGCCTTTCTCCAGTATGACACCTCTTATGAACGTTCAGACTCCCCTTTTGAGAAAAAGCCCTGTCGCAGTCGCTGCATTTGAACGGTTTTTCTCCAGTGTGTACCCTAAGGTGGGTTATGAGAGTGGATTCCCTCTGAAACGCTTTATAGCACACCTGACACACAAAATTTTTCTCGTTGTGTATTATCTTATGTTTCTGCAAAGCATTAGCAGACTTCTTTTTTCTCCCACAAATATCGCAAACATGAGTTCCCTCTCCACCACTGTGTATATCCTCCACGTGTCTCTTCAAGTCGTATTTTTTAGTAAACATATGTGGACACATTGGACACGGAAATTTCGTAAAAATGTAATTAGGGTCGTGTCGTTTTAGATGTTTGTTCAAGTCACGTTTATCGCGATAACTTTTACTGCACTTATCACAGTGGAAATTGGAAACTCTGGTGTGCCGTATTATTGTATGATGCTTGAATTTTGTGCTATTTCTTGTCTTGTAGTTGCACAAGTTGCAAGACAAGATCTTTTCTTCCACATGTTGCGAAGAAATGTGAACTTTTAACTCCCAAGGCAAAATGAACATTTTAGGGCACAAAGGGCACTTGCATTTTTGGTCCCGATGTCTGACTTTATGTCGAGAAAGCTGAGCCGAGGAAGAAAACACTTTGCGGCAAACTTGGCACAAGTGCCCAGCTTTGCTGGTTGATTGGTGAGATCTAAAACATACAGACTTTAGTAAAATAAAAATAAAACGTCTCGGATTTTTTTTCGGTTATTAACTTAGTGTTGTCCAAACGTAACTTTGGGCAAGAAGGCTACGCTCAAATAAATTTATTCGTTTGAAAATAAAACCAAAAAGAAAGAAATTCAAAAACCCACCACAATTTGTAAGTGCTTAGGAACTTTCTGCATGTGTCTCATAACCGTAGCAACTTTTTTTGAAACACAATTCACCTTCACGAACATTTTTGTAAAGAGTCAGTTTTTTACACTTACAGGATGTCCCAATGAAGCGAAAAAGCTCCATAACTTGTTTAGAATTAAAGATACACTTTTTCTTTTCTGTAGATGATAGCTGCGTTTCCGCTGCATGTTTCTAAAATATTGCAGTGTCCCAATAAAAAAAACTCTAAAGATATGTTTTTTCAAAGGAAACACCCTAATTTTTTTGTATTTTTGGACGTAGTTTTTAATACTGATGATTTTAATCTAAAAATCAAATTATTTCAAAAACAAAGCAAAATCTAATAACTTAACAAAAACAGTGCTAAAAGCTTCATCCAAAATTGTAAAAAAAATATTGGTTTTTCCTTAAATAAAACATAAGTTTGTGTTGTAGCTACATTCGGAAACACCCTGTCTACTTGAAAGTGTCAGGGGAATAGTATGTAAAGTTTTAATAAAAACTATTAGGTGCAAATGATAAGATGTATATTTGTAGATTGAAATATTTAATCAGATGCTTGTCGAACTGAAAGAAATAATCTGCTTAAAAAATAAGTAACGTGGTTAAAAAAAAAACAAGAAAATCATTGATAATTTACTTATTTATTATGAATCAAGTAATTATTCTGAAGAACCTTTACATTTGTGATCTCTTAGAAAAGTGTGATTAACAAATCCCTTTTGACACAACTCACATTTGTAAGGTCTTTCTCCAGTGTGGTACCTCAAATGAATAGTCAAGTTAGCAGCCTGAGAAAATTCCTTCTCACAAACGTTACACTTGAAAGGTTTTTCCTTAGAGTGCACTCTCATATGTATACCAAGTGAACTTTTCCAAATAAACGCTTTGCCACACTCTTCACACGCAAATTTTTTCTCACCCGAATGAATTTTCTTATGATTTGACAAACTGCACCGACTCTTGAACCTTTTTCCACAAAAATCGCACACAAATTTTCTCGTGCTGGGCTTCCATGTGACTTCTTAGGGAAGCTTTCTTCAACAGTTTTGAACAATGTGGGCAAGAAACTGTCTTTGCGACAACCTCTTGCTCCTTTGCATGGTTTTTAAAATCAGGCTCATGCTGCTTTAGATGTTTTTTAAAGTGTGCCTTATTTTTAAATTCCTTAGAACAAATATCGCAACTGAACCTCAACCCTTCATGATCAACTTCTTTGTGACGATTCAACTCCCATGAAGTGGGATATCCTTTATTGCACACTTCGCAGGTAAATTTGAAATGTCTCGTGTGCTTAATCATTATGTGTGACTGAAGTGAGCGGTTGCTACTTGTCTTGAAATCACAAAAATTGCAAGGGAATTTTTTTTCTCCCAAATGGCACGCGCTCATGTGAGGTTTTAACTCACATGGGGCAAGAAATACTTTCGCGCACTCTGGACACTTGTATTTTTTTTTCTCGATGTCTCGACTTGTGTCTGTAGAGTTGGAGGGAAGAAGAAAACTGTTTGTAACAAACTGGGCACTCGTGGTGTGGCAATTTAGTCCTAAAAAACGATTAGACAATAACAAGTTAAAGAAAAAAGAACAAACTACATAATAAGTACCAAGATAAAGAAGTTCTCAATACAGTACAAAAGTTTATTGTTTCAAATATAAAAATACAGTACTTATACAACACCTTTACACTTGTGAGCCCTAAGATCAGTTTTAGTAACATAACCCTTTTGACACAAATCGCATTTGAAGGGTCTTTCGCCCGTGTGGTACCTTATATGAACGTTAAGAGTACCTTTCTGGGTAAATCCCTTACTGCATTCGCTACACTTGAAAGGCTTTTCTTTAGTGTGAACCCTAATATGATGTACAAGCGCTTGTTTTCTAAAAAACGCTTTCGGGCAATGTGGACACGGCAGTTTGGCTTCAACGTGGTTAGGATCATGTTGTTGCATATGAATTCTGCAAGTGTCCTTGCTTGCGAACGATTTGGAACAAAACTCGCAAGCGAATCTCAAGCCTTCATGTGCAACTTCTTTGTGCGAAGTTAAAGCCCTTGCATTCAAAAATCCTTTGTTGCAATCATCGCACTTAAATTTAAAGTCTCTGGTGTGTTTTCTAACTATGTGTTCCTGAAGCTTGTTGTTGGCAATTGTCTTGTAATCACACAAGTCGCAAAAAAATCGCTTTTTTCCCAGATGACCGACCCTTACGTGGGAATTAAGTTCCCATTGTTCAACAAACGTTTTATCGCAATTTGGACACTTGTGTTTTTTCTCCCGATGTCGCAATTTATGTCTGGAGAGCTGGAGAGGGGAGGAGAACTGTTTGTAACACACTTGGCACTCGTAAGAATTTTCCTCAGTGCTGGGTGTATTTTCAGATCTGAAATATTTAATTAGTCAATAAGATAAGAAATTAGAAGTTGTAGTTAAAACTACACATCAATCAAAGTAAAAAAAAATATTAAAACCTCCAGTAGCTATAAAAAGTTTATTGTTATAAGTATTGTACAATACTTAGACAAAGCCTTTACACTTGTGGGCACTAAGAACAGTTTTGGTAACAAACCCCTTTTTGCACAAATCGCATTTGTAAGGTCTTTCGCCAGTGTGATACCTCATATGAACATTAAGACTACTCTTCTGAGAAAAACCCTTGTCGCACTCGATACACTTGAAAGGTTTTTCTTTAGTGTGCACTCTAAGATGAATTTTAAGTGACGGTTTCGTAGTAAATCCTTTTCCGCACTCTTCACACACAAAATTCTTCTCACCAGAATGAATTCTTTTATGATTGTTTAAACTACCAATAGACGTCACTCTTTTTCCACAAACATCGCAAACATATGTCCCCCCTTCATCATTGTGTCTCCTCATATGTTTGCTGAAATCGTATTTCTTAACCACTTTCGAACAGTGTGGACACGGGATTTTGGTCTCAATGTAATTGGGATCATGTTGTTTCATATGAGCTCGCAAATTGCCTTTAGCTGTGAACGCTTTAGAACAGAACTCGCAGGCGAACCTCAAACCTTCATGAGCAATTTCTTTGTGCACAGTCAAAGCCTTTGCATTCAAAAATCCTTTGTTGCACTGATCGCACTTAAATTGAAAAACTCGAGTGTGCTTACTGACGATGTGTCTCTGAAGTATGTTATTGGCAATTGTCTTAAAATCACAAAAGTCGCAAGAAAATCTTTTTTCTCCCAGATGACGAATCCTTATGTGGAAACTCAGCTCGGAGAGTGCAACAAACATCTTATCACACTCAATACACTTGTGTTTTTTCTCTCGATGTCGTATTTTGTGTTTATTGAGCTTAAAAGACGATGGAAACTGTTTGTAACAAACTTGACACTCGTAACAACCTCCGTCAGAGTTAGATCTAAAATATGAAGTTAGTTAATAAAGTTAGAAATTGGAGGTCGAAGTGCAAAACTACATAATATCTACTTCAATTGATTAAAACACTAATTTAATGCAAAAAGTTTATTGTCTCATATCAATTTACACTTTTACACTTGTGAGCACTAAGAACAGTTAACACTACTCCTCTGGGAAAAACCCTTGTCGCATTCAATACACTTGAAAGGTTTTTCCTTAGTGTGCACTCTAAGATGAGTTTTAAGCAACTCCCTTTTGTTAAACCCTTGCCGCACACTTCACACACAAAATCCTTCTCCCCTGTATGAATTTTCTTATGATCGTTTAAACTCGTAACAGACACAACTACTTTTCCACAAATATCGCAAATAAATTTGGCCCTTTCACTATTATGAATCCTCAAGTGTTTAGTCAAATTGTATTTACTGAACACTTTCGAACAATGTGGACACGGGAATTTCGGCTCAACATAGTTAGGGTCGTGTCGTTTTACGTGACTTTTTAAATTTTTTGCATTACGGTACTGTTTGGAACAAATTTCGCAAACAAACTTCAAACCTTGATGAACAACTTTTTGGTGATGAGTCAAACAACCTGGATCAATAAAGCCTTTGTCGCACTTATCTCACTTATATTTAAAGTCTTTGTATGTCTCCTGGTTATATGAACCCGAAGAGAGGTGATACTCGTTGTCTTGTAACTACAAGAATGACAAGACAAGTGTTTTTCGGTCGCGTGTTGCAAAGCTACATGGGTTCGAAGGCTACAAGGCATAACAAACATTTTATCGCACTCGGGACACTTGTGTGTTTTCTCTCTATGTGTTTGTTTATGTTTAGTTAATTTTAAACGAGAGGAAAACACTTTGTGGCACACCTGGCAAGTTGCTTCAGTGTTCCTCCACCCGAACCTGAAACAAGCACAAGTGTGAAAAACCAAAAAAAAAAAACAAAAAAAATTAAAACAACAATTTACTTAAAAACATTTATTGTCTCAAACTTAACAACAAATAAATTAATAAAATTTAGTGTCTTGTCGAACTTTTACACAAACCAAAACTACATTTATCGATTCGTTATCGCATTATAAACACTCCTCAGTGTGTAGTCTTTTCAAGTGATTGTTTAACGAGATTTTGCTCAATAATTTCGAACAGTGCGGACACCGAATTTTGGTCTCGACATAGCCAGGATCATGTCGCCTCAGATGGCATTTAAAATCATTTTTATACTTGTAGTCTTTAAAACAGATCTGGCAAACAAACCTGACACCGTCATGTGCACTCTCCTTGTGACGAGTCAAGTTGTACAAATCGCTATAGCCGTTGCCACAAGTATCACACCTAAATTTAAAATTTTTCGTATGGGTTCTAAGTACATGAAGCGCAAGCGCACTGCTAGTCTTAGCCTTATAATTACAAGAATGACAAGAAAAGGTTTTTTCCACCATGTGCTTCAAGGCTACGTGCCGTCTAACTTCGTAAGATGTTATAAACAGCTTATCGCAAAACAAACACTTGTGCTTTTTCTCTTCGTGTCTTGATTTGTGTTTGGACAGGTAACCAGAAGAGGAAAACACTTTGTGACAAACTTGGCACTCGTACGATCCTCCAAAAGACTTGCTCATCCATTCAGACCTACAACAAGGAGAGGTCAGTCAAAGAAAAATGCATGGAAAGTACGAGTTTTGGCTTTAGTGAAACACCAAGTTACTACAAAAAGTTTATTGTACCAAAAATAAATTCATACAGGATTAGGAACACTTCATAAGTGTTTTGGAATGCACTTTAATATGAGTTTTAAGTTTCTGTCTCGTCTGCCGCACTCCTCACACTCAAATTTTTTTCTCAACCGTATGTAATTTCATATGGTTCTTTAAATTAAGCTTGGTCGTCACTGATTTCCCACAGACATCACAAGCATATTTCTCTTGAACACCGCCGTGTTTTCGCTTCATGTGTTCCGGCAAAGACCTTCTCTTCAATGGTTTCGAACACAGTGGACACGCAATTTTATTCTGGTTCTTTTTGGGAGTGTGTTTCTTTAGATGATATTTGAAAAAACACTCACGTTTGTACTCTTTGGAACAAAACGTACAAACGAACTTCACACCTCCATGTGCCTTTTCTTGGTGACGGGCCAAAGCGTCTGATTTTCTGTAACCTTGGCCACACTTGCGACACTTGAATCTAACATTTATCGCATGTTTGCTCATTACGTGTATCCGAAGTGCACTGCTAGTCGCTGCCTTGTAATCACAAAATTGACAAGCCTTGTTTTTTTCAATCATGTGCATCGATGCTATGTGCCTTCTAACTTCATAAGGTTTTTTAAACAGCTTGTCGCAAAACAGACACTTGTGTTTTCTCGCTTGGTGGCGTGATTTGTGGCTTGCAAGGGAACCAGAAGAGGAATACACTTTGTGACAAATTTCGCACTCGTGTGGTCCTCCAATTGTCTTGTAGATGTAGTAAGTCCTGAAAGAAGCACACCATGTCAGCGAACGCTGGAAAAGTATTTGGCAATGATTTATTTAAACCCCAAATCACTACAAACAGTTTATGGAACGAAGTATTTCAACAAAACATTTAGATACACCCATGTGTATTACTTTTAAAAGTAGAAAATAGAAATAAAGGACGAAAAAATATTTATTTGAGCGTAAAACCCCCGGTAATGTTTGCAAGATCAGCTAATTACTCAATAAAACACGAATTAAGTGCAAACAGTTTATTGCGTTAACAAAGAACCTTTAGACTTGTGAGTATCAAGTAGAGTTCTGGTTATGAACTCCTTTAAGAGTCGTCGAATCAGATCTAAAAAAATACATGTAAGAAAAATTGTAAAAGTTTTAATAAAACACCAAAAAAAGTAAAATGTTTATTTCACGACATAAATATTAGTAGATAATAAACTTTCATCAACAAAATTCTCTGTAATTAACTGCATTTCAAACTGTGACGATTTTTCTCATGCGACAATTTTTGTTTCAAACATAACGGACATGAAAGTTTTGTCTCACTATAATTAGGATCGTGTTGGTTTTCATGTTTTTTAAAACCGGTGTAATGTTTAAACTTTTTGGGACAAAATTAGAAGCCTTCATGCGTCTTTACTTTGTGGAGGGTCAAATAGCATTCGTTTGCTGCACAGATCGTACATGAATTTGAAATCTTTTTATCAAGTGACTTCAAAGAGCGAGGCTATTCTCAGTCTTGTAATCACAATAGTCGCAAGAAATTTGGTAGAATAATCCAGCAGACTTGTTCCACGATCTAAAGCGCACAAATTAGTAAAAGATTTTGTTTCTAACGATCAAACACTTGTCTAACTGTTTATAAAAAAATAATTCAGGTTGATATCACTCTAATGTCACAGAAGTTACGTATGTGTGCAAGATTTCATGTCATTCGGACCGACTCGCAAAATTCGAAGTAGACAGACAACAAATACATACATACAACAAAATATTTAAAAGTTTTAAGAAGTTTAACAGTTTAACCAAAAAAACCACGATCTAAAACGCACAAATTAACAAAAGATATTTATTTCTAACAAACACTTGCTTAACTGTTAATAAATAATTAATTAAACTAGATATTCTTGTAATGTCACAGAAGTTACGTAAGCGTGCAAGATTTCAGGTGATACGGACAGACTCGCAAAATACAAAGTAGACAGACAATAAGTAACAATAACACAAAAAATAAATAAATTACGACAATCATAGCCATAAACGTTTATTAAAATACCTATGGTATGGCTTAAAACATTTACGTTTGTGACCAGCGGAAAAGTTTAAGTAATACTCATTTTTACACTTAAGGTCTTTCGGCCGTGGTTTTTCAAATGAACGTTAAGACTATCCTTCTGAGAAAACGCCTTGTCACACTCTGTGCACTTAAACGGCTTAGTATGCACCCGACTGTGGGCTTTAAGCGCCACTTTGGTCAAAAAAGCCTTTCCGCACTCTTCACACACGTGATTTTTCTCACCGATGTGTATTTTCATATGCCGGCTCCGATTCCCACTAGAGGTCAACTTTTGGCCACAAACATCACAAATGTATTCGTATTTTGCGCCTTCGCCACGATGTTGCATTGCAATATGTTTTTTCAAACCGAATTTATCGCCGAAAACTTTCAAACACTCGGAACAAGGATATCTCGGTTTGACGTTATTAGGATCGTGTGCTTTTACATGTGAGTTCCACGAGATATGATCCTTGAATACTTTGGAACAAAAGTGGCAAATAAATCTCTTGTTTTCGTGATCGACTTCCTTGTGGATTTTTAACAGTTTCTTCGAGAAGAAACCCTTGTTGCAAACGTCGCATCTTAGCTGGAAGTCTCTGGTGTGCATTCTGATTATGTGCATGCGAAGTACAGCGCTTGTGGTTGTTTTGTAGTTGCAAGAGTCGCAAGAAAATTTTGTCTCTCGGAAGTGGCGCAAAGAAATGTGTTTCCTGACTTCACTTGCCAGAAAAAACGTTTTGTCGCAGATGGAACACCTCTGTTTTTTCTCTCCGTGTCGTATTGAATGTCTGCGGAGGTTACGAGCGTTAAGAAAGACTTTGTGGCAGACTTGGCACTCGTAAGACCCCTCCAAGGTTGTCAATCTAAAATTAATTGAAATTTTAGTCTCAAAAATGCGTTCGTATAGGGAAAAAATAATAGACTAAAGTGCTGTGTATTTCATTTTATTGGAAATGGAATATTTCGCATCAAGTACAAAGCATAAACTTGAGGCATAACTTTCTAAAGAACCAAAACATACGAATGGTTTTCTTCTAGCTCTCCTACTTTCCTCGTAATGAGCAGTTGAAAATAATGACACAGGTTTACTGTAATCGGCCTTAAAATGTTTTTGTCCTAGTTTCTCTAGTTCCACCGTAATCGGAATTTGGCAATGATCAGAGTTTCGCCGTAATCGGCCTTTGACATGAAATAGTGACACAAATACTAAAGAAACTCATTCTATAAAATCTTTATTGTTTTAACACATCTTTGATCCTTTTGATTTTGTAATAAATAATTGCTCTTTCCTAGTTTCGGCGTAATCGGCTTTTGCAAATAATGATTTAAAAATCTCGCCGTAATCGGCCTTTGAAACAAACAAAAAAACAGGTAACCGCTTCGGGAAATGACTCCAAACACAAAACTATTTTTATTTTTCACTAAAACAAACATCAAAACCTAAAAATTCTAAGTTAAAACAGTTTACACAAAAATTGATAGCACTTACCTTTTTCTATTACATATTTATTACAATTTACTTATTGTTTTTATCGCGTAGTCTTACCTACGTCACGTTCTTTTAAATTTCCTATACTTTTAACGTATATGTATTTTTGTAATTATTAAAAATTGTTTTTTGGCAAATTGGTCTGCTCTTTTGTCATATGCATACGCAAAAATTTTTGCAAAAATCATTTTTGGCATTTTAGCAATACTTTAACCAAGTTTGTATGTTCCTCAAACATCTAGAAAAACAATCGGAAGATTTTCTCCTGACTCTTCGAGTTTCTCCGTAATCGACATGTAAATACAATAGTAGAATTCCGCCGTAATCGGCCTTTAAAAAACACGACCAGAATACGCAATCTTCCCGAGTATCCACTCAGAGGAAGAATCATTATTATTTCTCACAAGTACAGACAAATAATCCGATTATCAAAAAAAATTGAAATTAATTTTGTTTTATCTTGGAACGTTTCCACCTACCTGAGAAGTATTATTGAAACACCAAGTCGTTATAAAATGTTTATTGTTTCAAGAATCAGAAATTAAAAAATTAATGCACAAACAAATCTTACTGTAGACACGTACACTTGTGAGAATCAAGATCACTTTTGGTTTTAAAAAACTGATGACATTCATTACATTTGCAAAGTGTTTCACGAGTATGATGCTTCATGTGAAGTTGAAGGCCGACCTTCTGTGAAAACGCCTTGTCACATTCACCACATTTGAATGGTTTCTCCCCCGTGTGTACTCGTTTATGAACTTTGAGTGCTGCTTGCCCAGAAAGCACCTTGTTGCACACATCACATACAAAATTCTCACCAGTATGAGTTTTCATGTGAGTTTCCAAAGAACTATTACACCTCAAGAATTTCCCACAAATATCACAAGCAACCCGTTTTTTACCACCACTGTGGATCCTCTGAATATGCTTGTCTAAACAGTACTTCCTAGAAAAGATCCCTGAACACTCGGGACACACAAATTTAAATCCGACAAAACTGGATTCATGTTGTCCTTGATGCTGCTTCAACTGCCTGTTCGTCTTGAAACCTTTGGAGCAGAACCGACAAACAAATCGCATCCCTTCGTGCTCAATTTGTTTATGACGAGTTACATCGCATCTCTGGACAAAACCTTTGCAGCAAACATCGCACTTAAACGGATATTCTCGAGTGTGCTTTCTAATTATGTGACACTGAAGCTCATTCTTGGTGCGTGATTGGAAATCGCAAGTGGCACAGTAAAACCTCTTTTCAACACTTGTGCTTGTTAATTCACATCTAAAATGTACAGATGTTAGTAAAGAAATAAAAAAAAGATAGGTGAAAACTACTCTAACTACAAAAAAATATATCAAACATAAATATTTCTTAAAACAAATTTTTGTAACTTGTTGTAACAAAATGAGATGACACTAAAATAATTCATTCCATAGAACTTTTATTATCCTCCTCATATTGTTTCAACCTTTGACTTTGACATTAAAACGATAAAAAACACTAATACAATCGTCAAAAACAAAGATAATAAAGTTGGAAAATTTTGTATCAGATTTTTTGTCCTTGCTCTTCAAGATTCGCCGTAATCGACCAAAACACAAAACCTTCCCGGGCTTCAACTCCGAATATTAATACCTGTACTTTTAAATTTTAAAAATTTTGAATAAAAAAAAATCGCTCATTTATCACATATAAATTACACAATACACAAAAATGATAAAAGATGAAGAAAGTTGGAAAATTTTGTATCAGATTTTTTGTCCTAGCTCTTCGAAATTCGCCGTAATCGGCCTTTGAAAATAATGACACAGAGTTTCGCCGTAATCGGCCAAAACACGAAATCTTCCCGGGTTTCAACTCCGAGTATTAATACCTGTATTTTTAAATTTTAAAAATTTTGATTCAAAGAAAAATCGCTCATTTATTACATATAAATTACACAATACACAAAAATGATAAAAGTTGAAGAAAGTTGGAAAATCTTGTCAGATCAGATTTTTTGTCCTAGCTCTTCGAAATTCGCCGTAATCGGCCTTTGAAAATAAAGACAAAGACTTTCAACTCCGAGTATTAATACCTGTATTTTTAAATTTAAAAAATTTTGATTAAAAAAAAATCGCTCATTTATTACATATAAATTACACAATACACAAAAATGATAAAAGTTGAAGAAAGTTGGAAACTTTTGTATCAGATTTTTTGTCCTAGCTCTTCGAAATTCGCTGTAATCGGCCTTTGAAAATAATGACAAAGACTTTCAACTCCGAGTATTAATACCTGTATTTTTAAATTTAAAAAATTTTGATTAAAAAAAATCGCTCATTTATTACATATAAAATGATACACAAAAATGATAAAAGTTGGAAAATTTTGTATCAGATTTTTTGTCCTAGCTCTTCGAAATTCGCCGTAATCGGCCTTTGACAATAATGACAAAGAGTTTCGCCGTAATCGGCCAAGACACGAAATCTTCCTGGGTTTCAACTCCGAGTATTAATACCTGTATTTTTAAATTTTAAACATTTTGATTCAATAAAAAATCGCTCATTTATTACATATAAATTACACAATACACAAAAATGATAAAAGTTGAAGAAAGTTGGAAACTTTTGTATCAGATTTTTTGTCCTAGCTCTTCGAAATTCGCCGTAATCGGCCTTTGAAAATAATGACAAAGACTTTCAACTCCGAGTATTAATACCTGTATTTTTAAATTTAAAAAATTTTGATTAAAAAAAATCGCTCATTTATTACATATAAAATGATACACAAAAATGATAAAAGTTGAAGAAACTTATTCCCTAAAACAAATGTTCTGTAACTCCTTGAATAAAAACCACGTAAAATAAAAACAAATTGCTAAACTTTATTATCCAGTTCATTTTGTTTTGATTGCATTTGCAAGTTCTTATTCATAAAGAGATCTTTAAATTGTAGTAAGCGAGAACAATTCCAGCATAAACAATAAAAGGTTAAAACAAAATATGTTGATAACATAATAGCTTAAAAACCAGTGACATTTGTAATGTTTTCTCGGCTTCAAACAACTTCCTGGATCATTTTACATAGATGTAGTCAAAAATAAATAGAAGAGAAGTTTTTCTTTCAGCTCTTCTAGTTTCGTCGTAATCGGCGTTTGAACCTAAGGGTTTCGCCGTAATCGCCCTTTGAAAAAAATAAACAAATTACGAACGTACTCCGGGAAACAATTCCGAAGACAAAATCATTTTATTTTTCAATAAATTTTTTTTTTTTAAAACTAGATAACCAAGATAATAAGATTTATATTTTTGAAAAACAATGATATTACAATTATTTTTGTAGCGTAGTACTTACATCTTGTATTTCTTATGCTTTTCTTTTAACGCATTTTATTTAATTTTCTAAATACCAGAAAAGAAACAAAATAAAGTTATTAATCAAACGTCCATTCGTTACAAAAAGTTTATTCAAAAACCAGAAATCAAAAAAATATCCAGCAGCAAAATAACTCTTACACTAAACCCGTATACATTTGTGGAACTTAAAAACAGATTTATGCGTAAAACTTTTAAGACACACTTCACACTTGTAAGGTCTTTCGCCAGTATGTCGCCTCATGTGCCGTTGAAGACTCGCCTTCTGAGAGAACGCTTTGTCGCATTCGGAACACTCAAAGGGTTTTTCCCCAGTGTGCACTCTGTTATGGACGTTACGTGCCTGTCTTGTCAAAAACACTTTTCCACACACGTTGCACTCAAAATTCCGACCAGTGTGAATTTTCATGTGACTTTTTAGAGTACTAGTACACCTCAAAAATTCGCCACAAACATCACAAGCATATCGCTTTTTACCACCACTGTGGATCCGCTTAATATGCGTCTTCAAGCACAGTTTACTAGAAAATATCCCTGAACACTCGGGACACACAAACTTAAGTCGAACAAAACCAGATTCGTGTTCCTTTGTATGTAGCGTCAACTGATCGTAACTTATAAATTTTTTCGAGCAACGCTTACACGCATAATTCTCTTCTTTGTGCTCAACTTCTTGAGAGTCATGAATGTGGTTTTTAACAATGTGAATTTGAAGCACACTCTTGTCCTTCGACACGTAATCACAAAGTTCACAAGAAAACTTCGTTTCTTGCAAATGGCGTTTAAGAACGTGTACCTTCAGTTCGTGTGGGAAAAGAAACCTTTGGTCGCATGAAAGACACTTGTGTCTTCTCTCCTGATGTATTTTTTTGTGTCCACGAAGATAACTAGAAGACGCAAATACTTTGTGACACACCTGACACTCGTGCTTTACACTTCCAACACTCGTGTTTGTTAACTCGCACCTAAAATAGACTGGTGTCAGCTAATGGAACAATGCGTGAAGGTACTACAAAATGTATTTAATCTAAAAAATGTTGTATCCAGTTGCACTGACATAAAATAATGAGGCAATAAACAATAATCCTATTGGTTTTAGGAGAAATGCAGGGTAGAAGTAAAAATGTTTAGGTACAAAAGTACAAAAGTACCTAAGGCTGAAAAATAAAACTTAAAACACCATTTGCTACAAAAAACGTTTATTTTTCTTTTTTCCTTCGGAAACTTACACTGCTAAAGCTTTACATTTGTGGTCTTTAAGGTACGATTTAGTAACAAATCCCCTGTTACACAAATCGCATGTGAAAGGTCTTTCCCCAGTATGGTACCTCATGTGAATTTGTAAGGTACCACACTGGGAAAACGCCTTATGGCATATGGTACACTGGTATGGTTTTTCGCCAGTATGCACTCTAATATGAGTTACAAGCAACTCCCGTTTAACAAACGCTTTGCCACACTCCTGGCACACAAAATTCTTCTCCCCAGTGTGAATTTTCCTATGATCCCTTAAACTGGTACTACTGGCTACTCTCTTCCCGCAAATATCACAAACATAATTTCCCTTCTCTCCCCTATGGATCGTTTTAATATGTTTGGCCAAACTGTTTTTATCGCACAAAATCTTCGAACACTCAGGACACGGAAATTTAATTCCGACATAGTTGGAATCATGCTGTTTTTCATGAACTTTCATCTGGATACTGGTCTTGAATGCTTTTGAACAGAACTGACAAACGAATCGGAACCCTTCGTGTTCGACTTGTTTGTGTCGGATCAATTCTTTTCGTCTGCAAAAACCCTTGTTGCAGACGTCGCACTTTAAGGGGAAATCAAAAGTGTGCTTTCTGATTTTGTGCTCCCGAAGGACCTCTTTTTTGTATGTTGAGTAGGCACAAGAGTCGCAAGAAAACTGCTTCACTTGCAAGTGGTGTATCGACATGTGTCTCTTTAATGCAGAGGCGAGGCAAAACTGTTTATCACATGAAAGACACTGGTGGGTTTTCTCACGTTGTCTTGTTTTGGGATCATGCTCAAAGCTTGTCAGAACGTACCTAAAACACAAGTGTCAGCAAAAATCACGTTTTAAATCAAGTTAAACTAAACTAAACGATTCTAAAGCGAAAACATTGACACATCTTTTCGGAATATTTTTTATTTGAAAAGCCTTGTTACACGTAGCAGTATTATACAAATCCACTCAGTTTTTACAAACTTTAATTTTTTTAAAGTTATGGGTTTAATTGGAGCAGTCAGTAGAATTCGTAGAAGTATTTTTGACGCCATTTTTTCTGAAAAAAACGTAGCAACTACTCAAGCATTATTTATTTTAAATTTGAAATGGTGCAGTCAGTAGGGTTCGCAAAAGTATTTCTTGACGCCATCTTTTCTAAAAAAAAAAACATAGAAACTACTCAAAAATTGTTTTAATAAACTTTAATTGGCTCAGTCAGTAGGGTTCGTAGAAGTATTTTTTGACGCCATCTTTCCTGAAAAAATCGAACGTTCTAAACATAACATCTGTACCTTAAAAAAACAAAAAAAACAATAAAACCAATAGTAAAAAAGTTTAATTTTCCAGAAAAAAATACTAATACAAAAAATACAAATACTATATGGAAAATAGAACACAAATTTAGCAATAATACAATTATAAACCCCAGCTTAATTAAATACCAATTTATTGCGAAAAGTATATTTATCCGAAAAAGAAAATCACTTAAACATTTTGTTGTTCTGAAGCTTGCCGCACCTGAACTTAACACTTGTGAGCATTAAGAAGCCTTTTTTTATGTATTTTCTGTATACCAGTCAGCTGAAAATTACTAGGTCCACATATCCACATTGTTGACTCAAAAATTGTTTTTTATAAACTTTAAATGGCGCAGTCAGTAGAGTTTGTAGAAGTATTTTTGACGCCATTTTTTTCAAAAAAAGAAGTAACTACTCAAAAATTGATTTTTAAAAACTTTAATTTCTCTAAACTTTAATTGGTGCAATCAGTAGAATTCACAAAAGTAATTTTTGACGCCATCTTTACTGAAAAAAATCGCACGTTTTAACGTAAATTCTGTAAATTAAAAATTCTAAGAAATCAATCAAGTCAATAATAGAGTTTAAAAAGTTTATTTTCTAGAAAAAAATACAAAAATACAAATATAAAAACCTATGATTCACTACAAAAAGTTAGTTATCCGAGAAAAAAAATCACTTAAAACATTTTGTTGTTCTGAAGCTTGCCGCACCCGAGCTTTACAATTGTGAACATTAAAGTCTATTTTATGTATTTTCTGTAAACGAGTCAGCTGAAAAGTACTAGGCCCATACAGTTATCATAAGTAACTACTCAAAAATTGTTTTTTGTAAACTTTAATTGGCTCAGTCAGTAGGGTTCGTAAAAGGATTTTTTGACGTCATCTTTTCCAAAAAAAAATGTAGTAACTACTCAAAAAGTGTTTTTTATAAACTTTAATTGGTGCAGTCAGTAGGGTTCACAAAAGTAATTTTTGACGCCAACTTTACTGGAAAAAATCGTACGTTATAACGTAAAATCTGTAACTTAAAAGTTCTAGGAAATCAATCAAGTCAATAGAGTTTAAAAAGTTTATTTTCCAAAAAAAAAACAAAAAAATACAAACATAAAGTCCTATAATTCATTACAAAAAGTATATTTATTCGAAAAAAAAATCACTTAAACATCTTGTTGTTCTGAAGCTTGCCGCAGCCCAGCTTTACACTTGTGAGCCTTAAAAAAAGATTTTTTACTATACTGCTTGTTACACAATTCACATTTGTAGCGTTTCCCGCCCGTATGAACCCTCATATGAGTGGCCAAAGTACTTTTCTGTGCAAACTCCTTGTTGCACCGAACACACTTGTAGGGTTTTTCCTTTGTGTGCACTCGTAAATGACTTGTAAGTACCGACCTCGTAGCAAACGCTTTGCCGCACTCAACACAAACAAATTTCTTCTCACCAGAATGGAATTTTTTGTGACCTATTAAACAATCTTGACGAGCAAACACCTTGTCGCACTCGGTGCACTTGAATGGTTTTTCCCCAGTGTGCAGTCTAACATGATATTTAAGAGATAAACTTGTAGCATAGACTTTGCCACATATTTCACACACATGGTCCTTTCGACCAGAATGTGTTTTCTTATGGCTGGCCAAGCTGTTGGGAGTTTTCATTCTTCTTCCACAAATATCACAAATAAATTTTCCTTCACCACTGTGCATGAACTTCACGTGTCTCCTTAAACCTGTCTCTCTAGTAAAAAATTTCGGGCAGCTTGGACAGCGTAGTTTCGGCTCAACGCGTTTAGGGTCATGACATTCTAGATGAGTTTGTAGGTTTTTATATACCAAAAAAACTTTTGGACAGAACTCGCAAACAAATCTCACTCCTTCATGAGCAATATTTGATGGGTGGCTAAGTATTTTTTATTCACAAAACCCTTACCACACTCTTCACATTTAAATTGATAATCTTTCGTATGTACGGTGATTATGTGAGTCTGGAGATTGCCCTTATAGGATGAGTGATAATCACATGAATTGCAAAAAAACTTAGTCTCCCTCTTATGAACATTCGATATGTGTTTTTTTAAATGACATTCGAGAATAAACCTTAGATCGCACAAAGGACACTTGTGTTTTCTCTCTCGATGAATTACTCTATGAACAGTTAGCTTTCTATAAGTTGGAAAGACTTTCGAGCAAACTTGACACTCGAGCGACCTTTCAGCAGCACTTATTTTCAGTTTAGACCTAAAATGTACACATTTCAGTAAAAATAAGACCAAAACAGTATTAAATATTAATTCCCGCTACTATTCCTGTCTTGTTTAGAGAAAGTTCTGAAGAAAGGAACTTCCAGGGAAAAGTAAATATTAAAAATCAAAAACTCTTTATTATCCTCGCCATTGTATTAAAAAACGCAGAAAAAAACTATAATAGTGGTGTAGACAATCATTTTCGTTTTAAATCTTGTAATTTAACAGTTGACAATCAAAAAAATTTCAGAAGACAAATACATAAAGAATAATTCACTTATTTTAAAGAGTTTAAAAGCTGTGATATTTTAAATGAACACCTGCAAATAAGAATTTAAACACAAAATTTACATACATTTTTACTCCAGCGAATCCAAAAATGCAAAAAAATTATATTTCAAAGTTGGTGCCAATTTCTCGTAA
The DNA here is from genome assembly GCF_031307605.1 of Tribolium castaneum. NCBI lineage: Eukaryota > Metazoa > Arthropoda > Insecta > Coleoptera > Tenebrionidae > Tribolium > Tribolium castaneum. Next base: position 4,643,173 of record NC_087394.1, read on the forward strand.
TTCTGAAAGTTCAGGCATTCTAAAAAAATTAGTTGAACTCAGAAAAGTCGTTTTGAATTGTAAACCAAATTTTAAAGCTCTACCTATATATTAGAAGTTGAAAAGTTTGTAATGTAGGATAAAAGGATAACCCTGTATAAGTAGATATATGAGTATAGGTGGCACATTTTCGTAGAGAGGTGTTTGACTCTGTTTGATGAAAAAATAATAACTACTTTATAAGATTACAAAAAGTATATTTATTTCAGAAAAAAAAACACTTAATCATTTTCTGGTTCTGGTTCTGGTTCAGCTTTCACCACTACTCCTTTACAATTGTGTGCCTTCAAGACACTTTTTTTAATATACTCCTTGTTACACAAGTCACACTTGTAAGGTCTTTCGCCCGTATGGCACCTCATATGAATGGTCAAACAACTCCTCTGAGCAAACGCCCTGTCGCAGCGAACACACTTGAACGGTTTTTCGTTAGTGTGCACTCTTAGATGAGTTCGAAGTGCCGAATTCGTTGTAAAAGCCTTGTCACACACTTCACAAACTATCTTCTTCTCACCAGAGTGTATTTTCTTGTGATTGTCCAAACTGCCACTTTGGGTAAACTTTTTGTTGCAAATATTACACTGGAATGGTTTTTCCCCAGTGTGCACTCTTGAGTGGTTCGTAAGAATCACCATCGTAGAGAACGCTTTCCCGCACACCTCACATACATAATCCTTCTGACCAGAATGGACCTTCATATGACTGATCCAGTTATAACGAGTCCTCATTCTCTTTCCACAAACATCACAAACGAACTTCCCTTCACCACTGTGCATGGTCTTCACGTGCTTCTTCAAACACGTCTCTTTAGTAAAGCACTTGGGGCAGTTCGGACAGGAAAATTTTGACTCAACTCGCACTGGATCATGCTCTTGTAAGTGAAGTTTAAAATTTCGATAAACCATAAAGGCTTTCCCGCAAAACTCGCAAGTGAATCTTTCTCCTTCATGGGTGATTTCTTTGTGACTGGCCAGTTTCTTTTTATTCAAGAAACCTTTACCACACACGTCACATTTTAACCGGAAATCTCTCGTATGCATGGAAATTACGTGAGCTTGGAGGTTACTACCGTTGTAGGTTTTGTAATCGCAGAAATCGCAGAAAAACTTATACTCTCTCTCGTGAAAACGCGATATGTGTACTTTCACCTCGCCTTGTAGAATAAACTTCTTCTCGCACAAAGGACACTCATGTTTTCGCTCCTTGTGTCTTATTTTATGAATGCCTAGCTTCCTAGATGAAGGAAACACCTTCAAGCAGACTTCACACTGGATGGGTCCCTTAGCAAGACTGTTTGTCCCTTTAGACCTAAAATGTACATACTTCAGTAACAGAAAAAATGATAAATTAGAGCAACTAAACTAACTAAACTAACTAAACGAGTTGATTTGCTCTGAGAGCAACAAAAGTGTAAACCCTGTAATTTACAATAACAGAAAAATAAATAATATCAAAAAACTCTTTATTATCTTCGTCAGAAAAAAGCAACACTTCGAAGCACCTTTACACTTATGCCCGTGAAGTACAGTTCTAGTAATAAACTGATTGCTGTGTGCATTTTAAATTCGGCTTTTGAATGAAACTTTTTCTCGCATTTAAAACAATTGTGATTTTTGAACATCATGACGAGTGAATTTGTCTCTAGCAAGAAATGTTTTATTGCAAATTCCGCAGTCAAAGTGGTCCGAACAGTCACAAACTATTTAAAACATAGTTTGGTAAAGTTATAAAAAAAAACATAGGTAAAATAAACAAAAACTTTTTTTTGTCAAAAATTTATTAAAAACCTTTGCACTTCTGTTTACCTATTTTCTCGTCGCAGTTAAATTGTTTAAATAAACACAAAACTCATAAATTTCAAAATACAAAGACTTTTGACCTAATATGCTACATGTTTTGGTTTTGTGAAAGAATCTTGCGAAACAATTGCGGTTTTGCTGAAAAACTCGCAAAATCTTGAGTTTGAACACGAAATAATTGCGAGAATTAATTATTATCAAAAGCAAATCCATCCACGATTTTTAAATCCAAGTGTAACAGCGAAATTATAAATGGTTTGGAAGACATTCACAAAATAATCAAACAAGAATTTTTTGTTCCGCCTTGAACGCCTTGTGATTGGTCTGTTTTACAGTTGGGAGCACAATATCCCTCCCACATCCAATGACAAACGCTTCAATCGCCGTGCAATTTTTTGTGCACCAGATAAACAAGTAGGAGGTGAGTTTTATATTTTTATTCGTCAGTTACTCATTTCTAGAGACACCAGTAAACAAGTGCACCGGTCTTTCTCACAAAATGAAATAAAATGGTCGATTCTGTTTAGTTTTTGAATTAGATTGATATTTTTTGACGAAATCACACTAATTTTTAAATTTATTACACAAGTATGACTTTCACACAACCAATTAAAATCTACACTGACGGTTTAAAAATATTAATAATTACAATTGTAATAATTAAAATAATTAAATTTTTAAAATCAAAATTAACAATTGGCGCTCACTGCTATTTTGACACTTCTACCTTAATTATTTTTTATTCCAAAATAAAGGCTGATATAAAAATATTATAATAAGATAAAAAAATTGTTTAAACCAAAAAAATAATTTAATATAGAATTTGAGTAAGCATATTTTAAAAATTAAAACTTCAAACAACAGAACCATAACACTGAGAGACTAAAAACAGAAAAAACTAAAAAATATTGCGACTGAAAAAAACAATAGAACGGGAAAAGAGAAACACTAATAAAATGAAACATCAGATTTTGAATAAAGTACCACTACACCAAGAAACTGAAAAGCTAAAAAACTTAAAATCCGGAATAAAAAATGTAAGATTAAAATTCTGTAGACCCAAAAAAAAAATGTTAATTAAAAAACATAAAACTACAAAGTAAAAACATTAATACGATAAAACACTAATATGAAACACCATGGAAAAATTAAAATTCAAAAACGGAATACAGGAAGCCTGAAAAAATGTTCAGATGTAAAATAAAATAGCCATGAAATTGGAAACTTTAATGTAACAATTTTAATAAAAAAAAAATGAAAAAATATTTTATTTTAAATTAGAAAAGTTAAACACAACTGTAGGCATAGGATGTTTAAAACTCGTTTAGGATATTTAAGAATTTAGGAGAAATAATAAAAAGGGTGTCAAATATTTCCATCTTTAGGAAAACAAATTTATTTCCTTTTAAAAAACATCAGGTCTCTATTGACAGTACGAATTTTGTAAAATTTATTGCAACAACATCAATACAATTTTTATAAAAAAATAACTTAATCTGAACATTTATGTGTATTAAGAGCCGAGCGTGACACGAACTGCTTATTGCACACTTCACACTTGTAGGGCCTTTCCCCCGTATGTGACCTCATGTGAATATTAAGACTCCCTTTCTGTGAAAACCCCTTCTCACAGTGGACACAAACATACGGTTTTTCCTTCGTATGCACTCTTATATGTTCCACTAGCCTAGTCTTCAAAGTAAACCCTTTACCACACACATCACAAATATGTTTCCTTTCCCCTGAGTGTGTCTTCTTATGATTCTTTAACGTCTGCATTGTCAGTAAACTTTTGCCACAAACATCGCAAACGTAACTCTCAACCGACGATTTATGCGTTTTCATGTGTCTCCTGAAGCTCTGCTTCGAGTGCATGACCTTGAAACACTCCTGACACGTATACGCAGTCGCCACATACTCAGGATCGTGCTGTCCCACATGGATCCGAAAATAGTGTCGGTCTTTGAAAGTTTTGTGGCAAAACTGACACACCATGACGATCCCCTCGTGTTGCACTTCCTTATGTCTGCTCAGATCTCCCTTGCTCATAAAACCCTGGACGCAAAGATCGCATTTAAAGGGGAAATCTCTGGTGTGGTGGCGGATCATATGTGTCTGGAGGCGGGTTTTGTCCTGCGTTGCGTAGTCGCAAAGGTCGCAAAACGCTCGCAGGATTTTGTCGTGTTGGTATTGGATGTGCTTGGTCAGTTCGCATTGCAAAACGAACATCAAGTCGCACTGAGGACACTTGAATTTTTTCTCGCGATGTCGTAACATGTGTCTGCGTAGCAAATCATGTGAAGAGTAGGCTTTGTAACAGACCTTGCAGTTAAACGTGTACAAACTTCGAGGGGTAAAGATGTACCTGGAAGAAAGGAACAATGTGAGTGGAAAATACGAACAAATTAACTGTCGTGACCGAACGTAGAGAGTAAGAACAAGGGTTAAGAACAGTACTGATTTTTATTGTTTTATTCAATTTTATTAAAAACTTAAACAGTACATTTCTATAATGTAGTATATACAGTAAAATCTCTCTTAACGGACACCTCCTATAAACGGACCTCTCTCATTAATGGACATTTTTGTTAGTCCCGTTTTGAGCTCATGGTATTGTTTCTCTTTTAAGTAGACTCTCCAATAAACGGACGGGGGCAATGCAATTCGAATCCTTGAAAACAAAATCTCTCCTTTAAGCGGACAATTTTTGACTTCGAAAATTTTGCCGTTTACGAAATATTTTGAGTTTTTATATTTTTGTTTTTTTTTTGAATTTGCACCTTCCAGTTCAAAAATCGATCTCTGCCATTTTTAAAAACTTGAAAATATTTTTCAGCTCAATTGAATGAGAAAGCCTAGATCTTTGCTTTGGTGTTTTCAAATTTCTAGAAAAGAATACAAACCCCAAATGTTTAAAGTTAAGTTTTCAAAACTTTAAGCACCTATTAAATTTTTTTTTAATGAAATGCCACAAGTTTTATTTCATTAAATCGTAAAGAATTTAATTCTGCATCGATCTGTAGTAAAATTCCCTATACTTATGTTTAATAGTTTTCAACTTACAATAACTTTTTGTTGGGATTAAGAAATGCATTAGCCATAGGCCTTTTCTCATAGGTTGTCATGGAAGCGAGAAAAAAAATTAAACAATCAATAAATTTATTTTGTTTTCACAGAACGGACAACACAATTTTGAACAGAGTTTTGTTTGTTTAATCAGAAATGTAGCGAGAAATTTTCTACAATGTCAAAAAAACCAACATGAAAATTATCACAGAGAGAAACTGCTAAAACAGATCTGTGCAGAAAAAAATTCTCCTCCATCTAATAAAATGAACATTGAAACATCTCATTTGAAAAAAAAATAAGGTATGAGTACCTGAAATTGTCCAAACCTTACCTTAAAATTTTTGGATTTATTTCATTCTTTTCCAATTTTGAACACACTGGAGAACAGATAAAGGTTTTTTTTTAATTCTCCAAATATGATTTCAGAATCTCTAAAATTACGAGAGTTGTCAATTTTTTAGTGAAAAATTTTCAAAAAATCTTCAATATTTTGAAAACGGTTAAACTTAGGTATAGAAAAAACTAATAAAAACCACTATAAAATAACTCAACTAATCCAAAAACGCAGTGAAAATGTAGTTTTCCATTCAAAGTAAGAACGTTGGCATCTTGAAAATATTTCCATTGAGCAGATTTTGGCTGAGTACCAACTTTCAAATAAATATCTTTATTAGAACTTCCAATACTTGTAATGTGGGGTTTAGACGGAATATGGTGTATGTGTTATTTGCAGTAAGTCCTACGAAGTACGGTGTCTATATTAATTTCATTCTTTATTATACTGCCTTATCAAAAAAATAAGAGAACGTACCTATGTTAACATTAAAATAAAAAAAATCTGGATAGGTTTTCTCAAAAAAAAAACGAAGATACGAAATTTACAAAGAAGTGTGCTGCCCAAGCAGCAAATATTGTTAAAAACAGATAAATTGGTGAAGAAATAGCATAAAATCTGCTTTTTGAATCCATTTAGAGAGTTTGCAAAGACACTGAAAGTTTTACATTCGTCAACATCTACATTTTAAGTCTACTTCTGGCGAATCTGCAAGTAGGTATTGGTGAACAAGATGTAGGAAATTTTGGAGAAAACTGATTTTTTTTCCCAAAAATAATTGATAATTTATTATTGTTATTATACAAACTATTATCACATGTATACATTATTATTTCCCATGAGAGGACACCTCCATTAACCGGACACCATCGGTGTCACTGTAATTACTTAAACACTACACTTGTGTTTAGACAGATGAGATTTTGAAATAAATTTCCGCTTGCACGATTCACATGAGAAGGGTTTCTCTCCGGTATGAGACCGGATGTGAACTTTCAGGTTGTAATTTTGCTTAAAGGCCTTATCACACTCTGGACACTTGTAAGGTTTTTCGTCCGAATGCACCTTCAAATGGTTTATTAAAGTACTTTTCATCTTGAAAGCCATGCCACAAACATCACACTTATGCTTTCTCTCTTCAGTGTGTCTTTTCTTATGCTGAGCCAACTGATCCGCACTAAAACTTTTGCCACAAAGCTCACAAGCGGTCCGTTCCACCTTTACACCTTTATGCATCTGCATGTGATCGTTAAATCTACGCTTGGAGTGGTACAACTTGAGACAAACTTGGCAAGTAAACACTGTCGAGATGTGCTCAGGGTCATGTCGGCGGACGTGAACACGCAAATTGTAAGGATTTTTGAATTCTTTTGAGCAAATTGGACACACTAAAGGAGTACCGCTGTGGAGCTCCATGTGTTGAATGAGGTATGCTTTGTACGTAAAACCCTGATTACACACTTGGCATCTGAAGGGAAATTTTTTGGTGTGGCGCTGAATCACATGTGTCCGCAGTCTGGTATTATCTGTGGTCGCATAGTCGCAAAATTTGCAAAACGCAATTGGAATTTTTTCATGCTTGTGGCGAAAATGTCTGTTCAAAAGGCCTTGCTTGGTGAAGGCCGAGTTGCAATCGGAGCATTTGTATTTTCTCTCTTTGCATAACACGTTTTTTTGGTAAACCTGGACGTTCCTGAAAATAGATGGGATTACAAAGAGCGAAATATTTTCACTATGTTTAGCACTTTTGCAGAAAAAAAATTGTTAGAAAAGACAAAGTTAAACAAATTAGTAATCACACAAGTGAATAGTACAGGGGAAATTCGTTCTCAGTCCATTTGTTTAAGAAAATGAGGTGGAGTTACAATATTGTACTATTGGAGCGTAGGTACTATCAGGAAATAATTGAAGCGTAAAATAGCAGTACGTCTTTAATACAGAGCAAAACTTGTTATAAGATGCTGATAAGAAGCGACCGCAGTAGTGGATAGAGGGATTGGGAGTTCGTTCTTCAGACGCTTATGCGGTACTACTAAGTAGTACTTTGAGTGCCACTGTGTCGAGCCAGTTCAGTAAAATAGAGTCATAATAAAACATTTTTATAAAAAAATAAGAAATATTAGTCACTTTATTGTAAATGGTTAGTCTATGGTTAAAATATGTGCACTACCTCGCGTGAACATCAGTAAACGTCAGGATAACAACTAAATTTTTGTCTCTGTCTCAGCCTCTCCCTAAATAAATTATATGTCTTTATGTTTTAATTATTGTTAATTATAAAGGTAAAATGATTTTTCTGTACTGTTATATGTAGGTATTTGTATCATTTGGAAATGATAAAATCATGGCTGAGGATCTTACGCACAAATAAATTTAATCGCGCTGTTGGCAGGACACCGCTCGACCACCAAAAGAAAACAAAAGAAAAAACAAAAATTAAGTACAATTTTTAATTTAAAAACGTAAAAAACTCGAAAACACGCCTCAATCTGTTTATGTTAAAAAACTTTGAATTTAGTTGTTCGTAATTTTGATTGATATGGACTGAGATTATTTTTCCTCTGTATCTCTCATCTATGATCTTAAGAGCAGCTTATAAAACACACTTCTTATAACACAAGTTACACTTACATGGTGTTTCGCTTACTATTCTTAGTAACAGTTGTGTCTCATTCTACACTTCAACGGTTTATCTTTCGCAAACAGTTTTTCCACAAAAATCACACTCAACATTTCCTTCCTGAAATTGAATAATTTAGCGTTAAAAACGGATCGGATCGTTAAAAACAGACGCAGAACGCAGTGTAACTGTCGCGTTCAAATCCAGACACTAAAAACAAGAGTTAAGATATAATAGGTACTACTTTTATTGCAAAAATCATTTAAAACAACTTTGTTATAAACCAAACCAAAAATTCTTCTTCAATAACATCTAAACAAAATACTTGGAGTCGATATTCCGTCGCCTACTATTATCTTCTGAAAATGACAAACTTCAAATGACAATAACTCGATTATTTCAAATGCAACACCCTATATTTTTTAGGGTTTTGTGGTCTCTCATTCAAAATTGTTTGAATTAATTTAATTTAGTTAATATTTAAGCGACTTTGTTTTTGTTCTTCTGCCCAAAATTTTGCTTTTTCAAATATAATTTTACTCGAACTCTAATAACTCTCACTCGTACTTTTTGTCTATTACAGAATTGGATTCTTTTGTTGTAAGCATCATACATGGTTTTACGGCTTGTTTGTAACATAAAACACTAAGAAATTATGGAGTCAAAATATTTGTATTTATGCTAAATGTTAAAAGCTCTTCGTTAAGAACCTTTGATAGTACTGGGGGTGGTGACATAACTGTAACTTCCTTCTAACTTGTTTATTTATTACAATGAGCAACATCAAAAATCAAATCATCAAATCAATCAATATGTTCTGAAAATTCTCGAATAATTTAAGTATGTGGCTTTTGTAATTATCCTGCTATTAAATATGAGTGAATTTATTCTACTAAAGACGGTGATTTTGGTATAAAACATTTATTAAAAACCCATTTAAAAAAAATAAAAAACAATTTTTGAAACAACCGAATAAGCAATAAAGGGCAGAAGGTATCAATTATTTTTTTTTTTTGGTTTTTGCATAGGAAATTAATTTGGTAAAAGTAATATAGTGAAAACAGGAGTTAAGGTATAATAGGTACTAATTTTATTGTAAATGTATAATAATTTTAATGTATACAAAAATTACATCTAAACATAACAATGAACAAAAATTGTTCTAAACCCTACACTTGTGGTGGGACAAAGCACATTTTGATACAAATTTCCCACTGCATCTTTCGCACTTGTAGGGTCTCTCTCCAGTATGAATTCGCATGTGAATTTTCAAGGTTTGACTATGCTTAAAAGCCTTATCACACTCTGTACATTTGTAAGGTTGTTCCTTCGAATGCACCTTCAAGTGAGCTAATAAAATATTTCTTATCTTGAAAGCCTTGCCACAAACTTCACACGCATGTGTTCTCTGTTCGCTGTGTATTTTTTATGCGGAGTCAAATGAAAATTTCTAGTGTGTTTGTGTATAAGATGTATGCGAAGTCTGGTTTTATCTTTGGTCGCATATTCGCAATATTTGCAAAACGCTTTTAGGATTTTTTCGTGTACGTGGCGAAAATGTCTTTTCAACTGAATTTGCCCTTCGTAGGTTTTGTCACACTGAGGGCATTTGGGTTTTTCCTCTTTGCCTGAAAAAACATATCATTACAAAAAATGAAATAAGTTTTTTTTACATTATTACGAACATTAAGAAAAGAAAAACGCATTTGGTGTCAAACTTTACTATTTCAAAAACAATAATTACAAAAACTGGCATCTGTGGCTCTTGAGAGCAGCTCTGGACACACATTTCTTATTACACAAGTTACACTCGTACGGTGTCTCGCCCGTATGCGCGCGCATATGTATATTAAGACTACTCTTCTGAGTAAAAGCCTTGTCACATTCCATGCACTTGAAGGGTTTATCCTTCGTATGCACTCTCATATGCATCACCAGAAACTCCTTCCGTGTAAACGCTTTCGCACACACTTCACACACGTAATTCTTCTCACCAGTGTGCTTTTTCTTGTGAATTTTTAAATTGGCCAATGTTACAAAAGTCTTTCCACAAGTATCGCACACAGCATTTCCTTCCTCACGGTGCCTTCTCATATGTTTGTGGAAACTGTCCGAAGTCGATAAGACTTTACAACATTCCTTGCAGGTGTATTTAGTTACGACATGGTCAGGGTTGTGTCGCCTGACATGGCGCTGGAAGTAGCTCGGATCCTTAAATATTTTTGAGCAAACGGCGCAAATTAATCGGAGACCTTCATGGTCTATGTTCTTGTGACGGATCACTTGTGAGTTGCAAAAAAAACCTTTATCACACAAGTCGCATTTAACTGGATACTGTTTAGTGTGGTTGGTGATTGTATGAGTTGTAAGACTCCCCTTAGTTTTTGCTATGAAATTACAGCTAGAACACTTTAATAATGACGACTCATTGTGGCGGCTTTGAATGTGGAGTTTTACGTCCCATGGTCTGTGAAACATTTTATCGCAGGAAGGACACTTGTGTTTTTTCTCTCCGTGAAGAAGCATGTGTCTGTTGTACTGGGCTTTAGTCGCATACCACTTAGTGCAAATTTTGCACTCGAATGAGTTTAAATAAATTGTGGTGCCAAATCTGAAACAAACATTTTCTTAGTCAAAAATTAAAACAAGACATCCGTCTGAAAGATAAGTCAATTCTAATCACTAAACCCCAGTTACAAGGTCTTCAACAGAATATTTCACTTTTAGTCTTTACCACGTTTCCTGAAAAAAATTAGATCGAACATTTGTCAAGTCAGGTCAGGTCAGGTTAAAATAATGGTAGTAGTAGAAGTAATTATACCAAACTTTAATAGAAAAAAAACTGTATTCAATGAAACAAAAAAATCAATAGAAAGCTTCTTAAAAATGACCAAAGTAAAAACTATTCGCAGTCAGAACACTTCTTTGTGCTCTTGGCAAGAAATTACAAAACCTGGCATTTGTGGCTATTGAGGGCCGTTCTGGAAATAAATCTCTTTTCGCAATGTTCACACTCGTACGGTCTGTCGCCCGTATGCGTGCGCACATGAATGTTGAGACTAGTCTTCTGAGAGAACGCTTTGTCACACTCTACACATTTATACGGCTTCTCCTTAGTGTGCACTCTTCTATGCATGTCCAAAGTCTGCTTCTTTGTAAAGGCTTTAGCGCACACTTCACAAATGTAGTTCTTCTCGCCTGTGTGTTGTCTCCTGTGCGCCTTTAAACCACACGAGGAGGCAAAATTTTTGCCACAAACATCACAAATATTCTCTCCTTTCTCCATGTGCGTTTTCATATGTTTGCGTAAACCAACAAGACTCCCCAAAACTTTGGAGCATTCCTTGCAGGTGTATTTGGTTACAACGTGGTCAGGGTTGTGTCGAGCGACATGGCGTTGGAAGGCGTACAGATCTTTGAATATGGTAGAGCAAACCTCACAAATTAATCGTAGGCCTTCATGGTCTGATTCCTTGTGACGAGTCAATAATGTCTTAGATAGGAAACCTTTGTCACACAAGTCGCACTTAAATGGGAACTCTCTAGTGTGATGGCTGATTGTATGGGCCCTAATACCTCCTTTGGTTTTGGAAGAAAAATCACAAAAAAGACACTTTATTAATGACGATGACTCTTCGTGACGGTTCCTTATGTGGACCCTCACTTCTGCTGGTAAGTGAAACATTTTGTCGCATAAGGGACACTTGTGTTTTCGCTCTGTGTGTCGAGACATGTGTCTTCTATATTTGCGTCTAGTCAAAAATGACTTATTACAAATTTTGCATTCTGGTAGATCTAGATGTTTACTGCCGTTCATTCTAAAACAAAAAAATTTTTTTCACTCGATTTAAATGGCAACCATTCCTACCACAAAAACTACACATTTCAACACATGTTAAAAAAGTTGGCAGTTGTAGAAAAATTGTTTATTTCACTTGCTTCGTTGTGGGTACAGTAAAAAATGACTTCCACATCATAAAACTTTATTGAAACGAAAATATCAAGCACTTGAAGGTTTTCTTTACATTTTTTTAGTTTTGATGCAAAACTCGGCATGACATCAAATAAAAAAACTTGCAGATATAAATGAGAGAAGGATAAAGGGGCAAGAAAAAGTACTGAACACTTGAAGCCCTATAAAATTAACAATATCATATCTATATTATATTTTTCGTATTATTAATAATCCTTAATTAGTCTTTCATAATTAAGTCTTATTTGGAACTTAATTAAATAGAAAATTGTCAAAAAGTAAAAAAATCACATGTCCCCATCTTGCCTCTCCCTGCAGGTAAATGTCGTACCCCTAATTTCAACTTTACTGTTGCTCTCAATTGTTGGAGACTTTCTTCTTTTTGCACATTCTTTTTAATCAACCCCAGATTTTTTCAGTATTTCTTTAGTTCTGTAATTGTTTTTTCTTTTGCTTGTTTTCATCCGCTAGCTTCTGTCTTTTAATCCACTGTTCCAAACTTTTTTATGGTGAAGAAGCGATAATAGCAGTTTTTGCTCGTTTTCAAACAAATACATATTATTGTTACCATTTTAATGCGGGCAAGGTCTCATACCTCGTTTTACCCTTTTACGGCAAACTATGTTGCCATCTACAAATAAATAGATGTTCCTCAGTCAGAGTAATCGTTGACACATATGAATATCTGTAAAAACAGTTTAAAATGTTGTTATTTAAAAAACAGACAAGTACTAAAAAAAGTGAAATAATCATAAGAAAATCGCCAAAAACAAGTTTTTTTTCAAAAAATTTGCAAAAGGCATGGTGGCATTTTTCAGTATCTTCTGCATTTAAAAGATGTCTTAGTAGGACTTCGTGCAAAAACAATATTGAATAGTCAATATACACATAAAAACAATTTTCATTACAAACACAACACTTCACTTGATTTGTACTGCAACCACTCTTACTAATACATTTTCCAAAACTTGTCCAAAAATTTAACAGTAGTAGAAAAATCGTATGTTTCAGTTGCTCCGTTCGCGCATAAAGTAAAAAACGATAACAAACTTTTATCAAAACCAAATTAAAAAACACACCATTTCACTTAAACAGTGAACTAAAGTTTTTTGCTCAAATTCCGTTGCACTTGAGATAGTTTGATCACAGTTGAAACATTTACTGTGTTCAATTAGTAAAATTGAACATCAAATCACATTAAATTACAAAACGATATAATTTCAATAAAAAAACACCGTCCGTGTTAAACTTTACTATTCCAAATACAAAAAATATCTACAATGGGGCACAAAATTACAAAATCTGGCATTTGTGACTATTGAGAGCTGCTCTTGAGATAAACGTCCTGTTGCATAAGTCACACCCGTACGGTCTTTCGCCCGTATGTGTCCGCATGTGAATATTAAGATTATTCCCTTGAGTGAACGCTTTGTCACACTCCATGCACTTGAACGGCTTCTCCTTAGTATGCACTCTAATGTGCACGTCCAACATTTGCTTCGTTGTAAATGCTTTAGCACATATTTCACACATGTGGTTCTTCTCACCAGTGTGTATTTTCTTGTGAAGCGATAACTTATCTATATACTTAAAAGTTTTACCACAAACATCGCAAATATATTCCCCTTTTTCGATGTGCGTTTTCATGTGTTTCACAAGACTAGACGCACTCCCCAATACTTTCGAGCATTCCTTGCATGTGTATTTAGTCTCAACATGATCAGGATTGTGTCGAGCGACATGGAGCTTGAAGTGGTACGAATTTTTAAACATCTTGGAACAAACCGAACAAATTAGTCGTAGACCTTCATGGTCCGTTTCCTTGTGACAGGTCACTAAAGTCTTGGATAAAAAACCTTTATCACATAAGTCGCACTTGAACGGATACTCTTTAGTGTGGTGGCGGATAGTATGTGCTTTAATAGACGCTTTAGTTTTGGAAGTGTAGTTACAAATAGAACACTTCACTACTACTGAATCTTCGTGACAGAGTCTAACGTGAACCTTCACTTCTGAAAGTCGGCGAAACATTTTCTCGCACGAGGAACACTTGTGTTTTTTCTCCCTGTGTTGAAGCATATGTCTGGTAAAATTGAATCTAGTCGAAAACGACTTATTACAAATTTTACATTCTGGTAGATTTTGCTGTTTTTCGGTGAACAATCTGCAACATAAAAACAATTTTTATTAAAAACGTGAACATACACTCGATTTGAATAGCAACCACTAAAATCACAGTGACACACATTTTCAACAAAAAAATAGTAAAAAACTATATATTTCACGCGCGTGAAAATAGTTTCTAAATCATAAATTTTAACTAAAATTAAATTAAAGAACACAGAACTTCACTGAAACTGTGCACTTAAGCGTCGAATTTTAGCCATTTTTCTCGTTGTTTTACAGCCGTTGTAAGGTTTTTGAATGTTATTTACAGGATACATTCTTCTGCTCGAGCTGTAAAGGAGAAAGTGTTTTAAAATGCTGTCAGTTCTTTATTTAATTCAGAAAAAAATCCGGAAAACTGGAAAAAATTTGATGTTTTTTAAATATTATTTCCCTTCTTTAATGAGTGTTAAGTGAGAAAATGACATACTTTTAACCCTGTAATCGACTCTTAGGAACAAAGTGGCTTTTGTTTTAACTTAAAATTGTCAATCGTTAACTTGTAAAGCTCTCAAAACGAACTTGCGGTACTGGCCAGTGATATCGCCATCGTGTGCTCGCTTCAATTAAGTGTCGTACATTCCTACGCAAAATTTTCTGCTGAATTCGAAGCCCAAGTTAGTTTTTTTATTTGGAATTGTCTTCAGACCGAATAAGACGAATTTTTAATAAAAAATATTTGAAAAACTTCAAATTTTTCATTTTCATCGTGATATCTTCCTTCTGGATAAAAGTAGAAACTTTTTTATGCAAAAGATTGCTCAATTAATGTAGTTTTTAAGTAAATACACAACTTTTAGTTTTGAGAAAAGAAAACTAAGAAAATTGGACAACACTACAAGTACAAAAAAAATACGCGGTTTTGCCACTTCAAGTGCATATCGTAGTAACTTTAAATTACAATAACTACTTGCGCAGTGTTAAAGATATCCAAATAGTTCTCGCACCAAAAACTTATCTAAGCTATTAGCTTCATTTCATGTCGACTATGTGTAGGTCGATCTTTTAAGATCTCGAACACAAATATGAAACGTTACAAGAAAAAAGCAATTTTGTCAGTTTTCTTTTGTCTAAACTAAAATTTGTGTTTATTCATTAGAATCCACATTCATTAAGGAATCTTTTGCAAAAAAAATAAGTTTCTAGCTGTATCCAGAAGGAAGATATGACGATGTAAACACAAAATTTGGCCAATTTTGAGTTTTTCAAAAATTTTCACAGAAACGTCATGTCATAATGAAGACAATTCTAAACAAAAATCTAATTTCGGATCAGAAAATTTTTTTTAAGTTCATTGCTTTGTGCGTTCGAACGTTCATAAACACAGCATTTCACTCAAACAGTGCACTAAAGTTTTTAGTTCAAATTCCGTGGGATTTAAGAGCTTAAACACAGTTGCAACACTTTTTATTCGTTTTGTTAGCAAAATTAAACAGCAAAACACATTAAATTACAAAACAAAATCAATTTATTACGTTTCAGATATAAATATAAATAAAAAAAAATTAAAACACATTCAGTGTTAAACTTTACTATTCCAAATGCAACATATATTAAAATTTACAAAATCTGGCATTTGTGACTATTGAGAGCCGTTCTTGAAATAAATGTCTTGTTGCACAATTCACACCCGTATGGTCTTTCGCCCGTGTGCGTGCGCACATGAATATTAAGAGTGGTCTTCTGAGAGAAGGCTTTGTCACACTCCAAGCACTTGAACGGCTTCTCCTTCGTATGCACTCTTCTGTGCATATCCAAAGTTTGCTTCCTAGTAAAGGCTTTAGCGCACATTTCACAAATGTAGTTTTTCTCGCCTGTGTGTTGTCTCATGTGCATTTTTAAACCAGGCAAAGACGTAAAAGTTTTCCCACAAGTATCACAAACATTCGCTTTCTTCTCCGTGTGCTTTTTCATATGTTTCAGTAAACTGTCGGCACTCCCCAACACTTTCAAGCATTCTTTGCAAGTGTGTTTAGTTACAACATGGTCAGGGTTGTGTCGAGCCACATGGCGTTGGAAGGCGTACGGATCTTTGAATATGTTGGAGCAAACCGGACAAATTAAACGGAAACCTTCATGATCTGATATCTTGTGACGAGTCACCAAATTATTTGACAAGAAACCTTTATCACACAAGTCGCATTTAAATGGGTAGTCTCGAGTGTGGTGGATAATTGTATGGACTTTAAGACCCCCTTTAGTTTTTGAGGTGAAATCACAAAGAGGACACTTTTCCACTGATGATGACTCTTCGTGACGGATCCTCATGTGGACCCTCACCTCTGATGGTTTGTGAAACATACGGTCGCATGAGGGACACTTGTGTTTTCTCGCTCTGTGGCGAGACATGTGTCTGGTGTATTTGCGTCTAGTCGTAAACCACTTATTACAAATTTTGCATTCTGGTGGATCTTGATTTTTTCCGACGTTCAATCTGAAACATAAAACATTTTCCATTAAAAATGGAAACTAATTTTCACTCGATTTCGAAGGGAACCGGTCATACCACACATAAAATCACAAAACTACCTACACATTTTCAACACTTGACAATAGTAGAGAAATAGTATGTCACACGCGCTTCGTTGTGTATAAAATAAAAAATATATAATTAAAACATTTAATAGAATTCCCATTAAAGCAAGTAGTAAAAAATAATTCAGTAAAAAAAAGTTTGTGATTTGATAAGAAGAATAAGAATAAGAACAAAAAGAACAAAAAATATTTATTTTCTACAGCCGTCAAAAAATCGTGACATTTATGCCTGGTTACCTATGCGCGAAGATTGACGTTTTTTCACTGTGAAAAAATATTATTTTTTCACGGTTTCACAGTGAAAAAATAATATTTTTTAACTGTGCAGGCTCGATTTTTCAGATCATTTTGTTCCAACTTATTTCTGTTACAATTTTAGTAACACGAAAAGACATCAACAGCAACCGAAATGAAGAGACGGATCGATAATGAGAGGTAGTTTTAAAGGTTTTATAATTATACAGAACAATATTACAAAACAATAATAATAGATATTTACTTTGACATATGAAAATTAAATGTGCATGACGAAAACGTGCCCCCGTTTATCCCCAGAGGCCTGAGTGAAGACGCTTGTAAATGAAAGTTATTTTCGCCATTAAAAGAAGCCGATGTAGAAGGTTGAGTGATTTTGTTTTCTTCTGTGGAGGAAGAAGGTTGAATTTTATTGGCAATTTCAATTTTATTATTCAAAGAGTCCTCGATGTAACTTTCTGCCACTGTGCTGCTTCTCCAGCCCCCATGACGTTTAATTGAAATTAGATCACCTCCAGCATTCGCCAAAAGAGTGGCAGAGCTTCTTCTGAAGCAGTGACCAGTATATTTTTTAGGTTCGTCTTTGTTAAGCCACTTTGCAATCAAACTTGGTATCTCTCCGATTTTGTTAATTCCAACATTTTGATTCACACATTTTCCGTTGGTATACTTTAAAAATAAACGGTCACTAGTCGCCCGTGGAGGCCGCAAAGCTCTATATTTTCTGACAATTTCTATATTTTCTAAATTTGAAACAGTAAATATTCGTTCGCAGTGGGTTTTTGTATCAGGCACCTTCACAATTAAGACAGACTGTTTATCTTCTATGTCAGTTAGCTTCATTTTAACTAATTCTTCACGTCGAAGGGCTCCCGATATACCCAAAATTAGCACAGTCTATAAATAAAACGAGTTGTTTTGATTTGTATTACACTAATATGATAAGTTTACCTTCATCAGTAAATATATCTTGTCATCTGCTTCATTAATAAACTTGCTAATGTCTTCTTTGTCTAAAATTTGCGACTTCTTGCTTCTGTAACCTACGCTTTTGCTTTTCAGGTAGGGCACTAACTTCGGAAACTTACGTGTATCGATATTCTCTTTAACGTTTAAGGTGGCTTTCAACATCGCATAAAGGGCCCAGAGTGTTGGTGGCTTTAAGGTGGTAGACTTTTCTTCCAAATACGCCAACAAAACATTTTCCGTTACTTGATCAATCTTTTTCATAGAACACCACTGCCGAAACTGAAGATACGTTTTTTCGTACTGCGGTCTTGATTTAGCAGGCAAAAGATTCGACACTGCCGCGCTTGCAATTGCATCTATTTCGTTTTCGCTGCTAAAATCCATCACACTTCTTCAACAAAAATACCTATTGTGACAAATTTTTCGCAACTATCACTTTTATTTATCATCGTAACCATGCAAGCAACTCGATTTATCAGACCATTTTGTTCCAACTAATTTCTGTTACTTTTTTCTTCATCTGGAGGCTGTAGAAAAAACGTTGTTTGTATTTCGTGGCGAAATTCATGTTTTAATGGCGCCTTCGAATGTCTTTTAGGTCTCGACCTGGCGGTCTCGACTAAAATAACATTCTCAGGCGCCATTAAAAAAACACTCATTTCGCGCACTTAATACAAAAATTACTATTTGAACGTAGGACCTCTAAATAAATTAATTAATAGTTGCAATGTAAATGAATGAAAGATCAAAGATTTTTGTGTTTTTGCAATTTCAAGAAAAATAGTAGAAAAATTGTATGTCTCACGCGCTTCGTTGTATATAAAATAAAAAATATTTAATTAAAAAATTTAATAGAGTTCCCTTTAAAACCAGTAGTAAGAAACAATTCAGTAAAAAAAGCTTGTGGCGTGATAAAAAGAATAAGAATAGGAATAAGAATAAGAATAAGAATAAGAATAAGAATAAGAATAAGAATAAGAATAAGAATAAGAATAAGAATAAGAATAAGAATAAGAATAAGAATAAGAATAAGAATAAGAATAAGAATAAGAATAAGAATAAGAATAAGAATAAGAATAAGAATAAGAATAAGAATAAGAATAAGAATAAGAATAAGAATAAGAATAAGAATAAGAATAAGAATAAGAATAAGAATAAGAATAAGAATAATAAGAATGAGAATAAGAATAAGAATAAGAATAAGAATAAGAATAAGAATAAGAATAAGAATAAGAATAAGAATAAGAATAAGAATAAGAATAAGAATAACAAAAAAATACTTATTTGAACGTAGGACCTCTAAATAAATTAATTAATAGTTGCAATGTAAATGAAAAAATTAATATAAGATCGAAGATTTTTGTGTTTTTGGAATTTAAAGAAACAAAACATAGAACAACTTAAAGAATTTAGTAGAAAAATAGTATCTCACGCGCTTCGTTGTATATAAAATAAAAAATATGTAATTAAAAAATTTAATGGAATTCCCTTTAAAGCAAGTAGTACGAAACAATTCAGTAAAAAAGTTTGTGGCTTGATAAAAAAAATAAAAATAAGAACAAGAAGAACAAAAAAATATTTATTTGAACGTAGGACCTCTAAATAAATTAATTAATAGTTGTCAATGAATAAATTAATAAAAGATTAAATATTTTTGTGTTTTTGCAATTTCAAGAAACAAAACATAGAACAACTTAACAGAATTACTTGTTTGTAGAAGTTACTTTTTAAAGCAACGTCCTTAATTAAAGAATAAACGACGTTCAAAGATAAATAAATGTGAAATTTAATTTTATTTTCGAAATGTTACGACCAAAAATTTAAAACCTTCAAACAATTGTTTTTTTGTTTGTTTTTCTAAAACCAATATAAAGAAAAAAAATTATTTGAAGGTAGGACTCTTTTCAGGTTGTGATTGAAAAAGATAGTTGTAATTCATTGATAATTAATTTTTTTAAATTACTGCTCTTTGTTTATGTAGCAGGTCTGATCCTCTGACTCTAATTCTCACTATTTTTTTTTATTAAATAATGTTAAATTAGAGAACACACTTCACTCAAACAGCGCACTTGAGTTCTTTGCACTTGTTTGTATATTCTTTATTTTGTTCTCAAATTTGGGCGACAAATCATACAATATTAAATTACAAAACAAATAATTTTTATTATGAATAAGAATAAATATCAAAATACTGCTCCATATCCTTCATAAACATGAAACAAAGCAAAGAAAAAGATATTTCTTACAAAAAAAAATTACAAAATCAGGCATTTGTGGTTGTTGAGAGCACTTCTGGACACAAATGCCTTGTTGCACAAGTCACACTCGTACGGTCTTTCGCCAGTATGTGCCCGCATATGAATATTAAGACTATTCTTCTGGCTGAACGCTTTGTCACATTCCATGCACTTGAACGGCTTCTCCTTAGTATGTACTCTAATATGCATCACCAGCAATCCCTTCGTTGTAAATGCTTTTGCACATATTTCACACATGTGGTTCTTCTCCCCTGTGTGTATTTTCTTGTGAAGCGATAAGCCATGCTTAAACGTAAAATCTTTCCCACAAACATCACAAATATATTCTCCCTTTTCCATGTGCGTTTTCATATGTTGCCGGAGACTAGACACACTCCCCACCACTTTCAAGCACTCTTTGCAGGTGTATTTAGTTACAACGTGGTCAGGGTTGTGTCCAGCAACATGGAGTTGGAAGTGGTTCGGATTTTTGAACATTTTTGAGCAAACTGGACAAATTAGTCGTAAACCTTCGTGGTCTGCTCTCTTGTGATGAGTTAATATTGACTTGGATAAGAAACCTTTAGCACACACGTCGCACTTGAAGGGATACTCTTTAGTGTGGTGGGTGATTGTATGGGCTCTAATAGCCCTACTAGTTTTTGAAGAGTAATCACAAAAAGAACATTTTACTAGTGAGGGTTCTTCGTGACGGCTCCTTGCGTGAGCTTTCACCTCTGATTGTGAGTGGAACATTTTGTCGCAGAAAGAACACTTGTGTTCCTTCTCTTTGTGTCGATACAAGTGTCTCTTATACTGTGCTTTAGTCGGAAACGATTTACCACAAGTGAAGCATTGAGGTGAATTCTGGTGGTTTCCAGCCTCATCTCTAAAACACAAAAACTAGTTTAAATTTAAAAAAATAACCAAACACTTATTTTAAACTTTGAAAGGGGTGGAAACTACTTCACCTAAACAGCACATTTACGGTTTATAAATACTATTCTAGTCATCGTCTAGAATCATCTAGAATCAGAAGATTTTTGAAATAAATCCTTACGTAAAAAACACAAACAACATATAGGTAACCAGGGTTAGAAAAATAATCGAAATTTTCACTCTACACTTCATTTCTGGAATAAAACAAAGAAAAGAAAAAACATTCAGTTTTAAAGTTTATTATTCACCAAATACAAAAATCCAAATTGTCGAAAAAATTTACAAAATCCGGCATTTGTGGCAATTGAGAGCCGTTCTTGACACAAATTTTTTGCTGCACAGTTCACACCCGTAGGGTCTATCGCCAGTATGTGTCCGCATATGAATATTAAGACTATTCTTCTGACTGAACGCTTTGTCACATTCCATGCACTTAAACGGTTTCTCCTTAGTATGTACTCTAATATGCATTACCAACAATCCCTTCGTTGTAAATGCTTTTGCACATATTTCACACATGTGGTTCTTCTCACCGGTGTGTATTTTCTTGTGAAGTTTTAAGTTATTCATTAAGGTAAACGTTTTACCACAAACATCACAAATATATTTTCCTTTCTCCATGTGTGTCTTCATATGTTGCCGGAGACTAGACACACTCCCCACCACTTTCAAGCACTCGTTGCAGGTGTATTTAGTTACAACATGGTCAGGGTTGTGTCCAGCAACATGGAGTTGGAAGTGGTTCGGATTTTTGAACATTTTTGAGCAAACTGGACAAATTAGTCGTAGACCTTCGTGGTCTGCTTTCTTGTGATGGGTCAGTAATGTGTTATTTAAAAAACCTTTATCACATAAGTCGCACTTAAACGGAAACTCTCTAGTGTGGTGGCTGATTGTATGGGCTTTAATAGCCCCTTTAGTTTTAGAAGTGTAATTACAAAAAGAACATTTTACTAATGAAGGCTCTTCGTGACGGCTCTTCACATGAACTTTCACCTCTGATTGCACGTGAAACATTTTTTCGCACAAGGGACACTTGTGTTTTTTCTCTTTGTGTCGAGACATGTGTTTCTTGTACCGTGCTTTCGTCGGAAACGATTTATTACAAGTTTCGCATTCGAGTGAACTTTGATGGTTTCCAGCGTCCACTCTGAAACACAAAAACAATTTTCAACAGCACAATCAGAAAGTTAAATTAGAACAAACTACTTCACTGAAAGCGCACATTTATACGTGAAGACACAAACATTTTTCCTGTGTACTGAGCACCCGATAAAAAGCAAAAAAAACATCCAAAGTTTCACTGCTGCACTTATTTTGGGCACAAAACAAAGAACCATATTCAGTCTTAAACTTTATTATTCCAAATACACAAATGTTGGCAAAAATTTACAAGATCCGACATTTGTGGCTATTGAGAGCCGTTCTTGAAACATATTTCTGGTTGCACAATTCGCATTCGTACGGCCTTTCGCCCGTGTGTGTCCGCATATGAATGTTAAGACTGTTCTTCTGAGTAAACGCTTTGCCACATTCCAGACACTTGAACGGCTTCTCCTTAGTATGCACTCTAATATGCTCCTTCAACCTTTGCTTCGTTGTAAACGCTTTAGCACAAACTTCACACATGTGGTTCTTCTCGCCTGTATGTCTTTTCCGATGCTCTCGTAAACCACACAAAGATTTGAGAGCTTTCCCACAAATATCGCAAATACTCATTCTTTTCCCAGTGTGTCCGTCCATATGTTTCTGAAAAGTGGACGCACTCCCCAGCACTTTCGAGCATTCCTTGCAGGTGTATTTAGTCTCAACATAATTAGGGTTGGCCGAGCTTAGAAAAATTTTTGAGCAAACCGGACAAATAAGTCGTAGACCTTCATGGTCGGTTTTCTTGTGGCTGTCCAAGAGGCCCTTGGCTATAAAACCTTTACCACACAAGTCGCATTTGAAAGGATAGTCTCTAGTGTGTTGGATAACTGTATGGACTTTAAGGCCAGCTTTAGTTTTTGAAGTATAATCACAAAGAGGGCACTGCACTACTGACGAATCTTCGTGACGGAGCCTTACGTGGACTTTCACTTCTGATGGTACGTGAAATTTTTTTTCGCATAAGGGACACTTGTGTCTCCTGTCTTTGTGTCGTGACATGTGTCTAGAGTGCTTGGCTTTAATCGAAAACGATTTATTACAAATTTTGCATTCGAATGGATTTTCACGTGTTCCGGTTCTGAAACATGAAAACAATTTTTACTAAAAACGTGAACAAACTTTTCTCCATTCCTACGTTACCAAAATACGATCAGAAAACTAGACATTATTTTAACCAAAAACAAAATCACATATTTCACTAGTATGCAAACTAAAGAATGATTTTAATTGCATATCTAAACATTAGCAAGGGTCCTACGTTCAGATAAATTTAATCATTCTATAGTGCGATCCCTTTAGGATTACTCAGGAGCTAAAAACCTGCCACAACTAGTTCCCTTCTTCGTCTGCACACTTTTATTAAAAACTTCAAACAATGTTACAAAAAAAAACACATTTAGGCTTAAACCTTTTGAAAGTCACAATTCACATCCGTTTGACTAGATGGGATTTCATTCTAAATGCTTAAAAAAACACAATCACAACGCTATACACGTATATTTTTATTAAAATAGAACGAAACGTATCTATGGTTCCTTCTATAACTTCTCCTTAATTGTGTATCCTTATCTGTGCGCTAAGTGAATCTTTTTAGGGAATATATCCATAAGTAATTTTTTGCCCAACTCGCTGAAATAAGTTAGTAATGGCACAATTAGAAATTAAAAAGAAAGAAATAAAAATTGTGGTACCACAAAAATAAAACAACACAATTTTGCATAAAAATAATTTAATTCTTTTGGTAACAATCGGTAATAATAATCTAAAACGCTAGAAATGTGTCCTCCGGTGTTTCTTCAGTTGCCTGAACGAAATAAACTTCCCACAAATATCGCACCTTTTCTTCTTACTAACAGCCTTGAGTTGCGGCGAAGCTCCATGTTTTTCTTTCACGTGCACAACTTTGTGTAAATAATAGTCATTTTCACTTGAAAACGTTTCTGAGCACAAATTACATGGAATTTTGCACGGCAATTGAGCAACTTTCACTTGACTTGAACAGGTCTTTGTCTTAATAGGTACTACCTTTGGAGCGTAATACTGTGGTGATTCGTTACGTTCTTTCACATGAATAACCTTGTGTAAGTAATATTGGGTTTCGGTGAGAAATGACTGGTTGCAAAGATTGCAGGGGATGTACACGTGTCTATTGCACCTGAAAGAAGTTGAAATTATTTGCAGTCAAAACAATGGCCAAATTCTAAATTAGATTTACATTTCAAACTTAAAAATACACCACGCCACTATGTCCTTCTTTCACCAAAACCAACACCAACATTAACTAGGTCCTAACCAGTATCTAGAAAACAAAAACTAGCAAAAAAAAGGTTTTAAATGGCTCTCCTGCTCTTCCTTGAGCATGAAGATTTTTCGAGTGTCAACTAAAACAACTTTTTCGTAACAAATAATTTATTTACACCCAAAATTATCTAAAACAGGTACATAACACAGCTTCTTTCTTCTAAAACAAAGTAAATATTTCGACCCGATAACAAGAATACAACTAGTCAACAATAGGTTTACACTTATGCTGCGTTAACCTAGACCCTGAGATAAACTCTGCTAAGCACACACTGCACTTGTACGGCCTTTCCCCTGTATGTTTCCGCATGTGCACCTTAAGGGCCGGTTTCGTATTATGTCCCTTCCCACAAACCCCACACTTGTGCGGTTTTTCCCCATTGTGTGTCAACATGTGGCTCTGAAGCGCCTGATTCCTGGCAAAAGCCTTGCCACAAACCTCACAGATGTGTGTTTTAAGACCAGTGTGGCTCTGCATATGCACGGCCAATTTGGCGTAACTCTTCCCACACACGTCACACATTTGCCCTTCCCTTTGCCCATGATGGGCCTTCACATGTCGGTCAAAATCCCTCGCGGTTTGTATCACTTTCGAGCAAATATCGCAAGTAAACCCGGCTTTGGCCTGGTTCGGGTCATGGATTTTAACGTGTGACCTTAAACCAGCCTCGTATTTGAAGACTTTTTTGCAGAATTCGCAAACGTAGCGAGTGCCTTCATGCACCGACTTGTGGTGAATGTCCAAAGACCACTTTTTGGCATAGCCTTCGCCACATAACTCGCATCTGAAAGGATAAACTTTGGTGTGTTTGGCCACAATGTGGAGGCGAAGAATGGACTTGGTGGGGGCGGCGTGTTGGCAAATATCGCAAATGAACCGCCGGTTTTCATGGTGTTGCGAAATGTGCTCTTTGAGGGTGTAGTTGTCGTAGAGGTGTTTGTCACACTGGGGACATTTTATTTTGGGTTCGAAATGGCGCCGACGGTGGATATTCAATTGGCTTTGGAATTTGTACGAACGGTGGCAGAGATCACAGGAAAAAAGTTGTTTGATTCTGGGCGCAAAATGGCGAAGGCGGTGGTTGCTAAGATGGCTTTCGTATTTATACACACGGGAGCAAAGGTCGCAAGGCCAAGGACCGGTCATTTTCATTTCGTTTGGTCTACAAGGAACGGTTGACTAAACGAAGCAAAGTCTGACCAACTTACAAAAAGTTCTCCTCTTTGGGCATTACCATCATTATGAAATTGGGGTTAGTGTGCGTTTCTCTATGCATTAAAAGTGCCTCTAACTTTGCGTAAGAAGAAGTGCAAAAGTCGCACGTGTAAACCCATCGGCCGTTTTTGTTCACGAGACGGTACTTAAACCTGAAAGAGCTACAGTTAATACAAAAATTAAAATCAATTTGAAATTCGGAATTCAAACGCAAGTCACCAAACAACTTTATATTTATAGATATAAGATATAGATAAGATAGATATAGACGGAGATCCTACGTTCAAATAAATTTATTCGTGTCGTTAAAACGGAAAAACACAAATGCTAAAAGCCGTCGTTTGAAAATCTTTGATCTTGAAGAAAATATTTGACAATTAAATCTGCAAATGTTCAGATTAACACAGTTTTACTTAAAAATCAGATGTCAGACGCAAGAACACAAACAACTACCGTGTGATTTGCTAAAATTTAGATCTAGTTATCCATGACAGTTACTTTAACTCGATGTCCATTAGGGAAATAAGATTTCAACATAAATTTTTTATGTTCTTCAGTGAACATTTTAGAGATAATGACAGATAAAGCGATGCTAAAGTTATTTACGCAAAACGTTTTACTGTAACTGTCATGGATAACTAGATCCAAATTTAAAAAAATCACTTGGTACTTTATTGAATAAACTACAACAATTTGCAACATCAAAGCAGAACCTACGATCGTTCTGTATTGGTAAACCGCTATATATATATACAGAAAAAAAGAAAATATTACATTGTATATAGAAGAAATCACAAAACTTTTATAGTAGATAACCAAGTTTTATCTTCTTCATTAAAGCCTCCTTGAAAACTTCAACAAGATGTTGAATAGTTTCCTCCTAAAGAGTTTAAACCCAAAAACTCAACACCTCAGAACCTGTTGTCCTCTCAAAAATACTTACTCTTAAACACATTCAAACACTATCACAAAAATACAAAGACACAAATACTTTAAATGACACAAATACTTTAAATACTGATCACTACAGGAAATAGAAAGTTTAGGACATAAATATGAAGACTAAACTAAAAAAACGAAATATTAAAATCTTTAATGATCCAAAAACCAACTTTAAAAAAATGCTCAAAATAAGTACAACATTTCATTAGACGCTTCGACAGACAAAAACAACACGTACAAAAATAAACTCTAGCTCACTTTACATTTGTGCACCTTTAGTGCACTTTTCGAAACGAACGATTTCGAGCAAATCTCACACTGGTAGGGCCTTTCGCCCGTGTGTAACCTATTGTGAATCACCAAACTACTCCTCTGAGTGAAACACTTGCCACAGACGTCACACTTGTGTGGTTTTTCCTTCGTGTGCACCCTCAGATGCACTTTAAGAGTCATTCGACTGTTAAAACCTTTGCCACAGACGTCACAAATGTAATTTTTCTCGCCAGAATGTGTGGTCTTGTGTAGTCTTAAACCACTCAAACTGCTACAACTCTTGCCACAAGTATCACAAACGTAATTATCCGACACCTCATGTTTGCGTTTCAAGTGATAATTCAGCTGCGCTTTCCAGTGAAAAATCTCGTTGCATATGTCGCATTTGAAGACTTCTTGGATGTGATCAGGGTCATGTTTCCGGACGTGGACTTTAAAGTGCTCCTTGTCTTTGAACATTTTGCTACAAATTTCGCAAATTAGTCTTTGGCCTTCGTGTTGGAACTGGCGGTGGCGCTTGAACTGGGCTTCTTGGAAGTACCCTAGATTGCAAAGGTCGCATTTGAAAGGGTAGTCTTTTGTGTGGACGCTGATTTCGTGCGATTTTAGAGAAGCCTTGTAGTTGGTGCGATAGTCGCAATAGTCGCAACTGAAATTGCGCTGTTGCTCGTGCACCGTTATGATGTGGTTTTTCAAATGACAGCGAGACACAAAAGCACGCGGACAGTAACTGCATTGGTAAAATTTCTCTCGGTGGTAGTACTGGTGTCTCTGGAACTTGCGTCTGTCTGTAAATATCTTAGGACAGCCAGGACACGCAAATGGAGGCTCACTGTCCATATCTAAGATGCAGAGTCTGGAAAAGAAGAATTATTAAGTTAACAGACGGCAATTCTTCGTCCTGGCACTAGGAAAATAAAACAACAGGAAAAATTTAAATTTATATAATTTAAGCTCTACTACAAAAATGCTTTAAGCAAATAAATACAGACGATTTTGGTTCTTAACCCACATAGTACAACAAAAAACACTGGTATTTAGTACGGAAACATTAAACAAGCATCTTATGCTGTTTTTTCAAATGACTATTGAGCAAACTCTTGGCCACAAACCGCCTTGGACAAATGGTACAACCAAACGGTCGGTCCTTGCTATGTGCAACCTTCACATGTATGGTGAGAGAACTCTGCTGGGTGTACTTTCTGCCACAAAACTTGCAAATGCAAGGTTTTTCACGCGTGTGCACCCTTTGGTGGACCCTCAGTAACTCGTTACTGACGAATCTTTTGCCAGAGCAATCACAAACGATTGGTTTTTCCCCCGCGTGTACCATCAAATGTATTTTAAGCCCGACCGAAGTCATAAGAACTTTACCACAAATCTCGCACAAAAGATACAAACGATCGTGCCTTATCTTCTTATGGGCTTGAACAGCCCGTTTCGATGAAAAAATCTTCTCACACTTCTCACATTTCACTTTCGGCGGTTTTTCATTTTTGTTACAATGTTGCGTTTTCTTATGCTGATCTATGTAGTTCCAAGCGACCAACTTCTTGCAAATCCCACACGCGACTTTTTCGGAACGATGTTCACTGTAGTAGTGATTGTCGAAGCGTTTTTTACAATCCCCGACAAAAACTTCACCGCAAAGCTCGCAAATTATCTTCTTGTGGATTTTTTTATGGTAAGTTAGAGCGAAATAAGCGTCGAATTGTTCCTCACACTCACTGCAAGGGTACTTGTTGTTTTGGGCGTGTATTTTACTATGGAACAGTAAGGGTATTTTGTTCGAAAAGCTCTCACTGCAATATTCACACGAGAAGCTTCGAACGTGTAGCTGTTTCCGGTGATTGTTCAGAAGTTGTAAGGATGAAAAATACAAATTGCAAAGTCGGCAATAGTAGCTACTTTTCTGGAATTCTTCTTTAATCACAACACCTGCTGTATATCTGCAAAAATAAGTTGGATTCAAAAATAGTATCAACCAAGCTCGCCCGTACAAAAAACTTTACTATTCAGTCAAACGTTACAATAAAAAAATAAAAAATCTAAACGTTTATTTAAAAAATATATGTACAGAGTTCTATTTCGTGTGCTGCTTCATATGCCTGTTAAGACTACTCTTCTGCGTGAAGGTCTTGGCACACGACGAACACTTGTATGGCCTTTCCTTCGTATGGATTCGTATATGGT
The DNA here is from genome assembly GCF_031307605.1 of Tribolium castaneum. Taxonomy (NCBI): domain Eukaryota; kingdom Metazoa; phylum Arthropoda; class Insecta; order Coleoptera; family Tenebrionidae; genus Tribolium; species Tribolium castaneum. The sequence goes on from NC_087394.1 coordinate 4,672,182, forward strand.
CGGCCAAGGTATACCTCTGCCCAAAAGCCTTCCCACAATAATCACAAACGAACGATTTTTCCCCCGTGTGTATTTTCTTGTGCGCTTTCAAGCCACCCAAAGTGGTCAAAGTTTTCCCGCAAAGATCACACACGTAAGACTTGACAACTCCATTATGCTTCTTCACATGTGTTCGAAAGTGAGACCGTGTGTGAAACACTTTCCGACAGATCTGACAAGTGTACACTTCTTGGACATAGTCGGGGTTGTGTTTTTGCACATGGGAGTGGAAACTCTTCTCATCACGAAACATCTTCTTGCAAATTTCACACACAAAACAACTACCTTCGTGTTTTCGTTGGTGGTTTTCCAAACTTGTCTTTTGGACGTAGCCCATGGGGCACTTGTCGCATTTGAACGGGAAGTCTCTGGTATGGATTGAGATCATGTGAGTTTTGACTGCGTTTTTCAAGTAGGCGGAAAATGGGCACAAGGAACAGAAAAAATTGCGCTGTTTTAGATGAGTGCTTCTGATGTGCGTATTGAGCTGGTATTTTGAGAGAAAACGCTTGGTACATAAGTGACACTGAAAATTCTTTTCGTTGTGTCGGTATAAGTGCTTTTGGAGTTTTCTTTTAGACGGAAATGGTTTGAAGCAAGTAGTACAAGAGAAAAGCAGTTTTGAGTTTTCGAGTGACCTGTAATGGAGAAAAATATGTATAGTTAAAAGGAAGGAAAATAAAAAACACAGACTAGTTCAAACAGTTTTACTACATTTCCTTCCAAGTAAGTCAACTCTTTGGTAGAAATTTTTATTTGCAAATCCAAAATCATCTAGTACAAACATTTCTAGTCAACTTAAAAGCGTAATACTTAAAAAATACAGTCTCAAACTTCTCAGAAAAACCGGTTTCTATTCCATATGTTGCTTCATGTGTCTGTTTAGACTACTCTTCTGAGTGAACGCCTTCTCGCACACACTGCAGATGTAAGGTCTCTCCTTCGTGTGGATCCTGATGTGATCCCTCAACGTATTTCTCTGACTAAAAGTCTTGCCACAATAATCACAAACGTAAGACTTCACTCCCGAATGAATCAACTTATGTGTTTTAAGTCCTTCCCTTGTTAGCAAGTTTTTCCCACAAAGATCACACATAAACGTCTCAACTATCCCCTCATGTTTCCTCAAATGTTTCTTGAAAGAAGCAGAAGAGCGAAACACTTTCCGACAAGTCTGACACGTGAAGACCTCACGGATGTAATCAGGATCATGTGTTCGTAAATGTGTAGTGTAACTGCCTCTATCAGCAAAAACCTTTTTGCAAATCTCGCAAAAAAAGCGCCTGCCTTCGTGCTTCAGTCGATGGTCGTCCAAAGCTCCCTTACTCAAAAACCCAGAAGAACAAATATCACACTTGAACGGAAAGTTTTTGGTATGAACACTAATCTCATGCCCTTGAAGACTGTATTTCGTGTAAGATGAAAATGGACAAAGAGAACAGAAAAAGTTGCGCTGTTTGTCGTGACTACGCTGGATGTGAACACTGAGTAACTTTTCTGTTAAGTAGCGTTTTGGGCACAGATTGCACTGAAAAACTTTTTCTCGGTGTTGTTTCAAGTGTCTACTCAAACGTCTTCTCGTTAAGTAGGATTTTTGGCACAGGGAACACACAAGTTCCTTGCCATTTGTAGCAGAAATTAACCTGGAAAAGTGGAATATTAGCAACGAATAACTGTGACTCAACAAATCTACACTGATGGTCACAAAACAATACTACTCCGGACAAGCCTCAAAAAACCAAATCGAGAGATCAAAACCTTGAACACAACACTGAGCCACATTTTTTTTTCTGCGATAAAAAACAAGCGAAATATCGCTTCGAAAAGAAGAACTCCTGACGTCACAACCGCCTCTCACCAAAAACCTCATAGATATTTAAACATTTTTAGATATTTCATAAAAATAAAAAACTTTCTTGACTTCTTTTTGTTCTAGATTTTGTGTTGAACTTAGCGCAAACATCTGAAGAATTTTGTTAAGTTTTGCTAAACTCTGTCAGTGTCAATTAAGTCAAAAACCATTTGTTCTTAAAATTAAACCGAATGCTCGTTAGGTAGTTATGACGTCATAATTCCAACTCTAAATCGAAATAACTTGAGTTAGACGGCAGATACGGAAAAACGATTTTCACAACGGCAATAACCGTTTTCAGTGCTATCATTTAAAACAAGGTTGCTTTCTTAAGTCTTTTAACAAAAAGCAATTATTCAACCACAAAATTTACAGATGTAAAAGTTCAAATTCTGTGTGGGACACTTTTTAATAGATAGGGCAAATGTATGGACATAGTTCTAATTGTGTTTTCTACAAGAGAGTAAAAACTCTTTCCACTATTTTTCTCTTTGCCAAATCATCTGTTAGTTTCCTACAGACAAGAAAATAAAAACCACTCTACGAATAAATAAATAAAATCTAAAAAAAATCATTTTATTTAGGCAACTTTATACGTACATATTAGACATTTTGATTCTGGAAATAACGACATAGTAACCGGAAAATACACTAGTATGTATATAAAAACTACAAAACAAAGATTTTTGACAACGCACCTGCTTATAAAATCGCAAGTATCTGAAAATTTAAACGTCTGGAAAAAAAAATAATTTTGGTATTAAGTGTTCACTAAAGTTGTTCCATGAACTTTAACGTGTGCGTTCAACAACGACTTCGTAACAAAAGTTTTCTGGCAAATATCGCACGCGAAAGGTCTCAGACCGGTGTGTATCCTCAAGTGCGTCATCAGAGTACTCCTCTGTGAAAAGCTTTTCGTGCACATGGAGCACTTGTACGGTTTCTCCTTCGTGTGTATCCTCTCGTGCGTCTTCAGCAGCATCCTCTTGTTAAAATTCTTGCCACAAAATTCGCAAACAAACGGTTTTTCCCCCGTATGCAACATCATATGTTGCTTCAAACTGGTCCGAGAAGTGACCGACTTGCCGCAAATATCGCACATGTAGGTCACATTTTGGTGCAACTTTTTATGCACATTGAGGCCTCCTCGAGTCGTGTAGACCTTCTCACACAAATTACATTTATACTCCGGTTTCACGTAGTTAGGATCGTGGGTGCGGATGTGGCGTCTGAAGCCATTTTTGTCCAAGTAATTTTTGCCGCAGTGAATGCAAACATGCGAAAGGCCTTTATGTCGTGCGTAATGCTCTTTATAATCTAGCATGGTGTAAAATCCGCGACCACACTGGTCACACTTGACTTTGAAATTTTTGATGTGGCGAGCTTCATGGTACTTCAGAAGCTGTTTCTTGTGGAACTGTTTGCCGCAAGAGAGGCAAGTAAATACACGAGCTGGGACGGCGTGAGACGTCTGCAGATGGCGTTTGAAAGCATCGGTTGAGCCAAAGGTTTTGTCGCAAATGTTACAATTTTTTTCCGAAACTGGATGGTCTTTTTTCAAGCGGACGTCTTTCAAGCTTTGCTTACATCTGAAAAGAAGGGTGTTAGTGAGGGTCATGGTGTGAGACCTTCACCTCAGTACTTGCCTCAAAAAATATATTTTTTGATAAAATTTGTGCACTACTGGCAAAAAATTTCTTATCACAATGAGAACACTGACTTGGTTTCTGCCCAGAACCTTAAATGTATCCTCAACTGCGTCTCACTATGCAAACTTTTTCCGCAAGTATAAGAATATATACTTCAGGACGATGGAATAGGTTTTTCTGAACGAAAGAAAGAAGCAGAAATAACATATTATTTATTGTATAAATAAAAACAACAACCAATACAAAAGTGTCTTAATTTTAAAAGTACTCTAGACATCAGGCCTAGTCCAATGGGAAATCCGGTGCATCCTTAACAAAGTCTTTGTGATAAAACCCTTGGCGCAAATGTCACAGGTGTAAGGTCTCTCCCCACTGTGAACCGCCCTTATATGCAACGACAGAGACGTTCCTTGTGTATACTTCTTATCGCAAAAAGTGCAAGCGTACGGTTTTTCCTTCGTGTGCACATTTATATGAACCGACAAGTGGTACTTCTTCGTAAACCTCTTCCCACAGTAGTTGCACGCAAACGGTTTTTCCCCCGTGTGCGTCTTCATGTGATTATTCAGACTAGTAACCGAGGCCATTTCTTTGCCACACAGCTCGCACAAGTGTCGCTTCCCTTCGTGATAAATCGTAATGTGTACTTTAAGATTTTTCCTCGTGGTAAACGCCTTGCTGCAGAATTCGCAAACGTAAGGCTTTTCTTTGGTATGTGTCCTGTCATGGTCGACCAAATGCTCCCTCTTTCTGAAACTTTTATCGCACTTATCGCACGCAAACGGCCTTTCGTCGTTATGTATCATCTGGTGGTCCCTCAGACTCTTCTTTGATGACATCTGGCGGCCGCAAGTTTCGCAAATGTGCCACTTGCGCTCACCATCATGACAACTTGCGATGTGGTTCTTCAAATTGTACTCAACTGTGTAAACCTTGTCGCACTTGTCGCAACTGAACTTTGGCGCAACGAAATTTTCCTCGTGTGTCTTTTTGTGAACCCTCAAGCTGCTCGGATCACTAAACGTCTTTTTGCACTCCTCGCACTTGTGGCGAATGCCTTTGTGGATGAGACAGTGTTTGCGGAATGATGATCTCGAAGCAAATACTTTCTTGCACTCGGGGCAAACTAAACCCGAGGGGTTTTTATGCCTACGTCTGTGTTCTTGTAACTGTTGGTAGGTCTTTAGTGGTTCTTCGCACTCCTCGCAGTGGTACTTTTTAGTCTCGGAGTGCGTTTCCACATGTTTGTTCAGATTCCACTGGTCTTTGAACAATTTTAAACAAACTGGACAACTCAGAGTTTTAAACGTGTGCACGTCTTTGCGGTGCTTTCGTAGCGTTTTGTACGCATCAAATTTCAGGTTACAGATTTTGCAAACGTTTTTGTCCTTTGAGGACTTGGCGGATGCTTCAGTTTTGACAAAATCATCCGATCTGAAAAAATGGCAGTTAGTACCGTTTCACACTTGGTGAGTGCGACAGGTCAAAAGTATCGGTGGTAAAAGGGGGCAAAAAAGCACAAACGGTAAAAATATTTATTAAAAACCCGTTCCCATAAATTAAACTAAAGCTAGTGCGTCTTATAATGTACATTAAGTAAACTTCTTGTGACAAAGCTCTTGGAGCAAATTGTACAAACGTGAGGGCGCTCCCCACCATGCACTGCCCTCACGTGTAGCGACAAGGAAGTACCTTGGGAATAACTCTTATTGCATATTTTACACACGTGTGGTTTCTCCTTCGTGTGGACCCTTAAATGCACCGTCATGTGTGGTTTCTTGGCAAAACACTTGTGACAATAACTACAAACGAAGGGTTTTTCCCCCGTGTGCAATCTCATGTGCACCTTCAGACTCTCAGCTGAAGCAATAGCCTTCCCACAAGTCTCGCACAAGTGTTTTTTGCCTTCATGCACCCTAGCAATGTGAAAATTCAAACTTTTCCGCACACTGAAAGACTTCTTACAAGTCTGACAAGTGTAGGGAGTCTCCTTGTTATGAAATCGCAAATGTTCCGTCAAATGCTCCTTTTTCCGAAACGTTTTTTCGCACAAATCGCACGGAAACGGCTTTTCCCCCGTGTGAACCAACAAGTGGTCCCTCAAACACTTCTTTGAAGACATCCCCCGACCGCAGGTTTCACACACGTGCAATTTGCGCTCGCCTTTGTGCACTTGCCGAATGTGCTGTCGCAAGTTCTGCTCAACAGAGTAGATTTTCCCGCAGGAATCGCAAGGAAAAGTAGGAGGGACGTAATTGTCCTCGTGTGTCTTCTCGTGGAGCGTCCTTTGCGACTTGGTGGTAAAAACTCTCGGGCAAAACTGGCACTTGAAGCCGCCAGTTCGGTGCAAGTACATGTGTTTGCGGTAGGTCGAGCGGTGCAAAAATTTTTGCCCACATTCCGAGCAAATGTCTACAGGATTTGCATGGTCGCGCTTATGGGCTTGGAATTGGACGTAGGTTTTTACGTGTTTAACGCAAAACTCGCAATAGTACGGTTTTTTATCAGAGTGGACTTCCTTGTGCTTTTTAAGCGTCCACTTGTCTTTAAAGCGTTTTTGGCAAATGTCGCATGTGAATTTCTCTGATAGGTGGTGCACGTTGCGGTGGCGTCTCAAGGTCTTGTTATCAAGCAATTCAAGATTGCACGTTTCACAAATAACCGGTTCAAGAGACGGCTTATGTTCTTCTTTTACAAAGAGATCATCGAATCTGAAAATAATCTAGAATTACGATCGTGCAATGTTCCCACAAGCACCAAAAGCAAATAAAAAACAAATCAGTGTTAAACTTTTATTTAACTATGAATTTTACAATGTACGCCAAGGGCGCCTCTCGTGGCAAACCCTTTCGAGCAAACTTCACAAACGAAAGGTTTCTGCTTCTCGTGAACCCTTCTCACGTGCAAGTTATACCCGCTTGAACTGTTAAATTTTTTTTCGCAAAAAGCGCACTGGTAGAGCTTCTCGTTCGTGTGACTCGTCTGATGTAGAGTCCAATGTTGTTTAGTAATAAAAGTTTTCCCGCATTCGTTACACTTGTAAGGCCTATCGCCCGTATGTACCATCATATGTTCCTTCAAATTTTGCTGTGTCGTTAATTTCTTGCCGCAAACTTCGCAAATACACCTTTTCCCTTCGTGAACAATCGCCACATGTCTATTAAGTCCACTGCGACCTTTGAAAACTTTATCGCACTGTTTGCACGGAAGTACCCTGTTTTCGTGCACCCTTGAGTGTTGTTTTAGCCCTTCTTTGTCCTTGAAAGCTTTGCCACAAGTGTCGCAAACGAACTCTTCTTTGGTTCGATGGAGACGACGATGGGCATAAAAAGCACGAGCCGACGAAAAATTGTATATTATGTCACAATCTGGGCATTTTTGACCAGCGACTGAATGGAAGAGTTTGTGGCTTCGTACCAAATGAGTTGATTTTAGGTATTTGTTACAAACTTCGCAATAGTGTCTCAGTTTGTTATCGTGGACTTCCAAATGAAGTTGCAGTTGGTATTTGGTTTTGAATAGTTTACCACAGTGTGGGCATAAGTGTGACATTGTTTTAGAAGAGTGGTGGTGGTACCGATGACGGCGCAATAAGTGGTACGACTCGAATTTTTGCCTACAAGCCCGGCAGGTGTGCTGTTTTGCACTTTCATCCTGGTCAGAGTGTATCTCAAGTTCGATGATCTCATCAAAAGATCTGCAAATATGTTGGAATGAGTCACACAGTCAAACATGAAGGAAGACGGTTATCCTTTCCCAGAAATAAAAACAAATATTTATTTATAAAACTTTATTCGCAACAAAACAACAAAAACAATACAACGAAAATTATCAATTTTTGCCAGAATGCGTTTTTGTGTGGGCTTTTAGACAACTTTTGCTAACAAAAATCTTGGAACAAACACCACAATCGTAGCTTTCATTCTTGTGTACCGATTTAATATGAAGATTAAGGGAACTTTTTTGCGTGAAAGTTTTGCTACACACTTGGCACAAGTACGGTTTTTCTTTGGTATGAACCCTGAGGTGATCCTTCAATGTGTCTCTCCTCGTAAATCCTTTACCACAAACTTCACAAACATGGGTTTTTTCCCCTGAATGAATCCTCAAATGATTTTCCAGGTGCGTTCTGGAAGACAATTCCTTTCCACATACGTCACAAACGTAGTGTTTTCCCTCGTGTTCCACCTCAACATGGTGTACCAAACACCTGCTGTTTATGAACCGCTTTTCGCAGAGCTTGCACCCGTATGGTAGTTTTCCCTTATGAAGATCTACATGTCTTTTGTAAGCGACCCTATTGAAAAAAATCTTATCGCATAGTTGACAAGTAAATTCAGTGGTGTGCTTAAAATTCCGATGTTTCTGAAATGTGGTTTTACTGCTAAAAATACGACCGCAGCACACTAAACCAGGATTCAGCTCGTGGCGTCTTTGATGTTTTACATAGCTTGCAGGGTTTGGTATATGTTTATTACACAAATCGCAATATAGTTTTCTTATTGTGGGATGACTTGACGAATGACTCTGAAGAAGGTTAGCATCTGCAAAACTTTTTTCGCAAATGAAACACTTGTACGGCAATACAGAAACTTCAGCAGAGCCCAAATTCCTGCAAATATAAATTCACTCTGTTGTAAGAAAATATAGACGAATTTAACAATTTAACGCTAGGAATCATCTGAAAAACGTGTTTTGGTTTTGTGCCAAAAATGTTAGTTAATTTAGCAAATCCAATAAAAGTAGTCTTCTAGTCAACCATTTATTAATAAAATAAAAACAAGTATTCAACTTTTAACAGAATGCGTTTTTGCGTGACTTTTCAGAGAACTTCTACTAACAAAAGTTTTGGAGCAAACATCACAATCGTAGCTATCTTTTTGATGAATCGACTTGATATGAATATTCAGGGAACTTTTTTGCGAAAAAGTACTACTACACACTTGGCACATGAACGGTTTCTCTTTGGTATGAACTCTGACATGATCCTTTAATGTCTCTTTTCTTAGAAATCCCTTACGACAAATGTCACAAATATAGGGTTTTTCCCCTGTATGAATTTTCTTATGGACGTCCAAGTGTCTTCTAGAGGATAATTCCTTTCCACATACTTCACAAATGTAGCGTTTTCCCTCATGGTCCACCTCCACGTGTTGGGTCAAAGCCGCCCTGTGTGTAAACCGTTTGTCGCATTGCCCGCACCCATATGGTAGTTTTCCTGCATGGACATCCATATGCTTTTTATACGCATCCTTGGTGTTAAAAAACATCTCACAGAGATTGCAATTAAAACCAGTGTTATGACTAAAATCTCGATGTCTTTGAAAAGTCTGCTCATTACTAAAGATGCGACCGCAGCAAAATAGACCAGGAGTTGACTCATGGCGCTTTTGATGTCTGATATAGTTATGAGGGTTCGAAATGTATTTATCACACAGTTTGCAATACAGCTGTTCCAGATTGGAATGACTCTCATAGTGGCATTCTAGAAGCTCGGTATCAACAAATCTACATTCGCAAAATCTGCACTTGTATTTCTTGAACTTATGGTTTCGAGCAAAATGGGTTACATAAGAGTGCTTCTTCTCAAAAAATATGTCGCAAGGTTTACACTTGTAGAGCAATACAGTTACAGATTTTTTTACTGACGAAACTTCTAAATATAGGTCTTCAGTTATGAAAGGTGTACCCACATTCCTGCAATTATAAACTGGCTCAGATATGAAATACAATATTTAAAAGTTATGCTTAAATTTGAAAAAAAAACTCAAGCAATCAAAACAAAAAACACCTTTCTTACGAATATTTTTGTCGAATAACATGCTAGAAAGTAAGAAAACTAAAAAAATTATTGCGATCTTTTTCTTTTTAAAACAAACTTTATTTTCTTTTATTTCTTCTAAATCTTCTCAGTAGGAATACTTAGTAAGCATTAAGAATTGACTTAGGTATAATACAATAAACTAGCCGTAAGTAGGGTTCTTAAGAGTATACTCCTTTAGAAAAATAATGTAAATGTAAATGGAGTCAACCAAAAATTAAAAAAAAAAATAACAAGATAAAAACAAAAAGGAGTTTCTACTCTACGGTCAATTCCCTCGTTTATTTTAGTTTTGTAAAAATAACTAACTCATCGAGTTTACTATACAGGTGGCCCAGCTCAACTCCCCTCTTCTGTAGCTATGTTATAAGTAAAGTTGGACTTTTGGTATTTTGTAGACTGTATTTATACTCTAGGGCGTATTTCAGGAAAATATTTTTGAATATACAGAGTGCCCCAAAAAAAAATATGACATCTTAATGATAATTTTTAATGGTATGCTATTATTTTTTAGTGCTCCTTAGAATGCCTTTCTAGCTTCTTACATGTTCATAAGGTTTTTTTAATAGTTTTTTGCTTATTTCAAAATAAAACACAACTTCTAGTTATGTATTTATTCAAAACAGGAACACAATTGGAATTATTTCATCAGAACAGAATGTGTCTTAATATGATCCTTAAGAGAGCTCTTACTAACAAAAGCTTTAAAACAAACATCACAGTAGTAGCTTTCCTCTTTGTGAACCGACTTAATATGAATATTAAGCGAACTTCTTTGCGTAAAGGTTTTACTGCACAGTTCACACATAAACGGTTTTTCTTTAGTATGAACCCTGAGATGATCCTGTAGGGAGGTTTTTTGTACAAATCCTTTTTCACAAATATTACAAACGTAGGATTTTACGCCGGTGTGAAGCTTCTTATGCCGAGTCAAATGACATTGAGAAGAGAATTCCTTTCCACAGACGTCACAAAAATACCGCTTTCCCTTATGATCCACATTGACATGATGGTCCAGCGATTTGCGATTTGTGAAGCGTTTGTCACAGAGCTTACAACCAAGTAGTTTGCCTTCATGAAGACCCACATGGGTCTTGTAAGCACTTTTTTTGATGAAAACCTTTTGGCAATAGCGACAGCTAAAATCAACGGCGTGGTTGTTGTCCCAGTGTGCCTGGAAACTAGTTTCTTTGCTAAAAATTCGACCACAGCACACTAGACCAGGACAGGTCGCGTGACGTTTTTGGTGTCTGACGTATTCTCTTCGGTTTGAAATGTATCGCTCACACAAATCGCAATATAACTGTTCTCTCTTGGGATGCGTTGTATAGTGTTGTTCAAGAGTATCACCATCGATAAACCTACATTCGCAAATATTGCACTTGTATCTCTTCGCCTTATGGTCACTGTTGTAATGAGATTGAAATTTGATTCTCGTCTTAAAAATTATATTGCACGGTTTACACTTGTAGAGTGTCACAGAAACTTCTTTTTTCGTTGAAGAAACTTCTAAATACAAAGTCTTGCTGGCTGGACCCGCATCCCTGCAATTAATTCCACTCTCAGAATGCAAGGTAACACAACTAACCCTACATAATTATTTCGAGGTGATTCCAAAAAAATGTTTAAAATAAAAAATGTAATTAATAAAACGTCACAATCATTCGTCTTTAGCACAATGAGCCCTCACAATGTTTGTTGAGTAAACTTTTGTTAAAGAAATCTGTATTACAAATGACACAAATATAATTTTTCTCATTTGCATGAACTCCTTTACATGCGTAGGAAGAGCCCCTCTCTGTGTAAAGGCTTTATCGCAGATGAAACAAACATAAGGCTTTTCTCTTGTATGAACCCTCTTATGCATTAGTAATAAGTACTTCCTTCCAAAACATCTGTTGCAAGTCTTGCAAGCAAAAGGCTTCTTTCCTGTGTGAGTTTTAATGTGTTCTTCAAAATTTGACTTGGATCGCGATTCTTTACCATATATATCACAAAGTAACCGTTTAACCTTATGAACCACTTCAATAAGTTCAAAGAGTCAGCACTTCTGCACCTAACGCCCCAAAGCAATTTTACGTGTTTGGTGCAAGTAGACCTAACTGAAAAAACCTTCCCACACGTCTCAGAAGTAAACAAAGTGCTGTGGTTACTTTCTACATGTTTTTGGAGACTGAATTTAGTTTTAAACAAGTGGCCACATGACAAATCCGTTATGTCTTTTATGATCTCTCACTTGAATTCTAGTTTGTATTTCGTGCTTGTATACGTCGCAAGGACGTTTCTCAGCCTCTGGATGAACAGCTAATTGAATTTTATGAGCAGAAGTGTTTTTAGACCGACGACGGCATTAGGAACAAGTGCGGTACCGAATGTAGTGCGTCTGAAAGTCTTTCTTTCTTTTAGAAGATACATCATACGGTTTACGGTAAAAAGATCATTACGTAACTCTTGATTTCGAGAAGATAACTCCACACCTAAATCTTCTATCACAGAAATAGGGGTCAGTTTTGCGAAATGGGACTAGACCAAAATTTTTAACACAATCCCCAAAAACAAAATTTATCCTCTTCGCCATGACTTAACTTCTAACGAATACTAGGTAAAATTTTGTAAAAAACCATCTTGTAAACTCTTCTCATGTCTACACTAAGAGCCTTAGTGTGCAAAAGCTCTTGTCTATAATTATTCTTTAGACGAAGAAAGGTGTCCCTTGATTTGTCTTTGCGTGAAATAGATCCTAGCGGAGGGAAAGTAGGAAAATTTGTTGGTCTGTGAAATCCAAAAGCAGCAGCTTCATAAACATTTATTCAATCTACTTTACATTCTTATTAGTGTGCAGTCTGAGATGGGTTTGCAGTAAAGCATTGCTAACAAATCTCTTAGAACAAATAACACAAGCGAACGGTTTCTCTCCCTCGTGCACGGATCGAATATGCAGCGTCAAGGGAGTCCTCTGCGAGTACTTCTTTTCGCAATAGGGACAAGCGTGAGGTTTTTCCTTCGTGTGAACCCTCACATGGTCGGTCAAGTGTTGTTTCTTCGCAAACCTTTTCTCACAATATGGACAGGGGAACGGTTTTTCCCCCGTGTGAATCAGCGTATGGTCTCGCAAACTAGCAGCAGAAGTCAAAGACTTGCCGCAAATATCGCAAAGGTGTCGTTCTCCTTGATGCAATTTCTTCACGTGTTTCCTCAAACTGTTCGGAGTTTTGAAAAATTTCTGGCAAAACTCGCATCGGGATTGCGCCACGTCGATGTGGGTTTTCATGTGCCGGTTGAGGATTAAAATACTCTTGTAGGTTTTTTGGCAAATGGTGCAGGGGAACTGGAGGCCCTTGTGTGTGTCGAGGTGTTCTTTGTAGGAGGAAGCACTGCGGAATTGTCGGTTGCAGTGGGGGCACGTTTTGGGGTCTATGGTTCGGTGTTTTCTGTTGTGATAAATGAGTTGGTGGTAGGTCTTGACGTAGATTCCGCAGACTTTGCAATGGTAGGTTTTTTCGGGGGAATGTACGACGCTGTGTAGTTTAAGGAGGTAGCGCTCTTTGAACGTTTTGCCACAAGTTGTGCACTGATAACGATCGGGTGTGTGAAACTTGCGCCGATGCCATTTTATCATTTTAGAGTTTTCGAATTTCACATTGCATAACTTGCATCTGACCTTTGATGAGCGGTCGTTTTGTGATCTGGAAAGACAGCAGAAATGAAGACTTGTTCTCCTTTTGTAACGTGTCTTCCTATTACACTAACAGTAAGATAAATAGATGGAATCATCTTATCAAAAATTTGCAGGTGTGAAAGGAACAAGTATTTCTTTTGAGATAATAAAATTACACTCGAATAGGAAATATGGAATAGAATATGAACTGTAGATTTGCTAGCATCAACTGCCAAACTTATGCTCTTTAAATTTAATTTACGCCAAATAAAGGAAATAAAAGTGAACATCGGAATTTGTACTCTGTTAAAATTTCTCTCGCAAAATGGTGACATGACTGTCTGTTAAGAAACTAAAAAAATAAAAAAAAATTTCTTCAGTCTAATTTACAAAATCTCTTCTCCATATCTCTAATGAAAGAAATGGGTTTGTTTTAAACGTCTAGATGTAATGTAAATGTTAGAAAAAATTTGTTTATGAAAACCATCTTCAAAGCAACATTTAGAAATACTGAAGACCTTTATGAATATAAGAAATAAAAATAAATAAATAAATAACTAAATGTTCCATTATTACACGTGAACCTCATAGTTCGTGTAACAAAATATGTGTTTTGTTTTCATTCTAACTATTGTTTCTACAAAGTTTTAAGTGGCTTTATAGTACTAATCTGAGCGACCCACAAACTTGATTTTTAAATTTTCTAAAATCTGAATATTTTATGTGTTTATACAATTATAAAAAAAACATTGTAGCACAAGTGACAACGGGAAAGCTTCGTAATTTGATCCATTACTTTAAACTTAATGCACTTTTATACAGTTTTCACAAATTCAAAAAATTCCAAAAATTCGCGGTTCATCATCTGTTTTTACATCGACTAAGGTGTGATTAATTATTCACGAAGGCAGACAAGCTTATTTTTTGATAGATTTATTGTCTACGTTTCGCCATCTTCTTGGGGCTTCTGCAACCATTTTGTTCAAAATAATTTTTCAGTTAATTACGAGTAAAAAAACTATTCCGGCTTTAATAAAATATTTGTAGGGAAAAACTCATACTAATAAAAGTTTGAAATAATACAGAGAAATTTAAGAAAGAAGTTAAATTCAAGGCAGTAAATAAAACCAAAAAAACGTCTGATGCATCATTTTATTTCTTAATAAACACTAATACAAATAAGTGTCATGAGCGATTAACTTGACATTTGTATTATAATCAGAAGTAAACTCATCTGAAATTTTTATCACTGATAAACGCATAAATTTTGTGCCTTTGTAAGTTTGAAATAAAATCGCCTTTTGTCTCTTTTCGTTATTTAATAGCACAAAGTAATATCGAATTCCTCAAACTTTTTTAATCATCCTGTAGATTGAAGCGTGAAGTGTCTAATTACGTCTCATTTTGTCAGCATTATTCTTTATGCAAAAATAAATATTTGTGACCTATTTGACCTTAAAAATAGTGCAGTTATGTCTTTGTGCAGTTTGGGAATAAAAATGGCATTGTTGGCTACAAAAAAAGACTTTGAAATCAATTAACATATTTTGTTTTATTGGCATTACATTTTTCTGTAAGAAGTAGTAGAGCCTCTAATGAAATCTCATTTTGTCAGCATAATTCTCCTGCACTGAAATAAAACAACATGAGATCGAAAAAGAACTGAATTAGAGCAGGCCGTGCCTGAGGAATTTTAGCCACATGTCAAGAATTAACAGATCAGAGAATCTAGACACCTCCTTAATCTCCTCCACTGTTTTTGCAACATGGTGTCTTGAAAATAAATATGAGTAAGTTACACTTGCCTTTCAGAACTTGCTATAATTCAGAATACTTTTGATCTCGTGGTATTTGTGGACAACTTCACCTTAAAAATAGTGCAGTTTGTGATTGCAGTATGACAATAAAAATGGCATTGAGTTGGCAACAAGTTTATTATCGAGTTTATTTTATACTTAGTGGAAATTATGATGCAGTAGGGTCTTATAATTTCGAAGCCAAAACAGTTGTCTTGATAGCTCAATACTGTTTAACAAAAAAAAACACAATAAATTTAATGTCTAATTGCTGATAATTTCCTAATAATTGTATCAATTTGCAACTTTGCAACTATTCTGATATTTTTTTGACTTTGATTTAAACTATTTTCGAGTAAATTATTAGCTTC
The DNA here is from genome assembly GCF_031307605.1 of Tribolium castaneum. Taxonomy (NCBI): domain Eukaryota; kingdom Metazoa; phylum Arthropoda; class Insecta; order Coleoptera; family Tenebrionidae; genus Tribolium; species Tribolium castaneum. The sequence continues at coordinate 4,687,368 of NC_087394.1, forward strand.
ACTCGCAAGAAAATACAAGATATTCCCATCTCAAACTCTAAAACTGTATGAAAAGTCGTAGCTTAATATTAGATTTGTAGAATGACGGAATGACGATGAAGGAATCCAACGTGGCTTGAAGTTTGAAGTCATGCATAGTTGCTAAAGGTGAATGTTGTCCTAGAGTGCCGGTCTGACCTATGAAGCCACGAATCCACTTTTTTTTTACATGCGCAACAAAAATATGGCTCATTTAGTCATTTTAAAACACGCATGCTTAATCAATTTAAATATAATTTGACTTCTGCCTCCTTAAAATTAAATATTTCTCATAATGAACCCTTTAATAATGCTTCAGAACGTAAGCAGGTATAATTATCTCGGGGAAGCATTTTATACTAAATCGATTTAAAATTAAATGAGATCCGGTTTCACCAACTTTGGTTAATTTAAGAAAAGTTAAAAACAATCGGTATTATGATGACATCAATCGTTTATGCAGATTTATTCTATTACTAAATTTAACTTTCGCTGGTGAAACCACACCTGAATCGATTGAAAAAATAGAAAAAAACAAAAAATGCATGAAACTGAATGATTTCGTTTTTTCCTCGGCAACCATTTAGCTCTTTTGCTGCTAATGAATTATGAATTACGATGTTGGATTTAATGTTGTAGGTGGTGCTGAATTTGTGTCTGTTAAATTTAAAGAAAGCGAAATAACGAAATTAAAATTTAAATGAGAATTAAACTAAATCGAACTAAGTTGCCATTTAAAATGCATTGACAAATGTAAATGTCAAAATGAATCTAATTTTAATAGCGATTAAAATGTTCTGTTAACCGGCCCTTAATGCTTTAGACGCTGTAAGAAGCTGATGATTTTTTAATATTTATCTGTTTAATTAATGTTACAAGATTTACAGTTTCGTTAACTAACTTCAAGAATACATGAAGTAAATGAACAAAAACTTATGTCATAGGAACGTTAACCCTTTAAACCGTTATCTCCCTACCATTTTATCAAAATCAAGACTATTTCGTCCTTAGCAAAATAACTAGCTATTCAGCACAGTCCAAAAACCTTTAGAACTTGACCTAAGAATAATACTCATTTTGATAGAAATAAGCGATTACTATTCCTCGTTTTTTAAATAAAAAAAATAAATCTTGAAGCTAAGCTTTAATTGAATTATTTTATAATTTGGATGACATTTAATCGCAAACACTCGTACATTTTGAATATGTTTTTAAGTTCTACCTCAATTTACACTGCACGCCCATTGGCGGATAACATTTACTACTGCACTTTTTAAAATAATTAAAAATCTTTGTTTCAAATTAGTTTTGCAATCACGAAGTGATACCGTTAGTGTTAGTACTTTTGTGGCAATTTGCAACACATGCACCATACTTGATAAAAACTTGACCTACAAATACAAGATTGTTAACTGGAAATGTTGTATTTGAATATAGCAAACGATCCATTCGGAATTACGGTTATGCTGTAGCTTGTATAAGAGAATCTATCGCGTGCGTTTAACTTATTATTTTTTAATTAGATTATTAACGGTTGCAACCTGTTTAGAAATATACCACAGCAACTGTGAACATAATGACCATCAAGTTAGCAAGTTTTTTTCCTCTTAATTTTAACTAATATTTCATAATATTACTTTTATTCAGATAAAAGCTTTTAAACAAAACCTGACCGAAAAATAAAATCGAAAAAGTTTGAAATTTTGTCACGCAATCATTAAAAAAAGGGATCAAAAAGATGGATTATAAAATCAAACAAAAAAAAACAGTATTTAGTTATTGGTAATAAGTAACCTCAGAATGCTTAAAACTCTGATGACGGTTCTTTCTTCTAAATAATAATAAAAAAAATTGACAATAAATCCTACGAAAAAATGGCAAAAAAAACAAGCTTATAAATATTAACCAAGTTACTCCAGTTGCTCTGGCATATTTTGTAGAAAAAATATTGCACTTACCTATTTATTACGCTCATCTGCTTATCCTGTCTTTTTTGCTTGACTACTCTTTTTAATGCCTTATGCATTCTCTTTTTTTAACAAAATTAAATAATTAGAGACAGATTTCAAGGTATTTATTATTGTCAAAAGCCTCGTAACTTTACAACTCTCAAATAGAAGTGGACCCAAAAAAGCCTGTGAACTCTTCATCCCTCGATAGCCCTTGGTTCCTGGAAATATGGAGAGTCGATTCGAAAGCGATCCCCGTCTTCATGTTCAAAAAGCTAAGTACTAGCAGGAAGCGTCTTTTTTTTCATTTTTATTATTATTCTTACACTACACGAATCAACAATACAACACATACGTTTATTTTATTACTTACACAAAAAATAAACGCCTTATAACTAATAATTCACAAAAAAAACAAATGGTTAAACTATGCACCACCAATTTTGTAGCTTACCACAGAAATTACCTACAACCGCTGCACCGTAAAAGACCAACCTAAATCACTTTGAGTTAGTTAACCTTAGAAATTTTAAATCTGACGCAAAATGATTTTAAAATATGACACATCAGAGAATACTCTCCCCCAGATCACACTTGCAACAACTGTTTTACACCCAAACACAATTATCCTTTGATACACTCCCACATACATAGGCATACTAGTTGGGTACCCACAAACACAAACTACAACGCACATGCATTTACAACAAACTATAACTAAATAAAAATAAAAATTAGTCACTTACCGAATAAAATTACACAATTTTTTCAATCACAAGTTAACTTACTGCAATTAAAAATGAATTAAATATTAGTGACATTATTTCAATGTGAGAAAAAAAGCAATAATTAAGTTCACTGACACTGGTATTAAAAACAAAACAATATCAAAATCTTACACTAAATTTCATTTCCAATCATATAATCGGAAAACTAAAAAATAGCTTCCTTGGTAAGCTTAATTGGAAATTAAATTTAGGGAAAAAATTATGATTTTGTTTTGATAGTAAGATGTAAATCACAAACTTGATAATTTACATTTCATAAATCCATAAATTAGATTTAAAAATTTAAATCTTCCAACCAAAAACCTTGGAAAACAAAAATCAATACTACACACACTTATTTAATTGGAAAAAAAACAGAGTTCACCTCAAAAGAGATCAACTCCAGAACCAGTAAACAAAAAGAAACTAAATAATCACTTGTAAAATGATCGAATGCAAACGCAGTCGATTAAAAAAAATTACAACAAAGAAAAATGAAAGATAAAGTAAAGTTCATCCCAAACGAGAGAACTCCAAAACCAGTAAACCAAAATATCGTAATTACTAGTAAAAAAAATCGGCTGCAAACGCAGGCGATTAAAAAATTCCCAGTACAAAACAGTGAAAGAAACAAAAGTTTCGTTCACAAATTAGAACCAAATAAAAAATATCGAAGGCACATCGACTGAAAAAACAACACCAACAATAAAATTGAAAGAAACAAATATTTCCTTCAAAAACAAAACACCAACAACAAAATTGAAAGAAACAAATGTTTCCTTCAAAAAACAAACAAAACAATGTCTTGACAACAAAATGTTGACAAAATAACAAGATATGCAAACAATTAAAGATACGGGCATTCCGTATCGACATTTCAAATGACCACAATACTTAAAACTAATGCACAACAAAAAAATCTTAAAAAGTTTCTCGAAACAACAAAAATTACAGTGAAAAATAAACTATTCTGAAAGAAAATAACATAAGTATATACTTTTTAAAATTTCTTGCTTGCACATGGGCGCATATGGATGTCAAAGAACTAAAAAAAATGCTGATTTAACGACTGGTTCAACCAAAAATTTTGCCCACTTACCTTGAAAACAAAACAGCCAGAAATAACCGCTCGTGCCGAAGTCCCACGACGATAAAATTACAAATGATCAAATAAATAAAAAGCAAAAATCACGTAGAAAAAAACAAAGCAGTAATCAAACCAGTCAATTTCGGACATCCATATGCAAAAAAATTCATTTTGAAAAGATAAAAAAGTACTCACGGTGCTTCGACGGTCGTCTTATTCACCCCTGAAGGGCCAGGTTGATCATCGGCACTAGTCGAAGGTGCTTCAACATATTCAGGTTGGTCTATTTCATCACTATCTTCGTCTTCCGCCTAAACAAACACAGTTAAAATAAAAAAATAACACAAAAAAACACAAAGACAAACCTTCGTTATTTGCATGGCAGCATCAAGATCATCTTCATCAGTCTCAACAGAAGCTTTATTCAAAGCAGCGGCACGTTTCGCCTTCTTTGGTGCAGGTTCATCAGTCATTAACCCCACATTTGACTCGGAAGGCTCCCCGAATTCGAATTCTTGGGAATAAGGCAACTTTTGTTGTTGCATTATGTAACTATGTGTGTCTAGACCCAAATCATCTCGTGAATCGGTTGGTTCAAAAGTTTCTTGTTTAATTGTAACTTCAGGTTTTGTACTAGCTAGAGGGTCTTTTACCGCTGACTGAGAACAACTTAGACCGGCTTGATTGAGCCATTTTAATAACTGTTTTTCGGAATCTACACTCGTGTTCCGGAAAGTATAGAGCATATCTAATTTACAGGAACATCCATCACAGATTTTTTTGGGCAGGCTGTCATCGCGAGAAACCTGTAACAAAATAAAACTTTAAATAAAATATTTATCACTCTATTAATATTATTAAAAATTATTTTTTGTGTTTTAATTAGAAATTCAAAATCTGCTTTCTCCATTGCTTAAAAGATCTCTAGACGCTTCGAAAATCGCAATTTTTTACCTCAAAGTTAAAGTGTTTAAAAAAAATACTGAACTTTGTAGGGTTTGATTGTTGGCAAAAGAATTTTTTGTTTTATAATCCATTTTTATATTCTCTATTCAAATAGCATACGACTTTTCTAATAAATATAATACGATTAATTCATTTTTTGTGTTCCTTGTAACTTACTCATTTAAATTTCGAGCTCTTCTTGATCTTTTAATATTAAAAAAATTGTTTAAGTTCAATTAATTTATTTTCCTTTTGTAACACCATAAAAATGGAAAAATGTAATAGACTTTCTGGTCGAAATTTCTCAAAGCGAGACATCACTCGAAATGTGACGTTATTTAAAACGAGAAGTGTCGAAAAATTGATGAGAAATTGATGAAAAATGAACATGTTTTCTTGTTATCTAAAAACTTTGTAAGTATGAATTTTTTATAAAACTTGAAACTAAACAAAGAGACCACGGGTTGAAGAGTTCTTCCATTTGGTCTACGATTTATTTATCTTAGTCTGTATTTTTTATTTAGCTAACTTAGTTAATTAAGGATTAAGTTTAAGATTAAAAGATTAATTAAGTTGCTTATTAAACTAATAACGCATCTGTAAACCCAACGATAGAACGTATTGAAGTATTTTTTTGTTTTATTAAATAACTTCGAACTGGTTTACAGAAAGAAAATTAAAATTGGATCTGAATAAAAATAATTTCGAAATAAGATGTCATTTATCTTGCACTCACAAAAGTTAATCACGAAATGAAGTTTAATTAGGCCGTCCCAAAAAATGACAACAATATAAATATAAAAAAAAATATAGGAAGATATTTTAAGTATTTATTTCAGTTAGTTTTGTTAGAAAAGTACCTAAGTAACAAAATTGGCAATTTAACCAAGACTGCATAAAATTTATTTAAAAATAAATGTTGATAATTAATTAAATAAACATGATTTTATTTTACATTAAATTAACCATTTTATTAAATTAAAAAAAACACATTTAGAAATTTCTAAAAAATCCATGTGAATTCCACTTAAGAATAAAAGGCAAGAAATCAAAAATCAGATCAAGCGAATTATTTATTATTTTTAAATTGTCATCACATTTTAATTAATTTTTATTTGGACTTGTAATTTAAACAAAAATTATTCAGTAATAAGCGTTGATGATTAATAATTCCATTAAATTTAGAAGTGATTTCTAAAAAAAATCTAGATTACACTGAGAAAAAAATCATCCAAGCGGTTAATTTTTAATTTTTTAAATTGTCATCAAACACTAATCAATTAAATAAAAAAATAAAACAAGTGAAGATATTTAAAGAATTTATATTTTAAGAGTTGTTATTTTCAGAAAAATACGTAAGTATTAAAAATTGTAATTTAAACAAGATTGAATAAACAATAAATATTGATGATTAATAAAATAAACATGATTTTACTTTGCAGAAAACATTTTTTAATTTTTAAGTTTTAGAGATTTCCAAAAAATTCCTGGGGATTCAGTACGACTTAAAAAAAAAACGAAAAATAAAAAAAAATAAGGTTCAGGCAATTTTTTTGCCATCAAATTTTAATTAACTTTTATTTGGGCCTGAAGACCAAAGACACCTTCATACAAGCAGCAACAAATTTTTCGCTTTACAAAAATTAATTTACGGAAAATATAAAATACCAACCATTTAGGTAACAAATAATAATAATAATTATGATAATTTTTAAAAATACTTGAAGTAACGGATCAATTGTCATTTTTTTCTTTTGCACATTCAAGATCTAAATTTTCTTGAGGCCAAAAGAGCTCTGAAAGCTTAACATATCTCAATTCTTTCTTATTCCATTACACACCAAATTTATCGATTACACAAACTTTAATTTCAAGTTGTTTCTATGTAGAATTTAAATAAAAAACAGAAAAAAATCCATGTTGTACACAATTTTAAACCAATTAAATTTGAAATAGAACTCTCACGATTGATCATGAAATAAAGGTCAGTTTAAATGTTAGATGTTATTTGTATTTGAATCGAATTAAATAAATTCAGACTACGTATTGGCGGGAAAATGCAGTCCAGGACAAAAAACACGAGAACGGAAACGTTACGAAATAGTTTTTTGGGTAAATCGTGTCGTTTTTCAAGGAGTGGTGGCGATAATGAGTCAGTCGAAGCCTGGCTTAGGCACGGGCGTAAATACGGTGTAATTATTTCAAATAATTCGATAAAGTGCTCAACATTATTACCTGGTAATTCACATACAACATTGATTTTTTCAATTTCTAGGTATTTTGCAAAATAATAGTTGACTAGCTTTTTCAGGTCAAAAATGACCTTGCTTCCGGTATACAGAATCCTGGAAAATTTTACCAACGCGTTTGGACTTTACGGCCGTTTTTATGACCTCCATAAAAGCCGAACCCTCGGTATTGAACCGGCAACTGTTATTTCAAAAACGCACATGCGCAAAAAAACGAAGTAAAAAGCTTTGGTGAAAAAAATTACAAAATAATGTGTGGTAAAATTTTATGGACAACCTGTACATTTAGGAAAATACCATCGAGTTACCTTAGGTCGTTGACATTATTTTTATCGACTGGGATTATGAAATAACCCGACCTAATTAAATTAATAGACAAACGATTATAAACTGTGTATAATTATTTAATTTTTGCTTTTTTATCTAATGGTGCCCCATTTTTCCGGTGGGTGTTACAAAACAATCGAAGGTCACCGATTTCCCCACCCACAACCACGCAAACACTCTGTATATTGATTTTTTCCAAAAACCGAAAATAATGCACTCAAAATTGCAGAAAAAACCACGAGTTACGAGTTTGAGTGCACGATTCGGCCAAAAAAACTGAACTAAAATTCTCCAAGGACGCGACGCATTTTCGGAAAAACCGGCGAAAAGCGCAAAACTTTCGCGAAAATGTGTCCAAGATGCGATAATTCGAAGGTCAGATCGTCAAAAAAGTTTGTAAACAGCCGTTGGATGTCAAAAAGGGGCTGTCGAATATCAAGAAACTTGCAAACAGCAAGATGGCGGAGCGACGCCACTTACCTTCACCGGCAGACAGGAGTTGATTTTGACGAAAGTCTGCTCCTTGGTGGCGTTTTCTTCGAAAATTGGAACATTTACTTGGTCCTTAACTAAACACAAACGGCACAGTTCGGAAATGTTTTCGATTGAACCCATTTTGCTGGGTCTTCGGACAGCCACACCAGCACACCACCATTCGCAGCTACAGCGTTCACGAGAATGAAGAGGGCGGAAGTGTGACGTCAGAGCGTGGCTTTGGCCGGGAAATGGCTGGAGGATGATGGGAACGCGCTGATTTTGAATTTGAAAAGTGGGGGGAAAAGATATTGGGCTAGAACACAATGGTTTGTGGAAAAGTTGTTCAAGTGTTCATAAAAACAGTAATTTGGAGCTGAAAAAATTACACTACAATAAATTATCCTCTTGAAGCTGTTCCAGTATTTGAAATTTTCGCATAATGACCACCACAAGAGTCTAAAGAACGACTTTTTAACAACAATAATTAAAAGAAAAAACCAATTTGTTGTTCTTATTCCCCAATCCATTCTTATCCTTATGACAAATTTTAAAAAATCCAGGGCAGGAAAAAAGCCTAATTATCGATAACGATTTTTTTAGGATAGAAGTACAGCAATAATTCCGTTTTATAATAAAATATGCCTTTAACAGCCTTTAGCGTCTTTCAAAGTGTTTGCTTTCCCCTTTTTTTCGAGATTTTGATCGAGTTTCGAAACCCTGATCGGTTATCTATGAATAACTCCAGAATTATCAACCACAACACACATAAACTTACTATGATGGTTGGAAAGAACCTATTATAAATTTTTTGAAAACTAACAATTTTTTTTAAAATTGCTAACAAATAATTCAAAACTATTGATAACCTACGAATTATTCATTTTACGTAATTTTTTATGCTGTTTTTTTTTAAATTAAATTTTTTGCCCAAAAAGGCCAATAACAATAACTATTAAAATGCAGTTTTTAAATGCTTTTAAAAAACTCGTAATAAATTTGTTTTGTTGAAAATAGAAATATTTGATACACTTTTTATTTTTCCTAAATTCCTAAATGAAATAAGTTTTAAACAATCTACAAGTTTTCGACAATCCCAATTTAGAATAACAAATTTTTTTAATTTTTATTAGTATTTAGTTTAAAATCAGTACGTAAATTTTTTCATTTTTATAGTCATTTTATTTTACATCTAAAGATTTTTTGTTTCTGAGGCTTCCAGTATTTTAGCTTTTGAATTTCTTAATTTCCCCAGTTTTTCTATTTTTTTTTAATATGTTGTTCTATAATGTTCTTAATTTGCAATTTATAACTCTTTCAGTCACATAGCTCTACAGAATTTTAATTTTACTCTTTTTTGGCTTACTTAAATTTCAGTTTTTAAGTTTTTTAGCTTTTCACTGTCTTTGAGTATTGTTTTTTTTTTATTCAGAATGTTATCTTCCAATTTATTAGTTTTTCTTTTCTCCAGTTCAATAGTTTTTTTATTATCTCAGTTTTGCAATCGCTTAGTTCTTCAAAAATTTTAGTTTCCCAGCGTTTAAGTTCCTTTGCCAGTAATTGAACTTTAATTTTTTGAAAATAAGCACTATACTCTAATATGATATTAAATTATTTTTGAATCTTATAAAATTCTTGTGTCATCCATAAGTTTGAAATAAAAAAATAATTTACGTAGAAGTGTCAAAATTGCAGTGTTCGCCAACTATTGTTAATTTTAATTAAATTTTTTTTTATTTGGTTTATTATAATTGTAATTATTTATTTTTCTAAACCGACAGTAAAGATTTTACTTAGTTGTGTAAACATTCTACTTTTCTAGGATTCTTAGTTTTTGAATAATAAATTAAAAAAAACGTGTGTTTTTGTAAAAAAAAACAAATTATTTTGAAAACCAAGTAGAATCGACTATTTTATTCGCACCAAAGACGAAATCCCGTTCTGTGGGAAAGACCAACCCCAAAAAGCCGGTTCACTGCTGTCTCATTTGTCCCAGGAATGAGTGATTGACCAATAAAAATATAAAAATCGCCTCCTACTTGTTTGTCTGGTGCACAAAAAATTGCAAGACGGTTGAAGCGTTTGTCATTGGATATTGGGGAGGGAGATTGCACTCCCAACTGTAAAACCGACCAATCATAAGGCGAGTAAAACTGAACAAAAAATTGGTCTTCGATTATTTTGTAAATGTCGGCCAAACCAGCTAGAATTTCGCTGTTTTCTCCTACACTTCGGCTCAAAAATTGTGAATAAATTGTGGATCTGTTTGTTTTTGATAAAGACTGGTTCTCGTAATTTTCGTGTACAAACTCAAACATTTCGCAAGTTTTTAGTAATTAAATTTACTTGGGCGTTTGAAATTTATGAGTTATATTTTTATTTAGACACTTTATTGATTTTTGAGAAGCACAAAAAAGTAAGTGTTTCAAGTAATTTACATTACATTATTTATTAGAGACAAGGTTTCCACAATAAAACCAAATTTAAAAAAATATAATGCTGCTTTTCCCCCAAAACTAATCTCTCGTCTTATTTTCCATTAAATGGACGACAGACCTCTGAATGTAATTTAATATTTTAATTATTTATTTATACCATCAAAAAGTATAATGTAATGTTCTTAAAAACGAAAAAAACTTGTTGTTGAACCTAATTTAATACTTTTTCAAGTCGATTTAAGAATTTATCTGAAAAACATGAGTTATTTTTAGCACCAATTCGGCAATTTTTCGATTTCTTTTGTGATGAAGTTTTGCGTTACTGGATGAAAAACATGCTAAAACAATATCAAATAGAAAAATTATGTTATTATCACTTTAACTTAGCAATTTCTCGCTTCGATTTAGCAAAATTTTATTTAAAAAAAAAACTACTAAAAATTTCGAAAAAAACACAAAAATAAACCATATCTAGTCTCAGTCTAATAATTTCACCATATCTCCAAGAACAGTTCTTATAACATTATGAAATTACATTATTATGTCTGTTTTCAAAGTAAACGAGATTTAATTATGACAATAAAACTGTTATATTTTCAACGTTTTGAATAAAATTTATGCGAGAAAAGAGCACAAAAATTCCCACACATTACCTGATTTATTTCCATTCCCAGAAATGCGAATATTTCTGGCTAAGCAGGTAAAAGACACCAAACCTTAGAAAATATCTCACTAATAAATGCAGGTAACAGGTTCGGTTTTCCCAGAAATAAATTGAAAAAGAATTAACAGTAATAAACATAATTGACAAGCTTTAGTTATCACATTTAAAAAATAAGAAAATCTGTCCCAAAAGTCACAAATAATAAAAAAATTCCATGATTATGTTGTTACTGAAAATTTGAAATAAGTCCAGACTAGCGCTGCAAGCATTCGATTCCAATTTTTCAATTAATACTTTCTAAAATACAATGGATAAAAAAGTATACAACTAGAAAAAATCAACTAAGTATATTAAAGTTATTTAAGATAATAAACTGTGATATTCTACGTCAACCTATTAGTTATAAGTACGCTCTTATTAATTTAGAATTGTAATTATTATTAAAATAAATCCCAAAACACTTGCCAAATATTTATTAATGCAGCGAGTTATAAAAGAAATTTTTTCGAATGATGCAATTAGAAAACAATCCAAGCCACGTTTTTTGGCATCATGACACCATAAAAGCAATAAAGACTATTTTGGAGTTGCACATTCCACAGCTAATAATAATATTCAGTCGCTCCACGTTCCCCAAAGTACAATTTTTATTCACTTTGTTTTAACTTCATCCTTATTAATTATTTTATTTTATTCATCAAAATATTTTTTAGGTTTTATTGAAATAAAAACACGTCATTTAATAAAAACACTTTATTAGATAATAATTTTCCATTTTCGCTACATTAATTTTTACAGGTAATTAAATTATCGATACAAATAACTACAAATTACAATACTCTTAGGAATAAATTAATTATCGGAGAGGTGTAGGTACACAAGTCTTATAATTCAATAGAAATCATCCGGCAGTGCTTGCCACAGTCATAAAACTCTAACTTTAGAAGCATTTACGATGAACAATTCCAGGTCCAGACTCATCATACTCTTGCTTCGAGATCCACATTTGCTGGAAAGTGGACAAAGACGCCAGAATTGAACCACCGATCCAGACTGAGTACTTTCTTTCAGGCGGAGCGATAATCTTGATTTTGATGGTCGAAGGCGCCAAGGCTGTGATCTCCTTCTGCATCCTGTCGGCAATACCTGAAAAAAAATTAAACAATATTTCCGCCCTCTATCGACGAATAGCATTGGTTTTTTCTACTTGTTGTTTCAGTTAAGAGCCGAAATATTGATAATTGTTTATAACAAGCGTCAATTATTAATTAAACTAAAAATTATGGTAATGTGGCAAAGTTTACGTAAGCGTGCAAAATTTCGGTTAGTTCGGACAACAATAATAAGCTTTGAAAAAATAATACATTTGGTGTGAAACCAAATTGCATTGGTTTTTTTAACTTGTTATTTCATTTAAGTGCCAGAATATTGATAATTGATAATTATAACAAGCGTCAATTATTAATTAAACCAAAAATTATGGTAATGTGGCAAAGTTTACGTAAGCGTGCAAAATTTCGGTTAGTTCGGACAACAATAATAAGCTTTGAAAAAATAACACATTTGCCGTGAAGCCGAATTGCATTGGTTTTTTTTAACTTGTTATTTCAATTAAGTGCCGGAATATTGATAATTGTTTACAACAAACGTCAATTATTAATCAGACCAAAAATTATGGTAATGTGGCAAAATTTACGTAAGTGTGCAAAATTTCAGTTAGTTCGGACACCAATAATAAGCTTTGAAAAAATAACACATTTAACGTGAAACCGAATTGCATTGGTTTTTTTTAACTTGTTATTTCAACGAAGTGCCAGAATATTGATAATTGTTTATAACAATCGTCAATTATTAATCAAACCAAAAATTATGGTAATGTGATAAAGTTTACGTAACTGTGCAAAATTTCAGTTAGTTCGGACACCAATAATAAGCTTTGAAAAAATAACAAATTTGGCGTGAAACCGAATATTTTTTTTAACTTGTTATTTCTATTAAGTGCCAGAATATTGATAATTGTTTATATCAAACGTCAATTATTAATCAAACCAAAAATTATGGTAATGTGACAAAGTTTACGTAAGTGTGCAAAATTTCAGTTAGTTCAGACAACAATAATAAGCTTTGAAAAAGTAACACATTTGGCGTGAAACCGAATTGCATTGTTTTTTTTTAACTTGTTATTTCAATTAAGTGCCGGAATATTGATAATTGTTTATAACAAACGTCAATTATTAATCAAACCAAAAATTATGGTAATGTGACAAAGTTTACGTAAGAGTGCAAAATTTCAGTTAGTTCGGACATCAATAATAAGCTTTGAAAAAATAACAAATTTGGCGTGAAACCGAATAGTTTTTTTAACTTGTTATTTCAATTAAGTGCCGGAATATTGATAATTGTTTATAACAAGCGTCAATTATTAATTAAACCAAAAATTATGGTAATGTGGCAAAGTTTACGTAAGTGTGCAAAATTTCAGTTAGTTCGGACACCAATAATAAATTTTGAAAAAATAACACATTTGGCGTGAATCCGAATTGCATTGTTTTTTTTTAACTTGTTATTTCAATTAAGTGCCAGAATATTGATAATTGTTTATAACAAACGTCAATTATTAATCAAACCAAAAATTATGGTAATGTGCCAAAGTTTACGTAAGTCTGCAAAATTTCAGTTAGTTCGGACATCAATAATAAGCTTTGAAAAAATAACAAATTTGGCGTGAAACCGAATAGTTTTTTTAACTTGTTATTTCAATTAAGTGCCGGAATATTGATAATTGTTTATAACAAGTGTCAATTATTAATTAAACCAAAAATTATAGTAATCAGGCAAAGTTTACGTAAGTGTGCAAAATTTCAGTTAGTTCGGACAACAATAATAAGCTTTGAAAAAGTAACACATTTGGCGTGAAACCGAATTGCATTGTTTTTTTTTTAACTTGTTATTTCAATTAAGTGCCGGAATATTGATAATTGTTTATAACAATCGTCAATTATTAATCAAACCAAAAATTATGGTAATGTGGCAAAGTTTACGTAAGTGTGCAAAATTTCAGTTAGTTCGGACACCAATAATAAGCTTTGAAAAAATAACAAGTTTGGCGTGAAACCAAATAGTTTTTTTAACTTGTTATTTCAATTAAGTGCCAGAATATTGATAATTGTTTATAACAAGTGTCAATTATTAATTAAACCAAAAATTATAGTAATCAGGCAAAATTTACGTAAGTGTGCAAAATTTCAGTTAGTTCGGACAACAATAATAAGCTTTGAAAAAATAACACATTTGGCGTGAAACCGAATAGCATTGGTTTTTTTTAACTTGTTATTTCAATTAAGTGCCAAAATATTGATAATTGTTTATAACAAACGTCAATTATTAATCAAACCAAAAATTATGGTAATGTGATAAAGTTTACGTAAGTGTGCAAAATCTCAGTTAGTTCGGACAACAATAATAAGCTTTGAAAAAATTACAAATTTAGCGTGAAACCGAATAGTTTTTTTAACTTGTTCTTTCAATTAAGTGCCAGAATATTGATAATTGTTTATAACAAACGTCAATTATTAATCAAACCAAAAATTATGGTAATGTGCCAAAGTTTACGTAAGTGTGCAAAATTTCAGTTAGTTCGGACAACAATAATAAGCTTTGAAAAAATAACAAATTTGGCGTGAAACCGAATAGTTTTTTTAACTTGTTATTTCAATTAAGTGCCGGAATATTGATAATTGTTTATAACAAGCGTCAATTATTAATTAAACCAAAAATTATGGTAATGTGGCAAAGTTTACGTAAGTGTGCAAAATTTCAGTTAGTTCGGACACCAATAATAAATTTTGAAAAAATAACACATTTGGCGTGAAACCGAATAGCATTGTTTTTTTTAACTTGTTGTTTCAATTAAGTGCCAGAATATTGATAATTGTTTATAACAAACGTCAATTATTAATCAAACCAAAAATTATGGTAATGTGCCAAAGTTTACGTAAGTGTGCAAAATTTCAGTTAGTTCGGACATCAATAATAAGCTTTGAAAAAATAACAAATTTGGCGTGAAACCGAATAGTTTTTTTAACTTGTTATTTCAATTAAGTGCCAGAATATTGATAATTGTTTATAACAAGTGTCAATTATTAATTAAACCAAAAATTATAGTAATCAGGCAAAGTTTACGTAAGTGTGCAAAATTTCAGTTAGTTCGGACAACAATAATAAGCTTTGAAAAAATAACACATTTGGCGTGAAACCGAATAGCATTGTTTTTTTTTAACTTGTTATTTCAATTAAGTGCCAAAATATTGATAATTGTTTATAACAAACGTCAATTATTAATCAAACCAAAAATTATGGTAATGTGATAAAGTTTACGTAACTGTGCAAAATTTCATTTAGTTCGGACACCAATAATAAGCATTGAAAAAATAACAAATTTGGCGTGAAACCGAATATTTTTTTTAACTTGTTATTTCAATTAAGTGCCAGAATATTGATAATTGTTTATAACAAACGTCAATTATTAATCAAACCAAAAATTATGGTAATGTGACAAAGTTTACGTAAGTGTGCAAAATTTCAGTTAGTTCAGACAACAATAATAAGCTTTGAAAAAGTAACACATTTGGCGTGAAACCGAATTGCATTGTTTTTTTTTTTAACTTGTTATTTCAATTAAGTGCCGGAATATTGATAATTGTTTATAACAATCATCAATTATTAATCAAACCAAAAATTATGGTAATGTGATAAAGTTTACGTAAGTGTGCAAAATTTCAGTTAGTTCGGACACCAATAATAAGCTTTGAAAAAATAACAAATTTGGCGTGAAACCAAATAGTTTTTTTAACTTGTTATTTCAATTAAGTGCCAGAATATTGATAATTGTTTATAACAAGCGTCAATTATTAATTAAACCAAAAATTATAGTAATCAGGCAAAGTTTACGTAAGTGTGCAAAATTTCAGTTAGTTCGGACAACAATAATAAGCTTTGAAAAAATAACACATTTGGCGTGAAACCGAATAGCATTGGTTTTTTTTAACTTGTTATTTCAATTAAGTGCCAAAATATTGATAATTGTTTATAACAAACGTCAATTATTAATCAAACCAAAAATTATGGTAATGTGATAAAGTTTACGTAAGTGTGCAAAATTTCATTTAGTTCGGACACCAATAATAAGCATTGAAAAAATAACAAATTTGGCGTGAAACCGAATATTTTTTTTAACTTGTTATTTCAATTAAGTGCCAGAATATTGATAATTGTTTATAACAAACGTCAATTATTAATCAAACCAAAAATTATGGTAATGTGACAAAGTTTACGTAAGTGTGCAAAATTTCAGTTAGTTCAGACAACAATAATAAGCTTTGAAAAAGTAACACATTTGGCGTGAAACCGAATTGCATTGTTTTTTTTTTTAACTTGTTATTTCAATTAAGTGCCGGAATATTGATAATTGTTTATAACAATCATCAATTATTAATCAAACCAAAAATTATGGTAATGTGATAAAGTTTACGTAAGTGTGCAAAATTTCAGTTAGTTCGGACACCAATAATAAGCTTTGAAAAAATAACAAATTTGGCGTGAAACCAAATAGTTTTTTTAACTTGTTATTTCAATTAAGTGCCAGAATATTGATAATTGTTTATAACAAGCGTCAATTATTAATTAAACCAAAAATTATAGTAATCAGGCAAAGTTTACGTAAGTGTGCAAAATTTCAGTTAGTTCGGACAACAATAATAAGCTTTGAAAAAATAACACATTTGGCGTGAAACCGAATAGCATTGGTTTTTTTTAACTTGTTATTTCAATTAAGTGCCAAAATATTGATAATTGTTTATAACAAACGTCAATTATTAATCAAACCAAAAATTATGGTAATGTGATAAAGTTTACGTAAGTGTGCAAAATCTCAGTTAGTTCGGACAACAATAATAAGCTTTGAAAAAATTACAAATTTAGCGTGAAACCGAATAGTTTTTTTAACTTGTTATTTCAATTAAGTGCCAGAATATTGATAATTGTTTATAACAAACGTCAATTATTAATCAAACCAAAAATTATGGTAATGTGCCAAAGTTTACGTAAGTGTGCAAAATTTCAGTTAGTTCGGACATCAATAATAAGCTTTGAAAAAATCACAAATTTGGCGTGAAACCGAATAGTTTTTTTAACTTGTTATTTCAATTAAGTGCCGGAATATTGATAATTGTTTATAACAAGTGTCAATTATTAATTAAACCAAAAATTATAGTAATCAGGCAAAGTTTACGTAAGTGTGCAAAATTTCAGTTAGTTCGGACAACAATAATAAGCTTTGAAAAAATAACACATTTGGCGTGAAACCGAATTGCATTGTTTTTTTTTAACTTGTTATTTCAATTAAGTGCCGGAATATTGATAATTGTTTATAACAATCGTCAATTATTAATCAAACCAAAAATTATGGTAATGTGACAAAGTTTACGTAAGTGTGCAAAATTTCAGTTAGTTCGGACACCAATAATAAGCTTTGAAAAAATAACAAATCTGGTGAAAAACTAGAGTATTTCCTAACCTGGGTACATGGTGGTACCACCAGAGAGTACAGTATTGGCATACAAATCTTTCCTGATATCAACATCACACTTCATGATGGAGTTGTACACCGTTTCGTGGATGCCGCACGATTCCATTCCGAGGAACGAAGGCTGGAAGAGTGCCTCAGGGCACCTGAACCTCTCGTTCCCGATGGTGATGACCTGACCGTCGGGCAACTCGTAGCTCTTCTCCAGAGAGGTGGAGTTGGCTGCAGTTGCCATTTCTTGCTCGAAGTCTAGGGCAACATAGCACAGCTTCTCCTTGATGTCCCTGACAATTTCGCGCTCGGCGGTGGTCGTGAAAGAGTAGCCTCTTTCGGTTAAAATTTTCATGAGATAGTCTGTTAAGTCTCTTCCGGCCAAGTCCAGGCGAAGGATGGCATGGGGGAGGGCGTAGCCTTCATAGATGGGGACTGTGTGGGAGACACCATCGCCTGAGTCCAGGACGATGCCGGTGGTACGGCCAGAGGCGTACAACGAGAGCACCGCCTAGGTTAAAAAATAAATAACAGTTGATTCATGAAAACTGGAGCAAATTTTTGTCAAAAAAAACACGTTAAGAGAAAGCTCCTCCTTTAGGATAAGAATTTATTTATTAATTTGCCGAGTTTTCAAAAAATCGCAAAGCTGAATCGATTTTTTGTCAACAAAACTCTTCTGAAAACAATATTTCAGTTTTTTCTTGGTAAATTTTAGACTACGACGAAGTGAAATGCAAAAAATAAATGTAAAACACTCTTCAGATTACAGAGATCGTTCTTCCATACAAAAAAGTTCTTGGGGTTACAGTAAAAAATTTAAAATTGAAGAGACTTTGAATAATTGACGACTGCATAATTTGTTCATGCCAGCTTAAATTTTGTCAACTGTTAGTCCAAAAAATTTCGTACTTTAAAATGTACCATCAATTTAATTAATTCTATTATTGGTGATATAATTTACGATAAAATTCGTATAAGTACCGAACAGTTTTCTTGTTGTTTAAAGGCAATTTATTAAAATAAAACCAATACTTTATCTTAGTTTCAAAAGTGGAAAGAGAGCTGTGATAATGTGATTAGTATACATAATAAATACTGAAGGTAAATAAGTCTTTTATGTAAATAAAATTATGTAAAAAGAACCTAAAATTGATCCTTGAAGCACTTTTCTTTTGATCTTTTTTTGAAACTACATACTATTTTGCCCATTAATAAGACTAGATACTTGAAATCCATTGGATAAATAAATAACAAAAAAATTAATAAATAAGTAAATAAGTAAATAAATAAATAAATAAATAAATAAATAAATAAATAAATAAATAATAAATAAATAAGCAGATCCCCAGCATTTCTTCGAGCACCACATCAATACAGTTTTCCTAATTATCACAAAATATCTTTCTTTAATATTAAAAGTTGTTATAATTGTATTCAATGTCGAAAAACCGAGCTTAAATCAAAATTGGTCAAAAAATAAATTACTTAATGTTTTTCAAACGAAATTAGTTGATCATAAATGACACATTCTAAGACTTTTGAAGACGCTGGAAATAAAAACAAAATTAAGTTTTTCAGGAAAAAAAAACTAATTTTACACAAGAATTTATACTTAATGTAAGTAATAACAGTCAGAGAAATAGCAAAGCATGACAACATTTTTTAACTGTGAACATATTTATATCAAATACATATTATACAAGGTCGCTAAAAATATTAAATATATAATAATTAATATATAATTAAATATTATAAAATTTATTCATCAAAACTTACTGAATTTTGGTGTATGCTTAAGAGTATATAAATTCTATCGCTTCAGATGTTTATTAAATTTCTATCTCCATTTGTGCTTCGGATACAAGGCTAACTTTTTTTTAAATAGCAACAAGGAACAAATTTAATATTTTTGAGTATTTTTTTCTGAGTTCTATGGTATTCCACTTCATACCTTAATTTAATCGAAACTTAAAAAAAATTTAAAAATTATGAAAGAAGTAATGAAAAATTTACAAAAGCTTTCAGATGATAGAATTTAAACACTTTTAACTGTTTCCTTAATTTCAAGGATCTTTGTTAAACCGTTCTAAAAATATTTAACTGTATCCATACTCTTTAGCGACCCAGTATATCTTCCCTCTTTTCGTTTTTTAATTTAGATGACTTTGTTAAGATTTCAAAAAAATTAACTGCTTTAAGACAAGTGAATTACAAAGTGTACAGGTTTCCAAAAACTAGACCAACGCCCTTTTAACTTATTTTTTTACATTGTTAATAAAAATTCATTACCTACTCTCATCTACAATAAAAAAATTTGACGATACTTTCAATTTAAACTTACGGTCAGTTTCCCTATTCCCTCTCATAACAGTTTTATAAAAATTTCTCTAATATACGAGTACTGTCTTTCAGCCTTTAATACTTTGTTATTATATTCTTTTTTATATTGCAAATAATTTTTTATCATAAATGCTTGAGTTCGGTCTGCTTAAACCATGCATGAAAAAATAGTAACAGTTCTTTTGATTTTATAACTTCAGTTGTTATCCAAAAAAATTTTTGTATAGAATAACATTTGTCATCGGCAGTTTTAACCATAAGGCAATGTCTTTCCGTTTAGTTTGTTAGTAATAAATGTTCAATTTTTTTTTCATTAAAGCTCCTAAGCTACGACATCACGGTTAAATCTTTATCAAGATGCTTTGAAAAAATTCATACTAAAAGACAAATTTTGAAAAGTAATGTGGGAAAAGCTGTCTCGCGTTCGTAAATTATTGGAATATTACTACCCACTTACTAGTAACTAAAATATAATAGAAATTCACTCAACATCTTAAGTTTTTTTTATTAATTTTATTTAGAATTTTCAAAAAAATATGTAAAAATATTTAAAATTTGTAACTTTCATGTGTAAATTTAAAATAATATTACCAAAAGCATTAAACGAGAGCGCAATTAATCACCACATTATAAAGATTTGTTCTAATGAAAAAATAAGTAGTAATTATTTTTTGACTGGAGATAAAACGTAGAATAAATACCTTGTAGTTTTCAAAACCAGAATCAGATTGTTTTTTGAATCTTTTTTGAGTTAAACCTCCTCAACTTTTGAAATAAAAAAGTGTTTCATTGTCAGGCCGAGATATTTCTATTTTTTTATATTTTATATTTTATTTAAAAACAAATCGTAAAGTTTCTCTCAAAAGTCGCATTATTTCTGATTTTTTCGATCTTGTGAGCACATTTTTGAGCAAAGAACTCATACTAAAATTTGACTTTTCTCCACAAACTTTTCTTAAAACAAATTTTCTTTCGGTCATACCTGGATGGCCACATACATGGCCGGTGTATTAAAAGTCTCGAACATGATCTGGGTCATCTTCTCGCGGTTGGCTTTGGGGTTGAGTGGGGCCTCGGTGAGGAGGATGGGATGCTCCTCTGGGGCCACGCGCAGCTCGTTGTAGAAGGTGTGGTGCCAGATCTTCTCCATGTCGTCCCAGTTGGTGATGATGCCGTGCTCGATGGGGTATTTAAGGGTGAGAATACCGCGCTTGCTTTGGGCCTCGTCTCCGACGTAGGAGTCCTTCTGACCCATGCCCACCATCACACCCTGGTGGCGGGGTCGCCCCACGATGGAGGGAAAGACAGCACGTGGGGCGTCATCACCGGCGAAACCGGCCTTGCACATGCCGGAGCCGTTGTCTACCACGAGGGCGGCTACGTCGTCGTCACACATGGCTGGAGATTACTAGAAAATTATTACTAATTTTTAAATAATAGGTGATAAAAAACTTTGATTTTTTCGAATTATAACGAGTTGGTAAAATCCATTTAAGTTATATTAAAATTAAATTAACTAAAGCAAAATTTGTGACACTCCCTTGCAATTTTTTTTTTTAATTAACATGAAATAAAATGCAAAATAACACTTTTTATGCTAATGTAAAATGACTAGAATGAATACAACTCAAACAAAAAAATTAAAATATAACAAGACATAAGCTTAGTCAAAAATAAAGAGTTTTTCTTACAAGTACTTAATAATAAACACATTAAAGTATTTAACTGTATATTTACCATAAATTATAATCCTACAGTATCCTACAGTAATTTTGCCTGATAAAAAAAAATAAAAAACCGTCTGTTAATTTTAAAATTTTACCAAACAATAATGTTCAAAATTTTTTGTACTTTTTGACTTTATAGACTTGCAATGATGTCTTTACAAATGCTACATTCTTTTGAAGATATAACTATTTTCTAAAAAATTTCCATAAAATTTAAAACTAAAAAAAAAATCAAAAATTGTAGAAAATTTTGCGGCCCTCAAATTTCTTATGCTTGGCTGCGCTACAAACGTAAGTTTTTTAAAATAAAACACTCTTTGTACTTAAAAGTGATAAATTTTTCATAAGCTTAGTCAAAAATAAAAGATTTTTTCTTACAAGTACTTAATAATAAACACATTAAAGTATTTAACTGTATATTTACCATAAATTATAATCCTACAGTATCCTACAGTAATTTTGCCTGATAAAAAAAAATAAAAAACCGTCTGTTAATTTTAAAATTTTACCAAACAATAATGTTCAAAATTTTTTATACTTTTTGACTTTATAGACTTGCAATGATGTGTTTACAAATGCTACATTCTTTTGAAGATACAACTATTTTCTAAAAAATTCCCATACAATTTAAAACGAAAAAAAAAACAAAAATTGTAGAAAATTTTGCAGCCCTCAAATTTCTTATGCTTGGCTGCGCTACAAACGTAAGTTTTTTAAAATAAAACACTCTTTGTACTTAAAAGTGATAAATTTTTCATAAGCTTAGTCAAAAATAAAAGGTTTTTCTTACAAGTACTTAATAATAAACACATTAAAGTATTTAACTGTATATTTACCATAAATTATAATCCTACAGTATCCTACAGTAATTTTGCCTGATAAAAAAAATAAAAAACCGTCTGTTTAATTTTAAAATTTTACCAAACAATAATGTTCAAAATTTGTTGTACTTTTTGACTTTATAGACTTGCAATGATGTCTTTACAAATGCTACATTCTTTTGAAGATATAACTATTTTCTAAAAAATTCCCATACAATTTAAAACTAAAAAAAAAATAAAAATTCTAGAAAATTTTGCGGCCCTCAAATTTCTTATGCTTGGCTGCGCTACAAGCGTAGTTTTTTAAAATAAAACACTCTTTGTACTTAAAAGTGATAAATCTTGCATAAAGTTAGTTAAAAATAAAAGGTTTTTCTTACAAGTACTTAATAATAAACACATTAAAGTATTTAACTGTATATTTACCATAAATTATAATCCTACAGTATCCTACAGTAATTTTACCTGATAAAAAAAATAAAAAACCGTCTGTTTAATTTTAAAATTTTACCAAACAATAATATTCAAAATTTTTTGTACTTTTTGACTTTATAAACTTGCAATGATGTCTTTACAAATGCTACATTCTTTTGAAGATATAACTATTTTCTAAAAAATTCCCATAAAATTTTAAACTAAAAAAAAAAACATAAATTGTAGAAAATTTTGCAGCCCTCAAATTTCTTATGCTTGGCTGCGCTACAAACGTAAGTTTTTTAAAATAAAACACTCTTTGTACTTAAAAGTGATAAATTTTTCATAAGCTTAGTCAAAAATAAAAGGTTTTTCTTACAAGTACTTAATAATAAACACATTAAAGTATTTAACTGTATATTTACCATAAATTATAATCCTACAGTATCCTACAGTAATTTTGCCTGATAAAAAAAAACAAAAAACCGTCTGTTAATTTTAAAATTTTACCAAACAATAATGTTCAAAATTTGTTGTACTTTTTGACTTTATAGACTTGCAATGATGTGTTTACAAATGCTACATTCTTATGAAGATATAACTATTTTCTAAAAAATTCCCATACAATTAAAAACTAAAAAAAAATCAAAAATTGTAGAAAATTTTGCGGCCCTCAAATTTCTTATGCTTGGCTGCGCTACAAACGTAGTTTTTTAAAATAAAACACTCTTTGTACTTAAAAGTGATAAATTTTACATAAGCTTAGTCAAAAATAAAAAGTTTTTCTTACAAGTACTTAATAATAAACACAGTAAGTATTTAACTGTATATTTACCATAAATTATAATCATACATTATCCTGCAGTAATTTTGCCTGATAAAAAAAATAAAAAACCGTCTGTTTAATTTTAAAATTTTACCAAACAATAATGTTCAAAATTTTTTATACTTTTTGACTTTATAGACTTGCAATGATGTCTTTACAAATGCTACATTCTTTTGAAGATATAACTATTTTCTAAAAAATTTCCATAAAATTTTAAACTAAAAAAAAAAAAACATAAATTGTAGGAAATTTTGCAGCCCTCAAATTTCTTATGCTTGGCTGCGCTACAAACGTAAGTTTTTTAAAATAAAACACTCTTTGTACTTAAAAGTGATAAATTTTTCATAAGCTTAGTCAAAAATAAAAGGTTTTTCTTACAAGTACTTAATAATAAACACATTAAAGTATTTAACTGTATATTTACCATAAATTATAATCCTACAGTATCCTACAGTAATTTTGCCTGATAAAAAAAATAAAAAACCGTCTGTTAATTTTAAAATTTTACCAAACAATAATGTTCAAAATTTTTTGTACTTTTTGACTTTATAGACTTGCAATGATGTCTTTACAAATGCTACATTCTTTTGAAGATATAACTATTTTCTAAAAAATTCCCATACAATTTAAAACAAAAAAAAAAAAATTCTAGAAAATTTTGCGGCCCTCAAATTTCTTATGCTTGGCTGCGCTACAAGCGTAGTTTTTTAAAATAAAACCCTCTTTGTACTTAAAAGTGATAAATTTTACATAAGCTTAGTCAAGTTTTTCTTACAAGTACTTAATAATAAACACATTAAAGTATTTAACTGTATATTTACCATAAATTATAATCCTACAGTATCCTACAGTAATTTTGCCTGATAAAAAAAATAAAAAACCGTCTGTTTAATTTTAAAATTTTACCAAACAATAATGTTCAAAATTTTTTGTACTTTTTGACTTTATGGACTTGCAATGATGTCTTTACAAATGCTACATTCTTTTGAAGATATAACTATTTTCTAAAAAATTCCCATACAATTTTAAACTAAAAAAAAAATCAAAAATTGTAGAAAATTTTGCGACCCTCAAATTTCTTATGCTTGGCTGGGCTACAAACGTAAGTTTTTTAAAATAAAACACTCTTTGTACTTAAAAGTGATAAATCTTGCATAAAGTTAGATAAAAATAAAAGGTTTTTCTTACAAGTACTTAATAATAAACACATTAAAGTATTTAACTGTATATTTACCATAAATTATAATCCTACAGTATCCTACAGTAATTTTGCCTGATAAAAAAAATAAAAAACCGTCTGTTTAATTTTAAAATTTTACCAAACAATAATGTTCAAAATTTTTTGTACTTTTTGACTTTATGGACTTGCAATGATGTCTTTACAAATGCTACATTCTTTTGAAGATATAACTATTTTCTAAAAAATTCCCATACAATTTTAAACTAAAAAAAAAATCAAAAATTGTAGAAAATTTTGCGACCCTCAAATTTCTTATGCTTGGCTGGGCTACAAACGTAAGTTTTTTAAAATAAAACATTCTTTGTACTTAAAAGTGATAAATCTTGCATAAAGTTAGTTAAAAATAAAAGGTTTTTCTTACAAGTACTTAATAATAAACACATTAAAGTATTTAACTGTATATTTACCATAAATTATAATCCTACAGTATCCTACAGTAATTTTGCTTGATAAAAAAAAATTAAAAACCGTCTGTTAATTTTAAAATTTTACCGAACAATAATGTTCAAAATTTTTTATACTTTTTGACTTTATAGACTTGCAATGATGTGTTTACAAATGCTACATTCTTTTGAAGATATAACTATTTTCTAAAAAATTCCCATACAATTTAAAACGAAAAAAAAACAAAAATTGTAGAAAATTTTGCGGCCCTCATATTTCTTATGCTTGGCTGCGCTACAAACGTAAGTTTTTTAAAATAAAACACTCTTTGTACTTAAAAGTGATAAATTTTTCATAAGCTTAGTCAAAAATAAAAGATTTTTTCTTACAAGTACTTAATAATAAACACATTAAAGTATTTAACTGTATATTTACCATAAATTATAATCCTACAGTATCCTACAGTAATTTTGCTTGATAAAAAAAAATTAAAAACCGTCTGTTAATTTTATAATTTTACCAAACAATAATGTTCAAAATTTTTTATACTTTTTGACTTTATAGACTTGCAATGATGTGTTTACAAATGCTACATTCTTTTGAAGATATAACTATTTTCTAAAAAATTCCCATACAATTTAAAACTAAAAAAAAAAAATCAAAAATTGTAGAAAATTTTGCTGCCCTCAAATTTCTTATGCTTGGCTGCGCTACAAACGTAAGTTTTTTAAAATAAAACACTCTTTGTACTTAAAAGTGATAAATTTTTCATAAGCTTAGTCAAAAATAAAAGATTTTTTCTTACAAGTACTTAATAATAAACACATTAAAGAATTTAACTGTATATTTACTATAAATTATAATCCTACAGTATCCTACAGTAATTTTGCTTGATAAAAAAAAATTAAAAACCGTCTGTTAATTTTAAAATTTTACCAAACAATAATGTTCAAAATTTTTTATACTTTTTGACTTTATAGACTTGCAATGATGTGTTTACAAATGCTACATTCTTTTGAAGATATAACTATTTTCTAAAAAATTCCCATACAATTTAAAACGAAAAAAAAACAAAAATTGTAGAAAATTTTGCGGCCCTCATATTTCTTATGCTTGGCTGCGCTACAAACGTAAGTTTTTTAAAATAAAACACTCTTTGTACTTAAAAGTGATAAATTTTTCATAAGCTTAGTCAAAAATAAAAGATTTTTTCTTACAAGTACTTAATAATAAACACATTAAAGTATTTAACTGTATATTTACCATAAATTATAATCCTACAGTATCCTACAGTAATTTTGCATGATAAAAAAAATAAAAAACCGTCTGTTTAATTTTAAAATTTTACCAAACAATAATGTTCAAAATTTTTTGTACTTTTTGACTTTATGGGCTTGCAATGATGTCTTTACAACTGCTACATTCTTTTGAAGATTTAACTATTTTCTAAAAAAATTCCCATACAATTTAAAACTAAAAAAAAAATCAAAAATTGTAGAAAATTTTGCGGCCCTCAAATTTCTTATGCTTGGCTGCGCTACAAACGTAACTTTTTTAAAATAAAACACTCTTTGTACTTAAAAGTGATAAATTTTTCATAAGCTTAGACAAAAATAAGAGGTTTTTCTTACAAGTACTTAATAATAAACACAGTAAGTATTTAACTGTATATTTACCATAAATTATAATCCTACAGTATCCTACAGTAATTTTGCCTGATAAAAAAAAATAAAAAACCGTCTGTTTAATTTTAAAATTTTACCAAACAATAATGTTCAAATTTTTTTGTACTTTTTGACTTTATGGGCTTGCAATGATGTCTTTACAACTGCTACATTCTTTTGAAGATTTAACTATTTTCTAAAAAAATTCCCATACAATTTAAAACTAAAAAAAAAATCAAAAATTGTAGAAAATTTTGCGGCCCTCAAATTTCTTATGCTTGGCTGCGCTACAAACGTAGGTTTTTTAAAATGAAACACCCTTTGTACTTAAAAGTGATAAATTTTTCATCGTTATTATTAATTAAATACCTAGCTAAAAAATTGTACTGCAATAAACAATCATTATTTTGTTAATACTGATTTAGATAAAATGTAAAATGTAAAAAAATCCAAACACTCAATCTTTGAAATTCAGTTACCATTTACTTTGCAAAACTTGAATTAAAAACAAACTTTTAAAATTTTATTACGACTAAATTTGAGCTTCATGATGAACAAACTTAATCTAAAAAAGTTTTTGGGGCTAGCGACAATTTTTTTACGTAATTTTTGTACCAAAGCTTTCACAAAAGTTGTTTTCTTGTAATTTTAATTAGAATTTAAGAATAAAAAAAATAATCTTAATTAATTAATTAATTTAGACTATGTACCTACAAGGAGTTACAAGGAAGCCAGAATTATAGCATTTTAGTCCAATTGGGTAGCACCTTATTTTACACAAATTTTGCAAAATGTTAACTCAAAAAAAATGAATGCCCGTTAATGTTACCTTTACCATTATCAGCGATGAAACTATTGATTCTAAAAAAGCAAAAATAACTTTGTTGTAAAAAGAAAGATACTACACAAAAAATTATTTGGCACTGATAAGAATTAAAATTTGTCATGTATTCAAAATGATGATTTTTTGTTTTTAGACGATTACATCTCTAAAGAGTCTCAAGTGTTGCAATTCTTTAATCAAATTAATAAAGTAGCGAAATATCAGTTAATTATGCGAATATTTAAAATAATAAAACACTAGTTTTTTCCCAACTTTTCAATCGCATTTTGATTGGTTGGGAGTGTATTAGCTCAACGATATTGTTATCATTATCCAATGACACATACTTTGCAATTTTTTGTGCGGAAGATAAATAAGGTAGAGGTAAGTTCTACATTTTTATTGGTCAAATTACGCATTTCTCGTGGTAGCCCTTTCCATAAAACTAAAATTTCGTCTTCATTGCAATGGCCGATAATGTTGACAATTTCATGCAACTTTTTGCAAAGACACTCGATTTGTTAGCAATTTACATAATTTCAAAAATAAAAAAATTCAACTTCTTCCAAATTCGATCACAAAATTAATCGTAAATTTTATTATAATTGAGAACACGATAAATAAACATAAATCTTGAAATTTATAATTTATAACATTCTTGAGCATTATTGATAATTGATTTTTAAATATAATTAATATAATTCATTAAAAAATACTTTTAGAAGTTAAACATCCCAACACTTCCAATAGCTTTTTCACTTTTACAATTTAAAAGTAGGTCGTACATACAGTTACGATCTAAAAGAATGACCCCCTAAATCCCGGTTGGCCCGGAGTGTTATTCTTTTTGATCGCGACTGTACATACATTATTTCAACGCATAATTTTGAACCATCGATATCTCTTTCTGATTCCATTATCTGATAACACAATCAGCATTTTCCTAAATCAACTGAATCTTTTCTCAATGCTTAAATATTATTCAGATAAATATAAAATATTTCTTAAAAATCTTTATTTTTTTTATTTATCAGTAATGACAGTAGTGACTCAAAACCATTTTTTTCCAAATTTATGTTTTCAAGTTTACTTAAATAATTTGATTTTTTGAGTCATCTTAATAAAAGAAAGTATAAGTAAATAAAAAACTCTCTTAATAAAAATTAAATAACTCAAATTGTTTATCAACTTGATGTTTTTGGAAAGGCAGTTTAATAATAACCGAAAAGCAAAAACACAAGATAGGGTGTACCATTTAATTTTTTTAAGTTATTCAACTATTAACAAACTTCTTCATTTTGTTAAGTGTTCTAAACAATTCGCTAAGACAGAAGCAGAAACAATTAAATTTAAAAAAAATAAAAAACTTCGACAATAATTCGAAAAAAAAACAGACTCAAACATTCCACACCCTCTTATTAAATTAAAATACCAATAACGAGTGGCGTAAACCCCAATCCAATTACCTAATTGATTTCCGATTTTTCCACCACAAACTCACCTCAACTAGTTCCAAAATCGTCAGCAAAAAAAAACCCACTCACTTAACACCACACCTCGGACTCGTCTAAGTGCCGTCTGCAGATCGAGTGCTAGTTAAATGCACTTGGAGGTTTTTATAGCCTCTAGTTAGCAACCCGAAATAACGTGTAGCATCCATGTATGGTGTGGTTCGAACAGCGACGCAGAAGACGCCTTGCGCCGTCGCCCAAATAAGGCAGCATGTGTAAGTCAGGGGGGTGCTTGGGGGCACGCCACATGCACAACGGGTGCTCCACGTTCCAAATGTTGCGTTGAGAATGAAGTGCACGTGAGTTTAAAATAGACGGAGTAGTGACCCCCCACAGGCATTTACAATTTTTCACGCAATTTCGGAGGAGTATTTTCGACGCAGGGGCAAGGTTACATGACTTGGCTGAGTTATTAGTTATTTGCGGACTTTGGACACTCATTATTGTTTTAAAGTTGTGGCAAAATCGATCAAGTTTAGCGTGGAAATAACAAAAAAGAAGAAATTCTGTGATTTTTCGATTGATTTTGACTTTTTGACTAGTTATTTTTCCCTTTTTTGTAAATAGTCGTAACTGATGGTTGTCTTACTCATTGGATAAAACCTGTGCTAAAATGTTTGAAAATGGGAAAATTATGGTATTTTCGAAGATTGGCAAAATTTAAAAAAAAAACTGGGTTTTGTGGAAAAATACATAAACGCTAAAAAAGACAAAAATTGTAAAGAAAATTGAAAAGGTAACAGTTCTAACTGAAAATGAGGAAATATGCCGTAAAAGTACCTCAAAAGCCATAATGTCCGTTTACTCTTGTTCTCTTACTTACCTTTTGATTTTTTTCATTTTTACTTCATTACTTCTGAAACTATTTTGTTTACAAGATCAAAAAATTGAAAAAAAAGAGTTTAACAAAAAATTCATGAATGGTAATTGTAATAAAACTAATAAAAAAAGTTGAACCTATTTTTGCAATTATACAGGGTGTCCGTTTTTCGAGCTCCACCATGGGGATCTCAGTTATAATAAGAGATACGAGGTCGGTTAAATTAGGACAAAGTTGCGCATTTTTATGCTGAACAATGTCTGAAAGAAAATTTGATGTGTCGTTTTTAGTTTTTGAATTATTGAAAAAAAAACGGAATTCGTAATTTTCGTTTTTATTTTTTCAAGCGAAGTCCAAAAGAACTAAACGTTTTTAACTTGGACGTTCTTAAGGCACTTTTTTATAAGGAATCTAAATCTGTCATCGTATTTTCCAAGGCATTCTTGATGTCAGAGTTACAACACTCAACTTTGATTTTTCTTATGGGCGTCATATTTGATTTTTGTATTTTTGAAAAGTCATTTTGTTCCTGATTACAATGATGTATCACATGATATGGTCGAATCTTACATACTTATTAAAATTGAGAAAAAAGCGTTTTTGCAAAGAATTCTTTGGAAAAATCGACAACAATGTTATTTATACAAAAAGCACATTACTTTAATTATATTTTTTAGAAAGAAATGTACGATTTGTTTTAATAAAAACTCTATAAGCAAAGTTTTAATTCAAATAATTTTTATTATACTTGTACATGCGGTTTTTTCACATAACTTACTGCTTTTGTATTTTTTTCAACAAACTGTAACATCCTCGTAGATTCCCCTCTGCGTCTTTTCAAAATTCGTCTCTAATTTTGTGTAGAATAGAATTTTTCTAAATCATTTCTTCACACTGTCCCTCTACTTGTCCCTAGATTTTTTTTAACTCATCTGTGATTCTATTCTCTTCTACAGGTTATTTATAAACCATAACCTTTAGATTATAAACTCATCTCCAGGTTTATTGACTTCTAATTTTTTTTTAGAAACACTTTTACTTTCGACAAATTCTTTTTTAGATTCCACTCTGTCCATTCTCAAAATTCTTCGATAGTTTCGTTAAATATTTTTCTAGTTTATTCCTTTACATTGTTTCTGTACTTTTCCATAATTTTTCTTTTAAGATTCTTCTCTAATCCTTTTCTGAAATGGTATCTAGATCTGAAGTCTGGACTTTTATGTAGATTTTTTTATAAATTTCTCTTCAGGTTTCTAGACTTCTGTTTTTTTTTGTAAACACATCTACATTCTCCAAATTCTTTTTTAGATTCTACTCTGTGTATTTTCAAGATTCTTCAATAGCTTCGTTTAGAATTTTGCTAGATTATTCCTTCACATTGTTTTCAAATTATTCGTTAAGATTATGATGATTTTTTTCTAAAATCTTTTTTCTTTTAGGAATTATTTTACAAACTCATCTCTTTAGATTCTTTTATTAATTTCTGTCCTGGTTTATAGATTTCTAATTTTTTTTAATAACACTTCAACATTCAACAAATTCTCTTTTAGATCACATTCTCCATAGTTTCAAATTTCTTAGATAGTTTTGTTTAGAAATTTTCTAGATTATTCCTTCACATAGTTTCTGTACTTTTCTCTAATTTTTTTAAAGATTCTTCTCTGATTGTTTCTAGACTTCTAAAATTTTTTAGAAACACTTCTACAATCTCCAAATTCTCTTTTAGATTCCATGTATTTTTAAAATTCTTCAATAGTTTCGTTTAGAACTTTGCTAGATTATTCTTTAAGATTATTTTCTTTTGTGGACTATTTTATAAACTCATCTCTTTAAATTATTTTATTAATTTCTCTCCAGGTTTATAGACTTCTAAATTTTTTTAATAACACTTCAACATTCAACAAATTCTCTTTTAGATCACATTCTCCATAGTTTCAAACTTCGTAGATAGTTTTGTTTAGAAATTTTCTAGATTATTCCTTCACATAGTTTTCTCTATTGTTTTTAAGATTCTTCTCTGATTTTTTCTAGTCTTCTAAAATTTTTTAGAAACACTTCTACATTCTCTAAATTCTCATTCAGATTCCACTTTGTATATTTTTTCAAAATGTTTCGATAGTTTCATTTAGAATTGTTCTAGATTATTATTATTATTCCTTCACATTTTTTCTGCACTTTTCTCTAAATTTTTTCTTTAAGAGTCCCTTCTGATTCTTTCTTAAAGCTATTTTTTTTTTTTATATAAACACTCTTACGCATTCTCCAAATTCCACTTAGATTCCACTTTGCGTATTTCAAAAATTCTTCGGTAGTTTTGTTTAGAATTTTTTTGGATTATTCCTTTACAATGTTTCTGTACTTTTCTCTAAATTTTTCATTAAAAAATTTTCTGTTTCTTTTCTAAAGAGATTCTAGCTTTAAAATCTGGGCTCTTCTGTGGATTATTTAATAAAGTCATCTTTACAGATTTTTTTATAAATTTCTCTCCCGTTTTAAACTTCTATTTTTTTTTTTCTAGATGATTCTTTCGCATTGTTTCTGTTACTTTTCCCAGATTTTTTTTATTCATACTAGAACTGAAATCTGGACTTTTTTTGGGATAATTTTAGATTCTGGATCTTTAGATTTTTTTATAAATTCTTCTCCAGAGGCATCTTTACAATATTTTTTCCTAAACCTTGCTCGAAATGCTTATAAAGACTTTTCCCACATTTACTAATAGATCCTAATTCTCTTATAGATTGTAGATTCTACAGTTTCGTTTAAAACTTTTATACATTATTATTATTTATATTTGTTTAAAAACATTTTTCTAGATTTCTTTTTTGGAATTCTCTTTTAGATTTTTTCTCCTTTTTCGACAAATCTCTATTATAGTTAGAATTTTTTTAAATGCATTTTCCCCCACACTATCCTTATAATTTTCAACAAAATATTTAAACAAACATTTACTTAAAATTTTTTACATGATATTAGAATTCACCATGTTTAAAATATTCTTAAAATTGCAAAATATTCACCAAGTTGGCAATAATGTCCTTGTAGAAAAAATTCCATATATTGCACTTGTTTCGTCTTATAAAACTCGCATTATAATAGTATACTATTTTCAGACGGAGATTATTGACGAGTATTTTAGGATTTATGTTTGAACTCGGTCTTGATTTAAACCCAGATATTAATAAACACCTAGTGAATGAAATCGGGTAATAAAAACAAACGCTGCGTTGGCGATCTGTAAATAGCTCCGTTTACGATTTTACTCAAATCTCGGATATTTATAACCAAAAAAAAAAACACAGGAATTGGGAAAATAAAACACCAAAAAATCATATATCTACATACATTTATTGTGAATGAAATTAATTTGTACACTAATATACAGATATACATTGACCTTAGAAATATATTACATTCATATTACTAACAACATTTTGTAATAATATCATCTCTGTGGTAAAAAGCGAGTCCGAGCCACCCCTCCGTCTATCTCCGTCCCCCATTCACACTTTACACACTTATAAATACAAAAATAATGTGCACAGGGTGTCCCAACCTCGCTCTCTCCCACACAATAAAAACTGAAGACTAGTCGGATCACAAAACCTAACTTAAAATTGCAACTGTATTTACGTTCATTATATTCGTGTCAGTCTAGCTTAGAAGAGAAAAAATATAAATTGGAATGATTCGTCAATTAATTAAACGCTAAAAGTATGGTATGTACAACACGGTATAAAAATGTCTCGAACCTAAATTACAATAGAGAAACGTAACACCATAATTATCCAAATATACAAGGTATAGCTAAAGTTGTAGCAATGTCAAAACATTAAAATAATCAGGTACTTGTGACGGGGACGAAGACGGGAAAATTGTAAGATAATAAATAATTGAGACCCGTTTTCGTCCCAGTACCTCCGTTTTTGCACAGATCGTGTACGTACATACATACAGAACGACACTTATAGATATGAGTATTAGGACATTGAGGGTGATATGCGACACCTAATGTATAGATTTAAAATCACTGGAAAGGTTTCAAACCGCCGACACTTGAGTTTCTTCATCATCTGCATCCAAAAATAAGAGTCAGAATTGTGGAAGGTTCAGAGAAGCGATTGCGGGGCTCGAAAGTGAATTAACATTTGAATTTGTTACTCAACAACAAATTAAAAACAAGTTATAACAAGAAAAAAATTATTAAAAATTAAACCGATTGTCAAATCAATGTGAAATAACAATAAAAAAATAATAATAAAGCACAAAAAAATTTCTCCAGAAAATTAAAAATTTAATCTCTTCATATATTTTTTATATTTGAAATGAAATTTGAAATGAGCTGAAAAAATCAATTCTATATTTTCTATGAAAAAAATTTCAAGTGTGTAATGGCCTCAATAATATAAATGAATGAGTTGAAAAAATTGTGTCTTATTTAATTTTTGTCTATTTTATTTTTTATTGGACAAACATTATAAAAAAATTCTTCATTTATTTGTTGGATGTTGTAGACAATCTACGTGTGTTATTAGTTACACTTTTTTAAGCGATTTGAATGTCTTGTTAATTTTTAGATTTTTAAATAAAAAAAATTCTACCAGTAAGAAATATTTAAAATTTGAAAACAACCGAGCTGAAAGGTAATGGTTTACAATTAAACCATTCTTTCATTGTGTTTAATTGTTCATGTTTTAGTATTTTTTTATTTTTTTCATTTAAACATTCGTTTCAAAACTCCCAGAATAATTAGTTCCACTTTACATTTACGTTATCTTGTCATTTTTTATCTGTGTGGACTTTTGTATAAAATATTTTTGCATAAAGATTATAACGTAATGTAAACAAATATTCAAACGAGCAAATTTTTTAATAAACTTCTCATTTTTGTGAGCTTAAAGCATGACTTATCGTCTCCTTATCATCATAAAATTGACTTATTTTAAAGAAATTTTGGTTTTTGTAACCAATCTGATTTCAAAATAAGGAATTTTATATAATTTTTATGGCACTTTTGTTATAATTTTTGTATTACTTATTACACTTTGGTTTTCCAATGACATTTTTTTTTATTTTTTTGCATGAAATTCAAATCAACCTTAAAATCGAAATTGTGACTTAAAAATTGATTGAGATAACATAATTTAAAAACTGCTTCAATAATTTCATTTTAATTTTTTTAAAATAAAAAACTTAAATACAAATTAACGTAATTTTGGACTTTGATTGTGGAATTTTGGTTGAATTTTATGTAATTTAGTTTTTTTTGTTACTTCTTTAATTAAATTATCATACTTAAGATTAAGAATTTTTGAAATTAAAACTTCACTTTTCATTTTCATTTACTTGTAACTAAAGTATTTCAAAGAAATTTGTTTTTCTTGTTATTTTTTTTTTCTTATGCCTGTTGTATTTTACCTTGAAATTTCCTCAGTCCTATAAATTTCTTGGCATTTTTGCATTTATTATTAGTATACTGTAGTCTTCCAACAGCAATTTTAACAATTTTTAACTAGGATTCAATACAAAAATCAAAATTCTGACTAAAAATTCGAAATTTTCACATAACTTTGAACTGTTTGTTCGTAGTTTCGCCAGTTTAAAATCTGATAATTCTATTTAAGGTAAAACAGAAAACTACTTCAATACGACCGACTTTTTAAAATCAAAAACTTAAAATATTAGCGTAACTTTGTTTTTTATTACTATCTTTATGTAATTTTTTAAATTAGACTAAAAAAATTTCGATTTTTTGACTTCATTACTATGGGCCCTTATTCCCAAAAAATTGGCTTACCAGTAAAGAATTTTGTTAAAATTTTCTTCTTTTATTAAACAATTTTTGTTGAATTTTACCTTGAAATTTTGATTTTACATACAGAATTTCCATAAACAAAATTTTGGCTTAAAATCGGTGTTTTGACATAAATTTGGTCTTTTTGCAAAAATCTTGTCACTTTTTTAGTCTGAAATTCTAAGTCGGACTTAAAAAAATAGAAAATTTTATACTCTTTATTGCTAGCTCACAATATTTTTTTCTAACACAATATTGCTTGAAATTAAACTCAAAAAAGTCCCTAATAGAAGAAAATTTTGAACAATTTGTGTTGTAATTTTGGTCATTTTAGAAAATTTTTTTGCTATTTTATTTGTTTCAGTAACAATCCTGAAAATTCTATCTCTAACTCAGAACTGTCTATAGTAATTACAAAAATAGATTTTTTGACTTCCAACTCAAAATTTCAACATTGTTTTTGACTCCTTCTGTCAAAATTTTCACTTAAAAGACCAAGATATTTTGTAACTAAAAGCCTTGTGATCTTTCTTGTGACTATAAACCCAAAAATCTGACAAAAAACATAAACATTGAAAAAATTTAGTCTCAAAAAAATCTGCCTTTAAACAGAATTATTCGAAAGTTCTTGTAAAACCAGTCACAACGTATAAATAATTTCTAAAATGTCTAAAAATTTTACTTTACTTATGGTATATCAGACAACAACTAGGTTTTTTCCTCATTTTAATTATTTTTAGTTTCATAACCACAACTGTCAAGTTCATATTTTGAAATGTTTCTTATTAATATTTTTAATTGTTGTTTTAACGAGTAACATTGCAAGTCAAGAGCCCAATTATCGCATCTCAACTGAACTTTTCTGTATGTTGTATGAACATGACAATGCATGAGGTAAAAGCGTCAAGTCAGGTCAGGTCAAGTCAGGTCACACCATAATGATGAGCGTGTCAGAGTCGCCAGTCAGTAAGTCAGTCAAGTCTATAAACCGTCAATGATCAAAAAAATGACAAACGATCAATGTGATATTTTCCTATACATACCCTGATCAGTATCAGGATCATTATGGTAGAGGTAACCCTGAGTGACCCCCTCATGGGAATGGGCGCGACCCAGCCGATGCAATCGGGCCATTTGAGCTGCCACACTGTATGCGGGTGGTTGTCTTCGACCTGCACCTAACACCATTACATTTAATTTTTTTTTCAAACTTACGTTTAATTTATTTTTTTAATAAAGTGCGTTCGTTGTTAGTACCCAAAATCGTGAAGTTATTAGCTACGAAAAACTATCCTAAACCTATCTAAGTCCCGTTTTACGCAACCCTATACAAAAAATATGGCAGTGCCATGTCACAAGCGGTGTACAATGCAAAAGCTACACAAATCGATGCTACGGACTTACCATTGCGCAAAGCTTGGGGTAAAGGGGGCAAAACGGCCACAGCGTGGGGGCAAGGAGGCATAGCACCAGTATAGGGATACCAGCCTACCACCAATGACACAAGATGAACAATCGGACAATG
Source organism: Tribolium castaneum (assembly GCF_031307605.1). Classification (NCBI taxonomy): domain Eukaryota; kingdom Metazoa; phylum Arthropoda; class Insecta; order Coleoptera; family Tenebrionidae; genus Tribolium; species Tribolium castaneum. The sequence goes on from NC_087394.1 coordinate 4,724,752, forward strand.
ACAATTCGGACACACGACCACATAATCCATCCACAAAGTTTTTGATTTTTGTATTAAGTCAAATTTTATTAAAGAAAAACGTAAATTTTTGACTGAAGAACGCGTTTAAATGCTTATAAAAGGCGAAATTGACGAATTTTTGACAAAAAAAAACAAGTCTAAACGCTCGAAAAAGACGTAATTTCCAATAATAAAAAGAATTTTTAGTAGAAAAAAACGTGTATACACCCCTCTAAGATGTAGTTTTTAGCCGTTTTTTTTGCAAATTTTAGCGGATCTTTAGCAAACAAAGTAACATTTTTTTAACTTAAATGGGCGTTTAAAAAAACGTATTAAGAGGATCAAATTTTTTCGCCATGTTTGGGCAAAATCACAAAAAATAACGGTCAATGTTGATAATTTTTTTGTCAGTTTTAGCGAAATCTTGCAAAATAAACTTAAAAGTTTTGGGAAAAGACAAAATAGAGAGCGTAATCGTAAACGTAAAAAAATATTATTCAGGCAGATTAAGCAAAGTGGCGCCAAAAATTGCTCAAACACTTGAAAAAATAACCTCATTTATGGTTTTTGACTGTTAATTTTCCAATTACTTAGTGTTAATCAAAAAATAAAAGTTTTTGTTCTAATATTGTGTTTTTTTAAAAACTAACATTTTAACCAAAAACATTCGAATTTTTTGCTCAAAATCGTGTTTAAACGCAAAACAAGGTCAAAACAACTTGAATATGCGAGTTCTTAAATTGCTGGAGAATTTGTTTTTAGATTTTAGTAAACAAAAAGTCAAAACAAAAAAAAATAATTTTCAACTCAAAATTGTACTGGAACACGCGCACTTGGCAAAAATAACATCCTTTTCGACCTAAGAAAATGAGTTTTGATCAGTTTTTACTTCAAAACGTTTTAAAACGCTTGAAAAAAGTTTATAACATTCCTCATTTTGCAAAATATTTCAATAGTTTTTTACTCAAAAAGTGCCTAAACGCCTAAAAAAATCAAAATAAAACGTAACCTGAATATAAGTAAATGATTTCTGAGACAGTTTGAACAAAATGTCGCAAAATGCTTGAGTGTTAAATAAATAAGGAAAGTTTTCTTAAATTAGAACATAAATGTGCTTAAGAGCAGGCAAAGGCTTTAAAAACATCAAATGTGCCAAAAACAAATTAATTTCATTTGGTTTTATGAAAATATCTCAAATTAGATTAATATTTTGCAAAAAAAGACGTGAAAAACCACTAGAAGAATTAAAAAACAAATAAAAGTAAAAAAAAATGAATATCAAAAAAGGAACAAAAATGGCCTACATTCATGACTTATCGGTTAGTTTGAGTTAACCACAAAATAATTGAGTGACATTTGTGTTCAAAAATGAGTTTAACGCTCGAAAAATATAAAAACTAGATAATTTTTGTTCTAATTTTTTTTTTAATTAAAAATGTGGATTGTATCAGAAAAAATATGTTAACACGTTCATAATAAGATGTGCTTTTTAGCGTAGCTTGTCAAAATTTTGTCAACAAAGTGGCAAAAAATATATCAGTTTTTTTTTTGCTCAAATTAGACAAATGCAAATGCATTCTTCCTACTTGATTATGAGAGTTTTTTCCAGTTTGTCAAAAATTTTGCAAATAGGATATAGTTCTTATCAAAAAAAGAATGACTTGTAATAAAAAATATCCAAAACCGTGATTGAATAAGCGATAGAAATAAAAAAAATAACGCCATTTTCAACATAAATATGTGATTTTTTATCCCGTTTGAGCAAAATCTTGTTAAAACAACAGAGTTTTTATCTAGAAAACTATCTAAAATTCTTAAAAAAAACACAAACAACGTCTCTTATTCCAATCAAGATAATTCTTCAGTCAGTTTGAGCAAAATATCGGATAATAAATGAGTTTTAACGAAAAAGTTTTTTTTTTAATCAGAGATGTGCTTAAGTGTTTGCAAAAGTTTAAAATATGCCAATTGCAACAAAAATTGTAATATTTCAGCCAGTTTTCATCAAATTGCCGCAAAATATAAAAAAAATTGCAAAAAAAACTTGAAAAAAAAGCAAAAGTACCGTAATTTTCGACTTTTGCTGTTAATTTTTCAGTCAGTTTGAGCGTAATATCACGAAATAACTGAATGTAGAGCTGTAAGAAGTAAAAAAAAGTCAAATTAAACCTAAATAAGGCATAAAACCTCACAAAATAATTATATTTCTGAGAGCAAAAGATCCACAAAAACTACACCAAAACGTCATTTTCGACAAAAAATAATGCAAAAAATAAATACCTTCACAAGGACTAAAATATAGCCCTCTTCAACCAAAGTAAGTTACTTTTCGACAAGTTTTAGCAAAAAAAGTCGCTAAATAAATGCATTTTTTGCTTTAAAATGTGTTCAAACGTTAGAGAAAAGTGCCAAATTATCTCATTTTTGACCTAAATACTTTTTTTTTTCAACAAAATAATGTAAAATAAGTAAGAATAAGTCTAGAATTGTACTAAAAAAGCCAAAGTAACATCAATACAACTTGAATATATCATTTCTCAGAGCCTTATTTGATGTATAACTACATCAAACCCTTAAAAAGACCACAAACAACGACTCTTATTCCAATCAAGATAATTCTTCAGTCAGTTTGAGCAAAATATCGAATAATAAATGAGTTTTAACGACAGAAAGTGAGTTTTTTTTTTAATCAGAGATATGCTTAAAATAAAAAATAGGTAATATTTCAGCCAGTTTTTATCAGAATGCCGCAAAATAAAAAAAATTGCAAAAAAACTTGAAGAAAAGCAAAAATAGCGTCGTTTTCGATTTTTGCTGTTAATTTTTCAGTCAGTTCGAACGGAATACCACAAATAATAATAAGAAGTAAAAAATAACGTCACATTGAACCTAAATAATTTATAAAACCTCACGAAATAATTACATAAATGCAAAAAATAAGTACCCTCACAAAGACTAAAATAGAGCCATCTTCAACCAAAGTCGGCCTCTTTTTGGAAAGTTTTGGCAAAAAAACTCGCGAAATAAATGCATTTTTGCTTTAAAATGTGTTCAAACGTTCGAGAAAAGAGCAAAATTATGTCATTTTTGACCTAAATACTTATTTTTTTCAACAAAATAATGTAAAATAAGTAGGAATAAGTCTAGAATTGTACTAAAAAAGCCAAAGTAACATCAATTCAACCTAAATATATCATTTCTCAGAGCCTTATTTGATGTAAAACTACATCAAACCCTTAAAAAGAGCAAAATATCGGATAATAAATGAGTTTTAACGACAAAAAATGAGTTTTTTTTTTAAATCGGAGATGTGTTTAAAATAAAAAATAGGTAATATTTCAGCCAGTTTTTATCAGAATGCCGCAAAATAAAAAAAAAATTGCAAAAAAACTTGAAGAAAAGCAAAAATAGCGTCATTTTCGATTTTTGCTGTTAATTTTTCAGTCAGTTCGAGCGGAATATGGCAAATAATAATAAGAAGTAAAAAATAACGTCAAATTGAAGCTAAATAATTTATAAAACCTCACGAAATAATTACATAAATGCAAAAAATAAGTACCCTCACAAAGACTAAAATAGAGCCATCTTCAACCAAAGTCGGCCTCTTTTTGGAAAGTTTTGGCAAAAAAACTCGCGAAATAAATGCATTTTTGCTTTAAAATGTGTTCAAACGTTCGAGAAAAGAGCAAAATTATGTCATTTTTGACCTAAATACTTATTTTTTCAACAAAATAATGTAAAATAAGTAAGAGTAAATCTAGAATTGAACTAAAAAAGCCAAAGTAACATTAATTCAACCTGAATATATCATTTTTCAGAACGCTATTTGATGAAAAACTACAAAAACTCTCAAAAATATCGTCATTTTTGACCAAAATTCGACTAAAGTATATAATTTTTTTCCGTTTTTACGTAAACACCGTGTAAACAGTAAAATTTCCCCACCCAATAAGCTTTAGCCAAAAACCTCGTGAATGGATTACCATGCATCTCACACACATAATCCACGAATTGAGAAAGGTGGAAGTTTGCAATGCACATACCTGCCAAAGGCGGAGGAGGATGTCGTGGCGGACTCGGACACCTAGCTTGGTAAGGGTGCGAAAGTCCGATGGTGCCCTCACCAGAGCTTGTTGTACAGTGACTCATGGTGCTGTGACCAGAGTCGGAAGAAGTAACAGAACCTGTGTAAACATGCCCACATTCATGAACGTGCTCGAGTAAAGAGGTACAAGATGCAAGGTGGTGGTGGTGATGTGAGAAGAGGTTCGTTTAATTAATAAAAGAGAGTGCAATTCGGTGCTGGAACGGCTGCGTGCGTGCACTACCAGTACAGTTTTTATTTACACTTATTTACAAAGGGTTCCACATATTGCCTAATAACACTGATGAATAAAACAGAAACCAACAATGCGAACAGTTAACACGCATACAAATCGCGGTAGGGTAAAATATTGTACAGGGTTAGTCAGTTAAAAGTATATTTTTTACTGTATCTTTCTCACAAACTATTAAAAACTTAATTTTCTTCTCTATGATTGTAGTTATTGTCTTTTTAAGCAAAATTAATTAATTAAAATTGAATCGCTGAAAAAAATTATGTATCTATATTTTTTTCTGCTATTTCATATTGCTAATTAATTAATTTGAATCACAAGAAAATGTAAAAAATTCGGCAAAAATTCACAAACAAAAGGAAAAAAATCAAGTATTTAATAGAATGACTAGTTTTCGAGATACAGTAAAAATGTGCCGTCAACAGAATAACCCGGTATAATTATCTGTTTTTCAAAACACAAGCCAATGCATTATCAGTGACAGGCAAACAGCAAAAATTCGGTTAAGATTTGATTTTAATCTTAATGTGTGTTTATTATTATTGCAGCTTCGATAATTGCAGTAAAAAAATTGTAGAAAGTTCTCATGCTACCTAAAAGATAATTTAAAGCGTAAATGAAATTTTAAGTTTTATTGCATTTAAATTTAAGACGTTTAGTTGTAAAAAATTAACATTAAACTTAACTAATTAGATAAAATTAAAAAAATAAATACCCATTTGCCCAATACGCTGACAATACATTGACAAGTTATTTTTTTAAGTAGATATAGTCGAAGAATTCGTTCGAAAAAAGAGTTACTATAACAATGTAATACACAGTTTATAAAAGACACAATACGCTCGTCGTTATATACAGGGTGAGTCTGCTCCAAGTATATTTTTATTACAAATATTATACAAAAACTATAATAATCACCCAGTCAGCGAAAAAATGATTAATTATTTAAATTTCTTTGAGAAGTTTTTGCTCGAAAGATCATTTAAGCATCGTTTGTTTACAATAGTAGACAATAGAAATCATAATGTTTTTCTTTTCTAATTTTCAAATTTTATTTTTTTAATGTCAATATTTTTTATTAAATGATACAGACTGTATTTCAAAAACAGCCGATTTCAAAAATTTGAATGCAGTATAAGTCGATGCTTGTAATTTTTTTTCTCAATGTCATAACATATTTTAGAACATATTCAACTATCTTATTTTAAATTGAAACCCAATTTTTTTTTGTCACTTGGAAGATAATAGTTTCTTTGTACAAAAATGTGTATCGTCTTATTTTTACTAAAAATTAATCAAGTTGAATTATAAAAAAAGTTAAATAATAAAATAAATGATAATTATTTTAGTTAGTATTTAGTTAGTTTAACAGATAAATAATGATGCAAGTTTATTTAAAAATTAGCAATATGTTCTTTCGTTTGCTGCTCTATAACCTAAGAATTTTTAATACCATACAGCAAAATTTTAATAACTTTTTTATTTTAATTTTTTTTTCAAATTTGCTTTTTTTGAACAATATTTTGTCGTAAAGTAGAACAAATTACACATGTTTGTACCAAAAAAATCGCATTTACTTCCAAATTATGAAAAAAAAATAGGAGTCAATAAAAAAAGGCTGAATTTTTAATAACCCTGTATACTATAAAAAACTGTAGAAAAAAGAAAAATCTAAAATAGATAAAAGTACTCATAAAAGAAAATAAAAATAAAAAATAAAGTTCTGGAGTATTTAAAAAAATGGTTGTAGAACTTCTTCATAACCATTGTGCTTATACTGTCAATGAATTTGTGTCATGTTTGTGATATTTATTATTCTTTTCTTTTCTCTTGTGACTTGTCCTATACAATTCAATTGTATTTTTGGGACGAAATAAATTATCATTTGTTATTATTATTATTAATTAGTAGCTGATTTATGTGTGATTCTGATTATTAGTTTCTGAGATACATCAATAAATACTTTTAGCAGACCCTTGTATACTTATTTAGTATTTTTAGTATTCAGAACAAGATATTTGAATGCGCTTCTCTACGTAAATAACTGTTTTTTTTTAAACCAATATTTCTAAATTCACCACTGTTGTGTTCTCTTATAGTAAAAATTTAAATGTCCACATTATCATGACGTCTATATTTTACTCTGAAGATATGATACCTACTATCATAAAAAAATACCCCAGTTTATGTGATCAGAATGTAGTATTGTTTGTTTCAAGAGACACCAGGCGTTTGAAATTATTGAGGAAAGATTTTTTAGATTTTTTTTTCTCGTAAAAAACAACACAAAAAACAGAAAAAAAATTAAACGTCCAATTATACATAAGTGCAAAATTTAAAGTGAGGTAAAAAAATATCAAACTTCAGACACATTTATAAAAAAAATCAAAATTTATTCATTGATATAAGTGTCTTGATTATTTACTCTAGCTGGAACATCGCCATCTAGTGTTGCGCAATTATAGCTTTGACATATCCTTGCCATTTTGACGCTGTTTGCTTCAAGAGACACCAGGCGTTTGAAATTACTGAGGAATGATTTTTTTGTTTTTTTTTTCGTAAAAAAAATACAAAAAAACAAAAAAAATTAAACGTTCAATTATACATAAAGTGAGGTAAAAAAATATCAAACTTCAGACATATTTATAAAAAAAATCAAAATTTATTTATTGAAATAAGTGTCTTGATTATTTACTCGCCATCTAGTGTTGCGCAACGATAGCTTTGACATATCCTTGTCATTTTGACGCTGATGAATAAAATAGTTCGTACTTTTTTAAATAAAAGTTATCGGTTTTTTTCAAAAAAATTATTTCGCTCGGTAAAATTTTAAATTGCAACCAAGATAGTTTTTTTTATAATTTCAATGACTCAATTATGTTTTAAAATGCGCAATCAGGCTAACAATTGAAAGAAAAATATTCTGTTACCAAATCTAAATACAAAAATTGTGGCGCCCCGAAAAAATATTCCGCTTTATTACTTTTAACGCGATATCTGTTTTATTCATAAGTTTGCATACTCTATTTTTTCTACAAGTTATTCCGCAACAAAATAATTGTTACAGAATAACCAAAAACTCGTTCGAAGCGGATATATACGCACCGGAAGTAACAGTTTTTCTTAGGGGCAAGTTACTGAGCGACGTGACACTACTGCTTTCAGCCGATAGAGCAACGGAAGGCAAAGGTGTGGGGGTGTCCGAATGCGATCTTTCATGCATGGCGCGGCCGCCCGCACCCGAACTACTAGAACTGTGTGATCCGTAACTCGAATAACTACCTGCAATCCGAACAAAAGCGCATTATGATAGAACAACAGATCAAAAAATGATATAATAAATCAAAATGAACGAAGCCGACGAATGACGTAAAACAAGAAACGAGACGTTACCGGTTGCACTAGGCGCCCTCCTCACTGCCGGACTGGCCTGCGATGGTGTCACGCCATGGCTCGGCAATTGCCTCGGCTGGTGAGGACGCGTCTTGTTGGGTTCGGAGAGCGCGAGGAGTTTGCGGACGGCCTGTGGCGATGCCGAGCCTGAAAAAAAAAGGGTATTCAACTAAAAACTAAAAAAAAATCGATCAAATATGATGATATATTTAAACTTCTAGAAAATTTTCATTTTCTAATAAAAAATTCTGAAATTATCAATTCAGTTAAGTTTTTTTCTGTAACGCAAGAGAATTAATTGCATTTGTTGTGCGTCGGATTAAGTGTTGTTTGAAAAATTGGTAAGCGAAATTACCCTTTACATAATGAAATTAAAAAAACATAAGAACAAAAAAAGAAACAAACAATAAAGCACATGTGAATAAAAAAAACATAATTACGACACTTTAGCACTAAATATTTTTTTTTATTCAATTCAATTCACTTGTGCATTATTGTTTGTTTCTTTTTTTGCTCTCATGTTTTTTATTTCATTATGTAAAGGATAATTTTGCTTAATACATAATAAACAAAGATAAAACGAGCTGTTTCATAAAGCGAGTCGGATAAAGATTACATACAAGATTTTATGCTCGACTCCGTTACAGAAAGCTTTTGGGCGGACTTTTGAAAGTAACACTTAATTTTAAATTTTTTTGGACTTAATTTTTTGGTTCATCTTGAAGCAAGAAATAATTGTGTACATTGTACAATAAGTTTTCGACAAAAATCAAGCAATTCCAGCAAATTGGCTTCTCTTTAAACGAAGAAGTGTTGGAAATCAACTTATTTTAACACAATTAAATAAAAAATCATATTTTTTTTTGGTTTTTTGATTTGGTTCTTTTATGCAATTAGACATAGAAACTCAAGAAATTCAACAAACTAGTTGGTGCATTCTCATTTACTAAGAAGCTATTTAAATACGAAAAAAATTGAGTGGGTTTTCTCCAAATTTAAATAATTTTTTTCTCTCACATTACGTTATTATTATGGACTACATTTAACAAAAATGAAAGAAAGCAATTTAACAGTCACTTTGTTGGTTATTAAGCAAAAAATGATTAGATATTAAAATAAATTTTTGACTAAAAGCAAGCAATTTAAACAATTTTTTCAAAATAATTAAATTAATTAAATAAAAAATCGTCGTTTATTGTTCAAAATAAAAGGTTAAGAGCCAGTTCAAAAGAGTTTGTCTATTTCAACGAAACTTGTATACTTAAGAAGCTATTTGGTTGAATTTTAAGCAATTTGGATGGTTTTTAAGCAATAAATTAAGCTAGAACCAGCTTTTAAAACGTTTTGCAAGGATTTTATTCAAATTTCTTAAAATAAAAAGTTTCCAATTCAAAAAATAGAAAAAAAAACTTATGATAACGCAAAACATAAATTCAATCTAGGTAACTTTTAAACTAGAACGAATTTTTGAAACGTTTTGCAACGATTTTATTCAAATTTCTCAAAATAAGAAAAGTTTCCAATACAAAAAAATAGAAAAAAAAACATATAAAAACACAAAAATTAAATTCAGTCTAGGTAACCTTTAAAATAGAATCAACTTTTAACGTTTTGCAACGATTTCATTCAAATTTCTTTAAATAGGAGTAGTTTCCAATACAAAGAATTGAAAAAAAAATTGATAACGCAAAACTTAAACTCAATCTAGGTAACTTTTAAAGTAGAACCAATTTTTAAAACATTTTGCATCAATTTTATTCAAATTTCTTAAAATAAGATAAGTTTCCAATACACAAAAGAGAAAACAAACTCAAAAATTAAATTCAATTTAGGTAACTTTTAAACTACAACAAATTTTTGAAACGTTTTGCAACGATTTTATTAAAACTTTTCAAAGTAAGATAAGTTTACAATACAAAAAACAAAAAAAACAAACATGTGATAACTCAAACAATAACTTCAATCAGGTAACTTTTAAACTAAAACCAATTTTTGAAACATTTTGCAACAATTTTATTAAAATTTCTCAAAATAAGAGAAGTTTCCAATACAAAAAATATAAAACATAAGAAAACGCAAAAATTAAATTCAGTCTAGGTAACTTTTAAACTAGAACAAATTTTTGAAACGTTTTGCAACGATTTTATTTAAATTTATTTAAATAAGAGAAATTTCCAATACAAAAAATAGAAAAAATACATATAATAACGCAAAACTTAAATTCATTCTAGGTAACTTTTAAACTAGAACCAATTTTTGAAACATATCTCATAAACTTTTTTCAAAAATCTTTAAATAAGATAAGTTTTCAATACAAAAGATAGAAAAAAACATATAACACAAAACTTAAATTTAATCAGGTAACTTTTAAACTAGAACTAATTTTTGAAACGCTTTGCAAATTTCTCAAAATAAAAAAGTTTCCAATACAAAAAATAGAAAAAAAACTTATGATAGCGCAAAAATGTAAATTTAATCGGGTAACTTTTAAACTAGAACCAATTTGTGAAACGTTTGGTAACGATTTTATTCAAATTTCTCAAGTTAAGAGAAGTTTCCAATGCAAAAAATAAAATAAAAAAAATATGAAAACGCAAAAATTTAAATCAGCCTAGGTAACTCTTAAACTAGAAGCAATTTTTGTAACGTTTTGCAGAGATTTTATTCATAATTCTTAAAATAAATTTCCAATACAAAAAAAAAGAAAAGAAAAACATATGATAACTCAAAAATTAAAGTCAATCTAGGTAACTTTTAAACTTGAACCAATTTTTGATTTTATTCAATAAGAATAGTTTCCAATGCAGAATATAGGAAAAATAACATGATAACTTGATAACGCAAATATTAAATTCAATGTAGGTAACTTTTAAACTCGAACCAATTTTTGAAACGTTTTGCAACGATTTCGTCCAAACCTCTTAAAATAAGAGTAGTTTACAATACAAAAAATAGAGAAAAACAGAAGAATACTCGTAAAACTTTCCACACTTTGAATATTCATTTTTTTATGTAATCTAACAGCTTGAGTTATTGGTTTCAGTAAGCATTTTGAAAATTTTGTTATGTAAACAAAAAAGTTCTTCATATGAGTAATTAAAACCACTCACCGAACTTAGCAGTGGGTTTCCGCTCATCACTCGTACTACTCGTACTGCTGGTCGTAGAGGGCGCTGGTGAGGCATGCCTCTTGCCCCTCTGACTCCCCGGACCCGAAGAACTCCCACCTGAAGCCGGCTCACACTCCAGCGACATCTCATGGAGCTTGGCTTCATCGTTCACCACGTGCAGATTATTCAAGTACGCCTTCACCCTCCGCACCATTTGCGACTCCTCGAACATTTTCTTGGGGTTAGGCGCAGCCGTTGACTTTTTGCGCCGTTTGACCGTGGTCTGGCCTTGAGGGTGGTGCTGGGAGGAGGCCGTTGTCAGCTGGTTTAGGGCCACCATGGCGTTGCTGGCCGGCTGTCCGCCCAATTCCAGCATCGTCAGAAGGTCGTAGGGGCTGCTGCACATGTTGCTCAACGAACGCACTTCTTTGGCGATCATGCGCAGTTTTTCGAAGTTCACTAGGCCCTCAACTTGCGAATCGTTGCCCAGGTGGATGAAGGTGAGGTCTTTTTTGACCACGGGGTAGAAGGGGATCTGGGGGAAAAAGTGTTTTATTATTTCAAAAGTGGGAGAGGTTTGGTAACGACGAGAGTAAAAGATGAGGGAAAAAGTGCGATTATGAGGGAATTTGTACAAAATGTTTAATGCAAAAAAGCAGAGTTGGATTAATTAATCTTGCTACAAACTAATGGGAATTTGGTTTTGAACAGAAAATAATATGATTTAATCAAAATTAATTATTTATTGTGCAAAAATCGTCAAGAAATATGTTCAAAAACTTTAATTTTTTCCGATTGTCATCATAGAAAATGAGCCAAATAGGCTTAAAACTAGTCCGAAAATGGCTCAAAACGTATGATTTTCGCCAGAAACGTTGTTTTCAAACAAAATAAAGCAATTTGGCTCATTTTTAAGCAAATAATATCTAATGACATTGGTAAGGTAGTTACGACGACTTCATCAAAGCAATTTAAATAAATTAAATAAAAAAAATGTCTTTGGAAATCTAAGATTTCGAGTTTTTTAAGACAAGTATATAGAAATAAACATATTTTATCGAAAAAATATAAAACTTATTGATTAATATAAGTTTTCGTCAAGTGATTTAAACCATTTTTTCAAAACAACTTGACATCACAAAATTTTTTTAAGCAAGAAATAAGTTTTGAACTAAAATCAGATGAATTCAACTTTTGTTGAGAAAATGTTAGAAATCAACTTATTTTTAAAAAATTCCACCGAAAATCGACGTTTTTTGACGAAAATAAAACGATTTTAGTGATTCTAAAGTAATTTGCTTTTTACTTTTAAGGCAGTGTTGGAAAACAACTTATTTTAACAAACTTCACATTTTTTTGTCCAAAATAAAGCAATTTGAGACAGTCTAAAAAATTGCCTCATTTTTTACGCAAGTAATCGTCAGAAACCCACGGTTTTTAACAAAGCTAGAGGTTTATTGTCGTTCTTATCAACTTATTTCAAAGAAATGAAACAAAAAATCGCCTTTTAGGCAAAATAAAGCTATTTGAAAGTGATTTGGCTTATTTCTAATCAAGAAGTCATTGTTTACAACAAAAATCAAGTGATTTAAACCATTCTTCCAAAGCCAATTGGTTTCAATTGGCAAAAAATTGCTGAAAATCAACTTATTCGATCGAAATTAAGTTCAATCCCGATTTTGGCCAAAATAAGACGAATTTTAAAGCAATCTGTTTAAGTAAAAAGTTGTTGGAATTCAAAAAATGTCAACAAAATCGTCGTTTTCGTTTAAAATTTGAGTAAATTTGAACTGATTTGGATTGAATTGAATTTTTGACACAAATTTGTAAAAATCAACATTTTTTGTCTCAATTTTAAAACAAGAAATCAATGATTAAGTTTAACACTAAAATCAGACAATTTAAATCGTTCTCCTAAGTGGGCTTTTTTATAGAGAACGTAATAAAAAAAAAATTCAAAAAAATAAAGGGATAAATCGTCGTTTGATTGTAAAGCGATTTGACTCTTTTTCAAAATATTTAAAAAAAAACTGGAGCAAAAATAGACGTTTTTACCGAAAATAAAGCCACTACTAAATTTAGCAAGTTTTTAAGCAATAAAGCAGTGACTAAAATGAGTTTTACAAAAAATGCAAAATAATTTGACTTCTTTTAAGCCAAAAATTCTTGTAAATCAACTTATTTCAACGAAATTAAATCGAAAATCGTAGTTTTCTGATTGAAATAAGGTCACCTTAGCGATTCTAGTTGGTTTGTTAAACAAATAATAGTTAGAAATTACGAAATTTCAACAAAACTAACGCACTGATTGTCAAAAATGAAGCGATTTTATATATTTTTAAGCAAAAAATCACTGATCTACATAAGTTTTCAAATAAAATCAGGTTTGTTTTAGGCAAAAATTTATTGGAAATAAATATTCTATTCTAAAGAAACTAGTAGGAAAATCGACGTTTCCGTCAAAATAAGGTGAACTGGGCAATTTGAAAACAATTTCGCTCCTTTAGGAAATCAACTTATATCAAAACTAAAAAAAGTCAACGTGTCCGGTCAAAATAATAATAAAATTTGCCATTTGAAAACGTTTTTTCTCCTTTTGGAAAGCAAATAAAAAAAACTAATAAAAAATCAACGTTTTCGGTCAAAGTAAAGCGAATTAAGCCATCCCGAGAAAGGCAGTGTTTAAAACCAACATATTTCAACACTGGTTCGAATAAAATAAGTAAATAACTTAGGGAGCAAACAAACAAAAGGTGTACCAACACTATACATGTATAAATGCCATTTTGGCACATCCTTTAACAAATTCTCTCATCACAGCCAGTAGAGTTGCGAAAAATTGAAAAATCAGAAAGAATAAAGATCGGGTACACAAAACTTACAGTATGTGTAACTACCAGATAAGTCTAAAAAAAACAAGCGCAAAATATCAACAATTTGCGACACCAGGATAACAATTTTACGAATTTTTTTCATTAACACTTACTATAGGCGGTTGGCTCTGCTCGGCACTGACGAGTTGTCGGTACTTGCTCATGTTTCTCGACGGATCCATCAATTGTTGCAAATCGGAAAACACTCGTTGGTACTTCCCCGGAAGTTTATCCCAACTTTGGCGCAATCTAGACACCGCCCCATGTCCAAGGCCACTTATTATAGCGAACATGGAGTTGAAATTCTTGCACTCTTTGCATTGTCCTTGCAAAAAAATATAGTATTGAAATTTAAACAAACGAAACTACGGAGAACTATAGGCTAGGAAAAATCGCACGATTTTATGTACCCAAAAAATATGTATAGTACGTCAGAGTAAAAATTAATTTAATTAGAAAAAAATCAGAAATGTAAAGCCTTGCCTATTTAACAGACTAGGAAAAACTGGGAAATTTTCAAGTTAAACATAAAAAAAAATTATTTAAAATTTAAAATTTGCTCTTCGGTCCATATTTTGTAAAACGCTGCGAATACGGTTAAAGATACAAGAAAATTGTTAGAAAAGAAGTTGTAGAGAATTAAATTTCCTTTAAAAAAGTCCGCGAGACCATATCTTTATCTTCAACGGTTTAGGCCCTAAAGACGTTCAAAGACGCTCAAGCGGTGGTCAAGTAATAAAAAGTTAATGTATACCAAAACTGTAGAAGATATAAATATGGTGTCGCGGACTTTTTTGTAGGAAATTTAATTCTCTATAACTTTGTTCTTTACACTTTTTTTGTATCTTCAACCGTATTCCCAGCGTTTTGATAAATATGCAACAGTGCGCAAACAATTTGCGTTCTACCTTATATTTTTGCAAACGCTGCGAATGCGGTTGAAGATACAAAAAAAGTGTAAGGAACAAAGTTGTAGAGAATTAAATTTTCTACAAAAAAGTTCGCGACACTATATTTCTATCTTCAGCGGTTTAGGTATAAATTAACTTTCCAATACTTGACCATTGGCAAAATGAAGCAAATCCGTCGCTGAGCGTCTTTGAACGACTTTGGGGCCTAAATGGTTGAAGATAGAGATAATGTCTCGCGGACTTTTTTGTAGGAAATTTAATTTTCTATAACTTTCTTCCTAACATTTTTCTTGCATCTGTAATCGTATTTGCAGCGTTTTGAAAAATATGAGACAGAGTGCAAATTGGTAAAAGTGTAAATTTTTTTAATTATAGTTTACGACATAATTTTTGCATTATTTTTATCTCTTATTATTGAGAATTAAATGCTCCATCTGCCTGTAAATTTCTGTTTTCCTTGTGCTAACCGTTATTTAAATACAGCATTTTTTTAAACTTAAGGCGCCCTCTGGCGACATTAACGGAACTATCGAAAACGGGGACGCTTTTTTAGTGTCCTCTCGCCTCCTAATCTGTAGCAATCCCTGAACAAAACAAACCGGATCAAAAAACTTACTTGCAACTTTTATGAACTGTTTGATAATTTTCATCCTTCTCACGGGATTATGCTCACTGCAGACCTCAGTCACGACCCAAAACATCTCCTTGTTGACCAAAGCAGCGAACTGTTCAAGCATCGGAGTTCCATATTTCGATTTTAATTCAAAAAGTTCATCGATATATTCCGTTGGTTCAATCTGTCTAAAAATACTGAAATCCTGTAAAGTCAGTTGAATAGCGACCTCAACGGCGTTCAGCTGAAGAAAATGAACAGCGCTTTCGCGGACTAATTCCGGAGCGAGTTCGTCAGGTACGAGAGTTTCAGTGATTCCGTTAGTTTTCAGATAGTAGCGGCTATTAAGGCCTATTCGTTCGGCCAGGTTTTGTAGTTGGTCCGGTAGGCGGCGCTGTTTGATAGTTTGTGTGTCCGTGACGCTAACTTCGCATAAACTGTAGTTACTACTAGGGTCGGTAATGCCGAACTCCTGTAATGCCAACATTACGACTTCATGAGCTGTGGTCTCTTTGTGGACCAGTAGGTATTTGTAGCTTTGATCGGGCTTATACACCTGCAAAAAAATTGAAAAAAAAAATTATTAAAGTCACTCTAGCAAAGTTTTTAGACTTTTCTATGACTTTACAACACTCACGAATTGTTAAAAGTCCATATGTTCAATTTTTTTATGTTTGATTTTTCCAATTTTTGTCGCGATTTTAGTCGATTTCCGGTAGCCGGAACATTTAACGAGCAATAACGCCGTAACTATTAGAGATAACCCTATAAAGTTTAGTATCGTTTGAAAGCTCTTTTAATTATCTATCTTTTGCAAAAAAGATTATTCTTGTCCGACTTATAGTTTTTGAGAAAATGCAAATAAAAACAAAAATTAGATCATATGCTCAAAAATTCATAACTAAAAAACTATTGGGAATTTGGCGCTTTTTTTGATTCCAATTGATTCCTTGGATCATTTTGCATAAGTATGAATCAAAATAGTTCCACTTTTTAGAATAGTTTAGCCGTAAATGAAAAAATAAAAAAAATTAACACCCCCCCCCCCCCCTTTGAATTTGGTCAATTTTAAAAGTGTTTCAAAACCAATTAAAACCCATCTTATCTGATAGATTTTGAGGTGCTCTTTAAGATGGAAAAAAGCGTTTTCTCCTAGCTCTTTTAGTTTGGCCGTAATCAGCGTTTGAAAATTGAAATTTTTTTTGCGAGATATCGCCTTGAGTCTTATGCCATTTTGTAGAGTTTTTTATTCGAGTTTTCCTCGATTTTTCCGTTTTTCGATAACTCTAATCGTTTGGCCGTAATTGGCGGTTGAAAATTGAAAAAAGCGAAAATGGAAACCTTTTTTTGCGTTTTTCTCGGAAACTAAAAGACTTAGAGCAACGAGCAAAAATTCATCGGATAGCGCTTAATTTTATCTATTTTTTCGACCAAACCCGCAGCCGCTCCGGGCAACGGTTCCGGCTACCAAAGCGATCAAAGTTTTTCACTAAAAAAATTCAATAAAAAAAAAACTAAAAGTCGTAGAGCACTGCGGTTGGTTCCATTGAATTCTACGGCTCATTTTACATATTATATCAATTTTTCACAAGAATAAAAATTTTTTAATTTTTTTTCCTTAATTTTGGGTAGCTATTTATTTATGGTGAACAGTTTTATTCAACAAAAAAATTCATAACTCGAAAACTAAAAGCCGTAGAGCAATGCGGTTTGTTCCATTGAATTCAGCGGCTCATTTTCTGTATTATACCAATTTTTCACGAGATTTAAAATTTTCAATTTTTTTGCTAAAATTTCCTGAGTAATACACTTCAAAGAGGTGAAAAAAAAATTTTTTTTTAAACTCAGTCCAGTAAATTTTTATGGACTTCTACATGTCTTAACAACCCACAAAAGTTGTTTTTAGTCCACAAAAAGTCCATATGTTCGATTTTTTGATGTTTGATTTTTCAATTTTCGTCGCAGTTTTTGTCAATTTTGGGTACCCGGAACATTTCTCGAGCAATAGCTCCGGAACTATTAGAGATAACCCCATGAAGTGTACTATCGTTGGAAAGCTCTTTAAATTATCTATCTTTTTCAAAAAAAATTATTGTTGTCCGACTTATGGTTTTCGAGAAAATGCAAATAAAAGCGAAAATTAGATCATATGCTCAAAAATTCATAACTAAAAAACTATTGGAAATTTGGCGCTTTTTTTGATTCCAATTGATTCCTTGGATCATTTTGCATAAGTATGAATCAAAATAGTTCCACTTTTTAGAATAGTTTAGCCGTAAATGAGAAAATAAAAAAAATTAAAAAAAATTAACACCCCCCCCCTTTGAATTTGGTCAATTTTAAAAGTGTTTCAAAACCAATTAAAACCCATCTTATCTGATAGATTTTGAGGTGCTCTTTAAGATGGAAAAAAGCGTTTTCTCCTAGCTCTTTTAGTTTGGCCGTAATCAGCGTTTGAAAATTGAAATTTTTTTTGCGAGATATCGCCTTGAGTCTTATGTCATTTTGTAGAGTTTTTTATTCCGGTTTTCCTCGATTTTTCCTTTTTTCGATAACTCTAATAGTTTAGCCGTAATTGGCGGTTGAAAATTGAAAAAAATCGAAAATGGAAACCTTTTTTTGCGTTTTTCTCGGAAACTAAAAGACTTATAACAACGACCAAAAATCCATCTGATAGCGCTTAATTTTAGCTATTTTTTCGACCAAACCCGGAGCCGCTCTGGGCAACGGTTCCGGCTACAGAGGCGATCAAAGTTTTTCACTAAAAAAATTCATTAAAAAAAAACCAAAAGTGGTAGAGCAATGCGGTTTGTTCCATTGAATTCTACGGCTCATTTTACATGTTATACTAATTTTTCACAAGAATTAAAAATTTTTAAATTTTTTGCCTAATAATTTTTCAACAAAAAAATTCATAACTCAAAATCTAAAAGTCGTAGAGCAATGCGGTTTGTTCCAGTGAATTCAGCGGCTGATTTTCTGTATTATACCAACTTTTCACGAAATTTAAAATTTTGAATTTTTTTGCTAAAACTTCCTGAGTAATAATAATTAATACACTTACCTTCAAAAAGGTGAAAAAATTAATTTTTTTAAAAACTCGTTCTATCGTAGGTTTTTGGACTTGTATATGCCCTTACGTTCCTCTACAGTTGTTAAATGTCAAAAAAAGTCCATATGTTCGAATTTTTGATGTTTGATTTTTTCAATTTTTGTCGCGAATTTTGTCGATTTCCGGTACCCGGATCATTTAACAAGCAATAACACCGGAACTATTAGAGATAGCCCTATGATGTGTACTATCTTTGGAAAGCTCTTTTAATGATCTATCAATTGCAAAAAAGATTATTGTTGTCTGACTTATAGTTTTCGAGAAAATGCAAATAAAAGCAAAAATTAGATCATATACTCAAAAATTCATAACTAAAAAACTATTAGGAATTTGGCAATTTTGTCGATGCCAATCGATTCCCCGGGTCATGTTACATAGACAAAGATCAAAATAGTTCCACTTTTTTTCGTTATATTATCCTTTTTTTTGGAAATAATGCTTACTTTTTTTTGTTAAAACCTTACCTTGAGTACATGTTCCGGATAATCGGCACATCTGAGATCATCGTAACAAATCGACATCAAGTCCGGATTACTCTGTGACTGGTACAAATTCGAGCCAAGATTAGTCGGTGCACTAAAATTATCGACTTGGTCGGTGCCCACATTGATAATATTCTTGGGTAAAATATTCATCTTCATGAGGGCCTTTTGTAGCCGTCTTTTCGGCCCAAGTGTCATAAAGCTCGGTTTTTTGTTCTCTTTTTGTGGACTTCCGATTGTTACCGGTTGTGCACATGGAGATTCGTTACTTAAGACTAAGTTACCGTCGACGCTCGAAAGCCTGGCTCTGGGGTCGGTCTGTAATTTCGAAATTTCGGAAACTTTTCGACTTCGAGGTCGCGGTGAATTGTCCGGTGTGTTTAACATTTCTTTAAAGTGCAGGAGGTTTGATTTGACGGTGATGCTTAAGTGAGTGGTTCCTCGGAGGATTTCGAGGGCGCGGGCATGGCTTACGTGCTCGAAACTTTGCCCATTTACCTGTAAAGAAAACCATTTTTTAAGGTATTTGTAATTATTTAAAATTAGTTTTTGAAATTCTTTTGAATTCTTTGGTATTCATAGAAATACGCATGTGTCCAAATAATAAAGAAATGTAAATAAAAAGTAAAGTTAAAAGTTAAATAAAGAGTTATGAAAAAAATCTGTTTACAGATGGTCTTTAAAAGATGCTAATAAAAAACTACGAAGCTAATTTAAATTTGGAATAAAAGATTTTTCTGGTTCCAACATAAAGCAAGATTTTGAAAATAAACTATTTCTACAAGTAGACTCAGGAAGTACTTCTAAAATAATTAAAAATTCTTCATTATGTTGGTTACTTGAAACTAATAAAGACTGACTTATAACCGAACACCAACCGATTTCAAAAATTTATTTCAAGTAAAAAAAACTAAATCCAAAAAATGTGTTGCAGTGATAATAATAATAATAATAATAATAATAATAGAATTTATTGTCATAAAATGTTTTTAGAAACATAACAGACATAATTAGGAGGCAAAAACGATTCTTAAAAAAATCTTCCTCAAAATACTACAGATAAAAGTATTGCATTAAATATGATGACTTTACTGAGACAATTCAAATAAAAAGTAAAAACAGAGTATAAAAAGTAATAAAAAAAGTAATAGAAGAAAACGATGATAATATTTCCCTGTATTATTTTATATTTTTTATAATTTTTTTATTATTTTATATATTTTTTTATTTTTTATTATTATATATTTTTGACTTGTTCTGTGCTATTGTGAAGTATTTTTTGAATAAAGTTCCATTCTATTCTATTCTATTCGATAAAATTCAATTTAAAATCGCATTTGTAAAAAAAATTAAGAGATGGGACTAGGAATTTATATAATCAAATGTAAAGTAGAAGATACTGCCTGGGTTGACAAAAAAATATACAGAGTGAGTTTAAAGTAATGTATAAAATTCATATCTTTGTTAAGGGTCATTTAAAAAAATCCTCAAATAACCCAATTTTATTTTGATAAATTTTGTAACGCCATGTTTTGGCAACAGCATAATTTACGTTTTTGAATAATTACGTCAAATTATATAGTAACTACTCTCCCTTACCTCTCTAGTCACAATAAAAAAAAATAAAAAAATAAAATGAAACAAAAAATATATAACTGCATATAAAAGGTTCAATCTTTTTGTGCCTTTTGCCTTATTTTAAAAGAAGCAACTGTTTTTTTATGTAAAAAACGCATGAAACACTTATTAGGAAACAAAAAATAGATAGAAAAACAAAAAGTTCTTATAAAATAATGCCAGGAGAAAAATAAAGAACCTAAACTGATAAAATTATCCATAACTTTTTTTAACTTTATTCTTTTTTGATTTTTTTTATTTCGTTGTTTTTAATATTATTTTTTTATACTTACCAGAAAGATAAAAAGTATGCTATCAAAAACTTTAAACAAAAAATGTACCTTGCCATTAAAAAAATTACGTCATTTCTCATATAAAGTCAAAGTGTAGTATTTATAAAAATAATATCGACTTGTTGCAGTAATTTTTTGAAAAATAAGCCATAACACGAAAAAAATAAAATCATTTTGTATAATTTATGATCATATTTTGTTTTGTTCAGAAGATTACTACTAGATTAAATAATGAGCAAATTAAAATAAATAAAAGCAAGGCCGATTTTGTAACATAAATTTGTTTTTAATATTGTTTTCTAAATTTTTGTAAAGTTTACTTCACTTTACTTAAGAATTTATTTTGGTTCGTTCTTTTCAAAATGTTTTTTTGTGTTTGATTATTTTTACTGTCTTTGTAATTATTTGAAAGTAATGTAATTATCATAAATAAAAAATTATTTATTTATTTATATTTTATTAATTCTAAAATACTACAGCGATTGCGACAATGAAAAAAATATGATCTCCGTTATGGTCATAATTAAACTAAAGAAAACTTTTTTTTATTAAGACCCAACTGTATAATTTTGTCAAGAAATTATTTAATTAAGCACAGACTTAAAAAATCACTTCGGTTTACACTTATTTAAAGCCCTGAATTACTTAAACCAAATTTCCGTAAAAATAGAATTTGAGAAACAGTTTTATGCGTTTTTACCAAATTTGTGTTGACTTTTTTGTCATTTTTTTCTACCTTATTGGTCAAAAGAGGGTGCAATGTTTAATTACACCAAGGTGTTATCAACAAAATTGTTATAAACAAACCTTCTAAATATTTCAATGGTTTTTATAATAAGAAGTCGCACAAAAAATCAAAAATTTTAAAAATTTCTTTCAAGGTAGAAACTTTGATGTGCTAGAAATTAAAAAAAAATTGTAATTTTCACAATTCTACTATCCACACGTTATTTTAGAACTGTCGTAATAAAAATCGTTAAAAAACACTCACCTCAATAATCTGATCCCCTCGCTTCAACCCCACATCCTCCGCCTTGGTTTTCTTCTCCACCTTCGAGATAAAAATCCCAAAATTCCGCTCAAACCCGCCCAAAATTTGGAAATTGAGCGTTTCATCCCGACTTGACCTCGCCAACACAACGTTCCTAAGCCGCGCTTTCGCCGCACAAGCAATATTCAACAGCCTCAACTGTCCGCTCATTTTCTCATCCTCCAAACCCTGTTCGAAAGTTTCCAAAAAGTCGATCATGTCGGGATCTGTTTCAAAATCGGTGAAGTGGTTGTTGACCCAAAGCAGCACAACTCGTGTGACTCTATCCCGAACGTCCGGGTCTTTGAACCACTCCAGGAGCTGGTTGGCGACGTGGAGCGGACTCGGAAGGAAGGTGCGATGGGTGAGGAGGAAGTCCTCCACGTAGGTGGGGTCCGTGAGGGAGTTTTCTTCGATTAGTTGCTGCATGAGACGGTCAGAAGTGGCCCGGATCACCACGTGGCCACGACGGTTGCTTCCGGGCTCTAGGGAGCCCCGGAGTTCTGTCACCATGACCACTTTGCCGTTTTCTTCGTGGCGGCGGGTGTTTTCCTCGCCTTGGTGCAGGATTCTGGACGATATTTTTCGTTGTTATTTTTTAGTTAGCAAAATAATTTGATTTGTGAGCAGAAAATTGACTTGTCTCGAGATTTTTTTAAAAGTTATTCAAGTGATTTAAAAAATTACCTTGTATTGTCTATAAAATAAATAATCCCCTTATTTATTTCATAATAAAAAAAATTATCTCAGTTGTGAGCTAACATTGATGAAAGTTTATATAAAAATTTATATTTTGAAAATAAAGATTACTGACAAGACAATCTGTTATAACTTTAGAGAAAAAAAATTGAAAACGTCCTTAGATACGTCTTCAGGTGACGAATATTTACTTTCGATTTAATTAAAAAATGGCCCTGTATTTCAAAACGATTTTTTAGAAAATGAACAAATTCCTCAATTATTTTCCAAAAAATTACTATTCTGAAAACATAGATTACTGACAATCTGTTAAAACTTTAGAGAACAAAAAATCGCCCAGTATTTCCAAACAATTTTCTAGAAAATAAACAACCACCTTAATTATTTTTTGACAAACTTACTATTTAAGAAACATAAATTAATCACAATCTGTTAAAACTTAAAAAAAAAATGAAAATGTTCATAGGTAACAAATTATTTACTTTGGCAATAATTAAAAAATCGCCCTGTATTTCAAAACGATTTTCTAGAAAATGAGCAATCCCCTCCAATTATTTTAAAAAAAATTACTATTTAGAAAACATAGATTACTGACAATCTGTTAAAACTTTAAAGAAAAAAATTAAAATGTCCTTAGATGACAAATATTTACTTTGACGATAATGAAAAAATCGCCCAGTATTTCAAAACTATTTTCTAGAAAATAAACAATCACTTTAATTATTTTTTGACAAGCTTACTATTTAAAAAACATAAATTAATTACAATCTGTTATAAGTTTAAAAAAATTGAAAATGTCCTTAGATAACAAATTATTTACTTTGGCCTTAATTAAAAAATCGCCCAGTATTTCAAAACGATTTTCTATAAAATAAACAATCACCTTAATTATTTTTTGACAAATTTACTATTTAAGGAACATAAATTAAAAACAATCTGTTATAACTTAAAAAAAAATTAAAAATGTCCATAGGTAACAAATTATTTACTTTTGCAATAATTAAAAAATCGCCATGTATTTCAAAACGATTTTCTAGAAAATAAGCAATCCCCTCAATTATTTAAAAAAATATACTATTCAGAAAAATAGGTTACTGACAATCTGTTAAAACTTTAGAGAAAAAAAATTAAAATGTCCTTAGATGACAAATATTTACTTTGACGATAAATAAAAATTCGCCCAGTTTTTCAAAAGAATTTTCTAGAAAATAAACATCCACCTTAGTTATTTCTTGACAAACTTACTATTTAAGAAACATAAATTAATCACAATCTGTTATAACTTAAAAAAAATTAAAAATGTCCTTAGGTAACAAATTATTTACTTTGGCCGTAATTGAGAAATCGCCCAGTATTTCAAAAGTATTTTCTAGAAAGTAAACAATCACTTTAATTATTTTTTGACAAACTTACTATTTAAGAAACATAAATTAATCACAATCTGTTAAAACTTAAAAAAAATTGAAAATGTCCTTAGGTAACAAATTATTTACTTTGGCCGTAATTAAAAAATTGCCCTGTATTTCAAAACGATTTTCTAGAAAATGAGCAATCCCCTCAATTAAAAAAAAATTACTATTCAGAAAACATAGATTATTGACAATCTGTTAAAACTTTAAAGAAAAAAAATTAAAATGTCCTTAGATGAAAAACATTTACTTTGACGATAATGAAAAAATCGCCCAGTATTTAAAAATGATTTTCTAGAAAATAAACAACGACCTTAATTATTGTTAGACAAACTTACTATTTAAGAAACATAAATTAATTACAATCTGTTATAACTTTGAAGAAAAAAATTTGCAAATATCCTTTTGACGACAAATATATACTTTGGCAATAATTAAAAAATCACTCTCTACTTCAAAACGATTTTCTAAAAATGAATATAATAGAAAACTATTATAACTTTGAGAAAAAAAATTGTAAGATGTCCTCAGATGCCAAATATTTACCTTGACGATAATTACCCCCAATTTTAATGTTTACAAATTTGAGAAAAACAATGACTCACCGATAGTAGTCCGATTGCGTTATGCACACGAACTGGCAATCGTCACATTTGGTAACCATCACCCCCTTATGGTACAACTTCTCCATGGTGGGTAGAATCCCGAAGGCTTCGCCCGTCGTCAAAGTCTGACTTTCCTCCCCTGGGATAATCACTTCCACACACCCATTGACCACCACCGACCATGAGTCCAGCTCCTCTCCGTCGTTCATGACCGTCGTGCCGGCCTTATCTACCACTGCAAACACCATAACTGCGCAAAGGGCCCGTCTCACAGCCAATGTCATGTTGGTGAAGGCCTTCAGGTGCTGGGTGAACTCCAGCAGCGCCTCGATGTCGTCCTCGGTGCGCTCTTGAGGCTCTTTCTCCAAGCAGTCGCGCACGCGGTCGCGCACAGTCAAACTCTATTTCAATTAAAAAAAAATAATAATAACAATAAATAAATAAATAAAAATTTTTTTGAAAAAAACATACATCCATGCTCTCGGCCAAATCGTCCTCCTCGTCGCTATCGACGATGCTTTCCACCAAGCCGGTAAAGTCGATGTCTTCTCCGTCGAGTTCCGACTGGTTTGAGGCCATGGTGTCGGAGCCGCTGTAGGCCGAACTCGTGTCCGAAGAGTGAGATCCTCGACTGCATTTGTGGTAGAGACCGGGGCGCATCATGTTTTGGGCGTACTGTAAAACGCACGAGTCACATACCTATTTTTTTTTTCGTTTTTTTAGGGCACGGGTCAGCGTAGCAAACGAGTGTCTCAAAATTAATTTTTATATTTTTTTACACAATTATATAAAACTGTCGAAGCAAAAATTTCACATATTGCGATTCGATAATTCGTTAGTTTTCTCTTCAGCCTTTAAATCAAAATGTTGAAAGAAAAAGTATATAAAAGTATATAAAAACGTTTAGCCGAAGAATGTTTTGAATCAAAAACGAAAATAGTATTTCTTAAAAATTCAAAAAAAAATTGTTACATAAAAATTGTAAAGCACAAAAAACATAAAAACGATGGTAAAATGATAGAATATCAAAAAATTTATCACGCCAAAAATAGTTTGGAATAGATTAAAATTTCGTAATTTAGTTCCATTTCGTCACTTTGATTTTTTAAATAAGTACAGAAGATAAAAATTTTCTCTTAATTCTTTTGAGTTTTTTAAATTGTTAAAATTAACAGAATTAGGGCGGTTAAAAGTAAAAAAATAATAACTGATAAGTATTCTAGAATATATACTTTAATTAACGTTCGAATGTTGAGGATAAACTAAGAACCCCAAAATTTGCTGTTATTTTATATTTTTCAAGCCTTTTCATATGTGCTTTTTTAACAATGAACGGTGAGATTTTGCTAAAATAGGCAAAAAATTACTACATTTACTCGAAAATTATATTATTTTATTATAGTGAAACCTCTACTTGTCGAAGTGTCGAAGTACCTGTTGTCACAAAAAAAACGAGATATCAAGGTTTCTAGTTCCAGAATATTTCTTTCTTATACTCCTATATATTTGACAGTTCTAAAATTAACAAACTAAAGATCAAGAAAGTCGATTAAATTCACAAAATACTTGAAAAAACATAAATTTATAGTAGATATTACATGTTTAAGTTAGAATTTTTTCTTGAAATTATTGTAAAAAGACAAAAATTTTGTTAATATTTTTTATTGTTACTATTTAAAAAAAATACGTTTTTTGCACGTATTTTCACCCTTATATTTTAATTAAATCAACATAAAAAATAATGATTGCTTGAATAACCCTGTCACAAATATTTTGCACAAAGTCGCCAAATTAAGTCGAAAAACAAAAAATCTGGTCGAAAAAACGTTTTCTCCTAACGTTCCAGCTTTTTTTTTAATTTGACACTAATTTTTCACCAAATTTCAAAAGAATCACAAAATTAAGGTAAAAAAAAACATTGTTTTCGAACTTCCCAAGCCTGTAAGTTGATTTTTCAGTGCTAAATTCACATATTTCGAGAAATTCTAAATAAAAAAATTAAACCTCAATTTGAAAATAATCCAAAATTTTTGGAGAATTTCGTAGCAAATCTACCGCAAATTCTCCAAATATGTGTACTATTTTGTATTTTTTTGTCAAAAATAAAAAGAGCCAACTATCGTAAAAAAATTTCAAGTATTTTTGCACAAAAAGTACAAAATCAAGCTTACCATTGCATTATTTTTATCATAAACTCACTTATTTCGAAAAATTCAAAATCAAAAAATACCAAATTAGATCACAAAGAACAATTTTTCCCTTTCTATTCTCAACATTTTGATTCAATGCATCATTTGACTAGATTCAAAAAGTTAACCCAATTTTTCACCACATTTCATTCAAAATCAAAAATCAAGGTAAAAAAGCCATTGTTTTTAAAACGTGTAACTTGATTTTTTAGTTCGAAATTCACATATTTCGAAAAATTCTGAATAAAAAATTAAACTTCGATTTCAAAATAATATTGTTACCATTTTTATGATTTTATGCACGCATTTGTCTCAGAAACTCAAAATTTTTAGAAAATTTCATAACAAATCTACCAAAAATTTCCAAAATTTGTGTTTTATTTTATATTTTTTAGTCAAAAATAAAAAATATCTAACTATCATTAAATTTTTTCAAACATTTTTTTCACTCACTTCTTTCGCAAAATTCAAAATCAAAAATACCAAATATCGGTAAATATGTTACAAATTGAAGTACATCCTAGTTAACAGGTGAGCATAGCGACCGAGTTAACCTAATTATTCACCAGATTTAATCAAAAATCATAAAAAAAACACAAAAATCCACGTAAAAAAGACATTGTTTTCGAACTTTACAAGCGTGTAAGTTGATTTTCAGTTCGAAATTCACATATTTCGAAAAAATGGCATTGTTTCTACCATTTTATGATTTTATGCACGTTTCTGTATCAAAAACCCGATTTTTTTTGAGAATTTCATCACAAATCTCCCGAAAAATCTCCAAATTTAAATATCTTTTTACATTTTTTACTCAAAAATAATAAAAAACCTTCAAACTATCGTCAAATCTGCGCCGTTTTCAAGAATTTTTGCACAAAAACTACTAAATTAAGCTCACTTCACTATTGCATATTTTCCTTAAACTTTCATTCAAAATCAAAAAATACCAAATTCGTCCGAAAAAAACAATTTTTAACATTCTGATTTAACGCCTTATTTGGAGACTACAAAACTTTGTCATTTGTTATAAATCGAAGTACGTTTTAGTTAACCGGTGAGCGTAGCGAACGAGTGTCTCAACTTTGTGAACATATAGTATATAGTAATACTCACAGGGTGATCCAACATCATGTTGATGTTGCGATGCTGCGGATGATCCATCAGTGGTGAATTTTGTACTCTTCTGCTTTGCTCAATGTCCGGATAATCGATCTGCAACAAACAGCCCCTTAGACCCAGCTTTCTCCACCCTCCCATACCTCGGCATTAGGCCACGAAAGCGTCTTCAGCCGCCTCCTCACACCCCTCAACCCCCTATCCAAAGTGTTATAAACTGAATTTTTCCGTCTCAAATTTACGACCGCCACCGAGACCCGCTTTTCCGGCGGCAATCTGTCAATTTGGACCGCCGTCAACAACGCGTGTTTCAACATTTTCCTCGACTCTCTACAACTGAACCGCCTCTTAACAGCCACGACAGTCAACGGATTTTTTTGTTTCCTTCCGTTTTAGATAAACCGACCCACTCAAATCTAGGATAAAACAAACAAACGAAATTTCCTACAAATGGGTGCAATACAGATTGGGTTTCGTTCTGCTTTTGCCGTCAGCACGAACCAACTCGATCGAAATGCACTTAGAGGAATCGGATCACGAATTTGTTTTAATTGAATTGAACGGCGAGATCGCGTGGCGGAAACGGTTCTTCCTGTTGTTGCGTTCCGGGAAGAGTGGTAAATACAGAGCGTGAACGAATGATATTCCCGGAAATTTGAGCGTTTTTCCGAAAAGTTGCCATGGGTTGTTTTTTTATGGATGATGGAGGTGGACTTCCCGGGCCATATTTCATACCAGTGCGCGGAAATATTGGAAATTTGAAATTGAAATTAGATAATTCATTTCCTTGTACGAATAAATCACAAATTTATAGTTCAAAACGTCTCAATTATTTATATTTACACCAAAAACGATTCCTAAATCCGCGCAGTTCAAATAATTTAACATTAATTTGTACTTTGTAGATTAGAGAAATGGGCTAATTAAAAAATGTCACAATTTTTCAGCTATCTCAGAAATTTGTTTACTTTTTTATAATCAGCCGGTGTTTCCCTGTAATCAACAATTCAAAACTGTATTTTTGGGACAAATAAATTAATTAATAAACCAGTCAAAAATCAAATGTCTTTTTCAGAAAAAAAATTCGAGCATTTCCCAAAAATTAAAATTTCTGTTAATTTTCTTTTATTATTTTTTCAATTTTTTTTGTTATTTAAGTACTCCCGAATTAGATCACCTGAAGACTACGAAAGATTTTCCAATTTTCTCGACGTTAATAGAGTTCCGAAACATTTTAATTAATAATTTCGAAAGATTTTCCAAAATAAAATAAGAAAAACATTTTATTTCCCAATAAAAATGAATTTCTTGTTCTTGGTTATTTTATAGTTTCACGTACTGTATTAAGTTTATTCTACGCCAATAGGCTTTCTAGAGCATTTTAACTAACTAACCAAAATTGACAAAAACTATAAAAAATGAGATACTTTAGCATAAAAATAACCAGCTATCCCTAAAGAAGAAAACGATTTACAGATTTTACATTAAATAACTATAAGTTGTTTTTACGATATTTTGATAACTTTACCCATATTTCTCCAATATTTTCAAAATTTTAGTGATTTGATCAAACACATACAGGGTGCTCAAAAACTCAGTGGTACGTTATTGAGAAGCAAGTGCAGATTACGGGAAAAATATTGAAAAAATTCCTAAAGTTATATTTTAAAAAATCTGGAGCTACAAACTTATTGTGTTAACTTCTTTAGTTTTCATTATTTTTTTATGTTTTTATGTTTCATACCAGGTAATCGTTCCGTAACAAAACGATGAATAATTATTTTTAATTTACTATCAGATTTTAGCAGTTTCTTTAATTAAAAAATTAAAATTTATCTAAAAAATCACAATGTGTAGATGTGCCAACACTGGGAATTATTTCCTAGGAAACCGTTCCAAAAATAATTTATTTTTATTGTTGCTCAAATTCTATTGCGATCATAACTGTTAGACAACGTTGCCACATATCATTTACCTAAAATTAGTTATTTATCAATAACTTTAATACAAAGAGTTTTTTTACTATTTTTACCTTTATATGTAACCACTTCTCTACCACACACCATTGAGTTGGTGCGCCAGTTTTTGAGCACGCTGTATACAAAACTCCAAAAATTTGCCACATTTGTCTATGTCAACAGACTTTCCAGAACACTCTACATGCGTACAACATTTTAACTTTGTCTGATAGTTCTCCAGAAATTGTTAAAAAATAAAAACAAAAAACACCTTTGTATAAAAAAATTAACTTGCAAAATATCTTCCCTAGAACAACGATTTACACAGTTGAATTCATGGATTATTTTACATTGAATATACGTATGTTTTAAGTTTTTTGAAAATACTATATTTTTGAATAATTTATTTCTTACAAATTATATTTATACAATTTTCTAATGTTTATGACTTGATCAAACATAGGATTGGCAATTTTTTAATTTCGCAGCAATAGACTTTCCAGAATACTTTACATGCGCATAGCCTGCTAGATCCCCAAAAATTGACACAAAACACAAAAATTTTGAATAATAACTCAAAAAATAGCCTCCCTAGAACAAAACGGTTAAAACGGTCGATTAACTGAACCATTTTACATTTAAAAAGTTTGAGTTTTATGACATTTGAAAACGTTTACGATTTTTTAGTTTTATTTTAATAATGAAACACAAAAGGTTAGCAATTACTAAATCCATTCGAAACTACCCAAAATTTCCCACTTTTTTCCACGTCAAAATACTTTTCAAAACACTTTTTGACTTCGCCTGAAACTTTTTCCGAAAATGACAAAAAACGCCGAAAAAAATTCGAGCATCTTTAAATTAAAAAATAATAATAACCTGACCTGACCTGACCTGAATTTACACAGTTGATTTCCTGGATTATTTTACATTAAATAAGTTTAAGTTCCTTATGATATTTCCAAAATTTTCTGTTTTTTTCATTTTTTTTCAATATTTTGCTGAATGTTCCGGTCATTTTATAGAAAACTAGAAAATTTGGCTAGTTGTGAGTTATCATTAGATTTAGGAATTGACAAGTGCGGAACATTATTCACAAAAATGGGCTTCAGAAATTACAAAAAAAATCAAACACCGTATACCAACTCGAAAACTATCCACAATAGAACAAAACAACATAAACATGCGATTTCCTGGATCATTCTACATGAAAAAGGTAGGTATATATTTCTTTATATTTGACTAATGCTAAAAATGGTTTTTCTCAAAATATCAAAATAATTATTTTTATAAATTTTATGTTTTCAAATAAGATTTGACAAGGCTACCAAAAGGCTTCGGTTGGTTGCCGGAGTCAAAGTTAATTACCGTCCTAGTACTTAAAAATAGCATTTATACTAGTGTGGGTTCTCAGTTAGATTACGTTATTAATTGTGTTTTAATTGTTATTTTATCATTAGTTATCTACTTATTACTTGCTTGTTAGTAGAAAAAATCGCATCTCTGCTAAATCTATCAGTTTCCAAATCCCGTAAATGGAAAAACTCGCTACGAAATCCCTCGTTTAGGGTTTCCCTCCTTGGCATTCACCCAAAGTCTTTCGAATCCTTACAGTCGGCTTTAGCATTGAAATATCGCATTAATTTGTCTCGATTTGTTTTCTTTGAATCGTCTCTGGTCTTACAAGTCTTCTATTTAAAAAATGTGGAAACCTTGTCGTTTATTTATTCTCTCTTGACGCCGCCAATGGACGTAGGCGCCCCGGTAATTATTATCGACGCGTCTTCAACAGCCCACGATTATTATCGATTTGGTTTTTACCATTCATTGTCGTGGGCCATAAAATCCATAATCGGACGTACAAATGGTTTTGTTCGGCAGACGCAACGGCCAATTACTGTGCTACCGTCCCCGTTGTTTGTCAAGGGGGTGGCGGCGTCGCTTAGCAACCTATGATGAACTGCCGGTAACCTTCGACCTTTTGCTCCATATAACACAACCACGACCTGTTTGAATCAGACGGAGGATCTCGGAACGGGATAGGTGCAAGGGGTGTGCCAACAGAAGAATGTTAATTACAGAGAATCGAGAAAATTACGATTGTTTTGCCTGTTATTACGACGAGGAATTATTTCTACCAGTTGTGATTGCCTCTAATACTGACTTGGATTTCTGTGTTTATTTTTCTTTAAACTACGAAAATTTTGGAAAAAAGTCATCCCTAGTTAATTCGAAATGATCAAAACAATTTTACACAGGCGATTGTGATTGCCTTGAGTTTGATCTAATCACTAAAATTTTGAAAAAAAAATCGGAGAAATGCAAAGTTTTCGAATATTACAGAAAATGTCCACTTGTTGCGAACTATATGCGTGTATAGTAGTGTTCCAGAAAGTGGAAAATTTGAGGAAGTTTCCAGTTATTATTATATTAGTCACTTTAACAAAATGTACAATAAATTTGAAAAAATAATATAAGATTTTTAAATTTCATAAAAACAATTTTTTTTATCTAAAATAATCTACGAAATCCACTGTGCAATTCGGTTAGATCTAGAAAGAATACTTTTTGAGTTATTTTTTTATGCAAAAGTGTTCAAAAAATTTTGGTTTTTTCACAATTTTTAGAGAATTTTGAGACAAAATTAAAATGTTGTGATCTATGCCCATATAATGAATTCTGAAAAATCTCTTGTTGTAGAGAAAAGGTGGCAAAGTCTCGGTGGTTAAAATGTAAGAATTTAAAAAAAAATGAATAAATACGTAATGTTACATTATTTACTAGAAAATTTAAAAAGCGTTTTATAAAACAAATAATCTCAAAGTGTCCAGATTTCAAACCAACAGACAGCTTTAGAAAAGAACCAGAGAAGAATCTTAGAAAAAATCTAAAGAAGAGTAAAGAAACATTCTAAATAACACTACAGAATATCGAAAAAACGAAGAGTGGAATCTAAAATAAAATTTGGAGAATATAATAAAAATAATTTTAGATAAAATCTACAAAATAATTCTAAAGTAGAGTCTAGAGAAAACAATACTAATAAAAAATCTAGAACGAATTTATGAGCAAATTTAAAGAAGAAAAGAGTCCAGATTTCAGATCTTCAAACAACTTTAGAAAACAAAAAAACAACAAAAAAATCTTCAGAAAAATGAGAAGAGAATAGTACAGAAAGTTTGCCAAAGAATAATCTAGAAAAGTGATTATAAAACAATTTTGAAGAGATTATGAAATAATTCTAAAAAAAAGTACGAAAGTATATATAAAAGAATAAAAATAGGTTTATAAATTAATCTAATTCAAATTGCTGACCTAGAAATGACAAGAAAAAAATCAGGTAATAATGAAATTTTCAAAAATGTACAAAAACAATGCCACAGAATCATGGAAGAGTTGTAAACGAAACTAGATATTAATTTTAAAAAGACCTAGAATATAATCTAAGATACAATGTTTATGTTGTTTAACCATGAAGTTAAACAAGATCTGAAATTTAGACTCTTTTAGATATAAAACCTGTTTTAGATTTGTTTATAAAATAATTTAGATAAAATTTACCGACATAATTCTAAAGAAAAATCTAGAAAAGAATTTATAAACAAATCTAAAAAGTCCAAATTTCAAAAACAAACTTCAGAAAAAAACTTCAGAAAAATCTACAGAGAAGTACAAAGACATCGCTAAAAAATAATCTTGAAAACTTCTAAACAAAATTCTTCTCAGAACAATGAAGAAAAAGTGGTTATAAAACCATTTTTAAAACAGTCCACAAAATAACTCTAAAAGAGAATACAAAATTATAAAAAAAATAAAAATGCGTTTATAACATAATCTAAAGAAGAATTCAGATTTGTAAATAAAACTAGTACTTTATTAATTTTGAGAGTATTTAGAAAATGTTTAGGTTGTTTAACCATGAAGTCAAGGAAGATTTAAACTCCACGACATCCGGCTCGAGGGACCATATCTTTGAGTATTGTACCTCACTGAAGGTGATTCTTGTTATTGGTGTTTCATACAATAAATAAACTATCAGACTGATTGCCTTTTTACTTTTTAATATTCACCAAACTCGTAACATCAATTTTTAAACTCGAAAGCAGAATTCCCTTCTCCCTACTACTTAGTTTATTAATAAATGTGATAAGAGAGTCAGACAAATGATTAAATTTTTTGAATAATGAATGTGAGGGTTCGGAGTCGAGACACCAGACAGACAGACGGCGCCCAATATTACACACGAGTGGACGCTTCATCACAAGAGACAATTTCAAAAGCTTTGAATAATAAATCCGACACGTAAATGTGACTCCGAGCCAAAAATATATCTATTAAGATCAGAAGGAATTATTGTGAAATTCTAGGCGTGGTTCAAACTGAAAAAGGAGGCGCAAAATGATTGATTCATCCACCAGTAACAAAAATAATAACATTAAGTAATTTAATTTTTCATCAATTTTCAAACTAGAAAAATGAGTAAAAATACGTTATTGTGAGACTTCCTATGTGAATATAAAGTTTAAGGCTTCAATCCTGCCGTCCAAAATCTCGCGATAAAATTACAAATCTCGTCACGTTGATAAAAGCGTGTTAAAAATGCACGAGACTTCCTTTGGACATGATTACTCATTAGTTCATCACTTATCAACAAAGCTGTCGGCGCCTCGGTCACATTCTTTCCAGCAAAGATAAGAAAATCCCGACATTGTCTTTTTTTCTTCCCGTGTAAACAATAAGTGCAGCAAACAGTCGCTTACTCAATTATTATCTACCAGTCAACGTTTCGCAGTATTCCTCCAATTTGTCAATCGAGGAAGGAAATGATATAATTTAGAAAACGACGACGATGTAATACGCTCCGGTTCTCGCACATACTTGTAATTAGTCGGTGCAGGAAAGTGTGGTCAATTATTTTTTCGAAAAGGGTTGGACTTACCACAATCATCTCTGACGGTTCCAGGACAAAACACACGTTCTGGCGACGAGCGCTGCCTCCGGTTCTTTTGCCGAAACTGGAAAGAAATAAAAAATGATATAATGGAGCGAAATTTTACAAATTTCCGAAAAGTGTTAAATAAAAGAGGAAACAAAAGCAGACTATAAAAAATATCAATAGAAACATATTCTGAACTTCTTGCCTTATTCGACAAACCAGGTTTAAAAATTGGAAACACAAGTATGTAGTAAATTAGATTAATTAATGACTCATAAATTAGCAAAGCATACTGTGATTAATAATTTATATCAATTTCTCATAAGGAAAACTTAAACTAAGTGATCTTTTTCGCATTTGTTTGATCTTCTCATACTCAATTCAGCACACAGAAGTTTAACTGTACTAAAAAAAATTATAAGAAAAAAATATTGGTCAGAACTTATTTATAGGAACTCATAGAATTTTGTTTTTTCATTATTTGTTTAAAAAAAAGTGAAACATAAAACACTTAACAGTTAAATTGCTGAACAATTTGAAGAAAAAGAAACAAAATTTGAATTATTTTTTAAGTTTAATTATTTAATTTGTTTTGTTTTAAGTGTTACAATTATGTTGTCTGAGAACGTTTAGAATTACAGAGGTCAAGAGTTCGGATCATAGAAATACTTCACGCAATCAAAGCGTTCGAATTACCAATTATTTGGATTATCGACAGGTTGAATTCGCCAGACATGAAAATAAAATGAAAAATTGCTGAATTAGGTCGAAAATGTTTTATCTAGCACATTAAAAACAAATTATTTACCAAAAAATCTTTGCTATTTAAAAAAGGTGCTTATCATTTTGTTTAAAAATTTATTAAAAAAAATAATTTGATTTTTGTTTAAGTGTTTTTGATTTGATTTTATTAAAATTAGTTTTAACATTTCAAAATTTTCAATCCAAACATGCAATTATTTTGGAAACTAAGGTAACTAGACCGAAAAATTGCCAAACTGAGTCAAAAACCTCAAAAAAAAAAACAAAAAAATCGATGTCACTTAAAAAAATCTAAAAAAATTTATTTGTTTTTTGTTTAAGTTTTTTAGTACGTCTATAATGTTAATGTTGTATAAACGTCAAGTAATAAATAAACCGTAAATCTGTTGATTATATTTTTTATTAAATTCTAAACTAAACGAAATCTAAAAAAAAAAAACTACAAATAAATATAAATAAAATTTATCTTTGACATTTTGATTTATATTTAAACGTTTTTAATCCAAAAATGCAATTATTTAGCGAAATTTCGGTGCACATAAACCGTTAACATTCCTAATGAGGTCAAAAAACTCAAAAATTACAAAAAAAAACGTTGCCATTTGAAAAAAGAATGCAATACAATAGTCTAAAAGAATCATTCTTAGTCATAATGTTGTTTTGATTTAATTGTTTGTTGGTGTTGTCTGAATTTTTAATTTCCAGAATCTTGCTCTTAACATTTTTTTACTTACTTTTATACCTAAATTAAAACCTTAAAATTTGTACCACATTTTAGCGATGGAGTTGGCCTAGCTCTCTTAGCTCCGCTGTAATCGGCGTTTGAACTGGAATTTAGGTCGCATTTGAACGTTTTAAATCCAAAAACGCAATTATTTTAGGAAATTTCGATGCAAATAAACCAAAATCAGCGTTAAAAACCTGTTTTTTCTACTATTAAATGCACTTAAACTTGTAGATTTTAAAGGCGGTTTCAACAGCACAGCAGATTTTGTGCTCGAACCAACTGTTTCGCCGTAATCGACGTTCAAAAAACGTAAATGTTAGAATTGCAAACCGCTTTAGCGATTTTTTTTAATAATTTAATATTTCTTTTAATATTAATTAAGTTTGATTTATTTTAATTTGTCAAGCTTATTCCGATGGGATCGATCTAGCTCTCTTAGCTCCGCTGTAATCGGCGTTTGAATTGGAATTTAGGTCACATTTGAACGTTTTAAATCCAAAAACGCAATTATTTATAAAATTTCAATGCAAATAAACCAAAATCAGTGTCAAAAACCTGTTTTTTCTACCATTAAATGCACTTAAACTCTTAGATTTTAAAGGCGACTTCAACAGCACAGCGCATTTTGCGCTCGCACCAACTGTTTCACCGTAATCGACGTTCAAACAGCGTGAATGTTAGAAATGCAAACCGCTTTAGCGTTTTTTTATCAATTTAATATTTCTTCTAATATTAATTAAGTTTGATTTTTTTTTAATTTGTCAAGCTTATTCCGATGGAATCGGCCTAGCTCTCTTAGCTCCCCTGTAATCGGCGTTTGAACTGGAATTTAGGTCGCATTTGAACGTTTTAAATCCAAAAACGCAATTATTTTAGGAAATTTCGATGCAAATAAACCAAAATCAGCGTTAAAAACCTGTTTTTTCTACTATTAAATGCACTTAAACTTGTAGATTTTAAAGGCGGTTTCAACAGCACAGCAGATTTTGTGCTCGAACCAACTGTTTCGCCGTAATCGACGTTCAAAAAACGTAAATGTTAGAATTGCAAACCGCTTTAGCGATTTTTTTTAATAATTTAATATTTCTTTTAATATTAATTAAGTTTGATTTATTTTAATTTGTCAAGCTTATTCCGATGGGATCGATCTAGCTCTCTTAGCTCCGCTGTAATCGGCGTTTGAATTGGAATTTAGGTCACATTTGAACGTTTTAAATCCAAAAACGCAATTATTTATAAAATTTCAATGCAAATAAACCAAAATCAGTGTCAAAAACCTGTTTTTTCTACCATTAAATGCACTTAAACTTTTAGATTTTAAAGGCGACTTCAACAGCACAGCGCATTTTGCGCTCGCACCAACTGTTTCACCGTAATCGACGTTCAAACAGCGTGAATGTTAGAAATGCAAACCGCTTTAGCGTTTTTTTATCAATTTAATATTTCTTCTAATATTAATTAAGTTTGATTTTTTTTTAATTTGTCAAGCTTATTCCGATGGAATCGGCCTAGCTCTCTTAGCTCCCCTGTAATCGGCGTTTGAACTGGAATTTAGGTCGCATTTGAACGTTTTAAATCCAAAAACGCAATTATTTTAGGAAATTTCGATGCAAATAAACCAAAATCAGCGTTAAAAACCTGTTTTTTCTACTATTAAATGCACTTAAACTTGTAGATTTTAAAGGCGGTTTCAACAGCACAGCAGATTTTGTGCTCGAACCAACTGTTTCGCCGTAATCGACGTTCAAAAAACGTAAATGTTAGAATTGCAAACCGCTTTAGCGATTTTTTTTAATAATTTAATATTTCTTTTAATATTAATTAAGTTTGATTTATTTTAATTTGTCAAGCTTATTCCGATGGGATCGATCTAGCTCTCTTAGCTCCGCTGTAATCGGCGTTTGAATTGGAATTTAGGTCACATTTGAACGTTTTAAATCCAAAAACGCAATTATTTATAAAATTTCAATGCAAATAAACCAAAATCAGTGTCAAAAACCTGTTTTTTCTACCATTAAATGCACTTAAACTTTTAGATTTTAAAGGCGACTTCAACAGCACAGCGCATTTTGCGCTCGCACCAACTGTTTCACCGTAATCGACGTTCAAACAGCGTGAATGTTAGAAATGCAAACCGCTTTAGCGTTTTTTTATCAATTTAATATTTCTTCTAATATTAATTAAGTTTGATTTTTTTTTAATTTGTCAAGCTTATTCCGATGGAATCGGCCTAGCTCTCTTAGCTCCCCTGTAATCGGCGTTTGAATTGGAATTTAGGTCACATTTGAACGTTTTAAATCCAAAAACGCAATTATTTATAAAATTTCAATGCAAATAAACCAAAATCAGCGTCAAAAACCTGTTTTTTCTACCATTAAATGCACTTAAACTTGTAGATTTTAAAGGCGGCTTCAACAGCACAGCGCATTTTGCACTCGCACCAACTGTTTCGCCGTAATCGACGTTCAAAAAGCGTAAATGTTAGAATTGCAAACCGCTTTGTCGTTTTTTTTTTATCAATATAATATTTCAACATTAACTAATTAAGAGCCTAGCTCTCTTAATTCGTCTGTAGTCGGCATTTGAATTGAAATTTTGACTATATCTAAACGTTTTAAAGGCAAATACGCAATTATTTCATTAAATTTCGATACAAATTAACGAAAAAACTGCACAAATTTAAATTTTCTATTTAAAAAATCTATTCACCATCAAAAAAAGATAAAAATATTAAACTGTAGAGCAAAAGTCAGTTTACCAGTGTGTAGACTGTAGAAACCTACTTTCTATTAAATCAAAAAATGTTATTATTACATTTCGTTGCCAAAAATTTTATTTTTTTTTACTTTCTTGAACGCATTCAAACCAGAATTATCCTATATATCAAAATTAGACAAAAAAACAGGAACCAATCAATCTAAAAAAAAATTGGTAAAATCGATGTATCATCATCTTGCAGTCTCATATCTTATGCTGAATTTCCTAATAGTTGAAATTTGTTTTTATGGCATGTGCCTTGACCGTAATCCTTTATTTAACTATTGGAAGCTTTTATCCGAATTCGCTAGTACATTGCCATAACAATAAACCCTCTCGAATCACTCCTCCTCGGCAAGTTTTATGAACCTCTCAAGTGCACTTGCCTGTCTTGCAAGTTGCCATATTTTCCATTTTATCGTCACTCTAATCCCAACTTGTGTGCCTTTGAGCTGAAAAACGGATCAATTCAAGTCTGGCAATCCCCAGCGAGTACAAGCCGCAAACTCCCCATTGTCGTCAACCCCTTCGAAAACTCCACTCCGCCTCATTGTTTATTTCCAGCGCACACGATCCGCAACCAAAAGAGCAAATAACGTTGCTGAATACAGGCCATCGAACTATAATAATAGTCCCATAAATCGAGACTCACATTCTCCGCTTCCACTGTCGCATTTTTGGTCATGCAAGAGGAGAAAACCGCACCTTAATTTCTCTTTTGGCATTTTTCGCAATAATTCAACCTTGAATCTGTGGAAGTGACAGGGGGCCGTTTAACTCACCCTCGTTTCCTACTCCAACACCTAACGCGGAAGAGGTCTCTCTTCATCAGAGGCCCGAATTGATCGGTGTTATTATACTGGTTTTATCTGATGGATAGAGCGTGTTTAATGCTGGCCTTCGAATTTTTCCGGCAAGAGATCGATCGAGAGTTGGAAACGTACCAACCAAAAGCAAGAACCGAACATCTACGAAATTATCAGACGCGTGCAAGTTTGAGAAAACAAGATAAAATAACTCGAAAAGTTTGAATTTTGCATACTGTTCCTGTTTTACACAAGATTTGAAAAGTTTGAAGGGCAGTGACAACATTTTTTCCACTCTATGAACAAATAACGCGTTGATTCCGCTGGAATCGGCCTAGTGCTCTTAGTTCCGCTGTAATCGGCGTTTAAAAACTAAATTTGTTCATTCGATATATGGCCTTGAATCCTTGAAACTTGTGTCTACTATGTATTTTCTAGGCAATTTGGCCCTAGTTCCAATTTCCAACAGTTTCGCCGTAATCGGCATTAGAAAAGTGTAAAAGTTAGAACTGCCAACAATTTCTAGCGTGTTTCTGTCAATCTAATATTTCATCCAACAATAACTAAGTTTGAATTTTTTTCGATTTATTGAGTTGATTACGATGGTATCGGTCTAGCTCTCGAAGTTCCGCTGTAATCGGAACCGGAACCGGAATCGCCTTGATAATAGTAAATTCACTTCTAGATTTTAATAGGAGTTCCAATGGCACTAAGCTTTTTGCGCTAGCAACAACAGTTTCGCCGTAATCGGCGTCCAAAAAGCGTAATACAAGTTAGAAACCGCTGTAATCGGAAGCGGAATCATTTTTTTACTATTTTAGGGCCTTGATAATAGTAAATTAGCTTGTAAATTTTAATAAAAGTTCCAATAACACTGAGCTTTTTGCGCTAGAAACAACAGTTTCGCCGTAATCGGCAGTCAAAAAGCGTAATAAAGTTAGAATTGCAAACCGTTTTGGTGTTTTTTTAAAATGTACCTAAAATATTTCCTCTAACAACAATTAATTAAGTTTAAAATTAGCGAGTTGATTCTGATGAGATCGGCTTAGCTCTCTTGGTTCCACTGTAATCGGAACCAGAATCTTTTTTTTACTCTTTAGGGCCTTGATAATAGTAAACTAGCTTGTAAATTTTAATAGGAGTTCCAATGACACTGAGCTTTTTGCGCTAGCAACAACAGTTTCGGCGTAATCGGCGTCCAAAAAGCGTAATAAAGTTAGAATTGCAGACCGTTTTGACGTTTTTTAAAATCTACCTAATATTTCCTCTAACAAAAATTTATTAAATTTGAAATTAGCGAGTTGATTCCGATGGAATCGACCTAGCTCTCTTAATTCCGCTGTAATCGGAACCGGAATCGTTTTTTTTACTGT
Organism: Tribolium castaneum; assembly: GCF_031307605.1. Classification (NCBI taxonomy): domain Eukaryota; kingdom Metazoa; phylum Arthropoda; class Insecta; order Coleoptera; family Tenebrionidae; genus Tribolium; species Tribolium castaneum. The sequence goes on from NC_087394.1 coordinate 4,765,860, forward strand.
TTTAGAGCCTTGATAATAGTAAATTAGCTTGTAGATTTTAAAGGGAGTTGCAATAAAACTGAGCTTTTTGCGCTAGCAACAACAGTTTCTGCGTAATCAGCGTCCAAAAAGCCTAATAAAGTTAGAATTTCAAACCGTTTTGGCGTTTTTTGAAATCTACCTAATATTTCCTTTAACAACAATTAATTAAGTTTGAAATTGGCGAGTTGATTCCGATGGAATCGGCCTAGCTCTCACAGTTCCGCTGTAATCGGAACCGGAATCGTTTTTTTTTACTATTTCGAGCCTTGACAATAGTAAATTAGCTTGTAGATTTTAATGGGCGTTCCAATGACACTGTGCTTTTTGCACTAGCAACAACAGTTTCGCCGTAATCGGCGTCCAAAAAGCGTAAAAGTTAGAATTGCTGACCGTTTTGACGTTTTTTAAAATCTACCTAATATTTCCTTTATTAGCGAGTTGATTCCGATGGAATCGACCTAGCTCTCTTAATTCCGCTGTAATCGGAACCAGAATCTTTTTTTTTTACTATTTTAGAGCCTTGATAATAGTAAATTGGTTTGTAGATTTTAATGGGATGGGAGTTGCAATAAAACTAAGCTTTTTGCACTAGCAACAACAGTTTCTCCGTAATCAGCGTCCAAAAAGCCTAATAAAGTTAGAATTTCAAACCGTTTTGGCGTATTTTGAAATCTACCTAATATTTCCTTTAACAACAATTAATTAAGTTTGAAATTAGCGAGTTGATTCCGATGGAATCGGCCTAGCTCTCACAGTTCCGCTGTAATCGGAACCGGAATCGTTTTTTTTTACTATTTCGAGCCTTGACAATAGTAAATTAGCTTGTAGATTTTAATGGGCGTTCCAATGACACTGTGCTTTTTGCACTAGCAACAACAGTTTCGCCGTAATCGGCGTCCAAAAAGCGTAAAAGTTAGAATTGCTGACCGTTTTGGCGTTTTTAAAATTGTACCTAATATTTTCTCTAACAACAATTAATTAAGTTTGAAATTAGCGAGTTGTTTCCGATGGAATCGACCTAGCTCTCTTAATTCCGCTGTAATCGGAACCGGAATCTTTTTTTTTACTATTTTAGAGCCTTGATAATAGTAAATTGGTTTGTAGATTTTAATGGGATGGGAGTTGCAATAAAACTAAGCTTTTTGCACTAGCAACAACAGTTTCTCCGTAATCAGCGTCCAAAAAGCCTAATAAAGTTAGAATTTTAAACCGTTTTGGCGTTTTTTAAAATCCACCTTATATTTCCTTTAACAACAATTAATTAAGTTTGAAATCGACCTAGCTCTCTTAGTTCCGCTGTAATCGGAACCGGAATCGTTTTTTCTACTATTTTAGGGCCTTGATAATAGTAAATTACCTAGTAGATTTTAATGGGTGTTCCAAGGACACTGTGCTTTTTGCGCTAGCAACAACAGTTTCGCCGTAATCGGCGTATGAGAAGCAAAAATTGTAAAAACTCCAAACACTTTTTAGTGTTTTCCTCAGAAACAACAAGACTTTAATTCAAATTTTTTCCAATTTAGTGCCCTGGTTCCAATGGAATCGGCCTAGCTCTCTTAGCTCCGATGTAATCGGCGTTTGAAAACTATCTATAGTTTCAAAACTTGCATTTTTTACTGCTTTATAGTGTCGTTTTTTTAAGAATTTTACATATTACTTTTATTCATAAGATACACCACGATTTACAGTAAATATTTTAAATAAATCAAGTTATAGATTAAACAATTACACATTTCTTGGTTATCAAAGTATGAATAATAATAGATTTCGGGAACCGATTAGCAGACAACAAAGTTGCTCTAAATATGGCTAGAACGACAATTAAACTTTGATTGAGGTCATTTTATCACACTAATATTTCTCCTAACAGTAATTTAGATAAACCATAAATAACCGTTCCCTCTTATTGAACCGAAATAGCTCGAGAAGTTTGATTGAACAGGCCATAAATTGAAACATTTGTAAGCTGTCGAACTTCCAGCCTGGAAACCGTCTTATTAATATCGTTCGCAGTGAGGGAGAATTCTATTATTATTGACACAATTCCAGAGCTGCAGCAAACGTCAAATTAAAACTGGAACGCCGATCGATACTCCAAACCCAACAATTTTCCCATTTATTTATATTATTCACCATTTTTTGAATCACCTCATGACTCATCCATTGCATTGGAAACTGAAATCTAATTCGAATCCAAATCCGTTCAGACACGCACCACCACTTGACTTTAATTGGATAACCGAAGGGAGGTTGCAGCCCCTGAGACAAGGGTTGTCCGATCGGAACGTCGCTAATTAAACGGCTTTTATTCCCTCTTTACCAAATTGGGCTGTGAAATAACGTTGCCGATTGCTAATTAAATAGGAGTTAACGGAAGGGTGGTATTTTTGCGCCTGTGGCGATCATTAGAAGAGATAAATAAGAAAAACGTGCAATTACGTTTACGTAAAAACTAGTTTGAGGGTTACGTAAGCTTTCGGAAAGTACTGGCACGACTACTTTTGCTTTTCGAAGCGGTCTTGAGTTATCGTTTAATTAAACGGGACTTTATAAAGTGATGGTCCATGGGTTGGTCGGAGATAAATTATTTTTGCGAAATGGAACAATTGGGAAATGTAAGTGAGTCACCTATACCATCGTGGACCAACTAGTCCATTGTGAAAATAACAATACGTGTTTGTTGATGGAAACTAGGACGTGTGTTATAACGCATTGCTTGTGTTTTTGAAGACATTCCGATGGGTTTTCATGACAAGTTGAAGGTTTTGTCGCAACTAACGGGTTATCAGGAAAATTGTGACGGTTTCTTACAAATCCAACGGTATTTTAATACATAGGGTTTGTGTCGTTGTAATTGAATAAGTAAGTTCCTAAGTAATTGAAAGTTGGAAGAACTGCAACAGTTTGTCCACGGTAGTCGAAATGAAAAAATGAAATAGAATTTGTCAGTTCTGTACCTGTCAGGTGTTTATACAGGGTTAGTCTTATGTAGTTGCATAAAGTTACGAAATGCCAAAATATGTAGTAACGAATAGTAAAGTTCTAATTCTAGACTGAAAAACTGCCGAAAAATACCATTAACTTTTAAACTTTAAATACAGTAGAGTCTAGTTATAGCGAACCCGCTTATAACAACTTCGAATATGGTAAATCATACAAGGCTTAAAATCTTGTAATTCTTCGATTATAACGAACTCTTGAATGCTAATTAACAGATTATTCAACTAGTGACTGAAAACCAGAGCCGAGAAAGAAGAAAACGAATACAAAAAAAAACATTTCTATTCCTTCTATTACTGAAATGCTCCAAACATGCCCGAAATTTGCATTTTTTCGAGTTAGAACCTGTTTGGAATAGTTCTTCAAAGCTACGTGGGTCAATAAAAACAAATAATACAATGTGTTCAAAAATGATTGTTCATCAAGTGGACTATGGAATTCATATTCAATGTAACAATATTCAATTGTTATTTTTAATTATGCTGTTATACATCTCTATATTTTTGTTTACAATTTGAGATAGTACACTAAAAATATTCAAAAAATACGCAAAATAAAATTACAAAAATTAAATAAACTAGTATTTAATATAAAAAATTTGACGTAAACATCGCGTTTAGTAAAAAAATTTGGAAATGTTGCAACTGGACAAGATTCTGTTTAAATATTCTCAATTGAAAATAATATTTAAAATTTCTAACAAGGCGAATAGACCAATCAAATTGGTTCAATTTAATTGTGGATTGACGTTCTTTCAATTAATTTGACTGCGACACTAATCAGTAGGTTTATAAAGGATATCATGTTTTTATGGAATAACCCTGTACATACTGCTGTAATGCAAATGTTTAAGAAACACGCTGGGTTTATAATTTTCGCCCAAAATAGTCTTGACTAAAATTTTCTAAATCACTTTTTTTATTTTTCTCTGACATAAGTTGACGTGGGTCAACTTTCTATTTATTTAGGTAAGAAACTTACCTGCAGTGAGAAGTAATCTTTCTCGAATAGAACTTCAAAGAATGACTCGTGTTTCATGTTTTATTCATGCTATTTATTATCTAGATATAAACAAATAAAGTGAAAATTGTGTCTCTCTTGCAATAAATGTATTCATTACCAGAGGTTAAGCGAGTTAAAAGGTTATAAAATAACGATAATGAGTCTGGTTATATTGGCGATTATTTACGATATTTGCCCTTAACTGTCAGGGGGTAATAAATTCCCCCATATGTGCCCTGATGGTAGCAATATCCTCCCTATTGTGAGAACGAATACGAGCATTGAATAAAAGAAAATTCGATCAGCGGCTGAGAGACTTGCCATTAAATATTTTAATGATAAGTTTTGTGGATCATAATAAGTAATGTGTGAGTTAACACCGCAAATTGGATTTTTTGCAGTAAACACATTTTTCTACGAAATTTAAACAAAATTTGTCATTCGAACACGCCCACGTACTGGTAATTTAAAAAATGCGCAATCCGGCACCAAATTAATCTCCGATTAATCATCTAAACAAAACAAAGAAATAACCGCCCACTCGCTCCCACAACAATGCCACGAAAATTTACGCAAATTTATACACAAAACGAATAGTTGCGGTAAGCGACCGTGACCGCAATCCTTTCCGCCCTTAAGCAGAAAAAAGGCAAATTTCCACGCCTTGAGGCAATTTCTCTGCTGAAGTAGACCGTCCATAAGTTTTCACTCCGACTTTCTTTCGCCCAAATTGCTGATAACTTTTAATATTTCGTGTCGAAATCGAAAGGAATGCCGACAATTCGTCATGTCAGCGAGTCCAAAGATACAATTTACGCGTGAGAATTTTGGGGTTTGAGAGGAAGGAGTTTTTTTCGGACACGCACTGTGAATCATTTCCTGCCGAGTACGGAAATACGAATCTTTGTTGTTTGATGATTGTCTGGAGCTCAATCAGACTCTAGGAGGAGTTGAGAGTCGACAGGTCACTGCACTTGTACGGTACTTAGATATTAAGCAGATGTGACACTCAGACTTTATTATTTTATTAGTGAGTGACTTCATGATGAGCCTGACTGTGATTTCGCCAAATACGACGAGTCAATATTTACAAGACAATTTCGGGGAAGTACATAAAAATTTAAATCTAAAGTTGGCAATTTCTGTCACTCTTACTCTGGTTTATATAATTTGTTATCATGCATAAATTTAAAAAATCGATTATGTCAACAACTTGAGTGGTTGTCTGAATGTCTCGTGATACGAGATGTAACATTAATTGAAACAGACACTCTCACAACTTGTCAAAGCTCGTAATTAAGAAGTAGGAACTGATGAATTAAATCTTGAAACTTTTGCCAAGTTGCTGGAGAAAGTTAATTAATTTCTCATAAACAACACCTGACATTTTTTTGTACTCTTAACCTTTGCCAATTTACTTAATATTCCTGCAGTTGAATTTAATTCAATGCAAGAAACAACAGTCCTAAGCATGGCCACATTAAATGCATCATCCTGTATATAAAAACTATTTCCGTATATTTTTTTAAATAATTTAACCACAAAATGATTCTTGGAATCACTCGAGACTGATCAAAATGTGTAGCGTTTTTTTGTAAACATTTGCCAAGAAAACAATGTTTTACACACAAATGATTTAAAAGAAAATTCTTTCGTTTCGCAGTTTCACTACGTTTCAACGAGCTTTAAAAAACCAATTTTGATAGACAATAATTATGTTTAAATTACACCACAAATTAGACGGACTGATTATTAAAAAAAAAATGAATGTACAATTATGTACAGTCACGATCAAAAAGAATGAGGCACTTTTGAAATCCAGCCCGCTTGGTGCGAGTGTCATGCTTTTTGATCGTGACTGTATCTATAATGTTACTCGAAAAAGAAAAATGTGGATTTCAAGTTATGGTTTCATCTCTCCCTTCATCTTTTCTAAATCACTTTGTTTGGTGTTATAATTTGGTCCAAGGGTCCAAGTATAGACTACTGACAAAAGTAAATAAGTTTGTACAAACTTTTCTTTGACGACCTAATAAAGAAAGAATAGAAATGGTCCGCAAAAAGACAAAAATAGTTAAGTAAAAAAACAATTTTCTTCATAAAAGCATTTAAAGCACGAACGAACGACAGCGAGTGAGTGCCTCGAATAGTTGAGATTATGTTTACTAATTATTAATTATTACATGCAAAAAAAGCGGTGGAAAACGTAAGTGATTGAAAAGTTACAAAGTGTAATGACAATTTTTTGTAAATTGTGACTAAAAACGAGTCGCCAGGAGCCACGATAATTGTGCCTCAAAAAACGTTTTTATAGTCCTTTTTTAGACAGAGCCTGTCGCAAAGATTAATTCACATCCTAGAAGTTTTACTGTATTTTCTGAGAAACTATTATGAACAAAAAAGCTGTTTAAAAATTTAATGGTGATTAAAAAATTGCTTAAATTTTTCCTTCGACTTTTAAGTTCTACTGAAGAAAATTCATTGTCTTTGCAGTGTTGGTAACAAAATGTCATCTCAAGAACATGTCGCAAAGGTTAGTTCGCATCCTGAGGTTTTACTGTATTTTCTGAGAAACTATTTAGAGAATTAAAAAGTACTTTAAAAATTCAATGGTTATTAAAAAAATGCTTGAATTTTTCCTCCGTCTTTAAGTTCTGTTGTAGAAAATTGTCTTTGCACTGTTGGTAACAAAATGTCATCTCAAAAATCTGTCGTAAAGATTAGTACGCATCCTATAGTTTTACTATATTTTCTGATAAACTATTTAATGATTAAAAAAGCACCATAAAAATTTAATGGTTACGAAAAAAATTGCTTAAATTTTTTAATCGTCTTTAAGTCCTATTGTAGAAAATTTATTGTCTTTGCACTGTTGGTAGGTAACAAAGTGTCATCTCAAGAATCTGTCGCAAAAATTAGGTCGTATCCTGAGGTTTTACTGTATTTTCTGAGAAACTATTTAAAGAATTAAAAAGTACTTTAAAAATTCAATGGTTATTAAAAAAAATGCTTGAATTTTTCCTCCGTCTTTAAGTTCTGTTGTAGAAAATTGTCTTTGCACTGTTGGTAACAAAATGTCATCTCAAAAATCTGTCGTAAAGATTTGTACGCATCCTAAAGTTTTACTATATTTTCTGATAAACTATTTAATGATTAAAAAAGCACCATAAAAATTTAATGGTTACGAAAAAAATTGCTTAAATTTTTCAATCGCCTTTAAGTCCTATTGTAGAAAATTTATGGTCTTTGCACTGTTGGTAGGTAACAAAGTGTCATCTCAAGAATTTGTCGCAAAAATTAGTTCGTATCCTGAGGTTTTACTGTATTTTCTGAGAAACTACTTAATAAATAAAAAAACATTTTAAAAATTAAATAATTATTTAAAAAGATGCCTGAATTTTTCCTTCCTCTTTAAGTTCTGTTGTAGAAAATTGTCTTTGCACTATTGGTATCTCAAAAATCTGTCGTAAAGATTAGTACGCATCCCAAAGTTTTAATATATTTTCTCATAAACTATTTAATGATTAAAAAAGCACCATAAAAATTTAATGGTTACGAAAAAAATTGCTTAAATTTTTCAATCGCCTTTAAGTCCTATTGTAGAAAATTTATTGTCTTTGCACTGTTGGTAGGTAACAAAGTGTCATCTCAAGAATCTGTCGCAAAAATTAGTTCATATCCTGAGGTTTTACTGTATTTTCTGAGGAACTACTTAATAAATAAAAAAAACATTTTAAAAATTTAATGGTTATTTAAAAAAAATGCCTGAATTTTTCCTTCCTAAGTTCTAATGTAGAAAATTCAATATCTTTACACTGTTGGTAACAAAATGTCTTCTCAAGAAACTTTCGCAAAGATTAGTTCGCATCCTCAAGTTTTAAGTTTCTGAAAAACTAGTTAATGTATTCAAAAGCACCAAATTTAATAGTTATTAAAAAAATTGCTTGAATATTTCCTTCGTCTTCAAGTCCTATTCTAGAAAATTCATTATCTTTGCACTGTTGATAACAGTGTCATCTCAAGATTAGTTCGCATCCTGAGGTTTTACTGTATTTTTTAATGAATACAAAAACACTTTTAAAATTTAATGGTTATTAAAAAAATACTTCAGTATTTCCTTCGTCTTTAAGATCAAATGTAGAAAATTCATTGTCTTTGCACTGTTGGTAACGTCGACGTTTATTTCAAGCACACCAAAGAAAAAAAGCAGAAAAAATTTTTTTAATACATATTTTCATTCACGATGAACTTATAGACTGCCTGTAAACGATACGTTCTCTCTAGTTTAGACACAAGTGTAAGATCTAATCTCGCTCTCCAACAGCTCCATAAAACCTTTCAAGGTAGATATCTCCTTGTAACGGGGATGGTCTCGCTGGAATGCGTAGTATGCGTGGCAACCTCGCGGGCCTCAAGCACTCTCCTCAAAGACTAGTTTTCACCTTTCAACTTTTCAGTTTTTCGGTCCATCAGCCATCACCAAACCGTTTCGCTAATTGCAGAGAATGACATGAGAAAGAAAGCGGTCGCATTGTTACCACAGTCATTCATCATCAATGTCTTCGGCTTGTTTTAGGTCACCTCTCTTCATAAATCAGCGTACAGTGAAAGCTACTATTCTCATGTAATTAGATGGAGATTACTTACATAACAAATAATTCTGTTTTAACGAACCACTTTCTCAATTTACTCCCAAAATCCAACACCGGCGAACTTTTTGAAGGTTACTTAACACGTGAAAAAAAGCCATCACTATAAATTCTACACCTAATATGTAATTTTCGTCGGTATGCAAATTACAAGCGGCAAAAAACTGCCTTGGGGATATAGATAGGCGTGGACGTGGCAATCACATTTAAGTTTTGGTGATCTTTGCCCATCTGGAACAACCGGAAGCTTTGTTATGTGAAACATCCGGGGAGGAACACGCGTGTTGACTTTAATATGAGAACAATATTTGCATCCTTGACCTGAGCCAACAGCCCACCAATGCTACAAATTTCCAGATTTCAACCTACATTTGCATGCTGACTGACATGTGTAGGTGCACTTGGCCAATAAAATCTGTTTTTAGAAAATCACTGTTATGTTATAAAAGACAGGCTCGTAAACTGCGACAGTGATCGTTTTCATCTCATTTACTTTCGAATAGATAAATAAATAGAACAAATAAACAACAATTCTAATTGTTGTCGACACGTTATCATAATTAAGAGATGTGGTGCGACAAATGAAAGCAAGCCACTTAGGAATTTCCCTTTTGTTTTCGACGACCGTATTAATGGCAATTATACTAGTAAGGTATTTATTTGCAAATATGCAGCGAGCGTAAATAATGAAAAACAAATTTATGAACTGTGACAAAAAAGTAGCAAGCAAGCGTTTGAGTTTACACTAACGATCAGATATATTTTGGCGCCCAACGTGGGGCTGTTAATTTTCTAGAGGAATTACAGAAGTTTAAGTATTGAAAAAAGAGAAATTGTGTATGGCTTTTCAGTTCAGCAATGAAGACTTCAACGATAAAAACGAATGAAACAGTTATTTCTAATATACCTCAGACTATGAAATCCAGTGAACATACTCACACTTTTTTAATTTGCAAATATGCAATGAGCGTGAACAATAAAAAAATTTATGGACTATGACTGCAAAAGTAAGCACTGCAAAGAAAAAGAGTTGTATAGTTTTGACGCCCAACGTGGGGTCATCCATTTTGTTGAGAATGTAGAAATATAGATAGAAACAGAATTGCTGTAAATACACTGATACTCGTGCTTTTTTATTTGCAAATATGCAACGAACATAAAAACTATACACTATGAGTCAACTTTAGGTGCAACAAAACCTCTACAAATACAAAAATTACAGAAAAAGCTTCAGACACTTTTGGCGCACAACGTGGGGCCGTCGATTTTATTGAGAAATTTAAACAGAAATTGTGGCTTCCAGTTCAAATATAAAAACAAAATATTTTTTTAAAGATGAACATGTTTAGATTTTCCTATTTACCTAGAACGCTATGATTAGATTTCAATAAAAAATGTGGTTTCAGTAAATATTCTCATACCTTGGCATTGTCTATATTCTGATATAAATAAATAATTGACACCAACAAAAAAAAAGCGTCATATACTTTTGGCGCACAACGTGGGGCCGTTACTTTTATTAAAAAATTAGAGAAATTGTGCATGGCCTTCAGTTCGGACATGAAAACAAAATATTTTTTAAAGATAAACATGACTAGACCGTCCTATTTAACTAGCATGTAATGATTAGATTTCAATTTCAACTTTATTAACATGAATTAAAAATGTGGTTGGCTTCGGCTATATTCTGATGCAAATAAATGATTGGCGTCAATGGAAACCCTAATGCGGTTATGTCGAGTACGTATAGGTTTTGCAAGCTTATTAGCTGGACCTATTTAGAGTGTTTAAACAGGATCTACAGTTCTTCAAATAAGTTAAAAGCGTTCAAATAATACGATGTATGGATGAGTAAGTTGTCGGCATTGTGGTTACAGCAAAGCAAAGATAATTATTACATCGAGCTTTATTGATGAGTTCCAACTATCTCGTAACTGCAGTATTAAAATAGTAATTGAACATACCGATATTAAGTTGCTTCAGTTATCAGTGGTAATGTAACAGTTACATTAATAGCAAAGGAAAGCCTTATCAATTATCCTACGCATAGTACCCATTAATTGAAACCCAGACATTACATAAAACTAATTAAAACTGCTTTTACGTTCTGAATGAACTGTGTAATTAGTCAGGTATTTAAAAAGAGATTCAGAATGAAACGTAAATTGTAAGTTCCAAAGAAGTTTTTTTCGTTTTTTAACAGCGTTGGCTAGCTCATTACGTTTCACTAACTGTACAAAATAAATACATCTTCATTACTGAAACAACATAGCTGTATTTGAGGTTTTGATGATTTATTTAAACGGAAAAAAAAACAAAAATCGCTCAAGGAGAGCAAACACAAAGTATGGTCACGGACGGAGAACTTGCATCCTTATATTCAAAACAAAATGTTACACAAGAGGGGTATTCGTGGTTAAAATTATGCCACACATTTTTGGATCACCAGATATATTCTGATGCAAATAAACGACAGACAAAAAAAGAAAAAAAACCTCATATACTTTTGGCGCACAACGTGGGGCCGTTGATTTTCTTCAAAATTAGAGAACTTTTAACGAAAATTGTGTTTGGTATTAGGTTTGGACGTAAATACAAAATATTTTTTTAAAATAAATATGGTTAGACCATCCTATTCACCTGCATGTAATGATTAGATTTAATTTTCGGCTTTATAAACATGAATTAAAAATGTGGTATCTATGAACGTACTCGTCGTTTGGCTTTGTCTATATTTTGATGCAAATAATGACGAAGGCAAGAAAGGAAGAAAAAGCGTCATATACTTTTGGCGCACAACGTGGGGCCGATAACTTTCTTAAAAAATTAGAGAACTTTTAACTGAAATTGTGTTTGGCATTCGGTTCGGACATAAATACAAAATATTTCTCTAACGTTGAACATGGTTCGACCCTCCTATTTACCTACCATGTGGCGACTAGATTTAATTTTCGGCTTTATAAACATGAATTAAAAATGTGGTTTCTGTAAACATTCTGATGCACACAAACGACAGAAGCAAAAAAACAGCGTCATTGGCGCCATATACTTTTGGCGCACAACGTGGGGCCGTTGATTTTATTAGAAAATTAGAAAAACAGAATAAACAGAAATCGTGTATCGCTTTCGGCATAATTTTTAATTAAAAGATTTATACTTCAGGTCAGGTCACTGCCACATTTACCAAACTCTTATTGGTAGACAAAGTATACTGTTGTTTTTATTTAATCTCTTGGTGTTAGATCGGTGAAACTTTTCCGTCACACAGTATCAAGGTCGAAGATCACTAATTAATGCTAATGTATAATGAGTATCTCTAATGTGTCAATATTTTTTTAATAACAACGTTTCGCAATTGCTTTAGTTATGCAAACACGAGATTAGTTTTCCAACTTTCTTTGTCCATTTTAAGCGTCCGATTTTCCGTGCAATCCCATCCAATAACCATAAATCTCCCCGTAATCGGCTTTCTCCCGTGCGAACCTCCAATTAGAAAATGTATTTCTTCTCGTTTCTCAGTTTTCATTATTTCAGCCACAAACTCCCGAATTAGTCATTTCCGTTCGACTTTTCCCCTTGAAGTAAAAACATGATGGATGGAGCGAGGGTGCGTCCCTTCGCCTTGTTGATATCCACACTTGTAGTTCCGTTGACGTCGTCCTTTCATAAAAAGATGTGTTTTGGAGTTGATTCGATTATTATGGTCCTGATGGTGAATAACGCTTGATTGGATGCGGCTCTTCCACGCCCCTGCTTTTAGGGGTGAAAATATGATGAACGTAATGCCACACCCGATTTACGTGCGAAAAGGTGTTTGCTTAAGAAAAAACTGGGTCGGGGGAAAAATCCGGGCGTAAAATGGGTAATTAACCTGCCAGGGATTTTGAGTGATGATGGTCGGCAGTGTTGTGCATTTTTCTCTAATTACATTCTTACAATCGAGTAATGACTTTGCACAGGTTTCCTGACACTCTTGACAGTTTATTAGCGATTATAACTTTTTTTCACTACTTATTTATTAGAAATAACCGCACTTTCAGTGTGAACTACAGTATTGTTTGTTGGGGGCAATTACTTTATTAAATTGTTACAACCGACTTTGTTTTTCCCACAAAAAGTGTTGGTATAAAGTTGTCGCTTTATTAACATGCACTGTGGCAGGAAATTGTAATGGTTTTGGATACGATCTGAAGGTTAATTGCTTAAGTGGATAGGTCAAATTTTGGTTAATTGTGTAAAAGTTGAGGCAATGAAAGAGAAACTACAACATTTCGATTAGATATTTTACTCGTTCGTAAATCAGACGATTGAAAAATCGTTTTCAAGTTTTCAACACCACACGAAAGTATTGTAGTTTTTTTTGCAAAACTGTTCTCAAATAAATTACTAATTTACATAGACTATTCAAAAAAAGCGCACGGTCATTATAAAAAAAATATTTCATCGTCAAGGATAAAATCGTATTTTATTCACTGTTTACTAGACGGTAAAATAAAATTTTATCGTCTAGAAAATCATTAATTTTCAGTTTTTGACGTTTTTTTCATTGTTGAATTTCTTGACGTTTGTCAATTGTAATAACTGATCGAAATATTGGATCGAATAAAATTTTGTATTGTACACGACGATAAAATTCACCATTATTTTTTCAAGCGCACTCAAAAATAATATCAAAATTTTGTCAAAAACTAAAAAAAAAAATTTTCCTAATTAAAAACCGCAATTTTTTATGTCATTGTTTTTATAACCACATAAGCTTTTATTACCACATTTCTTTCGAATAATAGTGTATAAAAAAATATATATTAGGAGTGCGTAAATGCTTTTTTTTCTACAATTAAGTTTCTTATCAAATTAGCTGAAGTGATAAAATTAAAACAAAAACTTAATGTTGGCAACTTAGCTGTACTGCCTTAGACCAATTTAATAATTTTTGAGCACTTTTGCTATTTTTTATATTTTGTTATTTTCTTTTTTTCCTCCGTTTTTTTTTCATTTCAAGCGTTAGTACATTTATTTAATTTTTTCACACATTACCTTCCTTACACTAATTATTTATAATGTCTCCTGACTATTCCACTAGAAATTTGTGTTTTTTTTAATTAATTTTATTTTTCTGTTTTCTTACATACACCTACTAAATGTTTTGTATCTTCGATAAACGAATAAAGTATTATCATTATAACTAATTTTTTGATTTTTTTTTTTCCAAATTTACTTACTTACTTTAAATTGAATAAATGGATAACTTAAAGTCGAAGCCTAACCAAAGTGGAAATAAAAGAAGGAATTGGACTAGTTTCGGTATTTATTTATACCATCATCAGCAGTCAAAACATTTTAAAAACACAGGATAAAAGCTTTACATTTCACTTTTCAACTCGGCAAGATTTAACCTTCTTTCTTTTTGAAAAAATTTTTAATAATTTGTAACATTTTTATTGTTTTGTTCTTAAAAAACACGTAAATGTAAATTCTTACGTAGTTTTATCCTGTCTTTTTAAAATGTTTTGACTGCTGATGATGGTATAAATAAATACCGAAACTAGTCCAATTCCTTCTTTTATTTCCACTTTGGTTAGGCTTCGACTTTAAGTTATCCATTTATTCAATTTGAAAAATTTAACCTAACTTTGAGATGGTCAACTCCCTCAACTTCCCCAAGGAATTACTTACTTTACTTTAAGCGTTTATTTTTTACTTTTCGACCTTCAGTTTTTCGAATCACGATTTATCGAATTTTTTTTTATTATTTTCGAAACTTCTCCTTTACGTTTTTTAAAATATTTTCTCTCCTCCGTTTTCTCAAATCTTCCGAGGAACATTCAACATTAAATTTTTGTTTTTTTTTTAATTAGTTTTAATCAGATTCATATTTTCACAGTGTTTTCTTTTTTTTGATAAAACATAAGATTTTTTTATTTTTTAACTTTTTCTTATATTTCCAAGTAAGAAATCTTTGTCAACTGCAAACGTTTACAGTTTTTTTTTGAGCTATAGCCGATTATTGTCACCCACTGTTTTCTTGCAATAGATTTTTTAGTTTTTCCAAATTAATTTTTTCATAAAATATTTTTTTTCTATCACTAGCTTTACAAAAAACTAGAATACTTATTAAATACGTTTTATTATTTTCTTCATCTCCTCACGTTTTTCCCTTTATGTAATTTTTAATGTTTTCTAACACAATTTTCTTCAGCTTTTTTTCTTATTTCTTAATTCGTAAGGATTTTACGAACCCTTGTCAACTTGAAACGTTTATTTTTTTATTTTACTTTTTGGGAACAAAAATTCTTATTTTTTCGTTCTTCTCACGTCTTTTCCTTTACGTTAATTTTTTGCAATACTTTCAGGAAAATATTAAACCTATTTTTTTCCATATTAATTTAATTTTTATGTTTACAAACACAACTTTTTTCTTTTTTTTTGTTACTTATCAATCATTCTTCCAAACCTATATCATATTCAAGCGTTTATTTTTGTTAGTAGGTATGGGAAGAGAAATAAAACAAGGTGGATTGTAAATAGACGGATTTACTTCTGAACTCGTCTTACAAAGAAGTAAATCACTGTATTATTTTTAATCCTTTATGGATTACGTTTTATACGTTTTCAGTAGTTCCTGGTCGATTAGTTGGAACAATTCAACAGTTTTTTACATCATAACTAAAAAAAACATGCATTAAATAAATGAGAGAGAAAAGAATCATTTTAAATATTTTTTAGAATCTTTTAGACTAGGATTTATTATTTTATAGTATTTCTCATTTTACTCAGCTCTTTCTCTTCTTCTTTCTCTCTGTCTTTTTCACATTTTAAATTTTTTCCCCTCCTTATGAACATATACTTAATAAAAGTGTAGAAAGTGTTTTTTAATCTTTAAGACCAAGACACATTCAAAATATAAAAATACATGGTTACAACAAATTGTGAGAGAATTAAAGTTTGCAAACAAGAATATAATAAAAAAATTATACCTTGAAGATGTCTCGCTTGACAAAATTCTCCTTAATTTAATTTTACTTTTTCTATATCATTATCCAACCGTCAGCTTCTTCATTATTATTAGCGTTACGCTAATTCAAACAATTAGCTTTTTCAATTTCTTTGTTATTCTTTCTTCCATTTCCCACAGATCACGTTATTCGCCTTATTTTAATAAATAAAACTCCGTCGTTACTGTGAATGAGAACAAAAAGCCAAAACCACAGTCTTTACTCTTTCCGATCCTTCTTTCTGTTTTGTTTTTCCAATACCCATCAAACACCAGTACTAATCAGAGCGTGTCATGGAAGTACAGTTGAACGCGATCTATACTCGCCTACTGTTATAACGTATCGAAAAAACCCTATCTATAATACATATACAAGTATTTTTTTGTAAGTTTGTTGCCAACATAAACAAACCACCCCTGAATCGGCGGCCATTTAACGGAAGGAAACATCTGTCGATACTGTCATTAACAGCAAGACAAAAGTGTGTCGTCAAAGAGGAAGCGCCTACTTTCTACCAAGACATCTTTGGAATCATTTATTGTACACACTCGGGGTCAACTGCTGTTGCAAGCTTCATGTGCAATTAAAACTAATCAAATTAATTATTTCCTTCAGTCGACTAATTTCGGAAAATCCCACGTGAAATCGGGTAATTGTGTGAACGCAATGATTGACAGCTCGAAATCTGACTCACTCTCTATACCGGAAATTAACAGATAGCGCAAGGGTGGCGTTGGGAGATAGCAGGCTGCGACAGTCTGACAGGTATTGTCTTGGTCAGGCAACGCTGCCAACTTTTCCCCCAAAGACACGCCGACTAGATTTGTCGTTCTTTTGTTCTCACATCGTACGTCATTTAATTCATTAATATTATTTATTAATGTGACCTTGTAAACGCAATTCCGATTACTTTCAATTTTAAATTTATTGCAAAAGCGACTTTTTGTGCAACTCTAAACCATCATTCATTGGAACGTAAAAAATGCATTAATGTGAGTGATTACGTTAACTGTACCGGAATTCTGGGCCAGTTGTATTATATCACGTTTCGGCCGTGCATCTTCAGTACCAGCTATCCCCAAATGTCAAATTTGACGTTTGGGCCCACTTGATCGAACAAATCAATTGTTTGTTGTTGTGAATGGAATAATAACTGTTTGAAGGTCGCATTTCGCTCTCCTCAATTTCCAAATCAGCTATAATTGTTGTTAATGAGACGCAAAACAAAAAACAAACGGGCGAGGCCTACTTGATCACACGTGACGATTTCAGCGGCCGTTTACATAAAATTAGCGTGAGAGTTGGGTTGTGTTAGTTCGAAACGAGCAATAAATGGTTATTTTTACCCATTGTGAGACTCCCGGCTTGGTACTATCCAAAATAATCCATAAATGGGGGAACTTTTGATTGTTTTATTGCGTCACAAGCCTCAAGTCACACACGCAACGAATAAAACACCACCAAAACACCACTTTATGCAAAAACCAAAAACACACAACCGACAACAAACAGACATGCAACAAACGTTTCTGAAACGAGAATGAAATTCTCAAGCGGTCGCAGTTGGCGCAGCGTCCTCGTGGAGAATGCACGAACTAAACAAAACAACGAATCAAACATTTCGGACACGTTCGGATGAAACAAAAACGGCTTTTAAGCCAGTAATTACCCGATTTTAATTACGTATGGTGCGTGTTTTCAAAAACTTTGACGAGGGTTAGAGACCGGATGTTTTCCGGAACTCCCGGAAGTGTAAAACGATTTTTTTTCGCGAGCCGATCTTTCCCGAACTGGTCCGTTTCGTCTGTGTCACAGTTGGTGTCTCCCAAAAGTCGTAAAACAATTCGGTTGTCAAATTAGATGTGCAGTGAACTCAAAACGTGTTTTGGGCCTAAATACCAAAGATTTTACTTTCGTCAGTGGCAGGTGAGCTAATTATTGTCTTATGCGCTTAACGTGTGACGCTGGGGTTTGAAAATGCGGTAATTTTTGTTTTGGGGGTTGGTGGTACTGCCATTTGTACCTTTTTCAATGTCCTAGAAACATTAAAGTCACTAAAACATGCCCATTTTGTGCGTTTTAGTAGAGTTCCTATATAAAATATCCCAATAAAGGAACTCTACGTTTTAGTAGTTGGTAGTACCTATCCCATTTTGCACCATTTTGTGGTCCTCCAGGGTTACCATGGATGACCAGATGATACTTTTAAATGCCCCTAGATTGTAGATAAAAAATTACCTAGATTTTCCTATTATTACATGTCTACAGGGTTATTCTTTAGCCCCACGTTAGAAACTTTTTCACTATAACTACAGTTTTGAAATTTTATACACAACCCAAAGCAACACTTCTGATGCAACCATATTAACGAAATTTTCAAGATATGAGCGTAAAAAAACTAAATAAAAAAAAAACCTAATCAAAATTATTACAATCGTTTTTTTTTATATAATATTTCTTCTATTTTTGAGTGAGAATTCCGAAACTGAAATACTAAAAAGGCGTTTTGAACAAATGCAATTTTAATTTATGTTAAGATCAAATAAATGTTTTATCTTTAAACCGTACTTACTTATACTTATCTAAAAATAATTTTGATTTGTCACTTAAAAAATGCCCTTTCAATACTCTTGAAGAAAAACTCGAAAGATATTTGAAAATTGTCAACTCTGTTAAATTTTAATATACAGGATGATTCAAAAGTCCGTTGCTGATAAAGGACATTAAACTGAATTAAAAGTTCCTATGACAAAAAAATGTTTATTATCTGATTCGCGAAAAAAGGCTTAAACAATTTTTTTTGACTTTAGTTAGCGGAATCGACAAAATAATAAATAATTGTAAAAAAACAACAAATACTTGTAAAAAATCAACAATTAATGTATTATGATGCGCAAAACAACAAAAAAACTTGTAAAGTCGACATCCTAGGAAACAAAAGAGCATTAATTAATGTTACTAAGGAAAATAAATTAAAAAATATATTTAAAAAAATTGCGTGTAGTATAATTTTTCGAAATAGAAAAATAAATAAACGGCTATAACTTTCAAATGAAATGACCCCATTTTCTCAAAAATATAGATTAGTGGATGATGAATTGATGAATCAGCTAAGAATTAATTAAAATGTAAAAATTTAATAGTTGTTGATCCTCATGAAAATAAAACAGAAAATCGTATTTTTGAATTGCGAATGGACCATTTGGTATGTGTACAAAATTTAAAAACCCTGGCTTTATTAAAAATTAAAGAGTACACCCTAAAAGAATCAGCCTGTATATCTTGGACACCATTTAAATTTTTGTTATGGATAATTTTTCAGAAAAATCCTTGTACAGGTAGATTTTAATCTTTGTAAAAGCTACATTTTGCTATAATTCAAAAGTTTATAACATCACTGGTTTTTGAACAGTTTAATAAAAATACAGCTTCTTTAATGTTTTTGATTCCTTCTTCTTCC
This sequence comes from Tribolium castaneum, assembly GCF_031307605.1. Taxonomy (NCBI): domain Eukaryota; kingdom Metazoa; phylum Arthropoda; class Insecta; order Coleoptera; family Tenebrionidae; genus Tribolium; species Tribolium castaneum. Next base: position 4,784,987 of record NC_087394.1, read on the forward strand.
TAATAAATAGTATAAGGAAATTAAAATAAAAAAATTGACAAAAGTTGTCGCTAATTGCACAAAAGACTTTATCTTTCTGTTTCTGTTCTTGTATTATTTTGCAAATGGTGGTTATGTTACTTTTTCTTTAATTTTCTATGTCATTTACGTTTTTTGTTTATTTTTTTATTTTCTCTAGATTTACACGTAAATTCCCCTTTTCCGTAAAATTAAATAAAATTCCCTACACCTAAAGTATATTAAATCTATGGAATACCAAATTCGCATTAAGTTAAAGATTCGAAATTATTTAAACTGCCGTGTTAAAAAACGTAAACGAGAAGTTTCGAAAATAATCAAAAAATTGAAAAATCGTGAATTTTTTTCGTCGAAAACATTGTAAGGATGTTAAAAAACGTGTTAATTAAAGTTTATTCAGTGGATTTGTTTTTGGTTATTAAAATTTTTTGAAGATGAGGAACATTTTAGGGAATTTTCACAATTCTCAAGTAAATACAAATATTCTCAGTTGATTTATTAATCACAGCCTAAACTTAAGGGAAAAACTAAAATTTGTGGCGGTACTACTTTTAGTACGGAGATGTTTTTGAGCAATTAGTTAGTGAAAATACTATATCAAACAATAATAAAAATAAAGAAGAAAAAGATATTAAGTAGAAAATTTAAAAAAAAAAAAATACTATTGATGGTATATCTAATTAAGGAATGTGATGGACTGTTACAACAACTCACGAGAATTACACAAAGAACAATAAAATATAAAGAAGAAAAGATATTAAGTACAAAATAAAAAAAGATAAAGAAATACAATGAAGAAAAAATATACACAAATAAGGAATGTGATAATACAACTTTTGAATCACCTTGGATAAGCTAGTAAGTCTGTAAAGTGACCAAAATAATGTAATAATCTTCTGTCTAATGCTGGTTACATATTTCAATAAATTTAAGAAAGAAAGGAATGCAAAAAGTCACAAAAATCTGTTGGGAACATTGTTCAAGGTCGTCAATCATTTATGTTACGACAAAGAGGGTGAAGAAAGCTGTTCATAGAATAAAAATAACGGAAATGATAACAGTTCTGGCGATAAGATACGTCATTCGCCCCCGATTCATTGGAGGTTTCCATAACGTCACAAACTTGGGAAACTTATTGTGGTTGCTCCCACACTGCAATTGCATTAAACCACTTGAAAAAGTAGTAATTAAACTTGTGAATATAAGTGTTTGGAGGACTGAACACTTCAAAAACAATTATCTCAAAATGATCGAAGCGACATGCAAATTACGTAAAAGTGGATTTAGAGATAAATCGTCAAAACAAGAACACTTGGATTACGTAGAAAAAAACATTGTTATTTTGCAGATAATGAAAGGATTGGTTGCCCTGAGCGGTTGTAATACTTATGAAAGTGATAACGTGCATTTGTAAGTGTAATAATTCATTTGAAACGTGATCACGGCTAGAAAACACCCATTCATGCGAAGGGAAAAACTGATACCTATTTCTGTTATAAGGCTTCACAATCTTTGAAAGTAAGTTTTTTTCCAAATTATTGAGCTGGTTCCGAGCTCATTTTTTGAACATCTGCTCAAAGGGCATCACCCTTTGCCAAGGGTCAACCTATTTCGATCCCTGATAACAAAAAGGTTCGACCGGTTTTCCCGAAAACTCTGCCTCCAAATGAATGTGTATCATTGATGCAATGTAATTAAAACAGCTTCCCACAATTAGAGATACGTCGACGTCATTTCCGGCAAAGCCATAAATTAATTCCGTTTCGTTGAACCGCATGTAAGAAGCTGTCCGTTATCGATTGGTTTACATTGTTGTTGTAACTATTAATAAACGCAAGACAAACTTATTGGACCCTCCATTCTGCACCCTTCGGTAACATTGTTACAGTTTCCAGACGAATCAATAATATTAGCAAACGAACGCGCAACTGGCGGAAGATAGGAGTAAAAAATGTAAAATTATGCCAATGTCAGAGACGGAACGTTATAACAAAAAGAATTGAAAAACAGCTCATTACGATAACATTATTATTTAGAGGTGGAAAAATTATCCGGCACGTAGGTACTGCAACGTGATGCGAAATAAATGTTAAAAGTGTAGGTTTTGCCATTAACTTTCATTAGACCACCTGTCTGACGAATTCCGACCATTATTACCTAAGTTGCTTTTGTTTCCGTCCCACTTATGCCAAATATCAAGGATATTGAAGGATCCCACACTACTTACCTGGAACGAGGCAAGAACATGGAGCCGTCGATGAAGACGGAGCCGGAGAGGAGGATGTACCAACATGTTGACAGCTCTCCCGTACTGCAAAAAAATTTTTTTTGTATTTTTTTACTTTGAATTATATCATATAATGTTGGAAGTGAAATTACAGTAACTGATGTTTCATTATAATTAAACATTTTTAAAAGATTCGACTTAAAAGAAAAACTATACAAAAAAATGAAAAAAAAAAATGGCAATATTTTCATCCCTGAATCCGTTGACAAGTTTGAGATTTCCAGTTTTCTTGACGTCAATTGACCTTTCGGAACATTTTACATACAACATTGCGATTTTCGTTAAACTGATAACATTTAGAAGAAATTGCAACGATTAAAAATCAATGAAAGGTCAAATTTTTTTTGAAAGGCATTTTTTTGGAAATTGTAAGGTTTAGGGCAAAAATTAAGAAACTTGGAATCTACATACAGGGTCGCCAAAAAGGTATGGATACAGTATAATATTAAATTTCTATCTCTATTTGTTCTTCGGATACAAGGCTAACTTGATTTTTTTTAAATAGCAACAAGGATAAAATTTAATATTTTTAAGAAGAGCATTTTTTTCTGAGTTCTATAATACAACACATGCATACCTTAATTTAATCGAAACTTAAAAAAAAATCGAAAATTTTGAAAAATGTAAGATTTTGTTAGCTTTGGAAATGTTGTCTTTATCTATCGTTAGCTCTTTGTTGTTTAAACGTTGACCTAAAATAAATAATTGTTAAAAAGAACACGTTTTAATTAAAAAAAATTAAACACAAAATACTTGATTTTTATGCTACAAAAGATGCTCAAAATGATTTCCACTAACTTTTTGTCTTTCTGTCTCCATGATAAACCAACATGAGAACTTTTTTCGCTCAGTTTTACTTAAATGTATCATTATTAAAGTAATTCTGGCACCCAAGTTTAATTTTTGACTAATATACAAGTGATAAATATCGCTAATAACAGTATTTTCAAAGATAACTGCGTTTTATTATTCCAAAAAAATTTTGAATTTTAATTTTTTTACTTTTTAATAAAAGTAAAGGTGGGTATTGTGTTACATCATTGAATTCAGAAAAAAATTCTCTTTAAAAAATGATTAAATTTGACCCTTTGTGCCATTTAAAAAAATCGAGTTAGCCTTGTATTTTCAAAATAAATGACCATAAAAATTTGAAGAAGCTCTCTTGGGAAACACTTTTAACTGTTTCCCAAATTTCAAGGTTCTCTGTTAAGCCGTTCTGAAAATATTTAACTGTATCCATACTTTTCAGTATAATGACGTTTAAAAAAGCATTACTGCAAAACTGGATCCACCGAGGGATCCACAGAAAAACTGGTTTAAATAGACAAATTTCCTGAATCATTTATAATAACATGTCGTTTTTTTGGATTTTGAATTTTTATTTTTTCGATTTTTTTCGAAACTTTTCTTCGTCTAACTTCTTGTTACTGCTTATGTTAGTTCGAGATATTCTGAGAAATGATAATCCTAGATATAAACAAAAATTGCAGTCGATACTAAACTACCCTAAATTCTACACCAATCGACTTTTTGGAACATTCTACGCGTAGGTCAAGACATTTTATTTTAACTTTGGCTATTTAACACATTAGTTTTAAACAGTCATATTTCTTTATTTTTTATAAATTTTCTCCGGGTTACGGTTGAGAATAATATCGAATTTTATAAGTATTATTTTATAAAAGAAAATATACTATATTTTTACCACGTATCTTAAAAATTAATAATGGCACAAGAACAAAATTCAGCGTTTGCTATTAAAAAATTTAGATTTACTCAAAACCTGTAATTTTTTTCTGAATTTTTCAACAATTCCTTAGAATTAAAATTAATTAATATTACCAACAATGAATTAATAATTAATATTAATTAATAATATTATTAATATTACAGCTTAAACACAAATCATCCTTTTTCGATAAAAAATATTATTTCTTGTACCATCTGAGAACAAGCGATGTTGTTATTTTGTGCAAAAATACTTTAAAAAAATGTCCACGAAAAATTATTAATTAAGTAAGAATTTAAAATTCAATTAATCGTAATTTTATTAAGAATTTTTGCTCAAAACATTAATTAAGCATTGTTGTTTTAGAATAACACTAGAAAGTAAATTAATTTTAATTACAAGGAAGGGTAAAAAAATTTCGAAAAAAACATACATAAAGAAAAATATCAAGTCTTTAAGAGCAGACGTTGATTTCTGTTAATCTACTAATTATTATACTAATTAATATACTATTAACACACTCACTTTGTATTATTTAGCTACAGTTTTCCTAGTTTGGCCATTCTTGATAAGCTTTGAATTTTCCCAATGTTTTATCAAAAATCAGCGTCTTGTGAGTCATACTTTGTTGAGGAAAATACATTTATGACTAAAAATGAGCAACTGATACTTAAATTGTAAATTTGTTGATAGAGTATTTATGATCGAAATTTTCATATTTACTCGACTCCATTCGATATTCCAGAACATTTTACATAGGTTTTAAGCAATTCAACTTTGGCACGCAGTTTCAGAAATTGAAAAAAAAATTGAATTAAAAATATCGTAAATGTTTTTAACGCGCTGATTATAAATTTGTATTTTTTTCCTTCCTGCCTTAGTTACGGCTTAATAATTTTATTTCAAGATAAAATTCGATGTTTTGTAAACAATGTCGCCGTTATCGGCGAAAGTTTACCGGAATCAGCGTTAGTTTAATATTTATTGAATTCTGTAAACTTGAAGTTAATCGAGTTTATTTCCGGGTATTTAAACTTTTATACACTCGAAAAAAATTTACAAAGCATTTTAGAAGCCATATTTACAGGATTTCTTATATTTGGAAATATTTGCGTTTTCTGTTTTTAATTTTTGTCAGTTAGTTACTTTCGAAGCTAAACCTTTTATATTTTTCTGATAACATTTGCTATCATTCATGGTTACCAAGAAAATCACAGATAGAAGCAGAAACACGTCAGAAGATACATTTCCGTTAAAAACTCGCCGTAATCGGTATTTGCTTTTACAAAATTTCAAATTTTCAAAATTTTAAACGGAATTTTTTCTAAAATTATAAGTAAAAACTGAAAAATCACCTTGAAAATCTTACATAAAAACTATACGCTTAAATATTTTAAATAAATATTACCACAATCTTCATATTCGAACAAGTTTTATTAAATCACATTTTTTTATTGATTCATATTTTATTTTTTGCACAAAGCAGCATTTCTTGCAGAATATCATTAGAAATAATAATTAGCAAAATTAATTAATCAATTAATTAATTAATGATTAATGATTATAAGAAATGCATAGAGAAAAAATTAAACTGATACAGTAAAAAACTGGCTCACCCTGTATATGTTATTTTAATTCTTATGTTTTTTTATTATACTCTCGTCGAGTCTTTGGCGAAGTGATACCACAATTAGAAACCATGGAGTTGTTAAAACATGTAAAGAATCTTTCTAAAAAGGGTTACAGAGAGGTCAAGTTTCCATGTGAAATTTCTTGCCTTCCATTAGCTCGTATAATTGTGCTACTTTCACAGCTTTATAAAAGGGCATCAGAAGTAAATAATGTGCGCATTGCAGTGTAAAATTAACACAAACTCTGCGAATATAACATAACAAAACCTCGACAACAAAATTAATTTAAATTTATACTCCCAACATTTTTATATCAAGGTTTAGGATGCAAAAACAACTCTAATAAAAGTTGTTAAACTTGCTTGATTCAAAATGCAGCCAAGTAATCGGCTCGCCTGCCTCATAAATTTTGCATTTTTATTTGCATATAGAAATAGAGTCAACAAAAATCAATACACAAATCAAGAATCAAGAATGAATATTTTATTCTTCTTAAATCAAATCAAATCACTTGAATAATTATAAATAAAGCATAGTTAAACAGTGACAAATCGTAAGAGTTGATCCGGCTCGGAGGACCAATTAAATAATTTTCTTAATTATTTGACTTAAGAGTCAACAAAAATCATTACACAAATCAGGAATCAAGAATGAATATTTTATTCTTCTTAAATCAAATCAAATCACTTGAATAATTATAAATAAAGCATAGTTAAACAGTGACAAATCGTAAGAGTTGATCCGGCTCGGAGGACCAATTAAATAATTTTCTTAATTATTTGACTCAAGAGTCAACAAAAATCATTACACAAATCAAGAATCAAGAATGAATATTTTATTCTTCTTAAATCAAATCAAATCACTTGAATAATTATAAATAAAGCATAGTTAAACAGTGACAAATCGTAAGAGTTGATCCGGCTCGGAGGACCAATTAAATAATTTTCTTAATTATTTGACTTAAGAGTCAACAAAAATCATTACACAAATCAGGAATCAAGAATGAATATTTTATTCTTCTTAAATCAAATCAAATCACTTGAATAATTATAAATAAAGCATAATTAAACAGTGACAAATCGTAAGAGTTGATCCGGCTCGGAGGACCAATTAAATAATTTTCTTAATTATTTGACTTAAGAGTCAACAAAAATCATTACACAAATCAGGAATCAAGAATGAATATTTTATTCTTCTTAAATCAAATCAAATCACTTGAATAGTTATAAATAAAGCATAGTTAAACAGTGACAAATCGTAAGAGTTGATCCGGCTCGGAGGACCAATTAAATAATTTTCTTTAATTTAAATAAATCGAAGTCACTTCGTCGTGTGAAATGAAAAATGTACCTATACAGGGTGGAAACCAGTACAGTGTAAAAAAAAAGTTGTATACAGGGTTAGCCTTTCAAGGTTATTATTATGATATTATTATAACACAAAACGCTTGGTTTAAGATGTTGACTAAAAAAATTGGCTAAAATTTCAATTATTGTAAATTTAATACCCTGAAGATGACCACTTACTAGTACAAAACGTCGTTGGCCTGATGCTTCTCATATCGTACAACTTTGCAAAACGCGCGCAAAGCCGAATCTCTCAGTGTTTGCAGCGCCTCCAAGCCGCTGAGTCCGTAATAAATCACTTGTAGGTCTTGCAGGGATCTGCATGCCGGCGGTTTGGCAAGCGACCTCACAAACATCTGGTCCCAGTCTGTCATGACGCCGCACGATGGCGCCACCGTACCATTTCGAGGCGTTTCAAAGCCTCGTAACTTTACCGCGTCCACTTCGCGCATTGAGCACTCTTTTTTTTGCTACACTTATTCAAATGATGTCACTTTTTACGTCACAAAATCAAAAAAACGTAAGCTTTTTCGATGGATCCCACGGTCGGAGTTGGCGCAAGATGGGAGAGATTTTGGTCTTTGTTCGCTGTTGCTGATTCCATTTTAATTGCGGGGTTTCAGTGACGGGTTACGGACCTGGAAAACAATGGAGGGTTTTTAGAAATTGCTAGAGAAAATTTAAAAATGTATTTTTTTGTTAAGTGGTTGCTGGTTATGGTAATCTAAACATTGCTTAAGATACATGAAGTAATGGACAGGAATAATGTGAATAATTTTATCTAATGATACTTCAGTGAAGGAACGGCGGTGTACGTCATCATTTTTTTTATTGGTGTCCTTTTACGTATGGAAAATATTAACATTATGTGCATTATCTACATACAAATATTTTAAGATTTTAAAATAAGTAGGGCTAAAAACTAATAAGTAAATTATATTTAAATTTTAAAAACGATATAACAGAGGTAGCATTTGAAAATATTTTTTTAATTCATTGCGGTAACACATTTTTATGCAAAACTAATGGTTATTTACCTAATCAGTTAAAAAAAGACTCATGTTGTTTAACGAACATAATCTTTGCCAAAACGAGTGAGCGCAGCAAACAATAATAGGGTTTAAAATCAAGTCTACGTTTAACGTGTTTATAGGCTTTATACTGTTCTATTTATTGCTACAAAAAAGTGTAAAACGCTTCATGTATTTAACTTGAAACCAGGGATAATATACTTTTTGTAATTTTCTCACAAACATTTATCAAAGTCCTCCAATTTTTTTAGTGCTATAAGTTTGCTTATTCGTGTACACTTTCTGAATAAAAACTTAAGAATTAATTGAAAAAAGAACAATGTCTACTGTTAGACCTTAGACCGTTAGACAAAGATAGCTTAGTGTTAAATTTTGATCAGATAAACAAAAAAAGAATTAATAAACATTAGAAAGAACCAACCGTAAAAACTTGCCAGATGAAATTATTTCAGTTTCAATTTATTTATTATAAATATACCTTTTAACTTATCTTTAAATAAACTCCTTATTTTACATTTCTTGTTGGTATAGCACGTGTTTTTTAATTTTTCAGATCCACTCCATCAGGACCTGAGGCGCCAATTCCCGGACGAATATTTTAATAAAAAGTAAGAAATTTTATGCAATTTATTTTCAAAGATTACCATTTTCGAACCATGCGACAAAAGTTCTCCAAATAATTCTCTAAGCCATTTTAGAAATTGAGTGTTTTCTTGAAAACGCTCAAAAAGGCAACAATTTTGGTAATTTTTGTAGAAGTTTGGTGGCATAATCCGTTGTTTGACCGAAAAATATGCCTTATTGGTTGTAAAAAGGAAAACTAACAACATTTCGACCCAATTCAGTGATTTTTCATTTTATTTTTGACTAGATTCCATGAGTAATTGCGTTTTTGAATAAAAATATAACTTGAAAACGCCGAAATAATTTTTATTCAAATTTTTTGATTATTCACACTTTCGGGAAAAACTGAGTTTTTTGTTCAAAAAAAGCGAGAAACGCTATTAAAAAGGAAACTAAATCTTTGACCCAATTTTTATCACTTTGATCAAAATTTTGCTAAATCATTGCATTTGTGGATGAAATAAAGCTTGTTAATATAACACAAAACGCTGAGATTTTGATTCATTTTTTGCAGTTTTTTAAAACTTTCACGAGTTTCATACTCAAAACCGCCGTGTTTAAGAGCTAAAAAAAACAAAAAAAAACATTTTTAATCCAATTAAACGATTTTTTGGTAATTTTTTAAATAATTAGAGACACAATAAATTTTTTGACTGACAATAGACTGAATTCGGCAGTTTACAGTTTATTATTATCGAAAATTTCTACAATAATTGCGTTTTTGGACCAAAAACGTGCAAATATAACACAAAACGCCGAAATAACATCATTTTCAATTCAGTTTTAATTTTGAAACTTTCTTGAAAAGCTGATTTTTAACACAAAGTAGTGCTCTTTTGATAATTTTTGATGAAATTTCGCATAATTTTTGCGTTTTTGGATTTGAATATAACGAATATAACGCGCTGTTTATCAAAATTTTGCAAAAAAATGCATTATCACCTCAAACACGTGCCTAAAAATGCTCAAAATATGCATTTTTTCTGTTTTTTTTTTGGCGAAATTTTATTAAACAACTACCTTTCGGGCCGAAAAATATTCAAAAACGTTCGAAAAAAACAAAATAATGGAATTTTCGAAATCATCTAGTGATTTTTTAGTTTTTATTAGCGAAATTGAAACTGTTAAAAGATTAGTGTTTTTTTCTACTTATTTTGAGATTTCTGTCCAAGTCATTAAGATATCACAATAAAGGTCTGAGTTTTTGGTCGTTTAAAAAATAAATATGTTTACTGAATTAAATAAAAAATGATTGAATTTTGAAAGGGTACATTTTTTTATTTCTTACTCTGTTATTTCCATTATTATTCTAAAATTTTTATTACATTTTTTATATTTTTCTTCAAGTTTAAAGAAAACTGCCTCGACATACTGAAATGCTAATTATATCTGATCAAAGTACGAGTTCAATTTTACTTATTATTTTTAGCCCAAAAATAAAAATTAAAAACGAAAATCTTTTTCGAAAATCTGCTACTGCTCTGATCTGCTACATAAATGAATAATTCTATAGCCAACTCAAACAGTTTTTAGGATTATCTAAAATATAACAAACCTACCTACCTTTTTATAAAAAGATCCAAAACAGAAATACTTCAGCTAAAAAGCCTATCTCAACAAATTATTTGCTTTTCATAACAAAATTCCAATATTATCATTTATCAGCTGTACCTACGACGTACCAATTAATAATCGATTCCACAAAATAAACATTTGCTTTTATTAAATTTTATCTAGTTTGTTAGTTTTTTGTTTAATATTTCAAAATTGCAACTTTAGTTAGTTGATCAAATCGTATAAAATTTAATGTTAGATGTTAGCAAATACTAAATAAACAGTTAACACTAGTCATAAAATCGTCAGTAAGAGTATAATAACCAGGTATGTAAATTGTGAAGTGGCATTTTCACGACCATGAAAATTCTCATATTTCTCTAACGCAAGCCGTAAAAATTTGAATAGGAATACAGGAGATAAGAGCTTTTTGAAAAACAAGGTTTCTTTCATTTCCTTGACACACGTTTTCCTGTGTTGTTTAATTTTCCAACACTTATCTTCCTTCCCAAACACGTTATCATGCCCTACCTTGACCGAAATTTTTATCTCGAATTGTCTCTCCACAAAGAACAATATAATTTCTTTAAGTACTGTTGTCTGACTAAGCCCCTTTGGACTTCCGATGGCGAAATCTCTTTGTTCCTGTCACTATATTTATAAATCCAGATTTTCGAATTGTCCGTGGGTCTGTGTGGGCTAACTAACCTTTCCAAAAAGCGCACCACGTATTTACTCTGCTCCCAATAAAATTAAATGACACATTAAGTCGCTCGAAGAATATAAATAAATGGAATGTGCGACAAGTTGTTAATAAATTATTGTAGCCGATAGTCATCATGGTAGCATTGACCTTGAATGTTAATTAATTTTATTATAATTTAATTAATACAGGAAAGTCGGAGTTTTATTGTTTTAATAAACATAACAGTTATATAAACATTCATAACAACAAACGAGAACATTGTTGTAAGTATGATTTAAAGCCAATTTTCAATTCTTTTAATTACGACAAAAAAACCGTTGAAGAGCACCTCAAGAGAAGACCTAGAACGTTCACCAGGTGCTCATTATACCTACGGCTTCCTCGGTGGAGTCAGTTCGTTGACTCGATTAGACGACAATGATATTATTATAATTGCTCGAACCTAGTCACCTTTTCGGTGGGAAAAATAATGCTAAATAATTGTGATACCTTCCACCCTGTAGCCACCAACCGTAAACAGGATGAGTGGAAAAAGTCAAGAAAAGTACCCGACTCATGTTTATTCCACTCGGAATAATTATGTGAGATAAATCGCTAATAACGACATGGATTATATTTACATAAATTTCTCATTTTTGAGCTTTATTAACCGCCAAAGAATTGTTTAAAAACTGCAAAAATTAATGTCAATGCGAAAATTCAACTAAGTCCTCAACTATCAAATAGTTAAAAAAATTAAAAAATTAAAGTATGTTTTTGTGTAGAAATGTAAAACTAAACATTACGTAACACAACACACAAACAAGTTAAAAAAATGAGAAAGAAAAAAATTTAAAATATTAACAAAAAAAAGCACAAAACAACTTTCTCTAATTTGTTTCCACCCTCAAACTTAATATTAAAAAAATGTTAAGGCTGAACTAAACTGGTCAAAAGAATGCTCGGATGAAAATAAAATTTGAAATTAAATTTGTAAGAACAATAATAAAGAAAAATTTTATTTCTGTGATGGCCGTTAAAAAATTGTTAATTTTTTTTTACTGAAAATAGTTCACAAAATTATTTTTGCAAAGATAGCATACTTTTCCAATAATATGCCAAAAATAATTTTACTGTATTTTTTCATGCGATTTTAACGTTAAGATTAATTAATTTATTATTAACATTTATTTATTAATTTATTATTATTTTCCTTGAAAGGAAAATTAAAAGGAAGAATTGCGAATTTAAAAATTTAAAACTGAATTTGTAAAAAAAAACAATAAGCCAAATGATTTACAATTGAATGTTGTTTATAGAATAAATCACTACTTCACTGGCCAGTTCTTATCTCGTTTTAAATATTTGTAACCGACTTTTAAGATGGGATAAAAAATTCAATAGTTTTAATGTTTTTATGAAAAAACTTAACCTTCAAATGGCTTAAAAAAATTCAGTAGGTACACTGTAGAAACAGGTCATATTTTAGAAAGAATCTCAAAAAATTGTGTACTATTTTGAAATTAAAAAATAAACAAAATGATGGTTAAAAAAGAGGTTTTTCATTTTAAAATGACAATTTTTTTTTCAATTAATATAAGGAATTATTTACTGTTGCTAATAAGGCAATCAAAAAGTTACGATATTTTTTGCGATATAAGCGTTTAATTTTTTCATAAAAAAATAACACAACTGAGTTTTTGACCTTTTAATTTTCTAATAGGGTGATAATTTTTACTGATAATTCTACTAAACATAAAAAAGGCTTCACAGAAAAATATAAATAGTATTATTTTTTTCCTTCAGCAGATTTTCTTTAAAATTCAATAAATTAATAATTAAAATTGTTGTTGTAAATATAAATAAATAAATAAATAATAAATAAAATCAAATATAAATAAATGCGAAAGGCAATCAATTCAAAAGGATGATAATTTAACTGGAGGATATCAAACCAGTATAGCACTAAACGAAAAAAAAGTTCATAGAAAAACAAATGGTATTATTTTTATTGCTTCTGCTATAATATAACTTTTGGTATAAATATTCAATCATAAACTAAATTATTTTTAGTTAAATTTCTCATTGGAATTTTGAGCTGTAACGATCACGATATTATTTGAAAATAAAGAAGCAGTTAATTTTTATTTGGACAGGCCAAAACTATGCAAAAACATTAATGGAAAAGTACAAAAGAACTGTCCAATTTGTGAATTTTTTAGTTTAACATGTTAGATGTTCTGCCGGTTTTGATGCTTATGTAGGTACTAGTATTTAATAAAAAAAATCTGAAAGGAATAGTTTTGTACCTACATAATGTTCTTAATATTTTAAGGACCAAATTTGGAGGTTTTTCTATGCAGTGGTGTTAACTTTACTCTGTGTACAAACATAGTAATAAAAAGTGAAACTTTAGAAAAAACGGTAAAATAAATTATGCAATTATAAATTGTTAGGTAGGAGTTGAATCAGTCGTTTGGAAAACACGAGGACATGTTGGTGACTTTTTATGAACTGCTTTATTGATCAAACGTTGGCGCCATTACATCACATATTTAATTTGGTGTAACAAATTAATTTTTATTTTTTTTATTTTCGTAAGACTTGACCAAGAAAAAGGGAGTCAAGATTCTCTCAATTTGACCAAGAAAAATTTCAAACTCGTACTTAATGGAATTTTAATTACCGTAGTTAGATTGCAGAGATCTAATCTATAGAATTTTCGAAATTAAAATGACTAACGTATTTCTATTTCTAGCATGCTAACCTATTTTTGGCAGTTTTTTAACCTAGATTTGGCTTTGTTTTGGCTCTGATTAGCACATTTTCCGATGTTTATCAATTTATCATGCAGTTTGCATTTATCAGAAATTTTCAGATTGCGATATTTTTTATCAGTAGTAATTGCCTGAATTTGTGACAAGTGAGTCAAACAGTGATAGATAAATAAATAAATAACACTCAGCATTTATTGTAATTTTGCAAGAAGCAAACAACCTCTTTCCCAACAAATGCCATCTCATTATCAGCATTATTATCACAATTGCCCATCGTCTTGTCACTTAACTAGACAATTTCCTCAACACGCGACCGTAAAACGGCAATTTTTCCAAACGGCGAGTTTTTTCGACAACAAGTCGGTTAGCAAGAAACACTTTACCGGTGCAGTCTGGCATGAGTGAAATGGGGCGTTCTGCTTGGTGCACTCCTTATAAATAATGCGTCTGTTTCGGGACTTGGTAACATTTTTCTCGATCGAAAAACTTTCGCAATAAGTCGATAAATAAACAATAAAATTGCGACAATTTCGGCTGCATTGTGTTTAAATACCCGTGAAAAGCGTTGCGTTGTTACGTTCGGGTGAAAGTTTTCGGAATGGAATCCGAAAAATTTGGATGATACACCTGTTTACAGGAAGCGGTGAACCCTTTACAGGACCACCTAAAGCTGACCTTCGAATTGTTAAAGCATTAGTTGGGAGTGAACTAATATTATCGATGCCATAACGGGTGTAATTAGCTGGAAAAAATGTCAAACAAAAATATTCACGTGTCTAGCATGAAATGAAACAATAAGGTGAATCAGTGGTTGTTACATTCTGCAACAAAGGGATTCAGCGAAAGCGGTGCCACTTTCTGTTTTGTATAAATTAATGTAAAGATGCACAAATCAAAAACTCAATTTATTCAACTGATTTAGACAAGTTCTAGCTTTTTGCATTTACTAGTGTTTTTTTTTTAATTCATTGGGAATTCAGCTTCTGATTCTACGAATTCGATTTAAAAAAAGCAATTTTAAAACCAAAAACACTTAAAAACAAACCAAATTAATTTCTCTTCGACTTCATGTTTTTTCCCAAATGATAAGCTTATTTTTTCCAAATGGCTATGTTTTTTTTTTGAAAATTTTAGAAAAAATTTAGTGTCTTGTTGAAAAATGTGCTTGATCAATTGATCACTCGTAAAAGGTAAAAAAACGTGCAAAACATCAAAACATGTTATATCATTTTGATCCAGTTTTCAAAAGGCATTGGGAATTCAGGGAGTTCTAGTTTTTGATCTTACGAATTCGATTTAAAAAAAGCAATTTTAAAACTAAAAACACTTAAAAACAAACCCAATTAATTTCTCTTCGACTTCATATTTTTTCCCAAATGAGATAAGCTTATTTTTTCCGAATGGCTGTTTTTTTTGAAAATTTTAGAAAAAAATTAGTGTCTTGTTAAAAAATGTGCTTGATCAGTTGATCACTCGTAAAAAGGTAAAAAAACGTGCAAAACACCAAAATATGTTATATCATTTTGATCCAGTTTTCCAAAGGCATTGGGAATTCAGGGAGTTCTAGCTTCTGATTCTAGGAATTCGATTTAAAAAAAGCATTTTTAAAACCAAATCAAAAAAGAACTTAAAAACAAACCCAATTAATTTCTCTTCGACTTCATATTTTTTCCCAAATGAGATAAGCTTATTTTTTCCGAATGGCTGTTTTTTTTTGAAAATTTTAGAAAAAAATTAGTGTCTTGTTGAAAAATGTGCTTGATCAGTTGATCACTCGTAAAAAGGTAAAAAAACGTGCAAAACACCAAAATATGTTATATCATTTTGATCCAGTTTTGAAAAGGCATAGATTATTTTTAATCCAATTTTGTGTTTTTTTAACGACATTTAACTCAAAAAGTGCTGAATATCTAGCACTATTTTCGGCCTAATTCCAATTTTTGCTCACTGCAAAATGTCTTAAAACTCTCAAAATGAACAAAAACATTATTAATTTTCGAAAACGAAACGAAAACGTGAGATATTGCTAAACATGACCGAAAAATCACTCGAAAATTGATATTTTTTACTTATAGTTGTTGTGTTTAAGCTCCTGAGAAGGACAAAAATGACAATATTTGCAACCAATTTTGTGATTTTGTGGATAATTTTTAATGAAATTTCGCGTTTCTGGATGAAAAACGTTCTAATATAATGCAAAAAACGGAAACATTAGGTATATTCCAATTTAGTGGTTTTTCAAATTTAATAATTTTTTTTCCAAAAGAAGCGCCATTATCTCAAAACTGTGTTCAAACGTTCGAAAAATGCAAAAATTGATCTATTTTTGAAATAATTTTATCATTATTCAGTTCATTTTTTATGAAATTCCACGATGTTACTTTCGACCCTATTTATATTTTATCCACCAAGAACCAAATTAATTTTTTTTTTGTCTAATTGGGGGTTGTAGATTTGTTTCCCTGTTTTTTTTCTGAACATTTGATATACATCGGGAATTGGAAATCCAAGAAAATCAAAAACCAAATGAATTTCTCTTCGATTACCTACATATGTTTTTCCAAATGATATGAGAAACAACTTTTTTTTCGAATGACAACGATTTTTTGGTAATTTCTGAGAAAATTTCGTGTCTGGTTAAAAAATGTTCTCGTAAAAAGTAAAAAAAAATTTAGACCCAATTCGAGAATTTTTTGTTTATTTGAATAAAAATTTCGTCTATAATTGAGTTTTTGTATTAAAAGAAAACATGCAAATATATCATTTCGATCCAATTTTGAAAAGGCGTAAATTATTTTTCATCCAATTTTATGTTTTTTCAACACGATTTAGCTCAAAAAATGCTTAAACGCTCGAAACGGGTAACAATATTTTCGGCCTAATTCAATAGTTTTTGGTTTCATGCAACATGATTGGCTGACAAATCTTAAAACTCTCAAAATGCACACATTTTCGCTTATTTTTTTGGTCATGCTTAGCGATATCTTACGAAAATCTGATTTTCAACTCAAAAACCCTATTTTCACCCAATTCAGTGGTTTTTTGGTAATTTTTTACAAAATTTTGCAAAATAACTGCACTTCTGTGTAAAAAACGTGCAAAACCCAAAAACGGTAACACTATATCATTTTAAATCCAATTTACTAATTTTTCGGCCAATTATAGGTAGTAATTTTTCAAAAAACTGCGCTCTTATCTCAAAAACGTACCTAAATTCTCGAAAAATGCAAAAGTTTGTTTAATTTTGAACTTATTTTGTAATTATTTAGTTCATTTCTGGCGAAATTCCATTAAACAACGTTATAGTATTTTCAATTTTATCCCAATTTATAATTAATTTTATTTTAGAATTATTATATACTAATTAAATGATATACATATTCCACAATCATAAGAACGAATTCAAAGTAAAGAGAAAGAATAATACTACGTAACGTAAAAAATAATACAAAAGAGAAAAAACAGTCTAAAAACGGCTTTGGAAAGGCTTTTGGGCGCCAAAATTAAAAAAATTAAAGGTACCAAGACCAAGAAAACAATATTTGAGAATTTTGTGCTTATTAGTGTAAAAATTATTATAAAAAGTTACCTACATTGAGATCGAAATGTACGGAAATGTAGAGATATTTTTAAAAAAAGTCATAATCCAAAAATTTTGAAAACAAGAAATTGTGACGTTCTAAGAATGTGAAACCTCAAAATTTTATAATGCGGATGGTAGAACTGAAAAGTTACGACCAAGTTTAAAAAAAGTCATTCAGAATTAAAAATAATAAATCTAAAGAAATTGGTTTCGAAAAAATCGCAATCAATTTACAACAATTTTAACACCAAATGTTGGAAAAAAACTGCTACACACTTGCTGACAGCTTTTATGGTAAAATCTTGTTCATAAATTCGACTTATCAGCCTAACATCAGTCGATTTTATTTGGAAGTCTTAGATTTAGGCGTCAAGGTGGTCCGCAAAAAAACTAATTTATTGAGAAGGCAATAACATGGAAATTTGTACGAAAGAAAGGAAAATTTTAATTAAAAAAAACCCGGGTCCCTATCTAACTCAATATCATTTTAGTGTAATTTCATTCAACGAAAATTGTTCTATTCCGTCCCTTTTATTCATGAGTTCATGACTCACTCCGATCAATACCAATCAAGTGCTGTTTAATTCACCTGTTCATAATCTAGATAAAATACCGGCTTTATCAGACAGTCAACAAACAGCTGAGTAATAGATTTTTTTTCTATGTGACACGAATCAAATTGTGTCATCAGGTGAATCCAATCCTACAATTGCATTAACTCCTAACGGACTTTACGATGCGTAAGAAACGAGGACGTTGTCACAAAACACAAACAAAACTCGGGAAAAATTGACGTCACGTCCTGTAAAATTATTTCGACGCCAGCATCAAAATGCACCGAGTGGTACAGAGCGGAGATAAAATGAGACAAAAACCAATCCGAGTGAAAACTAATCCGATTTTTTCGCCCATTTAACACGATTTGATGCAGAACATACCAGCCTTGAAGCTTTTAAATACATTTGCATGACAGAGCAGAGGAAATTGCAAGCAAATCCGCCAACACTTTGTGATAAAAAATCTTGTTCAGTGCTTGATTTTTTTGATATGCTGAGTGTGTTTTAAGTGACTCTTTTGCAATATTAAATTGCGCGAAAACAACACAAATTGCACAGTTAATTATTTAAAAATTAAGAAAAGGAAAAGTAACAAAAATTACTGGGATTACTGTTAAATATGTTTCCTGATTAGATTTACACCTAGCTTTAGATCCCACCCAAATGACTTGACAAAAAATGGAAAAGTTGATTAAATTAGGATTTAAATGAAGTAAATTTACTCAAGTAAATTGCCGGAAAATGTGATTTTTTCAGCAGGATTTTTTTGGAAACGTGGCAGTGACTTAGAAAATGGAAACGTGAAAATAATTTTTTGAAAACTAAAACGTAGTTTTTGCACTGAACTCTTCTACAAGAACTGACATAGGAGTACAAGGCAGTAAAATGTTGACAATAAAATGTTATAAAAGTTGTTGAAAAATATGTTTGAATCTGAATGTTGTGTTTTTATAAAAAAAAATGTTTAAAATTAGTGAATCCAATAAAATTCCACAATAACTTTCATAAATAAATTAAAACTTTAGAATTTTATCTGACAAATAATATCTTGGAATTTGAATGTTTTGTATATTCCAAATTTTAGAAATTGTGAACTCGTAACAGTGCAAAATTTCATCAGTAGCTTTAAGAAAGTTGGAAATTCTCCAATAGGAAACTCTGAGACTAGAAATTCCCAATTTTAGAAACAGTAACAGTATTTATGATCGAATTTCGAGTCCAAAAATGCAAAAGTCTCAAAATTTTCTAAATGTCAGAATTTCTTAAAACAAATATGGAACCTAAAATCTTAGAAATCCTAGAGGCAATACCTTCAACACTTTAGATTCTAATGGATTAAGAATACAGGAAAATTTCAGCTTTTCGAAAAACTTCAACAGATCTAAGAGTTCAGAATATGAAACCTGACATCAAAATTTTGAATAATGGAAACCAAGATTAACAACAGAATTTTAGAATCTCGATCAAAATAAAAATCTTTAAATTAAATATCAGAACTTAAAATTTTAGAAAATGTCAACTCTGACTGTAGAAATATCAGAATAAAACAAGAGAGTTTTAGAATCTTACCTGTAATGAAAAATCTTGGAGTATTTTGTAATTTCAACAAAATTCCAACATTTCTAACTATTAAAAATATTGAATTCCAGTTGCTACAAGAAGTTTCGACGTCAAACAAAAAGTTTTTGTCATCGAATTATGGTTTTTCAATATTTACAACAGTACTTTAGAACCTTATTTGAAATAAAAAATATAGAAATTTGTGTATTTGTAAACTTATCATTTTAGAAACTGTTGACTCTAACTTCTCGAAGTATCAGAGTAGAACAACTGAATTTTAGATCTTTTTTGAAATAAAAGCCTTTTGTAAACACAACAAAATTTTAGAAAATACGAAATCCAACATTTAAAACTTTCAGAAACAAAGTTGAAACTTAAAATCCAATTTTAAATTCCGAGAATACAGATTCACAATTTTTAGAAAAAGTGTCAATGTATAACCTCCAAACAAAAATTCTTATCATTGAGATTCAAAAGAGAATCTTATTTACAACAATATTTCAAATAAAATATCTTAAAATTAATGTTTTTTTTACTTAAAATTTTAGAAAATGTTAACTTTTAGAGTAGAAACAAAATTTGAAATCTTTTTGAAATAGAAAATCTTGAAATGAGAGCTTTTTGTAAACCCAAAAAATTTTAAAAAAATATGAAATCCAACATTTTGGACCATCAGAAACCTGAAACAAAGTTGAAACTTAAAATCCTCCAATTTAAAATTCCGAGACTACAAATTCCCAGTTTTTGGAAAAAGTTTTAATGTATAACTTCCAAACAAAAAGTTTTTATTATCGAATTTTAAGTTTTTGAGAACCAAAAGAGAATCTTATTTAGAATAGTATTTGAAATGAAAAATATTGAAATTTATGTTTTTTAAAATCTCAAAATTGCACAAACTATTAACTCTAACTTCTGTAAATATCAGGATAAAACAACGGAATTTTTTAGATCTCCTTTGAAATAAAATATCTCGAAATGATAGACTTTTATAAACTCAACAAAATTTTAGAAAATATCTCGGAAAATATGAAATCCAACGTTTCGAACTATCACAAGCCTAAAACAAAGTTGAAATTTAAAATCCTCCAATTTTAAATTCCCTGTTTTTAGAAAAATATAACAAAACAAAAAGTTTTTATTTTTAAGTTTTGAAATTCACAAGAGAATTTTTGGGATTTAAAGCCTCAAAGTCTCCGAGTTTTGTAATTTTGTTTCAAAAACTCGAACATTTTTATATTCTGAAATTAATTTTAAATTCATACAGTAATAAGTATACCTACAGAATCTTCGCTTTCGTGGTTCTATAAAAATTCAGTAGCTTTTAAACAATAATTTAAAACTTTACGAGTATCACCCTTGGTTTTGATAATGCTATTGTTTTGACTTATATTTACACCAAAAAAAAATTTGGAAAAATTCACAACTTCTGCAGGTCTTAATGTCGAACAATTTTCTTTTAATTTTGATAATGAAAAAAATTTGTCTCTCGAACGCGTACCCAGAATTTGACAAAATCTTCAAATTCTGCAGGTCTTGGTGTCAAAATTTGTTTTCCTAATTTTGATATTTAAAAAAATTTCGTAATATCGTGGACAGCGTATTGTCTATTTCCTATTGATTTTCTAACTTTTTCTAAGTCTGTTTGGCATAACTACGAGATCATAACACTATTTCCGCTTTTTTTGGACTATGGCACAAGTCAATCAATAGGTTGATAATTTAATGTTATTGTCAAGATATTTGGGTCAACTTGAGAGCAATATTAAAAAAACTTATGAGAACCGATTTTTAATTGGCGTTTTAATCGAATTGGGGCCATTTGAGCTGACATCTCTCGACCTGAACTGGATCGGAAATAAATCCAAGATTTCGGTCAATTACATTAAAACCGTAATCGTTGTTTAATAACGGTTTGGGCTTCGCAGCAGCTCTTACGCAAAAAAACCACACGATAAGATGCAAATTTCGTCAACAATAGCACAATAATCTGTTGAAATTTCCGCCTCTCCCCCGCCTAAATTAAGAGCATTAGGTGTGGGGTCAGGGCCAGGTCCTTCATTCAAACACAGGTTGATCACGCACGTCTTGACCGAGTTGCATGATGATGATGGTGATCATCTTGCATCCGAAGAACTCGTATATGGGTGCCGTTATCGCCGCATTCCAGTGAGAGCCGAAGGGTCCGTCGCATTTGAATTTCACACTTCCGTAAGCGAAAATTCATGCGACGACCAAATCGATATGGAAATGAAACCGAAGCAGAAAAGGACGATTTCCTTTCGCAGAGGTTTCAATCACCGGAAAGAGTTCAAGTCGCTGAGGTCGTCTGCACACCTGAAGGCGCTGCTGCTGCGAGCCCGAAGGTGTTTTTATTTTGCAAAAAAATGATGCTTCTAGTCACACAGCAAGATTTTTGAAGTCATTATTCGGTAATTTTGAAATTAATGTTGGATATGTCATAGCTATCAAATAGCCCTGATTGAAATATAATTCTGTCTTTTTTCTTTTTTTGTTTACTCGTGAGCTACTATTCCTGTTTAAAATAGTTACAATTTCTTCAATTTATACTTGTTTTTTAAATAAACATTCATTAGCTTGATGTGCATTCTTTTTGCAAAAATTTATTTGTCTGAATACAGTGAAATCTCTCTTAACGGACACCTCCTATAAGCGGACATTTTTGTTTGGCCGCTTTAAGCTGATGTATAGTATACAATTTCTTCAATTTCTACTTGTTTTTTAAATAAACATTCATTAGCTTGACGTGCATTCTTTTTGCAAAAATTTATTCGTCTAAATACAAAATCTCTCTTAACGGACACCTCCTATAAGCGGACATTTTTGTTTGTCCGCTTTAAGCTAATGTATAGTTGGTATAGATTCTCTTTTAAGCGGACTCTCCAATAAACGAACACGGACAATGAATTCGGATCCTTGGAAACAAAATCTCTCCTTTGAGCGGACATTATATCAGAAGCGCGTGTGTTATTAAATAGTTATTATTATGACAGTTCGACAGAAAATTCGGAGGGGTACTTACATCTTTTATTTCAAAATAATTCAAATTCAGATTTTAGAAGAGTTTAAAGTTATGTGTATTATCATTGTATTAGTTATTGCACGCGTTCTTGGCGGCGGTATTAGAAAATCAAATTTTTAAGGCATCTGAAGTATGATCTGAAAAGTTTTGAATTTGTCACAATTCTGACGAATTTTTGAGTATTGGTGAACAAGATGTAGGTGGTAAATTTTGAAGAAAAATTTTTTTTACAAGAAATAGTTTATATGTATTTTCGTTGCACCAATACTTATTTTTTAAATTTTAATGTAGTTTTTTGCATTTCACGCTCATACTATGAAAGTTTGGAATAACGCCAAGTACCAAGTTGAAGCGAGTTAGAAACTATCGTTTGCGATATAAATTTTTTTTTTGGACAACTGGAAGTATTTCTTTTTTCACTGGCACTAAAACTTGAAACACCCTATAAACATGCAGTTAACACTTTCATAATTTTTTTAGTTTAATTCTATGTAGAAATAATTATTTCTTTTAAGAGCACACCTCCATTAACCGGACAAAAATCGGTGTCCGTTTATAGGAGATATTACTGCATTTAGGCCCGTTATTTCATTAGTTAGTTAACTTTAGAGTTAAATAACTCTCATTCAACCTGAACTTAATATTAACTTATAGTTAAATAATGACGGCTCTTTCTATTACTTACGTCAGAGTCACTCAAAAATCAGTTATTTCGAAGTTGGAAATAGCACGTTTTTTAGCATTAACCTATGTTTATATTTAACTCGACATTAACTCGAAATTAACGGGTCTTGCGTTTTGGCGGGGTTTTAATCTCGTTAAGTGATGATTTTTCGAGGGGTGATGGCTAAAGTAATTAGCGCTTCGTTCGATTAGACAGACGGTGCCTTATAGGGAAAAGATACGGGTCTTTCCATTACTATGAAAGTGATTGCTGTTAAAACACCTCTTCAAATATCTATTATGCAGGAAACTCAAAAACTGACGCACTAACTCAGTTGTATTTGGCATGAAAATCTTGAAAAAATTCGTAAAATTCTTTTTAAATCTGAAGCTTCGAACTTATTTTGTTAACTTCTTCAGTATTCATTATTTTTTAATGTTTTTATGTTTCACACTAAATAATTGTTTTATGAGACTTTGGCAGTTTTTTAAATTTGAAAAATTTCATTTTCTGATAGTTTGGTAGTTGATTATGGTTTTGATGAAATCTGATTTTTTTCCGATTAAGTACCTAAAGGAAAAACAAATCTATGAAACGATTGTGAATAAAATTAGTACTAGTTTGTTTGAAAATTTAGTAAAATTATTTGGTTGCTATTTCATTTTATTTAGAATACAATATCGAATTAGTATAAGATAACAAAATTGAACATTAATTAAATTCTTCGACGATTTTTTTGGCTCATTTTTGACAATTATGGCAAGGTCTGCATTAAAAATATGTTAATAAAACGCAAAGATTGAGATTAGTTGTTTTTTTTAATTTAGATCCAATTAGGTGACTTTTCAGATCGGTTTGTTTAGGTAAGAAACTCAAAAACGTGTTCAATAAAGGCTTGAAAAAACGAGTAACTGCTTTTTCGACCAAATTTTTTCATTTTTTAGCTTATTCTTGACGATATTTCGCTCAAAATGAAGCGAAATCGAGTCATATATCGAGTATGTATCATTTTATTTTCGTTATTTTGAGACAAGAAATGAGTTTCATGTTCAAAAACGAACTAAATTGGCCGAAATAAGATCAGTTTCAATCAAATTTGGTAACTTTACAGCCAGTTTAGCGTGTTAACTACTAGAAAAAAAATTGATTTGATTTGTTTTAGCGACACCTCTAAGCTTGACTTAACTCAAAAACAAGACATGATTTTCGACAAAGTTTTATGGTTTTTCGGTTAGTTTTGACGAAATTTCGCTCAAAAACAGGCTAAACCGAGAAAATTTGACTACAATTTCCAGATAACATAAGTATCGACTTAATTCGGTCGGAAAAGAAAACTCAACAAGACTCGAAAAAAGCTAAAATAACGCCCCTTTTAGTATAATTAAGGTTTCTCTTTGGACTGGAAACAAGTAAAAATAAAACTCAAAAACGTGTTCAAAAAATTTGAAAAATGCAGTATCATATAATTTCGGTCTAATTTTCTAAAATTTTGGTTTGTTGTTTTTTACAAAATTTTTGAGAGTTAATAATTTCCTTACTGGCTGTAAACTGTATCAAAATATTCGGAAAAGGAAAAGGGATTGTTCGACCAAACTTTATAGATTTTTCGATTATTTTTGACAAAGTTAAGTTAAGTTAAATTTTCAATACGAGTACAGCGCAAGTTAGTAGAAAGTAAAAATTTGTAATTATTCTTAGGTGTACCGCACCTAGATCATGTAATCGAATATCTAATTACTAATTACACGAATCCACTATTTTTAAGACTATTATTTTAAAAATAACTCATTCTCAAATAGGAAATGAGAAAGGGCACCTATTTTTTATTAAAAAATGTTAAAAATATGCAACCAATTAAAAGAATTTCGCTTTTAATCTTTAATGTGATTAAGACCAATAAAAGTTTTTGTTATAATTATTGTTTAACGAGTATTTGCGATGTCTAATACAAGTAGAATAATTGTATAGCATGTGAACAATCATTCATTTTCCATTCATTTTCTAAGTTAAAAATGAACAGCGAAACAATAATGTACCTTCTAGACGCTTTCTGAACAGTAACAAACAACAAAACTTAATAAAACCAACAAGACCATTAAATATTGTGGTCAAAGGTGTCAACGGTAATTTTTTATTTTATTCCACTGACAACTTGAGCATTTTTGCGCATAGTTATTTTATAATATTTACAGCAAGTTATGAACCCAATCTTTGCAATTTTCCACGAAATAAATTACTTGTTTTTTTTAAACCCAACCTCACTTAGATAACTTGCTTTGTGACAAAAATTCCTAAATTGACCATTTCCTAGTTTCGTAAAAATTAAATCACTCGTAGGTAAGTGATTAATTAATTAGAAACCCCAAAATTAGTGAAACCATTGATTGTAGCGCAGAATTTTGTCTCAAGATTCTAAATAACGAAAACCGAGTTTTTAATAAAAAAATAAAGATATTTTTTCTGTAAAAAAAACTATGATATAAACTACTGCGATTATTAGTTAAACTCGAGGTTAAAGTTTTAACTTTAAAATTCTATTTTAGTCTAATCCAGAGACAATGTTTTCAGAACAATAAATTACCTACTTAAATCTTGTTATTTTCTTAATTCAAGCTCATTAAAATACCTCGCTCCAAAAATAGCTAATTGTGACATATTTATTACTATCATTATTTTGTGTATTATTCTAATAATAAATTATCGAGCCAACCATTTCGGGTAACAGCGAGCTTTTGCACTGACCACCTTAACGACCCGATCTAGTGCACACAAATCAACCTTAAAAAATTAAAATTTACTTTTGTTGACCTAGTCCTCCCTCATTTGCATTGACAATTTTTAAGCACCAATAAAACCAAAATATTTTGTATAAATTACAAAAACAAAGACCTCGAATTCATAAATAAACAACTGTCATTGACTACAAGAAAAGTACTTTTTACGTTTTTACTCTTACACTTTTGTTTGTTTTTGGTTTTTGATGCGATTTTCAATTACAATTTTGACTTTTTTGAGCGTTTAATTTGTACGCTGAAAATTATCTTGTTCCGTGGATATTTCGTCTTTAAACAGGCTGCAATACAGTCAAACCTCTCTAATCCGAAATTATTATTCTCATTATTATTATTGGAAGGTGTTTTACGGATTATTTTTTATTATATTTAATATTTTTTGGACTAGCGAATTAATTTTATTTCTTAACTAAAATAAATAAACAAACATTTACAGAGTGAACATGTTAAAAGTATATTTTAATCTTATATAAAAAATATTAATTAACTTTAGGTATTATAATTATTTTTTAATTGCTTGACTATACTTCCACTTATATATCGTGTTACAAACGGTTCGGATTAAGGAGGTTTGACTGTAATACAAAACTAAATTAAAAATTACGTTACTTTTACCTTTTTCAATCGTTTTCACACCTTTTTATTTAGAAACTAACTGTTACGCGAAATCATCATATATTATTTGTTAAATATTGCATTTTATTTCTTTTGATTTTTACGTTGTGTAGAGTCATTCTTTTTGTAAACCCATATTTTTCTGTGCATTCTTCACACAATTTCGATCAAAAAGCCAAAAATTACACATTAAACATTTTTCGAACGTTTTAAACATGATTTCTAACCGTTTTTTTTAAACATATATACATACAAAAGAGCAGACTGTTTTGAGTCTGATGTTGTTTTATGCTTTTTGAGTCGAGACTCGAAAATGACATTATATTATTTAAATTTTCGATCGTTTGCGCACATTTTTATATTGAAAAATCACTTTATATATCTTATTGGGTCAAAAATTTTGATATTTTTGCCACGTTTCAGGCTTTTTTTCATATTCTTAGCTAAAACCCTTATTTTTAAATTATACTATTTTGACTTTCATTTTTTGTTTAATCTTCATCTAAATCGATCTCAAAAACGTACTACTAGTGCAAAAATGGCACAGGTTTTTTAACTTTAATTACATTTTAACAGTTTGTAGTTCAGTCGACATTCCAACTCTATTAGATTTTCCTAAGGTAAATAATAAATCCTAATCATTTTCAATGCATTTTTAGAAAGGACTATCAATATTAGTATATTTAGAGTAAACCATTTCCAAGAAATACATAATATTCTGCAATTTTTTTAAATTAAAACTCATTAAAGTATCAAAAGTATCAGTGTTCAGATTTTATTTAAATTCATATGGGTATTATATATTTTAATAGTTTGACCATACTTCCACTTATATTTTGTGTTACAAACGGTTCGGATTAAAGAGGTTTGACCGTAATACGAAATTAAATTGAAAATTACGTTACTTTTACCTTTTTCAACCGTTTTCACATTTTTATTAATGCGAAACTAACTTTGTTGTGTGAAATAATCATCTCATTTATTGAAATTTCCATTTCTTTTGAGTTTTACGATTTTTAAAGTCATTCTTTTTGTAAACTTATAAGCAACAACTGTACATTTTTCGCACAATTTCGATCAAAGACACCGAAAATTACACATTAAGGTAAAAAATTACGTTATTTTTTAAACGCTTTAAACATGTTTTCCACCGTTTTTTTTTAAACATATACAATCAAAAAAATCAGACTGTTTTTATACTTTTTAAGACGAAACTAGAAAATGACATTATATTATATACATTTTCGCTTAGGCACATTTTTTACTGAAAAATCACTTTCTCCGGGAATACCCTATCGGATCAAAAAATTTTATATTTTTGCTTCTTTCTAGGCTTTTTTTCATATTCTTAGCTAAAACCCTTATTTTTAAATTATACTATTTTGACTTTAATTTTTTGTTTAATCTTCATCTAAATCGATCTCAAAAATGTACTACTAGAGCAAAAATGGCACAGTTTCCTACTTTTG
Organism: Tribolium castaneum; assembly: GCF_031307605.1. NCBI lineage: Eukaryota > Metazoa > Arthropoda > Insecta > Coleoptera > Tenebrionidae > Tribolium > Tribolium castaneum. The sequence goes on from NC_087394.1 coordinate 4,812,949, forward strand.
TAAAATCTGGTAAAGATTCTTTAGTTTTTTAACATCGCTTATTTGAATGTGGAAAAGTGCAACTTTTCCAACTTCAGTACTTTTATATGAATATTGAAAATTTGAAATTGCCCACTGAATTTTACAAAATCTTGTGTTCTGTGCCTATTTTAAGCGTTTGAAGGTATAAATGCATTTATTTTGCGAAATGTTAGATGAAATATAACGCTGGTAATTTATTTTTCTCAAAATTTGGATAAAGCGAAAATTTTGTCACTTTGACTTTTTGTTGTTTTTTTTTCTTATTTTTCATTGAAAGTAGACAAAGTAGAGTTCCTTTTTGTATCACTAGATTATAATAATGAATTTATCGAATTTTTAATAAAAAACAATAATAATTAAACAATAGACAACACAATTACCAGTCAACAAGTTGACGTTTCTTTAAACTTTAATTACATTTTAACAGTTTGTAGTTCAGTCGACATTCCAACTCTATTAGATTTTCCTAAGATAAATAATAAATCCTAATCATTTTCAATGCATTTTTAGAAAGGACTATCAATATTAGTATATTTAGAGTAAACCATTTCCAAGAAATACATAATATTCTACAATTTTTTAAAATTAAAACTCATTAAAGTATCAAAAGTATCAGTGTTTAGATTTTATTTAAATTCATATAGGTATTATATATTTTAATAGTTTGACCATACTTCCACTTATATTTTGTGTTACAAACGGTTCGGATTGAAGAGGTTTGACCGTAATACGAAATTAAATTGAAAATTACGTTACTTTTATCTTTTTCAACCGTTTTCACATTTTTATTAATGCGAAACTAACTTTGTTGTGTGAAATAATCATCTCATTTATTAAAAATTCTATTTCTTTGGATTTCTACGATTTTTAAAGTCATTCTTTTTGTAAACTTATAAGTAACTGTACATTTTTCGCACAATTTCAATCAAAAACACCGAAAATTACACATTAAGGTAAAAAATTACGTTATTTTTTAAACGCTTTAAACATGTTTTCCACCGTTTTTTTTTAAACATATACAATCAAAAAAATCAGACTGTTTTTATACTTTTTAAGACGAAACTAGAAAATGACATTATATTATATACATTTTCGCTTAGGCACATTTTTTACTGAAAAATCACTTTCTCCGGGAATACCCTATCGGATCAAAAAATTTTATATTTTTGCTTCTTTCTAGGCTTTTTTTCATATTCTTAGCTAAAACCCTTATTTTTAAATTATACTATTTTGACTTTAATTTTTTGTTTAATCTTCATCTAAATCGATCTCAAAAATGTACTACTAGAGCAAAAATGGCACAGTTTCCTACTTTTGTAAAATCTGGTAAAGATTCTTTAGTTTTTTAACATCGCTTATTTGAATGTGGAAAAGTGCAACTTTTCCAACTTCAGTACTTTTATATGAATATTGAAAATTTGAAATTGCCCACTGAATTTTACAAAATCTTGTGTTCTGTGTCTATTTTAAGCGTTTGAAGGTATAAATGCATTTATTTTGCGAAATGTTAGATGAAATATAACGCTGGTAATTTATTTTTCTCAAAATTTGGATAAAGCGAAAATTTTGTCACTTTGACTTTTTGTTGTTTTTTTTTCTTATTTTTCATTGAAAGTAGACAAAGTAGAGTTCCTTTTTGTATCACTAGATTATAATAATGAATTTATCGAATTTTTAATAAAAAACAATAATAATTAAACAATAGACAACACAATTACCAGTCAACAAGTTGACGTTTCTTTAAACTTTAATTACATTTTAACAGTTTGTAGTTCAGTCGACATTCCAACTCTATTAGATTTTCCTAAGATAAATAATAAATCCTAATCATTTTCAATGCATTTTTAGAAAGGACTATCAATATTAGTATATTTAGAGTAAACCATTTCCAAGAAATACATAATATTCTACAATTTTTTAAAATTAAAACTCATTAAAGTATCAAAAGTATCAGTGTTTAGATTTTATTTAAATTCATATAGGTATTATATATTTTAATAGTTTGACCATACTTCCACTTATATTTTGTGTTACAAACGGTTCGGATTAAAGAGGTTTGACCGTAATACGAAATTAAATTGAAAATTACGTTACTTTTATCTTTTTCAACCGTTTTCACATTTTTATTAATGCGAAACTAACTTTGTTGTGTGAAATAATCATCGCATTTATTAAAAATTCTATTTCTTTGGATTTCTACGATTTTTAAAGTCATTCTTTTTGTAAACTTATAAGTAACTGTACATTTTTCGCACAATTTCAATCAAAAACACCGAAAATTACACATTAAGGTAAAAAATTACGTTATTTTTTAAACGCTTTAAACATGTTTTCCACCGTTTTTTTATAAACATATACAATCAAAAAAATCAGACTGTTTTTATACTTTTTGAGGCGAAACTAGAAAGTGACATTATATTATTTACATTTTCGCTTAGGCACATTTTTTACTGAAAAATCACTTTCTCCGGGAATACCCTATCGGATCAAAAAATTTTATATTTTTGCTTCTTTCTAGGCTTTTTTTCATATTCTTAGCTAAATCCCTTATTTTTAAATTATACTATTTTGACTTTAATTTTTTGTTTAATCTTCATCTAAATCGATCTCAAAAACGTACTACTAGTGCAAAAATGGCACAGGTTTTTTAACTTTAATTACATTTTAACAGTTTGTAGTTCAGTCGACATTCCAACTCTATTAGATTTTCCTAAGATAAATAATAAATCCTAATCATTTTCAATGCATTTTTAGAAAGGACTATCAGTATTAGTATATTTAGAGTAAATCATTTCCAAGAAATACATAATATTCGGCAATTTTTTAAAATTAAAACTCATTAAAGTATCAAAAGTATCAGTGTTTAGATTTTATTTAAATTCATATAGGTATTATATATTTTAATAGTTTGACCATACTTCCACTTATATTTTGTGTTACAAACGGTTCGGATTAAAGAGGTTTGACCGTAATACGAAATTAAATTGAAAATTACGTTACTTTTACCTTTTTCAACCGTTTTCACATTTTTATTAATCCGAAACTAACTTTGTTGTGTGAAATAATCATCTCATTTGTTAAAAATTCCATTTTTTTTATTTTTACGATTTTTACAGTCATTCTTTTTGTGAACTTATAAGTAACTGTACATTTTTTCGATCAAAAACACCGAAAATTACACATTAAGGTAAAAAAATTACGTTATTTTTTAAAGGTTTTAAACATGTTTTCCACCGTTTTTTTAAACATATACAATCAAAAAAATCAGATTGTTTTTATACTTTTTGAGACGAAATTAGAAAGTGACATTATATTATTTACATTTTCGCTTAGGCACATTTTTTTACTGAAAAATCACTTTCTCTGGGAATACCCTATCGGATCAAAAATTTTGATATTTTTGCTTCTTTCTAGGTTTTTTTTCCTATTCTTAGCTAAAACCCTTATTTTTAAATTATACTATTTTGACTTTAATTTTTTGTTTAATCTTCATCTAAATCGATCTCAAAAACGTACTACTAGAGCAAAAATGGCACAGTTTCCTACTTTTGTAAAATCTGGTAAAGATTCTTTAGTTTTTCAACATCACTTATTTGAATGTGGAAAAGTGCAACTTTTCCAACTTCAGTACTTTTATATAAATATTGAAAATTTGAAATTACTCACTGAATTTTACAAAATCTTGTGTTCTGTGCCTATTTTAAGCGTTTGAAGGTCAAATTCATTTATTTTGCGAAATGTTAGATGAAAAATAACGCTGGTAATTTATTTTTTTCAAAATTTGGATAAAACAAAAATTTTGTCACTTTGACTTTTTCTTTTTTTTTTCTTATTTTTCATTGAAAGTAGACAAATTAGAGTTCTTTTTTATATCTCTAGATTATAATAATGAATTTATCGAATTTTTAATAAAAAACAATAATAATTAAATCTTTTCCAAGAAATATATAATATTTTGTAATTTTTTAAAATTCGAACTCATTAAAGTATCAAAAACGGCTAATTATTGTGACATCGAGCTTTTGCATCTAATTATTGTTATTACGCTGACCACCTTGACGGCCCGATCTAATGCCCACAGAATCACCGTAGAAATTGCTTTGTGTTGAAAATTTAGCATAAATTTCGAAAACAACTCGCACTCGAATTCACTCAAAAAGGGTGCCACAGGTATGCCAGCAGGTGCAATCATAAACCGAAACTAGATCTCGACCGTTGCTCAAGATGAACCCAAAGATATTCCCTTCTCCGGACAAGTGTCCGTAAAACAGGAAAACGTTCACTCAAAAACAATTTATCAATACAATAAAATTTTAATCTTTATTTATCGCAATTTTAAGCCGACTTGAACAGGTTTAGTCTTTGTCATGTGGAAAAAAAAATAAAATAATAAGTTTTTTTTGGCAAAAATTTTGCTTTTTTTCGACTTACTCAGTCACATTTTGAGTTTTAATCCGGGGAAAAAAGGGCACAACACTCGTTCACCTCAAGCATATAAACAAAGCTTCGAAGGCAGGTAAACTTATTCCACAAACACACATGAAACCAACTACCGGCACCGTTCAAGGTAAACTAAACCGACTCGAGAGAGTCAACGGTTGAAACGAGTTATGTGCCGACTAAGCGTAAAAATGCCGCATTTTCATTGGCTTGAACCGTTGTCGGTGCTTTTTCGAAAAAGTCTAAGACGTACGTTTGGTGCGTCAAGGCCTGGGGGAGCTTTTTTGAGTGATTTTGTTTAATAATGTTATTGACATTTTCCAACTGAAACATTGAACTTATGGTAGGTCTGTCTGTCTTATCAAATATGTAAATGTGAATGGCGTCACAGCCTGGCATCGATTATTTATTATTTAATCTTTTACCGAGTTATTTTCATCTCTGAGTTTGGAACTTTCTAATGATGTGATTGATGCGTTTTTTGAGGATTTGAATTTATTATAACTTTGGTTCAATACTTGAGTTTCTCTTTCGTTTGTTGTAAATACATTCAAAAGATTTGTACTTTCTTATTTCAATAAAAAAAAACTATGACTAAAGTTCATAACAATTAATATTTTTGAAACTATTTTTTTTTTGGATACTTACCTATTTTTGCTTCTGTTGTCGATTTTCTTAATTTTCTATTTAATATCGCTATTCATTTGCATGTTTTTGGATGGTTTTTATACATAAAATTGTTATTTTTTGATGATAGTACGTTAGAACGAACCTAAAAATCAATTAATTTGCAATTTTTCTAGCTAAAAAATCACCTAACTAAACAGAAAATTGCGATTCTCTACGCATTAGTTCTGATACAATTTTTCTTTTGAAAATTTTTAATTTAAAAATTTATTTTTTATTTAATTAGTGTTTTTTTAGAATTGAATTTTTTATTGTTGCCATTTTATCCTTTATTGTTTCAGTTTGGCTCTTTTTTTCCTTTTCTTTCAAACTATCCAAAAAATCACAAAAAGTCGAAATTATTCTTTCTTTCGAGCGTTTTTAACTCTTTGAAGTCAAAATTTTTTGAAATTTTTGAATTGTTTCCAGATTGAACTCCACATTTTTCAATAAAAACAAAACCAAATACAAAAGAATTAAAACTGATTTTTAAGTATTTTTTAAAATTCGCCAATCCTTTACTGAATGTAGAAATGTAGACATTTTTGCTTGACGTTCTTTTGTGATTTTTTATTAACTTTTTCGCATATTTTCGACTTTTTGAGTGTTTTTTTTTAACTGAAAAATCACTTTTTTTCGAAGAATCATTTAATTAAACCACAAATTCGATTAACTATTTACAAGTTTTTTAATTATTCCTGTAATTAAAGTGTTGTATACATGAAATAGAATTTTTTGAGTTTTGTTATAGTTTTGTTCACTCTTTTTTTCCTTTTCGCCCAAAGTACCCAAAAAATCGAAATTTTTCATACTTTCGACCGTTGTGGCTTGCTTTTGAATTGTCATTTTTTGCTTCTGGCGTCGCTTTTTCTTCACTTTTTTTATTCAGTTTTGTTCGTTGTTCAAGTTTTTTTTGTCTCTAGGTCGAAATTTTCCTTTTTCCATATTTCTGACACACATTTGACAAAAAAAAACTATTTTTTATGAAACATATTTAGTTGGGTCGGAAGTTGCGATAATATTGTTTTTTTTTTGAGCGTTTAAGTTATTTTGACGGTACAACTTCATTTATTTAGCAAAATTTTGCCCAAATAGAACCATCAGCAACTTCTTTTGAAAATGTTAAAGGTTATTTAGTGGTTATTTCGGTTAAAAATTGACGTTTTCAAAAGTTTAATTTTTTTTTTTCTGCCGAAAGGTCGTGAAGATATTTTACTATGTTAAATACTTACCTTTTTGGCTAAAAACTCACCAGTTACGTCTAAATGTGCCGTTCTAAAGAACATAATTCTTTCTTTTTTAGGTCAAACTGGCAGATTTTGGAAAAACTTGCACGAAAACCGTATCAAATTGCGAACAACTTAGTCCATTTTGAAGCCAGAAATCATCTTATAATGAAGGAATTTTTCGTCAGGTCTTACTACAAATGAAGTGTAAAGATGTGTAACAGAAAGAAAAATAAAACTTGAACGTTTCTTGAATATTTTTGTCTTCCTTTCCTATGACAAAATTGGCATCAACTTTCAAGAAAACTGAATTTAAAGAATCTAAAAATAGATATTTTCCTTTGACCAATTTTTTGCCCCATTTTTTGTTGCTGCTAAAATTTTTTGCCCCATTTTTTGCTCACCCCAAAAATTTTTTGTCCCATTTTTTGCTTCTTCGAAAAATTTATTTTCATGAAAACTGAAATTTAAAAATCGAAATTTTCGAACCAAATTTTTTGCCCCATTTTTTGTTGCTGCTAAAATTTTTTGTCCCATTTTTTGCTCACCCCAAGAATTTTTTGTCCCATTTTTTCTCCATCGAAAAATTTTTTTCAAGAAAACTGAAAATTAAAAATTTTAAAATCGAAATTTTCCAACAACCAAATTTTTTGTCCCATTTTTTGTTGCGGCTAAAATTTTTTGTCCCATTTTTTGCTCACCCCAGGAATTTTTTGTCCCATTTTTTGCTCCATCGAAAAATTTATTTTCAAGAAAATATGAATTTTAAAAATTTAAAAATCGCAATTTTCGAACGACCACATTTTTTGTCCCATTTTTTGTTGCGGCTTAAATTTTTTGTCCCATTTTTTGCTCCCTCTACCAATTTTTTGTCCCATTTTTTGCCCCCCTGAACATTTTTTTTTGGGGAATTTTTCACCCAGAAATTTTAATTTATTGCATTTATTTTCAGGGAAAAGGGAAAAATAACGTCACACACCTGGCTAGGTTAAATTTGTTTTATTGCAAAAATAATAACAATTTCATTTGTACATCACTAAATACAAACCTATTCACCTACCACGTTCGGAAACATCATTAAAAGACGTAACTTTAATAATCCAAATCGAGAAAAAAGTTGCATCTTAAAATCATGCCGCACCAAATAAATAAATTAACTATATTAGTACATTTATGGTAAATTCATTATCATTACTCTCTTTAAATAATTATAAATAAAAAGATCGTCGGTATTTTTTGATTTCATCAAAAATACACAGCCTTGATTAAAAAAAAATAAAATAAAACGAGATTGGAAAGAGTAGGAGTTGATAGTTTTTATAAATAATGAAAACTAATCTAATAAACTTCCGAAACGAATGGTAGGCGTTACCCAAGACCCAGAACATACTTAGGTAGTTGAATTGTGAGCCGTGGGATGGACCACAAGACGGACATCCTAATTAAACAAAAACAAAATTGAAAAAAAATTCATTGTAACGAGTCTTCAATTAATTTCTGATCAAAGTGAGCTGTGACTTGAAATTACGGTGCCAACAACAACTTGATACATACTTTATATTTTATTATTGAACGTTTTTTTTTTACCAGAAATCAATTGAAAATTAATTAGTCACCACCACCTGAAAAAATATAACCTTACCTAAGAAAATCCCTCAAAGTGATTGAAGTCATATGAAGTCGTCCCTACACCACTCTACAAGAAAAGACGAAAGAAGAGTAGGTAACAGAATCACAGATTTTTTTACTTAGACAAGAAGCAAAAGTGTTAATTTTAAGCAAAGTTAAGAAATTTGAATTATTATTTTTGAATTTGTTATAAATGTTTACTTACGATACGGATATTGTGTTGTAAAACCACTCCTTCCACGTGGTGTTTGCTGTTGAATCTATTCGAGATTCAATTGACTGACAGAGATTTTTTCTGTCGTGTGATCTGCCTGAATGTAGATCACAAAGAATTTTTTTCTTGCATGACATGTCACACGTGGGTCTCACGGGACTCGCCTTGTAGTAATATCTGAAAAAAAGATTAGTTTTAACACGCAATGAACGAATTTCAACCCTTCATTTAATTACAAGAGTTTTCTACACAAAATATTAAAATATCAATAAAATATGTTTAGTTCAATGATTACGTTATTTTTTAAGATTTTTGTTTTTGTAAGATTTTGCTTAAATTGGAGGAGAAAATCACCATTTTACGAACTTAAAAACATAATCGGTGACATTTATTAACTGTTTTTTTAATAGGTTTTATTAAAGAAAATTTACAAAATTTTACAATGTTTACTGAACAATTTTAATAAATGGGCTACGAGTTAGAACTAAAAACTTATAAACATATAAAGTTATTTTTATAATAAGTGTTCAGCCCAACAATTTTTTAATGTTATGCAATCAACATTACACACTTGCTTGCGTGTCATCAGCACTTCAACATTTTTCTAATGTTATGCTACCAACTTTACACACTCGCTTGCGTGTCTTCAGCCCTTCAATAATTGTTTTTAATGTTATGCAACCAACATTACACACTTGCGTGCAATTTTGCCTTAAAACAGTTGAAAATAAAAAACATTATACAAACATCTTAGTTTGAGGCTTTTCGCTCAAATAGTCACAAAAATTATGTTGAAATATTATGTTTTATGTAAAAATTACCTTTTCCTTAAACTTCCACAATTTTGTGTGCTTCAATTCTTTACACATTTTTACCCAAAAATTTACATATTTCAAAACTTTTATCGGTATTTCTGTTTTTGAATTAAAAATTTCATTTAAAAGCGTTAGAAAATGACGTTATTTCAGCCTTTTCCAAATATCTCTATTAAAAACATTAAATATTTCGAAGAAATTAACTTTTTCCTATAGGTCAAATATAGCCCAAAATATGTTATTTTTTTTAATGGGTAAGTTTTATAGAGAATCTTTTTCTCACAATTGAGAACTCAACAACGTCGTTAAGCATTCATGATTGTTTCGAAGTTTTCAATAAATTTTTTAATTAAAAATTATTTTATTAAAAAAAGCAAATTTTTGAAAATAATAGAAGTTTTGCAGTTGTGATTAAAGAAAATCAAATGTTTGCGAGGTGTTACGTGATTTCATCCAAAATTCTTTATAAAATTTTGCTTAAACTGAGTTTTTAACAGTTTGTTGAACTAAAAATTTACTCATTATGCCCATTTGTACCTATTTCAACAATTTTTGTATTAAGAATTCACTATTTTTAAGAAATATCTCGCTTAAACAAACCAATAAATGATCTATTTAACTCAAAAATGAGTTTTTTGGGCTTTATTACAGAATAATGCCTAAATATCTAATCTAGGTCCGCTTTTATTTATTACTTTTTATAATGATGTTATCAGAGATTAAAACTTTATTTTATACTCTTGTTAGGTCAAGATCAATTCAATAATGTTGTGTTGTTTGTTGTCCGTTCTACCAGTTTTATGTAAATGTTTTGCAAAATTATTTAAGAAAATTTTGTAAATACTTGTACTTTAAAATTTATAATAGATATCCCGTAAGGCACTGTGATCAAAGTGATTTTTTTAAAAATGTAAATTAAAGCACTTTATTAAGTAGGAGAAATATTCTATGTATTATTTTTCTGCAGAAACTTTTATGTGATGAGATTATCAGCCCTTATCTTCTGGATCAAGTGAACATTGTAGTACCTAGAGTTAACAAACGAAATCCTCTTACATTTTATTTTTCCACCCCCAATACCATTCATCATCTGAATTCTCCACTTTTTAAATGTTTTAAATTATATAATAATATTACAATAGATTAGATATTTTCTTCAATAGTTTCCAAACTAAAACTGTAACGATGAAACTACTAGAATATTTTTCTTCGGAATTTAGGTTTTGTATATTGATTGTCTCAATTTTTGTCAATTTTGTTCTTCTTTAGTATTTCTTTTTATATATTATATTGTTATATTTGTAAGAACTACTCGTTCATTTATTATATTTATTATATGGTCCACTATAGACTAAGAAGTCTACTGGAAATAAATTGTATAATAATAATAATAATAATAATAATTATTATTATTATTGTTTGCCTTTTTCTAGAATATAAAAAAACTTTCGCCCAAATAAGCGTTATTTATAAATTTTTCAAATTTTTCTATTGTATATTTTTTTTTCGAGTGTTGGATAGTTATATTTTCGATTTTATTAAATTTGATTAAATTTTTTCGAATTTCAAATGACACGAAAAATTTGTATGTTTTGCTGTAAATGGACAATGATTACTCACTTGTAAAACAGTTCAAACAATTTTGGATCATTCGTCATTTTGTCAATCAAAGCGTCCCAGTCACTTGGTCGAAGTGCATCCATTCCAAAAGCTTGTCTAGCTGAGTATAATTTAAACCAAATCGGATAACCATATAAATTAGCTTCTCGTAGATTCATAGTCCATGACTCGTGATCAATCACCGACTGAAAACCAAATTTCCCCAATTTTCCTATTTTTTTTAGCTTTTCAACTTACTCTTGTAGATTTGTCGTGATCGCCATCCACATAATAAATCCTATAGCCAGGATTTAAGTCATAGTACGGTGAAACAGAAGGGCCCACATAAGCTACATTGTTTGCTCTGGCTACAAGAAAAATTTGTTGTTATAGATTTATTTTTGTATTTTTTGTAATTTCATTACTTAAATCTTTATGGTCGTAGAAGACTTCAAATTCATCAAAATGTGTATGTCCGAAGAACTGAGCAGTGATTGTGGCCTCATATCTGTTAACAATCGCGTAATAATTCCGCGACCATACTTTCAAACAGTCGGAATGACCCGGAGGAATGTGACCTTGAAGAAAATAATGCGTTAAATAATCAATAATCATACAAAAGGTGGACAAAAAGTGTAAAACCAGGCGTTTTTTTCATTACATTAAAACCGAATAAAATTTCGTCGGAATGCTATACAAGTATGTATAAAATTAGGACAGTTTACTCATTACTTTTTTAGTAATTTGGTAAAACTAGATTTTCGTAGCTTTTTTCGAAATTTTTAATAATAAGAGTTTCGACCGAAACAGAGATTCTTGCTCTTTCCTGCCTTTCATTTACCCAAAAACACAATTACCTCGAGTAAAATGGGTATAAGAACATTTTTTCGAAAAAAAATTTTCGAAAAAAATTACTAAATTAAGACGAAAATGATATTATATTGTTGCTTTTATCACGTTTTTCAATCAGTAAACGTAATTCTTTCGAGCAATTTCGTCAAAAAAAAGACGAAAAATCACTAAAATTTTATAAGCAGTGCTATGTTTTATTAAGTCTTTTATTGATTTAGTGTATTTTGAATTTGTACCTTTTTCTGGTGCTAAGTACATTTTTGAGTGAGAAATGCAGTTATTTGCCAAACCAATAAATCACTAAATTTTGTACATTTTTCAAAGAAAGTCGAATTATTTCGCAAAATTATGCCAAAAAATTAGCAAATTAGTTCGAAAACGATGTTATATTTGCCTTTTTTTAAGAATTCTAGTACAAATTCGGTTTATTTTCAAGAATTTTTATTAAATCATGCCAAAAACACAAAATTTAAAAAAATTTAAAATTACTTTTAACACAAAATGTAAAAATGAAAACTTTATTTTTAGAGATAGTCGAAAAATTGGTAATTCACATAAAAAAAATTTCCTTGTTTAGATTTCGATAAAACCGTCCCCAAAAAACTAAAAATTATTTGAAAAAAAAAATCGGTTTATTTTCTAGAATGTTCATTAAATTATGCAAAAATCACTAAATTAGGCAAAATTTAAATTATTTTTGACACAAAATGTAAAAATGAAAATCAGACTTACTTTAGTATTTTCCGAGCGTGTAAGCCCATTTTTTGAGCTAAGAACTTTACCTTTTCTAGATTTCGTTAAAACCGTGACTAAAAATAATCAAATTAGATCGAAAACAATACAAACGTAAATATTTCGAAGAATTTCATCAAAAATTAGCAGAAAAATTAATAAACTCATTTTCGCTTTTTCAATCGTTTTAAGGAATTTTTTGAAAGTCAGTTTTAGACCAAAAGGCCGAATTGAGCAAACTTCACATTATACTTCCATTTTCTTTAGAGCATTTAAATTTTTTTTTTGTCAAAAACGTCATTTTACGATAGTTCGTCGACAATAATCGCAAAAAGCACCAAACTATTTCGAAATTATAGCGCAATTTATAAATCTTTCAATCATTTAAGCACGTTTTTGTATAAAAAAAAACTTTGTTTCTAGAGATAGTCGAAAAATTGGAAATTCACATAAAAAAAATCAGTTCGTAAGAAGAAAAAACATTTCCTTTTCTAGGTTTCGATAAAACCGTGCCCAAATAAACTAAATAATCCATAAATTTAAGTAATAACAGGCGTTATTTTCGCATTTTGAGAACGTTTTAGTATATTTTTGAAATAAACATTAATTTTTTCTCAAGAATTTGACCGAAAATCACCAGTTTATAACAATTTGAATGTTTGTCACAAATTTTTTTTTATAAAAACGTGATAACTTCGAGAAATTCCGTCAACAATAAGCCGAAAAATCACACAGATTGTATAAAAAATAGCGTAACTTCTTGCTCTTTTAAGCATGTTTTTGAATTAAAAACTTTGTTGCTTTCGTCCAATTTCGCTAAAATTAGTCGAGAAATTGGAAAATTACGTAAAAAAGAAACTATTTGCATAAATTTCGCCAAAAATAAACCGTTAGCTTAATTTTTTGCGAGATTTTTCTAAAAAAGAGACCAAAAAAACATGTTTTTTTATTTTTATTAGTTCCTTAAAAATTCGCCGAAGTAATTTAAAAAATTAAGCGGTTTTTGCCATTTTCAGAACTATTTTGCCCAAAAACGACCGATTCTTTGGTTAAAAATCGGTAAACTATGCCAAAAAGACAATTAATTCCTTAAAAATAAGCCAAAAAGTTGGCAAATTATGTTGAAAATGATATTTATGGATAACTTGAGCATGTTATCAAATGTAACTGCGTGACAATTCGCAAAATATACTCTATTTGCAATTCCAAATGTTTTAGCTGTATCTGCGTTTTGCAAAAAATGGTAACAATTTATACTTCAGCTCAAACCTTATTATTTTTATCAGCCAGAAACATAATTTCTTTGCGAGATATTAAAAATAAATAACGAATCAAATAAAAAAATTACTTTTCCGAACGTTTTTAATTTGATTCTTGCTGGACAGAAAATCAGAAAGATAATTTATTTTTTCTTAATAATATAATATATAATTAATAATATAATTTCTTTGCGAGATATTAAAAATAAATAACGAATCAAATAAAAAAATTACTTTTGCGAAAGTTTTTAATTTGATTATTGCTGGACAGAAAATCAGAAAGATAATTTATTTTTTCTTAATAATATAATATATAATTAATAATATAATTTCTTTGCGAGATATTAAAAATAAATAACGAATCAAATAAAAAAATTACTTTTGCGAAAGTTTTTAATTTGATTATTGCTGGACAGAAAATCAGAAAGATAATTTATTTTTTCTTAATAATATAATATATAATTAATAATATAATTTCTTTGCGAGATATTAAAAATAAATAACGAATCAAATAAAAAAATTACTTTTCCGAACGTTTTTAATTTGATTCTTGCTGGACAGAAACTCAGAAAGATAATATATTTTTTCTTAGTAATATAATATATAATTAATAACATAATTTCTTTGCGAGATATTAAAAATAAATAACGAATCAAATAAAAAAATTACTTTTCCGAACGTTTTTAATTTGATTCTTGCTGGACAGAAAATCAGAAAGATAATATATTTTTTCTTAATAATAATATAATATATAATTAATAATATAATTTCTTTGCGAGATATTAAAAATAAATAACGAATCAAATAAAAAAAATATTTTTCCGAACGTTTTTAATTTGATTCTTGCTGGACAGAAAATCAGAAAGACAATATATTTTTTCTTAATAATATAATATATAATTAATAACATAATTTCTTTGCGAGATATTAAAAATAAATAAAGAATCAAATAAAAAAATTACTTTTCCGAACGTTTTTAATTTGATTCTTGCTGAACAGAAACTCAGAAAGATAATATATTTTTTGGCACGTATTTCAGTAAGAATAGCAAATATTTCGGAGATTTTTTACCAAAACTTACGAATTGAGATTAAAACGCTTGGTTCCATATTTTTTGCTGAAAACAAGTCAACAACTCACCAATAACGTGGACTTTCTCGTTGTTAAACTCCGCCGACTGCAACTCATAAATAAACCACTGGAGCTCAGTGGCCGGGTCTGTACTATTCAACAACAGCCACCAGTTCTTATTATTACAATAATTCGTATTCAGCGAAATCAATCTAAATCCAGGTCTGACCAAAACCGAATAAAACGCTCCTCTCCTAACAGTCGTGCTCACAGAACTCGGCAACCACTTCCGCCACTGTACATCCAACTCGTCGTACAACCACGAGATGGAGTTGTCTGGATTATCGATAAACGGTGGCGGGAAACTATTAACTGGCGCCGATTCGTGGTTTCCCAAAGCTGGGAAAATTGGAGCTCCTGGGAACATGTCAGACATTTGTTTGACTGTTTCTTTGATAATTTTTAAGTTTTCTTCGCGCGTTTGGTTCCAGATGTCGTGCGGTGGCAGATCACCGGTCCAGAGGATGTAGTCGATGTCCTGGAATGAGATCGAGACTGGTTGTGGTTGACTTTTGATGGTTGCTGGTGATGGTACTTACGGGATGGGTCTCCTGGATGTGCTGGAGCATATTGTCGACGGTGATTTTCGGTGTGTCGCACTTGCGGTAGTCGCCCCATCTAGTTTGTTAATTAATTTAAGTTGGTAACATAAATTTTAGGGAAAAAAAATCTATTAGTAACAATGAATTGGTATTCCCGTAAAATTCACCAGATTTTGTAATTTTGTGGCTTTTTTTTTCAAAGATGCGTAAAAATCGAGACAAACAAAAAGTTTGACAGTTATTTATTTAACGAGTTTGAGTGTAAATCGGACACTTTATTTCACGAGTGGATTTTTAAGTCATCATCAAGGTAAAATAAATACACGAAAACGAGTTGAATTACAGCGAATTACACTCAACAAGGCTTAAAATTACTTTAAATCTGTTAAAAATAATCTGACGTTACGTAAATTTTGACAGTGTCGAAAAAAATAAAATAATATCCATTTGGATCTGATAACTTAATTATTTTTCAGCAAAATTATTTGAAACAAAAAAGTTACTACTTAAAAAAAATGTGCATAAAAACACAAAAAAGGCCAAGATAAACCTATTCTGGGGCTTCTTGAAAAAGCAAAGGAATAGTTTCCAACTGGAAAATGTATAAAATGCTCAAAAAAGGGAAGAATAATGTATCTAAAAATGTGTCTAAACACTCAAAGAAAGCAGAATAAATAAAATTTGTTTTTTTAATTTTTTGGCGACTTTTATCTTAATAATTATAAACGTCTTTGGCTTAAAAAACAAACTAAACTCTGAAACTGCGCCATAAATACTAAAATAAAGTCAAAAAACACATTATTTTTATCTTTTTCCACTGTTATCTCTCAGAAATGTAATTATTTCGTGAAATAAGCGAAAAATTGAACATGCTAACATATTTTTAATAAAAGAGCTGAGTCCTTTTATCAATTAGATTTCGTAAGAACGAATAGAGAAACTAAATTAGGTTGATAATTAAATAATTTTTTATTTTTTGAGTACTTTATCATATTTCTCACCCAAAAACGCACTTGTTTCGATAATTTTAGTCGAAAATTATTAATTAATTATTATTAAAATTTCTTTAAATCTGTTTAAAATAATCTGACGTTACGTACTGAAAAATGCCAAACAAATGTCTAAAGTTCCTTACACAGGAAAAAAAACCGTAAATTTTAACAGTGTCGAAAAAAATAAAATAATATCCATTTGGATCTAATAACTTATTATTTTTCAGCGAAATTATTTGAAACCAAAAAGTCACTACTTTAAAAAAAATGTGCACAAAAACTCAAAAAAGGCTAAGATAAACCCATTCTGGGGCTTCTTGAAAAATTTTCAAATTACTTTCACCGAAATTTAGCGAAGGAATAAAGTTTCTAGCTGGAAAATGTATAAACAGCTCGAAAAAGAGAAGAATAAAGTAATTCCAGATTTAAGTCGGTGAGTTTTCACTGGAATTTAGGAAAATCTTGTCAACATCTAACACTTAAATTTGTCTAAACTCTCAAAGAAAGCAGCATAAAGAAACCAAGAAACGAATTAAACTGTGTTAATTTTTTTACCTTAATAATTACAAACGTCTTTGGATTAAAAAACAAACCAAACTCGGAAACTGCGCCAAAAATACTAAAATTAAGTCAAAAAAAAAACACATTATTTTTATCTTTTTCCACTGTTTTCTCTCAGAAATGTAATTAGTTCGTGAAATAAGCGAAAAATTGAACATGTTAACATATTTTTAATCCATTTATCAATTAGATTTCGTAAGAACGAGTAGAGAAACTAAATTAGGTTGATAATTAAATATTTTTTTATTTTTTGAGTACTTTATCATATTTTCACCCAAAAACGCACTTTTTTCGATAATTTTAGTAGAAAATAATTCGAATAATCAATAAATCGTCAAGGTAAAAGAACTTAGTTTAGCCATAAACGTAATTATTTCGAGATATTTCGTCAAAAATACATCGACAAATCGCCAATTTTTACTTAATTTTTGTCAAAATTTTGTGATTTTCGGCTTACCTTTGATGCAATTTCACACAAAAACGTATTAAATGAAGTTAATTCGCATTTTTATACCTTTTGTCGTGTTTTGACAATGTCTTGAAAATTAAAAACAAGCTAAAATAACATAAATTTTGATAAAACTTGATGATTTTTTAACAAGACTTAGCTAAATTTTAACAAATGTGGATATACAAAGAAATAAATAAAAAATGTTCACTTGAAATGTTACACAACAAAAAATAACACCATTTTTTACCAAATTTTCTGATTTCAACTTATTTTTGACGAAATTTAACGAAATAATTAGGCCTTTACATAAAAAACGGGCAAAATGTTAAACCAAAAACACAAATAATGTCACTATCGATTCATCTGATGATTTTTCGGCCAGATTTAGCCAACTTTCGCTTTCTTTCTCAAAAAAAATTAGTGCAAAGAGTTGAAAAATGTAAAAACATCACATTTTCTGAACAAACTTCGTAGTTTTTTGGCTGGTTTGGAAAAAAAAATAACAATAACTTCGATATTTTTTTATAAATTTTAGGCATGTTTTGAAATGACAAAATGCCACCAAGTTCAATTTATTTTTCTGGATGTACGCTTGTAGAATCTTGTAAATAAATGAGTTTTTGCTTCAAAAACGAACAAAACTAAAACTGGCTAAAACAACCTTTATTGCCAACTAATTTGGTAATTTTTTCCCGTTAAAACTGGCTACATTTAACATTTTTTTGTAAAACAAACTTACTTAACCACTTAGTAAAGAAAACTTAACACACTGTGGTCTAACCGGTCAATTTCCTAACTATTTTTAACGAACTCTTACGAAATACATGTATTTTCGAGCAGACAAAAGTAAATCAGACGAAAAAAATCAATTCGACCCAATTTACTGTCCTCAGACCATTTTTGGCGAATTTTCTAAGTTTTCGCATTATTTTGGCAAAATTTCGTAACATACTGAGTTTGTCATTAAGAATGGAGAAATTGTTAAAAAAAAGCAAAAATTATGTAATTTATTTGGCGATTTTTCGGCCAGGTTTAGGGAACTTTAGCGAAGAAAATTAAGTTTTTAGCACAAAACATGGACAAAAAAAGGCCAAAATAATATAATTTCAGTATAATTTGGTGATTTTTCAATACAATTTTAAAAGTTCGGAGGTTTCATCCAAGAAAAAGACAAAAATAACACCGGCTTTGCGCGACCTGGTGAATTTTTAGTGTTGCTTTTATAATCTGCTGGTTTTTTTTTGGTTTATTTCAGGATTATTATTCATTGTTGCCAACTTAACTTCAGGTTAAAACTGATACTTACTTCCCAGCTGCCTGTTCCTTGGTACTGGCCAACCCATTGGTCAACCTACAGCACAGCGGTTCACTACAATCAGCATTGCTCCCTTCATGGTAATATGGGTCGTAATGGGTGTCCGACAAATGCAAAACTTTAAAAGTTGGCGCATTCATCTGCAATCAAATTTTCATTTGTTCCCATATTTTTTCAAATAGTAATTTCTATATTACTTCTGGAATTTTTTGTTCGACAATCGCTGGTTTTGGAACTGGCGGAAACATAACTTCCCATTCATGCAATGGATTATAAACATCACCACAAGCGTCTCCGATTACAAAACTACAAACTTCGTCAGGTCCGATGGTAACTTTACCCAAAACATAGATTACTTCCCCAGCGAAAAGTTCAGTAATTCCTTCGCAAACGCGAGGTGTTTGGATTTTTAAGTTGACGCAAAATTGGTAAATTGTTTTTTTAATTTCTTTCTCCGATTTGCCGGTTTTGATGTAGTGCTGTAACAAGCCGGCACCTGAACAAAAATAAAAAATAATATAAAATACAGTAATACACTCTCTTGTTGCTTGCTTTTAATGTAAAGAAATTGTATTAAATTTGTATTAAATCTTTGCGAACGATTTTTATTTATTTATCTTCTTTTTTATTAGAAAAAAAGAATTTACAAATTATATAAACAAATCAAATACATTTTTTCCATACCTGCTTTACATGCGGTACATGACACTTTCGACATCACTGAATTTTCAATTTCGAAAGCCACTTGTTTCAAATTCAGCAATTTCAAGGCTTGATCAACAAACTGCGGCAAATGTGTGGATTTTTCCTGATCAAGCTCCCACAAAAGTCGAGCCTTTTAACAAAAAAAAAAAAAAAAGTGTAACATCTCCAATAAAAAAAAACACAAAAACACAACTTTTTTTATACCTACTTACAGTCTCATTAGCCACAGGTGGAAGTGTGTGATTTTTCTGAAACTGTTGCAAAACAGGAACCGTATCATGTCCGATTTTGTAGTCCCAGTCATCGCTGAAGCGCTCTTCTGAGGGAGGGTGTGCTGTTATAATTGTTGGCATTGCTGGTAAAAAATTACAGAAATTCAAACGGATTCTGAAAGCTGTTTAACTCATTTAATTTACCTTGGATTTGTAAAAAGAGGAAAGCGATACATATTGCCACTGGGAACATATCTGTAATTGAAGAAAATAAATGATTTGCGTCAACACTGACTAAAAATCACCAGTTTTGAGATAAGATTTTTTTCCTCATGTCGCAATTATTATTATTGTGATTATTTGTGGCTACTATTCAAACGTCTGTCTACGTAATTAAAGCTAGATATGCATGAACCACTGATATGCAACCACCTTCAAAAACTAAATAAAAAAGCTTTAAAAAATAATTTTACATAAGTGAATGAATGTGTAAAATATTTTAATTAATTATTCGAAAAATTCACATGCATGTCTAAGGTATTTAATATCAAACTCTGTTTTCTGTGCGACTATATTTAAAAAAATGTGGAAAGTATGGAACTTTTTTCAAAAAAAACTAATCTAGTGGATAACAAAGCACATAAACATGTGGACATTCCTCAAGAACAAATTTTTTTGAATAATTCATTTAAATAATCGTAGGAACTCTCCATACAACTATTTTTTTAAGTATGATCTTTGTAAAGTTACTACATGTTTTATATTTGGTGGAATATTTCTTGGCTAAACCCAAATGTATCTTGTATTTAGTTTTTCCATGTTGACTATATCAATATTTGATAATCTAATTTGGTCGTAAAGTGTATAGAAATAATTTACTTCCCTAAAAAAGTGCCGAATAAATCCGCGTTGTTACTAAAATTATGGTAGCAAGACTTTTTGATAGAACAAAAATAAAAATTATCTATATATTAGGGGAGAGTGGGGTAAAATGATCCCTTGAAATAATACCATAGTTATTATTTATTTTCTTGAAACACGCAGCAAAATTCTTCAGGAACTCAAAAATTTGGTAAATAAAAAATATAATATTTTTATATTATATATATATATATATATATATATATATATATATATATATATATATATATATATATATATATTATTATTTATTAATGAATTAATTAAACATTATATATATATATATATATATATATATATATACAGCGTGCTCAAAAACTGGCGCACCAACTCAATGGTGTGTGGTAGAGAAGTGGTTACATATAATGGTAAAAATAGTAAAAAAATTCTTTGTATTAAAGTTATTGATAAATAACTAATTTTAGGCAAATGATATGTGGCAACGTTGTCTAATAGTCGTGATCGCAACAGAATTTGATCAACAATAAAAATAAATTATTTTTGAAACGGTTTCCTAGGAAATAATTCCCAGTGTTGGCACATCTACACATTGTGATTTTTTGGATGAATTTTAATTTTTTTAAATTAAAAAAACTGCTAAAATGTGATAGTAAATTTAAAAATAATTATTCATCGTTTTGTTACGGAACGATTACCTGGTATGAAACATAAAAACATAAAAAAATAATGAAAACTAAAGAAGTTAACACAATAAGTTTGTAGCTCCATATTTTTTAAAATATGACTAGGAATTTTTTCAAGATTTTTCCCGTAATCTGCACATGCTTCTCAATAACGTACCACTGAGTTGGTGCGCCAGTTTTTGAGCACCCTGTATATATATATATATATATATATATATATATATATATATAATATAAATTCTTTTTTATTCGAAAAATCCTTTATTTTTGAACAATCTTTGTATCTTATAATTTTTTTTTGAAATAAAAAATAATCGAAAAGAAAATGTGTCGATCATTATAATTGGTTTAAAAATGTATTTAATTATTTAACTACATTATTTAATTATTACTTTACTTCTTATAATTGTAATTAATAATTTTTTCGTAACGACAGTGTAGATTTTAATTAGTTGTGTTGGCTAGAAATCCAACGATTTTTATAAATGCATTTTATAAAAAAGCCTTTTTTGATTTTAATAAATGACTAATTACATTATTGTTGTTTAACGTTTAATTGTTTATTTAACGATTTTGAATGTAATCGGACGTTTTATTTCACGAGTGGATTATCAAACCCCGAGTAAAAACGAGTGATTTATCATCCACGAGGTGAAATAAATGAACCGATTTACACGAAAATAAGTTGAATACAACATTTTTTTTCTTAATATTAGACTCAACAATGCTTAAAATTGCTTTAAATATAGTAAAAATAATCTGACGTTTCGTATTGAGAAATGCCAAACAGTTGTCAAAACTAAAGAAAAAAACTGGGAATTTCGACAGTGTCGAAGAATAAAATAATTTAAAAACCAATAACAATAATAAGCGAATGTTTGAAATTTTGACACGTTGACTTAAATTATTTTTTACTCCAAAACCGAAACCGATACCAAAATTTTATAAGTTAAAAATTGTTAAAGAAATGGGTTTTTCGAATAAAAAACATTACACACAAAAAAACAAAGACTAAAGTAACATTACATGTGGTTTTGATAGCAAATTACTTTTATAAAATGGATTATTGATTAAAATTATTAAAAAAAAAATCGAAAATAATTTTTGAAGTTGGTATAAAAAAGGTAAATTGGGCTAAATCGCTATATTTTTGAAAAACGTCTGATTCTCTGTTGTCCCTATGTATAGTAACAAAAATTGTGTCACATGAACTTTTTTGGTAATAGATTTCTTACATAAATAATTTGATTTGACTTAAAACAATAATTCTAAATTCTCGAATTCGAAATTCGATTCGAATTCCCTACGATACACAAACAATATAACATTAACATTTTCATAGTAGGTTGTTATTTAAACAGAAAAATTCCCATAACTCAAAAACAAAACATAACATTATTCTAGCACTTATTACTTCTAGCACTGGAAGCAAAAAAACGTTTGGTGCCGCATATTTTTTTCACACTGTAAATCTTTACAACGTGTGGTTTTAAAGAGTAAAGTTTTCTTTAAAATTATTATAAAAAATATTTACTTATTGACTTTATGTAGCAGGTGGTTTATGTATGCGTATGAAAGTTGTTAAAATATTGAAAAAAATACGGTTATTTTCCGTTTGACGTCTATTTAAAAAATATTTAAAATTAAAATATTTAAAATAAAAAAACCTAATCAAAGTAGACTGGAACTTATAAATTAATATAGTATGAGATGGTTTTTTGGTATTTTCAGTGATTTTTCTGTGTTTCCAACTTAATTTCTTCGCCGAGAAACAATTCGTAATAAGTTAAAACGTTTTACTTTTACCACGTAACGAGCCAATTACTCTATTTCCGTTGTGCACTTGTTTTTTTAATGGGAGGATTCGCAATCATTGGGCCACTAACTCGTTGTAGTAGTGACATTGGAAATGTTTGCACACTTTAATGGCCCTATTAATACCAGTTTTAATGTTAATTAAAAAAAAAACAAGTTATCATTGCTTGTAAAAATTATTCTATTTTACTTTCTACGCATTTCTATTTATGATTCATTTATTATATTACAGTACAGTTTCGAGTCAGAATGAGAAAATTTAAACAAATTATCTACAAGATAAGTGAAATATTTTAAATTGCACAGTTGTATCCCGGAAATGGCATTGATTCGAATTTTAACATTTTATTGAGTAACGAATAAAATGTTCATTTGATTGCAATGTGATTTCTCCCTGCATTACTCAACAATGAGTGTTTGCATTTTCCTTGGCAGCTTGAAGCTTGTTTTTGAATACAAAATCGTCAGGAATATTTTTTTGGCAAAATAACACGCTATTTTTATTTCATAAACTTACAAAATTTTTAAACGCCAAAGAATAACAGTAGAATAACTCACCTGGTGGTATAGAGAACTCAATGATATTTCTTTATTATAATAATAATAAAAATAATAGCAAAAACAATAAACACTACTGCAAAATAATTATTATTAAGGAATTTTTTGTTGGCACCTTCGCAGCAATTAAAAAATTATTTATATTGATTTTAATTTTTTTTTATTAATTATTAATTACAAAATTGTCAGGAATAATTTTTTTGGCAAAATAACACGGTATTTTTATTTCATAGACTTACAAAAAATTTTAAACACCAAAGAATAACAGTAGAAAAACTCACCTGGAGGTATAGAGAACTCAATGATATTTCTTGTTAACAAAAAAATAAATAATAATAATAAAAATAATAGCAAAAACAATAAACACTACTGCAAAATAATTATTATTAAGTAATTTTTTTGTTGGCACCTTTGCAGCAATTAAAAAATTATTTATATTGATTTTAATTTTTTTATTAATTATTAATTGCTAATCATTGTTACTGTAATTATTAATTTTTCCAAAACGACAGTATAAATTTTAATTAGTTGTGTTGATTTACAAACGATTTACAAAAATTCATGTGAAAAATTGTCTTTTTCGTTTAAATTAATAATTAATTCAAAAAATTATTTCGAAATAATATCAAATAAAAAACATCAATAATCTGACGAACAAGCAACCAAAATTAAAAAATAAATTAGTATTTTCACCAAAACGTGTAATTTTCTCAAGTGCAAGCCAATTTAAATTGACACAAACGTTCAATAGATGAGTTTTTGTGAATTAAATAAAAAGTATAATAATAAAAAGTAATGTAACATTTAAAAGTGTTGCATTTTGTCAAATAATTTCTGTGTGAAGTTGTAAATATTTAAGTTCTCGCATCCGGGTCTGTAGCAACAATATTTGTTAAAATTCTTAAATTCAGCACAAAACAAATTAATTCAAGGTGTTTTAAGTTAACTTCCTATTAACTTTAGTTGCCTTCATGCTAAATTGAAGATGATCTTCAAATCTATTGTGAAAACTTCTAGATTACGAGTATTTTAGCGAAATTGAATAAAATTTATTATCTAATATTATTTCGAAATAATATCAAATAAAAAACATCAATAATCTGACGAACTAGCAACCAAAATTAAAAAATAAATTACTATTTTCACCAAAACGTGTAATTTTCTCAAGTGCAAGCCAATTTAAATTGACACAAACGTTCAATAGATGAGTTTTTGTGAATTAAATAAAAAGTATAATAATAAAAAATAATGTAACATTTAAAAGTGTTGCATTTTGTCAAATAATTTCTGTCTGAAGTTGTAAATATTTAAGTTCTCGCATCCGGGTCTGTAGCAACAATAATTGTTAAAATTCTTAAATTCAGCACAAAACAAATTAATTCAAGGTGTTTTAAGTTAACTTCCTATTAACTTTAGTTGCCTTCATGCTAAATTGAAGACGATCTTCAAATCTATTGTGAAAACTTAAGTTTTATTAAATTTCGCTAAAATACTCGTAATCTAGAAAATGTAACAAATATTATTTCGAAATAATATAAAATAAAAATCATCAATAATCTGACAAACTAACAACCAAAATTAAAAAATAAATTACTATTTTCACCAAAACGTGTAAGTTTCTCAAGCGCAAGCCAATTTAAATTGGCACAAACGTTCAATAGATGAGTTTTTGTGAATTAAATAAAAAGCATCACCATTTTCTGATTCTTATATCATTTTGTATCTTATTATTTTTACTTCACTTTCTATACAAAACGATTTGCAACAATGCTGTAACATTTAAGTGTTGCATTTTGTCAAATAATTTCTGTCATAAGTTGTAAATATTTAAGTTCTCGCATCCGGGTCTGTAGCAACAATATTTGTTAAAATTCTTAAATTCAGCACAAAACAAATTAATTCAAGGTGTTTTAAGTTAACTTCCTATTAACTTTAGTTGCCTTCATGCTAAATTGAAGATGATCTTCAAATCTATTGTGAAAACTTAAATTGTATTCATTTTCGCTAAAATACACGTAATCTAGAAAATGTAACAAATATTATTTCGAAATAATATAAAATAAAAATCATCAATAATCTGTCGAACTAGCAACCAGAATTAAAAAATAAATTACTATTTTCACCAAAACGTGTAAGTTTCTCAAGTGCAAGCCAATTTAAATTGGCACAAACGTTCAATAGATGAGTTTTTGTGAATTAAATAAAAAGTATCACCATTTTCTGATTGTTATATCATTTTGTATCTTATTGTTTTTCCTTCACTTTCTATACAAAACGATTTGCAACAATGCTGTAACATTTAAGTGTTGCATTTTGTCAAATAATTTCTGTCATAAGTTGTAAATATTTAAGTTCTCGCATCCGGGTCTGTAGCAACAATATTTGTTAAAATTCTTAACTTCAGCACAAAACAAATTAATTAAAGGTGTTTTAAGTTAACTTCCTATTAACTTTAGTTGCCTTCATGCTAAATTGAAGACGATCTTCAAATCTATTGTAAAAACTTAAATTTTATTCAATTTCGCTAAAATACTCGTAATCTAGAAAATGTAACAAATATTATCTAATATTATTTCGAAATAATATAAAATAAAAATCATCAATAATCTGACGAACTAACAACCAAAATTAAAAAATAAATTACTATTTTCACCAAAACGTGTAATTTTCTCAAGTGCAAGCCAATTTAAATTGGCACAAACGTTCAATAGATGAGTTTTTGTGAATTAAATAAAAAGTATCACCATTTTCTGATTGTTATATCATTTTGTGTCTTATTGTTTTTACTTCACTTTCTATACAAAATGATTTGCAACAATGCTGTAACATTTAAAAGTGTTGCATTTTGTCAAATAATTTCTGTCTTAACTTGTAAATATTTAAGTTCTCGCATCCGGGTCTGTAGCAACAATATTTGTTAGAATTCTTAAGGCCGCTCACTTGTTAATGTCAAACGTTGCTAGTTTCCCCCTTGAGAAAGTATTTTCTACTTTACCAGTTAATTATCAACAAATTATCCTCCATAATCACTTGAACGCACCAGACAATCGTAGAATACGCCTCGGTCATTATTAATTCCCTAGCAATCAGTGTACTTTCTTTGTGGCATGACATGCAAGCACCGAACAAATAAAATTCCGAGCGAGTTTCTCGCTTCAATTAATCAAAATTTTCTCGTCTCAAGTTCACTTTTCGGACAGTATGATCCAACAGTTGGAATTTCGAAAGTAATAACAAGGGGCTGGCTACCAGGATTTGACCCGAAACTGGCTCAAATTTTAAATCCGGTTGGACCGTAAAGACCACAATAAAAATAAATACGGCGTTTATACAGCCGATGACTGAGTCAAAAATTCTGTGTGTGTGTGTGTGTGTGTGTGTTAAGACTTTCACCAAACTTGGATGATCTTCAGTGTTATTGACTTTGCAAAAAACGGAAACTGTGATAAACAAATCAAGTATTTGGTGGCATTACTGCCATTATGGGAGTGACCCTGAATGTAAATTAGACAAACTCTTTGTGTTAAGTTCATGGAACAGTGACGCATACGTGTGGTTACAGATGGTTGCTGTCGATGATCTCTTCTGTTGGCAAATAGAATTAAGCTATTGACTCGACTATCTCGAATTGTTTGTTCTACTAGAAAGGTTATTACAGGTGGCCGACAAGCAGAGAAATTTATTTTACATTTTTGTAACCGCTCAGGCTTTTTTTTATTATTTTGGCTAAAAAAAGTAATACAAATAATGCTTCATTTACTTATTTTTTATTTTACTTAAGGAAGGGTAAAATAAAATAAAATATTTAATGACAAACGCTGATTTTTGGGCGATTTTTAGTTTTTGCACTTCTCATGAAATTAAAACAAAATAAATCTTCACCCAATTTCCATAGGAAATGTTGAAGCAATTCTTTATTTTGTGACAAAAAAGCTTTACAAGGTGTCCTTAGATAACTAAACAAAATGACATCATATTTGACAATCAATTTTGTCAAGTTAAAACATTTAATTTGCTGTAAATTAAGTACAAAAATTACAACCATTTACTTGTCGACAGTTGTAGTTATAATTATAATATGAAATTTTCATCACTACAATTATCGCTTTACGTAATTACATGGTTTTTTTTCAGTTGATTCACCGACAACAGACAAATGTTATGTTATAATGTGTTCTATTTAATTTTTATTCCTTTGTTTTTCTATTTTTTTGTCATTTTGGATGTAAAAAGAAACTTAAATTGTGACGGTTCAGCTTAAAAAGTTTCTAAACAATCTTTCTTTTGTTCAAATTTTTCCTACAATATTTAAAAATCTACGAACAATTTCAGTTTATTTGGAAAATTTGTTGGATTTGACGATTCCACGCAATATTTTGTATGTTTTTTTGAGCATTTCTTGCTAAAAAATAACATTACGTTTTGGTATAATCACGTCATTTTGGTAAAAATGTCGATTTTTGCTTTTTGAAAGTTTAAAATAATTTGGATGCAAAGGTGAATTTGTTGAAAAACGATTCCTTTTTCCCATTTTCAATGAAGTTAGTTGTATATTTTTTTCTTCAAGTTTGGGTCCCTCTGATAAATTTTATAATAATTAAAACAGTGTCAACAACCTTTCTGGGCTCGTTAAAGACCAATTGATTGATTATGACTCAAGATTTAGAATGTATGTAATTAAAATGTTATTAAAAAAACATTTGTAGCTTCATAATTTTTTTTTTTTTTATTCAAACTACTAACTGTAAAACTTTAAACTCAGTAAAAAATCTTTAGTTCAACTTAGCGCGCTACAAAAAACACAAAATAATTACGCCATATTTGTATTTGATTTTAAATAAAATATTGCTATTATTATTGTTTTTCAAAGTAAAATGGAACAAAAGCCTGAACATTTTATAAAAAAGTGAAGCTTTTTATTAAATATTAATTTCAAAAAGGTGAAAAAACAGGAAATCTGAATAATAACACAGTGAGTCTTCTAAAAGTATTTTTTATTAATCAAAACTGTAACTCAAAAAAAATTACACAGAGTTTAGCGTTTGCTCTAAAAGATCTAATAATTTTTTTCAAAATTTTTGTAGCAATCCTTCAAATTAAAATTGATTATTGAGATAATTCCTTCAATTTCAAAATAAATGGCAATTTTTATTAAATATTGATTTCAAAAAGGTACTTGAAAACTTGAAGACGTCGTGAAAAAACAGGAAATCTGAATAATAACACAGTGAGTCTTCTAAAAGTATTTTTTAATAATCAAAACTGTAACTCAAAAAAAAATTACACAGAGTTTAGCGTTTGCTCTAACATACCTAATAGTTTTTTTCAAAATTTTTGTACCAATCTTTCAAATTAAAATTGATTATTGAGATAATTCCTTCAATTTCAAAATAAATGGCAATTAATTTGATTAAAAACGAAATAAAAAAATTACAAAAACTAACTAATTAAAGTCCAAAACTAAAGACGTCGTGAAAAAACGGAGGACATCAGGATAATAACACGGGGTGAGTTTGCTAAAGTATTTTTTATTGATCAAAATTAAAATCTGTAAGTCAAAACTAATGACAAAGAATTTAGCATTTGCTATGAGATACCCATAAACTTTTTTTGCAAACGATTTGATTAAAAAATTTTCAACCATTCCTGCCAATTAAAATTATTTGAAACAAACAGAAACTTAAATGTCTTGAGCAAAAAATTGTTTATTTTATTTTTAATCTTTAATTAAATATTTTTTAGGACCAGGGGTCATTTTTTTACAGAATTATTGCACATAACACTTAAGCATTACGGGAAAAATATAAAGCTTTTAATATCAAACGTTGAATCGATTTAAAGTAAAACTATACTTTTACCAGACTACTAGATAATCAATTAACTGCACTAGGTAAGTAAGTTACAAAAATAAATTAGTAACAAATAAATTTAAAAAAAATACTTCTAGAACATGTTTTGTATCGTCAATATTAATTATTTCCAGGACAGCTTGTATAAATAGCAATCGACGAAAGAAATAAAAAAATATTCCTACTTTGCATTATTTTTATTTTTGTTAAATATTATTATTGATTGTGCCAACTGTACGATTTTTTAATACTTATGTTCATTAAAAAAAAATTGTGCCACATTTTTCATCAATACAAAAATCGCAAACCATTAAGTTTAAATAAATAAAAATCAGGAAATAACTGCACGTTCATACCACATGAACCCAAATTAGGGACCAGAAACAAAGTGAGCTTTCACATTGTCTTTTAATTGAATTAGTCGTAATTTTAATGACAATAATTGAAGAATAAACCATTGGGAAACATCGTATCAGACAGCGGAAGCAGGAAATACGATCCCATCTCTAGCTATTATACTTTTCACAAAAACAAACAACACCACAATTCCCATAATAATCCAATTAAATAATAAATAAATAATAACGCAATGCGATAACAGGGTCCACCTTCAAATGTCAATAACCTTGATTTCTTCCGACCCGCCACGGCCACGGCCAGATCTCAACCCAATCGAAAGTTATTGTAGAAATTCAAATTTCGAGCACAATCGCCAGTAGGCTGATGTAATTAATTTTATAACAACAATTGTGTCAGAAAACAAGCCCGATTGTCTCAATTCCACCTGAATCCGCTCCGGATAGCGGTAATAAACCGAAATGAGGCTTTGCCTTTTAGTCAGCTGTGCGCATATCAGCCAATTAAAAAATTGAATAGAACTCGAATTTGGGTTAAACTGTACCTCAAAACAGTTATTGCGCGACGCCGCTCGCATAAAATTAATTTACTCAAACTCAAAAAACGCAAGTGAGAAGCAGTCAAACACTCACCGGAGGGAGGAAGAAACGCCACAAAGTCCAATTTACTTGTTCCAACACATAACCAATAAAACCCGAACGGCCTCCGTGTCTTGACCATCCGTTCGGTGCGAATGCGAGTCGGAGACTGAACGCGACATATTTAAATTGGGTCACATTCCCAATGGGTGGAGCCAAAGGCGGGGCCAATCCTCCATCCAATCGCCAACCTGGGAAAAATCACGGGGGTTACGACAAACAACGAAAAACTTGCTTTAAACTTTATTATGTATCTTCTTTAAGATGATCGAGGTCAGTACATAAAATAAGAATAACACAGTAACCAACATTCAATTTTCATAATGTACAGGATGGTCCAAAAGATCAACACTGCTGCCAAACGCCACCACACGACCAAGCGTTTTGGACCACTTGTAGCATGAACCAAAGAAGTCCAGCGAACTAGACTGAAAACTACATTTTGTTACTTAGATTAGGTACATGTATTTGTGCTTATATCTCAACTAGTTTGACAAAAATAACTCAGTTGCATGATTCGAATAACAGAAAATACAAAATAAACTATTCGTACATTTAATGTAATAAAATACAAAGGACAGGAAAATTGCGAAACAAAACCCTACGATAAATATACAATTTGTAAGTTCCTGATAAGGCCTAGTGGAAGATAAAAGAACTAGAATTCGAAACAATGGAAACAGCTACACGATTTAATAATACACTTAATAATAATAGAATTCGCTTTCTAATTATCAAATAAATGATTGATATGCGCCGTTTGAATTATTGTTAAAACCTGCAGTGACATTAAAACAAGCATGAATTTAAATAAAAATATACCAAAGCGGCGTATTTTATTCTGTATTTTTCTCTACGCTGAGTGTTGGAATATCACAAAATTACAATGGATTATTTCTGTCGGCCCTTAAGTATACAACTTGATTGGCATCAAATAAATTATATGATCCTTAAACTACAAAGGATAACAAACATGATTAATAAACCGTCACGTGCACTTAATGCTAAATAAAACCAGCAAGTCATAATTTAATAATGAGATCCTTCAATAATGGATTGTGTTAACTTAAGGTCCTTTTGTTTCAATTAATTCATTTTACAAAGCGTCTTTTGATTTGTGCAAGAGGAGGGTGATCGTCATACGGAACAACAAAAAACGTCCATTCCATTGCTAAATTATGACTTATGTGTTGTAAATATCAGTAAATCAAGGTTTTTTTGGTGCTTGGTTTTCTTGACTCCGATGAAAGAAAAAGACAAATTTTCCGTAAACAAACACTTCCTCCATCCCATTTTTCACACTCGAGGGATGCACTAAGCGAAATACATCACCTTCTTGGTGTCTGCATGCACTGTTATAGCCCTTGCCATGGCTCCGGGTGTTCGGTCTTCGGAAGAACCCGACTGGTGCGAACCTTCACCACTGCAACAAACAAGATCCATTTTTATCAAATTTTTTTATTCGAAATTTTAGCAAGGCCTTGACGAGAAATACCGGAAATAGGAATTAACATTTTAATTTATTATCCCTGTTTTATATGCACAAAACCATGGTACAAAACAAAATTTGTTATTTAAATTCCGACCAATTCGAGTGTAAATAAAGAATGAGTAATTTATTTTTATGAACAAAAAATCCCATATAACGAGAGCGTATTGAACTAGAATTTAGCAAAAAAAGCAAATAACTTGTATTTTTTTAGATGTTATAATAATAAATTAAAATGCAAGTAATGGAGAGAACAATTTAGTAAAAGTTTGACTAGCGCTGAGTTAAAACACACAAACAAAAAGATTTTAAAGCTGGCATGTTTGAGATAAAGCCGTTTTGAAGAAATTCGGCGAAACTTGATTCTACCAGAGTAAAAATGCATCCACAGCATGGTCCTCCGAAATAATCCATAATCCAAAATATCTCGTCAAAAATTTGAAGACAAGATTCTTGTTAAAGATGGATTAATTGTGATTGATTAATTAGAATAATGCCAATGATGTGCTGTTGTTAGGTTGTGATTATCTTCTGCAAAAAAATGATAAATTGGTTTTAAATTGATTGAATGTCCACCCTACTCTCCGGATCTGACATAAAAATATTTTATTAAAGTTTTAAAAGTTTCTAATTATTTGATAGTACTGGTTTTTCAGTTTTTACAAAAACCAGATTGCAGTAATGTATCAGAATAATGGTGGCAGTAATTTAAAAAAATAATAACTTTAATAAAACTGACAGAACCACAAGATAGATCGTAGTCTGTGGAACACTGGTTGCATTAAATTAGTGTTTATTATTAAATTTTAATGATCTATTACGTAAATACTGCCACGGGCTATATTTATTTGGAAGTGGATTACTAGTTCACAAATAAACAATTTATTATTCATGCTTAATCTCACAAATAAGTATTGAGATTTGGACAGAAATTCATGCCTTATCAAATAATTGAACTCATGTATAGCACATGTTAATTTTTTGTGCCCTCATTTATGTTTACTACAACTTATCTCAATGTAAAGACTGTAAAATAAAACACGGAAGCCAAATAATGGAAAATCAGTGGTAAAGCCTTTCAAGTGAAATTTTCAATTACTTGCGCATAAATCTTTTGTGAACTAAATACTTGCAATTGTTTTTATTGTATGAGTATTTGTGTAAGATAAACTAATTTTTTTGACGACTTTGACTATATCCTACCAATTTGCTTAAAAAAAAAAGAGTCGTCTGGTGTATAGTGTAAAATATTAGAAAAATTAATAAATCAATAACAAAAAATAAGAAATCATTTTTAGATTAAATTTCCCAAAACTTATTTTACATAACACCTTTTGAATCATCCATTCAATTAAAGCAGCAAAGTTCCATTCTCTCACAATTTTAAGTAGATATACAGCAGATAAAAAGATGACTTAATAAAATTTAACATCAAGAATTTGTTGCTCTTTTCTACTTACTTTTTGAGGATTTCCCAGAGACCACCGTCAGAGGTCCTTCACCTTAACCTTGTTCTTAAGTATTATTATAATTATTTTTATTTTGCTTATATTTTATTGATAGTGGAGTAGTCTTGGCCAAACTTCGCCAAAATAAAGACCAAAATAACGTTACAGATTATTTTAGATTTTATAAAAAAACAATGAAGTTTTTTATCGTTTAGAATTTTAAAAGTAAAAAAAACTACCACTCCTAGAAATGTATAATCAAAAAATATATTTATTTAAATAAAATACCAATATCCCCATTTTTTCTTCAGTTTGCATAAATTATGTATCTCTAGGAATTATAGGGCAGCTTATTGAAATAAAAGTTCAAAAAATAAAAATGTATTCGCAATTTTTATTTACTTTCTTTTTTTAGGATAAGTTTTTTTAACTGTATACTTCTCGCTTAAAAAAGTAAAACTTCTAGCACGTGCAAATGATAAATAACGCACAGATTTTTTATTACTTGAAAAATAGTACAAAAATCACCAATATAAACTTTAGCAATGTCTTTTACTTTAATTAGAAGCGATTTTTTAAAGCTAATGACAATAATTGAAGAGGAAGAATAAACGATTTTCTATTCAAAAACATACTATCATACAGCGGAAGCAGGAAATTACAAGCCTATCTCTTGCTATTATACTTTTCATAAATACAACAGGACAAATAAATTCACGAAATTGTTAAAAAGCACAATGAAAAAATTATCCAAGCCCAATAATAATTTGGATTAAATATTATTTTATAAATTTATAGACCACTTATAGCTTTTGTTTACTCGCTATAAAAATTAAATGAGCAAACAATCACTATTTTAAAAGCGTGAAAACATTAATTTTGCAATATGTTTAATCTTTCAAAAATTAAACGAAATAAACAACTATAAGCAATAGTTAATTTTTACCCACATGTCCTTTCTACAAGTATTTTTTTAATATAAATGTATCATCATTTTAGTTGTCAAAATTAATAAAACTTGACTGGAAAAGACGTAACTAGTTTTTCTCACATAAAAACGGTTAAAAAACATGTTTTAATTTATTTTTCAAAAAAAAAATGAAAGAGATATGTTTTTTATCCCTGATACCAACCTGTCATGCTCCTTTTCTACTAAGTGATATCTTGCTCGGAAAGCTACCAAATGGGCGTAATAAGCCGGTGCCGGTATAGAAACAGACCGAGTACAGCGCACATAAGTGTGACACAACTGATACGTCAAACACTGAAGTTCATCCGAATCCAAATGGGAATCATCCCATAGGACATGGTAGTGTGACGGCCTTGATGTACCCTGGACAAAAAAAAAAAATAAATAAATATTTCCCCTTATACACGCAAAATGTGTAAAATTTTATTTTTTTCTATAGCAACATACGTTTGGTAAATAAGTTCGATTAGCTATAGAAAAAAAATCACGATCAAAGTATTGTTTCTTACCTGTATACCCTGATGACTGCACAAATAAAAATCAAATTCTGTCGGATGTGTGATCCCAACATCGACTGTGGTTCCCGCTGGAATATTCCCACTCTTCCCACTTTGTTCCTTCTTGTCAGCGCAAAACAATCTGGTGTGGTGCCTCTTCTGCACCACAATAAACGTAATACCCGGCTTATAATCGCTCTCCAATTTGATGCAAGCTTCTCGAATCGCTGTTAATTCATGCTGTAATAATTGGAGAAATTGTCCTTCTGACACGCCATCTCTGTACAAAATGATACGATGGGGTTTGTAGCCGCCGGTCGATTTGTAAAACATTATCAAAAGTTCCCGAACCATTGAGCTCAACTCTTGGATGATCTCTTGTCGGTGTTGCTGGACGCGAACAGTGGCGGCATAACGTGAGGGATGAGCGTCCATTGAACCGACGACGGCTGCTATTGAAGGTTTTTTATTGTCGCCGGCTGGAGGATGAGTGACATCAGCACCCAGAAATATGACAGGTTCGTTAAATATCTTTGGTCTGATCGATGGCACAAGAATGCTGTTGATACCTCCTAGCTTAACGTTTATTTTGAGGCATAGATTTGACAGTGTCTGTGGTGATGTTTTGTTTACATTTTTTGCTTGAACACATTGGGTGGCCATCCCTAATACTGTGTCGCCTACCCTTTTAACTTCAGCTAAAAAACAATTTATTTTATTCACAGAATAAATTTTGTGGCGTTTTCGTACCATAGACAGGTGTCTTTCCAGGCAAGACAACGACAACGAGTTGCAATGACTGGAAAGTCGATTTCAGGTACCGGAACATTGGCTCGACTTGGTCCGGACCTGTCGCATATTTACAAAAACATGGTTGTCCGATTATTGGCATGCCTGCATCGTTTGAGATTTTTTGTAGCTGCTGTGTGAAATTCCTAGAAATGGTAACGCAAAATAATTAGCAAATACGTATTAAATTAAATCAACAAAAAATCGGTATTATTTACGGACTACTCCAATTTTCATTCTGATTTTCGATTTTTCTGGTTTTTTGAAAACGAAACTCTAGAGATATTGATCACAGCGCCTTAAAATTTACTACCATTAAAAACAATATCATGAAGATAGATAATGGTTAACGATAAAATTGTCGATAGGAACAAAATAAACGAAAACATCTAAACATTCCCTTAGTTATTTTTTAAATTACCAACATTTTTTAAAACATGTAAATGATTATTAATTCCTGGACACTCTATTACAAGATTAAGTGTTGGAAAAAGCTGAAAATAACTCAATACTAAAAAAAATTCTTTCCAAGGTTTTTGCAAACTGTAATTGGTTAACTAGTTTTATATTTAATAAAACTTGACTCTACAGAGGTTTATCACTTTTTGGTTTTCTAAGACTTCAGTAAATGCAAAAAAGTTATTTGGTAAAATGTTTTTAAAAATGTTCAAATAACTCAAAATTTTCGGCAAAATAGACGTGGGCTAGAGGCAGCTAAGTTTTTCTATGAGATGAACTGTGTAAGCTACCAACTAGTCCCAAGATTGACTTTTACAAAATATTTCATAGAAAAAAAATAGTCGACAAGTTTTTTTATTTTTTTATTTTTCATGTTTTTGTATTTTTATTTTCACAATACAATTAGTGTATCGGCAGTCAACGGAGTAATTTGATATATAAAATCAAAAATGTAATACAATATTTACTATACTAGGTGGAAACCTTATCGCACACCCAAGAAAATCGCAATTTCTAATTAAATAAAAAAATATTGCATTTTACACGCCTGACTGTACGTTCGAAAGGTATCTCCCCTAATTTTTTGGTAATTGTTCACTTGCAGATAAAAATAATAATTAAAAAAAGTAATTTTTGACTAAAAAATCAAATTCTAAATTTTATACTAAACCAGGCGTATTCACTTCAGATAATTGTTTACGAAGTTAGCGAAGAAAAATACCAATCAGATTTTGAATTAAACGCACTTTTACATTTTAACTTTAAAAAGTATTTTTATTTATGAGTTGCTACTTGTGGCGTCGTAAATTTAGGTGACAATGTGAACTGTAATTGGGGTAAGATTGTAAAAGATTTCGTTGAGATATTTCAATGCAGGCATCAGTTTTATTGCAAGACTGTAAATAAGGGGCTTCAAAAAGGTCGGCTACTGGTAACTGATCCCTTTGTTGGCAAATTATACCATTTTCTAATAAATCACGCGCCTAGTTTGCGTCTAAATAAAAAAAACCGATTATTTTACCAACCAAGTAAAAATTTATAATTCTGATACCAGTGTTCTATAGTTCAAAAAACTAAAAACTAGTTAAATTAACAGTAAGTGCTCAAAAACTCACAAAACTGCTACGACTTTATTTATTAACAAAAAAATTTAATAAAAATCGAGAATGGTCCTTTTAATGTATAGGCTGGTGTGTAAAATTTCAGAATTTTTATTTCATTAGAAGTCGCGATTTTCCTGGGTGCGCGATAAGGTTGCCACCCAGTACAATCAATAACAATCTTTTATCTCTTTAAATTTGAGAATTTTTGGCTTACATTTTATTGTGAATTACATAATATAGGTACTAAACTTTAGAAAAAAACTAGTGGTTTTTATTTATTTAAAAAGTCCATAATCCAAAAAAAATGCGCTCATTTTATAATGTACTTAATAATTTTCTTAGAGCTATAATAAAATGACGTACATTTAGATGTTAAAATCTTTTTTATGTTATACACTTCGTTATCAGTTTTCCTCCTTTTATAGATGTGTAAAAAATAAACAACACTAAAAACAATAAATATGGCTCAGTGAATCCTAAAGGCTGTTTTACATAAGTTCCAAACATGTCATTCTGAAGTGTAATTTTATCGTAATTAACGAAAATTCACAAACATGTTAAAAATATTAGTGAAAGAATTTTCAAAAATTTTGCATTGATTCAAACCCATCTAACATCAAAATCGATTTTCTCATCTTGTTTGGTATTTTTCAATAATTTTTTCTATTATAAAAATAATAATAGTGAAATATTGACTTGAAACCAGTCATTGTATAGATTTTTTTCAGTCATTACTAACATGATACATACCTTAAAGCGTCTTCCCTCACGGTACGCTGTGGAGCAAAACAAGCGATGGCCCAAACTCTGATTTCCACACCCGTAAAGAATTGTTTGCCTCGCATGTCCCACACGCCTTGATTAGGCATCGCTTGCTGTTTGCTCTAAGAGAAAAAACACAAAACAATTAATTCCATATAACAATCGCATTCTTTATGTATTTTTATTCATTATAAAAAATTCTCATCAAACACACGAACAACAAAACAACCACGATGCTATCACACAGTGAACCAATAAATTCAAATCGAAAAAAACACGTGACAACATGCAACGAAAACATCTATCTACAAAAAATAAACACACGAATAAACGAATGATTAAAATAATAATAGTAATACAACTTGAAACTAACGTGCCAGCCCACCTGTCCGCTGAGGGAAGCCACCCGACCACCGTACTGTAGTTTAGGAGGTGGGAGAACCCTACCGCGAACTTCCATCATGTTGTTACTGATTGTCAAGCCGAATTCTTGCACGTAGGGGTCGTTGTTGAAATCAGCCCTCCTTACCAAGTTGTTGATTTCACGTTCTCTGTCCGGTGCTGATCTATATTTAAAAAAAAATATATAAAATAGTACATATAACTTGAAGCCTTAGTGTGTTATTATCTCATCACCTTGCTGTAGCTTTTATCATAGTGGATGTTTGCATATCCGTTAGTTTCTTGATGCATCGTTGGCCAGCTACAATGTTACAGACTTCTAACGGCAAATAGGTGTGTTTGTGTTCCTGGCCAACCTGGAGGCACGGTAAATGGGGGTATCTTAATTTCATTTTGTACTTGTCGAGGAAATACTTTGCTACGGTACACTCTACGGTCTGTCCGTTGTCCAGTTGGAGGGGGAAACTAAAACAAACAAAAAACAAATTATAACACTGTAATACACAATTCTAAATTAAATTATGCATAAAACAAATAACTCACCCCTTTAAAAGAGTGAACACTAAAATTAGTATTAACTAAATGCTGTGGCAATCATTTTACGAGACCTGTGCAAATAAAATGTAACTAACAAGTTTAAAGTAATCGTAGTTTTTACATTTTTTAAACAAATAGAAATACATAGCTATAATTCATATTTCATAGTCATATTTCAAATGAATTATTAACTTTTTTTTAACAGAAAGCTATATTTATAATTTCTGGATTGGTCGATTATTATACAACACAAAAGTTTAGCCGATCTCGAAATATTTCGCTTTTTTTTTAATATTATACTTCAGAAATCAGTAGCTCTACCACTTTTAAATAATATGTATTTTGAAATCGCTTTTGGGCACTATTTTAAATTAATAAGATCACAAATCGTATGCATTTAGACACCAGTTTTTAATTACTATTCTGGTGGAAAATGATTTAAAACAGCAGTATTTTGAAATGACTTAATTTTGAGATGATTCCTTGGTCCAAATCGGTAAAAGTCGCCGCAGAAGAGCTGCAAAAGTTTGTTTTCGACCACAATATAAAATTGTAGCTAATCTTCTAAAAGTTTTGTCGCTTTGAGAAATAAATTTTACGAAATCAAATATTTTCAACAAAAAAACTAGCGTCTGAAGCGTCGTTTTTGGGCAGAATAAAGCAATTCCAACTTTTTCTACAGCGATTTTTGAAGTAAAAATTGCTCCAGGTCAAAATATTTCAACAAAACTGGTGATTAAAATAAATAAGCCTTTTCCAGTCAGAATAAAGCGATTGTAGATTATCTATATAGCAAGTTTTGTTCTTTAATTAAACCAAAGAATAAAGTAATATTTTTAAGCCAGAAATCCCCGAAAAAATAATAAAACTGATAAATTAATCGTAGCTTTCGGTCAGCTTAAATCGTTTTTAGGTTTTTGTAGAAGTGGGTAAGTAGGTATAAATACATGTAAGAATAAGTTTATTTACTTTTTGTTATTTTTATTTTTACTGTATCT
Organism: Tribolium castaneum; assembly: GCF_031307605.1. NCBI lineage: Eukaryota > Metazoa > Arthropoda > Insecta > Coleoptera > Tenebrionidae > Tribolium > Tribolium castaneum. Next base: position 4,852,547 of record NC_087394.1, read on the forward strand.
CAAAAACTACTAATCACACAAAAACCAGCGTCTGCTATAAAATGATTTTCTAAACATGTGATCTTTTCAGACTATTTCTAAAATATTTTATAACAAAAATTAATATCCAAATTATTTATTCCTAATGACCTCTGTGTTTTGTGCAAAAATTACGTAAAAATTGTTACCAGCCTCAAAAAAAAACAATTAAATTTTACGTCTAAAATAAGATTGATAGGTTACCCCCTAGATGGAGTTTACAATTTTTGATAGCAATAAAAAATTCTACTCAAAAAAATTACTCTGGGTGTAAATTTTTAACAATATCTAACAAAACAGTTTACAGAGATAATAACTATTAAAAAATGACTGCCATGTCACCTTTAAAGGTTTCTAGTTTCTTTAGAAATCATTTTCGGACACGCGTCCATAGAATTTTTTTTGTATTTAGCTCGAAAGAATCACTTTTCAAATATTGTACAAAAGAATAAGCTTTCAAATTCTATTAGTACCAACGAACTGATTTGTGCAACAAAGTTATGAAACAATTTAAATAAGAGGGCCCTCGCAGCCCCTTTAACAATGCTTTACAACCTTACAATTTGCACTGTTAAATGACTAATTATTTAAAACAACGAATGTATGCCAAGTATTAAAGAAAAAAATATATATTCTGTATTTTTGGAGCAACTTTGGAGGTTAATAATAACACCATAAGAAAAACCTTTAAAAAAATAAAAAATGTGGGTCAATTCAATTTTAATACTCAATCTATGGTTAAAGTATTTACACTATCTCGCGAGACATGCTGTATATCATCTACCAATTAATTTGATTACTTGTTGAATAATAATTGGGTTTAATTTTTATTTATAGCTTAATATTTTTAAGTAATAATAATTTTCCTCTAATACTACTCTGTTTTCTATAGGATTGAACTTTATTAAGTTGAGTTATTAGTTACTCGTCTAAAAAATTGAAAAAAAAAATTCGCTTGCACAGCTTTTTTCAATTACAAGTAAAAATGAAAAATCCTACTCTAAATTACATACGTGTTTCATTCATTCAATTAAAATGATTAACACAGCCAAAGAATACAAAAAAGTAAGTAGAATTTTGTAGATTTCAACTAACATTTTCATACCAATACAAAATTTTTTGATAATTTTCTTTAGTTCTTTACGTTTTCATACTAATAACACAGCAACTGTGAGATAAAAAATTAATTTAAATTTAATTAGAATGCAACAAATTAATAAAATTAATCATCAACTTACGATTGCATCTGAGCCGGTCTTCGTGTCACATTGCACACCCTATACTTCCGCCTCATGGTCCCACAATGTGTTATTTCGATTTTCAAACCTTTGATTTCTTTCGTAAATTTGACACGTTGACTATCAGTTAGCGGTTTTCTCTGTTCGTTGATATCTCGAATATCCAAAACTTCGCACATAAATTCGATAACCGGCTGTGCTTTGTAAAAAGCAGTTGCAGAAACTGTAAATAAACATTTAAAAAAAAAACACAACCAACACACCAAAACATACCATCAATATTCAACATCATTTTCCATTGGCTAGGCCTGACCGACTGGTGAAACCCAAACCAAACCTCTCGCCCACCACCCAACGGATGATAATACCCTTCCGGACTGCTGAAGAAGCTTCGACCAACTGGCGTGTAACTCATCGACGGTAAGTGTCTCATTACGACATCAAGCGCCAGAATTGCCTCATACGGTATTTGTCGTGTTCTCCCTTCTAGCGCTTCCTCGAGTCCGTAAAGCGACACTTGCGCCACCCATTTTATTGTCACCCTAAACAACCTATCCTTGCCTTCGCCAGGCAACGTCACTTCCAACTCCTCGCGTGAATTACCAATCGGTAGAGGATCACGCGTGTAGAGATTGTTTCTACCGTCGAAGACCGGCTTCAAGTTGCCGAAAATTTTACCATAGGCGTGTACCATAGTCTCGATAATTTCCCGATTGACCTGGAGACAAAAACTTAAGGAAAAAAACATTTGATTTAGACGAAATGTGAACCTTTCTGGGGCATTTATCGGGCTGTATGCTCACGTCGTAGTGATGGACGAAGCCACGCGGCATCGTCACTTGGAAATGGTTGGCTTTCAAGCCAATGGGACGGCCTTCGCGGCCGAGATTTGGCCGACGGGGACATTGGAAGACCGGCGGATCTGTCGTGGGTGGCACGGTGGCGAGGGCCGTGCTCGTCGCCCCCACGACGGCCACGGCGGTGCTAGCGGTTCCAGGGGCGGTTGCTGGAACAACAAACCCATCTTTAAGACCAACACGTGGGGCTGAAATCTTAACCGGAGTGTCGAGCTCGTCGAACACCTTCAACACGCTCTGGATGATGTCGGGAAGAGGTAAACTCATGGTTGGAAACGTCACGATTATTAAACAATACAAATAATAACACACGAACGATCACACACATGAAAGTGATACGAAATCGAAAAAGGCTTCTTTATATAGCCAGTAAGGTAAAGAAATGGCAACAAAAACTTAAGAGATAAGTAAAAACACTTCGTTTTATCATTTTGTCTCTCGAATAAACGATTAACGACGCATTGGCCTTTCATAGCAAAAATTTGTAAAAGAGAGTTAAATAACACAATACTTACCGTCAAAATTAAATGGTTCAATCTTGACTAGTATTTTTATTTGACAATTCTTTTAGGGAACGCATTGGTATTAGCATTATCCATAAAACAGGCTTCCGGATATTAGTAAAAAATGTTACAATGACTTTAATGAAAAAAGAAAAGAAAACTTTCTAAAAAAACACTCTTTTGCATATGAAGCCCATAAAATTTTGAATTTGTTTCATTGTTTGAAAGGTAACGTTGAAACAGAATAAACAAGAATACGATTTGTGTTTTAGCATAACTGTAAAATTTCATGAAAACAAACCGAAAAGTTATTAAACTTGCATTTTTGGCGTGTTAAGCACGTTTTTGAAGTAAAAACAGAATCGAGAACCATTTATTTATTTATTTATTTTTATTTAAAACAGACCGAAAAATCACAAAAATTTCATGAAAAATACGCAACAAAAAACAAAAAACTTGGTGAAAAAAGGTACTTTTAGATGAAATCCTCAATTTTTGGGTGAGATTTTGATAAAACAAACTGAAAAATCGCCCAATCTAAGGCACCAAGTGCAAATGTTTTTGTCTTTTTCAAGTGTTTTTGGTTGTTTTATGGCCAGGCGACAGACAACTATTATTTTGCAAAATTTAGATAAACAAAACAAAATGAAAAGATTTATAAAGCGAACATTTTGTTGTTCCTTTTAACTATTTTAATGTTTAAAAAAGTTTTTATCAAAAAAAAGTTAAAAATGTTGGACACATCATGATATTAGTTGGTTTTTGATAGAAATTCTTAAAAAAAAATAAGGCAAAAAAACAAAAATTTGGTAAAGAATTGTGATATCTTAACGTCTTTTTAAAACCGTATTTTCATTTACTTTCTTAATAAACATTTACATTGGTTTTGTGTATCGTTTTAAAATACCAAATGTGTTGTAAATAAAGCAAAAATTAATAAACTACCTACTTCAAAAATAGTTGTTTAATTTTACAACAGACCGAAAAATCACGAAAATTTCGTCAGAAATAAGCAACAAAACAAAAAACTAGGTGAAAAAAGTGCTCTTAGACGAAATTCTCAATTTTTGGGTGAGATTTTGATAAAACAAACTGAAAAATCGCCCAATCTAAGGCACCAAGTGCAAATGTTTTTCCCTTTTTCGAGTGTTTTTGGTTGTTTTATGGCCAGACGACAGACAACTATTATTTTGTAAAATTTAGATAAACAAAACAAAATGAAAAGATTTATAAAGCGAACATTTTGTTGATCCTTTTGACTTTTTTAATGTTTAAAAAAGTTTTTATCGAAAAAAAAAAGTTAAAATTGTCGGAAAAATCACGAAATTTGTTGATTTTTGATCGAAATTTCTTCAAAAAAAATAAGCCAAAAAAACCTAAAAATTTGGTAGAAAATTGTGACATCTTAACGTCTTTTTAAAACCGTATTTTCATTTATTTTCTTAATAAAAATTAACGTTGATTTTGCGTATCGTTTTAGGATACCCAATATGTTGTAAATAAAGCAAAAAATCAACAAATTACCTGGTTTAAAAATAGTTGTTTAAGTTTTGAAAAAATACCAAATTCTGTTGAAAATTACATTATTTTTGCTTTCTTAACACGCTTGTCAATTAGGAACAAAATTGTTCCCGAAAATTTGGTCAAAAAAAAAACAAAACGATAAGAACAAGTTAATCCGAATATACTGTTACTTTTGACATTTTCTGACCATTTAAGTAAGTTTTTTCGGAATGTTTTGTTAAAATTGCCGAGAAAAAAAACCCGAAATGAAATCGCAATTAATATTATTTTGAGTTTCACTTGATTTTAGTAGATTTTTGATAATTTCGTCAAAAAATAAACTTTAATACACTGTATTTTTAATTTTTGCTGAGATTTTACGTCTTTTCAGCGTTTTAACATACACAATTTATTGTAAAAAAATTAAGCCAAAAACCAAAATTATACGAATTCAAAAATTCTGTTAAAAAATACTTTTACTTCTACTTTTTCGTGTTTTAAGACTGTTTTATTTTGCAAAATAAACCCAAAAATTGTTAACTCTTTATCGTGTTTATTCACGTTTTTTGAACAATATCGCAAAAAATTTGGTCATAACTAGAATTTTTTTAAATAAATATTCAATTTTTATTTGATATTTTACTCAAACAGGTTAAAAATCACCAAATTAAGACCATAATTATTTAATTTTTTTGTCTTCAGTTCGGTCAGTTATATGTCAGACGAGTCTGCGTCAAACATGATTATTTAGCCTTTTTTAATGTTTCAGCAAATTTTTGAAGTAATAACAATTAATTTTAAAACATTTTACTAAAATTACCCAAAAATTTGTGCATTTCTTGTAATACCATGCTTAAAAATTAAAAAACTCATTCACCATTGATACTGTGTTTATTTCACTCGATATGTTGAAACATTTTTCTGTCAAAATCGAAAAATTTCATTCCCTCACTGGCAATGAAAAAAATCCAAAAGCCCAAATTATAGACATTAATTAATTATTTTACAGTAATTCTAATTTACAAATAATCCAAGTTTAGAATTAGAAATGAATAAACAACTGTGTAAACAACAATTAAATATATAGAGTGAGTCTGTAAAAGTATAGTTCAACCGAATTGTAAAAAAAATAAAGAAAAACTAGTGTTGCCAATAGATTTTCCAATTGCTCAAATTTTGAAAAATTATTTTCAAGAACACAGGAAACTTTAATCAAAAATGATAGCAATATAGAAATATTAGGTAATCACAAGGTCACTGAGAGGGTTTCAGCTTAAAATGAAAACTGCACTGATTAAAAATAGATTATCTGTTGTATCAACGATTAAGCAATCAACTCTCATCGAGATAAAGGTAATAAAACAGAAAAAAGTGTGAAAGTCAAACTAAAATTTACAAAAAATACGTTAAAACTGTTAATTTCCCGGAACAAAAATCGCGAAAAGCACCAATGATAATGTCGAAATGAAAATAAAATGCAATTTTACCTGAGAGTGGATCAGCGAATGCGGTTTGTGGCGGGGGACTAGCACTTTGATGAGGCGGGCTGGTCTGCCACGACTCTGAAAAAAAGCTTTACTTACGAAAATTGCGAAACAAAACAATACTAAATACAAGACTAAATAATAATACTAAACAAAATTTAAAAGAAAATAAACTAGGAACAAACCCAATTGTATTAAAGACATTTTCGGACGATTCACTAAAGAATGAGTTAATAAATTAACACAAAAAATAGTAAGAAAGTTGGTAATAGTTTGCTGTTCGAGAACAACACGCAACTGACCCAAGGAAACGGTTTAAAGTCCTAAAGAAGGGATGGTTTCAAAGGGGGTGGACCAATAGGGGATTATTACAGAGGGATTCAGGTAGACAGGCTGATGGTATGGTAATTAGTCTGCCCCTTCCACGAAAATGTGGGTGTAAATTTCCCCTTATTTTAGAATCAAAATTATGTTTAAGTAATTTCTTCTTCATGCAGACAGACGTTCATAAAAACAGAAATAAAATTGTTTGCAGTTTATTTTGATTCAAGTACAAAATCCACTCGAAAATTACTAACTCTAGCCAAGTGTACTTACAGTAAACACTATTTCTTGGCAATTTTAATCTTTATCCTTGTATCTCTAATGGACCACATGGTGATACCACAGGTATAATACGTTGAAAATTTTCTCCTTTGCCAAGAACTCGTTGACTTTTATGGCTTGAAATGTTAATTCCACTTATAAAGGGATAAAGTGTCGTAAAAGTTGAAGAAATATTTCCAGAAACATTGAAACAGGAATGGGAAATTTTCTAATCTTTTATGTATTGTCACTTACAGAGAAACAAACTAGGATACATTTGTTACGTGGGAGTATTATGTTTCGTAGGAAATGACATAATCAACTTTACAGAATGCAATTTACAACTTTTTGCATAGGAAGACAATAGAAACTTAAAAAAAATCCAGAGTCTATAAATTGTTCAAACATTCTCTTCTATTTTTACGCTACTTTATTCTTCTATATAAGAAAATTTTCTTGGTTTGGTGGGATGTCCAATGATTTTATTAATTAATACGCGGATAAAACAATACGTAGCAGAAAATTGAATTCCTGAAAATTATTTCCATCAAGATGAAATAATAGCTGGTATAAGTAAATTTAATCCCCTGAAAAAGAGTTTAACTGTACAAAGCGAAGTCGAGTGCGATAATTTTAAGTAAATGAAATTGCTTTATTCACGAGTATTATACGACATTTATTCCAATTACTATTAAAAAATGCTCTTTTGATATGTAAAGCCCTTTTTAAAACGTTTAATGGCAATTAAATTTGTTTTAATTCGAGATTAATGCATTTTAAGACAGCATAATGTGAAATTTTAAAAATTCGGTTCGATCAAAATTACTTTCTCAAACAATGAGCAGAGAAAATCCGAGATATAAACAAAAATCAATGAATCAGACAAACTCCTTTTTTGCACCTTTTTACAGGAATAAGTTACCTAAGAGATTATATTTTGTGTTAAACACGATTTATCAATATTCTTACACAATTATTGATGTATGGTTTAAATTTTCGTCAGTTTGTCGCGAACGGACGCCTCATAAACATATTAAATGAAAATTGTGCGGCAAGTGCGTGTGGTTAATTTTCTAATGCTGTATAAATAATTAGCAGTAAACAATTTCTTTAATTTCGAGTGGATAGTGTGTGCCAATGAAACGGATTTTCTGGAAGAAACGAAAAATAAATCAAGATTAAAGGGTAAGTGTGCAAATTCTTTTTATGGAAACATCAAATTTTTAATATTTTCAACTAATTTAATGACAATGTAGTGATGATTTTATTTTGTATTAAAGTGGGTCCTTTTACGAAGATGAAGGCCACATGGATGCCACAAGGTAGGCTCATTTAATTTTTAATCTAATCGGCAAGTACAGGCCTGCGCCTGTAAAATGTCACCAAGAATACACATCCCTATATTATAAGTACTCGATTACAAATTTTGAAAAATTAGATAGTCTTTGACAACTATGTCATGGGTTTACAAAAATTAAATAATTGAAAATCTTTTGTATCTACTGTTCTGTGACTTTTGTATATTTGGCTGCATACATTAGGCGCAAGCCTCGTAAAGTTGTGCGAAACACTCTGTATACAAATAAGTACTTATGAAGCAAACAGACCTAAGAATTTTTTTCTCAAAGTCGACCCAAAATACACAAAATCAAAATCTCATTGACTTAAAACTTCTGTCTTTGAAAATAATAAAAATTTTAATTAATTCGGAAATTTTTTTTAGCTGTAATTTCTGAAGTTTCACTGAAAACTTCTTTCTGTAAAAATAATAAAAATTTGAATTAATTCAAAAAATTCTTTTAGCTGTAATTTCTGAAGTTTCACTGAAACTTTTTTTGTTGGTTTTATTAATTTTTATTGGACAGAGAGTAAAACCTGGAACACCCTGTACATACAATTACAGCCACATTTAGTCATAACTTTTCTATTAATTTGAAAAAAAAATAATAATCTGATAGTAATTAATCGTAATTTTCGCCTTGTCATTAAAATGTTTAAAACAGTTTTTTTACGAATATGATAAGAAAAATGTTAACAAAAGTAGTGCCAAAACTATGAAAGTTTTAAGTTTTTTATCTACTGACTGAAATTTACTTTTCATGTGTTTCAGTTGTAAAACAGAATAAAAAATATCACAAACAAATCACTTTACCCGCTATCAATTTTTAAGTGTCGAAATAAATTTAAAAATAAAATTAATGATTTTTAAACAAACTTCCAGAAAAATAATAATCAATTCAATTTCCGTAAATTTACACCTTAATAGCGAGAATAAATAAGCAAAAATTGAAAATTTATTGAACTTATAAGAGAATAAGTCTTCAGAAAAAATCAAGACATAAAATGAATAAAATGTTTATTATCAATTTATTAAATGAAGAACAGAAAATTAAACATTAAACAACTTTGGCCCTATTTTAATAAAGTCACGTGACTATTGACCATATATGAAGGCATTGAATAAAACCATAATTTCGCGGAAAATTGTGAAATCTACTTAAAAATAAAGAAGAACGACCGTTTTAAACTTGAATAAATAAACAGTATCCTATTTTTTCCCTGCAAAAATGTTATTTTCTGATCGAACATCACAATACCCAGCCAAAACAGCGCCATCTGTTGGCAAAACGTAAAGAAAACAAGACATTTAAATGCCTTAAGTTATGAAATAAATCACTCCAAATTGGTAGAATGCGGTAAATATTCAAATGCAGAACCGGTTTTAACTTGGACAAATCATCTCGGAAAAATGCCAATTTCCCGAGGAAGTTTACTCTCATCGACCACAATTCCCGAAACCGTTCAATGTTTTGGATGACACTCAATGTACATAATCGCGATAAGAGAGATAAGGTGTGCCTTGGGCCAAAAATCGCGCAAAACCAACCCTGTTGTAACCAGTCCAGGACCGGACTAAATCAATAAGGCCAGTCGTGTTGAGACCCAGACTCGGGGTCAACGAACGAAAATGCACTTGACGTCGACCATCCTCGATGCATCATTGATTAACCACAAACCATCCACCAAAAACCACCGAAAATTGCCCAAAAACCACCCAACAAAACCAAACCGATAAACAAAGAAACGAATGACAACTGCGTGTCAATAATCGCACGGGGGCCCCCAGTTGCCAAAAAACCATTCCTTGCACCAACCTACCGTAGTTTTGGGCCCCAAGACGCAGTAACGCCCGGAAAGGGGGCCCCCTTTGCCCCCATTTGAGCAAAAACGAGATGACCTTATTTCCGTCGACGCATTCTTAGGTTAAGTCATTTAAACGCAATTTAGAGGCAAATCGCCGGCGGCGCCTCCTCGCGGCGCCCCCACGTCGCCGTCGCCCCCAACTCGATTTCCACGAAGGAAAATCGCGAAAAACACCAAAGGAAAAGCGAGCTTTTCCCAACCAAACAAAAACAACGTCGGACGCTCGCCCACGGTTCGATCGATCGCGGAATTTGTTCAAAATTTAAACTTACGGCCTCCAGGTCCAGGATACATCTTTTAAATATAATATAAACACACAAGCACACCACTAACACACCACTATTCGAAAAAGTGTCTATCTAGTTACAAAGATAGGCGGACATTTGCAATTGTTCGACGTGACGTCATCACAGGAAAGCTCGACGGTTGAGAGGAGGGCGCAAACGCACGCCATTGGCTGTTGGCATAGTAACGGCAATAAACGGCGCCAATTTCGAATATTGATCGGTTTATGACACATCAATTTATGGGACACGTAAAGGATAATGGGCATTTGATGACTGGTCGCGGAAATTAAATTCACTTCCTTGGCAAAAGATGAATCACGAAAATTAATCACTGGTTTATTTAAATTATATTTTTCTCCGATAATTGTCAATTCTGAAATCTAAAATTTTAACCTGTCCAAAGTATTGTTTAGAAGTTACGTTATAAAATCAATATTTACGCTTGTGGAAGATAATCTACAACAGTGTGAGTACAGCATAAACATTCATGTCGAAAATATAGCGTTATCAAATTGTTGAGAGTACAAACTTAAGATTATCCAAAAATTGAATACACCTAAAATGATGACACAAATTTTCATTCATTCTGGTGCTTGATTACTTTGAGAAAAATAACACTAACACGGCGTGTTAATTAATAATTAAAAAGCAACACCTGTTTCGTGAATGTATAAATTATTTAAACTGGTTAAATTCATTTAAAAACCTTTTTATACAAAACCTTGCTTAGAGCTGAACGTGTTTTACGAGGTGACATCACTATTTCAGGGGTCAGAAAATTTGAATTACTTTTATTACTTATTACATAAAACTAAACTATACAAGGTTAGTCTGCTAAAAATATTTTTTACTGTATCTCACAAACTAATAATCACATATAACACATAAAACATATTTATCTGTCTTCTGTCATCAAAATGCTGAAATATTGGCAAAATCCTTCAGTTTCATTTTTATTTTTTATATTACATTAAAACGTCGGAATCATTTTAAATAATTTGTGTCAACAACCAACTTTTAGGGCGAATTTTGAAATTTAAAACACAGTGTCTTCAATTTGATACACAGCAGCAATTTTTTAATCAAGTTTTAAGAAAATAAAAAGTTTATAATTACACTCTTCAACTTTCCTGTTTTCTGTAACGTTAATTTTTGCTAATTCACCTATCTAGTAGGTGATCTAGAGTGACTGTTTCAGTTGGCAATACTGTATTTTATTTTTAAATGAAAGAAAACAAATGATAACTACTATAGCCATTAATTCCCAAAAATGTGAAAATATGTTGTATGATTATATTTAGTGAGAATTATTACTATTAGCGTCTTACAAAATCAAAATAGACTTCTAATATTTTGATTAGTCGATATACAAAGTGTGTTAAAATGATTCTCATCTAGTAAACTTTATATGTAAATTAATTTTCAATAAATTGATAATTTCTGAATGCATTTCAGTAGTTCTATAAAGCGGCATTTCTTCGATAATAATCAATTCTCAAATAGTTCTTCTGTGATATAGCGAAAAATTTAAATGTGACATAAAGTTAACACTAAGTAATTGCCATTAATTGTTAAAAGTGTGAAAAAATGTTGTATGATTAAATTTAGAGATTATTATTGCTAATTAGTGCCTTATAAAACAAAAATCGACATTTTAACTAGATTTTTTTAAATATTTATAGAAAATAATTTTTTGAAAAATTTACGAAACCAAATCAGTGTGTTCCACAAACACAATAAATTAGTAGGCGGGTGTCCCAAAAGTTTCTGAAAGTGTATATTTGGTTGCATAACACAGCTCACAAAACTTGTAAAATATTTCTATATTTTTTCTAATACATTCAAGTTGATAAAATTATTACGTTATAGTATTACGTTATTTAAATAAACTAATTTGTGAATAAAATAAAAATAATGAATACTGTTTAAAGCACGAACAAAGATTGTGCATTTAAAAGTAGATCCCTGAAGAGTTGATTACAACATTTTTTCCTTGACCGCGAATTCTTTAATTCTGAAATTTCCCAAATAAAAAACAATTTTACCTAAAATTCAACCTCAACCTTGAGATTGCTGTTATTCAAATTTATTATAAATTAAAAGAAAGAAAAACGGTAAACATTCGGTGAAACTCAGTCGATTCAAGAGATAAAATGTAATGTGTGAGATGTAATTTTTGGTTTAGTGCTGCTGGTATTTTTGGTAAATTGTCTCCAAGAACAGTTCGCCAGGAGCCACAAAAATTTCACCTCAACGAATCGTTGACTTGGAAGACGTTTTCTAAGATTCAGAAGCTCCATAAAGCGCAAATTAATCTGTTAAACGTCAAAATCTTATGAAAGAAGAGAAACATGTTAATTATAATCACTTCTACTCGAAATAAGGTGTCGAAGCTAAAGTAAAAAAATGTCTCTTTTCCGTAGAATACGGAAACTTGAATACATTTGTATTAATTGAATATTGATTTCTTTTCGTCCATTGACATAATTTCATCAAACGTAATGCAAATTTTTGTAGCAGTAATAAAACTAGAGGTAATAATCACCATTTAGTTGCTGTTGTTGTTGCATGGTCGCGTGATGCGACAAATGATTATTCACTTGAGATCTGTGTCCGATGAGACTTAAAGTTGTGAGATCAGGTAGCAGCTGGGGTATACCTGGCTGCATATTCTTCAGTTCTGTACCAGCAGACATGTTTATTCTGAAAATGAAGAAAAAAATACATCAAATTTATGCACATACACACAATACAATCGCATTTCGTGGCATGTTTATTGTTGTTTCACAACAGTGCCACACCTGCGCCCTTTTCACCATCCGGTTTGTTGTGTGGTGTCTCGCGACCGCTTTCTCGTGACACGAAATTATTTTTCTGGTTGCGATTTTTCAAGTCAACATTTAAATTAAATACTCGACCTAACACCAAACATTTCTTTTAGGTGTTTCATTACTCAGTAGCTCTTTTACTTTTTGGCTTGTTTAAAGATACGTACACTTTTAACAATCAACAAAAAACAATGTAATTAAAAAAAATGGGCTGTCAAAAAAGTATATTTTTACTGTATCTCAAAACATAATAGTCACATAGAAATCGGCTTTTACTATTAATTACATCCCGATTTTTTATACATATTATGTTTTTACTCGTATTAAAAAAATAATTAACTTTCAAACCAATGTATCTTTCAATGTATCTGAACTACGGAAATAATTCTCAACAATTTTATTTTTTATGTCACAAAAATGCTTAAATGTTGGTAAGTGCAAAAAATATGATCAAAAAATTATTAATTAAATAAAAATTAAACATTCAAAGAATGTTATTTTGGAGCTAGTGATATTTATTTTTTTGCAGCTTTTTCGTTAAAAATATCATTTAAAGTTCGTAAGCACTACAAATAATAAAATTCGACTAATGATAGTAATTTTTTAATATTCCTTAAAAAAAATCCATGTTTCATTTAAATACCAATAAATTAAAATGCTACAATTCTACAAAAAAACAGATCCTGATTTTAATGTAAGTACTTTAACCCAATTAGTCATTTGAGAACCGAAAGAATGAAGGTTATAATATACTGAGGTGGTTACTAAATCGGGGCAAGGGCAAGGGCAAGGGCAAGGTCGGGTTTTCCGATCGTTTAATGCAGGATATGTTATAGCCATTTTTCTTTTAACTTATTATTTATATTCATTTATTGAATTTTTATTAAATATCTTTAAAAATGTGAATATTAATTTAAATTGTTATCCTATATTATATTTTCAACAAAAATATTCATATCATGGCAAATATACCTGGCGTCTAAATTAATTTAAATAAAAACAAATTTTAGATAAGCGACTAGAAAAGAAAAAAACTAGTCGATTTTAGAAAACTAATAACAGTGTCAATATTTTTATATAAAATTTATAATTTTAACAATTTATAACCTGATGCTAAAACGCAGTTTTTATAGTGTGTATTCCACAGTTTCATAAATTAAACATGACAACAAAATAACGCAATGTGATTGGCTTAGAATTCTCATTACCCAAAAGTCTGTGGGTGCTGACAACAATGTAAACACGGAAGTAAATTCTTAAAATAAAAACTTCAACACTGATAAGGTATATTTTTAAGCCTGTTTTTACAACAAAGAATTGTTAAACAAACTATGCAAAACAATGAAGTAGTTTGTAGACCACAACCACATTCCTTGACAATTATTTTTAGCTGAATAAATTATTTTACATTTCTCTGAAGTTTATCTGACCAAGTGATAAAAGACATTACACTGAGATAAAAGTTCCTACGAGAAAAAATTGTATGAGCCTTCTTTCACGAAATAAAGCTCTTCATAGCTAGGTTTTTAGTTCAGTTTTTGAATTTATTTAGCGAAAAAGACAAATCTTACAAACATTTAACAAACTCACAAAGTAAACAATAATTAAATATGACATCATTGGAAGCAAAAGAAAAACAATTAAAACCAAAAAAAAACAAAAGAAAATTAGAAATCAAATTGCTTAGAAAAAAATCTGATTTCATTTATAAGCTTTAATAAACGTCCCTTAACCATACGAGTTGGTCCGACGCTTTTGAATCACCCTGTATAAGTTTCTAACACTATCATGCCTCCAATTAAATTTCAGATCACAGTGGCCAATGACTTCGAAATTAAGTTGGCTACATTGAATTTAATGTAGCCAACTTAATTCAAAGTCACAACTCACTTTAATCAAAAATTTAAAATTTTAATCTGTATTTTTAAAAACTGATTTTGCGGTGAATCACCAGGTGTGTGGCAACAGTGTATAAATAAATGCAATATGATAGATATTATCGCAATTTATACCTCCTCAAGTCATGAATGAATGGAAATGAGGCGTGTATTAAAATAAAAATCTTTCGAGGAAAATGACACTAATTAGTGATAATTTATGGAAATTTAATTTAATAAAAAAAAATCATGACTTCATGCAGTCACCACTGTAAACATAAACAGAACAAAAGACTGCCGCTTCCAACAATAGTCTCTTTATTACATATTTTGTAAAGAAATTCAAAGTAGCTTTGTTTACTCCATTATGCAACGATAATAATTTATTTAATCTTTACTTAATCTCGCCGCTTTCTACGATGAAATCGTGTCGTAAAATCCACCAAAATCCCGTGTTTATTTACCTGAGAGAGGTACCTTGTCTAACCAACAGGTGTTATTATTACATTTCAGTCCTTTGTTGGTTTTCCCTGCACTTTTCTAATAAACCACACACAAGTCCACAACTGCAATCGAATAAAACGAACGTCATACGTAATACTGATAAGATAACCGAACGCGCGTCCGATTAAAACAAAAGAGAAACCCTAAAAACAAGTAATCAAGTCGGCTCCTGTTCCACAGCCAACCCCGCACTCCCGAATAAATGCACCGGATCAAGTCACCCTCGCCGGCCCTCGTCGTAATAAAACCAGAGGGAAGAAAGTAAATCGGGGAGCGCACTTTTGCTCCACCTGTACAACCAACTTTCACTCAAAAATGTTACGGCGTAATAAAACAAACCAGCGCTCTGTTGTTACTTGTTTTGTTATCATCGGAAGAGCAATGCACGGCAATTGCGATTACGCATCGGAAAAGAAGAAAGGACAAGTGTGCTGCGGCGGCGGCGGTGGTGACTTGATCCGAAAATAGCAATTTGAAAGTGAAACGAAACGACAGTAGGCCCTGGCCTAGGCCAACAGAGATCTTGAAAATACGGTTTCAAGGCCACGCCGGCTGTAGGACAAGACAACACCGCATTTACGCCAACTTGATTTCTACGTATTTACCTCGTCTGATTGTCCTAATCTCGGGCTGACATTGGCTGAAACATGTCAGAGGGGCCACTTTAGCACACGAGAAGAGCGTTTCCGAGTTTGACATTACATAAAACTCGTTAATTTCACTGCGTTTTCGGTTTCTTTTGTCGCGAGAGCACTTGTTTTGGATACATGGATGTCTGGATTTTAGGTGGACGCGGAGTGCGCACGCGCACGCGACGAAGGGGGTTTTCGGTTGCGTAACGATGGGAAATACGATTTCGGAGGGGGCGGCGGTGGCGGACAATTTCTCTACAAAAGAGGGATTAAAAATATTAAAATGCGTCGACAGAAATTTTCCATCAAGATGGCTGTGACGCTGAAATTAGGTTGGCCACTGTGAATAATTTGGAGTAGTGACACTGATTGGCAGGGGAATTACTAGGAATAAGTCAGTGTGCCAACATAATTAAATGTCAATGACATCTTTAAATACATCCACATTTGCTATCCTTTTTAACCAATCAAATAAAAACTTCGTCGAAAATACGAAAACATATACAGGATGATTCATATCTTACCTCCATGAATATTTTGCAAAAAATAGTTTAAAAAAAGTCTAACTCTACCGATAACACGAAGCGATAACATGAATCTGTGACTTTCGAATTTCGTTGGCAATACTGAAGACAGTAGAAACAAAAAAATCTTATAATCAAAAGTATCGTATCTTCTGTGACTACATTATTCAATGTTGCCAACTTATTTTCGAAGTACAGACCTCTTTAACCAGGAATTTAAATATAAAAAAACACAAATTTATGTATTATTTCATTCGACTATAAATGTGTTTTGATTTTCAAAACACCTTTTATCTTTCAAAATGACCTAATACACCTTTGACAAAATAATTCTAAGATAAATCAGAGAATTAGTTATTAAACAGGCAACTGTTCCCTAGCTTAATACTAGATTTTGTTATTTTGTAGGTACATTATCATTTTTAAAATACAAAGCAAAAATAAAAAGAATAAACAAGATAAAAAATGATAACGACCAATTCTTACTATGATTATTACAACTGGGATATTATTATCATTCCGATGCCTCGTATTACAGCAGTGAAACGTTAACAGCGTAAATAAACTACAAAAATGTACCATTTCCGCATTTTGTCGTAAACAAAGCCCGGTTTAAAAAATAAAAAAAAAGAATTCACTTAATGAATGTAAAAAATGGGAGAATAACAAACCTCCCTCCCCATTTACTTATTTATTCTGAAGTAACTTGTATTGTTCGCGTATGAAATAGAGAACATAATTTTTATTTAAAATTTTGTGGAAATCTGCTAAATGGAAAATATTCAGAAAAAAAAAGTTTATCTCAAAAGTAATAATCTCACAGAATCCACATTTGTTCTTAAAAATACTGGAATTATTTTCTTGCACATGACAGAATTTTGCTACAATTCTTTTATGTAATTAACATTAAATAATAATAATAATAATAATAATAATAATAATAATAATTTTATTTTAAAACAAGCCATACGTACGTGTGTTTAAAAAATTACATAAAAATTGAAATAAACGTAATAATTTCAAAACTAGCAAGTTTTTCCTGAAAACCATAAACTTATAACAAAACGGTTTGTTCCATTGAATTCTACGGCTCATTCTACGTATTATATCAACTTTTCACGTGATTTAAAATTTGAAAATTACTAGAATAAAATTTTGGTGAACTCTTAGAACCTTCACAAAAATTAAAAAAAAAACTCACGCTACCAAAGTTTTATGAATTTTTCTATGCCTTTACAACCTTCGCGAGTTATTAGAAGTAGAATAAAAGTCAATAGATTCGATTTTTTGAAGTTTGAAGATTTTTCCAATTTTGTCGCGATTTTGGTCGATTTCCGGTACCCGGAACATTTATCGAGCAATAACTCCGGAACTATTAGAGATTACCCTATGAAGTTTATTATCGTTGGAAAGCTCTTTTAATTATCTGTATTTTTCAAAAAAGAACATTATTCTCCGACTAATAGTTTTCGTATAAATTAGATATAAAAGCAAAAATATGTAGAATTTAAAAAAATTCATAACTAAAAAACAATTGGAAATTTTGCAATTTTTTTGACACCAATCGATTCCCCGGATCATTTTACATAAGCTAGAATTGAAATAGTTCTACTTTTTTAAATAGTTTTGCGGTAATTGAGAAAATAAAAAAAATAAAAATTTGTTAACACCCCCCCCCCCCCTGTCTCCAAAAAATTCAAAATTTTGAGAAAAAAAAAAATGCCAAAACCCATCCTATTTGATAGATTTTGATCTGTTCTTTACAATGGAACAAACCGTTTTGCTGTCGGTCTTATAGTTTCGTCGCAATTGTTCCACTTTTCGTCGAGATTTTTGTCGATTTTCGGTACCTGGAACATTTATCATGTAATAACTCCGGAACTATTAGAGATTACACCATGAAGTTTATTATCGTTGAAAAGCTCTTTTAATTATCTATCTTCTGCAAAAAAGACTATTGTTCTCCGACTAATAGCTTTCGAGAAAATTGTAGAAGAAAGCAAAAATAAGTAAAATTTAAAAAAATTCATAACTAAAAAACTATTCGAAATTTGACAATTTTCTCGACGCCAATCGATTCACCGGGACATTTTCCATAAGCCAGCACCAACATGGTCCACTTTTTAGAATAGTTTTGCAGTAATTGAGAAAATAAAAAAAATGAAAAATTCGGTTTTTTGCAATTTCTTGATAATTGAAAATTGACAAGTGTCTCAAAATCAATTAAAACCCATCTTGTCTGATAGATATTGAGGTATTCTTTACGAAGGATCATTTTACATAGTTTCATATGAAATAGTTCCATAATATTCGAACAGTTTTGCCGTAATTAATTAAAAAAAAAAAAAAATCCGACAAAATGCATGGCTGTCCAATGTCTCAAAACCTTAAAACCTATCCTACGTGATAGGTTTTTTCCATAAAATTTAATAAAATCACACCATGGTTGTGGTCTCTTAGGCTCAAAAAAACATTTTGGGGAAAATCAAAAAAACACTTCAAAAATCAAAATTACCTCAGTGCGCTGGCGGGAAACCGGCACGCAACGGTAAACCTCGCCGGCGCCCTTTCAGCACGTGGTGCAATAACACAACGCAGTTATCGCAGCCCTAGACGGCCATCATTGGCCCCCACGTCCTGCACCACCTTCACTCCTCCGACAATTGTCAGTCCAAAAATCGGCGAATTTTTTACTCTCGGCGTTTTCAACGGCGAAGCCACACGTCGCGACCGGCGCGCTCAGACACCGGCGTAGAACCTGCGTGTATTTAGTTTTATTGATCGCACATGGACGACCTTGAATTTGGTTAAAGAGGAGGTTGCGTTGCAGAAAGTGGTCCTGCACTGCCCTTGCGCGAGACCTTGAAATTTTCGCTACAACTGGGCCCTGGGAAATCGATGCATTGCCCCAGGTGGTGCCCAAGGTGCTTGAATTGTCGGACGTAGGAAAGGGGAAAGACAGGTTTGCAAATAATAACCCCAATGTAAAAAACACTCTATTCCAACCTTAATTAATTACAATTTTTTCACCGGGCGTCAAACACGGCCACTGGATCAAAGTTAAGGAAAAATTAACTGAAAATTTGCAAGTGTTAGTAATTGATAATAAAAGGATACATCGTTTGGTTCTCTTCTTGTACATAATACGGTACCCACATTCCCGGCACCTGATTGGATCCCGCGGCCTTATTTCGTTCTCATTGTGGCATTCTAAATAATTTTCGAAAATTTTCAAATCAAAACATAACCTCACTTTCACGTACCTCCGCAAATGTAAACCATGGGAGTTTTCGTGGCCCCTGAGTCTTTGGTCGAAGGTTCCGACATCCTAATCACTTAAATTAGCACAATTTTTAATACAAACGAGCGGGAACGTAGTTTTCTCCTCTAATAAATTTTGTATAAAAACAACGCCACCATGCCGACTTAGGGAATTTCATCTTTTTTTTGTTATTCCAACGGTTGGCAACGCCAACGTATACAAGCGCGAAATTCAAAAAGGTGCAGGAATTTTTGATAGTTTATTAAAATTTTATTGAAATATAATACGTCCATTCCACATACCCAGCTCGAATCGTACTTTGTAACACTTGACCCGTCTTCAAATATCGATATTGTCATCACAATATGGCCAAAATTTGTTTACAATATCTCATTTAATAAAATAAACTACACAATAAAATAAATAAAACAAGCTAAAAAATACAAATTCACTATAAATGGCTACGGTTGCCTTTAATTAATAAAACTGCGATCCTCAATCGTCATATACATCCCTTCTTCCTCATATGTCGAATCATGTTTTGCCAAAATACGCAATAGAGGGCGCAGTTTCAACCACCATTGCTCTTTAGGCATACGCAAGCTAAAACAATTTAAAGTAATTATAAAAAACAGTTTAATAATTTATAAACGTACTCAAAGTTGGTTTGTTCTTTCAACTCAGCGACTGGTGTAAACTTGTATTGTCTTTTAACGATTCCTAACAGAACGACGCTGTCTTGACTAGAACAACTGACTGAGCCGTCTGAACTCATATTGCTTTTTAATTGGTTGATCATCCATTCGACCGCTTTGGACGCCATTTTGGTACCAACATTGCGGTCAAAAGGTGTGGGGGAACCCCCTTGTTGCATATGACCTTAACAATACACACACAAAAAAAGTATTAAATTTTTAAACAAACAAACGTCTATATAAATACCTAAAACGTTCATCCTGGCACTAAACAAGCCTTTTCCTTCCTCACAATACAATCTGTAGATAAAGTCGGTATTGTAGTTATCTGACGCTTTTTCGTTACGTAAAATTAAACCACGTTGTACACCTTCGGACATTTTCGTAGCCATGTGGTAGACATCTTGTTGCAAGTCTTTAATTGTGAATTTTTCCTCGTAAATGTACGCAGCATCCGCACCCCCAGCGAGACCTAACATGTGAAAATAAGTTGGCGATGCTGAATAATGAATGTGTTGGCAACATTGACTGTCAAACTTAAACATTAATATTTACCTTTTTTATATCATTAATAGATATTTAATTACCCCATGCATCAAATATACAAGGTGTATCAGAAATAAGATAATACAAGTAATACGAACTCCTATATTTTATTTCTAAAATGGAGGATTTTGGAAGAAATAAATTACGTCAAAAACTAAGTAGTTCTGAAACAACCTGTATAGGGTCGAATATTTTACGTTTTGAGACACAAACTGTCTTCATTTCATACAATGTTGCCAACTTAATATCGATATTACCTGCAAGTGTGGCCAAATATCCGCAATACCCGCCCATGGTTTCAATAATAAAAACCCTCCTTTTCGTGCCTTGAGCCGACTGTCTGATTCTATCACAAATTTCGGTGATTTCGTTCAAGGCTGTGTCACAACCTAGTGAAAATTCCGTCCCTGGTACATTGTTACTGATAGTTCCGGGGATTACCACGATTGGTATATTGAGAGCTGGAAAATCTTTACGGCTGTCTAGAAATTGTACAGCGGCTGCAAATGCCTAAACCACAATTTTTAGTTCTTCGAGCCGGATAAAGTTAAAACTTACTTCAAAGCCGCCAATAATGAGTAAACCTTGAATTTTAAATTCGGCCAATCGGGCGGCTACTAAACCCATACGATTGCCAGGAAGGGTGCGTTTGGTGCCCAGATTTGCACCCCCGATGCCAACCCAACCAGCCACTTCGGCCCAATCTGAAAAAAATTCGTTATTTTTCAATATTTTACCCACAAAACAAAAAACTAACTATTGTCGTCAAAAATAATGTATTTCCTGAGTGTCTACGCATATTTATATGGAAAAAACTTATTAATTTTTTTTATTTCGTCCATTTTGCATGAAAAAGTTTAATTAAACTATTTTTCGAGAGTTTTACTGCGTTTTTAAGTTAATAACTTTAATTATATCATTAAATCTTGTTCAGAGTAATTATTTTACTGTTACTAATTTTGCAATATTTTAACCAAATTATCCGAAAACGAAGTTAATGATGATCGAAAAACCACATGTTTCTTTCAAACTTTTAAAGACGGTTTTTTGAGCGATAAGATGATTTAACAAAAATAAAGGTAGAAAAAAAATGATATGACATAAGAAAGTGTGAGAGGATCTTATAATTAAAAATTACGATACGTTTGCTGCTTTTTATCCCATATTTTTAAACGAAAATCTCGGTTACAAAAAATCAAACGTTATTCATGCGTTTTTGAGTTGAAAAGTTGGTTATTTATTTACTAATTTCGCAATATTCTACATGAAATTATGTGAAAAAACAACTGTTTAACCGAAGAAGACGTTATTTTTGTTTTTTCGAGAGCTGTATCACCACTTATTAGGCAAAATTTTACTCAAATTAGTCGAAAAATTAGTTCTCTTCATCGAGAATTTATTGCTTTTGACCCTTTTGAGCCTTTGAAAGTGTTTATGAGCAAAAAAATATATGTAAAAAATGAAGATGGAAAAAGAAAGAAGCAAGAAAAAACTAAATAGTGGAAGAAAAAACAAAAGTAAGTAAATGCTTTTGAAAGAACTATCTAATACAGTTTCTAATCTGTTCTCAATTAAAAAATAGCTATATTTTTTCTACAAAAAATAGAGTAATTTTTACCCAAAAAACTAGCTAAAAATAAAAAAATTGATACACACCCATTTGTTTTATATTGCCAGCGATAAGACCTTCAACTCCTTCCTGAATGCCCAAAACTGTGTCTCCTCTGTAGATAAAATTTCGTACAAAAGAACGTACAGCGGCATTCATGCCACAAGCAGGAGCCCCAATATGCATTACGGCCACTGTGAAACCTTCCTGAATGGCAACACAAGCGAAATAAAGAATAGTATACAGAGTTTAATTAAACACAAAAATGTTAGCACCACTTAAGTGTTAAAAGCCAAAGAAACTATAAAGCAGAAATCTTTGTAATTACTATATTTTCAAAACATTTGAAGAACATTTTTGAAATTTTGATACTGAATTCAATTGAATACATGACACAAATAAAGTGACGACACAACAAAACATAAGAACCAAATAAAAAGATTTCGAAAAATTGAAAAGCCAAATTTTAAGCATCATACTCACCGAACAATGATCAGTTAGACGCTAAAGCAGAAATTAATCAAAATTTTGCAAAAACAAATGAAAACAAACTTCAGCCGATTTTCTATCACATTATGTACGCATACAAACATGCAAACATTTAAAAAATAACACTCACCCTTCCATGTCCTTGCTCATCAAATGCATCCTTTGGAGGCTTGAGTCGAGTCAACAACTTATAAGTCTCCAAATTGCGCATAAATGACTTTCCACGTAATTCCACCGCCAAATCAAATTTCTTATCAGCCATTGCCTGTGAGACGGCTTTTGTTCGCTTCACGCAATCCATTAACGGCAACCTTAGAGAAACAATTATTTTGGAATCGAGCAAAATAACTTTAAAATTAACTATTAATTAATTAATTATTAATTAACACAGAAAATAATCTTCTTTTTAGAATTTTGGCAAATGATAATAAAATATTTAGAAAACTTTAAGATCATTAAAAAAATGAGTAGTAATAGGATGTAAAGAATTTTTTTATTACAACGAAAAAATGCACTTTTTGAACTATCCAACTTTGTATTTAGAATAATAAGTTGTATAACAGATCAATTTTGATCGAAACTGGAATAATGTAAAAAAAATTGGAAAATGTAGAGAAAGTGTTAATTAAAAAAAAATAAATACAGCTCACCAAATTATTATAAAAAAAATCTAGAGAAAAAGTTATAAACGAATCTATAAGATCTAAAAGTTCACAAACGGCTTAAAATCAGAGAAAAATTTTAGAAAAAATCTAGATAAGAGAACACAAATAATGTTAAAGCATAATATGGAAAAATTAGTATGAAGAAGCATCTGGAAGAAGTTCAGATCAAGAAACAATTTTAGCAAAAAAATCAAAGAAAAATGTTAAGAAAAATCTAGAGAAGAGTACAGCAACAAAATGCTAAAAAATACTCAGAATAAATTCTAAACAAAATTAAAGAAAAAAATTCATTTAAAAAGAGTTAGTAAAATTTATATGAATTTGAGAAATGTAGAAAAAAATGTGAAAGACTAAAAGACTAAAAGACTAGAAGCAGTGAAAAATAATTCTGGGTAAAGTTTAGAGAATAGTTACAAATAAGCATCTGTAGAAGAATTTATAAAAAAAATCTAAAGATCTGTAGAAGAGCTCAGATTTAAGATCAGGAAAAAACTGAAAAAAATCTAGAGTACAAAAACAAGGCTAAAGAATAATCGCGAAGGATTCTAAACAAAAAACAGAAAAAAAAATAAAAAAACGTATAATCTAAACGAGAATTTGTAGAAAGTCGAAAAAAAATAATTGTAATGAAGCAACTGGAGAAGAATTTATAAAATAATCTAAAAAGCTTGTTTTATTAAATAATTCAAAAAAGAGTCCCGATTTAAGATCTAGAAACGGTTTTACAAAAGAATCAGAGAAAAATATATTTTAAGAAAGACGTAGTACAGAAACCATACTAAGAAATAATCTAAATGATTGAAAAAAAAACTAAAAAAATCTTTAAAAAACGCAAAGTAGAATCTAGGAGAATTTTTGTATTTACTTTATTTTATTGTGAAGAAGCATCTGAAAAACAATTCGGAAGTCCAGGTTAAGAAACGAATTGAGTAAAAAATAAAAAAAAACTAAAGAAAAATTCAGCAACAAAATGCTACAAAATACTCAGGAAAAAATCTAAACAAAATTAGAGAAAAAATTTCATTTGAAGAGACTTGGTAAAATTTACATGGATTTAAAAAATGTAGAAAAAATGTGGAAGAATAGAAGCAATGAAAAATTAATTTTGGCTAAAGTTTAAAAAATAATTGCAAATAAGCATCTATACAAGAATTTATATAAAAAAAAATCTAAAGATCTGTAGAAGAGCTCAGATTTGATATCAGGAAAAAATCAGAGAAAAAACTGAAAAAAATCTAGATAGTACAAAAACTAGGCTAGAGAAAAATCGCAAAGGATTCTAAACAGAAATATAAAAAAATAAAAAAAACGCAAACTACAATCTAAAAGAGAATTTGTAGAAAGTCGAAAAAATATAGAAGCAAATTAATAATAGAGTGTAATGTCCAAAAAATACTTGTAATGAAGCAACTGGAGAAGAATTTATAAAGTAATCTAAAAAAAGCTGTTTTATTAAATAATTCAAAGAAGAGTCCCGATTTAAGATCTAGAAACGGTTTACAAAAGAATCAGAGAAGAATATATTTTAAGAAAGACGTAGTACAGAAACCATACTAAAAAATAATCTAAATAATTTGAAAAAAAAATAAAAAAATCTTTAAAAAACGCAAAGTAGAATCTAAGAGAATTTAGAGAAAATTTCTGTATTTACTTTATTTTATTGCATCTGAAAAACAATTCGGAAGTCCAGGTTAAGAAACGATTTGAGCAAAAAATCAAAGAAAGTCTAGAGAAAAATTCAGCAACAAAATGCTAAAAAATACTCAGGAAAAAATCTAAACAAAATTAGACAAAAAATTTCATTTGAAGAGAATTAGTAAAATTTATATGAATTTGATAAGGAATAGAAGCAATGAGAAATAATTTTGGCTAAAGTTTAGAAAATAATTGCAAATAAACATCTATAGAAGAATTTATATAAAAAAAATCTAAAAATCTGTAGAAGAGTTCAGATTTGAGATCACGAAAGAATAAGAGAAAAAACTGAAAAAAATCTAGAGAGTACAAAAACAAGGCTAAAGAATAATCGCGAAGGATTCTAAACAAAAACAGAAAAAAACTTAAAAAACGCAAAGTAGAATCTAAGAGTTAATTTGGAGAAAATTCCTGTATTTTCTTTACGTTATTTTTTGTTTTTTTTGTTATCAGTGTTTATTAAAATAAGTAGACGTATAATTTACCATTTTTTATGTTTAATCGATAATACCCCACAGTTCTCTTGCAAAACAAAAAATAGTGAAAACATTTTCTAGAAGGTTTAACAAATTTCTTTTTTTTTAATATAAGGGCTTGCCAACATAAATTATTATTAATGTTACTAGGCAATTCAAATAAAAATTAATTACAAAATGCGATTCAAAAAACAACTGATAGAAAAAATAGCATAGAAAAACATATGTTGCCAACTTAATTTAACACTCACAAAAATTTAACTTTACCTTATCGCCTGATTGCCGTCTAAGGAAATCACACACGGCTCTGTATTCTCATCAGCCTCCATTAGCGCCATCACGGCCTCAGCCCCCATACGACAGCCCAGAATCCTATCAAAAGCAGACGGGTTGCCCCCACGTTGCACGTGCCCCAAAACAGTTATTCTGGTGTCCTGTTGGAGATTATCAACGACGACTTTTTTGATCATTTCTGCAGTGATTGGGTCTCCATTCCGGTCGATAGCGCCTTCAGCCACGATAATAATATTGAGACGTTGGCCCATGTGGCGTTCCTAGAAAAAATTATCTAATTTTGCCAAACAACAAAAAATAGAGAGAAAGTCGTGGTACACACTACACAAAATTATTGAAAAATGTACCTGAGACAACTTATGACAGAGTTTTTCGTGCCAGTTCACGTCAGCAGGATTTTCCGGTATAAAAGCGTAATCTGCTTCAGTTGCCAACGCGCTGATCAATGCTAAATAACTGCAAAATTTGGTTTATTTTCGAATTGAAACGAGTGACCGGCTTGGAGTCAAAATTAAACATTATTTGTGGTGTCTACCGAACTATTTCGACAATTATTAAGACATGAAGTATTCTTATTACTTAACAATAAAGAAATAAAATGAATACTATAATTAATGAATAAGTTTTAAAAATTAAAAATTCTTACGGCCGGTTTATAGAAAACTCTGTTAAAATTTAATTCGTTGTTAAAAGTTAACAACGCGAATGACCAATCAAATTGGTTGAATTTGATCACGTGATCAGTTAATCACGCATTTAATTGCGAATTAAATTAATGACGCTTCTATAAACCCGTCCTTATTAGACTTAAAAAATAGAAAATTTTCAAAAGCAAATATCTTTGTCGTTGACTGAAGGTAGATTTATCAGCCCTTAATAACGCTCTAAAAGAGCAGAAAAGCACACAAAGTCCGAATTCTCTGGAGACTTTTGTCTAGGCTTTTGTTTGAAATTTTTGACACAAGGTAAAGATTTCTGCCCCAAATATCCAATCATAACGCTTTGGAAAGGCAGAAATGAACACTAAATCCATAAAAGTAAAAATTTTTAAATTTTCAAATGATAACATAACCCTACTTTTAAAACCGAATTTTTTGGAGGCTTAAAACTACCACAATTTGTGGCTATAGCATTAATTTTCACATCACCGGCTCGTTTGCACAAAGGAAAGGAGGAAAATAGTAAAAATAATGAATAAAAATTTTGCAAAATGCTTTTATAGAAAAGTTGTTATACTTTATGTTTTATGACGTGGTAAACTTAACACACGTTAACACGCCCTTTATAAACGATTAAACACCCTTTTTTATGAAAATGTTTGACACGAAAAGTTCATTTTTGCCCTATTAACATTTCAATAAATCGCCCTGAAGTTTATGTCGTTAGATTTATCGGCCCTTAAACATATGCAACAATAATTAATAACGCTCTAAAAGAGCAGAAACGTGCACAAAATACATAAATGTGAAAATTTTTACGTTTCAAATGACAACATAACCCTACTTTTGAAACCGAATATTCTGGAGACTTAAAATTAACACAATTTGTGACAATACCACTAATTTTCGCACTAAAATTTCACATCACCGGCGTGTTTGCACAAAGGAACGAGGAAAAATAGTGAAAATAATGAATAAGAATTTTGCAAAATGCTTTTATAGGAAAGTTGTACTTTATGTTTTATTACGTGGTAAACTTAACAACACACATTAACACGCCCTTTATAAACGATTAAACACCCTTTTTCATGGAAAGGTTGACGCGAGAAGTGCATTTTTCAATAAATCTCACTAAAGTTTATGTCGTTGACTCAAGGTAGATTTGTCTGCCCTTAAACATATTCAATACTAATTAATAACGCTCTAAAAGTGCAGAAAAGCATACAAAATCCATTAAAGTTAAACTTTAACACTTCAGAAAAGAGCGTAATAACGCTAACCCTACTTTCTGAACTTTTGTCTCTATCTGGCAATAGCACATAATAAAGGTAGAGATTTTGGCCCTAAATATCCTATCATAACGTTTTGAAAAGGGCAGAGATGGAGACAAAATTCTTAGTGTAAATTTTATTATTTTCAGGTAACAACATAACCCAACTTTTGGAACCTACCGAATTTTCAACAAAACAAAACAAACAAACAATTTGTGACTATACGCATTGCAATACCACTAATTTTAGCACTAAAATTTCACATTGCGAGTTTCTGTTTAAATAAAAACATGCATTTTTATTATTCCATTAAATGCATGCGAAATTTTTATAATTTTAGACGTTTATAGTCAAATATATTTGTCATAATGAATTTTTCTAGATCAATAATGTTCTATTTTGAATAATTCTGTGTATAAATGTTTTTAAATTTGACGGATTGTGCCAGTGAATATTTCTGGTGATGAGCTGTTTTAGACTTGCGATGACGTCACACCCGTGACGTATCCGGAGGTTAGGTGTGCGGCGCAGGCGGCGAGGGCGGATCAGTCGACAGCGAGCAGTGGCACGGGTCACTTCGGGAGCGCGAGACGAGCGGTTTATTTAAATTATTGTGCCGTCTCGTTTAATTTATTCAAATATTCAGTTTGTTACTTGCCGTTGTCGCGAACGGACGTGTGCTCAATTAAATCTAAATTTTCCGGTTTAAATTTTAAATTCGGTGACTAGTGTTTAGTGTGTGTGTTAGTGCCAATGGAATAGAATTCAAGAAGGAAACAACAATCCGGATTAAAGGGTAAGTTTGCAGTGATTTATTTTTTGAAAATTAAATCAAATCTGTGATATTTTCAACTAGTAATTTAAGGGCATATTGTTCTAAATTCGTTGTTTCTTCTATTGCAGTAGGTTCGTTTAAGAAGAAGATGGCATCGGAACAGAAGACAAAGGTCAGTGCATTTTTTTTTTTCATTTGCGGTTAATTTATTTTCATTATCTTGCTACAAACGGTAGCAGACGTGCGTTTTAATTTTTTAAATGCGGTATTGAAAAGTCATAGTTTGAGTGACACGTTTTAAATTCAGTAACTATAAATAAAATAAAACACTCAAATAATTTATAGTCGCGTACTGATTTCGTCTTTAATTTCAATCGGTAAAGTCACTTGCTCAAAATTTAATGCAAATAAAGCTTTTTTTGGCGTTGTTTTTAATTAATTTATTTTAATGCTACAAACGGTAGCCAACGTGGAAGCGATATGAGGTAGGTCCATTTTATTGCTGTGTCTCGTATTTATTTCACAAACGAATAATTTCATAAAATTTAATTGCAATTTAAATCTTGTGTCACTAGCTCTAAATGCGGTGTTGAAAAGTCATAGTTTGAGTGACACATTTTAAATTCAGTAACTAAATAAAACAAAACACTCAAATAATTTATCGTCGCGTACTGATTTCGTCTTTAATTTCAATCGGTAAAGTCACTTGCTCAAAATTTAATGCAAATAAAGCTTTTTTTGGCGTTGTTTTTAATTAATTTATTTTAATGCTACAAACGGTAGCCAACGTGGAAGCGATATGAGGTAGGTCCATTTTATTGCTGTGTCGTATTTATTTCACAAACGAATAATTTCATAAAATTTAATTGCATTTCAAATCTTGTGTCACTAGCTCTAATAAATGCGGTGTTGAAAAGTCATAGTTTGAGTGACACATTTTAAATTCAGTAACTAAAAATAAAACAAAACACTCAAATAATTTATCGTCGCGTACTGATTTCGTCTTTAATTTCAATCGGTAAAGTCACTTGCTCAAAATTTAATGCAAATAAAGCTTTTTTTGGCGTTGTTTTTAATTAATTTATTTTAATGCTACAAACGGTAGCCAACGTGGAAGCGATATGAGGTAGGTCCATTTTATTGCTGTGTCTCGTATTTATTTCACAAACGAATAATTTCATAAAATTTAATTGCAATTCAAATCTTGTGTCACTAGCTCTAATAAATGCGGTGTTGAAAAGTCATAGTTTGAGTGACACATTTTAAATTCAGTAACTAAATAAAACAAAACACTCAAATAATTTATCGTCGCGTACTGATTTCGTCTTCAAACTTCAATCGGTAAAGTCACTTGCTCAAAATTTAATGCAAATAAAGCTTTTTTTGGCGTTGTTTTTAATTAATTTATTTTAATGCTACAAACGGTAGCCAACGTGGAAGCGATATGAGGTAGGTCCATTTTATTGCTGTGTCGTATTTATTTCACAAACGAATAATTTCATAAAATTTAATTGCATTTCAAATCTTGTGTCACTAGCTCTAATAAATGCGGTGTTGAAAAGTCATAGTTTGAGTGACACATTTTAAATTCAGTAACTAAAAATAAAACAAAACACTCAAATAATTTATCGTCGCGTACTGATTTCGTCTTTAATTTCAATCGGTAAAGTCACTTGCTCAAAATTTAATGCAAATAAAGCTTTTTTTGGCGTTGTTTTTAATTAATTTATTTTAATGCTACAAACGGTAGCCAACGTGGAAGCGATATGAGGTAGGTCCATTTTATTGCTGTGTCTCGTATTTATTTCACAAACGAATAATTTCATAAAATTTAATTGCAATTCAAATCTTGTGTCACTAGCTCTAATAAATGCGGTGTTGAAAAGTCATAGTTTGAGTGACACATTTTAAATTCAGTAACTAAATAAAACAAAACACTCAAATAATTTATCGTCGCATACTGATTTCGTCTTTAATTTCAATCGGTAAAGTCACTTGCTCAAAATTTAATGCAAATAAAGCTTTTTTTGGCGTTGTTTTTAATTAATTTATTTTAATGCTACAAACGGTAGCCAACGTGGAAGCGATATGAGGTAGGTCCATTTTATTGCTGTGTCGTATTTATTTCACAAACGAATAATTTCATAAAATTTAATTGCAATTCAAATTTTGTGTCACTAGCTCTAAATGCGGTGTTGAAAAGTCATAGTTTGAGTGACACATTTTAAATTCAGTAACTAAATAAAACAAAACACTCAAATAATTTATCGTCGCATACTGATTTCGTCTTTAATTTCAATCGGTAAAGTCACTTGCTCAAAATTTAATGCAAATAAAGCTTTTTTTGGCGTTGTTTTTAATTAATTTATTTTAATGCTACAAACGGTAGCCAACGTGGAAGCGATATGAGGTAGGTCCATTTTATTGCTGTGTCTCGTATTTATTTCACAAACGAATAATTTCATAAAATTTAATTGCAATTCAAATCTTGTGTCACTAGCTCTAATAAATGCGGTGTTGAAAAGTCATAGTTTGAGTGACACATTTTAAATTCAGTAACTAAATAAAACAAAACACTCAAATAATTTATCGTCGCATACTGATTTCGTCTTTAATTTCAATCGGTAAAGTCACTTGCTCAAAATTTAATGCAAATAAAGCTTTTTTTGGCGTTGTTTTTAATTAATTTATTTTAATGCTACAAACGGTAGCCAACGTGGAAGCGATATGAGGTAGGTCCATTTTATTGCTGTGTCGTATTTATTTCACAAACGAATAATTTCATAAAATTTAATTGCAATTCAAATTTTGTGTCACTAGCTCTAAATGCGGTGTTGAAAAGTCATAGTTTGAGTGACACATTTTAAATTCAGTAACTAAATAAAACAAAACACTCAAATAATTTATCGTCGCGTACTGATTTCGTCTTTAATTTCAATCGGTAAAGTCACTTGCTCAAAATTTAATGCAAATAAAGCTTTTTTTGGCGTTGTTTTTAATTAATTTATTTTAATGCTACAAACGGTAGCCAACGTGGAAGCGATATGAGGTAGGTCCATTTTATTGCTGTGTCTCGTATTTATTTCACAAACGAATAATTTCATAAAATTTAATTGCAATTCAAATCTTGTGTCACTAGCTCTAATAAATGCGGTGTTGAAAAGTCATAGTTTGAGTGACACATTTTAAATTCAGTAACTAAATAAAACAAAACACTCAAATAATTTATCGTCGCGTACTGATTTCGTCTTTAATTTCAATCGGTAAAGTCACTTGCTCAAAATTTAATGCAAATAAAGCTTTTTTTGGCGTTGTTTTTAATTAATTTATTTTAATGCTACAAACGGTAGCCAACGTGGAAGCGATATGAGGTAGGTCCATTTTATTGCTGTGTCGTATTTATTTCACAAACGAATAATTTCATAAAATTTAATTGCAATTCAAATCTTGTGTCACTAGCTCTAATAAATGCGGTGTTGAAAAGTCATAGTTTGAGTGACACATTTTAAATTCAGTAACTAAATAAAACAAAACACTCAAATAATTTATCGTCGCGTACTGATTTCGTCTTTAATTTCAATCGGTAAAGTCACTTGCTCAAAATTTAATGCAAATAAAGCTTTTTTTGGCGTTGTTTTTAATTAATTTATTTTAATGCTACAAACGGTAGCCAACGTGGAAGCGATATGAGGTAGGTCCATTTTATTGCTGTGTCTCGTATTTATTTCACAAACGAATAATTTCATAAAATTTAATTGCATTTCAAATCTTGTGTCACTAGCTCTAATAAATGCGGTGTTGAAAAGTCATAGTTTGAGTGACACATTTTAAATTCAGTAACTAAAAATAAAACAAAACACTCAAATAATTTATCGTCGCGTACTGATTTCGTCTTTAATTTCAATCGGTAAAGTCACTTGCTCAAAATTTAATGCAAATAAAGCTTTTTTTGGCGTTGTTTTTAAGTAATTTATTTTAATGCTACAAACGGTAGCCAACGTGGAAGCGATATGAGGTAGGTCCATTTTATTGCTGTGTCGTATTTATTTCACAAACGAATAATTTCATAAAATTTAATTGCAATTCAAATTTTGTGTCACTAGCTCTAAATGCGGTGTTGAAAAGTCATAGTTTGAGTGACACATTTTAAATTCAGTAACTAAATAAAACAAAACACTCAAATAATTTATCGTCGCATACTGATTTCGTCTTTAATTTCAATCGGTAAAGTCACTTGCTCAAAATTTAATGCAAATAAAGCTTTTTTTGGCGTTGTTTTTAATTAATTTATTTTAATGCTACAAACGGTAGCCAACGTGGAAGCGATATGAGGTAGGTCCATTTTATTGCTGTGTCGTATTTATTTCACAAACGAATAATTTCATAAAATTTAATTGCATTTCAAATCTTGTGTCACTAGCTCTAATAAATGCGGTGTTGAAAAGTCATAGTTTGAGTGACACATTTTAAATTCAGTAACTAAAAATAAAACAAAACACTCAAATAATTTATCGTCGCGTACTGATTTCGTCTTTAATTTCAATCGGTAAAGTCACTTGCTCAAAATTTAATGCAAATAAAGCTTTTTTTGGCGTTGTTTTTAATTAATTTATTTTAATGCTACAAACGGTAGCCAACGTGGAAGCGATATGAGGTAGGTCCATTTTATTGCTGTGTCTCGTATTTATTTCACAAACGAATAATTTCATAAAATTTAATTGCAATTCAAATCTTGTGTCACTAGCTCTAATAAATGCGGTGTTGAAAAGTCATAGTTTGAGTGACACATTTTAAATTCAGTAACTAAATAAAACAAAACACTCAAATAATTTATCGTCGCATACTGATTTCGTCTTTAATTTCAATCGGTAAAGTCACTTGCTCAAAATTTAATGCAAATAAAGCTTTTTTTGGCGTTGTTTTTAATTAATTTATTTTAATGCTACAAACGGTAGCCAACGTGGAAGCGATATGAGGTAGGTCCATTTTATTGCTGTGTCGTATTTATTTCACAAACGAATAATTTCATAAAATTTAATTGCAATTCAAATTTTGTGTCACTAGCTCTAAATGCGGTGTTGAAAAGTCATAGTTTGAGTGACACATTTTAAATTCAGTAACTAAATAAAACAAAACACTCAAATAATTTATCGTCGCGTACTGATTTCGTCTTTAATTTCAATCGGTAAAGTCACTTGCTCAAAATTTAATGCAAATAAAGCTTTTTTTGGCGTTGTTTTTAATTAATTTATTTTAATGCTACAAACGGTAGCCAACGTGGAAGCGATATGAGGTAGGTCCATTTTATTGCTGTGTCGTATTTATTTCACAAACGAATAATTTCATAAAATTTAATTGCAATTCAAATTTTGTGTCACTAGCTCTAAATGCGGTGTTGAAAAGTCATAGTTTGAGTGACACATTTTAAATTCAGTAACTAAATAAAACAAAACACTCAAATAATTTATCGTCGCGTACTGATTTCGTCTTTAATTTCAATCGGTAAAGTCACTTGCTCAAAATTTAATGCAAATAAAGCTTTTTTTGGCGTTGTTTTTAATTAATTTATTTTAATGCTACAAACGGTAGCCAACGTGGAAGCGATATGAGGTAGGTCCATTTTATTGCTGTGTCGTATTTATTTCACAAACGAATAATTTCATAAAATTTAATTGCAATTCAAATCTTGTGTCACTAGCTCTAATAAATGCGGTGTTGAAAAGTCATAGTTTGAGTGACACATTTTAAATTCAGTAACTAAAAATAAAACAAAACACTCAAATAATTTATCGTCGCGTACTGATTTCGTCTTTAATTTCAATCGGTAAAGTCACTTGCTCAAAATTTAATGCAAATAAAGCTTTTTTTGGCGTTGTTTTTAATTAATTTATTTTAATGCTACAAACGGTAGCCAACGTGGAAGCGATATGAGGTAGGTCCATTTTATTGCTGTGTCGTATTTATTTCACAAACGAATAATTTCATAAAATTTAATTGCAATTCAAATCTTGTGTCACTAGCTCTAATAAATGCGGTGTTGAAAAGTCATAGTTTGAGTGACACATTTTAAATTCAGTAACGAAATAAAACAAAACACTCAAATAATTTATCGTCGCGTACTGATTTCGTCTTTAATTTCAATCGGTAGTCACTTGCTCAAAATTTAATGCAAATAAAGCTTTTTTGGCGTTGTTTTTAATTAATTTATTTTAATGCTACAAACGGTAGCCAACGTGGAAGCGATATGAGGTAGGTCCATTTTATTGCTGTGTCGTATTTATTTCACAAACCAATAATTTCATAAAATTTAATTGCAATTCAAATCTTGTGTCACTAGCTCTAATAAATGCGGTGTTGAAAAGTCATAGTTTGAGTGACACATTTTAAATTCAGTAACGAAATAAAACAAAACACTCAAATAATTTATCGTCGCGTACTGATTTCGTCTTTAATTTCAATCGGTAGTCACTTGCTCAAAATTTAATGCAAATAAAGCTTTTTTTGGCGTTGTTTTTAATTAATTTATTTTAATGCTACAAACGGTAGCCAACGTGGAAGCGATATGAGGTAGGTCCATTTTATTGCTGTGTCTCGTATTTATTTCACAAACGAATAATTTCATAAAATTTAATTGCAATTCAAATCTTGTGTCACTAGCTCTAATAAATGCGGTGTTGAAAAGTCATAGTTTGAGTGACACATTTTAAATTCAGTAACTAAAAATAAAACAAAACACTCAAATAATTTATCGTCGCGTACTGATTTCGTCTTTAATTTCAATCGGTAAAGTCACTTGCTCAAAATTTAATGCAAATAAAGCTTTTTTTGGCGTTGTTTTTAATTAATTTATTTTAATGCTACAAACGGTAGCCAACGTGGAAGCGATATGAGGTAGGTCCATTTTATTGCTGTGTCGTATTTATTTCACAAACGAATAATTTCATAAAATTTAATTGCAATTCAAATCTTGTGTCACTAGCTCTAATAAATGCGGTGTTGAAAAGTCATAGTTTGAGTGACACATTTTAAATTCAGTAACTAAATAAAACAAAACACTCAAATAATTTATCGTCGCGTACTGATTTCGTCTTCAAACTTCAATCGGTAAAGTCACTTGCTCAAAATTTAATGCAAATAAAGCTTTTTTTGGCGTTGTTTTTAATTAATTTATTTTAATGCTACAAACGGTAGCCAACGTGGAAGCGATATGAGGTAGGTCCATTTTATTGCTGTGTCGTATTTATTTCACAAACGAATAATTTCATAAAATTTAATTGCAATTCAAATCTTGTGTCACTAGCTCTAATAAATGCGGTGTTGAAAAGTCATAGTTTGAGTGACACATTTTAAATTCAGTAACTAAATAAAACAAAACACTCAAATAATTTATCGTCGCGTACTGATTTCGTCTTCAAACTTCAATCGGTAAAGTCACTTGCTCAAAATTTAATGCAAATAAAGCTTTTTTTGGCGTTGTTTTTAATTAATTTATTTTAATGCTACAAACGGTAGCCAACGTGGAAGCGATATGAGGTAGGTCCATTTTATTGCTGTGTCTCGTATTTATTTCACAAACGAATAATTTCATAAAATTTAATTGCAATTCAAATCTTGTGTCACTAGCTCTAATAAATGCGGTGTTGAAAAGTCATAGTTTGAGTGACACATTTTAAATTCAGTAACGAAATAAAACAAAACACTCAAATAATTTATCGTCGCGTACTGATTTCGTCTTTAATTTCAATCGGTAGTCACTTGCTCAAAATTTAATGCAAATAAAGCTTTTTTGGCGTTGTTTTTAATTAATTTATTTTAATGCTACAAACGGTAGCCAACGTGGAAGCGATATGAGGTAGGTCCATTTTATTGCTGTGTCGTATTTATTTCACAAACCAATAATTTCATAAAATTTAATTGCAATTCAAATCTTGTGTCACTAGCTCTAATAAATGCGGTGTTGAA
Source organism: Tribolium castaneum (assembly GCF_031307605.1). Lineage (NCBI taxonomy): Eukaryota > Metazoa > Arthropoda > Insecta > Coleoptera > Tenebrionidae > Tribolium > Tribolium castaneum. Next base: position 4,888,989 of record NC_087394.1, read on the forward strand.
AAGTCATAGTTTGAGTGACACATTTTAAATTCAGTAACGAAATAAAACAAAACACTCAAATAATTTATCGTCGCGTACTGATTTCGTCTTTAATTTCAATCGGTAGTCACTTGCTCAAAATTTAATGCAAATAAAGCTTTTTTTGGCGTTGTTTTTAATTAATTTATTTTAATGCTACAAACGGTAGCCAACGTGGAAGCGATATGAGGTAGGTCCATTTTATTGCTGTGTCTCGTATTTATTTCACAAACGAATAATTTCATAAAATTTAATTGCAATTCAAATCTTGTGTCACTAGCTCTAATAAATGCGGTGTTGAAAAGTCATAGTTTGAGTGACACATTTTAAATTCAGTAACTAAAAATAAAACAAAACACTCAAATAATTTATCGTCGCGTACTGATTTCGTCTTTAATTTCAATCGGTAAAGTCACTTGCTCAAAATTTAATGCAAATAAAGCTTTTTTTGGCGTTGTTTTTAATTAATTTATTTTAATGCTACAAACGGTAGCCAACGTGGAAGCGATATGAGGTAGGTCCATTTTATTGCTGTGTCGTATTTATTTCACAAACGAATAATTTCATAAAATTTAATTGCAATTCAAATCTTGTGTCACTAGCTCTAATAAATGCGGTGTTGAAAAGTCATAGTTTGAGTGACACATTTTAAATTCAGTAACGAAATAAAACAAAACACTCAAATAATTTATCGTCGCGTACTGATTTCGTCTTTAATTTCAATCGGTAGTCACTTGCTCAAAATTTAATGCAAATAAAGCTTTTTTGGCGTTGTTTTTAATTAATTTATTTTAATGCTACAAACGGTAGCCAACGTGGAAGCGATATGAGGTAGGTCCATTTTATTGCTGTGTCGTATTTATTTCACAAACCAATATTTCCTTAAAATTTAATTGCAATTCAAATCTTGTGTCACTAGCTCTAAATGCGGTGTTGAAAAGTCATAGTTTGAGTGACACATTTTAAATTCAGTAACTAAATAAAACAAAACACTCAAATAATTTATCGTCGCGTACTGATTTCGTCTTTAATTTCAATCGGTAAAGTCACTTGCTCAAAATTTAATGCAAATAAAGCTTTTTTTGGCGTTGTTTTTAATTAATTTATTTTAATGCTACAAACGGTAGCCAACGTGGAAGCGATATGAAGGTAGGTGCATTTCATTTAACACCAAGTGAAAAATATTTAATGTATGTGTTGTGTTTTTTCCATTTCACAAGCCAATAATTTTTTTATTCCCTTCATTTTCGAATAAACATTCTTTACCTCATACTTATTTCCTTTATTCCTGGCATTGCTGACAAAAAGAAACAATTACTTGGACTTGGTAGTCGTTGACGTTCGAAGCAACGACTGCCAAAGTGCTGAATAGCTGACCAAAATCCACCTGTATTTTGACATTTGTATATAAAAATGCACTGTAATTAGTTTGTACAGTTAGGTTAGGTTAGGATAAGAACGGAGGAACCAATCCTGCCTTAAGGTCGGGTTCCACGCCAAGGGGCGGGGTGGGGCCCCTTGGAAGAAGAAAGAAGAAAGAAGCCAGTTAAAATCATTCATCATTATCATCGGTGGTTTACCAAGGCAGGATTTGAAGAGTTTTCCTTCGTTCCTGTCCTTGGTGCTCTAGTAAAAACACAACCCAACTGTTGTCAGTTTCCAAGCCGGAATCCAGAGATTTTATCTTTAATTTCAATCGATAAAGTCTCTTGCTCTAAATTTAATGCAAATCAAGCTTTTTTTGGCGATTTTAATTTTTTTAATGCTACAAACGGTAGCCAACGTGGAAGCGATATGAGGTAGGTCCATTTTATTGCTGTGTCGTATTTATTTCACAAACGAATAATTTCATAAAATTTAATTGCATTTCAAATCTTGTGTCACTAGCTCTAATAAATGCGGTGTTGAAAAGTCATAGTTTGAGTGACACATTTTAAATTCAGTAACGAAATAAAACAAAACACTGAAATAATTTATCGTCGCGTACTGATTTCGTCTTTAATTTCAATCGGTAAAGTCACTTGCTCAAAATTTAATGCAAATAAAGCTTTTTTTGGCGTTGTTTTTAATTAATTTATTTTAATGCTACAAACGGTAGCCAACGTGGAAGCGATATGAGGTAGGTCCATTTTATTGCTGTGTCGTATTTATTTCACAAACGAATAATTGCATAAAATTTAATTGCAATTCAAATCTTGTGTCACTAGCTCTAATAAATGCGGTGTTGAAAAGTCATAGTTTGAGTGACACATTTTAAATTCAGTAACTAAATAAAACAAAACACTCAAATAATTTATCGTCGCGTACTGATTTCGTCTTTAACTTCAATCGGTAAAGTCACTTGCTCAAAATTTAATGCAAATAAAGCTTTTTTTGGCGTTGTTTTTAATTAATTTATTTTAATGCTACAAACGGTAGCCAACGTGGAAGCGATATGAGGTAGGTCCATTTTATTGCTGTGTCGTATTTATTTCACAAACCAATATTTCCTTAAAATTTAATTGCAATTCAAATCTTGTGTCACTAGCTCTAAATGCGGTGTTGAAAAGTCATAGTTTGAGTGACACATTTTAAATTCAGTAACTAAAAATAAAACAAAACACTCAAATAATTTATCGTCGCGTACTGATTTCGTCTTTAACTTCAATCGGTAAAGTCACTTGCTCAAAATTTAATGCAAATAAAGCTTTTTTTGGCGTTGTTTTTAATTAATTTATTTTAATGCTACAAACGGTAGCCAACGTGGAAGCGATATGAGGTAGGTCCATTTTATTGCTGTGTCGTATTTATTTCACAAACCAATAATTTCATAAAATTTAATTGCAATTCAAATCTTGTGTCACTAGCTCTAATAAATGCGGTGTTGAAAAGTCATAGTTTGAGTGACACGTTTTAAATTCAGTAACTAAATAAAACAAAACACTCAAATAATTTATCGTCGCGTACTGATTTCGTCTTTAACTTCAATCGGTAAAGTCACTTGCTCAAAATTTAATGCAAATAAAGCTTTTTTTGGCGTTGTTTTTAATTAATTTATTTTAATGCTACAAACGGTAGCCAACGTGGAAGCGATATGAGGTAGGTCCATTTTATTGCTGTGTCGTATTTATTTCACAAACCAATATTTCCTTAAAATTTAATTGCAATTCAAATCTTGTGTCACTAGCTCTAAATGCGGTGTTGAAAAGTCATAGTTTGAGTGACACATTTTAAATTCAGTAACTAAAAATAAAACAAAACACTCAAATAATTTATCGTCGCGTACTGATTTCGTCTTTAACTTCAATCGGTAAAGTCACTTGCTCAAAATTTAATGCAAATAAAGCTTTTTTTGGCGTTGTTTTTAATTAATTTATTTTAATGCTACAAACGGTAGCCAACGTGGAAGCGATATGAGGTAGGTCCATTTTATTGCTGTGTCGTATTTATTTCACAAACCAATATTTCCTTAAAATTTAATTGCAATTCAAATCTTGTGTCACTAGCTCTAAATGCGGTGTTGAAAAGTCATAGTTTGAGTGACACATTTTAAATTCAGTAACTAAAAATAAAACAAAACACTCAAATAATTTATCGTCGCGTACTGATTTCGTCTTTAACTTCAATCGGTAAAGTCACTTGCTCAAAATTTAATGCAAATAAAGCTTTTTTGGCGTTGTTTTTAATTAATTTATTTTAATGCTACAAACGGTAGCCAACGTGGAAGCGATATGAGGTAGGTCCATTTTATTGCTGTGTCGTATTTATTTCACAAACCAATATTTCCTTAAAATTTAATTGCAATTCAAATCTTGTGTCACTAGCTCTAAATGCGGTGTTGAAAAGTCATAGTTTGAGTGACACATTTTAAATTCAGTAACGAAATAAAACAAAACACTGAAATAATTTATCGTCGCGTACTGATTTCGTCTTTAATTTCAATCGGTAAAGTCACTTGCTCAAAATTTAATGCAAATAAAGCTTTTTTTGGCGTTGTTTTTAATTAATTTATTTTAATGCTACAAACGGTAGCCAACGTGGAAGCGATATGAGGTAGGTCCATTTTATTGCTGTGTCGTATTTATTTCACAAACCAATAATTTCATAAAATTTAATTGCAATTCAAATCTTGTGTCACTAGCTCTAATAAATGCGGTGTTGAAAAGTCATAGTTTGAGTGACACATTTTAAATTCAGTAACGAAATAAAACAAAACACTCAAATAATTTATCGTCGCGTACTGATTTCGTCTTTAATTTCAATCGGTAGTCACTTGCTCAAAATTTAATGCAAATAAAGCTTTTTTGGCGTTGTTTTTAATTAATTTATTTTAATGCTACAAACGGTAGCCAACGTGGAAGCGATATGAGGTAGGTCCATTTTATTGCTGTGTCGTATTTATTTCACAAACCAATATTTCCTTAAAATTTAATTGCAATTCAAATCTTGTGTCACTAGCTCTAAATGCGGTGTTGAAAAGTCATAGTTTGAGTGACACATTTTAAATTCAGTAACCAAAAATAAAACAAAACACTCAAATAATTTATCGTCGCGTACTGATTTCGTCTTTCATTTCAATCGATAAAGTCACTTGCTCAAAATTTAATGCAAATAAAGCTTTTTTTGGCGTTGTTTTTAATTAATTTATTTTAATGCTACAAACGGTAGCCAACGTGGAAGCGATATGAAGGTAGGTGCATTTCATTTAACACCAAGTGAAAAATATTTAATGTATGTGTTGTGTTTTTTCCATTTCACAAGCCAATAATTTTTTTATTCCCTTCATTTTCGAATAAACATTCTTTACCTCATACTTATTTCCTTTATTCCTGGCATTGCTGACAAAAAGAAACAATTACTTGGACTTGGTAGTCGTTGACGTTCGAAGCAACGACTGCCAAAGCGCTGAATAGCTGACCAAAATCCACCTGTATTTTGACATTTGTATATAAAAATGCACTGTAATTAGTTTGTACAGTTAGGTTAGGTTAGGATAAGAACGGAGGAACCAATCCTGCCTTAAGGTCGGGTTCCACGCCAAGGGGCGGGGTGGGGCCCCTTGGAAGAAGAAAGAAGAAAGAAGCCAGTTAAAATCATTCATCATTATCATCGGTGGTTTACCAAGGCAGGATTTGAAGAGTTTTCCTTCGTTCCTGTCCTTGGTGCTCTAGTAAAAACACAACCCAACTGTTGTCAGTTTCCAAGCCGGGATCCAGAGATTTTGTCTTTAATTTCAATCGATAAAGTCTCTTGCTCTAAATTTAATGCAAATCAAGCTTTTTTTGGCGATTTTAATTTTTTTAATGCTACAAACGGTAGCCAACGTGGAAGCGATATGAGGTAGGTCCATTTTATTGCTGTGTCGTATTTATTTCACAAACCAATATTTCCTTAAAATTTAATTGCAATTCAAATCTTGTGTCACTAGCTCTAATAAATGCGGTGTTGAAAAGTCATAGTTTGAGTGACACATTTTAAATTCAGTAACTAAAAATAAAACAAAACACTCAAATAATTTATCGTCGCGTACTGATTTCGTCTTTCATTTCAATCGATAAAGTCACTTGCTCAAAATTTAAATGCAAATAAAGCTTTTTTTGGCGTTGTTTTTAATTAATTTATTTTAATGCTACAAACGGTAGCCAACGTGGAAGCGATATGAGGTAGGTCCATTTTATTGCTGTGTCGTATTTATTTCACAAACGAATAATTTCATAAAATTTAATTGCATTTCAAATCTTGTGTCACTAGCTCTAATAAATGCGGTGTTGAAAAGTCATAGTTTGAGTGACACATTTTAAATTCAGTAACTAAATAAAACAAAACACTCAAATAATTTATCGTCGCGTACTGATTTCGTCTTTAATTTCAATCGATAAAGTCACTTGCTCAAAATTTAATGCAAATAAAGCTTTTTTTGGCGTTGTTTTTAATTAATTTATTTTAATGCTACAAACGGTAGCCAACGTGGAAGCGATATGAGGTAGGTCCATTTTATTGCTGTGTCGTATTTATTTCACAAACGAATAATTGCATAAAATTTAATTGCAATTCAAATCTTGTGTCACTAGCTCTAATAAATGCGGTGTTGAAAAGTCATAGTTTGAGTGACACATTTTAAATTCAGTAACTAAATAAAACAAAACACTCAAATAATTTATCGTCGCGTACTGATTTCGTCTTTAACTTCAATCGGTAAAGTCACTTGCTCAAAATTTAATGCAAATAAAGCTTTTTTTGGCGTTGTTTTTAATTAATTTATTTTAATGCTACAAACGGTAGCCAACGTGGAAGCGATATGAGGTAGGTCCATTTTATTGCTGTGTCGTATTTATTTCACAAACCAATATTTCCTTAAAATTTAATTGCAATTCAAATCTTGTGTCACTAGCTCTAAATGCGGTGTTGAAAAGTCATAGTTTGAGTGACACATTTTAAATTCAGTAACTAAAAATAAAACAAAACACTCAAATAATTTATCGTCGCGTACTGATTTCGTCTTTAACTTCAATCGGTAAAGTCACTTGCTCAAAATTTAATGCAAATAAAGCTTTTTTTGGCGTTGTTTTTAATTAATTTATTTTAATGCTACAAACGGTAGCCAACGTGGAAGCGATATGAGGTAGGTCCATTTTATTGCTGTGTCGTATTTATTTCACAAACCAATAATTTCATAAAATTTAATTGCAATTCAAATCTTGTGTCACTAGCTCTAATAAATGCGGTGTTGAAAAGTCATAGTTTGAGTGACACGTTTTAAATTCAGTAACTAAATAAAACAAAACACTCAAATAATTTATCGTCGCGTACTGATTTCGTCTTTAACTTCAATCGGTAAAGTCACTTGCTCAAAATTTAATGCAAATAAAGCTTTTTTTGGCGTTGTTTTTAATTAATTTATTTTAATGCTACAAACGGTAGCCAACGTGGAAGCGATATGAGGTAGGTCCATTTTATTGCTGTGTCGTATTTATTTCACAAACCAATATTTCCTTAAAATTTAATTGCAATTCAAATCTTGTGTCACTAGCTCTAAATGCGGTGTTGAAAAGTCATAGTTTGAGTGACACATTTTAAATTCAGTAACTAAAAATAAAACAAAACACTCAAATAATTTATCGTCGCGTACTGATTTCGTCTTTAACTTCAATCGGTAAAGTCACTTGCTCAAAATTTAATGCAAATAAAGCTTTTTTTGGCGTTGTTTTTAATTAATTTATTTTAATGCTACAAACGGTAGCCAACGTGGAAGCGATATGAGGTAGGTCCATTTTATTGCTGTGTCGTATTTATTTCACAAACCAATATTTCCTTAAAATTTAATTGCAATTCAAATCTTGTGTCACTAGCTCTAAATGCGGTGTTGAAAAGTCATAGTTTGAGTGACACATTTTAAATTCAGTAACTAAAAATAAAACAAAACACTCAAATAATTTATCGTCGCGTACTGATTTCGTCTTTAACTTCAATCGGTAAAGTCACTTGCTCAAAATTTAATGCAAATAAAGCTTTTTTGGCGTTGTTTTTAATTAATTTATTTTAATGCTACAAACGGTAGCCAACGTGGAAGCGATATGAGGTAGGTCCATTTTATTGCTGTGTCGTATTTATTTCACAAACCAATATTTCCTTAAAATTTAATTGCAATTCAAATCTTGTGTCACTAGCTCTAAATGCGGTGTTGAAAAGTCATAGTTTGAGTGACACATTTTAAATTCAGTAACGAAATAAAACAAAACACTGAAATAATTTATCGTCGCGTACTGATTTCGTCTTTAATTTCAATCGGTAAAGTCACTTGCTCAAAATTTAATGCAAATAAAGCTTTTTTTGGCGTTGTTTTTAATTAATTTATTTTAATGCTACAAACGGTAGCCAACGTGGAAGCGATATGAGGTAGGTCCATTTTATTGCTGTGTCGTATTTATTTCACAAACCAATAATTTCATAAAATTTAATTGCAATTCAAATCTTGTGTCACTAGCTCTAATAAATGCGGTGTTGAAAAGTCATAGTTTGAGTGACACATTTTAAATTCAGTAACGAAATAAAACAAAACACTCAAATAATTTATCGTCGCGTACTGATTTCGTCTTTAATTTCAATCGGTAGTCACTTGCTCAAAATTTAATGCAAATAAAGCTTTTTTGGCGTTGTTTTTAATTAATTTATTTTAATGCTACAAACGGTAGCCAACGTGGAAGCGATATGAGGTAGGTCCATTTTATTGCTGTGTCGTATTTATTTCACAAACCAATATTTCCTTAAAATTTAATTGCAATTCAAATCTTGTGTCACTAGCTCTAAATGCGGTGTTGAAAAGTCATAGTTTGAGTGACACATTTTAAATTCAGTAACCAAAAATAAAACAAAACACTCAAATAATTTATCGTCGCGTACTGATTTCGTCTTTCATTTCAATCGATAAAGTCACTTGCTCAAAATTTAATGCAAATAAAGCTTTTTTTGGCGTTGTTTTTAATTAATTTATTTTAATGCTACAAACGGTAGCCAACGTGGAAGCGATATGAAGGTAGGTGCATTTCATTTAACACCAAGTGAAAAATATTTAATGTATGTGTTGTGTTTTTTCCATTTCACAAGCCAATAATTTTTTTATTCCCTTCATTTTCGAATAAACATTCTTTACCTCATACTTATTTCCTTTATTCCTGGCATTGCTGACAAAAAGAAACAATTACTTGGACTTGGTAGTCGTTGACGTTCGAAGCAACGACTGCCAAAGCGCTGAATAGCTGACCAAAATCCACCTGTATTTTGACATTTGTATATAAAAATGCACTGTAATTAGTTTGTACAGTTAGGTTAGGTTAGGATAAGAACGGAGGAACCAATCCTGCCTTAAGGTCGGGTTCCACGCCAAGGGGCGGGGTGGGGCCCCTTGGAAGAAGAAAGAAGAAAGAAGCCAGTTAAAATCATTCATCATTATCATCGGTGGTTTACCAAGGCAGGATTTGAAGAGTTTTCCTTCGTTCCTGTCCTTGGTGCTCTAGTAAAAACACAACCCAACTGTTGTCAGTTTCCAAGCCGGGATCCAGAGATTTTGTCTTTAATTTCAATCGATAAAGTCTCTTGCTCTAAATTTAATGCAAATCAAGCTTTTTTTGGCGATTTTAATTTTTTTAATGCTACAAACGGTAGCCAACGTGGAAGCGATATGAGGTAGGTCCATTTTATTGCTGTGTCGTATTTATTTCACAAACCAATATTTCCTTAAAATTTAATTGCAATTCAAATCTTGTGTCACTAGCTCTAATAAATGCGGTGTTGAAAAGTCATAGTTTGAGTGACACATTTTAAATTCAGTAACTAAAAATAAAACAAAACACTCAAATAATTTATCGTCGCGTACTGATTTCGTCTTTCATTTCAATCGATAAAGTCACTTGCTCAAAATTTAAATGCAAATAAAGCTTTTTTTGGCGTTGTTTTTAATTAATTTATTTTAATGCTACAAACGGTAGCCAACGTGGAAGCGATATGAGGTAGGTCCATTTTATTGCTGTGTCGTATTTATTTCACAAACGAATAATTTCATAAAATTTAATTGCATTTCAAATCTTGTGTCACTAGCTCTAATAAATGCGGTGTTGAAAAGTCATAGTTTGAGTGACACATTTTAAATTCAGTAACTAAATAAAACAAAACACTCAAATAATTTATCGTCGCGTACTGATTTCGTCTTTAATTTCAATCGATAAAGTCACTTGCTCAAAATTTAATGCAAATAAAGCTTTTTTTGGCGTTGTTTTTAATTAATTTATTTTAATGCTACAAACGGTAGCCAACGTGGAAGCGATATGAGGTAGGTCCATTTTATTGCTGTGTCGTATTTATTTCACAAACGAATAATTTCATAAAATTTAATTGCAATTCAAATCTTGTGTCACTAGCTCTAATATATGCGGTCTTGAAAAGTCATAGTTTGAGTGACACATTTTAAATTCAGTAACTAAAAATAAAACAAAACACTCAAATAATTTATCGTCGCATACTGATTTCGTCTTTAATTTCAATCGGTAAAGTCACTTGCTCAAAATTTAATGCAAATAAAGCTTTTTTTGGCGTTGTTTTTAATTAATTTATTTTAATGCTACAAACGGTAGCCAACGTGGAAGCGATATGAGGTAGGTCCATTTTATTGCTGTGTCGTATTTATTTCACAAACGAATAATTTCATAAAATTTAATTGCAATTCAAATCTTGTGTCACTAGCTCTAATATATGCGGTCTTGAAAAGTCATAGTTTGAGTGACACATTTTAAATTCAGTAACGAAATAAAACAAAACACTCAAATAATTTATCGTCGCGTACTGATTTCGTCTTTCATTTCAATCGATAAAGTCACTTGCTCAAAATTTAAATGCAAATAAAGCTTTTTTTGGCGTTGTTTTTAATTAATTTATTTTAATGCTACAAACGGTAGCCAACGTGGAAGCGATATGAGGTAGGTCCATTTTATTGCTGTGTCGTATTTATTTCACAAACCAATATTTCCTTAAAATTTAATTGCAATTCAAATCTTGTGTCACTAGCTCTAATATATGCGGTCTTGAAAAGTCATAGTTTGAGTGACACATTTTAAATTCAGTAACGAAATAAAACAAAACACTCAAATAATTTATCGTCGCGTACTGATTTCGTCTTTCATTTCAATCGATAAAGTCACTTGCTCAAAATTTAAATGCAAATAAAGCTTTTTTTGGCGTTGTTTTTAATTAATTTATTTTAATGCTACAAACGGTAGCCAACGTGGAAGCGATATGAGGTAGGTCCATTTTATTGCTGTGTCGTATTTATTTTACAAACCAATATTTCCTTAAAATTTAATTGCAATTCAAATCTTGTGTCACTAGCTCTAATAAATGCGGTGTTGAAAAGTCATAGTTTGAGTGACACATTTTAAATTCAGTAACTAAATAAAACAAAACACTCAAATAATTTATCGTCGCGTACTGATTTCGTCTTCAAACTTCAATCGGTAAAGTCACTTGCTCAAAATTTAATGCAAATAAAGCTTTTTTTGGCGTTGTTTTTAATTAATTTATTTTAATGCTACAAACGGTAGCCAACGTGGAAGCGATATGAGGTAGGTCCATTTTATTGCTGTGTCGTATTTATTTTACAAACCAATATTTCCTTAAAATTTAATTGCAATTCAAATCTTGTGTCACTAGCTCTAATAAATGCGGTGTTGAAAAGTCATAGTTTGAGTGACACATTTTAAATTCAGTAACTAAAAATAAAACAAAACACTCAAATAATTTATCGTCGCATACTGATTTCGTCTTTAATTTCAATCGGTAAAGTCACTTGCTCAAAATTTAATGCAAATAAAGCTTTTTTTGGCGTTGTTTTTAATTAATTTATTTTAATGCTACAAACGGTAGCCAACGTGGAAGCGATATGAGGTAGGTCCATTTTATTGCTGTGTCGTATTTATTTCACAAACGAATAATTTCATAAAATTTAATTGCAATTCAAATCTTGTGTCACTAGCTCTAATAAATGCGGTGTTGAAAAGTCATAGTTTGAGTGACACATTTTAAATTCAGTAACTAAATAAAACAAAACACTCAAATAATTTATCGTCGCGTACTGATTTCGTCTTTAACTTCAATCGGTAAAGTCACTTGCTCAAAATTTAATGCAAATAAAGCTTTTTTTGGCGTTGTTTTTAATTAATTTATTTTAATGCTACAAACGGTAGCCAACGTGGAAGCGACATGAGGTAGGTCCATTTTATTGCTGTGTCGTATTTATTTCACAAACGAATAATTTCATAAAATTTAATTGCAATTCAAATCTTGTGTCACTAGCTCTATAAATGCGGTGTTGAAAAGTCATAGTTTGAGTGACACATTTTAAATTCAGTAACTAAATAAAACAAAACACTCAAATAATTTATCGTCGCGTACTGATTTCGTCTTTAATTTCAATCGGTAAAGTCACTTGCTCAAAATTTAATGCAAATAAAGCTTTTTTTGGCATTGTTTTTAATTAATTTATTTTAATGCTACAAACGGTAGCCAACGTGGAAGCGATATGAGGTAGGTCCATTTTATTGCTGCGTCGTATTTATTTTACAAACGAATAATTTCATAAAATTTAATTGCAATTCAAATCTTGTGTCACTAGCTCTAATAAATGCGGTGTTGAAAAGTCAAAGTTTGAGTGACACATTTTAAATTCAGTAACTAAATAAAACAAAACACTCAAATAATTTATCGTCGCGTACTGATTTCGTCTTTAACTTCAATCGGTAAAGTCACTTGCTCAAAATTTAATGCAAATAAACATTTTTTTTTTGGTTTCATTTTTATTATTATTATTTTTAATGCTACAAACGGTAGCCAACGTGGAAGCGATATGAGGTAGGTCCATTTTATTGCTGTGTCGTATTTATTTCACAAACGAATAATTTCATAAAATTTAATTGCAATTCAAATCTTGTGTCACTAGCTCTAATATATGCGGTCTTGAAAAGTCATAGTTTGAGTGACACATTTTAAATTCAGTAACGAAATAAAACAAAACACTCAAATAATTTATCGTCGCGTACTGATTTCGTCTTTAATTTCAATCGATAAAGTCACTTGCTCAAAATTTAATACAAATAAACATTTTTTTTTTGGTTTCATTTTTATTATTATTATTTTTAATGCTACAAACGGTAGCCAACGTGGAAGCGATATGAAGGTAGGTGCATTTATTTACTGAGGTATTGAATTTGATTTAAATTTGAATTGCCACATATTGAAACGTATTGTGTATTTTTTATTTTGTTTAATATTGACAAACGTTGCTTGTTGTAACTTTCATGCAAATAAAGATCTTTATTGGTGTTGTTTTAATTTTTTAAATGTCTTGCTACAAACAGTAGCCAACGCAGAAGCCAAATGAAGGTAGGTGCATTTTTTTGCGTTTTATCTGTTTTATCTTGTGATGTGTTGAATTTAATAACTTGTGTGCCATATATTATACCGTATTGTGTATTCTTTATTCTGTATAATATTTATTAAAATCGCTTGTTGTAACTTTCCTACAATTTTTTTTGTTGGTTGTGTTTTTAATTTATTTTTTAGGTTTTGCTACAAATGGTAGCAGATGCAGTATAAAGGTAAGAGTATTTATTTAACGCCAAGTGAAAAAGCTTTGATTTTTGTGTACTATTTTTTCATTTCACAAACCAATAATTCCTTTATTCCCTTCATTTTTAAATAATCATTGTTTACCTCATCCTTATATCCTTTTTTCCTGGCAAGAATGCTCTAAACCTCCACGTGGTTCTTGCTGGACAAATTAGTTATTAATTTGACTAATTAGAGCAATCCTTAAATATTTGGTTATTATTATTATTAAGAGTTGTTCTTGAAATGAACGATTATTTTGAGAGTTTGTTATTTAGTTTTATTTAAGCCTCATATTAAGGTTTTTTTTTCATATAAAGTTTTTGACACAGAATATCCGCTTGTATTACTAAAATACAGCTTTAACTTACACGCGTATAAAAATCATAATTATAATTATGTATGTAATTCGTTTCGTAATAATCTTATTCATAATCAAGGGCGTATTAAATGTAGGTAACCATTTGCAAAAAAAATTATCAAAAATGCGCTACTAAAAACAAATATGTTGCATGCAATTAGTATTTTCACCCAAGCCACCTATTAGTTTTTCTCAAAAAAAACATAATTATTTATAAATAAAAATGAATTTGCATGCAGTAGTTAGTAAAACAAAATGCATTTAAAAGCCTGCCAGGCATCTCTACCTGTTCTAATTTATCGCATAGCCTTTTTTGCCAATCGTCTGGTGGTGGTGATTCTGGTATGAACACATAATCGGCCTCGGAAGTGAGTGCGGCCACAAGAGCCAAATACCTATAACACATGTCAGAGATCCAGTAGACAACACCAATTTATTTGTTGCTTTAATTTTCGCATGCATTGATCCAAGTTACCAGTCAGTCAGTCAGTCACAAAGTTAGTTACTAACAACATAATAACAAATTACTTACCCGCAATGCCGGCCCATAACCTCCATAATAAAAGTCCTTTGATGCGAATAAGCCGTACTGACTATAGCATCGCAAGCTTCGATAATTCTGTGAAGGGCGCTATCCGTCCCAATGGTCATATCAGTACCGCAAAAATCGTTATCAATCGAACCCACAAGACCGGCAATTTGCAACGTGCGGTATTTCTGTTGCTGTTCTTTCGTGATTTGACCTGTTTGTTAAATAATAACAAAATTAATACAGGTGTCCCAGCTAAGACTTTCGAGCTTAATATCTCAGGTATTTGTCAACGGATTGTTATGAAATTTAGAATGCACATATTTTAGGGGGTGGTCTTTCAATTAGGGACAAAAAATGACTTCAAGTTAAAAAATTCTTTTATTTAAAATTAAGCCAAATTACCGTTGGATCATTGAACCCCGAAAAATAAATGACCACACAAAAAATTAACCCAATGGCTCGGCTGATCCAAGAAAAAAATTAAATTTTGTTGTTAAAAACTTAATCTAAATTTGGATAGTATTTGGGCAGTCACCCACTTTTAACAGTTTGTTTCTCATTTTTCTCGCGAAACACGAACGAGTTTTTTCTGACAGCATTTTTCACTGACGATAAATTTTTTAATATAAGTCTTAAAAGGCTTAACATTTTAAAAAGGCATGTAAAAATTACGTTTTTAAGACTTGAGTTTTTGCATTAATTGGATTTTAAACTTTATCTTCTAAAATATCTGCATTTTAAATTTCATAAAAATTCGTTGACAAATATCTGAGATATCAGGCTCGAAAGTCTTAGCTGAGACACCCTGTATAAATAATTTGACAAATTAGCTTTTCAGTAGGTTATACCTTTATACCTTTCAACAAAATCTACAACAACGCAACTGAAAATTATTTATAAGAATCATCAACATTAAAATTAAAAGTTGGGTTTTTCTTATCCAGAAAGCTAACAAATTGATCTGGCAACATAGTTAACACAATAATTAAAACAGAAGAAGTACTGACGATGTTGCCAATTTCACCAAACAGTTTTGTGCTGATTAAAAATGATGGTGCATTTTTTATTAAATTTTTTAGAGGTTGGCTGAAATGCCTTTTTTCCTATAACATACTAGGAGAGCTTATGCGCTATTTTTATACACACTGTATATGATTTGTAGTAAACATTTGTTATACCTGTGGTGGCCAATTCCTCCAATAGAGAGCTCCATTCTTGACGGAAGAGGTCAGCACCTGTTAAACTCCCATCACCTCCAATTACTACAAGGTTGGTAATGCCGTTTTCTACGAGGTTTTTTGCAGCTTTGAGACGTCCAGCGCGTTCACGGAAATCTTGGCAACGAGCGCTTCCAATCACAGTGCCCCCTTTGTGAATAATAGAGCTTACGGAGGACCAATTGGCCTCAACGATGTATTTTCCGCCATCAACCATGCCTTGGTAGCCTTCCTATAAAACATTTTTTTTGCTAGTGATTTTGCCAAAAAAGTAAAAAAAATCGTTTACTTAGATGTATTTTAGCCACAATTTTCTTTGTAAGATTTTTGGTTCAATACTGCATTAAATTAGCAGATTTTACCAAAACTAGTCAAAAAAATCGTTCTAAATTTTGCTATTTTAGTCCATTTTTTGTTTAAAAAAATTTGCACACTTTTACTCAGAAAGTCACTCATATCAACAAATTTGAATTATCCAAGTCAAATAATCAGCGTCTTAGGTCTGAATTACGCAATGTCAGTCATTTTCACGTTATTTAATACGTTTCTAGGCCAGAAACTGACCCAAACTCAACGAACTTTATCAAAAAAAAACAAAAAATCAACCAATTACAGATAATAATAAAAATGGAAGGCAGTGATTTAATAAATCATCCGTTTTTTTTCCGAAGACTTAACACCTTTTTGAGTTAACAGCTCACTGCAAATCAATAAAAAAATTGGCGTAACAGGCAGAAAAATTGTTGTTTTTATTTTAAATTAGTTATTAGTTAATTAATTAATGTAGTTAATTAATTATCAGATGTTACCTAAGATTTCATATCGTAAAAATGTATTACAAAGGCAGTTCGTTCCGAACAATAAAAGAAGTGTGTCAACCAAAAGTGTGTTTCATTTTAAAGTGAACCATTTCCCGGTCCTAAAACGAGAAAACCCGGACACTACATTAAGTAATAAAATTGTCCCACTTCAACATGATTTTTCGAAAAAATTTGCACAATTTTGCTCCAAAAATGACCTTAAATTTGTAAATTTACCAAAACAAGTAAATAAAAAGTTGCTTTAAGCTTATGTTATGATTTGATTTTTCAGTCATTTCCAAGTGGCTGAACCCTTACCTAAGACAGAAAGAAGCTAAAATATTTAAGTTATTTTTGCCTTTTTCGAAAAGTTTTGCACGTTTTTGACTCAGAAAATTGCCAAATTTTTCCGAAACACGTTAAAAAGTCGATTATTCAGACAAGTTTCCTACTAAAATCGACCTGACCAAGCAAATAAACCAAAAGTAAGTTAAAATTACAGGAATTAATTAAAGATTTAGCGCGTTTTTGAAATAAAGAAACGCTTAAGTTGACAGAATCTGCCAAAATGGATAAAAAAATCGTTAACTTAATTCTTAATTATTCTATTTTAGCCATTTTTACAAAAAAATTTCTTACATTGTACCCACAGAAATAGGTCAACTGCCAAAAAATCCTTTTATTTCTGAATGACGCTAGTTTACTTGTTTTAGACTGGTTTAACTAGTTTTTAGGCAAAAAACTGACTCAAAAAAAGCTTCAACTATTTTTATGAGGAAATGATTAGCTCGATTTTAACTGAGAAACTGTAATAAACCAAAAATTTTTGACAAAAAATGTCCACTTAGGTTTGAATTCCGCTATTTTCAAGAGATTTTAAACTATTTTCGAACGATTTCGCACGTTTTAAGTCAAAAACTTAAAAAAATATCGACGCAAAAAGACAAATATATCATTAAATTAAATTAGAATTTTGTTATTTTATAAATTTTCCAAACTTTAACTATCTTTTTAAGTAAGAAACCCACTTAATTCAAGGAGAAAACAAGTCAAAAATGTATTTCAACAAATTTCAAACTCACTCGATTTCGCTTAAACAATTAATTTGGGCCTTAATTACGTCCTCTAAACCATTTTTCTGTATATTCAAGTCAGACTCATTTACCTAAATAAAGCAATATGTTTTATTAACCTATTTAATGTTGTAATGAAAATAACAATAATACCTACCTACAACAATATCTAATTATTAGCAATTATCTTAATTTCAACAATAACCACTGAGGTCATCCCAAGTTCATTTTTATTATCGTGAAACAGTAGACAACCTTTCAAATTTTAAATATCACGTAACAAAACATTCTAAAAATAAGTCATGTTTACAAATACTACTTTAAATAACTATTTTAAAATACATTTTTTGGTATAATTAACACCAATTTAATAAAAACAACTTAAAAAAATATTTTAATTAAAAACGGAACATAATTTAGTAAATTTGCTTTATGTTGTGCAATGTTGATTGGATTCAAAACAAAACAACATCGTAATACATTCTTAAAAAGAGATTGCAACAAGTAGTAAACTCTTAAGTTTATTCAAATATTAATTAAAACAATTATCAAGAAATAAAATTTCGGCACCTGCATCAACTCGTGTATTGTTGGTTGCCTAATTGTCATAATTTTGTTAATAAAAATATCAATATTTTCCACTTTTTGTACTACTTTTTGGCAAATGAATATTAAGTCAACATTTTACAACACTTGCTTCAAGCGAGTCGATTGGTAAAAATCCAACAAAGGTCACATTTTCTGTGAGAATAATTAGGTGGAAGAAATCACTCCTCCTTATCTCAGATAATAATACAGCAAACAACCAATAATACATAACACAAAACTTAAACCTTACCTTGATAAAATAGACTTTGCACCCCAAATAAATCCCCATCCTGACCACAGCCCTGACAGCAGCATTCATCCCCTAAAACCCACAATTACAATCAAGTCACCTCAACCCCAAACCTAACCTGTGAATCTCCTCCACTGGTAAACACTGCGATGCCTTTGCCCTTATGGGCCCCTCGCCCCACGAACTTATGCCCGGCCTTTCCTTCCATCGTGACTTCTTGTCTCTTATTCTGACCAGGGGGCTAAAAGTACCGACCAACAAAATGTCAAAAAATTTGACAAAATCGTTGCAAAACTGCATTATTCACCTACCTTTAAGTTCAAGACATTCACTGGGATTTCAGAACGCGAATTCAAACTTAGTTTCAAAAAGGAATCAATTTTGATTCAAGGTGACCTCTGCTCTAGTCCAATATGACACAAGTGCGGCGCTCCCATTGGCCGGTTTGAAGCGAACGCGCTCCCGCCAACAAGAGCACCAACCGTCAAAAAATAAAACACGCGGGACTACGGGCAACTATAAGTTAGGATGAGAAACGACGTGTGTTTAGACCAAAAATCAAGTTTTTTTTCTCTGTTTTTATTAAAAAATCACCACATTGAGTCAAAAAACCAACAAAAATTTATCAATTCAAAGCGATTATTCAGCAAAAAATCAATAACTGCGCAAAATATCTTAAAAAATTAGTCAATTAATCACAGAATTATGACAAAAATGGCATTATTTTTGCAAGTTCTGAAGATTTAAACACTTTTATAGACCAAAAATCTAGTTTTCATCAAACTAGAACGAAAAAATCAGCAAATTTGGTCGAAAATGACCAAAAATTTACCTTCGTTTATTCAGCGAAAACAATTATTGCGCAAAATTTCTTAAAAAGTAAGCCAATAAATCACCAAATTATATCAAAAAGAACATTATTTTTGCAAATTCTGAGGATTTAAACACGTTTTTAGACCAAAAAATCAAGCTTTTTTTCTTGTTTTTCTTAAACAAGAACGAAAAAAATCATAAAATTTGATCAAAACTGACCAAAAATTTACCTTTTTTAAGCGTTTATTCAACAAAAACACAATTATTGCGCAAAATGTCTTAAATAGTAAGCCACTAAAGAATAAAATTATGTCAAAAATGGCATTCCTTTTGCAAATTCAGAGGAATTAAAAACGTTTTTAGACCAAAAATAAAGTTTTTCTTCCTGTTTTTATTACACCAGAACGAAAAAATCACCAAATTTGGTCAAAAATGACCAAAAATTTACCTTTTCTAAGCGTTTATTCAGCAAAAACAATTATTGCGCAAAATTTCTCAAAAAGAACATAATTTTTGCTAATTATGAGAATTTAAATACGTTTTTAGACCAAAAATCAAGCTTTTCTTCTTGTTTTTCTTAAACAAGAACGAAAAAAATCATAAAATTCGATCAAAACTGACCAAAAATTTACCTTTTTTAAGCGTTTATTCAACAAAAACGCAATTATTGCGCAAAATGTCTTAAAAAATAAGCCACTAAAGAACAAAATTATGTCAAAAATGACATTCCTTTTGCAAATTCAGAGGAATTAAAAAAGTTTTTAGACCAAAAATAAAGTTTTTCTTCCTGGTTTTATTAAACCAGAACGAAAAAATCACCAAATTTGGTCGAAAATGACGAAAAACTTACCTTTTCCAAGCGTTTATTCAGCAAAAACAATTATTGCGCAAAATTTCTTAAAAAGTAAGCCAATAAATAACCAAATTATATCAAAAAGAACAGAATTTTTGCAAATTCTGAGAATTTAAACACGTTTTTAAATCAAATATCAAGCTTTTCTTCTTGTTTTTCCTAAACAAGAACGAAAAAAATCATAAAATTTGATCAAAACTGACCAAAAATTTACCTTTTTTAAGCGTTTATTCAACAAAAACGCAATTATTGCGCAAAATGTCTTAAAAAGTAAGCCAATAAAGAACAAAATTATGTCAAAAATGGCATTCCTCTTGCAAATTCAGAGAAATTAAAAACGTTTTTAGACCAAAAATAAAGTTTTTCTTCCTGATTTTATTAAACCAGAACGAAAAAATCACCAAATTTGGTCGAAAATGATCAAAAACTTACCTTTACTAAGCGTTTATTCAGCAAAAACAATTATTGCGCAAAATTTCTCAAAAAGTAAGCCAATAAATCACCAAATTATATCAAAAAGAACATAATTTTTGCAAATTTTGAGGATTTAAATACGTTTTTAGACCAAAAATCAAGCTTTTCTTCTTGTTTTTATTAAACAAGAACGAGAAAAATCATAAAATTTGATCAAAACTGACCAAAAATTTACCTTTTTTAAGTGTTTATTCAATAAAAACGCAATTATTGCGCAAAATTTCTTAAAAAGTAAGCCACTAAAGAACAGAATTATGTCAAAAATGGCATTCCTTTTGCAAATTCAGAAGAATTAAAAACTTTTTAGACCAAAAATAAAGTTTTTCTTCTCAAATCAAATTGGTTGAATTTAAATTGGCGCCAAAACGGTACAAACCAATCACGTGGCCGCGACGTTGCCATTTTCAAACGCATTAAAACTCTCCGTTTGTAATAAAATTTATTGGTTTATGTTCAACATTTTATATAATAATATAAAAATATTCTCACAATTTTTATACATTCAGCTTTATAAATAGAGTATATTTACATGATGCAATGTACAAGTTGTATAAAGTAGGGTATAGGACAGAAATGCTCCTCTTGAGACCAATCAAAAAAAAATCAACAAAAATTATAAATATCTCCATCATAACTCATCAACGGCGTGACTGATTTTCGTCTGAATATGTTCACTATCACTACTATTAATTTCACTAGAATCCCTGTCCGTCTCTTTGGGCTTAACATCACTGACCACCAAATCATCATCCGCCTCTTGCAACTTCTTCATAACCGCACCCAAATGTTCCTTCTTGAACTTAACATCCTTGGCCACACTTTCCAGAATCGAATTCAGCGCCTTTAGTGTTTCCTTATCCTCGAGATCGCTCCCAGCCAACTGACCCAAGTCGGTTAAAACCGACAACACCTTAACCCCATCCTCCGGTTTAACCAACGCGTCCTTATTGGCCAATTCAATGGACAGTTGATTGAGCAACCACTCGGCCTGCTTGACCGTATCTTGTACTCTCTTATCTTCCATCGGATCATCACTTAACGTTTGATAATAAATCCGCAAAATATTCAAAGGGACGTACAATTCCTTCCCCTCTGACGTCATAATCGACTTGAGCAAATCCCTACGGACTTGCACCCACTGGGGCGTGGTCACTGTATCCCCCACCCCGGCGACCTTCCCCCCCTCCTCGCCCTCCTCGTACGTTATCCGTATTTTATCAGACCCTAAACTCGCCCTAAACGCGCCAACTTTGACCGACTTACTGAACGCAATCCCGGTGTGTTTATTCAAAAACTCCTGGACGGAGACTTTCAATTTATGAAACATACTTTCCTCCTCGCTGTGCGCCCACGCCTCACCTTCGTTTTTATACTCGCCTATGGTGACTTCGATGCTGGGGTCCCTGCTCAGCGCGAACAGCAGCTTGGAGGCGTCCTGGGCGAACAGGAACACCGTGGGGATGGCGACGTCGTCGGTGCCGTCGCCCGACATGGAGAACATCGGCGAGGAGGCGGCGCTGCTTCCTGGTGTGTTGTCGATGATGATGGCGGCCACGGCGCCGTGCTTTTGCACTTTGCGCGCCTTGTCGACGAACATGCAGTCGCCGCGCTCCATGATGGCGATTTTCCCCTTGATGGCCTCGGTCTGGACGAGGTCGGAGCAGGCGCGGAACGGGTGGATGATGATGGTGCGAGCGGTGATTTTCTGGTCGCCTTGGAGGTTCTTGCCGAACTGCGAGGGGCAGGCCTGGACTGTGAGGGTTTGGTCTTTGATGGGAAAGGTGACTGATTGGGGGGTGGCGTCCAGTTGTTGGGTTTGGAGTTTCGAGAGTTCCATCATTTCTTGCATGAAGAGGAGGCCCTCTTCGGCGTCGGCGCTCGAACGGGCCTGGAATTTTTTTATAAAGATAACAAATTGAGAGTAGAATTCCACTAGCAAATAAAACGGAAGAATCGAATTAATTGTTGCAACCGTTTTTTCCAGTCTAACATAGTCATGAATTTGCAACTGTGAAGAAACAGTTCAATTTTCTCAACAGTAAAAAACTGACTAACTTTCTCAATTAAAAATTCTCTTAAAAAAAAAGAGTATTAATAGTATTCGTATTAGAAATGCCCATTTCCATTAAGATAAATTACACCACTCGCCTTCGGCTCGTGTCGTAAATTTCATCCTCATGGACATGGGCGACTGACAGTTATTTGTAATTCACATTTGTAAATATTTTGGATTCAAAACTTAAAAATATTACAAAAAATTTACTTTCGTTTATTCAGCGAAAACAATTATTGCGCAAAATTTCTTAAAAAGTACGCCAATAAATCACCAAATTACATCAAAAAGAACATAATTTTTGCAAATTCTGAGGATTTAAATACGTTTTTAGACCAAAAATCAAGCTTTTCTTCTTGTTTTTATTAAAAAAGAACGAAAAAAATCATACAATTTGATCAAAACTGACCAAAAATTTACCTTTTTAAGCGTTTATTCAACAAAAACCCAATTATTGCGCAAAATTTCTTAAAAAGTAAGCCACTAAAGAACAGAATTATGTCAAAAATGGCATTCCTTTTGCAAATTCAGAGAAATTAAAAACGTTTTTAGACCAAAAATAAAGTTTTTCTTCCTGTTTGTATTAAACTAGAACGAAAAAATCACCAACTTTGGTCAAAATTAACCAAAAATTTACCTTTTCTAAGCGTTTATTCAGCAAAAACTCAATTATTGCGAGACATTTCTTAATAAGTAAGCCAATAAATTACAGAATAATGTCGAAAATAGTATTATTTTTGCAAGTTCTGAGAATTTAAACACGTTTTTAGACCATTTTTTTTCAGTCTGTTAAGAATTCAAATCTCAACATTTCTGAATTTTTTCCAACGATTTGGATTTACAAACCAATCACGTGGCCGGGATAAAAATATCACAAAAAATTAAAGCTCTGCTCTTAATTATCATTACGTTTCTTTGCTTAGCTTACGTAACAACATTATTTTAAATTAAAAAACATTGAACAGTTTATTTTACTCTGTACATGTGATTTTTTTAACTCTTGACTAGCCTGTCTGAATCAAAATTAATCTTTTCTAAAACAAAGCACAAAAAAAAATTAAATTACAACTGAAGATTACAGAGGAAAACAACGAATAACATTTTTTCAAAAAGGTAAACAGAAGTACTGACTGCTGTGTCCACTGAAAAAAAAAGGGTTAAAATCAGTTTTCTTGTTTTCGAAAAATTCTTTTTACCTTTCTCTACATCTGCCAAAAAGATCACTCTTAAAAACATTCTAAAATAGTAATATTTCGTCAAAAATAAAATTATGAAGTGTTAAATACAATATAAAAGGTGAACTCTGTACTCTTTATTTACCCTTTCTGAGATATTGAATTGCAAAAAACGTTTTCTGATATTAAATTTGTTGACCTTTTTTGAAATACAACTGAAAAAGGTGTAGTATTAAGTAAAGAACTTTAATGTATACAACAAGCATCTTCTTTTTAATATCTCTTTAAATCTATTAAATAAAATTATAAATAAATTGATAGTAACAATGTAACTTTGCATGATAAATTGAAAAAAGATATCTTACAGACTATTGCGTGTAAAAAAATAAAAAACTTTGATCATAATAAAATAAGTGGTTTAAATCGTCCTACCCTGTCTCTACTCCACTCTACTCTTTCTCGCCTAAAACCTAATCCAAGAATAGGCTAAAATTATTTTAAAAAAACTGAGAAAAAAAAAACGTTTTCAGTTAAAATAAAGCGATTTCAAAAAATTTTGGCAAATTTTTAAGCAAGAATGTATTAGAAAACAACTTCTCTGAAAAAAATTATTACGTAATGATGGCCTTTTTGAGCCAGAGAATATATTATCACAAGTAACATTTTTACTTTGTATACAAAAACATTTTTTAATATCTATTCAAAAACTTTAACCGTGGCTTTGAAAAAACTGTAAGTAGATAAATAAATTAGACCGTAACAATAAATCTTTGTGTTGGAATTGTCAAAAGCCGAATACGAAAATTCTGCTAAATATTAATGTTTGTAAAATGTGATAAAATTTTAATACTACTCCCAATTGAATTAGAAAAACTATTAGCAAAACCTTGATCAGTCTGGCGGTATTGAGATTAGGTATTATATCGAATAAAATTAGAAGCTAAGACCGAAAAAATAATAGAAAAACGAGATTTCCGATTGAAAATGACGATTTACGTATTAATTTGGTTAAAACCAACGATTTTTTTCAACGTTAAGAGTGGGGGAAAAATGACGTTTTCGGACGAGAAAATGATAGAAATCGACAAATTTAAAAAAAAGTCAATGCGTAGATGACCTTTTTTAGCCAGAAATGTTCAGAAATATCGTCTTCGGACTTCGGACAGAGTAATCAAGCATTTAAAGCCTTCCTAAAGTGGTTTTTGTTCTTTTTTAAGCAAAAAATCATTCGAAATCAACTAAAGTAATTAAATGAACAATAAAAAATCATAAAAGAAAGCCAAAATTTTTGTATTCTTTAAGAAACCCAAATCAAAACAACAATTCACAAAATTAACGAAGAAAAAATGAAAAAAATGAACGAGAGTATTAGTTATGACGGCATAATAAATCAACCAATCACGTTGTAAATAATAAAAAATAAGCGATACTGCAAATCATTCAAAAACATGAAAAGGTAAATAGAAGTTTAAAATAATAAACAAAAAAATCAAAACAAACGATAAAGACTTAAAAAAATAGTACAACTTTTGATATTTTATACTATCAACACTAAACTAATCAAATAGCTGATCAAATTTTATAGCAAATTAATTTTCACTCGTAAGAATTATTCAGTAAGCAGGCATGGATGGCTGGATTTTTTAAACAAAATTTAGGAGTATTTGCATAATGTCATTAATTATTTGGTTATTCACTAATTTATGTTTTTTCTGTTACATTTAATCAAGACGTTATTTTGTTGCTATTTATTAGTTTGTTTGATTTTTTTATCGTAGACCGACATTAGGAATAAATTGCGACCAAAAATTTATTTTTAATAAACACTAACATTTTAAAATAAACACAAAAATTTTTACTTTTTGTTATACAGTGAAATTTACAGAAGCAATAAAAATAATATCATATGTATTTTTCTATAAAGCTTTTTTTTATTGTTTAGAGTTAATTGCTTACTATGACACCATTACTAAAAGTTAAATTTCCAAATTGTTTAAAAAATTCATGGATTCCCAAAAAAATCAATGTTGACAATTTTAAGTTAAATCATCGAAAAATTGTTGCATGTAAAGATATTAGATCTACTATCCCTATCACAATTTGGGTTTTAAACAAAACTGTACCTTTTGGTGGTTATTCAAGAAATTTTACTGGATGAACTGACCGAAAAAACTAGAGAAAATTTCTTTTCAAAGAAAATCTACAAAGCATGAAACAAATAATCTCACAATGCTAATGATAACTTAAAATCTATTAATAAATGGATAATAAATTTTGGTATCTGTGGATTCAGTTCGTGTTTTCTTAATTTATGTTAATTATTTGGTGAGTCAATAATTGTAATACATTTCTGAAATTATCTTAGATGCAACCAAAAATTAAAAATAATTACATTTCTCGTCTCATACTGTCTTTGATTTAAATAATAAATTAAATCAAAATTAATATAACTCATCAATTAAAAAGTAATACCATTTCATGTAAGAATTCTGATTTTTATAAATAATTATTATTACAGGTATTAAACACAAAAATGTGAAAAGTTTTATTTATTTGACGAAATAATTCTTACCGATGAAAACGTGTGTAGCAGCTGCACCCGGCCATCACTCAACGCAATAATGTTGATCCCCATATCCTTAATCATCTTCAAATGATTGATATTCGAGGCCGAGAACTCGACAGCTGTCAGCCTCCTCTTCGTATTCCTCTTGGGACACATCCCATCGACCATATTCTGTAACGGCTTCCTCACCGTTTCGGGGAACAACTGTAACGTATTGGGACAAATCCTCGCAAACTCCCCCTCCTCCACATCCAATTCGCTCACAGTCTTATTACCATTGTACCCCGCCAAACTCAACGGCAACAAATGACCTTCCGTCGTAAAAATAAACTCATCCAAATTCAAAATCAAATCCTCCTTATCGGCAAACAACAAATACAAATATTTCAACGTTTCGGACAACACAAACGAATCCATCCGATCCTCCTGTTTGCGTGTCCGGACGTCGTTAACGGCGGCATAGCCGCAAGGCACTCGGGCGTACTTTTGTAAACTGGTGAGTACGGTCCTGCCCACTTCGAGATAGTAGGGGTCGTTTGTGGCACCGTAGAGGAAGTAAGTGGATTCGAGAAATTCGGGTCGGAGGGGGTGGTTGCCCCAGTGGACCTGGAAGTCGGTGGTGAAGGCTTCGGGGATGAAGGTGTGGCGCTGCATGACCTGGTAGAGCATCTCGTGGGTTTCGACGGCTGGTTTGAGATCGCCTTTGAGCACCTGGAGGCCGGGCCAGAAGGCGAGGAGGGCGTCCATGTAGTTGCGGGAGTTGGTGTGGGGGCGGTGCATGTGCACGTCCAGCAACATCGGACCTAAGAGTTTAAAAAATAAACATTTAGTAACAATTAAAAAAATTAATAATACAACTAAAATAACAAACCTTTATCTTGATGGCAAAAAAATAGCATAAACTTATTTCTCTTTTAATTGTAAATTCCGCTCACAAAATTGAAAAGAAAAAAACAATGAAATTTAAAATATCATTCAGGTGCCAATTTTTTTTATAAATGTAAACTGTGTTATTCGGAAGTAAAATTACCATTGGGGGCGCCACTGAGCTAGGTCGAAAACAGTAACCATAAATGGCGGGAAAATGTTTATTCGGATATTTTGAGCGTTGTACGAATTTTGGTGCTTCACAATTATTACATTGCCTATGCGTAATGATTATTGCATCTTTGATGCAAGAAACTTATGTTGACAAATGAGAGATGACGAGGAAAACACGAATAACGAATGACTGTTTGGTTCACTTTCTTTATTGGAAAATTATTACAAAGACATTGAAAAGCCTACCTTTTGGCATAATTTACGTTTAAATGTATCAGCAGTTGTTAATCTTTATTGTAGTTTTGTAGATTTACCGCAGCATTTCATGATTTTTTCAGTGGAAAATTCTAACCTAAAATTCATAACACTTCACTAATTTATTGGTTTCTTGAGCCAAACTTTGTGTTCGCTGTGATCCATTACTTATAATCTTTAATTAGACAACTGTTTGATAACACTTTGTAATCAAAATTTAAATATTTTTCACTTTTTATCCACTTTCAAGTTCCAACAATAAACACTTTATACCACGAAAAACTACAGAACCAAAGTCAACGCTAGTATTTACCACCACGTACTTTTAAAGTAATTCTTTCTATTGTAAGTAATTAACACTATACACGCAAAATTGTTGAACAATTCATTAAATGTCAGTTAAATGTGGCATTACCAAAATTTCTTTACTGTTTTCGACATAGTTCAAAAGTCATCACCAGAGGGCGATTAGTTAATTTTATTTCCGAATAGCGAATCTCAGTGACAAACTTAAATGTCACCAAATCAAAGAGAAAAATAATAATTATAAAAATTGAGAGTTTTTGGTAAACGAATAAACTAAGACTAATAAATGTTTATTTAAAAAATCACAGCAAAAATATCCTTAAACACTCAAAGCCATTTTTAACCAACTACAGTCGAACTTCTCTAACTCGAATCGTCAAGGGGAACGAATATTTGTTCGAATTAGAGAAATTTCGAGTTACAGAAACTGAAAATATTTTTTCATTAGAAATGAACATTATTACAGATTTGTATGAACATACATATATATTTTCTTTCTCAATGCATATAACTTGTGATCAGATTTTGACGTACAGTTTTTTTGATACAATTGGTTTCATAAAATCGCTCGATTTTATTTAGTGAATTATAAACAATATCAGTTGTCATATTGGCAGAATTTCCAATTTCCTGAGCAAACTGTACCGCTGACGCTCTGTTTTTAATAATTGTAGATAATGTACTCGACGGAATTTCATATTTTTCAGCTATCTTTTTCTTTTTCACCCCACTGTCCACTTTTTCAGGATCTCCAACTTTTTTTCAATAGACTCTTAAGTTTACGTTTAGATGCCATTTTTTTTTAGAAAATGTGCCAATTTTTGCGAAACTGAAACTTCACAAAAACAAGACAACAAGCTTTGACACGCATTCGAGGTTAGAATTGTGGGTATTCCAGGAAATGCATAACACTGCGCCGAATTACGACGAATATTTCCGAAAATAATTTCGAGTTAAAGAAGTTCGCGCATGCTTTGTTCATTAAAATCATTTTGAGTTAGAGAAATTTTCGAGTTAGAGAAGTTCGAGTTAAAGAAGTTTGACTGTAATAAATCTAATTTCAAAACTATTTTTTCCACTTTGACACATTTTATATTTATTATATCTTTATATTTTACGTATCTATAATTTATTATAACTTGAAAACGAAATACCAACTTCAATTCAGCGTGTTTCTTTTTGGTAATTTTCAACAAGATTTGCAAAATAATTGTGTGTCTAGCTAAGAAAGAATAAAGAGAATACAACTGATTTGAAAACTTTCAACTTATTTCTAACCAAATTAACTCGCAAAAAAACTAATAATTTATCTTTAACGAAATTCTTCAAAACATTAAAGTTTCTGACTAAAAAAGTAGTGCTAAAACCTTGAAAAAAAAAAATAAACACTCATTTTTAACCCAAATTGGTGACTTCCCCTTCCGTTTTAACAAAATCTCGCAAAAAACTGAATTTTTTGAAACCATTTTTGATTTCAACGAAACTTTTGCATATTTTTTGGCAAAATTTCGCATATCTAATTGAAAAAAAAAACATCACACCGTCTTATACTTTTTCGTGTAAGTAAAACACAAATAATGTGATCTAATTTATAATTTTGGGACTGTTACTAAAATATAATAAAAACTGCATTTTTATCCCAAAAAGTATTGAATCGTTAAAAAGTGTAAAAATTGCTTTTCTTTAAACTAATTTGGTAATTTTCGATTTATTTTTGACGAAATCTAGCTACATAATTACAATTTTTTAATAAAAGAGGTGCAAAAAAAATCAAAATAATGTGATTTTACACTTAATTTAGTGATTTTATTGTCCGATTTAACTCAAAAATTTTACTGAAATATGTTAAGAAGTCGTTCATTGAGATTACGCTATTTCTGTAGAAACTCACTAAAATCTACCGATTTTGCAGAAAAAAGCCGAAAAATCATTAAATTACTCTATGTCTTAACAGCCAATTCACTTATTCACTGAAAATAATATAAAAAAATAATGTGATTTCCGACTCAACAAAGTACAAATATAAAATTTCTTAAACTATTCAAGCAGTTTTGACGATTTTAAAATCTACAGAGATACGTAAAAACTAAAAAAAAAATGACGAAATTTAAAAACCTACAAAAATTATGTACTTATATTGTTTATATTTAAAAAAGCAAGTTTTAGAAAAAAAATCTACATACAACAATATTGAAATAAATCAAAATTTTGGAAAATAATACTCCTCAAAAAAGTTCACAGTCTTGAGAAAAAATTACAACTTAAAAAGAACTTGAGCTCCGAGCTCAAATTTTGAGTAAAAAATTAAATTTTTTGAGAATACTTTTACGAACGAAAATTGCTTTAAATAAGTAATGCAACAACGTATAAATAAATAAACATAATTTTCAATCAATTAACTTATTTTTGACAAAATTCCTCAAAATAATACGTTTCTGGCTGCTAAAACGTCAGAGACAAATATTAAAGCAATTTTTAAGCTAAATTAATAATTTATCACTAAGTTTTAACAAAATATCGCTAAAAAACTTTATATCTAACATGAAAAATTATTCAATTCAAGAATTCTTCTTATAATTTTTAAGAAAATTTAAAATTAAAATTAAAATGAGTGCATGTCTAGCTGTTGTGGTTAAAAGCACAACAAAATGCAATTTTATGCCCAATTGTAAAATTTTTTAAAAAATAAATAAAAATTTTCTTTGCATTTGCGATTTACCGAAAATTCCATTTAACGAAAATTTCAGAATTTGCAGTCAAAATTCAGAGACAACAGCATAAATTAATATAGAAAAAAAACAAGCTTTTGAAATAAAATATCCTTCAAAAATGGTCGGAATGGACTAAGACATTTTACAAAAAACACCTTGATAATGTTAATTTTGTGAAAAAAAAAAAACTAAACAATGCTAAAGAGATTTTGAAATTTATGGGTTTCTATATTATAATTATTTTCACAACATAAATTTTCTACCCTAAAAAAAAACACTTTCCATCGATTTATGAAGAAATTTTTTTAATCCCGTAGATAATAACAAATTATTAATTATTAAATTCCACGATAATAGATATTTTTCCCAGTCTTAAATAAATGCAATACCAACAGAGTTTTAATACGTTTTTCTGATTCACTTTCATTTTATTATTTTTTTTTTTGATTTTAATATAAAGTAAGAAAAACATCAACAATCACCTCAATTCTTTTACTTGAAACAAATTAAAATCTGCGAAAAAAAAAAAACAATTACCTTGCGATATATACTTCATGACTGCATTATAGTGCCGATTAAACCTATGCAAGTACTTGTTATCCCCCAGCAAAATATACGCCTTGAGACAGTACTCGTAATAGGAATCAATCCCAGCTCCCACTCCCGAATCCCTTCGAACCCAATCTCCCGAATGAACATTCAAAACAGTTCCCATTAAATCCGAACTTCGATGTCTCATCTTCCACAACTCATCCATCGCTTTATGAGCCTTCTCCTCGAAAATCGGTTCTCCAGTCAGTCGAGACAGTGCTGCCATCTCTAAAATCATAGACCCAGCACATGCTGTACACGTCTCCCTCGCCGACTCCAATCTATCGCTCTTTAACCCATATTTCATATTCACCTTAAAAAAATACAGTTGGCTATGACTTTGACATTAAGTTGGCAACATTGTTTTCAAATAGTTTTAAGTAGTCAAGTTGGCGGTTTTTATGTTTTGGGTCTTTTATTTACTTGGCAACATTGAAAAGAGACAGAAGAAATACAAAATATATAATAAATCATATTTTTCTACAGTAGAGGAAACTACTACTTTATCAACTCTTTTAAGTAGATAAAGTAGGACTTTAACCGAAAAAGTATTTTTTAGTTGTATTATACACGACGTTAAAGATCAAACAATCTCTTTATCGTCTTGTATAATAACTACAAAAATTTTAGGTAAAATAATTTTTAACTTACCCTCGAATGTGGTATTCCTGTCGTGGTGTTAAATGCCGGTAAAAGCCGATAGCCCACATCTTTGGCCATGTTGAGAAGTTCGCCCTTATACCAGGGCATAATCCCGTCCCTTTGTTGCAAATAATCGGCCAAAATGTGGGCTGATAAAAGTCCACTAAAATCGCTTTTTAGTTTTTTTAACTTTGTTAATTTTTTACTTACCCTAAAACCCGAATATTTGTTTCGAAAACTGAAACGACGACATCGTTATCAAACGAAACGTCTTTTATTACAAGCTTGACGGCATGTTCGAATTCTTCTAAATCACCTAACACCACTAAAGAGTCCAGAGTATCAATTAGTGTGAGTGAGAAACTTAAACAAAGGAAAGACAAAAATTAAAGTTGCTGTTTTTTTTACTTAATATGTAAAAAAATTAATGATTAACGAAAAACGGATAAAGTCGTTTGGGTTGTGCCAGCCACCAAGAACTCCGTCGATAATACTAGATATTAATATTTATAGCGAAATTCAACTCCTTGCAGTTAGATGAAAAATTACTACTTTTATGTCCAGTTTTCAGATACGTGAGTTTTAAAAATTGTTGCATTGATGTTGAGCACTAGACCGGAACTTCTTTAGGGAAAAACGTTTCGAATTTACGAAGCGAAACTATTGATAATGTCAGGAATTCGTTGGAGGTCGATGTTTTTTCAATACCTTCGAAAATAATTAATTATATTAATATGCCAAGTGGCATTGAACATTGAGGAAATATTAAATCAAATGGCTTGAAAACAAAAGTTGCGCTTTTTTATTTAGTGTTTCATAACCACCAGTAATTTGAAAATTAAGTTGGCAACATTGAATAACAATATAACAATAGCAAGTGACATTAAAATCGCTTGAAAACACTTTTTAGCAATAATTTACTCTAATAAGAATAAGTGATCTACAACTATAAAATTACATTGGCAACACTGAATAATATCGTGATCGAAGATATGACTAGTCCATTTACTTAGTTCATTATTGCCAACTTAATTTAACTGATTTTTTTATTAAGTTAACAACAATAATGGTGGTGATCTAATATACATTAAAAAGACTTGTCCACTTTCATATCTTCATAGTTGCCAACCTAATTTCAAAGTCACAAACCAGCTTAAACGAATAATTCTTGTAAGTCGCTTAAAAATGCGTTTTTTCACCAATTATTTGTCATCTTTTAAAGACTTCAGTGTTTTATAAACACCAAATATTCAATCTAAGTGCCCTATGACTATGAAAATAAATTGGCAACATTGAATAATATAGTAATCGAAATCATTTTCAATTGTTGCCAACTTATTTTCAATGTCATAGGAAACCTTAACCCGAATTATTCTTTAATGTGGAATTTTGAAATTAAGTTGGCAACCTCAAATTGTGTGGACATTGCCACTGTTGCCAACTTATGAATTTAAAGTTATAGGACGCACTGATGAAACCTCACTTTAAACAATTAAATGAAGAATTCTTTTTAATATAAACAGAAGTTTGAACATACATTTTAGAAAATATTAATTAAACAAAGCATTTTAACCTTTTTTGGCCTTTTATCTTACTTTAGAACAGAACACAATAGAGATTTGTAAAAACAAAGAAATAAAAAACAGCTTTTTCAAACTGATCCTAATTTAGAAAAAAATCATAAATTTTATTTATAAAATAGTTGTTTATTCAAACGAATATTTTTTAAGTTGGCAGCTATGTAATCTTTTTTAAAAAATGTGCTTTTTTGGCAATTATTTGAAAAGTTTTAAAGACTACAGTGTTTTATAAACACCATGCACTCAATCTAAGTGTCCTATGACTCTGAAATTAAGTTGGCAACATTGAATAATATAGTGACCGAGATATATTTCCATTGTTGCCAACTTAGTTTCAATGTCGTGAGCCACCTTCACCCAAATTATTCTTTAACGTGGAATTTTGAAATTAAGTTGGCAACCTCAAATTGTGTGGAAAGAAGCCCATTCAAACATTGCCACTGTTGCCAACTTATGAATTTAAAGTTATAGGACGCACTGATGAAACCTCACTTTAAACAATTAAATGAAGAATTCTTTTTAATATAAACAGAAGTTTGAACATATATTTTAGAAAATATTTAATAAAACAAAGCATTTTAACCTTTTTTGGCGTTTTATCTTACTTTAGAACAGTACATAATCAGAATGCGTAAAAACAAAGAAATAAAAAACAGCTTTTACAAACTGATCCGAATTTAGAAAAAAATCAAGAATTTTATTTATAAAATAGTTGTTTATTAAAACGAATATTTTTTATTAAGTTGGCAGCTATGTAATCTTTTATAAACACCATGCACTCAATCTAAGTGTCCTATGACTCTAAAATTAAGTTGGCAACATCAAATAATACAGTGATCGAAGACATAACTTGTCTATTTCAATATCTTCATTGGTACCAACTTAATTAATCTTTTACCTAAGTGGTATTAAAATCACCTAACAAATAAAATATTAAATCGAGTTGGTTGAAGCATTTTTACCTTTTTTGTCATTTTTTCTAACTAGGACAATACACAAGAAGAAAAATTCGTAAAAACAATAAAATAAGAAAACAACTTTTACAGACTTATTATAATTTTTATTATAATTCTTAGCATAAAAAAAGTTTTTTAAGTTGGCAACCATGTAATCTTTCTCTCTAAAAATTAGTTCACATTTTGCAATTAAATTACAAAACATTAGGTTACAAAAAATACGTAATTTTTTTGTTAAAATAGATAAAACGTTATAAATTTTTAAACTCGGTGATAAAATGAAAAAAACACACAATATAGTAAAAAATCCTTTTTCTTGGCGTTAAAACTTCAAAATTTATCAGTATATTATATTTCTTAGCTAATGTAATTCAAAAAAAAAAAAAAAAATATTAAACACTGTCCAAGTAAAAAAAAATTAAATAGTGTCAAAACTACGATATTTTTTTATTAAGATACTTTGTAATTCAACCAGAAATATTAAACAAATAAAAAATGTGAAAAGACACTCTTATTAAAAAAAAAACAAGTAAGAATGTTTTTATATTTAGGTACCTAATTATAGGCCCGAAAATTCAATAAAAAATCCTTCTCAACGTTGCAATTTTAATGTCACCCAGTGTATTATTATTTTTGATAAGTTCATTCATATTGTGTTTATTTAGCTGATTCATCGCAACATACAGCGTCTAGTTTTCCACTAAACAAGTACACAACAATATCACATGTGAAAATTACCAGCTGCACTGTAATGATTCAATTCCAGACAAAATATTCTTCATAATCTATTTCATTTCCTGGAAAAATGTGTTGGAAAATTTTCAATCTTGTTTCCAGTCTGCTTGTAAAGATAATTTTCCTGTTTTCACACGTGTATATCCTTATTACGCTAAATTGGAAAAATGAGAGCAATCACGAAAAAAAAATTCAATGTAAACGAGCAGTTTACATGATCTTTCGAGATTATCCTTGAAACAGGACACGGTCGATATCGTGTTTGTATTAACGATTTTTAACTTATTTGCAATTAAAATATCAGACGTTTTTCCCTAATTATCCTGGAAAATTTTCAACTTTGACTCAGTCTATGCGACATTATTTGCATTGCATTAAATTGTACAACAAAGCAGTAAAAAGCAAGTTTTTAGTACAGCATTTGGAATTTATCGGTAACCTGTAAAAATTTTATAACAGATTTTATGTGAAAAATATAGGTGCGATAGCAGAAAGACTATTTATAATTTTATACTGCAATCACCATTCGCTACAGGAAGCTTTAAATAAAATTCGACTCTTGCTTGTTTCTTCATAAAAATTGATCGAGTTTTTATCAAAAGTAATTTCGTTATAAATTTACGATGAGGAAGAATGTGAGCAAAATCCCGAATTCCTTGAAAATTGATTGGCTCAAATTTTTCAATATCGTCACGAGCGTTAAATTAAAAACTGTCGCTGATAGCAATTTTAAACGTAAATAGTTTCTTTGAAGTTTTAAATAATAAAACAGACATGCAAAATGCATGTTATTGATGTTTAAAAAAATTGTAAATGTATTAGATAACAGTCTTAAAATAATCTCTGCTTAAATGATAAATTTAATCAGTTTTTAAATAAGTACACAACAATTAAAACTTTACGAAACTGTTACTCCCAATTATAATTTCCAATCCACCGTCGCGAAAATGTTCAATTCCAATTTCCAAGCTCGAAATTGCTTCGATTCTTCCAAACGTTAGATTAAGTTTTAATCCGTTTTTATTGCGACAATGTCACAATCAATTTTATGGTAATTAAAACGTACTTAAATAGAAATGTAGGAGTAATTCCTGTTCGGTTTTTTCTAGACGTCGTTAAGTAATTATTTACGCTAATTATTACGAAACGAAAAATGACGACGATAAAAAGCACTGTAAGAACGCGCGAATGCAATTTAAAGAAAGTCACAAAAATTGCGGTCATTTTTCTAGAAATATCTTTACTGTTTTGAGACTTAGTTAATTATATCGCAGTCAAGTGTTTGTGGGTCAAAATCGGTAGGATGATAGAAGTAACTGATAAAAAAATGTCTAATAAAATTAACAAATCCGCCAACAATAATAAAATCCAAAAAATTCTTTGTACTTTTTATTTTCTGTGTGAGAACATTCCAAATATGAAAATGGATCTCTAGATCGTCCACTTTGAGTGCATACAATGATTTGCAAAAAATAAATAACATTTCGAAGAGATAAAATCATTCACTTGTGACTGAAGACTGAAAAAAATTGTAAAAAGCGTTTAAAAATTTCCTAATTTTTGAATTAATTATTTTGGTAGTTTTTGTTTAAATCCCAGATGTAAGGACGGTATTAAAAGTAAATTTAAATAAAAAAACACCACAAACTTACGAAATGAAAAATGTGCAATACATATTTTTTTAATTATTCTTTATGGCAATTTATAGACAATTTTTTTCTTAAAATAAAAATAAAATGACAAATTATTTTTTAGATTCATTAAATGTGGGCGGACAAGACATACAAGATGTTCCAAGTTTTACCACCAACTAAAAAATTCTTCTAGTACTTTGACAGGGTGATTTTGAGTAATTTCATTTGTTCAAATTATTAATTTTCCATGACCTTTTGGTTCATTTTGATTTGAAAATTCAATAATTTAGTAGAAAAAAATTTAAAAATAATTGATAATTCAAGAATATTTTTATTAAATCTGGTTTTGGAGTTCCTCTGCCACATAAATTTTTCTTCAAAAGCGACAAAAAACATCTGTGATACAAACTACGGCCAAAAATGCAAAATGCAAAAAATATAGAATGTCCCATTGAAAAAAGCAAGTTTAGATAGCTCATTCCCGAGACACCCTGTATACTTTTTCATAGACTACTAAGCTCTAAGCTTCTTAATTTCTACCAACAATTATTTGAATGTTTAATGAAATTCCAAAATATCCTCGGAGAGCATTTAATTTTCAAAAATTGTGAAAAAAATCTTCTATTTCATTAGATACTTTTATTTAAGAACTGACAATTCACGAAAAAAGTCAAGTGTTCTCACAAGATTTAAAAATATTTTTTTAAATTACTTTTTGGATTCAGTTATTAGAGTTATTACTATCTTTTACTTTTCTTTTTACCATTTCAGGCTCTTGGCTCCTAATTAATAAAAAAACAGTTCCATTTTTTTTTTGAGAAGTCATACGATTAAAAAAACTTCTGATATTTTATTTTTCATGGTTTTTATTTCTTTTGAGCTTCTTAACTTCTACTAATAATAAAAATATTTCTACTTTTTAAGTTTAGTAAATGGTAAGAAAAACAATTCCATTTTTTTGAGAAGTGAAACGATAAAAAAACTTCTGATATTTCATTTTTCATTATTTCTATTTCTTTTTGAGATTTTAATTTTTACTGAAAATTAAATTAGTAATTAAAATGTTTCTACTTGTTTAGTATAGTTATTCGAGTTATTAAATGTCTTATTTTTCTTTTTACCTTTTTAAGCTCTTGGCTGCGAACTGATAAGAAAAATAATTCCATCTTTTTTAGAAGAGAAACGATAAAAAGACTTCTGATATTGCATTTTTCATGATTTCTATTTCTTTTAAGCTTAAATTTCTACTAAAAATTAAATAAATAATCAAAATGTTTGTACTTTTTTTGTTTAGTTATTCAAGTTATTACTGTCTTATTTCTTTTTTCACCATTTTAGGCTCTTGGAGATAAATGGTAAAAAAAAACAATTCCATTTTTTTGAGAAGTGAAACGATTAAAAAAACTTCTGATATTTCATTTTTCATGATTTCTATTTCTTTTTGAGATTTGAATTTTTACTAAAAATTAAATTAATAATAAAAATGTTTCTACTTTTTTAGTTTGGTTATTAGAGCTATTAGTGTTATTACTGTCTTTATTTCTCTTTTTACCATTTTAGGCTATTGGCTGCTAACTGATAAGAAAAACAATTATCTTGTTCCGAGAAGTGAAACGATAAAAAAACTTCTGATATTTAATTTTTCATAATTTCTACTTATTTTCTACTTATTTCTTCGAAAATTTAAAATTTTTCTACTTTTTTAGTTTAGTTGTTTCAGTTATAACTTTATTATTTATCCTTTTTACCATTTTATGCTCCTAGCTGGTATTATTAAGACAAAGAATTCCATCTTTTTTGAGAAATAACATGATAAAAAAATGATGGTATTTCATTCTTTATGATTTCTATTTCTTTAATTTCCACTTTTTAATTAGTTATCTTATTACAGTTATTAATGTCTTATTTTTCTTTTTATGATCTTAGACTCTTGGCTGGTAAATGATAAGATAAATAATTTTATCTTTTTTGAGAAAAAGAAATGATAAAAAAACGGTAGTATTTCATTTTTTATGATTTCTATTTCTTTTGTGTTTCTTAACTTTTACTAATTAATATATTTCTACTTTTTTGGTTTAGTTATTTATTAGAGTTGTTACTGTCTTATTTGTCTTTTTACCATTCTAGACTGTTGGAGGATAAGATAAATAAGAATGATAAGAAAAACATTCCATATTCTTTTTGAGAAATAAAATGTTAAAAAACTGATGGTACTTCATTCTACATTGTTTCTATTTCTTTTGAGCTTCTTAACTTCTACTAATAATTAAAATATTTCTACTTTTTAGTTTCATTCGTCATTAGAGTTACTACTGTCTTATTTTTTTTACTATCTTAGGCTTATGGCAGGTAACTGATAAGAAAAGCAATTTCATCTTTTTTGACAAGTAAAACGATAAAAAAACTGACATTTCATTTTTCATTATTTCTATTTCTATTAAGATTTATTTCTACAAACAATTAAAATGTTTCTACGTAAAAATAAATCACTTTTTTTGCTTTTTACCATTTTAAGCTTTTGGCTGGTAACTGATAAGAAAAACAATTCCATCTTTTTTTTGATCAGTGAAACCATAAAAGAACTGATATTTAATCCATCCTAGTTACCTAAGCTGAAGAAAAATGACTACACTATTTGTGTCAAATAAACTATCACTTGTTCTAAAAACTTCGGACATTCTAGATCTCATTACATATGAAAATTTGATAAAAAAAATTGATTAAAGAACTGTACCGGTGATATGTTTTGCGGTTAGTGGTTTGATAACAATGCAACCTCGAAGTAAACAAAAACACGAATTGTTTTTGATAATAAAAATTACGAAACAGCTCATATTAAGTAACAAAATATGTGAATTATAGCAACATTCATGAGGTAATACATAACATAAACCCAACAAACGCGAATTCTGCACTTTCTTACATAATCAAAGACAGCCCCCGACCACACAACTCAGCCGTTTTTTCCCCGACTTTCACATACTTGCCCAGGCAGTCGTCGATGTCCCCCCGGTTGGGGGTGAGCCCCCTGAACCTGCCCTTGCAGCTCAGGGGCATCAGCTCGTCGGCAGGATACGCGTTCTCCATGTAGGCCCAGTACGCGTGGTAGAACATGTCCCGGGTCTCCTCCCTCAGCCGGTGGCGCTCCGCTCTGGTCATGGGGGCCTCCTCCGGGCGGCAGAAGCCCACCAAAGCACTCACGAAAAACACCCGCACTAGCACCTCCAAAGCACTCATTTTGCGGTTTATCAGGAGTACGCCTCAGCGCTCAGTAACATATTGTTTCGTGAAAATTTATCTGACAGGTGATAAGAGGTTCTTATCGCTGGGAACAATTGCCTGAGGAGGGTCCCGTCTCGGGGGCTGCGGGCATCGTTCCACACGTCAAAGGGGCTGCACTGACGATGGGGGATCACACAGAGACGGGGAATTTGGCATGATTGTGGGAATTTTGAGACATTTTGGTGGAAATGTGTCAACTTTTGTGAAAGAACTGAGATGACTGTTCCGATCTCAGCTGGCTGCGAGAGGGGCGGCGCTACGACACGCGCTGTGATTGGACGAAATGGAGCTGTCAAAACGATACAAGGTGGCCTCGAATGGGTTTATAGGAACAACGGTAATTAAATTAAAGCGATAAAAAGTGCAAAATTCATTTAAAAATTGAAATAAAAACATCAAATAGTGGAGGAGACGTTCACTGACATACCAACCTTACATACTAAAAACACCAGATTGGGCGAAATCTAGTGCGTTTTGATTTCTACGGTTGGTGCCTTCAGGACTAAAAGGGGAGAATACCTATTTAAAAATCTACGGAAAAACCAAAAAAATATTAATGAGGGACACTGGCTTCTAACTTTGTAGCACATTTTGAAAACAAAAGTTAGTTTTGCAATTAGATGCAATTAGCAATTATTTATTTGAAAGACAACATTAAGCATGGATATACTGATTTCTTACATTTTTAGCTGTTTTAACTTTTTAAATAATATATTTTACCAAGTTATACCTGTTTTTTATTTTAAAAAAACAATAAAAAATTTACAAAAAAACTAAAAAAGTTGCCTGAAACAAAAATCTAATATGATTTTTATGCTCAACTGAACTTTTTTTATGATCATACGGAAGTTGGCCCGACACTTTTGACTCAATCTGTATACTAAGTTGGATCGTTTAAAAGTTAGAGGGCGCCAAAGTTAAAAATTATTTTCGATTTTTTTAATAACATTTTAAAATTCGATAAAATTTGGTACAAGTAATTTACTATCAAAACACATGCTTGGATACTGTTTCTTTTGTTATTGTAAAGTATTTACTTATCTGCAAACACTTTTCAGGACATAATATTATTTTTGTTATACGTTATCCCAGTAGTATAGTTTGTTTTTTGTTCAAAAGATCCACTAGTTTTAAACAATTTTTGTATCTTACAAAATTTTCGTAAAGGTTTTGGTTTTGGAGTAAAAAAATAATTTAAGTTAACGTGTCAAAATTTTGGGCATTCGCCTATTTTAATTATTATTGCTTTTTAATTTATATTTTTTTCTTTTCGGCTTCAGTTCTTTTAGGCACGTGCATATTAAATAACAATAATATGGTTATCGGTAAATTTATCAAAAAAATGAACTTTTTCACAAAATTATTACTATCGTTTTGGAAAAATTAATAATAAATAATTAAATTAATTAAACCAAACACAATACAAAAATTGTTAAAAAATAATAGATTTGTTGGATAAAGTATAACAAAAATATTTACAAAAGTTTGTCCAGTTGCTGTTAGGTGAGTACTTTAATTTATTATTATTATTTTAATTGAAATATATAAGCATTTACCCAGTAAGGCATATTTACCTAAAGAACAGTTTAACAAAAATTTTAAAACAGTAAAGTTAAAATAAAAAAAAATATTTCAATAAAAAATTTCTTCATAATATGTCAGAATTTTATACTACTACAATTAATGTGATCAAAGATATAATTCTTAAACTCGAAAAAACTGTAATAGTATTTTATTTTCATAAGTAACGTTTTTATTCATATCTTTTATTATGTGGGATAAGCGAATTTATTTGTAACATGTTTTTAAGCTTAGCTTAAGTAAATATACTATAGTAGTTATTAAGCTTTAATATTCTTGTGTTTTTTTTCTTTGCCTAATGGAATTTTCTGAATAAATCATAGTATTATTATTATTAACACTAAAAAAAACCTATTAAAAAGTTAGATACTAATATAAAAAAAAGGAAAATAATATAATTTTTAAACTTTGGTGCAAATAGAGATAAGTTATGTTAAATCGTTTTACTTTGACAAAGTGAATCTATGGATCCCTTTTGTTACACATCTTTTCGTTACACCCTGTATTATCATACATACAATTGTCGTTTTTGGAAATGTCACCAGATCTGGTGATTTTTATGCCAATCTGGTGAAAACTGTAAGAGTTGGCAAACTTCCAGAAATAAAACCGTTTTTTCCAGTTATAACCACACGTAATTAAAAATTAATTTTGAAAATACTTTGAAAAAAAAGTATTTCCCTGAAAATTTAATAAATAAAATTATTTTCGTTTCGCTAAAAAATAAAATGACCAAAAAATCAACAAATCAGACCAAATCCTTATTTCTTCTAGTCTGCTTCACTCGATTTAGTTCATTTTTGAACTAAAATCGCATATTCTGTAAAAATCGCAACTTCAAAATCGTTATAGGTTTAAGAAAATCGGGTAAAATGTCAAAAAGGAATTTATTAGCAAAAGTAAAACGGCGCAGACAATAAATGCTATAAAATATGTACACATTTCTTTGGACGTAAATAAAAAAACCATAAAAACTCAAATATTTTGTACATTGTTCCAGCCGCTAATATCAATTTTATTGCTAAAATCGCCCTTTTCCTCCATCTGTATCCGACAATTCTGCAAGAAAACGGCCAAAGAATGATAATAACCTTGAGCTGTCCATGTCTCATTGTGCGTCCCATCTGGAATTTGCAACAACTGTTTTCTCACACTTCGACAATTGTTGTACAATTCTGACATCATGCGTGGAGGAACTAACGAATCGGCCATCCCTGATATGAATAAAGTTGGAACTCTTAAAAACTTCATTTTGTGATATGACAAAAACTAAAAGAGAAATGTTAGAAGAAATCGCATAATACAAACAACCACAAAAACCAACTTTGTTCTTGTAGAAAAATAAGGGGAAATACTGAAGTAGACGCCACCCCAGAAGGACTTTAGCCATGTCTGGGATGCTAGTGAATGTGTTTTCAATGACTAGGCACCAGATTTTACTGGCGTATTCTTCTCTACTTGCTAAATCGACCGCAACAGCGCCCCCTAGGGAGCGTCCAAAAACGATTATTTCAGAGTGGTTGACGTCACTCCGAGATAAAATATAGTCGAGACTGGCTTTTGCGTCCAGGTAGAGCCCCTCTTCGGTCGGGTGCCCCTCGGACAGACCATAGCCCCTGTATTCAACTAACTTTCATTTAGTTAAACTAAAACTGAGCGAATATTTTTTGGTTTTTAACTGAATTCAAATTTCGCGCCACTTATAACTTAACTTCCACGGAAAAATCCGAACTGTCCCGACGATTCAGCAACAGTGTTGCCAAGTGTGGCAATTTTTGTGCTTTCTCTCGTAATTAGTGGGTTTTCTTGGCACTAAATTTAACACAAACTCACACGGAAACACAAAAAAATTATTTGTGGTCAATTTGCCTTAAAAAATCAAAGTGTGCTACTGCCATTTTTTCAATAGTTTTGGAACAGCAAGTACATGAAAATTTGTTTATTTAAATAAAAAAATTGAGTATTTTCCCAAACAAAACACATGGTTTGTTTCACTGCGCAATCATCAAAAAGTAAATTTGATTATTATTCACATCGTAATGCAATGTGCAAATAAAAATAGAAAATTAGTTAAAAATGACGCAATTTTCTGCATATTCTAAGAATTTTCCCGTTTTTCAGGCAGGAACGCAATTATTTTGCAAAAAATTCCGTTGACAATTATAAAAAAAAATTTTTTGAGTGTTTATGGTAAAATTCACATTTTTTTTCGATAATTTAAACTAAAAGCTGACTAAGAAATTACAGGCTAGATCGAAATTTGATGTTAATTTGCCTGTTTCACTCAACTTGGCTCGTTTTTTAGCAAAATTTGAGCAAAAATCTATCGAAAACACCCAATGTTTTGCGAGATTTTGCTAAATAAACCTTTTTAGTGCGACTGTTAGGTAATTATTTAGCAAAACTTTGTCAAAAACGAGGCTAAAATTCACCAGTTTGACCAAAATTCTTTATTTTTTCTCATTTCAAGTGTTTGAAGAAGAGTTTTCAAGTGAGGACTAACATTTTTTTGAGAAATCTTGCTAAAACGGACTCGAACATTAGCAAATTTTTGTAGAAATTGATG
Source organism: Tribolium castaneum (assembly GCF_031307605.1). Taxonomy (NCBI): domain Eukaryota; kingdom Metazoa; phylum Arthropoda; class Insecta; order Coleoptera; family Tenebrionidae; genus Tribolium; species Tribolium castaneum. The sequence goes on from NC_087394.1 coordinate 4,932,773, forward strand.
TTATTTCAGTTTATTTCGCTCAATTTCGTTCTTAAAATAAAGACTCATTTTTTTCTTTGTAAAAAAAACTTATGTTATTACCACTTGATTTAGCTCGTTCTTGACTTAAAGTTTGGCAAAATAATCGAAAAGCTACAAAATTAAATAAAAAAATGGTTTATTTTTACCTTTTTTAAGATTAACGGATAAAAAACATTTTAAACAAAACTATCATTTTAGTCTTTTTTGCAATCATTACTCTAAATTCTGTCAAAAATAGGCTGAAAATTCTCCAAATTTGAACAAAACTTTGTCAACTTTGCCTTGTTCAAATGTATAAACATATTTTAACGGTAAAAAACCGTTGTTTTTTAAAAACTAGGCTATAATTGGCTGAAAAAAACATTCGATTTAGTTCATTTTTGAACAAAAAATTAATTTACTTTTTAAGATTGTTATCGATTTAGTTCATTTTGAGTAAATGTGATCAAAAAAACACAGAATTTTGAACTAAAATCTCAATATCGTTAAACAAAGCTTATTTTTAGTGCGATTGTTAGCTCGAAACACAATTTTTTGGCAAGATTTTTGTCAAAAACAATCGAAAAACTCACCAAAATGATGAAAAATTGTGTACTTTTGTCTCATATTTCAAGTGTTTAAGGAATATTCATGTAAGAACCTAGTTTTTCTTGAGAAATTTTACGGAAAATCTGTAACTTCGATGGAAATAAATCCAAAAGCATTATATTTCGCGCAAACAAATCCACAAATAAATTTATTCTTGTAAATTTTTTAGTAATTGTTCAGTCAAAAACTTGAGTGTTTTTTAAATTTTTGACAATTTTTTTTCTTTTTTTTTTTCGATTTTTTTTTACAAAATTAGTTTTATTTTAGCTTGTTTTGTTGGATTAAATTTCGTTTATTTATTTTGATTTATTTTGCAAAACATTAACAAATTAACAATCACAAAGGTAGATAGAAAGTAGGCTTTCTACATACTTTGGACCTATAACAATAACGGATTCAAATTTGACAACTTTTTACCAAAGATTCGGCAAAATACTTCATTTTATTACGCTGGCAACACTGTTTTACAGTAAAAATTTTAATTTGCGGAATTAAATTTCTAATCAAAGTATGAATCGAAGTAACCTGAGTAGGAAATTAAGTTGGCAACAACAAACAGAAATATTGCCAACCCAAATTCAAAATCATAGGTGACCATGATCACATCGAAGGAAAATAAATCAATGTATTTTAAGACCAAAAATCGACTTGAAAACATCGATTTACAATGATCTTAGTCAAAATAAATTTCTTCATTCTTGGATATTTATTTAAACAAATGAGAATTTTAATAAACGCAAAAATAAATAAACATTATTCACACAATTAAAAAAACTTGAAAACATTAAACAAAAGTGAACAAACAAAATAAATAACATTCTAAGAATAAAAAAACATTAAAAACCAATTTCTCACCTAAAAGTATGTTGCAGTGGAGGTTGTGATACAGCCCCCTGCAGTTCTGCAACCTATGCCCCATATTCCCGGCATTTCCGTGAAAAAACACAATCGTTGGTGATAATCGTTGTCTATCTTTGGGCTGATGTATAAAGTACATGTGAATCAAAACCCCATCACTGCCTCTAGTCTGCACCGTTTCGTAGGGAAGGCCTAAAGTCGACGGAATCGGAACGTAAACACGCGAATGACTAGGTAATTCGGGGTAGAACAAAAAATTGTCTTGAACGTGATACAAAACCCCTGGAACAAACCACTTTCAAGCCTTAATACCCAAAGTTACCACCTACCTGTTAAGGCAAAAAACAGCAAAACCACGGCGAAAACGCCCCCGTATACGTAATACAACAGGAAACAAAACACCAAAACGAGGCCTGAATAGGCCCACACTTTCAAAATCATTTTCAAAAGGGTGCCCAGAACCCGAGTCAATTGCACATAACCTCCCATTTTCACCAATTAAAATGACTTCAACGTGACTTAGAGCGGCCCCTGGGACGACTTCATGACGCCTCGTGTGTGAATTTGATCAAATTCATGGTTTTTACCCAAGAAATTGTGAACACAATTCGACTGAAATCATAATTTTGACAAACAGTGATGCCAACAACAATGGGTGTCCCTGACGCGCATTGTGCCCATAATTGGGACAAATTTGCGCTAAATTCTACCACAAACAGTCCAACAAATTATTAGCAACTCATCTGTGTTGGAATTTAAGACGTTGATTTTTTTGTTGATAATAACAGTCTCACCAAATTTGGTGATTTTGGGCGAGTTGATTGGCACCACCCCGCTCATTTTTTGAAATATGAAGGAGAGTGAAACGTTTCAAATAATTCGCAAAATACTGCAAGAAATGAACATTTCTGAGTACGACCAAGACGTGGTGTGTTCCCTGTGCGATTTTACGTGTAATTATGCAACTTCGGTACTCACCGAAGCCAAAAATAGTGCCCGGGACTTGACCCCTGAAAACATAAAATTCGCAAGTGCTTACGTTTCGGAACGAATGGTATTTAGCGACCTGGAAGAGATACAAAAGTTTGCCAAAAGTGTGAATAAACAACCCTTGCCTGGGTTTGCCCCCCGACGGGGTCTGAACTTACCGTCGGAGCGCTACTGCTTGAACACCACGAATTATTGTCTAAGAAAGAATTTCTTATCTGAACAATAAATAAATAACCCAATAAACCACTTTTTGAATACAATGGTTTGACAGTTGGCAGTGACATAACCTCACTTTTGCCAAACTAATCGTCACAATTATGCGGTTAAGTCCTAAAATTTGGGTTGTTTTACGCACCGGTGCTTGATTGTACATTGGTGGGCTTCCGTTTGGTTGAGTTTCACAACTGTGGGTGAATATGTTAAATGACACTTCCAGGCAAGGGATTTGTGAGATTTTGGCGTCTTTGGACGACAACACCCTTTTTAACTTAGCGGGGACCGTAACGCAAGGCTTGTTGAAAAATCGGATCAACACACGAGACGGTGATTCACATTAATTTGGGAAAAAAATCATACATAACCTCACTTTTCCAGAGGCTGTTAATGCAATTTTAAACTACTCCCCGGACGCTTTGAGCTTTTTACGCCGCAAAATCATCACACGTGAGGTACTGTTTGCGTACCTCCATGCTAAGAACGTATCCATTGACCTCCCAGCGACCAAAAATGACCTCGTTCAAAAAACGGCCCAAATCTGGAGCATCCAGTACGTCCAGGAGGCCAACAACCAGGCAGACAGTGGCTCTATCTCCCTCCTTGCGGAACAATTCACGCGGTGGTTTTACGCCCAGTTGAATAAAAACGAGTATTTGAACCACGAACATTTTTACCCCAATGTTAGGCTTAAAATTGTTATGTCAAACAACGGGCAAGTTTCGACCGAAGTTATTGAAAATGACCCGTTGAAAGTCGTCCAAGGGTTGTATGCGTTACGTACGAACTTTAATTTGTTTTTCAACCCGAATTTATCGAGTGAGGGGGTTCAAGGGAGAGTGGACCCCCATGGTTTGGTGCTGGTGTTGGTTTGTGGGACTCTGCACACGGGGGCCACTTGCGTGGGGGTGTTTGAGCAAGTTTTTGCGTTGGCAAGAGACCCCCAGACTGATAACAACTGGAAAATTAAGAGCAGTGAAATTAACTTGAAAAGTGAGAGTGGGGTGAGGGGGCTGCCGGTTTTGGCGAATAGCAATTTATTGGCCTTGACGTGAACTAGTTAGTTAAGTTTAAAAGTGTACTTAAATTATTTTCACAATAAAACCTTATTGTATTATTATTTGAACATTGTTTACATTTCCAGTAAGTGTTTAGGTTTGTTGCTTCGGACAACAGGGGGGCCAAAGGCCCGAGTTTTGCGCTTGATATACACGGGGACGTATTCGGCGCTGTCGTCTTCTTCTTCTTTAGGGGAATTACTCATGGGTATGAGGGGCACATCGTTTGATATATTTTTTGTTCTTAGTAGTAGTTCGTTTTTGGCTGAAAAGAAATTATTACATACTTGGTATTCGAATAAATTCAAGGGACTTACTCAAGTAAGCAACTTCATCGTAACTGTTGAGTGGGTCAACGCCAAAGAAAGTGTAAAGAAGTGTGTGGAATTTTGTGTCGAGTAAAGTGATAATTATGGCAATCACCAAACATAAAATCCCTGAAAAATTTTTATCTTTTATTGTTTCACCAACTTCATATTTACCTTAATTATCAGATAAACCAATTAGTGTTTATCTTTTAGCGAGAGGTGATTATGTTATAGATAAGGTTTCAAAGTTAATTGATTCTTCTCACACTTTTTTTTTTATTATTTTGCTTGATGTTTCGGCCACTTGTTGTGGCCATCTCCAGGCATTATGTTACGAGTGCAACGTACTTTTTTTTCTATACTATTTTGTGAAAAATTTACTGGTCAAACAACTTCCGAACACAAGTTGCAGTTAAAAAAATATATGTTATCCCGGCGCCTCCACCATTTTCTCTTGGTGAAATTAAAAATTATTAGGTGTACGTACCATGATAGCAAGTTAACAATTTTGTATGAAATCGTAATTCCAAACACATTTCGCTCTTTAAAAGATTATCCAGACTTATCTTAGTCGGTCAAAAAATAAACTTACTATAATTGGTAGTGACAGTAATTCTAATTTCTTTGTAAAATTTGTAAAATAAATGAGTGGCGGCCATGAAGTGGTCTTTAATAATTATTGCCAATAAGGAATTGTCAAATGATTAAATTATCATCTGATGAAAAACCAAATTTCTATTAAAAAATAAGAAAGTTCTGATAAACCATGGCTTGGAGGAAGACAGCAAGAGACATTGAGTTATTGGCCTTCCTGGGGCCCCTGGTAGTTTTTCATACCGAGTGATTAATAAAAATTGTTATTTGTTTCGTCACCTTTACAATCAAATTCAAACTTTAAAATTTTATACATGTGGTTTACTTTAAAACGAATACAAGTGATATCAAGTGTCTCTCAAGTCTCAAGACGATCTTAAAATCTTTCGCAAAATATCTTTAGATATTCTTTAAACAGTCTTTATTTTTATTCTGAAAGTGCACTTTCTAAATTCAGTCAATAAAAGTGGACATTTATTGCCCAAAGACATAAAATATATTCTCTCTCAACCAGAGATTATTTTATGTACTTTTTCCTATAAGTATAAAAAAACGTCATTTGATATGATGGATATGACACAGAGAAGTTTTAAATTGCTCCAAGTTTTCCTGCAAAGTTGGCGAGCGGCTTTCGCTATTTATTTAAATTTCCACTCCGAAAAATCTACTTTGCACTCGTTTAAAATACCACAGTGTGTCATGAACTTAGATAAACGCCACTGCTTACTCGATGTTGCCAACCTTAGTTTAGAAACACAGCCATTTTGATTAAAAATGATCCGATACAGAAGTTTTAAATTTTATTTCTATTGCTGTTACTGATAATATATAGGGTGTCCCAGCGATGTGGTAAAGTATATAATAGTTATTAGGAATTTTACACTACGAGGGAAAGTTTAAAATTTCCACTGTCTCGTGTAGCACTTTTTATTTTATCATAAAACTAAAAATGCATAAACTAATGCTTCTCTATGGCTGTGTGGTTAAAAAAAAATAACAGTGCTAAAGTTATACATTTAATTAAATCACCTAAAACTGTTTTGAAGTGTGTACTTCATTAAATAAAACAACCAATATTTTTCATTTTTGGATGTAGTTTATAATACAGTTTTTCGGCTAAACTTTTTGCTTTGTTTTTGGAAACATTATTCATTCATTGCTTTGTCGAAAACGACACATCCTTTTTAAAAAATCAATACACCATAAGCAAGATAAATTATAAAAAATTAAAATAAGTCAAATTAAAAAAAAGAGCTTGAGTGTTTTAATATTCATTTAGGTAGATTTAGTCCAACAGTTAAAAAAATTAACTCTCTTTAAATGTTCAATACCTTAAAATCGCCTTCAAATTGTTAAGATGGCAGAACTCCCTATTTCCAATTTTTTTTGAAATTGGCTAAATACTCGTATTTGAGTGTCTCTTCCTGATAGCAAACAATATGCAACTTTAAACACAAAAAATTTTTTTTTCAGCAATCCTAAATAAATAAATAAGCTAACAATAACTTCGAAAGGTATCTCCCCTAATTTTTTGGTAATTTTTCACTTGCAGATAAAAATAATAATTAAAAAAAGTAATTTTCGACCAAAAAGTCAAATTCTAAATTTTATACTAAACCACGCGTATTCACTTCAGATAATTGTTTACGAAATTAGCGAAGAAAAATACCAATCAGATTTTGAATTAAACGCACTTTTACATTTTAACTTTAAAAATTATCTTTATTTAAAAGTTGCTACTTGTGGTGTCGTAAATTTAGGTGACAATGTGAACTGTAATTGGGGTAAGATTATAAAAGATTTCGTTGGAATATTTCAATGCAGGCATCAGTTTTATTGCAAGACTGTAAATAAGGGGCTTCAAAAAGGTCGGCTACTGGTAACTGATCCCTTTGTTGGCAAATTATACCATCTTCTAATAAATCACGCGTCTAGTTTGCGTCTAAATAAAAAAGACCGATTATTTCACCAACCAAGTAAAAATTTATAATTCTGATACTAGCATTCGATGGGCTAGCAGTTGGTCTAAAAACTTTGTAGTTAAATTAACAGTTAGTGCCCAAAAACACACAAAACTGCTACGACTTTATTTATTAACAAAAAAATTTAATAAAAATCGAGAATGGTCCTTATCAATGTACAGGCTGGTGTGTAAAATTTCAGGATTTTTATTTCATTACAAGTCGCAATTTTCTTGGGTGCGCGATAAGGTTGCCTTACCCAGAACAATCAATAACAATGTTTTATCTCTTTAAATTTGAGAATTTTTTGCTTGCATTTTGTTGTGAATTACATAATATAGGTACTAAACTTTAGAAAAGAACTGGTGTTTTTTTTAAGAAGTCGATAATCCGGAAAATTTGCGCTCATTTTATATTGTACAATGATTTTCTTAGAGCTATAATAAAATGACGTACATTTAGATGTTAAAATCTTTTTTATGTTATACACTTCGTTATCAGTTTTCCTCCTTTTATAGATGTGTAAAAAATAAACAACACTAAAAACAATAAATATGGCACAGTGACTTCTAAAGGCTGTTTTACATAAGTTCCGAACATGTCATTACCAAGTGTAATTTTATCATAATTAGCGAAAATTCTCAACATGTTAAAAATATTAGTGAAAGAATTTTCAAAAATTTAGCATTGATTCAAACCTATCTAACATCAAAATCGATTTTCTAATCTTGTTTGGTGTTTTTTAATAATTTTTTCTATTATAAAAATAATAATAGTGAAATATTGACTTGAAACCCGTCATTGTATAGATTTTTTTCAGTCATTACTAATATGATTTTATTCGGAAGTAAAATTACCGTTGGGGGCGCCACTGAGCTAGGTCGAAAACAGTAACCATAAATGGCGGGAAAATGTTTATTCGGATATTTTGAGCGTTGTACGAATTTTGGGGCTTCACAATTATTACATTGCCTATGCGGAATGATTATTGCATCTTTGATGCAAGAAACTTATGTTGATAAATGAGAGATGACCAGGAAAACACGAATAACGAATGACTGTTTGGTTCACTTTCTTTATTGGAAAATTATTACAAAGACATTGAAAAGCCTACCTTTTGGCATAATTTACGTTTAAATGTATCAGCAGTTGTTAATCTTTATTGTAGTTTTGTAGATTTACCGCAGCATTTCATGATTTTTTCAGTGGAAAATTCTAACCTAAAATTCATAACACTTCACTAATTTATTGGTTTCTTGAGCCAAACTTTGTGTTCGCTGTGATCCATTACTTATAATCTTTAATTAGACAACTGTTTGATAACACTTTGTAATCAAAATTTAAATATTTTTCACTTTTTATCCACTTTCAAGTTCCAACAATAAACACTTTATACCACGAAAAACTACAGAACCAAAGTCAACGCTAGTATTTACCACCACGTACTTTTAAAGTAATTCTTTCTATTGTAAGTAATTAACACTATACACGCAAAATTGTTGAACAATTCATTAAATGTCAGTTAAATGTGGCATTACGAAAATTTCTTTACTGTTTTCGACATAGTTCAAAAGTCATCACCAGAGGGCGTCTAGTTAATTTTATTTCCGAATTCGGAAGTAAAATTACCGTTGGGGGCGCCACCGGACTGGGTCGAAAACAGTAACCATAAATGGCGGGAAAATTTTTTTTCGGATATTTTGAGCGTTGTACGAATTTTGGGGCTTCACAATTATTACATTGCCTATGCGGAATGATTATCGTATCTTTGGTGCAAGAAACGAATGTTGACAAATTAGAGATGACGAGAAAAACACGAATAACGAATGACTGTTTGGTTCACTTTCTTTATTGGAAAATTATTACAAAGACATTGAAAAGCCTACCTTTTGGCATAATTTACGTTTAAATGTATCAGGAGTTGTTAATCTTTATTGTAGTTTTGTAGATTTACCGCAGCATTTCATGATTTTTTCAGTGGAAAATTCTAACCTAAAATACACACACTTCACTAATTTATTGGTTTTTTGAGCCAAACTATGTGTTCACTGTGATCCATTACTTGTAATCTTTAATTAGACAACTGTTTGATAACACTTTGTAATCTAAATTTAAATATTTTTCACTTTTTATCCACTTTCAAGTTCCAACAGTAAACACTTTATACCGCGAAAAACTACAGAACCAAAGTCAACGCTAGTATTTACCACCACGTACTTTTAAAGTGATTCTTTCTATTGTAAGTAATTAACACTATACACGCAAAATTGTTGAACAATTCATTAAATGTCAGTTAAATGTGGAATTTTTACTGTTTTCGACATAGTTCAAAAGTCATCACCAGAGGGCGTCTAGTTAATTTTATTTCTGAATAGTAAACTTTGCTCGTGACAGCCGTTTGAAAAAAATTAAAAGTTCAGTTATTCGAACGTTCATTTGGTCTAAAAACTTTGTAGTTAAATTAACAGTTAATGTCCAAAAACTCACAGAACTGCTGCGACTTCATTTATTAACAAAAAAATTTAATAAAAATCGCGAATGGTCCTTACCAATGTACCGGGTTCGTCAAGTTTTGCACTCAGGCACTTTACACCTCTTAAAAGAGAAAAAAAAATGAAATAAATATATTCCACTGCACTGATATCCAATCTCGCTAGGAAAAATTTTTTTTTTCTATTGATTTATTTGTCCAATAAAAAAGAAAAAAAACCATTTGACCAAAAAATCACATTAGCTTTTTTTACATAAATGGATCGGAAATACGAAATAAAATTATTCTACAAAAATTTGACAAAAAAATCGTTAGAATTGGATTAAAAGCCATTTTGATATTATTCATCGGAAATTTCAGTATAATTTATGAAGGACAAGATTGAGTAGTAATAAATCTTCACTACAAAAGGATTCACTACCTACCCCAATAACAGTAAAGGACTGCAGAAATTTTACAACTAGCGGCACGGTCCCATCGGGCGGTTTTAAAGCCAGGACCGGAATAAGCACACTAACGTGTTAAAAATGTTTTTATTAAAAAATTACATCAGATGTTCAAACTGATGACTATTTTGGTCTAAGCACAAACGAATTCTTCGTTTACAATTCACATGAACCCTTGCCGTAAGATTTAAAGATTAACATTCCATTTAGAGTAAACAGATAAAATAAATGGTAATCCGGGCCTGAAAAATTCTTACCAGCTGCCTCAACCTTCAGACCCAACAATGATCGCGTGCCAATTTTACGACAAATGCAATAAATTTTTGAAAACCACCACCCTGATGGAGACCTTTTGTGGAAGTGATTTACAATTTTACCAAAATTCATGGGAAAAAAGCTGCCCCAATATCAAACAGAAATTAAAAATCAACGACACATTTTCTCAAAAATCTAATTAGGCACTTCGATACACTACCTCAAAATACACCTATGGACCAAAGATCGTTGACATTAGACTATAGTTAACTAAGCGAAAGTGAAAAAACACACCATACAAGTAATCATTTTATAAATTGGTCAAATCGTTCTTTTATACAATAAAATCACATACGATTTTTTTTAGAATTTTAGATAAATTACAAAGAGGTGAAAAGTGCCTGAGTGTAAAACTTGACGAACTCGGTACAGGCTGGTGTGTAAAATTTCAGGATTTTTATTCCATTAGAAGTCGCGATTTTCTCGGGTTGCCACACCCAGTATAAGAAAATATTAAGAAAAAACTTCAGACATCTTTTGTGTTATTGTGCTTTTATAAAAATAATTCAATAATCGAAATCTTTGAGAAGCAAAAACAAAAAATAGAGCGTTTCATTTTTTTTATTTCTTAATTCTGTTTACCTGACGCAAAAGTGATCCAATAACTGGGCCCAAACCTCGTCGTAATCGTCCCATCCTCGAACGGAACCACCAACGGAATCGGGTTTCGCACAACCAACCAGATCAAGTTCGCCGTGAGTTGTAGAGCCCCACACGCCGCCAAACAATAGCCCCCATACAAGATCACCGACCGGAACAACAACAAAGCCACCAACCAACAAGCAAAGGCACACCATAGCGCCACATGGGAGTACCACCCCGCTGTCCTGTAAAACCTCCCAAAACGGAACCCTTCCCCATCTATCACAAAATACTCCACAACCCACAAAATGGGCGTTGGGAGCCCCCTGTACTGCGCCGCGCGAAACTCCTGCTGGAGGTGGCCTGCAAAAGGGCCAAAACCAAGCCGGCCTTGGTCCCAAGTCCAGGAAAATCTCTCATTGTAATTGATTATTTCTCTGGCGAGGTTTGGAGGGTTTTGGTCGGATTTGAGTGTTATGTTGATGCTCCGAAGGCCGATTTTTAGGCCAATTGAGGCGTTGATTTCGGCCGAAGAGCCGGCTTTGTAAGGGGTTCTAGTGAGGATGTGGCCAACTTCCCATTCTTGGCCGAAGTTTCCGACTAAAAGGAAAAGGTTTGGGGTGGTTAGTGTAACTAAGTTTGGGGTACTTACGGAGGAGGAGGAGGCCAATTGTTAGGAGGGTTGTTATTTCGATGAACAGGCACAAGGTCTAAGTGTTGTAATTATTATTATTGTTATGAAACAATCAAATAAAAAACATAGTTTGAATTGAGCTGAATTAGCACTGTAATAATTATATAAAAAATTACTCAATTTGAGATTTGTTAAATAAATAAATCTAATGCTACTCTATTAAAAAAACTATATACCCGGTGATATTTTTAAAACAGCAGGCGCTGTAGAATTTTTATTTATGGTCTGTTTACAAAAATTATAAAATTAAACGAACAGTTTGTTAAACACAAAACTTACCCATTATATCCGTTGTATAAATTGTTGCATTTGAAAACTTTTAAATATCATACAGTACATTTTGGACTAACAATTAGAACCCTTATTTTTTTGGAAATTATTAGACTTTTTTGAACAAACATGTGTAATACTAATATTAATATGTTACTTCTACTTTTACTAAAAATTGTGTTATAAAAATTAAATTTAAAAAAATAATAAGTTAATAAAACCTAGTTGCATCTACGTTACAAATAGTCTTGTTGTAAACTGTTTCTTTAAAAACTATTGTAATTTTTTCAAGTTTATTTTATTAACTATTTTTTGCAATATTTTTTTTAGTTAACGTGAAACATATTGCACATGTTTGTACAAAAAAACTAGTATTTTACAAATTATGAAAAGAAAAATATACTTAGATTCCTATGAAAAATTAAATATAGCCCCAACTATAAGTACTATGATATTTAGAAAATTTTTAAGAGTATCAGCTTACACTACATTACACTAAATCAGGTTGTAAATAAATAAAACTCCTACAGCACCCTCCGTTTTTAAAAAATAACTCTGTATAACCCAAAAATAACTAAAAAATTAAGTAATGTAAAAAGAAAAGTATGTAATAATACAATAAAACTGAAGAAAAATAAAAAATACAAATAAAAAACAAAATAGCATAAGAACAATTAGGTACTAAAGTAATAGGTATTTTAACTTAATTTGTTTATTAAATAAGTTAACTAGTTTTGCTTTCAAATTATTTTTTATTTATTATAAGTGTTAACTTTACGGCGTTCAGAAAAACAAAGTTATTAATTTTCTTTATCTGTAAACGTCACCCAGTAACAGCTTTTATAACCATATGTAAAAGTTTGTACTTTTGTGCCTAAGTATTTTTACTTTTACCAATTACAAATATACAAATACAATTTTTTCTACAGCACCCTCCGCTTTTAAAAAACCACTCTGTATAACCCAAAAATAACTAAAAAAAATAAAAAAAAGTAATGTAAAAAGAAAAATATGTAATATTACAATAAAATTGAAGAAAAATAAAAAAATACAGATAAAAACAAAATAGCATAAGAATATTTAGGTACTAAAATAATAAGTATTTTAACTTAATTTGTTTATTAAATAAGTTGACTAATTTTGATTTCAAATTATTTTTTATTTATTATAAATGTTAACTTTACGGCGTTCAGAAAAACAAAAACTTATTAATTTTCTTTATCTGTAAACGTCATCCAGTAACAACTTTTATAACTAAATGTCATAGGTAAAAGCTATATTTTTCGACCATAAAGTAAAAGTTTGTAATTTTGTGCCTAAGTATTTTTACTTTTACCAATTACAAATATACAAATACAATTTTTTCTACAGCACCCTCCGTTTTTAAAAAACCACTCTGTATAACCCAAAAATAACTAAAAAGAATAAAAAAAAGTAATGTAAAAAGAAAAATATGTAATAATAAAATAAAATTGAAGAAAAATAAAAAATACAGATAAAAAACAAAATAGCATAGGAACAATTAGGTACTAAAGTAATAGGTATTTTACCTTAATTTGTTTATTAAATAAGTTAACTAGTTTTGATTTCAAATTATTTTTTATTTATTATAAATGTTAACTTTACGGCGTTCAGAAAAACAAAAAGTTATTAATTTTCTTTATCTGTAAACGTCACCCAGTAACTACTTTTACTACTTTTATAACTAAATGCCACAGGTAAAAGTTATATTTTTCGACCATAAAGTAAAAGTTTGTACTTTCGTGCCTAAGTATTTTTACTTTTACCAATTACAAATATACAAATACAATTTTTTCTACAGCACCCTCTGTTTTTAAAAAATCACTCTGTATAACCCAAAAATAACTAAAAAGAATAAAAAAAGTAATGTAAAAAGAAAAGTATGTAATAATACAATAAAATTTAAAAAAATTAAAAATATAGATAAAAACAATTAGGTACTAAAGTAATAGGTATTGTAACTTAATTTGTTTATTAAATAAGTTAACTAGTTTTGATTTCAAATTATTTTTTATTTATTATAAATGTTAACTTTACGGCGTTCAGAAAAACAAAAAGTTATTAATTTTCTTTATCTGTAAACGTCACCCAGTAACTACTTTTATAACTAAATGCCACAGGTAAAAGTTATATTTTTCGACCATAAATTAAAAGTTTGTACTTTCGTGCCTAAGTATTTTTACTTTTACCAATTACAAATATACAAATACAATTTTTTCTACAGCACCCTCTGTTTTTAAAAAATCACTCTGTATAACCCACAAATAACTAAAAAGAATAAAAAAAGTAATGTAAAAAGAAAAGTATGTAATAATACAATAAAATTTAAAAAAATAAAAAATATAGATAAAAACAATTAGGTACTAAAGTAATAGGTATTGTAACTTAATTTGTTTAATAAATAAGTTAACTAATTTTGATTTCAAATTATTTTTTATTTATTATAAATGTTAACTTTACGGCGTTCAGAAAAACAAAAAGTTATTAATTTTCTTTATCTGTAAACGTCACCCAGTAACTACTTTTATAACTAAATGCCACAGGTAAAAGTTATATTTTTCGACCATAAAGTAAAAGTTTGTACTTTCGTGCCTAAGTATTTTTACTTTTACCAATTACAAATATACAAATACAATTTTTTCTACAGCACCCTCCGTTTTTAAAAAACCACTCTGTATAACCCAAAAATAACTAAAAAGAATAAAAAAAAGTAATGTAAAAAGAAAAATATGTAATAATAAAATAAAATTGAAGAAAAATAAAAAATACAGATAAAAAACAAAATAGCATAGGAACAATTAGGTACTAAAGTAATAGGTATTTTACCTTAATTTGTTTATTAAATAAGTTAACTAGTTTTGATTTCAAATTATTTTTTATTTATTATAAATGTTAACTTTACGGCGTTCAGAAAAACAAAAAGTTATTAATTTTCTTTATCTGTAAACGTCACCCAGTAACTACTTTTATAACTAAATGCCACAGGTAAAAGTTATATTTTTCGACCATAAATTAAAAGTTTGTACTTTCGTGCCTAAGTATTTTTACTTTTACCAATTACAAATATACAAATACAATTTTTTCTACAGCACCCTCTGTTTTTAAAAAATCACTCTGTATAACCCACAAATAACTAAAAAGAATAAAAAAAGTAATGTAAAAAGAAAAGTATGTAATAATACAATAAAATTTAAAAAAATAAAAAATATAGATAAAAACAATTAGGTACTAAAGTAATAGGTATTGTAACTTAATTTGTTTAATAAATAAGTTAACTAATTTTGATTTCAAATTATTTTTTATTTATTATAAATGTTAACTTTACGGCGTTCAGAAAAACAAAAAGTTATTAATTTTCTTTATCTGTAAACGTCACCCAGTAACTACTTTTATAACTAAATGCCACAGGTAAAAGTTATATTTTTCGACCATAAAGTAAAAGTTTGTACTTTCGTGCCTAAGTATTTTTACTTTTACCAATTACAAATATACAAATACAATTTTTTCTACAGCACCCTCTGTTTTTAAAAAATCACTCTGTATAACCCACAAATAACTAAAAAGAATAAAAAAAGTAATGTAAAAAGAAAAGTATGTAATAATACAATAAAATTTAAAAAAATAAAAAATATAGATAAAAACAATTAGGTACTAAAGTAATAGGTATTGTAACTTAATTTGTTTAATAAATAAGTTAACTAATTTTGATTTCAAATTATTTTTTATTTATTATAAATGTTAACTTTACGGTGTTCAGAAAAACAAAAAGTTATTAATTTTCTTTATCTGTAAACGTCACCCAGTAACTACTTTTATAACTAAATGCCACAGGTAAAAGTTATATTTTTCGACCATAAAGTAAAAGTTTGTACTTTCGTGCCTAAGTATTTTTACTTTTACCAATTACAAATATACAAATACAATTTTTTCTACAGCACCCTCTGTTTTTAAAAAATCACTCTGTATAACCCAAAAATAACTAAAAAGAATAAAAAAAGTAATGTAAAAAGAAAAGTATGTAATAATACAATAAAATTTAAAAAAATAAAAAATATAGATAAAAACAATTAGGTACTAAAGTAATAGGTATTGTAACTTAATTTGTTTAATAAATAAGTTAACTAATTTTGATTTCAAATTATTTTTTATTTATTATAAATGTTAACTTTACGGCGTTCAGAAAAACAAAAAGTTATTAATTTTCTTTATCTGTAAACGTCACCCAGTAACTACTTTTATAACTAAATGCCACAGGTAAAAGTTATATTTTTCGACCATAAAGTAAAAGTTTGTACTTTCGTGCCTAAGTATTTTTACTTTTACCAATTACAAATATACAAATACAATTTTTTCTACAGCACCCTCTGTTTTTAAAAAATCACTCTGTATAACCCAAAAATAACTAAAAAGAATAAAAAAAGTAATGTAAAAAGAAAAGTATGTAATAATACAAGAAAATTAAAAAAAATAAAAAGTAAAGTGTCTTAAAAAAGAGTATTACAGTATCATTTTTACTCCCATAATATAATCTACTGTATTGTTTAATTTAAAATTTACTAAGTTTAAGTGTCTGATAAACTGCTGACATCCTACCAATAATTAAAAAATGATACACAACTAACAAAATAAAAAAATAACAAAAAAATATTAACATGAATAGAGAATACTAAAAAAAATTAAAGTAATGAAAAAAAGTCAAGTAAAACAGTAGGTATTAAAACTAGAAAAAAATACAAAAAAAACAAAAGAACAATTACTAAAGTAATACCTATTTTAACTGAATTTGTTTTTTAGGTAAGTTTATTACTTATTTATTATACTTTTAGCTCAATTCAAACTAGGATAAGTGATCGTATTATGCGAATAAAATTTAAATTGAATGCACAATTTTGCGTGCTTACCTTTTTTAAACTCGATGTTGGTAAAAGAACGAGAAGAGAAAGCAACAAAATGATGAAAGCGGCAATAAAGCCGGCTTCCAGCACGTCGACAGTAACGGGGGTTTGATTAGGGGGATATTGGGTTGGAAATCCCTCACTTCGTCCCAAATCGAACCACATTTTAATACATACTGGTGTGTTGTTGATTCAGACACTCCCTTTGACGAAAAACCCAAACTTCCTTTTTGGCGAGATAAGATACGAACAGTTGACATTCAAATGTTTGTTTTATTGCAATAAAATAAGTTTCATTAAATGCTAAAGTACTGGATATCACGGGAAATATGGAATAAAGAACGGGTAAATAACTAGGTCAACTTTTTTGTTTATTAATATTGGTTAGAATATTAGAAAATGGTCCCGTTTCTTAACAACATACATGGAATGTCAGACATACACACACATACAAATGTTCAGAACCCAATGTGATTGTGCTATTAAAATTAATTTATCACAAGTAAATGCTTATATCCAAAAACATAACAACAAAACCGTTAATAATTAAAGAAGAAAAAAAAACAAAGAGCAGCATTAAATGGTACCACAACTCATAAATAAACAAAAACTCATATTTGGTTCATACATGCAGGCGAAATGGAATGTTAAAGTGAACAAAAGTATAGAACCAAACGTTTTTTTACGTAAACTATTCACTTTCCGAAAAAATAATTAGTGCTAAGACACAAAAGTCAAATTGTTTCTGGTTTTCCAAAAAAATCCTTGAACAAAAACAATAAAATAAGAAAAAAAAATTTCGATTAACCAGAATTTGGAATTAAATATTGGCTAAAAAAATTTCATACTTATCAGTTATCACATTTCTAAAACGCTTTAGCGTAGCTGAAATTTAATCCAAGCCAATTGGTCACAAAATTATTTAAAAAACTAAGGAAAAGATGAATGTTTCAATATCAACTTAAAAAAAAGTTACACAATTTACACAATTACAAGTTTTAAAAAAAGCTAAAAAGTATTTTAATTTGTTCGTAAATAGCTTAAGAAAAAAGCGCTCAGTTTCATAATATTGTTCACCTTATTTACAAGGTCAGTCTGTTCAAAGTATATTTAATTTTATATCGAAAATGAAAACCAACGTCTGACATTAAAGACTTACTTTTTTCTTTGTGCAGGTGATTTTTTTTAACTATTCTTAGTAATAGATAAGTTTCAATTACATTATTGATATTAAATCGCTGATTGTTTTTCTTACATTATTTAAAAACAAAATATGATCGACGTTTTGTACATATTTTTGTAATAATAACAACTATTAATTATTTACTTTGTAAGACACGTTTTGTGAACCAACAAAAATGGCGTATTTTTTTTATTTAAAAGAGACAACATTTCATAAAAACATTAAATCTGTTGAAAAAACCAACTGCATCGAGAATGCGGATTAATTTTGGTAGTCGTATAAAGAATTAAATTTGAAATACCATATAAAAAAAAGAAAAAAAATTAAAATTAAATTTCCCGCAAAAAAATCAGTAATGCTGAATTCCCAACTGTAATACTTTAAGCTTCAGAAAGGTTCAAGAAAGCATTGAAATATTAAAAAAAATATATGTTCAAAAAAAATTAATTATTGAAATAAAAAAAAGTTTCAACATAGTAAATAAATTAAAAAAAAATAAATCAGTGGGGGATACTTTTTATGAATAAATGCCACAAGTAAAAGTTATATTTTTCGACCATAGAGTAAAAGCATTATTTTTGCGCCTGTTTTTACCAATTTATCTGCAGTTTTTTACTCATCTACCTGGCACTAAAATGAATAAAAATCGATCGTCTACTATTTACTAAAAGAAAAATAATAATACAGATTATTGTTCAAAGATAAGCTAAAAAACACGAAATTTGGTCGAAACTTATTTTTTACATTTAAAAATGTTTTTAAGAATAAAACTTTTTTTCGCAATTGTTTAGTAAATTCTTATAGAACTTTATATAAAAATTTACTGAAACAGCAATAAATTAGATCAGAATTAAAGTTTATTGGCATTTTTCAAACGTTTAATCACTACTTTCAGCCAATAATTTCGAGTTAATTTTTCAAAAATCATTAAATTAGGTCGAAAATAGTGTAGTTTGAACATTTAATAAGAATCTTAAGCTTGGAAGTCCGTTTTTTAAAGACTTTCAACAAAATAAACAATTAAATTGTGTCAAAAATTACATTACTTTGCCTTTTTTGGACATATTTTTGTATTTTGCGTCAGAGACACATCTGTTTAGCAAAATTTCGTAAAAATAAGTCGAAAAATGGCCAAACTGTCTTACATATTTCCAAAATTTTTCAAAAATTAACTGAAAAAAAAATATTAAAAAAAAACAAACAAAATTACACTATTTGGAATATTCACTGTAAATATTGTAAATAGTAGTATTTATTGTAAAAAAATGATGAGGTTGTCCTTTTTTATATAAAAAGCAATTTCTAAAACTTCTAATAAAAATGAAATCAGCAGTCGCACTTTACAGACTATCTTAAAATTGTACAATGATATAAGAGTACTGAAGAGTACTACTTTACGGACGATTTCAGAAAAAAACCTTTTAGCATTAGCAGTAGTAACGTAGTAAATCAATCAGTATTTATTATAAAGAATAGTGAAAAAAAATCGAAAAAAATCAATTTTGAGAAAAAGTTAAAATACATTTCAAATATTGTAAAAAAGTGATGAGGTTGTCTCTTTTTATATAAAAAGCAATTTCTAAAACTTAACTTCTAATAAAAATGAAATCAGCATCACGCACTTTGCAGACTGTCTTAAAATTGTACAATGACGTATGAGTACTGAAAGGTACTACTTTACGAACCATTTTAGAAAAAAACCTTTTAGCATCAGCAGTATTAACGTAGTAAATCAATCAGTATTTATTATAAAGAATAGTGAAAAAAATCGGAAAAATCAATTTTGAGAAAAAGTTAAAATATATTTCAAATATTGTAAAAAAGTGATGAGATTGTCTCTTTTTATATAAAAAGCAATTTCTAAAACTTCTAATAAAAATGAAATCAGCAGTCGCACTTTACAGACTATCTTAAAATTGTACAATGATATAAGAGTACTGAAGAGTACTACTTTACGGACGATTTCAGAAAAAAACCTTTTAGCATTAGCAGTATTAACGTAGTAAATCAATCAGTATTTATTATAAAGAATAGTGAAAAAAATCGGAAAAATCAATTTTGAGAAAAAGTTAAAATATATTTCAAATATTGTAAAAAAGTGATGAGGTTGTCTCTTTTTATATGAAAAGCAATTTCTAAAACTTCTAATAAAAATGAAATCAGCAGTCGCACTTTACAGACTATCTTAAAATTGTACAATGACATAAGAGTACTGAAGAGTACTACTTTACGGACGATTTCAGAAAAAAACCTTTTAGCATCAGCAGTATTAACGTAGCAAATCAATCAGTATTTATTATAAAGAATAGTGAAAAAAAATCGGAAAAAAATCAATTTTGAGAAAAAGTTAAAATATATTTCAGATATTGTAAAAAAGTGATGAGGTTGTCTTTTTTATATAAAAAGCAATTTCTTGAACTTCTAATAAAAATGAAATCAGCATCACGCACTTTACAGACTATCTTAAAATTGTACAATGACATAAGAGTACTGAAGAGTACTACTTTACGGACGATTTCAGAAAAAAACCTTTTAGCATCAGCAGTATTAACGTAGTAACTCAATCAGTATTTATTAGAAAGAATAGTGAAAAAAAATCGGAAAAAATCAATTTTGAGAAAAAGTTAAAATATATTTCAAATATTGTAAAAAAGTGATGAGGTTGTCTTTTTTTATATAAAAAGCAATTTCTAAAACTTCTAATAAAAATGAAATCAGCATCACGCACTTTGCAGACTGTCTTAAAATTGTACAATGACGTATGAGTACTGAAAGGTACTACTTTACGAACCATTTTAGAAAAAAACCTTTTAGCATCAGCAGTATTAACGTAGTAAATCAATCAGTATTTATTATAAAGAATAGTGAAAAAAATCGGAAAAATCAATTTTGAGAAAAAGTTAAAATATATTTCAAATATTGTAAAAAAGTGATGAGATTGTCTCTTTTTATATAAAAAGCAATTTCTAAAACTTCTAATAAAAATGAAATCAGCAGTCGCACTTTACAGACTATCTTAAAATTGTACAATGATATAAGAGTACTGAAGAGTACTACTTTACGGACGATTTCAGAAAAAAACCTTTTAGCATTAGCAGTATTAACGTAGTAAATCAATCAGTATTTATTATAAAGAATAGTGAAAAAAATCGGAAAAATCAATTTTGAGAAAAAGTTAAAATATATTTCAAATATTGTAAAAAAGTGATGAGGTTGTCTCTTTTTATATGAAAAGCAATTTCTAAAACTTCTAATAAAAATGAAATCAGCAGTCGCACTTTACAGACTATCTTAAAATTGTACAATGACATAAGAGTACTGAAGAGTACTACTTTACGGACGATTTCAGAAAAAAACCTTTTAGCATCAGCAGTATTAACGTAGCAAATCAATCAGTATTTATTATAAAGAATAGTGAAAAAAAATCGGAAAAAAATCAATTTTGAGAAAAAGTTAAAATATATTTCAGATATTGTAAAAAAGTGATGAGGTTGTCTTTTTTATATAAAAAGCAATTTCTTGAACTTCTAATAAAAATGAAATCAGCATCACGCACTTTACAGACTATCTTAAAATTGTACAATGACATAAGAGTACTGAAGAGTACTACTTTACGGACGATTTCAGAAAAAAACCTTTTAGCATCAGCAGTATTAACGTAGTAACTCAATCAGTATTTATTAGAAAGAATAGTGAAAAAAAATCGGAAAAAATCAATTTTGAGAAAAAGTTAAAATATATTTCAAATATTGTAAAAAAGTGATGAGATTGTCTTTTTTTATATAAAAAGCAATTTCTAAAACTTCTAATAAAAATGAAATCAGCATCACGCACTTTACAGACTATCTTAAAATTGTACAATGACGTATGAGTACTGAAGAGTACTACCTTACGGACGATTTTAGAAAAAAACCTTTTAGCATCAGCAGTATTAACGTAGTAAATCAATCAGTATTTATTATAAAGAATAGTGAAAAAAATCAGTTTTGAGAAAAAGTTAAAATATATTTCAAATATTGTAAAAAAGTGATGAGGTTGTCTCTTTTTATATAAAAAGCAATTTCTTGAACTTCTAATAAAAATGAAATCAGCAGTCGCACTTTACAGACTATCTTAAAATTGTACAATGACATATGAGTACTGAAGAGTACTACTTTATGGACGATTTTAGAAAAAAACCTTTTAGCATCAGCAGTATTAACGTAGTAAATCAATCAGTATTTATTATAAAGAATAGTGAAAAAGAAATCGGAAAAAAATCATTTTTGAGAAAAAGTTAAAATATATTTCAAATAATGTAAAAAAAGTGATGAGGTTGTGTATTTTATATAAAAAGCAACTTCTTGAACTTCTAATAAAAATGAAATCAGCATCACGCACTTTACAGACTATCTTAAAATTGTACAATGACATATGAGTACTGAAGAGTACTACTTTACGAACAATTTCAGAAAAAAAACAATCAGTCAATATTTATTATAAAGAATAGTGAAAAAAATCAATTTTGGGAAAAAGTTAAAATATATTTCAAACAGACTCACCCTGTAGTACTTTAGCCAGGTTGTCCAATACAAAAGACTGGTTAATACTCGAATTTAGTTTCAGTCGAGGTAGTTATCGCGTCCAACCTGCGCCCGCCCGAATTTGGAACGTAACAGCCTATGAAATAAATATAACACAACAAAAAAATCCCTAACCTAGAGCTGTGCACAATGAGCAAAAATAAAAAATTGTTAACTGATTGGAACGGCGCACGTGGCCTCCAATTGCTGCTTGCGATGGTGGTACATGTGTACGCGTAGACAGCTCCTATTTCGCATTACCTTACCACAAACCCTACAGTCTAAGTCGCTGGGGCTGTCCTCGTGCTTGTCTCGGATGTGCACCTTCAGATTATAGCGATTGACGAACTTGCGATAACAGTACGGGCAGTAAACGTACACTTTCTGCTCCGGCGAGTATTTCTCATCTGAAACCAAGCAAAATAGAATGAAAATATTAACAGAAGACTGTATATTACCTCAGAGCGCGGTATTTACAAAACCCAGCACACCAACAACCAAAGACTGTCACACCGGATTGGAGAAAACCGGGGAGACGGTCTCAAAATTTAAGACTAGATGGATTACACGACACTAGAAGCTATTTTGGTGAAAATGAGAAATTTTGAGATCATTATTGATTCGAACGACAAAAAATCATAAAACGGCCTTTTTTAATGATAATTTGTCTGTCAGAAGCGCAACTGATATTTACCAAATTTCGTAAAAAAAGTTTTTCAGTTTAATTTGTGTTTTTTATTCAGAAATGGCCAAGATGAGTAGTGTATGGCATTATTTCTACCTTTTTTTAAATTACATACGGGGTGTGTCTGCTAAAAGTATTTTTCACTATATCCCAAAAACTAGTAGTCGTACAGAAATCAGCGTTTGCTATGAAGGATTTAATGTTTTTCTCTATGTATGTGATTTTTTTTTAAATTCTTCTACTATTCCTTATAATTAAGATTAACTAATTAAATCAATAAAATAAAAAATATGAAAACAGTCATTGATCAAAATTTTATAATTTTTAGTATGTTTTAATGTTTTCTAACAAAATGACGTTTACCCAGAATTTTTAATTTTTACATAATTAATTGTTGTTAGAGCTAGCAAAATTTTTTAAATGATGTTTATCACGAAACAACTTTAAAGTATCGCTTTTTCTCAGGTGACACAAGAACAAGAGATAACAATTATTGTTGCTACTTAATAGTAATTAATTAATTCATCAAAAATTAATTTCAATTATATTAAAAAAATTAGAAGCTTAGAGAAACATATAAAATCATTTAACAGCAAACGCTAAATTCTGTGCAACCTTTAGTTTTTGAGTTATAGTAAAAATATACATACTTTTAGTAGACTCACCCTGTATACAAGATGACTCTGCTAGAAATATAATGTCTCAAAATTGAATTATCGCATACCAATCAGCGTTTGCTACTAAATAATTTGTATTTTTCACAATGTATGTGATTTTTTTAGAATTTATCCATAATTTCCTCCAAATAAAATTAATTAGGTAATCACTGTACAAAAAATTACTATTTCTTATGTCATTCTAAAACAAACGATTTGAAGTTTTGTACAAAAATATGTAAAAAAATATCATTAGCCACAAGAAATAATTAATTAAACAAAAAAATTAGTACAGTAGAATGAGAAATTTTGAGATCATTATTGATTCGTCAGAACTCCCAAAATAAAAGCTTAGGCTAAAATTTATATTTATTGAAATAAAGTCCGTAGGTCACTCAGTGTTTTTAACTCAACTGAGTCGAAAATGAATCTACTTCTGGCATTTTAGATGGTTTTTTAGCAAATTAATTCACATAATTACTCAAAAATCAGCCAAAAACCATCAATGACTGATTAATTAAAATGGTGTTGTTTTAGTCCTCTGAAAAACAGCCTTTTTAATGATAATTTGTCTGTCAGAAGCGCAACTGATATTTAACAAATTTCGTAAAAATAAATCAAAATATTCTCAAAAAGTTCAATTTTGGAGTTTTTCAGTTTAATTAGTCTTCTTATTCAGAAATGGCCAAGTTGAGTAAAGTAAGGCATTATTTCTACCTTTTTTAAGACAAAAACGTAATTATTGTTTCGCACATTTTACCAAAAACTAGCTAAAAAAAATAAGCTAAATTTTCAAAAAAAAAACATCGAGTTGTTTGGCTTTTTTGAGCGATTTAGTACATTTTCCAAAAAGACTGTTCAATTATTTAGCGAATTTTTATCTAAAATAAATTAAAAAACAAACAAATCAGTTCGAAAATAAAGTTAATTTCGTATTTTCTAAGCGTTTAATAACAACTTTCAATCAATTCGTGTTAAATTGTCAAATATCATTAAATGAGGACGAAATGGTCTAATTTTTGCTTTCTTTGAGAATTCAATCAATTCAAAATAATTTTTTTAAGAATCCTCTAAACCGAACAAAATATTTGGGTCAAAAATTACGTTACTGTGACTTTTTGGACGTATTTTTCGGTCAAAGACGAAAATGTTTAGCAAAATTTTGTAAAAATAAGCCGAAAAATCAACGAATTGCGTTTACATTGTTTTCCAAACAAAACTGCAATTATTTCACAAAATTTCCCAAAAAAAAAAACAGCTTAGAAAAACACTAAATTAGGTCGAAAATAGTGTAATCTTCGCCTTATACGAAAGTACAAGCATTTTTTTAAGCATAGCACTTTTTCCGCCAAATTCTGATAAACTGAACCAAAAAATATATCGAAAATATAGTTCTTTAGCCTTTTTTTTCGAACGATTAAGCATATTTTTAACCAGAAAAACGCAACTGTTTAACAAATTTTGATAAAAAAAACCGTAAAATTGAACCACGTTTTTCTAGCATTTATTTCAGAAAAAACAACCAAAAATCAATGAATTGTGAAGAAAATAGTATAATTTTTGCCTTTTAAGAGTTTAAGAGCTCAGTTTTATCAAAAGATTTCTCAAAACCGTACGAAAAAAGCAAACAAAATCCTTTACTTTGCCTTCTCAGGCAAAATTTTTCAGTCATAAAGGTAATTGTTTAGGAAAATTTCGTCAAAAACAAACCAAAAACTCACCATATTATTAATTCAAAAATATTCCTTCAAAAGTTCAAGTTTCTGAAATCACTAAAATTTCGTCAAACTTAACAAAAAAAACTATTTTGCATTTTTGGGCGACACATTTTCATGCAAAACAAATCGAAAAAAAATACCAAATTAGCTAAAAACCATTAAATTCGGTCAAAAACAATATAATTTTGACCTTCTCTGAGTTTTTTTTCGCATTTATAAATTTTAAAACAAAAAAAAAAACATTAAACTCAGTAAAAAATTAGTTTTTAGGCTTAACTTTTCAGCCAGAAACGCAAATATAAGTAACATGAAACAAAAATTTCTGAATTGGTCCCAAAATTCAGATTTTCTTTTTCAATTTTTGGGAAAAAAAAGAAAAACCACAAAAACAATCAGAAAAACGCGCTTAAGACTTTTCCTGACTTTTTATTCCAGTAATAAAATTATGAAATATTTTGTCCGCAAAAGTTGTAAAAACCTGAAAGGCAAAAAGGAGAAATCATGATTGAAAAACAAGACAAACAAAACTTTGGATAACCAATTTATTACGACATGAAATACATAAGGCACTTACACTATAATAACATAAAACGAAATTTAATATAAATCACCATAACAGTTATATAATAACAATAGAAAAAAATTAAATATCTATGTTTTGTGTCACTACAGTAAGAATTAAATAAAGTCTTTTCTGGTAGTTGAAAAATACAAAATACAACCTGACTAGCAAAAAATAAAAGAAAATGTCATGTTCTTAGGTCGAAACTGGTTAAATAATCAAATTTACAAATACAAATTCTAAACCTAACACTTCAAAAACAAGTGACGGCACTATCCAATAACCTAAACAATTTACACCAAAAAAATCAAGCCTTCACCTCAACCTTCTGATTAACTTCGCTCATTTTCGGAAAATGAAACTTGGCGATGTGCTTTCGCAAACTTTCCGTGTTTTTATACAATTGCGAACAAATGACACAAACAAACGGTCCGGCGTCCTCTCCGTGTATGTTTTTCTCGTGCGTTCGTAGATGATCTCTCCTCGAGAATTTTTTGTAGCATTTCTCGCATTGATACGAATGTCTGTTGATGCATTTCGTTTCCGGTTTCCCTAAATTCAATGAACAATTAATTGCGAGTCGGCTGCGGTATGCACAACATGCGACTATTCTTACTTCGGACAGTCCGAGCTTTGCGACGAGAAAAGTTGTTAGGCAGGCAAATTAAAACACAGTTGTTAGTGGAGGAAGTTTATTTCGAAACTATGATACAGGAGTCATGATATGCCACAAATTTCAGTAAACGGCCCAAAGATGAGGCCTGATTTTATGATAAGGAGGCACTTTTACAGAAAAAAATGCTGTTCATTACATACGGGGTGAGTCTGCTAAAAGATTTTTCACTATATCTCAAAAAACTAATAGTCGTACAGAAATCAGCGTTGGCTATGTATGTAATTTTTTTTAGAATTTTTCTACTATTCCTTATAAGTAAGATTAACTTATTAAATCAATAAAATTAAAAATATGAAAACAGTAATTGATCAAAATTTTATAATTTTTAGTATGTTTTAATGTTTTCTGACAAAATGACGTTTACCCAGAATTTTTAATTTTTACATACAATTTTTAATAATACATAGAGCTAGGAAAATTTTTCAAAAGATGTTTATCACAAAACAACTTTAAAGTTTCGCTTTTTCTCAAGTGACACAAGAACAAGAGTTAACAATTATTGTTGCTACTTAATAGTAATTAATTAATTCATAAAAAATTATTTCAATTATATTAAAAAAATTACAAGCTTAGAGAAACATATAAAATCATTTAACAGCAAACGCTAAATTCTGTGCGACTATTAGTTTTTGAGTTATAGTAAAAATGTACATACTTTTAATAAACTCACCCTGTATACAAGATGACTCTACTAGAAATATAATGTCTCAAAATCGAATTATCGCATACCGATCAGCGTTTGCTACTAAATAATTTATATTTTTCACAATGCATGTAATTTTTTTAGAATTCATCCATAATTTCCTCTAAATAAAATTAATTAGGTAATCACTGTACAAAAAAATTACTATTTCTTATGTCACTCTAAAAATATGTAAAAAAATTTCATTAGCCCCAAGAAATAATTAATTAAACAAAAAAATTAGTACAGTAGAACCTCGATGATCCGTGTTTCTCAGTTCAGGTTTCACGCAAAAGCAAAATTAAAAAAATTAGATTACCTGTTTCAAGTTTTAGAATCAGTATCATGATTGTGTTTCATAATTCTATTGTTGATTTTTTTATTAACTTTTTTATGTTCAATTTTTCTTTTTCTTTCAAACATCTCCAAAAAACTAGAACTCACAGAAAATCTTTGGAAATTCCTTAACAAAATTAACCAATTTCTATAAAGCCAACAACTAAAAAATTGAGACTCTATTAGTATTTTCTCAGTTATTCGAATTGTCCATGAAGGGGCCGGATAATGGAGGTTTCACTGTAAACGTAATTCTGAGGCTAGCAACAATTATTTTGTTATGTATTTTTTGCTCAAAACATCATTTAAACAGTATTTGTTTTATAATGACACAAAAAATCATAAAATATATATTGATACATATTTTAATTAATTAATTAATAGTGATAAGAAACTGTAAAAAGATTCTGAAAAAACCCACATGCAAAGAGAAAAAAATTAAGAATTCAATAATAAACACTGATTTCTGTGAGTTACAATTTTCGAGATACAGCTAAAATACTTTTAGCAGAGACACCTTGTATACAGCGTGTTCCATCTAAACCCCACTTTAGAAGTACTGTAAGTTATAGTAATAATATTCATTCGAAAATGTATACTCAGTCATAATCCATTAGGTTTTTGCAATTATTCCGCAAAAACAAGACAAAAATCAATAAAGTGGTTAGGAAAAGTATAATTTCTTAAGCACAGTTTTAAGAAACCGAACAAAAAAAACAGAAAATTGGAATTAACATTTCTTATATTGTCTATTTCTAGAATAATTTTTCAGTCAGAAAGGCAACTGAAAAAGCACCAAAGCCGTATGGCTTCTCAAAAACCACTAGTTTCTGAAAAACCACTAAATTTCTTAATCTGAACAAAAAAAATCGAAAGTCAGTAGAAACTTTCTTATTTCCAAAAAAAAATTGTTTCTTATAGCGTTTTTGCTTTACTCGGATTATTGTAAGAAATTTTTCATCAGCTAAAACTAGCCGTTTTAGAATTAGTATTTAAGATTTTTTTAAACTTTGCAATTTTACTTCAAAAATTGGTATTTATACAAATTTTCACAAGAATATCATAACTAGAACTCCCATATAAATTATAGACAGAACAACCTGTAAGTGCATATGTACGAGTATATTTTTTTCTAATTCTTGTCAATGTCCAAACAACCTTTAGATGGCGCTAATTAAATAAATTGAACCAAACGGTTCGCTGATTTTCTCCCACATCTTATAGAATGATTCATAAAAAAGTAGTTCTTTTATTTTAAATTTGTCTTAATATTTTATTAGATAATGAATATTCAAAGTCAATCTGACTGACTCAATGTGTAAAAAAATGGTCCAATCCACAAATTTACAAGCATTTTATTTATTTTTACTCTTTTACTATCGAGATTATTTAAAAAAATAACTGGAACGAAAACACTTGTGTTACGAAATGGCCCCACGTTGGGTGCCACTTTTTTGTACATGTTTTCCATTCCTTTATTACAAAGCAGTGGCGCCCAACGTGGGGCCACTTGTCAAAAATCAGCTCTCATCTTTCATTAAAGCCAAAAAAACTTCTTTTCAACAGATTCATAAACAACAATAAAATATCACAATAATTCAACAACTTGGACAATTATTGTCTGTTCTTTTCACTACAGTTTATTTCTCAAACTGTTTAATTTTGTATCTGTCCGACTTTAATTGTCTATGAATGGTAATGAGATGAGTGGTTAGACTATTTGCCGTTTTGAATAGTTTATGGCATAAATCACAGGGTAACTGTTGTGTCGGAAAATGTACATCGATCATGTGTCTTCTTATACTGCTTTTCCGCATCACTTTTCCACAAGTGTGACAAGTGGCTGTAAAAATGTTCATCAAAACACTAAATAAGGTATTAGTAATCTGTTACACAAACATCCTACTTACCATGCAAGTAAAACAAACAAACAACAAACGCAAATTAAATCAAAAAACACAAACTGAAAAATAAACAACTAAAACGCCTGCAATGACGACCGAAAATTCAAATATTATTAGAAATGAATCAGCAATTACTAACCGACCACATCAAACCGGTTTCGACACAATCGCACAATTTCAAGCGTAAATAAATAATAATTAAAATTAAAATACGAAGCAACTACATGCTAACAAAAAAAAAAACAAACGTCACTCGGACGAACTCACCTTGATCGCTTAAATTTGCATCGGTGTTTGCAGCACTTGTAAAATTATTTTCTAAGATCTGTTTCAAGTTATCTTTGGCTTCGTCCAGTTCGGTTACACTTTTTTCCGGCTTGAGAGTAGGATTACTTTCGGAAAAATCGTTTTCGTCATTTTGAGGCGTATTGACTTCAGTTTCCACTTTTATCGGCTTATTGGGCAATGACTCGGATTTGGCTCGTTTGCTACTTGAGTTTTGGATTGACGATTTGGCTTGACGTTTCACATTTAAGGGCGGCGGTGTAGGAACTCTAGGGGTTGTATAAGGCGGTAACTCCACATCTGAGTCGATTAAATGATTAAATTGGGAGAGGTCGGGGTCATCTTCGTTATCGGCGATTGATTCCGATTTGTCGTCTTTGCGAGACGAAGTCTCACTCTGAAAAAAAAGAAAAAAAACATAGCTTGGTGGAAAAAGTTTGAAACACGAACGAACGAAGCGAGTAGATCAAAGCGTCAGTTTCGTGCTTTGTAAGTAGGACAAAAATAATGTACAAAAGTACAAAAATAAAAAATTATTGAAACATGAGATATCCACACAGATAAACATTATACCGAAAAAAACATAAAATTGTTATAACTGTATAACTCCGAAATATTTGCATACAGTTTTAGGGTCACTTAAATTATTTCTCTGTTGTTTCAATCGAAATTAGAATAAAAACGCTTTCTGTTAGATCACTTCCAGTAAAATCGTTTTGAAAAAATGAGATTGCTCTGTTTTTTGAGCGTTCTATATCAAGTTCATGGACAAGGCCAACAAACATTAAAATACGAGTAATTAATTATTTGTCTTAATTATTACTTGTTATAATTCAAACAAATAATATCAAATAAATTATTCGCTTTTCTAACTCCTACACTTTTAAGAAAACGAATATAATGTTGTGAATTCATAATAAAACAGTCGAACTTCGATAATTTGAATAGGCTGTTGGGAGTATAGTTCAAGCCACCGAAAAAAAATTCGCGTCATCAAAAAAAAAACAAATAAAAAAAAGTAAAATAAAAAATATATAATTTGTACAAGAAAGAAATATAAAAAATAGAAAAAAAAATGAATTAATGTTGTTTTGTGCAAAAATTACGTAAAAAATTGTCGCTATGGACTTAATGTTTGAATGATGAGAGGAAGGTTCGATAAAAAAGTTCGAGATATCAAGAAATTCGGTTTATTGAAGTTCGACTGTTCGAGTTATCGAATAAAAAATGTTAGGATTTCAGAACTTTCGTGCTGCGCAATTCAAAGTCATTAATCATCCAAGTTATCAAAAAATTTGAGTTATCAAAAGTTCGTCCATTATAATGCAAAAACGCATAAATCAAACACATACAAGGTGAGTCTGCAAAAAGTATTTTTAACTGTATTTCCAAAACTACAAATACAGTAAAATTTTCAGAATTTTTCCACAACACCTTACAATTAATTAATTAAAAATATATTAATAAAATTCAAATTATTAAAATATGAATTAATCGAAATTTTATAATTTCGAGTACCAGCAAACGATGCTTAAAATAATTGATCTTTTGTGCAAAAAACACGTGCACAAAATTGTTCCTAACACCAAAATTACGTCTGTTTCAATTTTTAAACAACTACTTTTTGAGACATTTTTTTTACATATTTTTGTTTTAGAAAGACATCAGAAGCATTATTTTTGTGCAGTGATTTAATTAATGAATTTATTAATTAATTTTTATTATAGTAAGAGACAAATACTGAAAAAAAATCTTTAGTAAAAAATGCTTATTTCTGGCTGATTATTTCTGAGATATAGTAAAAATATCCCTGTGACACGACTCAATTTTGCATCAACTCAAATTTTTATAATCAAATAATAACATTATCGATAAATCAACAAATTAATTTATTACAATAAATTTAAAAAATACGTATTTAAAAAAAAAGACAGAAAATATAAAGTTTGTACGCAAATAATTCCTCACAGAAAACGGTTTCATAATTCCAAACAAATTTGTCATGTTCAAAGATTAACTGTATTTCAAAAAATTATAATTGAGGTGTATTTTAATTAAAAAAAACAAAAATAAATGAATACACTAATTAGTAATTGGTTTTTATTATTTTAATATAAGAAAAATAGCTGCCAATTCTTTCTGTTTTACTTAGATTTTGTAATAAATTATTATAATAATATAATAGTTATCAAAAAAATCCAACTTTAGTGGTCAACGGAGTAGTTTTATTAGCGTAGATAAAAAATAAAATATATAAAAAAAAATATCTGATACTGATAAAGCTGTTGACTTTTTTTTAACAGACAACACAACAATTTTACACAATATTATCACTATAAAATATATAGCCTCTAAAAGATCCAACTTTAATTTCAGCTAATGCAAAGAACTTATAAATATCCGCAAGTTTGTTTTTTGCTACTCGTAATTTTTTTTTCTTTTTTTTAAACACTTATTTGGTTTTATTACAATACTATTCCAATGGAAAAATACTCCAAAGAAAGCACCACAGCTTCCACCTTATTCTTGTCCATTGGGTCCACAAAATGTGTTTTTATAATATTACCTTTTTTCACACAACTTTTCTCTTGTTATAACCTTTGTTTTTCTTCGAGGTTTGTCAATTTCCAATTTTCAATACAAACTCATAAACGAAGCACGTACAGATCAAAATTGCACATAGTTTTTCTTTGTAAAAAATGACAAATGATGGCACAAGTCACGAATAGATCGGAAATAACGAAATATCTCGAACGATAATCGAAAATCTATGAAGCCAAAATTTCCAAAAATTGAAAATTTGTATTTAATTCCGATTTCTGCATTCTCGTGCCATCTGTTGGTAAAAAAAGTATTAATTCTGTCTATAGCAACCGTTAAGTTCGAATTATGAAGGTGTATTTTCCCGAAAAGCAATTTCAAAATTGCTAATCTTGTTTTTTATGATATAGTAATTGATATCTCTCTCGTAACCGTGGCCTATTTTAACAAAAAAGCGACAAATTTAAAAACTTGTAAAAATGGAAACAATCAAAACGCTACTATCTTAAACCTCATTCAAGGAAATGACAAGCGAACCCAGTAGATTACATCGTTATCACCATTATCACACAAGCCATAAAAGTGGATCATAAAACCGGAAAATTTAATTGGCAATATTGTAAAACTTTGCCTTATGCTTCATAAATCGAAACGTCAACTAAAATTTACAACACATTCAATGCTTTTTGGTTTAATGACGATATTAAGCAAAAAAATAATTTAAATTTAGGCTTGTGGCAACCCTGGAGGCCGCCTATCACCAGCTATCTAGACACAGGTTGATGACAATTTTTGCAAAATAAATTAACGATAAACATGTTTTGTCTGGACAAAATATTCTTGTATGTAAACAACCAACAAATTTATCAACTGGAAAATTCCAATCCTTACCGAGTCATCTCCCGTCAATCCCTTGACCTGGAGCAGCTCCGCCGTGCGCAAAAACGTGGCGAGATTCTCCCTCAGGACGTTCACCTCCCCCATGTACATGAACTCCAGGATGTCCTTCATGTTGTCATGAGCCACGTCCTTGAGGATAACGATGGGGTGTTTGCAGGGATTGACTTTAAACATTTGCTTAAAATAGGGGCTACATATCGAAAGCACGACTTTATGGGCCTGAAAAAAGTGCCCTTCCACAGCCAACGTGACATCGACCATTTCCGAGGATTCGAGCAGCTCATGGAAGCCCGCAGTGAGGTTAGAATGGAAATTGTTCCAACGTAACGAAAACTGCTCAGTCGTGGCCATTTTGCTAAATAACAACAAAAGGTTAAGTCGCCATAAATAACTCGGGAAAAAATAGGTCGCTTACTCACCCTTTTGCCTCGGAATTATCACAATGTAAACACGCGAAAAACTGACTATTGCTCAAAAAACGCGCACAAAAGGCCGAAAAACATAACACGGAGCGATTTTCGGGGCAAAACACTTGGGAAAACACGAGTGCAACCCTAATTATTCATTTCCGGGACCAATCCGGGCATCCGGGATGCGTGATTGACTGGTGACACTGAAACGGCGCTGCCAACCGTCGCTGAAAAACCGCCAATGGCGGGAGATTTGAACGTGGAGCGTTTTATTCGTTTTTTATCAAAACTATACACGAATTAGATACAAAGTAAAGTTTGATGTGTTGTGTGAGTCACTTGGTGCTCGACCAGTCCGAGAAGCTGGCACGTGACACGGGGGAGAATTCGCTAGGGTTGAAGACGTCGCGACGCTTGGTTATCACGCGTTTGAGGATGTCAGCGACGCCGGTGTTTAGTAAGGCGTTTATGCAGCTACTGCTGGACGATTGAGGGGTGTTTTTCTGCAGTTGCTGCTTCTGTTTCTGGATTTCCTGAGGGTCCATGGCGTATGAGAATGAGCGCTCTCTTTGGACGATTACCTCGTCTTTGACGGAATTCTGGAAGAAAAAGACACAATGCATCTTTTTTTAAATGTATTTGCTTTATTATGCAATGCAGATAATAAAAAATAACCATTTCGTCTTATTATAAATTCGCAATTCAGTCTTATAATGATATTATGCAACCAAATATACACCTAAGCGAAAGTAGGATAGCATAACGTCTGATAATATATTGTGTATAGCAGTGGAATCACTGTATCAGTTACCACTTACAACAGAATAAAATTACTTTTTTTCTGGAACATCTAGAAAAATCAACTTTTTGGGATTGCCCATTCGTCAAGTGACAAGAGGTAAGTACTGAAAAATCACGATACTTTTGTAATTTTCGAACATTTGGAGAATTTTCACTTCGTAAAGTTTCCACTAAAATAGGTGGAATTTTGGAAAACACTACATTAATTCATAAACAGTAACATTTATTTTTAAGCTAAAAAAAATCAAAAAGAAATCAATAATTTGAGTCGAATATGACAAAACTTTTCCTTTTTTATTCGAATATTTTTTAACTAAAAATACAGCTAGTATCCATTCCAATTCAATAGAAATAGCATTTGCTCTCTGGCTAAAAAATTACTAAACTGAAAAGTTAGATAGATTTTATGTTATTTTAGCTTATTTCGCTCGATTTAATATGTTTTTAAACAAGAAACTTAATTATTTTGGAAGAATTTTTTTATGCGTACATTCTAGCCAAAAATGCTAAATTTTATTAATAACAAACAAAATATGTATCAAAGTGAAGCGAAAATTGTGTTATTCTTGCCCTTTTTCAATGTTTAAGCACATATTTTGAAAAGCTTTGTTACAATTGGTTCAGAAAAGTGACCAAATTATGGTTGATTTTCTGTATTTTCTAAAATTTTCTCAAAAGGAAAATTGATCAGAAATTG
The DNA here is from genome assembly GCF_031307605.1 of Tribolium castaneum. NCBI lineage: Eukaryota > Metazoa > Arthropoda > Insecta > Coleoptera > Tenebrionidae > Tribolium > Tribolium castaneum. The sequence continues at coordinate 4,967,676 of NC_087394.1, forward strand.
TGCTATTTTAACATAGTCTCTGTTTTTTTTTGAGTGTTTTAGTTTGAATTCCGACCACAAACGCAATTACATCACAAAATCTCAGTGAAAATATATAGAAAAATTACTTAATAAATGAGCCAAAAAATGTAGCATTTTGTCTTGTCCTTGAGCAGTTGAGCATATTTTTCTTTTTTTTTAATTTTTGAATCCGAGGGATAAACCGCAGAGAAAATCAATGTAGAAAATTGAGGAAATCAGGGAAAATCTTGAGGAAATCACTATAAAAAGTTCTGAGTACGTCAGAGGAAGACATTGAAAATTATGATTAAATCAGAGTAAATCTTGAGCTGACTCAAAAATCACCACATTACAATAATGGCTAAATCAAAATTGATCATATTTTCTCCCAGTTTCATTCAATTTAGCTCGGGTTTAAGCAAAGTGTTGTCAAAAATAAGAAGCCAAAAACAATACAAAAATTGCTAAAAAAAATTGTAGAACCTCATGATTTTTTGCGAAATCTCGATGAAAAATTATCTAATCAAGTCGATTATTTATTACCTACAATAATTCTTCTCATGTGAATTAATTCGTTTTTAAGTCAAAACACAAATTTGTCGCAAAATTTCGTCAAAACAAGCTAAATAAATCACCAGATTTTTTTTTCTCTTAGCGCTCTGTTCAGTATATTTTTACTTCGCTTGAACAACTCTATTTATCAAAAAAAAATCGTTAACGTATTTCCTTATCATAAAAAAAATTCTGCAGAAAATAAATAAGTCATTTTACCTCTGTATTTAAAACCTATCTTATTTCGGAGCATATTTTAGGCGAGATTTTAAATAAAATCTAAACTTGCTTTTTATTGTTTTATAAGTACAATTTTTTATAAAATAAATGAGAACTGTTTGTGTTACAAAATGTAATACGAAATAAACTTAAAAAAATAAATTTTTTATTGAAACATGTTTTTAGTGTTAAACAGGGTTTTTTTCTTGTAAAATGTTAGAACAAACAGTATTTTTCTACGTTTCTCAGCCAGCAAACATTAATTATAGATAATCAAAAAGAATAAAAACAAAAAATAAAAATAAAACGAAAACGAAAAACAATGAGATTTTTGTAACGAGACTGGGAATTGTAATTTTTAATTGTTTCCTTTTATTTATGATAGAACCAAAAATTTTACTTTAACAAACAGATAAAAAAACTTATGTTTTTAAAAAATTAAAAAAATGTGTTAACATTACGCTCAATCTATTTTCATTTTTAAATTTGTTGCTGGATAATATGGATAACGTTTTTTTATTTTTTTACATATTTTTTATTATTGTGTTATTATTGTTATTAAACAAAGTAAAGAATCGCAATAAAAGAATAGATACATCAGATTGGTTTTTTGTACTTACGTGTTGCGAATACGGTGCCGAATAATACGAATCATTCTTCGAGTCATCAAACTCATGCTCGGACCTTTTGAGTGCATTTTGCAAAATCTCCGTAATCCTCTGTGCACATTTAATGGCCTCATTGATTTCATCCACCGTCAACATAACTTGCTCTAAACTCATTTTCTCGGTGAATTCGCGCTGTGTACTACAGGTGCTTTTCGCGTCTGAAAGTTCATCACCTGTCCTGTCTTCATTCGAAGTACTCAAGTATGGACTTGAGAGGTACCGACTCCTTGCACTGTTATAATTCAACCAAAAATTGTTCCACTCGCCCACTTTATTATCGACGTCGGAGACCTCGGCCGTGGTGGTGGTGGCACTTCCGAAGTACTCGCTGTTGACGCTTTCGATCCAGCTGAGGTAGCTTGAGCCGGGGCTCATGAGGGTTTTTTCCTCGCGGTTGGTTTCGGTGGTGCTGCGCACTGCATAGTCGGTGCAGTCGGAGGATGACGACTCCATGGAGCTGCACTCACGGCTGGGGTACAGCGAGGATGTGGAGAAGGAGCTCTTGGTTTTGTACTCGGAGATGGACTCCAAACTAAGTCTAAAGAACGGTTGTTATAAGATTAAATCTTTAATTCTTTCAAAAAGGACTAAAAGACTGAACAACAACTGAAAAGTTCTAGACACAATTATTCCACTTTTCGTCGAGATTTTTGTCGATTTTTGGTACCCGGAACATTTAGCAATAACTCCGGAACTACTAGAGATTACCCTATGAAGTTTATTATCGTTGGAAAGCTCTTTTTATTATCTATATTTTTCAAAAAAGAACATTATTCTCCGACTAATAGTTTTCGTATAAATTGCATATAAAAGAAAAAATATGTAAAATTTAAAAAAATTCATAACTAAAAAACTATTAGGAATTTTGCAATTTTCTTGACACCAATCGATTCCCCGGATCATTTTACATAAGCTAGAATTAAAATAGTTCTACTTTTTTAAATAGTTTTGCGGTAATTGAGAAAATAAAAAAAAATAAAAATTTGTTAACACCCCCCCTGTCTCCGAAAAATTCAAAATTTTGAGAAAAAAAAAATTGCCAAAACCCATCCTATTTGATAGGTTTCGATCTGCTCTTTACAATGGAACAAACTGTTTTGCTCTCGATCTTATAGTTTCGTCGCAATTGTTCCACTTTTCGTCGAGATTTTTGTCGATTTTCGGTACCCGGAACATTTATCATGCAATAACTCCGGAACTATTAGAGATTTCCCTATGAAGTTTAGTACCGTTGGAAAGCTCTTTTAATTATCTATATTTCTCAAAAAAGAACATAATTTTCCGACTAATAGTTTTCGTATAAATTGCATCTAAAAGCAAAAATATGTAAAATTTAAAAAAATTCATAACTAAAAAACTATTGGAAATTTTGCAATTTTTTTGACACCAATCGATTCCTCGGAACATTTTACACTAGCTAGAATTGAAATAATTCTACTTTTTTAAATAGTTTTGCGGTAATTGAAAAAATAAAAAAAATAAAAATTTGTTAATACAACCCCCCTGTCTCCGAAAAATTCAAAATTTTGAGAAAACAAAATTGCCAAAACCCATCCTATATGATAGATTTTGATCTGGTCTTTACGATGGAACAAATCGTTTTGCTCTCGGTCTTATAGTTTCGACGCAACTGTTCCACTTTTCTTCGAGATTTTTGTCGATTTTCGGTACCCGGAACATTTATCATGCAATAACTCCGGAATTATTAGAGATTACCCTATGAAGTTTATTATCGTTGGAAAGCCCTTTTAATCATCTATATTTTTCAAAAAAGAACATTATTCTCCGACTAATAGTTTTCGTATAAATTGCGTATAAAAGCAAAAATATGTACAATTTAAAAAAATTCATAACTAAAAAACTTTTAGGAATTTTGCAATTTTCTTGACACCAATCGATTCCCCGGATCATTTTACATAAGCTAGAATTGAAATAGTTTTACTTTTTTGAATAGTTTTGTGGTAATTGAGAAAATAAGAAAAATAAAAAATGTGTTAACACCCCCCCCTGTCTCCGAAAAATTCAAAATTTTGAGAAAAAAAAAATGCCAAAACCCATCCTATTTGATAGTTTTCGATCTGCTCTTTACAATGAAACAAACCGTTTTGCTCTCGGTCTTATAGTTTCGTCGCAACTGTTCCACTTTTCGTCGAGATTTTTGTCGATTTTCGGTACCCGGAACATTTATCATGCAATAACTCCGGAATTATTAGAGATTACCCTATGAAGTTTATAATCGTTGGAAAGCCCTTTTCATCATCTATATTTTTCAAAAAAGAGTATTATTCTCCGACTAATAGTTTTCGTATAAATTGCATATAAATGCAAAAATATGTAAAATTTAAAAAAATTTATAACTAAAAAACTATTAGGAATTTTGCAATTTTCTTGACACCAGTCGATTCCCCGGATCATTTTACATAAGCTAGAATTGAAATAGTTTTACTTTTTTGAATAGTTTTGTGGTAATTGAGAAAATAAAAAAAAATAAAAATTTGTTAACACCCCCCCCTGTCTCCGAAAAATTCAAAATTTTGAGAAAAAAAAATTGCCAAAACCCATCCTATTTGATAGGTTTTGATCTGCTCTTTACAATGGAACAAACTGTTTTGCTCTCGGTCTTATAGTTTCGTCGCAACTGTTCCACTTTTTGTCGAGATTTTTGTCGATTTTCGGTACCCGGAACATTTATCATGCAATAACTCCGGAACTACTAGAGATTACCCTATGAAGTTTATTATCGTTGGAAAGCTCTTTTTATTATCTATATTTTTCAAAAAAGAACATTATTCTCCGACTAATAGTTTTCGGATAAATTGCATATAAAAACAAAAATATGTAAAATTTAAAAAAAATTCTTAACTAACAAACTTTTCGGAATTTCGCAATTTTTTTGACACCAATCGATTTCCCGGATCATTTTACATAAGCTAGAATTAAAATAGTTTTACTTTTTTGAATAGTTTTGCGGTAATTGAGAAAATAAAAAAAATAAAATTTGTTAACACACCCCCCCTGTCTCCGAAAAATTCAAAATTTTGAGAAAAAAAAATTGCCAAAACCCATCCTCTTTGATAGGTTTCGATCTGCTCTTTAGAATGGAACAAACCGTTTTGCTCTCGGTCTTATAGTTTCGTCGCAATTGTTCCACTTTTCGTCGAGATTTTTGTCGATTTCCGGTACCCGGAGCATTTATCATGCAATAACTCCGGAACTATTAGAGATTACCCTATGAAGGTTATTATCGATGGAAAGCTCTTTTAATTATCTATATTTTTCAAAAAAGAACATTATTCTTCGACTAATAGTTTTCGTATAAATTGCATATAAAAGCAAAAATTTGTAAAATTTAAAAAAATTCATAACTAAAAAACTATTAGGAATTTTGCAATTTTCTTGACACCAATCGATTCCCCGGATCATTTTACATAGGCTAGAATTGAATTAGTTCTACTTTTTTGAATAGTTTTGTGGTAATTGAGAAAATAAAAAAAAATAAAAATTTGTTAACACCCCCCCTGTCTCCGAAAAATTCAAAATTTTGAGAAAATAAAATTGCCAAAACCAATTCTGTTTGATAGATTTTGATCTGCTCTTTACAATGGGACAAACCGTTTTGCTCTCGGTCTTATAGTTTCGTCGCAACTGTTTCACTTTTCGTCGAGATTTTTGTCAATTTTCGGTACCCGGAACATTTATCATGCAATAACTCCGGAATTATTAGAGATTACCCTATGAAGTTTATTATCGTTGGAAAGCCCTTTTAATCATCTATATTTTTCAAAAAAGAGCATTATTCTCCGACTAATAGTTTTCGTATAAATTGCATATAAAAGCAAAAATTTGTAAAATATAAAAAAAAATTCATAACTAAAAAACTATTCGGAATTTTGCAATTTTCTTGACACCAATCGATTCCCCGGATCATTTTACTTAAGCTAGAATTGAAATAGTTCTACTTGTTTAAATAGTTTTGCGGTAATTGAGAAAATAAAAAAAAATAAAAATTTGTTAACACCCCCTCCCTGTCTCCGAAAAATTCAAAATTTTGAGAAAATAAAATTGCCAAAACCCATTCTATTTGATAGATTTTGATCTGCTCTTTACAATGGAACAAACCGTTTTGCTCTCGGTCTTATAGTTTCGTCGCAACTGTTCCACTTTTCGTCGAGATTTTTGTCGATTTTCGGTACCCGGATCATTTATCAAGCAATAACTCCGGAACTATTAGAGATAACCCTATGATGTGTACTATGTCTTTGGAAAGCTCTTTTAATTATCTATATTTTTCAAAAAAGAACATTATTCTCCGACTAATAGATTTCGGATAAATTGCATATAAAAGAAAAAATATGTAAAATTAAAAAAAAATTCTTAACTAACAAACTATTCGGAATTTCGCAATTTTTTTGACACCAATCGATTTCGCGGATCATTTTACATAAGCTAGAATTAAAATAGTTTTACTTTTTTGAATAGTTTTGCGGTAATTGAAAAAATAAAAAAAATAAAATTTGTTAACACACCCCCCCTGTCTCCGAAAAATTCAAAATTTTGAGAAAAAAAATTGCCAAAACCCATCCTCTTTGATAGGTTTCGATCTGCTCTTTAGAATGGAACAAACCGTTTTGCTCTCGGTCTTATAGTTTCGTCGCAATTGTTCCACTTTTCGTCGAGATTTTTGTCGATTTCCGGTACCCGGAGCATTTATCATGCAATAACTCCGGAACTATTAGAGATTACCCTATGATGGTTATTATCGATGGAAAGCTCTTTTAATTATCTATATTTTTCAAAAAAGAACATTATTCTTTGACTAATAGTTTTCGGATAAATTGCATATAAAAGCAAAAATTTGTAAAATTTAAAAAAATTCATAACTAAAAAACTATTAGGAATTTTGCAATTTTCTTGACACCAATCGATTCCCCGGATCATTTTACATAAGCTAGAATTGAAATAGTTCTAGTTTTTTAAATAGTTTTGCGGTAATTGAGAAAATAAAAAAAATAAAAATTTGTTAACACCCCCCCCCCCCCCGTCTCCAAAAAATTCAAAATTTTAAGAAAAAAAATTGCCAAAACCCATCCTAGTTGATAGATTTCGATCTGCTCTTTACAATGGAACAAACTGTTTTGCTCTCAGTCTTATAGTTTCGTCGCAATTGTTCCACTTTTCGTCGAGATTTTTGTCGATTTTCGGTACCCGGAACATTTATCATGCAATAACTCCGGAACTATTAGAGATTACCCTATGAAGTTTATTATCGTTGGAAAGCTCTTTTAATTATCTATATTTTTCAAAAAAGAACATTACTCTCCGACTAATAGTTTTCGTATAAATTGCATATAAAAGCAAAAATATGTAAAATAAAAAAAATTCATAACTAAAAAACTATTAGGAATTTTGCAATTTTCTTTACACCAATCGATTCCCCGGATCATTTTACATAAGCTGGAATTAAAATAGTTTTACTTTTTTGAATAGTTTTGCGGTAATTGAGAAAATAAAAAAAAATAAAAATTTGTTAACACCCCCCCCTGTCTCCGAAAAATTCAAAATTTTGAGAAAAAAAAATTGCCAAAACCCATCCTATTTGATAGGTTTCGATCTGGTCTTTACAGTGGAACAAACCGTTTTGCTCTCGGTCTTATAGTTTCGTCGCAATTGTTCCACTTTTCGTCGAGATTTTTGTCGATTTTCGGTACCCGGAACATTTATCATGCAATAACTCCGGAACTATTAGAGATTACCCTATGAAGTTTATTATCGTTGGAAAGCTCTTTTAATTATCTATATTTTTCAAAAAAGAACATTACTCTCCGACTAATAGTTTTCGTATAAATTGCATATAAAAGCAAAAATATGTAAAATAAAAAAAATTCATAACTAAAAAACTATTAGGAATTTTGCAATTTTCTTTACACCAATCGATTCCCCGGATCATTTTACATAAGCTGGAATTAAAATAGTTTTACTTTTTTGAATAGTTTTGCGGTAATTGAGAAAATAAAAAAAAATAAAAATTTGTTAACACCCCCCCCTGTCTCCGAAAAATTCAAAATTTTGAGAAAAAAAAATTGCCAAAACCCATCCTATTTGATAGGTTTCGATCTGGTCTTTACAGTGGAACAAACCGTTTTGCTCTCGGTCTTATAGTTTCGTCGCAATTGTTCCACTTTTCGTCGAGATTTTTGTCGATTTTCGGTACCCGGAACATTTATCATGCAATAACTCCGGAACTATTAGAGATTACCCTATGAAGTTTATTATCGTTGGAAAGCTCTTTTAATTATCTATATTTTTCAAAAAAGAACATTACTCTCCGACTAATAGTTTTCGTATAAATTGCATATAAAAGCAAAAATATGTAAAATAAAAAAAATTCATAACTAAAAAACTATTAGGAATTTTGCAATTTTCTTTACACCAATCGATTCCCCGGATCATTTTACATAAGCTGGAATTAAAATAGTTTTACTTTTTTGAATAGTTTTGCGGTAATTGAGAAAATAAAAAAAATAAAAATTTGTTAACACCCCCCCTGTCTCCGAAAAATTCAAAATTTTGAGAAAAAAAAAATTGCCAAAACCCATCCTATTTGATAGGTTTCGATCTGCTCTTTACAATGGAACAAACTGTTTTGCTCTCGATCTTATAGTTTCGTCGCAATTGTTCCACTTTTCGTCGAGATTTTTGTCGATTTTCGGTACCCGGAACATTTATCATGCAATAACTCCGGAACTATTAGAGATTTCCCTATGAAGTTTAGTACCGTTGGAAAGCTCTTTTAATTATCTATATTTCTCAAAAAAGAACATAATTTTCCGACTAATAGTTTTCGTATAAATTGCATCTAAAAGCAAAAATATGTAAAATTTAAAAAAATTCATAACTAAAAAACTATTGGAAATTTTGCAATTTTTTTGACACCAATCGATTCCTCGGAACATTTTACATTAGCTAGAATTGAAATAATTCTACTTTTTTAAATAGTTTTGCGGTAATTGAAAAAATAAAAAAAATAAAAATTTGTTAATACAACCCCCCTGTCTCCGAAAAATTCAAAATTTTGAGAAAACAAAATTGCCAAAACCCATCCTATATGATAGATTTTGATCTGGTCTTTACGATGGAACAAATCGTTTTGCTCTCGGTCTTATAGTTTCGACGCAACTGTTCCACTTTTCTTCGAGATTTTTGTCGATTTTCGGTACCCGGAACATTTATCATGCAATAACTCCGGAATTATTAGAGATTACCCTATGAAGTTTATTATCGTTGGAAAGCCCTTTTAATCATCTATATTTTTCAAAAAAGAACATTATTCTCCGACTAATAGTTTTCGTATAAATTGCGTATAAAAGCAAAAATATGTACAATTTAAAAAAATTCATAACTAAAAAACTTTTAGGAATTTTGCAATTTTCTTGACACCAATCGATTCCCCGGATCATTTTACATAAGCTAGAATTGAAATAGTTTTACTTTTTTGAATAGTTTTGTGGTAATTGAGAAAATAAGAAAAATAAAAAATGTGTTAACACCCCCCCCTGTCTCCGAAAAATTCAAAATTTTGAGAAAAAAAAAATGCCAAAACCCATCCTATTTGATAGTTTTCGATCTGCTCTTTACAATGAAACAAACCGTTTTGCTCTCGGTCTTATAGTTTCGTCGCAACTGTTCCACTTTTCGTCGAGATTTTTGTCGATTTTCGGTACCCGGAACATTTATCATGCAATAACTCCGGAATTATTAGAGATTACCCTATGAAGTTTATAATCGTTGGAAAGCCCTTTTCATCATCTATATTTTTCAAAAAAGAGTATTATTCTCCGACTAATAGTTTTCGTATAAATTGCATATAAATGCAAAAATATGTAAAATTTAAAAAAATTTATAACTAAAAAACTATTAGGAATTTTGCAATTTTCTTGACACCAGTCGATTCCCCGGATCATTTTACATAAGCTAGAATTGAAATAGTTTTACTTTTTTGAATAGTTTTGTGGTAATTGAGAAAATAAAAAAAAATAAAAATTTGTTAACACCCCCCCCTGTCTCCGAAAAATTCAAAATTTTGAGAAAAAAAAATTGCCAAAACCCATCCTATTTGATAGGTTTTGATCTGCTCTTTACAATGGAACAAACTGTTTTGCTCTCGGTCTTATAGTTTCGTCGCAACTGTTCCACTTTTTGTCGAGATTTTTGTCGATTTTCGGTACCCGGAACATTTATCATGCAATAACTCCGGAACTACTAGAGATTACCCTATGAAGTTTATTATCGTTGGAAAGCTCTTTTTATTATCTATATTTTTCAAAAAAGAACATTATTCTCCGACTAATAGTTTTCGGATAAATTGCATATAAAAACAAAAATATGTAAAATTTAAAAAAAATTCTTAACTAACAAACTATTCGGAATTTCGCAATTTTTTTGACACCAATCGATTTCCCGGATCATTTTACATAAGCTAGAATTAAAATAGTTTTACTTTTTTGAATAGTTTTGCGGTAATTGAGAAAATAAAAAAAATAAAATTTGTTAACACACCCCCCCTGTCTCCGAAAAATTCAAAATTTTGAGAAAAAAAAATTGCCAAAACCCATCCTCTTTGATAGGTTTCGATCTGCTCTTTAGAATGGAACAAACCGTTTTGCTCTCGGTCTTATAGTTTCGTCGCAATTGTTCCACTTTTCGTCGAGATTTTTGTCGATTTCCGGTACCCGGAGCATTTATCATGCAATAACTCCGGAACTATTAGAGATTACCCTATGAAGGTTATTATCGATGGAAAGCTCTTTTAATTATCTATATTTTTCAAAAAAGAACATTATTCTTCGACTAATAGTTTTCGTATAAATTGCATATAAAAGCAAAAATTTGTAAAATTTAAAAAAATTCATAACTAAAAAACTATTAGGAATTTTGCAATTTTCTTGACACCAATCGATTCCCCGGATCATTTTACATAGGCTAGAATTGAATTAGTTCTACTTTTTTGAATAGTTTTGTGGTAATTGAGAAAATAAAAAAAAATAAAAATTTGTTAACACCCCCCCTGTCTCCGAAAAATTCAAAATTTTGAGAAAATAAAATTGCCAAAACCAATTCTGTTTGATAGATTTTGATCTGCTCTTTACAATGGGACAAACCGTTTTGCTCTCGGTCTTATAGTTTCGTCGCAACTGTTTCACTTTTCGTCGAGATTTTTGTCAATTTTCGGTACCCGGAACATTTATCATGCAATAACTCCGGAATTATTAGAGATTACCCTATGAAGTTTATTATCGTTGGAAAGCCCTTTTAATCATCTATATTTTTCAAAAAAGAGCATTATTCTCCGACTAATAGTTTTCGTATAAATTGCATATAAAAGCAAAAATTTGTAAAATATAAAAAAAAATTCATAACTAAAAAACTATTCGGAATTTTGCAATTTTCTTGACACCAATCGATTCCCCGGATCATTTTACTTAAGCTAGAATTGAAATAGTTCTACTTGTTTAAATAGTTTTGCGGTAATTGAGAAAATAAAAAAAAATAAAAATTTGTTAACACCCCCTCCCTGTCTCCGAAAAATTCAAAATTTTGAGAAAATAAAATTGCCAAAACCCATTCTATTTGATAGATTTTGATCTGCTCTTTACAATGGAACAAACCGTTTTGCTCTCGGTCTTATAGTTTCGTCGCAACTGTTCCACTTTTCGTCGAGATTTTTGTCGATTTTCGGTACCCGGATCATTTATCAAGCAATAACTCCGGAACTATTAGAGATAACCCTATGATGTGTACTATGTCTTTGGAAAGCTCTTTTAATTATCTATATTTTTCAAAAAAGAACATTATTCTCCGACTAATAGATTTCGGATAAATTGCATATAAAAGAAAAAATATGTAAAATTAAAAAAAAATTCTTAACTAACAAACTATTCGGAATTTCGCAATTTTTTTGACACCAATCGATTTCGCGGATCATTTTACATAAGCTAGAATTAAAATAGTTTTACTTTTTTGAATAGTTTTGCGGTAATTGAAAAAATAAAAAAAATAAAATTTGTTAACACACCCCCCCTGTCTCCGAAAAATTCAAAATTTTGAGAAAAAAAATTGCCAAAACCCATCCTCTTTGATAGGTTTCGATCTGCTCTTTAGAATGGAACAAACCGTTTTGCTCTCGGTCTTATAGTTTCGTCGCAATTGTTCCACTTTTCGTCGAGATTTTTGTCGATTTCCGGTACCCGGAGCATTTATCATGCAATAACTCCGGAACTATTAGAGATTACCCTATGATGGTTATTATCGATGGAAAGCTCTTTTAATTATCTATATTTTTCAAAAAAGAACATTATTCTTTGACTAATAGTTTTCGGATAAATTGCATATAAAAGCAAAAATTTGTAAAATTTAAAAAAATTCATAACTAAAAAACTATTAGGAATTTTGCAATTTTCTTGACACCAATCGATTCCCCGGATCATTTTACATAAGCTAGAATTGAAATAGTTCTAGTTTTTTAAATAGTTTTGCGGTAATTGAGAAAATAAAAAAAATAAAAATTTGTTAACACCCCCCCCCCGTCTCCAAAAAATTCAAAATTTTAAGAAAAAAAATTGCCAAAACCCATCCTAGTTGATAGATTTCGATCTGCTCTTTACAATGGAACAAACTGTTTTGCTCTCAGTCTTATAGTTTCGTCGCAATTGTTCCACTTTTCGTCGAGATTTTTGTCGATTTTCGGTACCCGGAACATTTATCATGCAATAACTCCGGAACTATTAGAGATTACCCTATGAAGTTTATTATCGTTGGAAAGCTCTTTTAATTATCTATATTTTTCAAAAAAGAACATTACTCTCCGACTAATAGTTTTCGTATAAATTGCATATAAAAGCAAAAATATGTAAAATAAAAAAAATTCATAACTAAAAAACTATTAGGAATTTTGCAATTTTCTTTACACCAATCGATTCCCCGGATCATTTTACATAAGCTGGAATTAAAATAGTTTTACTTTTTTGAATAGTTTTGCGGTAATTGAGAAAATAAAAAAAAATAAAAATTTGTTAACACCCCCCCCTGTCTCCGAAAAATTCAAAATTTTGAGAAAAAAAAATTGCCAAAACCCATCCTATTTGATAGGTTTCGATCTGGTCTTTACAGTGGAACAAACCGTTTTGCTCTCGGTCTTATAGTTTCGTCGCAATTGTTCCACTTTTCGTCGAGATTTTTGTCGATTTTCGGTACCCGGAACATTTATCATGCAATAACTCCGGAACTATTAGAGATTACCCTATGAAGTTTATTATCGTTGGAAAGCTCTTTTGATTATCTATATTTTTCAAAAAAGAACATTACTCTCCGACTAATAGTTTTCGTATAAATTGCATATAAAAGCAAAAATATGTAAAATAAAAAAAATTCATAACTAAAAAACTATTAGGAATTTTGCAATTTTCTTTACACCAATCGATTCCCCGGATCATTTTACATAAGCTGGAATTAAAATAGTTTTACTTTTTTGAATAGTTTTGCGGTAATTGAGAAAATAAAAAAAAATAAAAATTTGTTAACACCCCCCCCTGTCTCCGAAAAATTCAAAATTTTGAGAAAAAAAAATTGCCAAAACCCATCCTATTTGATAGGTTTCGATCTGCTCTTTACAATGGAACAAACTGTTTTGCTCTCGGTCTTATAGTTGCGTCGCAATTGTTCCACTTTTTGTCGAGATTTTTGTCGATTTTCGGTTCCCGGAACATTTATCATGCAATAACTCCGGAACTACTAGAGATTACCCTATGAAGTTTATTATCGTTGGAAAGCTCTTTTAATTATCTATATTTTTTAAAAAAGAACATTATTCTCCGACTAATAGTTTTCGTATAAATTGCATATAAAAGCAAAAATTTGTAAAATTTAAAAAAATTCATAACTAAAAAACTATTCGGAATTTTACAATTTTCTTGACACCAATCGATTCCCCGGATCATTTTACATAAGCTAGAATTGAAATAGTTCTACTTTTTTGAATAGTTTTCTCGTAATTGAAAAAAATTTAAAAAAAATAAAAATCTGTTGACACCCTCCCGTGTCCCCAAAAAATGCAAAATATTGAGAAAAAAATGTTTCGCCCAACTCTCTTAGTTTCGCCGTAATCGTCGTTTAAAAATTAAATATAGAAATACTGTTTAAAAAAAAAGTTTCATTAGAGAAAAATAAAATCAAAATAAACAATACAAATTAATTCCCCAGCTTATTTTACAAACGCTCAGTTGAAGATATCTCTATTTTCTTAAATGATCGATAACTGTAACTAATAAAAAAATCTAACAATTTATTAGTATTCAGGACGAAATTTTTCACCTAAAAAAACCTACAAAAAATGTCTTTGGCAACGTGTTTTCCTTTAGAAGTTATGATCAAAGCAAGCCAAAATGTCAATACAAATAAATAGAAAAAAAATAGAGAAAAGTACTCGTAAATATATAAGAATTTAAATCGGATTGTTTGGCATTTCAAACTAATTAAACAATCTTTTAACTTCAATACTTTGGTTTTTGGCACAGACCTGTAGGTGCTATCCAGCGACTTGCGATACCTCCCTTCCGCACTCGTCGGCGGATGCAGCTCGGGGCTCGCCCTCGGCGACTTCGTATGCACCACCTCGACATCCTCTCCATTGAGACTCCCTTCCTTGTCAACCTTCTTCGTAGCGCGTCTCACAGTCCCAGTGCGGCTAAAAACCGGCACTGCAGACCCGAAAAGTGTCAAGTCGGTGAAGTCATTATTGTCCCTCATCATCAAAGCCTGATTCGGTGAACTGTTGGACGATTCCGAGTGCGAATTGGAGCCTTCGCGCGACATAATCCACACATTGATTTTGCGTTTGTTTTTTTTGGGAAGGTTTTGGTAGTTTATCGCAGCCGGTGGTTGAGTGGTACTAAGGGGAAGATTTAGCAGCAGGTGTGTGGTCACGCTTCGGGAAATACGAGTAGCCATGCCAACGATTAACCGACGCAAATCTTTACGAATCGGTGGATATCCATCGCTGTTAAATCAATAGGAGGGTTAATGTGGCACATGTTTTTACCTGCGAAGGGCGACGAAAATAGGACGGTCTTGGGAGAGGTGCAAAAGGGCTGAAAAGAAACTAGTTTTTGGTTTGAAATTATACGTGTCTCGAGCTTAATATAAGCCGCTGAATTCACTGGAACAAACCGTTTTGCTCTACGACTTTTTGTTTTTAAATTATGAATTTTCAATTAATAATTTGGCGCATCCACCATTTTTCAAATTAGAAGAATTTTTAAATAAGTTCTCGAGTGAACTGATGTTGTAAAAAAGTTTGAATGCTGGATAAGAGGAGCCACAAAATTCACTGGAATAAACTTTTTTGCTTTACGACTTCTTTGAGTTATGATTTTTTAGTAACAAACTAAACTGCCTCTGCGAAATGTAAGAATAGCTGGTTTGAATTTTTCTTCAATTTTGGCAAAACAATTCATCAAAATGGAAATATGTACAATTACCACTTGTAAAATGACCTGGGGAAACGATTGGTGGGGAGATAATTTCAAAATTTCTAGTAGTTTTTAATTTATCCGCAATTTTAAATTTTACGGTGGTATTTTACTGTTTTATCCCCACTATTATTATTTAATTATACAGGTTGTCTCAGCTAAGATTTTCGAGCTTAATATCTCAGTTATTTGTCAACGGATTGTTACGAAATTTAGAATGCACATATTTTAGGTGGTCTTTCAGTTAGGGGCAAGTTAAAAAATGAAATTTTAAAACACATTTCTTTTATTTAAAATTAAGCCAAATGACCGTTGGATCATTACACCCCGAAAAATAAATGGCCACACAAAATATTAACCAAATCGCTCGGCTGATCCAAGAAAAAAATTAAATTCTGTTGGTAAAAACTTAATCCAAATTTTGATAGTAATTTGGGCAGTCACCTTTTGAAACAATTGATGAAGCATTTCTATGCGGCATTTTGTGTACCACTGAAAAAAACTGTCAAAAGTGTGCGCGCTGTCAGAAAAGTGAAATTGTTTTAATTTGGTGAAATTACTTTAAAAACCAACAACAGTGGCTGAAATTTCTGTGTTGTTGAAAAAGGAATCAATATTCGCCTATGAAAAGTGTTGGACTTTTTGTGAAATGTTATTTATGAAAGTTAAAGTTCAAAGAATCGTCAATAATTTGAAGACACAGAACGCGTACCTGAACTAAATCGAGTGAGGACAAAACACGTCACTGGAAACGAAGCAATAGTTGGGGCTGTAATTCAAGCTTTTGAAGAGAATCCAATCAGCAGTGTACGAAACATTTCCAAAGGCCTGAATGTTCAAGTGTCTAGAATTTTTCAGTTGTTGTTCAGTCTTTTAGTCTATTTTGAAAGAATGAAAGCATTCAGTACCAAAAGTAAGTCAAAAATATTGTTTTTTAACTTTGTATGGGTGAGAGATAATTGTGAAATATCCCTTGCGTGACAGTTACGTTTCTGCGAGTAGGATTGACCAAAATTCAATGGTAGTGCTCATTTGTCTCATAGAGACCTACGATTTTGCATCTGTACCCACGTTTAACAGTTTGTTTCTCATTTTTCTCGCGAAACACGAACGAGTTTTTTCTGCCAGCATTTTTCACTGACGATAAATTTTTTAATATAAGTCTTAAAAGGCTTAACATTTTAAAAAGGCATGTAAAAATTACGTTTTTAAGACTTGCGTTTTTGCATTAATTGGATTTTAATCTTGATCTTCTAAAATAACTGTATTTTAAATTTCATAAAAATCCGTTGACAAAATCTGAGATATCAGGCTCGAAAGTCTTAGCTGGGACCCCCTGTATATTAAGTAGTTCAACAAAAAAGTGTAAAACCAACAAAAATATTTCAGAAACACAATCTAATTTTTACCAACTTTACACTTTCTCAATTTGTTTATTTGCTGATGATCTTAAGCTTTATAATGTAATAACAACTGATAGTAATTGTCAAGTCTCAATAATATTCTCAAGGGGTGCGAATTTTATGCGTTAACCTTGATTATTAATAAATTAATGTCTTATAATTGTGTGGTTCACCTCGATCGGTTAAAAATAAATAAATTATTATTAGATAATGTATAAAAAATTCTTGTAAATACATCAGTTTCTTTTGTTAAAATTCTTCAGCAAATAATTAACTATTACGTTATTAATTATTAAAATAATTATTGTCTTACATCGTGGTTAACCTTAATGTTTATTGAAAATTTTTTATAGTTTTTTTTCGTGACAGATTTAATTCTTTTGTTTCCTTTTATACTGAGCGGTTTAATTTTATAACTGACTTTTTACTTTTTTAAATATTTCAGCTTTATTTTTAAATCAATGCAGATAGGTAACTAATTAATCTAATTTAAATTCTAAATCATATTATTATTATTATTATTATTATTATTATTATTATATTATTATTATTATTATTATTATTATATTATTATTATTATTATTATTATTATTATTATTATTATTATTATTATTATTATTATTATTATCTTTTTATCGCAAATTTTCTGTACTGACCATTTTATCAAAGTTTACTTAAAATTGTTTTTTTTCATTTTCCTTTTATCATGTATTTCTAATTTATCATAGTTTTTTAATAGTTTTTAAGATCCTTCAAACAGTAGTATTCAGACGATTTTCTTAAATCTAAATCAATTTAAATATAGTTTTTCATCATCTAAATTAATTTATTGAATTAAATAGGTTATTGTTTCTACTATAAATTCTATAAATATGCAACCAATAATACTAAAATACTACTGATTCCAGCTGACCAGATCGTTAAGCGTTAAAAAATTAAATTCTGGGTAGTGTCAAGTTTGTCTTGATACTTTTGTTAAAATTTCATTACAGATTATTATTACTTGGAAGATAAAAAAACTAGTGTGCAATTAGTATTTTTGGTTATGCAACCAAAATGACATGACAGAAGTAACCCACTATTGACTCACCCTGTATATTTAATTAGTATACATGTTTTCCCTTATTTGGCACAATTTTTTATCAATCAGAAAGAAAAAAAACATATAATAAAGACAAATAATTGCATGGTAGCTAATGTTAAAAATGGTGGATGCGCCGGGATAAATCATTTAAATATTTGGAATTTATTCAAACTATTATTTGATACCAAAAAAGTAAAAAAAAGTTTTTTTTTCATCTTTAACCAACACTTTTTTTTAATATGGACAAATAAAAGCAAAGTCGAATGGGCAGATTGATTCAGAATGTCAGTTAGCAATTGTTCAATAATTTTGTGCCTATTTTAATTAACATTTTTCAAGTTGATTTGAATATTTTACATATTTTCCTTTAGACTAATTAAATATTTATGTACGTTTTTTATTATTTTATTATATTTTTTGGGGCCTTTTAAATCGGATTTCAGCATTTTTTAGACTATATTTTTCAGGTCTATAATTTATGCTAATTGTTCCTAGATTTTTTAAGGCAAATATTGGTGTTTTAAATTCAAAAGTAATGCTTTTACAAAAATTTCTTTGTATGTTGTCTTCCTAGCAGTTCTTCAATACGGATTTTTATTATTTTAAATTTCTACACAAGGTAAAGTCTGTTAAAAACAATTAATGGAACTAATAGTCACACAAAAATCACCATTTACCAATAAATACTTTATTTATTGTTTCTTCCTCTCTTTCATTTCAGTAACGAAAATTTTACTTTCTAGTGTTTTTGTGAATTTATTTAATACTTAAAACAATAGTATTTGCGTCAATTCATATCAAATCATAATTTTGGTAATTTGCTGAATAAAATCGCACTAAAAAGGCGTTATTGCCATTATTTGCCATCGAAGTCGAGTAAAACACAATTTCAGCTACATAAATTCTGTATTTAATAATATTTCAGTTTACATAGAACGGGATAATGAACCATACGTCCTGAAACCAAGTCTTACAGGTAGTTAGAATTATAGTCATAATATCTACAGGTGAGAGATTGAAGTTTATAATAAGAAGGCACCGCTGAAAGAAGACGGGGAATTCAATACAATCGCGTAAAACAGCCTAAAATCTCTTAAATTGTACACAATCCAGCTTTGTTGAGTACGACAATGTTAAACGTGTCCCAAACTGAAAAAAAAAAATCGTGCTCGTATCAACTAAAATAATACTGTCACACTAAATCTGGATGAATTTATTAATCGTATAAATACTATGTACAAACTAAATCCATTTATTGCTAAACATGATGGAACATTGCATGATAGTACACAAAAACCTTAACGAAAAAATACAAACAATATCTGAAGGTAACATTAATGCATCGGTACTTGCGGTTTATTTTATTGCATCCTGCCAGTCTCTCAAACTATTTTTCAAAAAAAACCAAACCACTCGTCTCTCTCTTGCTAAAACTGCAGAAACATCTAAAATGTTTAATTAGGCAACAGCGCTTGATTTCTCTTTTATTTTTAATCACTATACACTCAACACACACCACAATAATAGTGCGTGGATTTATTTTATTCACTTAAATATAAATCAGTCATTTAATCTTAGCTAAAACTAGCCAGCGACTAAGCTACGCTTGGTGCGACATATGATGCGAGTACACTTTATTGCAAAATACAAAACTGAATTGACTTGAGTGGAACTTTGTATTAGCAAAATATCGATCACTGTCGACGGACGCTTTTCCAACCAACTGTAGGCCCGATTTTTTCGAATAATATGTATTAGTTCAGGAACTAGTAAATTAAATTTGAAAAATTACTAGTTCCTGACTATTTGATTGAACTGAGAGATTGTCACGAGAAGCAATGGAAAACACTTTAGACGTTTCGTGCCAATCGAGGCCAGAACTTGCGACAAATCAAAGATAAGGCAACCAATGGTGAGGAAAAGGAAACATGAGATGTTGGCGCAACTATGGTCAGGGAAGACGAAACGTTGAAACGCAACAGTTCTGGCCTATTTTCAGTGTTTTGGGATAAATGTCACAAAAAATTTATTAAAAATGCTCCTGTATTACCAAAATCAACTTTTTTCTTAAAACGCTTTTTGGTTTTTAGATTTCGGTTATTGATATTTTTTGCAAAATTGGATTAATTTACACTTTACTTTAACTGTCTTTTAACTATTAACAAAAGAAAAGTTTTACGTTTCTGCCAAGTTGTTTTAACTTTATCGTTTGATCTACTTTTTTTAATGTAACACTCAATATTTCTTATTTTATCATCTTTCATTATTCATTTTTTCATTCAAATACATATTTAAAACTGTATAGTTTTATTAAAAATTAATTGGCTGTTAAAAGTTAATACGCGATTGTTCCATAAATCATAAATCAGAGCATCTCATTGGTTCAGCTTGGTCATGTGATCGATTAATCTAGCCGAACATCTTAAGGTTATTTATAAATAATCTCCAATTTTCGCATTAAAGTTTGTACTAAATTTTCACAAAAAATTAAGACAAGAAAACCATTAGAAATTTTCTTGGATATAATAATAAAATAATCAATTGTATTTTCAATTATTTACGACGTCGGTATTACTGATTACTGCTCAAAAGGTAATACGTTCTCAATAACAATAAATAAAAAGTAAAGTAAAAAAGAAAAATTTTCATAGTTGCTTACATAAGAAGAAAAAAACAAAAAAAACTCACCTTTTATACGAAAAACTAATAATGTGTGATTAACAAGTCAGGTCAGGTCAGGTCAGGTCAGGTCAAGTCAGGTCAGTTTTATACAGGGTGCTCAAAAACTGGCGCACCAACTCAGTGGTACATTATTGAGAAACAAGTGCAGATTACGGGAAAAATGTTGAAAAAATTCCTAAAGTCATATTTTAAAAAATCTGGAGCTACAAACTTATTGTGTTAACTTCTTTAGTTTTCATTATTTTTTTATGTTTTTATGTTTCATACCAGGTATTTGTTCCGTAACAAAACGATAAATAATTATTTTTAAATTTACTATCAGATTTTAGCAGTTTTTTTAATTTACCAAAATTAAAATTCATCTAAAAAATCACAATGTGTAGATGTGCCAACACTGGGGATTATTTCCTAGGAAACCGTTGCAAAAATAATTTATTTTTATTGTTTTTCAAATTTTATTGCGCTCATGACTGTTAGACAACATATCATGCCACATATCATTTATCTAAAATCCGTTATTTATCAATAACTTTAATACAAAGAATTTTTTTACTATTTTTACCTTCATATGTAACCAGTTCTCTACCACACACCATTGAGTTGGTGCGCCAGTTTTTGAGCACGCTGTAGAAGCGTCATTATATTAATCCGCAGTTAAATGCGTGATTAACTGGTCATGTGACCAAGTTAAACAAATCTGATTGGCCCATTTAACAACGGAATTAACTTTAATTGAGCTCTCTATAAACAGGTCCTTAATGTTTTTTACTAAGAGTGAATTCTTGCTAGGTAAAAATATGTATTCAATTTTTTCTATATGCCAAAAATTAACTGAAACCTAAAAACTAAAATCAATTTCACTATATTTAAAAAAAGAAATACGCATCTGAAAAAAAATTATTAAAAAACATGTAAATTGTCATTCGAAGAAATTATAATAACAGTGCAACAATTTTATGGAAAATGAGTCTGCTAAAAGTATTTTTTGGTGTATCTTAAAAACCAACAATCACACAGCTGATTATTTATATTATTATAAATTATTATTATAATTATAATAATTATAATTATTATTATAAAAAAAAGATGCTTAAATAATATTTTGTGCAAATAATACTTAAAAAAATAGCTACAGATCCCAAAATTACGTTTTTTTAAATTTGTAATGTTAATTTTTTTACGTATTTTCTGCACAAAATAATATTTAAGCATCTTTTCTTTTATAGCAACACACAAGAAATAACAATTTTTTTTAACCAATTTTTGTACGAAACATCAATTAAGCATCACTTGTATGTTAAAATGACACTCGAAATTATAAAATTTCGATTAATTAATACTTCAATATTTTTAGTTAAGTAATATTTATTATAAAAATTGTCGATTTTTTTTATAAAATTCACATGCACTAGAAACGTATAAGGTATTTTAGCATAGCATTTCTACTGTGAAAATACTTTTACCTTTACTTTTAAGTTTCAAAAACTAATAATCACACCGAAATAAGCGTTATTGCTGTTAGATTATATACGTAATTTTTTTCACAATTTCTCAGAATGAAAATTAGTTGATTATCATAAAAAATGTTTTATTAATATATTAATAATGCGTAAAAAATTGTCGTTAACCTCAAAAAAAAAATTAAAAAAAACTTTATTCGTTGTGTATTCGTGTAAAATAAATAATATTTTAATTTCAAATTAGTTTTCTTACGTTAGTTGTCATTAACTTTACAAAACTCAAATTATTCGCAAATTTATAATTCAACTACAATTAAATGTGCGCTGTAAGATGTGATCTACACAGCGAATAAATTTCTTTAAATTTTTCTACACAATTTGTGTACTGGCTGCAGTGAATTAGAATTTTCGCACTGGTTGAAAATCGCTTAAACTGTTATACATTTTTATCAACCGTATTTAAAAAAATAATTTGGTAAATTGCAACGTTGTCGTTTTTATAGTTTTGAAACAGCTAATAGTTTTTAAATACAGTAAAAATATACTCTCAGCAGTCTCAGCTTCTACTAGATTTATAAATATTTAATCCAAAAATTAGTTAACCTTTGGCAACTTTTCTCTTTGTTATGAAATAATAAAACAATACACAACGTGTTTCTCTCGAATCTTTTTTTACGCTATATTAAACAATCAAATTTTTTTAATAAGTAGTTAATTTCAAATCAAGAAGAAACTAATAAAAATATAAGAGAACTTACCTAAAACTCCTATATAAAAAATATCAATACTTCAGATCGCAATTTGGACACTGATAGCAAGCATCACTTTAAGTATTTTCAAAATCTTGCAAAAAATATCAACAGCTTGGCAACGTCGCAACCAAAATCTAAAGACAAATACGATTTCAAAACACCTAGAAAAGTACAAATCAAAAAAATTTTGCTACCGATGGACTCTATGGTTATAATGTACTGGGTAGGGCAACCTTATCGCGCACCCAAGAAAATCGCGACTTCTAATGAAATAAAAATCCTGAAATTTTACACACCAGCCTGTACATTGATAAGGACCATCCTCGATTTTTATTAAATTTTTTGTTAATAAATAAAGTCGTAGCAGTTTTGTGTGTTTTTGGGCACTAACTGTTAATTTAACTACAAAGTTTTTAGACCAAATGCTAGCCCATCGAATGCTGGTATCAGAATTATAAATTTTTACTTGGTTGGTAAAATAATCGGTCTTTTTTATTTAGACGCAAACCAGACGCGTGATTTATTAGAAGATGGTATAATTTGCCAACAAAGGGATCAGTTACCAGTAGCCGACCTTTTTGAAGCCCCTTATTTACAGTCTTGCAATAAAACTAATGCCTGCATTGAAATATCCCAACGAAATCTTTTACAATCTTACCCCAATTATAGTTCACATTGTCACCTAAATTTACGACGCCACAAGTAGCAACTCATAAATAAAAATAATTTTTAAAGTTGAAATGTAAAAGTGCGTTTAATTCAAAATCTGATTGGTATTTTTCTTCGCTAATTTCGTAAACAATTATCTGAAGTGAATACGCGTGGTTTTGTATAAAATTTAGAATTTGACTTTTTGGTCGAAAATTACTTTTTTTAATTATTATTTTTATCTGCAAGTGAAAAATTACCAAAAAATTAGGGGAGATACCTTTATTATTGTTAGCTTATTTATTTATTTAGGATTGCTGAAAAAAAATTTTTTTGTGTTTAAAGTTGCATATTGTTTGCTATCAGGAAGAGACACTCAAATACGAGTATTTAGACAATTTCAAAAAAAATTGGAAATAGGGAGTTCGGCCATCTTAACAATTTGAAGGCGATTTTAAGGTATTGAACATTTAAAGAGAGTTAATTTTTTTAATTTTTGAACTAAATCTACCTAAATGAATATTAAAACACTCAAGCTCTTTTTTTTAATTTGACTTATTTCAATTTTTTATAATTTATCTTGCTTATGGTGTATTGATTTTTTAAAAAAGATGTGTCGTTTTCGACAAAGCAATGAATGAATAATGTTTCCAAAAACAAAGCAAAAAGTTTAGCCGAAAAACTGTATTATAAACTACATCCAAAAATGAAAAATATTGGTTGTTTTATTTAATGAAGTACACACTTCAAAACAGTTTTAGGTGATTTAATTAAATGTATAACTTTAGCACTGTTATTTTTTTTCGAACGTACAGTCAGGCGTGTAAAATGCAATATTTTTTATTTAATTAGAAATCGCGATTTTCTTAGGTGCGCGATGAGGTTGCCCACCTGGTATAATTAATGACAGTGTCTTTATCAAAAACGTGTGTGAAATTTATTTGAAATCAATAGAATTTTTTCATTGTTAATCAATTAAAAAAATAATAAAAAACTTACCTGAAAATAATTAACAAAAAAAATTCGTTTCCAACAGACATCAGGAGCCACTCAAAACCAACAAAATTACCTTAAGTTTGTGACATTAATACCGAAACGCAAAAAGAAATTGTCCAACCAACAATTGTAACCAATTCAACCGACAACCTACAAACTACTTACATGTCTAAAGTGAAAATATCCTCATATGTTCATCTAACAATAATAACAAATTAGGTACAAATATACGCGCGATTCAACAACACACAAGATGATGATAGTCCATTGCGTCGTCCACGTATGCGTATTTATCCTACAAAGTGAAGTGATTCGAAACGATCTTCCATCAAACCTAATCAATTTCCAATCGTTTCCCATCACCCCTTTCATTTTTTTTTTTTTGGTAATTTATTTATTAATTTGAAGCGTACGAACAGAGCTCTAACATGATGGTCTAGGCGTTGGACTCTTTGAGATCTTGCAGTCGGGCCAGCTGGTGCGGCTCCAGCTCGTCGGGGATGCTCGCCCTGCCGCCCACCACCTGCTTGGGCTCGCCCACCACGTGACTCACCGAGTTCTCGGCGGTGCTGGGGCCCGTCGTCTCGCCGTCGCTGCCCGTGCTGCTGCTGACGACGAACGGCGTCGAGTCGCCGTCGGCGGCGCCCGGCGCCGGCTCGGCGTCCACCTCCTCCTCGTCCTCCTCGGGGATGGCGGCGGCGGCGGCGGCGGTGTCCGTCTCGCGGTGGTTGGCGGCCGGCTCCTCCGGCGGCGGGAACGGGTGCTCGGGTTCCTCCATCATGGGGGTGGCGGCCGTTATCACGATCTGAGCCACGCCGAGACCCAGCTCGTCCTGCTGGGGGTCGGACTCGGGGCCGGGCTGGTCATCCTAACATGGGGAAAGTGGAAAAAATGGAAAATTGCGAGAATTGTTTTAATTCCGCGAAAAATTATGTAACATCGAGTTGAAATATACATAGTGTTTCGAAAATGAGCTACAATACAAACTTATGTTTTTTTTTTATAAAACACCTTATATTTTTTAATTTATTTAATTTATTGAACAATCTATCTAATTTTTCAAAACTTGTAAAATTATGTAAAACATTTTGTATCTAACATTGTATCTAATTTACAAGCGACGCAGTCGCGAGTTAATAAATTCCGCGAGTCTACAGGGTGTCTCAGCTAAGATTTTCGAGCCTGATATCTCAGATATTTGTCAACAGATATTTATGAAATTTAAAATGCAAATATTTTAGAAGATAAAGATTAAAATCCAATTAATGCAAAAACTCAAATCTTAAAAACGTTAATTTTTATATGCCTTTTTAAAATGTTAAGCCTTTTAAGACTTATATTAAAAAATTTATCGTCAGTGAAAAATGCTGGCAGAAAAAACTCGTTCGTGTTTTCGCCAGAAAAATGAGAAACAAACTGTTAAACGTGGGTACAGATGCAAAAGCGTAGATCTCTATGAGACAAATGAGCACTACCATTGAATTTTGTCAATCCTACTCGCAGAAACGTAACTGTGACGCAAGAGACATTTCACAATTATCTCTCACCCATACAAAGTTAAAAAACAATATTTTTGACTTATTTTTGGTACTGAATGCTTTCATTCTTTCAAAATGGACTAAAAGACTGAACAAAAACTGAAAAATTCTAGACACTTGAACATTCAGGACTTTGGAAATGTTTCGTACACTGCTGTTTGGATTCTCTTCAAAAGCTTGAATTACAGCCCCAACTATTGCTTTGTTTCCAGTGACGTGTTTTGTCCTCACTCGATTTAGTTCAGGTACGTTTCCTGTGTCTTCAAATTATTGACGATTTTTTGAACTTTAAATTTCAAAAATAACATTTCACAAAAAGTCCAACGACACTTTCCATACGCGAATATTGATTCCTTTTTCAACAACACAGAAATTTCAGCCACTGTTGTTGGTTTTTAAAATAATTTCACCAAATTAAAAGCATTTTACTTTTCTGACAGCGCGCACACATTTGACAGTTTTTTTCAGTGGTACACAAAATGCCGCATAGAAATGCTTCATCAATTGTTTCAAAAGGTGACTGCCCAAATTACTATCAAAATTTGGATTAAGTTTTTAACAACAAAATTTAATTTTTTTCTTGGATCAGCCGAGCGATTTGGTTAATTTTTTGTGAGGTCATTTATTTTTCAGGGTTTAATGATCCAACGGTAATTTGGCTTAATTTTAAATAAAAGAAATGTGTTTTAAAATTTCATTTTTTAACTTGAGGTCATTTTTTGACCCCAATTGTCCTAAAATATGTGCATTTTAAATTTCATGACAATCCGTTGACAAATAACTGAGATATTAAGCACGAAAGTCTTAGCTGAGTCAGCCTGTATAATGTAATTCTGTGTTAATACCGTGTGTAAAATTCAATTTTTCAATAACACCAAAAGATTAAGAAAAATAATTAATTATTAAAAAACATTTACCTCGCCAACGATCTCGACGCTCGGAACGTCGATCGCTGCATGAAAAGGTAGCAAAAAAGGGGTTAATAAGGTGAGGATTTTTTGATAATTTTTGGTCGGGAAATGACTTACTTGGAACATTTCCCTGAAATTGACTGCCGTATTGTTGGTGTTGGTCCCGGGATAGCTCCATGGAGAAGCTTCCCTCTGGTGATGCTGTTGAATCTCCTTGATTTTTGAGAACTGGAGGTGGTTCTTGTGGGTGTTCTACAGATGGCGTTGGTTGCGTTATAACCACCTTAAAAAATGAACAATTTTTTTTTACTTGTGCCAGCAAATGTCGAAGTGAGACAACTCTTATTAGTCTCTAAAAATCCATAGAAAAAATCGCGTAATTTAGACTCAAATAAACAATTTTTTGACTTAATTAGACAAAATCCCCCAATTTAAAAATGTTTCAAATTCACTAAAAACGTAAAACCTAAAACTTACCTTTAAAAAGGTGAAAAAATTAATTTTTTTTAAAACACGTTCTATCGTAGGTTTTTGTACTTGTATATGCCCTTACATTCCTCTACAGTTAGTAAAAGTCAAAAAAAGTTCATATGTTCGAATTTTTGATGTTTGATTTTTTCAATTTTTGTCGCGAATTTTGTCGATTTCCGATATCCTGATCATTTATC
Source organism: Tribolium castaneum (assembly GCF_031307605.1). Taxonomy (NCBI): domain Eukaryota; kingdom Metazoa; phylum Arthropoda; class Insecta; order Coleoptera; family Tenebrionidae; genus Tribolium; species Tribolium castaneum. The sequence goes on from NC_087394.1 coordinate 4,994,780, forward strand.
AAGCAATAACTCCGGAACTATTAGAGATAACCCTATGATGTGTACTACCTTTGGAAAGCTCTTTTAATGATCTATCATTTGCAAAAAAGACTATTGTTGTCCGACTTATAGTTTTTTAGAAAATGCAAATAAAAGCAAAAATTAGATCATGTACTCAAAAATTCATAACTAAAAAACTATTGGGAATTTGGTGCTTTTTTTGATTCCAATCGATTCCTCGGATCATTTTGCATAGGTATGAATCAAAATACTTCCACTTTTTAGAATAGTTTAGCCGTAAATGAGAAAATAAAAAAAAATTAAAAAAAGTTAACACCCCCCCGTTAGAAATCGGTCAATTTTTAAAGTGTCCTAAAATCAAACAAAACCGATTCTATCTTATAGATTTTGATGTCCTCTTTCCGATTTAAAAAAGCGTTTTCTCCTAGCTCTTTTAGTTTGGCCGTAATCGGCGTTTAAAAGTTGAAATTTTTTTTGCGAGATATCGTCTTCAGTCCTATGCCATTTTGTAGAGTTTTTTATTCCGGTTGTCCTCGATTTTTCCGTTTCTCGATAACTCTAATAGTTTCGCCGTAATTGGCGGTTGAAAATTGAAAAAAAGGGAAAATGGAAACCATTTATTGCGTTTTTCTCGGAAACTGTAAGACTTAGAGCAACGAACAAAAAATCATCGAATAGCGCTTAATTTTAGCTATTTTCTCGTCCAGACCCGGAGCCGCTACGGGCAACGGTTCCGGCTACAGAGGCGATCAAAATTTTTCACTAAAAAAATTCACAAAAAAAAAACTAAAAGTCGTAGAGCAATGCGGTTTGTTCCATTGAATTCTACGGCTCATTTTACATATTATACTAATTTTTCACAAGAATTAAAAATTTTTAAATTTTTTTGCCTAATAATTTTTCAATAAAAAATTCATAACTCAAAAACTAAAAGTCGTAGAGCAATTCGGTTTGTTCCAGTGAATTCAGCGGCTCATTTTCTGTAATATACCAACTTTTCACGAGATTTAAAATTTTGAATTTTTTTGCTAAAACTTCCTGAGTAATAACTTACCTTCAAAAAGGTGAAAAAATATTTTTTTTTAAAACTCGTTCTAACGTAGGTTTCTGGACTTGTATATGCCCTTAAATTCCTCTACAGTTGTTAAAAGTCAAAAATGTCCATATGTTCGAAATTTTTATGTTTGATTTTTGCAATTTTGTTGCGAATTTTGTCGATTTCCGGTACCCGGAGCATTTATCAAGCAATAACACCAGAACTATTAGAGATAATCCTATGATGTGTACTATCTTTGGAAAGCTTTTTTAATAATCTATCATTTGCAAAAAAGATTATTGTTATCCGACTTATAGTTTTCGAGAAAATGCAAATAAAAGCAAAAATTAGATCATATATTCAAAAATTCATAACTTAATTCCTTTATGTAGTAAGCTTCACACAAGTGTTTTTTTTTACTTTTTTTGCAAAATTCGTCGATATACCAAATTTTCTAGCTCAGAAACAAACTCAAACACTGGAAAATAGGTGCGTAATACACATGCAAATCCTCTCCGAAAATGGCAAAAATAGACCAAATCAATGGTTTTTTTGACTTACTTGAGGTAAAACCGTTTGAAAGTGTCTAAAATATCAATTCTTAAACAATGATTTTTTGCGTTTTTTACGACGAAAAAAATCAACAAACGTTAATTTTCGCACTCACCTCAGCTGCTACTAAAAAATTGGGAACATCAGGTGGTGTAAAAACCGGTGGTGCTGACGGTGGCGGCGTTTCATCCCATTCATTCGTCAACGGTTCGCCATATTCGTCACACTCCTCCACCACCAACGACGGAAAGTTTCCGATTCTACCTTCCAGTTCGCCTTTCCACCAGCCGTCGTCAACACTATGCGCACATTTGCTCAAAACTTTAATTATTTGTCCCTCTTCGAAAGTAAGTTCTTCGCCACCTTCGCCGTCGTAATCGTAGAGGGCGATACAATAGGACGCTGCAGGTGAATCGGGAACTGCGGCTTGCTAAATGGTGGATGCGCCGGGACAAATATAATAAAATAAAATAACAATACAACAAATAACTTACCACCGAAATAACGGAGACTTGTTCGGGCGATTGATTCGTTTCGGACGGTGCTTGCACCTCCTCCTCGTTGTCTACGGTGTAGTCGACCGATGAGAATGATATTTGATTGACTAGTCCGGGCGTCGTCGCCGTCTGTTCGCGCTCCACGTCGAGGTAATTATGCGGTACGTATCCTTCCTCACCTTTGTAATTGCGCGCTCGCAACCACCCATCACCGTCACCTTCACCTACCACTTCCAGTTGTTCGTTTTCGACGATCGTCAACTCGTCGGGATTTTGTGCCTGTCAAAGAGATGCAGTTTGTTTGATGTTTGTCCGATGCAATCGATACGACAAATAGAAAACAAAATGTAAAAGCAATAACTGTGCAAAAAAATAAATAGAAATTTATACACAAGTTGTGATTCGCTTCAACAAACAAAAAACTAAAAATAAAAAAATGTTATGCAAAACTCACTATCTTTTTACCTATATTATCTTTCGGTTATATCACGTTTTATAACCGCAATACACAAATCTAACCATTGATTATGTTAGACTCAGCTTATATAACGGTTATCTAACCATGGTTATGTTTAGCGTCTATAAACATGGTTATATTATGGTTAGATAACCGTTATGTTTCTTAAGCAATATGGCCCAAGCTAGATTTAGGTTATATATCAGTGTTCTAACCATGGTTATGTCTAGCGTATACAGCAAAGGTTATGTGACGGTTATATAACTGCTATGTATGTAATGCAATATAGCGTATGCTAGATTCTGTTCATATATCGGTGATTTAAGCATGGTTATGTTACAGTTATATTTAATATTCGCCGGCATTTTATAATAATATTTACAAAACAAAATAAGTGATCTAAGAAATTTTTGGTTATATGGTTGAAAATTATCTAGTTTGTTGGTCGTAAAATGCATTCAACAGTGATTTTTGCTTTTTCTTTACTTCTACGTGTTGCAAACACGTGAATCGTCATCTATATTTATTGTTTATCATGTAAGTAGAGTACAATTTGAATTTATACTTAATTGAAAGCTGAAAAAGCTTTCCTAAATATATTTTAGTTTTGACCACAAAAAAATGAATTTGTCAAAACCAAAGCAAATTATTCTAAGAATGAATGTTTTCTCACTTTTTACCTGCCGACTCTTTAATCCTTCAATGTTAAGCTGGGTTCGGAGAATTTGTCCAAAGTTGAGGAAACAATAAAGAAAACAGTGAACAATACGTTTTTGAAAATAGTAATACTTTAGTTCCTGATAACTGTAATTTGTTAACAGTTTGACAAACTCTTGTTCTTTGGAGGAAAAAGATAACACTGACTACGTTAGAAGTTTTGCTGTAAGATGACATTGCACCTTTCCTATTACTCCCACAGCATCTTCGGTCTTAACATAAGTAGTTCTATGTTGGTTCTGGTCATCGAATATTTTCTTGCAGAAGTCATTCCTAAAAATTCTTTTAGAATTTTTCAACAAGGAATCAACAAAATACTGAACAATATTTATTGTGCACTCCAAAGAGGCTGGATATAAGCACCAATTTATTTATTCTAAATGTTTTTTGTATGATTTGTATTAAAATCTACTATGAGTTTTTTTAAATAAACTTTAGCAAAAGCTATGTAAGGGCAATAGAATGGTTAGATCACTAAGCATAACCGAAAAATAAGCGAAATGTAAAGGAAATTATATAACCGAAATATAACCACGCGTAGATAAAGGTTAGATAAAGACATATCCGCAATATAACCGAGATATAAGAGAAGTTCTATAACCGCGCGTAGACACGGTTAGATAAAGAGGTTAACTAACAGTTAGCTTATAAAAGCGTCACATTTGGGAATTGGCGATTACATTGGAAGGTTTTATCTCGGTTATAAAAGTATGCTACTAGGATTAACTAAGTTTAAAAAAGTAAGAGAGTGAATCGACAATTTTTTTAAATTTTTTAATTTGTTTTAATAACATCCTAAGTTTCTGTGTTGTAATTTACAAACAAAAATTTTAAAAATCGCTGACAGTTTATTTCAGCCATATTTAAAAAACAACACACAAAACAGTTAAAACTGAGTGGCTTTATTTGAACCAAAATGAGGAATTTTTTACGATCTAATGACTAAAATAGCAAATAGTGCAGTTCAAAATAATAAACCAATTTTTTTCCTAGTTTCTATTATTAGGTAATTTGTGAGCTCTTAATTCAAAAACATTTATAATTTCTAGCAAAAATAGCTGAATTGTTTAGAAAAACATGTAGCAAAAATTCTTTGATTTAAGAAAGTTTCTTGCTCAAAAAGCTATAAATATCTAGGTTAAAAAATAGCTTAGTTCGGACTTAAAACGATAATTTTTTAGCATATTACAACAAAATCTGTCTACCTAACTAAATTTTTGGCTCTAAAATATAAAAATTCCTTCAAAATGCTACAAATAGCTATATTTACTTGTGCTAAATTATTTAAAAAAAAAATACGCCGGTTTCAGATCTAATACGAAGATTTTTTTGGCGTATTTCAGAATAATTTGTGATTTTTCAACTCTGAATCGTTCTAAATTGTTTAAAATAGCGTAAATTTTAGCTTGTCTTGTTAAAAAGCGTTAATTTGAGTAAGTTTTTGGCTCTAAAACCTATAAAATTTCCTAAAAGTGGCTTAAATACAACGAAATCCCAACCTTAAACAACGATATTTTGTCTAATTCGTATTTCGAATTTTCGAAGTGATTATAAAAAAATGAAAAATACTTGAAATATAACAATATTTTGCGTCTGTTTTACTAAATTTTTGGTTAAAATACAGACCAAATAAAAGAATTCTTGATGTGTCTTGTACGTATAATTCGTCGGCCAAAAAAGTCTCTATAACCGTGTAAAAGATCGCTTAAAATTGTCAGAAAAAAAATCATTTTTTATTGGCTTTTCCCGACATAATCTAACCTTTATCAGTATCTATCTCCTTCATAAAAGTGCTACATCGTGCAAAAATAATTCAAATTACGTGAGTCAGATTTAAATCGATTATTTTTAACTCTGTTTCACAAAAACTCATCGATCTACTCAGTTAAAACTGGTCATTTAGAGCTAAACTTCAGTGCGTTTTTGACTGAAAAACATGCTGAATCTAGATCAGCAAAATCATGTTTTTTTGGTGTGTTTCAGCAATTAAAAGTTACAATGAATTAATGATACGTTGGTTGTTGTTACTTTTCTGGCTGAAAAACCTGAAAAAAGACTCAAAAAACTTGAAAAAACCCGAAATCACGTAACAATTTTTTGCATATTTCAGCATATTTTGGTGTTTTCAGCTGAAAAATCTGAAAAATCATGGAAAATGCCTAAGAGAGCTTAATTCAAATTTAAAGTTATTGTTCTTTGGCCTGTTTTAGCAAAATTTTTGTATTTTTTTGGCACAATCCGCCAATTGGAGTAAACTTTTTGTCTGAAAAACATGTAAAACAACTCGGAAATCCCCCAAAAATGGCAAAACATGACGTACTTCAGCTTAATTTATCGCTTAAAAATCACTGAAATCGCGTAACACAGATTTTGTTTCTATCTTGTTTCCGCAAAATTCCTTTCTTAAAGGAATTCTAACTGAAAATCGTGGTCATTTACTTAAAATATCACTAAATATCTCCAAACATCTGAAAATACCTACTAACTGAGATATAAAACAACAAAATTGATTGTTTTTTCTTCGCCCGGCAATTAAAAAAAATGCACCTTGGCCTAAATACTATGTTTTTTAGCGTACTTGATAAGCTTTTTATTCAAAAATGTGTTAAATCTAGCATAGAATTAAACGAAATAAAAAAAATAAAAAAGATTTTCTAACATTTTTAAAAGAATGAAATACGAACAGTGTACGAGTAGAGCGCTGTGCACTTGAGCAGAGGCATGGAAGGGGTCGACTCTCGTCGAATCACACTCTCCGATTCCGTATCCTCCGTACCCCAATCGACTTGTGTGGGGTCGTCCCAACCTGCAGTCAACTGTTCGATCCTTTGTCTCTCCTGTTCGAGCATCGCTACGACCCCAAAATAATTTTTACAAACAATTCCATTGCAAGGAAATCAATATAATACATATTGAAAGCAAAGCGCTTAAAAATCAAAGCAAAAAAACTCGCAAAATCCAACACTGTGTCCTTTTGTTTGAACCCCCCATGTGTTGCAATTCACAATGCAGTCACAGTGTGCAAGAACAACGAGTTCGTTGCCTACCCCACTCACCGTCGACCTCTGCATTTTCAAACTGATCGTGTTGACTCCCTTCGCTGTCTTTATCCTGGTGCTTGTCGGCCTGGGGAGCGGTGGCGGTGGCAGTCTCGCCTTCGGCAAAGTCGCTGTCGTAGAACGAGTCCGAGCTGGGGTGGTCCTATTTCAAAAATTAGGCTCTAATTCGCAAACACAGATCACAGAAAAAAGTCACAATTTTTATGACTAAATACCACAGTTTAAAAAAACCTTCCTAAAAACTCTTGCAAAGTTTTGGAAACTTTTCTTTGTTTTTACAACCCTCTGGAGTGGTTAAAAGTAGAAAAAAAGTTAATTTGTTTAATTTTTAAACTTTTGATTTTTGCAATTTTTGTCGCGATTTTGGTCGATTCCGGGTACCCAAAACATTTATTGAGCAATAACTTCGGAACTATTAGAGAAAACCCTATGAGGTGTATTTTATCGTTGGAAAGCTCATTTAATTATCTATATTTTTCAAAAAAGAACATTATTCTCCGACTAATAGATTTCGTATAAATTGCATATAAAAGCAAAAATATGTAAAATTTAAAAAAATACATAACTAAAAAACTATTAGGAATTTTGCAATTTTCTTGACACCAATCGATTCCCCGGATCATTTTACATAAGCTAGAATTGAAATAGTTCTACTTTTTTGAATAGTTTTGTGGTAATTGAGAAATTAAAAAAAAATAAAAATTTGTTAACACCCCCCCTGTCTCCGAAAAATTCAAAATTTTGAGAAAAAAAATTGCTAAAACCCATTTTATTTTAAAGATCTTGATGTGCTCTTAACAAAGGAACAAACCGTTTTGCTCTAAGTCTTATAGTTTCGGCGTAATCGCCGTTTAAAAATTGCAAAAAGTGAAAATTGCATCTTTTTTGAGTTCTTAAGAGTTCTTCTCGGAAACTATAAGACCTAGAGCAAAATAGTTTGTTGCATTGAATTCTGCGGCTCATTCTACGTATTATACCAGCTTTTCACGGAATTTAAAGTTTTGAAATTTTTTGCTTAAAATTTCATGAAAATAAAAATAAAATTAACTCACTTTAGCAAAGTTTTAGAAACAACCCTCTGAAGATGTTAAAAGCAGAAAAAAAAGTTAATATGTTCGATTATTAAAGGTCTGATTTTAGCGATTTTTGTCGCGATTTTGGTCGATTCCGGGTACCCAAAATATTTATTGAGCAATAACTCCGGAACTATTAGAGATAACCCTATGAAGTGTATTATCGTTAGAAAGCTCTTCCAATTATGTAGCTTTCCAAAAAAGATCAGTGTTCTCCAATTATTATAATATAAAATATTATAAATTAAGTATAACTTTAAAAAATTCATAACAAAAAAACTAGAAGGAATTTGGCGATTCTCTCGACGCCAATCGATTCCCCGGATCATTTTGCATAGGCTAAGGTCCAAATAATTCCTTTTTTTCAAATAGTCTTGCCATACATTGAGAAAATAAAAAATTAAAAATTTTCTAATACCCCTCCGTGTTGCCAAAAAATGAAAAATTTTGAGAAAAAAATGGTTCTCTTTCGCAGTTTTATTTATTTAAACAATTTATTTAAAAGTGAAAATTGATCTTTTTTTGAGTTTTTAAGAGTTTTTTCAGAAACTGTAAAACTTAGAGCAAAAAAGTGTGTTCCATTGAATTCTTCGTATTATACCAGCTTTTCACGGGTTTTAAAATTTTTTGCTTAAAATTATAATGGTCAAGGCACTTACTTACCTTCATATGAAGGTATGAAACCCTCTACAATTGTTTTGAGTTATCTGTTCCAAAACTATTTTGTCGTAAAAACTACCGCACATTTCCTACTTGGTTCAACACTGACATTATCAATTGTCTACGTCGTAAATCTAACATTTTAAAGAAATATCGTCGAACTAAAAATATGCATTTCTATGAGGAGTTTAAGAAACTTCGATCTCTTTCAAAATCCCTAATAACTACTGCCTATTCTCAATACATCGGCCACATGGAAAACACTATCTCCAAAGATCCAAAGAAATTCTGGTCTTTTGTTCAAGCTAAAAAGCGTAACTCTAGAATTCCGGGTGTGTTGTATCATAATGGTAATGCAATATCAAATCCTAATGATATAGTAAATAGTTTCGCTAAATTCTTCAAAAGTGTTTTTTCTGACATGACATTGACTTCAGATAGTCCCTCGATGATGACGAATCTAAATAGTTTTATTACTGTGAACGAGATTAATGAGCATGAAATAATCCGGGTATTAAAGCGATCTAAAGACACACTTACTGCTGGTTGTGATGGTATCCCCAGCTTTTTATTAAGGGATTGTGCACATATTTTTTCTAAACCACTCGTATACATTTTTAATTTAATATTGCAAACTTCGACGTTTCCTAACATATGGAAAATAGCACACGTTTGTCTTCAAAACGGGTGATATAACACAAATTCAAAACTACAGGCCAATTTCAATCTTGTGTAATTTCTCGAAAGTTTTTGAGTCAATTATTTACGACCGTATCTACTCTTCTGTAAAAAGATTTATATCACCTTCACAGCATGGATTTGTTGAAAAAAGATCAACTGTTACAAATCTAGCCTGTTTTACTCAGTTCATATCTGACGCTTTGGACAGAAAAGGTCAGGTTGATGTCATTTATATGGACTTCAAAAAGCATTTGATCAAATTGATCATCATCTGTTATTGTTAAAACTTGATCAGTATGGTTTCTCCGGTTCTTTGCTATCCCTAATAAAATCTTATCTTGCTAATCGAGAGCAAAGGGTTAAATATCGTAACTACATTTCGGATAGTTACGTTGCAACTTCGGGTGTGCCGCAAGGTTCCAATCTTGGACCCTTATTATTTTTGCTTTTCATTAATGATATATGTGGTTCTTTATCAACATGCGCTAAACTTCTCTTTGCCGATGATCTTAAAATTTACACAGAAATAAAATCTATAGAGGACTGCCTCACTTTACAGAACAATATTAACGCAGTAGTGAAATGGTGTAATGAAAATCGCCTTTATCTAAACATTCTAAACCCATCCAAATGTAACGTTATGTCTTACACTAAAAAGCGCGAATTCCTTGAATTTGTATATGATATTTCGTCCGTAACACTGCATCGTACCTTTATTATTAAAGATTTGGGAGTTATTTTCGATACTGAACTCGCATTCAGTGAGCATATTAGGGATGTTACGGCTAGAGCGATTAAGTCATATGGATTCATCTATAGAAATTGTCGAGATTTTAAGAACTTATCAGTTATGAAGACCCTATTCTTCTCGTTAGTTAGAAGCAAACTGGAATACGGCGCACTTATTTGGCACCCGATTTATAAAATCCATATAGATCAACTCGAAAACATACAGCGACGATTCCTAAAATTCCTAGTTTTTATAATAGATGGAAATTATCCTATAAGGGGCTATGACCAGAACTTGCATTTGAATAGATTCGGTCTCCAATCTTTACAGTTTCGCCGTATTTGTATTATAATTAAATTTCTGTATAATTTAATTAATAATAACATCGACTGTTCTTGGCTATTAAATATGTTAAATTTTGCTGTTCCACGTTTAAACTCCAGACAAGCCATGACATTTTATCCTATAGCGAGAAGAACCAATGTAGCTGATAAGTCTCCTATCGTATTAATGACTACCCTATTTAATAATGTATGTAAAGACGGTGATATCAACTATGATTCGTGGCCGAAGATTGTTTCGTCTTTATCATTAGTATAGTATTAGTGTAGTTCTAAGTTTTTGTATATATTTACTGTAAATGGGTCTCCTGTAGTAAATAAAGGCTTATTATTATTATTATTATTATTATTATAAAAATTACAATTTTTGGTTACTCACTCTACCGGAGTTTTAGAAACTTTTCTGTTTTTACAACTCTCTGGAGTTGTTAAAAGTATAAAAAAGTAATTTCTTTGTTTTTAAAATTCAGCGTTTTTTATTATATGTAAGCCTATAATTTATTTTAAAATTTTTCTATATTTCCTTATGGTCAAAATTAATTAATTAACAAAGTAGTTAATAATATTAAGTCGCTGTAAAGAAATATTATCATATCAAACGAAAATAACTTTTCATTTGTGTAAAAAATTAACGTTAAAAAAATTTTGTTATGAATTTTTTAAACAAAATATCATTTAAGTATAATTTGTTTTATAAAATTTAATTAAAAAGTTAATTTCGTAAATGAAAATATCTGATTTGTTCAATTTGGTCATGTGGTCAGATAATCATTCACTGAATTGCGGATTAAGTTAATGGGGCTTCCAAATAAATATACCTAATAATTCCATATTTCACCAGGTCATAATTAAAAAAATTAATTAGTTAATTAAATTTAAAACATTAAACTACAATAATTGCATTATTCTAAGTATTGTCAATTGTATCCTTTTTTGTTATAATATTGTTAAATTTTTTTTGTAAACTTATTAATACTTAAACTACGAGAAAACAATTTTGTATCAGATTATCACTTAAAATTATACCTATTATCAATGTCAAGTGGTAAGTGAAACTGTTATATGTGGTTCCAACTAAAAAAACTTCAAAAATACATTATAATTAACTCACCCTGCATTTAAATAAATTACACACTACCGACATTTACCGACTTATCCCCATATTAACTAAAAATGTTATAAAATATGCAATTTTTTTAATATGATTCTACACTTTGGTCAGGATATCATTACTTGGAATACAGTTATCAGATAAAACTATTCCATTTTTTTATCATAGTTCTACACATTTTTTGTAGCAACATCGAATCTTATTGCTTTTTTAAAATATACGTAATTTTGCAACAATTTTTTTTTAATTTTTCAATTTGTTTTAATAACATCCTAAGTTTCTGTGTTGCAATTTACAAACAAAAATTTTAAAAACCGCTTATTTCAGCCATATTTAAAAAAACAACACACAAAACAATTAAAACTGAGTGACTTTATTTGAACCAAAATGACGAATTTTTTAAGTTTTTTACAATTCTAACTCAAAAAGGCGAAAAATTCTTCATAAAAAGACTGAAATAACAATACATCTGTCTTAAATCGTGAAAATTACTAAAATAGCAAATAGTGCAGTTCAGAATAATAAACCAATTTTTTTCCTAGTTCCTATTATTAGGTAATTTGTGAGCTCTTGACTCAAAAATATTTATAATTTCTAGCAAAAATAGCTGAAATAGCAGAAATATCAGATAAAACTATTCCATTTTTTTTTACATAGTTCTACACATTTTTTGTAGCAACATCGAATCTTATTGCTTTTTTAAAATATACGTAATTTTACGACAATTTTTTTTTAAATTTTTTAATTTGTTTTAATAACATCCTAAATTTCTGTGTTGCAATTAACAAACAAAAATTTTAAAAATCGCTTATTTCAGCCATATTTAAAAAAACAACACACAAAACAATTAAAACTGAGTGACTTTATTTGAACCAAAATGACGAATTTTTTACGTTTTTTACAATTCTAACTCAAAAAGGTGAAAAATTCTTCATAAAAATGACTGAAATAACAATACATCTGTCTTATATCGTGAAAATGACTAAAATAGCAAATAGTGCAGTTCAGAATATTAACCCAATTTTTTTTCCTAGTTCCTATTATTAGGTAATTTGTGAGCTCTTGACTCAAAAATATTTATAATTTCTAGCAAAAATAGCTGAAATAGCAGAAATATCAGATAAAACTATTCCATTTTTTTTTACATAGTTCTACACATTTTTTGTAGTAACATCGAATCTTATTGCTTTTTTAAAATATACGTAATTTTACGACAATTTTTTTTTGAATTTTTTAATTTGTTTTAATAACATCCTAAGTTTCTGTGTTGTAATTTACAAACAAAAATTTAAAAATTCGCTGAGAGTTTATTTCAGCCATATTTAAAAAACAACACACAAAACAGTTAAAACTGAGTGACTTTATTTGAACCAAAATGACGAATTTTTTACGTTTTTTACAATTCTAACTCAAAAAGGTGAAAAATTCTTCATAAAAATGACTGAAATAACAATACATCTGTCTTAAATCGTGAAAATTACTAAAATAGCAAATAGTGCAGTTCAGAATATTAAACCAATTTTTTTCCTAGTTCCTATTATTAGGTAATTTGTGAGCTCTTGACTCAAAAATATTTATAATTTCTAGCAAAAATAGCTGAAATAGCAGAAATATCAGATAAAACTATTCCATTTTTTTTACATAGTTCTACACATTTTTTGTAGCAACATTGAATCTTATTGCTTTTTTAAAATATACGTAATTTCTTGTTGAGAAGCGTATTTTTATGGAATTAAGAGCGACCGTTATTTTTTTCTCACCGATAATGAGCTTGCCGATCGTTGGATATCCTGGACATTGAGCGACTCGGCCTCCTGCAGCCACTCGTCGACGTTGACGCCGCCCTCCCTGAGCGCCTCTATCCGAGCTTCGGCTTTGGCTTTCGCCGTTTCCGCTTTCCGAATATTCTGCCTCATCTCTTCGATTTTCGTTTCGAGATCGGGGCCGTTCTGGTCGTTTGGATCCACCTGCGAATTTTTGTACTTAGTTAGCATAAACGACCTCATTTCTTATTCGAATCGATTCCGAAAGAATCCTAATCCCTGTAAGTGATTCCCGACTCCGGGTGTCGTCTTTCTCGCAAACTCCGCTAAATCTTTGTTTACACGATGCTGTCGCGAAGGATTAGGATGATGTACGAGGTGAAAATTGAGACGGAACTTATTTTCAGGTGGTTTGGATGGAATAACCAACCATCAAGGACGTATTATACACGAGTGTTATTTTCTTGGATTCGGGCCAATCACTTTACTGGAATGACCTTTTGGCAACGTAATGCGAACGCATCTCTCGGTTCCAGGAATGATAAACACGAGATGAATTGCAATTTATTGATTAAATGCAGAGAGCGCAAACATTTCTAATATGCATTTCAAGGCACTTGAAAAATTATTACGAGAAGCTGGAATAGCGATTTTCGATGTCAAAGCATTTTAAAAATAAAATTCCGAATTTATTTTTCAATTCAATAATTTTTATTCAAGGTATTTTTAATGTTATTTAAACAGTCCGCAAAAATGCAAAAATTCAGAATGATTCAAAACCAAAATATTTTTTTTTGCATTTCAAAAAACATGACAATTTTGGTACAATAATCATTTTCTCTACGAAAATTTTAATCGATGTGGAATTTTTTGGGTCATATGCGATAAACCACTTGGAAGTGGTTAAAATAGAAAAAAAACATGTTTTTTCCTAGTTTGGACAATCTCTACTAATTTTGAAATTTTTGACCCATAGATCAAATTCCATCAGTTAAACAAGAAAAAAACTGTAAAAAGTCACTAAAAATAGCGTAAATAAAACCTAAGTCAACAATTTTTTAACTTGCTTTATTAAAATTTGTTGATTTAACTGAGTTTATTAAATCCACCCACTTTTATAAGTGACTTTTTGAGCTAAATCGCTCGAAAATGTATAAACCAAAGCAATCCAGGAGTATTTTTGAATTATTGATTGGTTTAAATAAATTCCTATATGAAAAATCGTGCTAAATGACTTAAAAATATCTTAAATAAGGTAAGTCATTATTTATTTAGACTTAACACGTTGGTTTTTTGTCTTGTTTCAGTAATAAATGTGTTCATTTTTCTAAATTTTTTGAAAACTCTTCTGAAAATAACTCAAATAATGTAATACAGTGCTTAAAAACAACGATAATTTGTCTGAAATCGAGTAATTCGGCAAAAATCGTTTTTCGACTTTTTTATGAGCTGTTCGCCATTTTACGAAACATATAAAATATTTGTTGTAGCACGTTTTTTGGCTTGTTCTGTAAAAATCGATCTATTTTAACGAGCCTATAAGATTCAAAAATAAGCCAAATCGTTCGGAAGTAACTATTTAACGTAATTCAGACTCAAAGCGACGATTTTTTGTTTAATTAAGAAAATTTGGAACTTTGGGACTCAAAAGTGAGTTAAAAAGAATAATTCCACTGTTTGGGACTTTCTTTTTTGGAAAAATCCGACTATTTCACTAAAATGATTTTAGAAACTATTATTTGTTTTTACAACCTTCTGGGGTTTTTAAAAGTAGAAAGAAAGTTAAATTGTTAGATTTTAAAAATTTTGATTTTTGTAAATTTTGTCGCGATTTTGGTCGTTTCTGGGTACCCGGAACATTTATTGAGCAATAACCCCGGAACTATTAGAGATAACCCTATGAAGTGTATTATCGTTAGAAAGCTCTTTCAAATATGTATCTTTCCAAAAAAGTGTTCTTCGATTAACAGTTTTCGAGCAAATTGCAAATAAAAGGAAAAATAAGTAAAATATTAAAAAATTCATAACATGAAAACTATTAAGAATTTGGCGATTCTCTCAACGCCAATCGATTACCCGGATCATTTTGCATAGGTTAAGGTTCAAATAATTCCTTTTTTTCAAATAGTTTTGCCGTACATTGAGAAAATAAAAAAATAAAAAATTTCAAAAATTTTGAGAAAAAAAAGTTGCTAAAACCCATTTTATTTGATAGGTTTGTGTTCTTTTCCGTTTTGCTCTAAGTCTTATAGTTTCGCCGTAATCGCCGTTTAAAAATTGCAAAAAGTGAAAATTGCATCGTTTTTGAGTTTTTAAGAGTTCTTCTCGGAAACTATAAGACCTACAGCAAAATAGTTTGTTGCATTGAATTCTGCGACTCTTTCTACGTATTATACCAGCTTTTCGCGGGATTTAAAGTTTTGAAATTTTTTGCTTAAAATAAAATAATAGGTAAGTTAAAAAACAATAATTCCACTGATTGGACCTTTCTTGTTTTGGAAAAATCCAACTAATTCACTAAAATGATTAAAACGGCACGAGTCTTTAACGTGTTATAAAAAACTGGCCACTTTTACAAGATTTAGAAAAGTTATACTTTGACTTTTAGAAATTTTAATATTAATAAATACTCTACTTTTTTGTTGAAATTTTTATTTGGTCGTAATATAAGGTGCTTTCAAAATTGAACAAAAAAAACTCAAAGCAATTTTTACTCCAATTTTGTTTAATTCAAAATTTGAGAATCGTTCAAATGACTTCGTATCTCACTTTTAGAAGATTTAGATTTAAAAAAAATTCACTCATTTTTACCAATTTATATGAATAATTTTGAAGTAAAGATAAATGTGATTCATGACTTCTAGCAAAATAAATGTTCAGCTTTGCCACATCGCCAGATAAATGATCACTTTTACTGCTAATACTATACTTTACTATTTCTTAGGAGAAAAAGGTATTTTATTATTTATCTCCTTCGTGCTTGGAGGTCTTCAATTTTGAAAGAGACTTAATTTTATACCCTATTACGTTTATTTTGATATTTTAACAAATCTAATTACTCATTTTTGCAAAAAAAAACAAAAAAATACTTATATCCAAATAAGAAAAAAATATATTGTAAAATAAAAACAAAAAATTCAACAACAAAAAATTGAAAACAGACATTGAGTTTAATAACACAGAGTTTAGTGTTTTCCCCAAAACTATTTTTTTTTTCTTATCATTTGGGTCATATTTCGTGAGACTACTGTTTTCCAACAAATCATTTACTACAACTAGAAATTAATTTGTCCCAGATAAGATATCTAATCATAGGGGGAGTACCGGTTACATAATATCTACTTAATTCATATTATCAGTAATTTAGCACATTTTACTGTGTACATTATGTTTACTTAAATCTACCATGACTTTATCAATCATTTTGTTATTTTTCCACTCAAGTAATTTCACGTGTGATTGTTTTGGAAATAGTTACGTACTTGTAAACAATAGTTACCATTCTAACGGTAAAAAATTTGTCCTCAGCACACCGTACCCAATCCATTAATTTTCGTTTCAACTCTATGCGAATATTTCAAGCGGAAAATTCATTCTGTGTGCAATTTCAGATAAGAAAATTATATTTCACCGACGCAATAACAAATCGAATCGCCATCAACTCGGCACATCTAGTAAGCTCCTTAATTATAATTAGAATGTAAAATGCTCAAATATTATAAAACAAAAACAAAATATTACGGTGCTTGATTGAAATTGAAATGTGACGATTATAAAGGTTTTATAAACTTTTATGAGGTAAATACCTTTTCTAAATGGAACACTTTATTTATTAGTTGTCTTATTTTCAGTAACTTGTTTGCATTTTTCTATCTGTTCTAACAGACAAAACTCTTCGTCTTCTGAAAAACTTGTTGATCTTTTGCGTTTTTGATTATTCATTACAAGTTTAAGTTGTTTGAATGACGTGATAAATTTAAATAGTCATTTAAAAAAAAATACGTAACGCAAGCGTACGCTATTGTAAAAAAATCTACTTAAAACTAAATTAGCTGTACAGGGTGTCTCAGCTAAGACTTTCGAGCCTGATATCTCAGATATTTGTCAACGGATTTTTATGAAATT
This sequence comes from Tribolium castaneum, assembly GCF_031307605.1. Taxonomy (NCBI): domain Eukaryota; kingdom Metazoa; phylum Arthropoda; class Insecta; order Coleoptera; family Tenebrionidae; genus Tribolium; species Tribolium castaneum. The sequence goes on from NC_087394.1 coordinate 5,011,582, forward strand.
TAAAATGCAGATATTTTAGAAGATAAAGATTAAAATCCAATTAATGCAAAAGCTCAAGTCTTAAAAACGTAATTTTTACATGCCTCTTTAAAATGTTAAGCCTTTTAAACTTATATTAAAAAATTGATCGTCAGTGAAAAATGCTGTCAGAAAAAACTTGTTCGTGTTTCGCGAGAAAAATGAGAAACAAACTGTTAAATGTGGGTACAGATGCAAAAGCTTAGATCTCTATGAGACAAATGAGCACTACCATTGAATTTTGGTCAATCCTACTCGCAGAAACGTAACTGTCACGCAAGGGACATTTCACAATTATCTCTCACCCATACAAAGTTAAGAAACAATATTTTTGACTTACTTTTGGTACTAGATGCTTTAATTCTTTCAAAAAGCACTAAAAGACTGAACAACAACTGAAAAATTCTAGACACTTGAACATTCAGGACTTTGGAAATGTTTCGTACACTGCTGATTGGATTCTCTTCAAAAGCTTGAATTACAGCCCCAACTATTGTTTCGTTTCTAGTGACGTGTTTTGTCCTCACTTGATTTAGTTCAGGTATGCTTCCTGTGTCTTCAAATTATTGACGATTTTTTTAACTTTAAATTTCAAAAATTACATTTCACAAAAAGTCCAAAGACACTTTCCATAAGCGAATATTGATTCCTTGTCGCTTAGAAATGCTTCATCAATTGTTTCAAAAGGTGACTGCCCAAATTACTATCAAAATTTAAGTTTTTAACTACAAAATTTAATTTTTTTTCTTGGATCAGCCGAGCAACTTGGTTAATTTTTTGTGTGGTCATTTATTTTTCGGGGTTTAATAATCCAACGGTAATTTGGCTTAATTTTAAATAAAAGAAATTTGTTTAAAAATTTCATTTTTTAACTTGAGGTCATTTTTTGACCCTAATTGTCCTAAAATATGTGCATTCTAAATTTCATAACAATAGATTGACAAATAACGGAGATATTAAGCTCGAAAGTCTTAGCTGAGACACGTTGTACATTACATTACTATAGAAAATCACTTGTAAAAAGTTTTATGAAATAGGCCCCAGGTCATTTCAGGATTAATTTTTAAGTTAAGAAAAATGTTTTTTCGCGAGATGTCACTAAACTTAAACCAAAGACATATTTTGTCGGCCCTTGGACTAATATTATTTCGAGAAATTTCGTAAAAACAAATAAAGCCAAGAATTTCTTTCGAAAATTTAGGCAGGTTTTCACTTATAAAAATTCGGTTAACCTAAAAGAGAACCACTAAATTATGTTTAAAATGACTTTATTTTTAGCCTGTCTAAAACATTTTACAGGATTTTCAGGCTGAAACGTAATTATTTCGCGAAATTGTGTACCAATAAACTGTAAAATGATCAAATTAGTCTAAAAAAATTGAATAAAACAACGTAAACCTATGTCGTCTTCGTTAAAAGTTTCCAGAATTCATGCCCAAAGAAGATTAGTACGTTTTTCGACCAAAAACGTAAAAATTTCAAGGAATTTAATCAAAAATATGCCAAGAAATTGACAACTAATTGTATTGAAAATGGTTCTATTGGCCTTTTTTGATGTATTTAAGCATGTTTCTGAGCTAAATTAGTTAGTTAGGAATTTTTGCATTTGTTCGAGTGTTTATGTACATTTTTTAATTAAAAAGGCAGTTTTTTTCACCAAATTTTGCTAAACTGGGCTAAAACATCGCTAAAACAGGTTAAAAATGGGCAAATTTTTGCCTCTTTCGTAATGTTTTAGTACGTCTTTCGGCTAAAAAACCAAAAATTTTGAGAAATTTAATCAAAAATATGCCAAGAAATCGCCAACTAACTTGTACTGAAAATGGTTATATTAGCCTTTTTTAACGTATTGAAGAATGTTTGAGCTAAATTAGTTAGAAAATGGATCAATTTTTACATTTGTTCAAGTGTTTAAGTACATTTCTGAAATAAAAACGCAGTTTTTTCAAGGGTCCAAACATCACGAAATTTGGCGTAAAATGACATTATTTTGCTGTTTTACGTTTTATTAGGACTTTAGGACTTAGGACACAGAAATTTCAGCCACTGTTTTTGGTTTTTAAAGTAATTTCACCAAATTAAAACAATTTTACTTTTCTGACAGCGCCACACTTTTAACAGTTTTTTTCAGTGGTACACAAAATGCCGCATAGAAATGCTTCATCAATTGTTTCAAAAGGTGACTGCCCAAATTACTATCAAAATTTCGATTAAGTTTTCAACAACAAAATTTATTTTTTTTCTTGGATCAGCCGAGCGATTTGGTAATTTTTTGTGTGGTCATTTATTTTTCGGGGTTTAATGATCCAACGGTAATTTGGCTTAATTTTAAATAAAAGAAATGTGTTTTGAAAATTTTCATTTTTTAACTTGAGGTCATTTTTTGACCCTAATTGTCCTAAAATATGTGCATTCTAAATTACATAACAATCCGTTGACAAATAACGGAGATATTAAGCTCGAAAGTCTTAGCTGAGACACGTTGTACATTACATTACTACAGAAAATCACTTGTAAAAAGTTTTATGAAATAGGCCCCAGGTCATTTTAGGATTAATTTTTAAGTTAAGAAAAATGTTTTTTCGCGAGATGTCGCTAAACTTAAACCAAAAACATATTTTGTCGGCCCTTGGACTAATATTATTTCGAGAAATTTCGTAAAAATAAATAAAGCCAAGAATTTCTTTCGAAAATTTAGGCAGGTTTTCACTTATAAAAATTCGGTTAACCGAAAAGAGAACCACTAAATTATGTTTAAAATGACTTTATTTTTATCCTGTCTAAAACATTTTACAGGATTTTCAGGCTGAAACGTAATTATTTCGCGAAATTGTGTACCAATAAACTGTAAAATGATCAAATTAGTCTAAAAAAAAAGTGAATAAAACAACGTTAACCTATGTCGTCTTCGTTAAAAGTTTCCAGAATTCAGGCCCAAAGCAGATTAGTACGTTTTTCGGCCAAAAACGTAAAAATTTCGAAAAATTTAATCAAAAATATGCCAAGAAATCGACAACTAATTGTATTGAAAATAGTTCTATTGGCCTTTTTTGATGTATTTAAGCATGTTTCTGAGCTAAATTAGTTAGGAAATGAATCAATTTTTGCATTTGTTCGAGTGTTTATGTACATTTTTAAATTAAAAAGGCAGTTTTTTTCACTAAATTTTGCTAAACTGGGCTAAAACATCGCTAAAACAGGTTAAAAATGGGCAAATTTTTGCCTCTTTCGTAATGTTTTAGTACGTCTTTCGGCTAAAAAACCAAAAATTTTGAGAAATTTAATCAAAAATATGCCAAGAAATCGCCAACTAACTTGTACTGAAAATGGTTATATTAGCCTTTTTTAACGTATTGAAAAATGTTTGAGCTAAATTAGTTAGAAAATGGATCAATTTTTGCATTTGTTCGAGTGTTTAAGTACATTTTTGAAATAAAAACGCAGTTTTTTCACGGGTCCAAACATCACGAAATTTGGCGTAAAATGACATTATTTTGCTGTTTTACGTTTTATTGGGACTTTAGGACTTAGGACACAGAAATTTCAGCCACTGTTTTTGGTTTTTAAAGTAATTTCACCAAATTAAAACAATTTTACTTTTCTGACAGCGCCACACTTTTGATAGTTTTTTTCAGTGGTACACAGAATGCCGCATAGAAATGTTTCATCAATTGTTTCAAAAGGTGACTGCCCAAATTACTATCAAAATTTGGATTAAGTTTTTAACAACAAAATTTAATTTTTTTCTTGGATCAGCCGAGCGATTTGGTTAATTTTTTGTGTGGCCATTTATTTTTCGGGGTTTAATGATCCACCGGTAATTTGGCTTAATTTTAAATAAAAGAAATGTGTTTAAAAATTTCATTTTTTAACTTAAGGTCATTTTTTGACCCTAATTGTCCTAAAATATGTGCATTCTAAATTTCATAACAATCCGTTGACAAATAACGGAGATATTAAGCTCGAAAGTCTTAGCTGAGACACGTTGTATTTTTCTTTGATATTAAAGGAACTTTTATTTTTAAAAACGTGTAATAAGACTTTGAAATAGATAAAACGAAATAAAAAATGTGTTTTTATTTCTTACCTTTTGCCCCGACTCCCTGAGCGCGCTATAAATCTGCAACTTCCTGGTGCTCTCCCTGATCACGTTATTCTCCCTTGCTATCCTCGTGGCCCACCTTCTGGCCTCTTTGCTCAAGGTAGCGGCCGCTGAATCATGTTCTGCTGTGATGGTTTCAATAGGATCGTTGTCACACGGTTCGAAAGGATATTGTATGTGCTGTTTAAGAACGGGATAGTACAAGTAACAGCATTGAATATTATAATCTCTGGTTAGTTGTTTGGCTTGATCTCGGATGATTGTGAAGGAGTTTTGCATCGCCGAGCAGGTGAGAAGTTCAGTGCGTCCCATCAGAAAAAGATATTCGGCGACTTTTTCGTAGACGCCGCTTTCCATCGTCGACATACATTGTTGTAAATCGACGACAAAGTAGCGATTTTGATGGGCGTTTGCAGCCGCCAGGCACAGGAGGTAGTCGTTGCGGGCGCCCGTCGATTTTTCGTCGAGTTGTTCGCGTTTTGTTGAGTATTTTGCACTGTTTTTCTGCAAGGAGGTGATTGAGGTGAAGAAACCGCCCTTCTTCTTTTTGAGTCTGAAATAAATGATAGGTTTGACAATAAAATCAACAGACACAACGCAATTGCCAAGAAAATTAAATCTTTGGTTTCGTCATAATTTCATTCGACTTAACTTTTTAAATCTTCAGCTTTAACTGAATGTTAAAAAATAATAATAAATTTTAAAACTGATATTCTCGGTAGATAACAATTAATTAATGAAACGTTAATACCTCCAGAAAAACTAATAATCAATCACCTTAAAACACTGAAAAACTAGAAATATAAAAAAATAAAAACGTGGAAGACTGAAAAACTACAAACTACCTACAAACAGAATTTAACTGGAATACAAAAATAGACAAATCTAGAAAGAAGACTTAAAAAAGAATGAAAGACAAAAGTTAGATCTGGAAAATAACAAAAACTGCTCTAAATGACTGAAAAGCTGAAATACCTACTAAGAAGCTAAAAATCTGAAAGACTCAAATACTCATAAACCAAATTCAAAGACTGATTGAACTAGATTTACCATTAAAAATTGAATAATATTCAGAATTAATAAGAAACTAAGAGACTGAAAGACTTAAAAACTGAAAAACTGAAAAAATAAAAAATCCAAATACTAAGAAAACAAGAAAGTAAGACACTGTAGAACTGAAAGTCTGAAAAAATAAGAAAGTGAGCAGTACGTAACTGAAAAAAATGATAAGCTAAGAACCTCAAAATAAAAACTTAAAAAATTAAACATAACTGACATAAAATAGTAAAAAACTTAAAAATTCAAAGTGAAAGAATATGACAAAAAACAAGAACAAAAAATTAAAAAAAATAATAAATTAAAAATCCCACTATCTAAATAGTTAAAGTGACTATGGATTAAGAGGCTAAAAAGTTGAGGCTGAAAAAAAACACAACTATTAAGAAAATAAAAAACGTAAAATAAAATACAAAAATATTAAGATAAAGATTTAAATACTCTGAGAAATTAAGATTCTAAAAAAATGAAATAATGATAAAAGACTCAAAAGTGACAAAAAATCCGTTAAAACAATAATTAGAGAATGAAAAACTAAAAAACTGGAGAACTGAATGACTTAAATATTATCAAAAGTAAACTATGAAATACTCAGAATTAATGAGAAATTGATCTTAAAACTATAAATAAAAGACGAAAAATCTTTAGATGTGTGAAAAACGAAAAAAATAAATAATAAAAACTAAATGATATATTGAGTAGCTAGCTATATGATACTAATAGAAAAACTAAAAATTTTAGAAACTAGCAAGTTTAAACACTGACCTCTGAAATATCAACTTAAAATCAATTTAAAATTAAAAAGCTGACTTGAAAAACTTACGAACTGAAAAGCTAAAACACTGAGAAATAAATTAACGAAACTACTAATAAACACTTTTAAATAAAAAGTCAATTCAAAAAACCTATATAGTGAAAACTTGAAACACTAAAAAACTAAAAAACAATACGATTGCAAGTTTGATAAATAACCAAAGAACTAAAAGAGCAAAAAATTAAGAAAAATGTAGAACCTCAAAATAAAAACTTAAAAAATTAAACATAACTGACAAGAAATAGTAAAAATTCAAAGTGAAAGAATAAGACAAAAAAACAAGAACAAAAAATAAAAAAACAGAAATTAAAAATCTCACTTTCTAAGTAGTTAAAGTGACTAAAGATTAAGAGACTAAAATACTAAAAAAATATATCTAAAAATACGAAAAGCACTGAAAAACTATAAAAGATTAAAAAACTCGTACACTAAAAAACAAAAATTCTCTAGACATGAAAATTACAAAATCTCAAAAAATCAACGACTGAGAAACTAAAACATTGTGTAGGCAAATAAATACTAAGACTCAAAAATGAAGACATTTTTAAAAACTTAGAATTGAGAAACTAAATGTCTGAGAAAAGTGGGAGAAACTGTAAAATTGTGAAACAGACGCAGTGGAACTTAAAAAAAAGATTAATACAATAAAAAAACTCATAAACTATAAAAATATAAATGTAAGAAGTAGAAAAATTAAAGTAAAAACCTGACATTCCAAAAAATTAAAATCTGAGAAACTGAAAGAGTGACAATATGAAAGTAAACTACGACTGAAAGCCTAAGAAACTTGAAAATTATTGTACAAAAAATTAAAAAAAATAATAAATTGGAAAAATGGCATTCTAAGTAGCTAAAAAACAAAAGGCGAAAGTGGGAAGACAAAACAATAAAAGTTTGAAAAGGTAAAAAAGCTGTAAAACTGACATTGAAATATTTAAAGAATTAAATATTGTTATGATTTTTGGAACCTCTTTTGCTACTAAATACGTTTTCGTGAATTACTGAAACCCCTCGTAATTGATTTAAGAGCATGTTTTATAAAATCACAAAACAACCGCATTTTAAAATAGTCTGCAATTGATTTTTTATTAATTAAATTAATTACATTAATCTGAAATTACTCATTAATTCATTATTCGCTTATTTGGATGAGATAATCAAAATAAAGCTACAATTGTGTTAAACGCGGCTTGTCTAATAGGCCTTTCGGCTTGCATGTTGATTAAGTCACGTGACTGCATTTCAGTCCTCTGAGAATACGAATTATTATTATACTCCAGCTCGACAATGTCGTATCTTAACACAAAAGCTAATTGTTGCTGCAGCTCTCCCTAATAAATACACAGAAAATTAATTAAAAACGTTCAATATAAACGTTCTTTGAAAAAATATTCGACGTTTAAAACTTGTAATAAATCCGTCCAAAGTTTTTATCCTTCATCTCCCGGATAACACCGCTATCCCTTCGGGTGACGTGCAAAATTAAACCGAGTCACGAATTTATTATCCCGACTCGACTTAAGCCATTTATAGATTATGTTTAATTAAAGTATGGCCAAGCGGACGCGGCGCTTCCATAAATTCATAAACTGGGACGGGAAATCATTTTTAATGTAGTCAGACGCTTCATTATTAAAAAAAATCACTTACTTTTCTTCGATGTCTCTCGCCTTGTCCCTGACCCCATGAGCACTGTGTTCCTCATCAAAGTACATTTTTTTCGTCTTGTCCACTTCTTGTACACATCCTTGTAACTCCTTTTGTACGAGAGCCAACTGATCCAAACACTGCAAGAAAAAAATACTGTAAAAATTATCCTTACCTTTTAACACCCTCTCACTTTTTTCGCTGCTTGGAGCTTATGCACCCTTAAAATTTTCGCGTCGTCTGCTATCTGCTGCTGAAAAACTTCGACGGCTGCTAATCGAGCCCTTGCCAGTTTTTCGTTCTCTTCCAGAACCGTTCGCCAAACGTTCCACATGTTCCTGGAAAAAAAATCGATTGGAAACGACTGAATTCTTCCGGCTAAATGGACGTGTAATTTGCAAACCTCCGCCCTTCAACTTTGTGTAATTAAACGAAGTTCGGGGTTAAAAATTGCGCTAGTTTCCAAGTTCGTCAGTTTAAAGGGGAAGTACAGAAGAAATTACTTCAGTGCAAGCAACTTTTCGACTGCTTTCATCAAACACTCGAGAAATTCGAAAGTTTGAGTGTGAGAAAATTTTAGATATGAGGAGAGGCGACGAAAACTCGCAGCACTTTACCAGAATTAGAAAATTTTAAAAGTTATGAGTTTGTAAATAGATTCTTTTTCAATTATTCGTAAAAAATTAAACTTGCTTTATAAAAATCTACAACTCTCAGATAATTATTGTTCCATTTACCGGTCGTTGGAACTCAACAACAACCCTATTAACAAAACAAAAGCCGATGGCATATTTTGTTTCATACTTTGCCCTTTAAACTTTTAACCGAGTCACCCTCAACAACAACACACACACACACACGACTCACTCACTCCATTAGCTGACTCTTAATAAATCTAAAAACTTTCAAACAATACGTTACAATCTTTGACGATTTACTACGAGAATTTCAGATTAGTTTCGTATCGAATTTATGGTTCACTGCACTCAAAGTTGAGGTAAATAGAGTTCAAAGGGTGGTAGATTTTTGCTCTATTAATGACTCTCCAAGGAGTCTTTTGCGGTTTATTTAAATAAAAAATAATGAATAAATAGCACTAAAACAATAGCGGTGCGTAAACGTGTTAAACGAACAGCCTTTTAAAATTTTTATTGAAGTACCAACATTTTAAAATACACAAAAAATTTTCTTAGATATTTTACTATTTTCAAAAGTAACAGAGAATCAAAAATTTCGCAAAATTTTGACAAAAATATTCAAAAATCGTGTTATTTTTACTCTTTTTCAGAGGAATATAAACTCGCTTTTAAAATAAACAGACAAAAATTAGTTTATTTAAAAAAATCCAATGAAGAAATAAATATCACAAAATAGGATCAACAATTACGTTATTTTACTTTTTCGAGCATCTTAGAATGTTTTTAAGCCAAAAAAATTTAACGCTTATTAATAGCTTGATGTAAATTTATTAACACATTAAATAAAATCAATAAAACATTATATCAAACTGATATTTTGGTCATTTTTGTAATTTAATTCCAGAACCAGATCTAGAAGGTAGAGATCAAGATGTTTTTAGATAAGGTGTTGTTGGTTAAATTAAATAACACTGTTTAAACGGTATTTCAATTCTTAACAGTATCATAAAATTAACTGCATGTCTTACTATTGTTTTTTTTTTAGTTTAGTCATATGTTTATGTTTAAAACGCAACACTGAGATAACGATTGCATTGTTTTGTCCTGATCTAGCGATTATGTACATTTTTCAGGATGAAATGCAATTGTTTTGAAAATTCTCGCGAAAACTAAATAAAAAAATCGCCGTTATTTTGAAAATAAAAACATTTTTCGATTATTTAAGCATAATTTTTACATAAATTCTCAGTTTCAATCCCAATTTTGCAAACCTTGGCTTAATGAATTGGCTATTACATCACTTTACTCAGAAATGCAATTATTTCGTCGAAAATAAAACCAGAATGTCCGAGAACTGGTTCAAAAAGTGAAATTATATTTTGGTCTTTCTCAAGCACTTAGGCATTGTTTTTCTAGCAACACTCAGTTATTATTACTGGAAGTTTCGTCAAAATTTTTTAAAACTCACTTGATTGTATCGAAAATAATGTTACTCTCTTATTTATTCGGGCGTTTAACATGATTTAGTGCTTAAAAAGTTAATACTAAACTAAAAATTCTACCAAATTAGGTCAAAATTTAACAAAATTTACATTTAAATCTTTAAAAAAACTTCAAGTAAGACCTAAGAAAACGTATTCGTAAAAATACGAAAAATCAAGCGATTGTAAACATAATTTTAGTCACAAATTTTTAATTAAAAAAAAAAACAATGTTAACAGAGAATAACGATTTGGTAAAAACTGAACTGACCGTAACCTTTAATAGTTTGGGCTTCTTAATTAATTAAATTTTTTCAAAAGTTGAAAACAGCAGAAAAAGTTCTACCCAAGCTTTCCCCAAATGCCCAAAATGATTTCAAAATTAAAAATGATAAAGTTTTCAGTTTTAGAAAGAAGGTGCAAACTCAAAAACAAACAAAAAACACATACAAGGTGACATTGTTAAAAATGTTTTCCACCATGTGTTAAAAGCTGCTACATAATTATAAAAAAAAATAACCAAAACTACACTTATTTAAATTTTTAAGATTCATTTAATTAATTATTTCTTGGGGATAGTCACAATTTTTTAACGAATTTTTTGTACAACACAAAATTTAAGCATGGTTTGTTTTAAATTGACTTAAAAAATACTTATACGTAATTTTTGCAGCAAAATTGTAGAAAGATTTTCAAAAAAATTATATGCAAATAAAAAAATATAAAAGATAGCAAACGTTGAATCACCACGGTTGATCTGAAGATGTCTTATGTTTGAAAAAAATGTCCAAGTCTAATCTCTGGTACTTTTCTCTTTACAACAGAATATAAACGAAAATATTTCATCGACGTTTTTCGAAAAAAAACTAAGACCAAGTTTGGTTTAAATTTAAATCGAAAAAATAACAGTTTTATTAAACCAAATGAAAAAAAACAAAAAAATTGTCAGTAAAACGGAAACATTTTTTTAATTCAATATTTTTAATTAAGATTTAGGGGCCAGTTTACGAAACATTTTAATTGATTAACTTGACATTTGTCAATGAATTTTAAATGGCAACTTAATTCGAATTAGTTTAATTCTGAATTAAATCTTCATTTTGCTTTCTGTAAACCGCCCTTTAAGTTTTTAAGACAAATTTACTTTTTGCACCTTTACCTTGTAGGTCTGAATAATTTTAGAAGTGAAAAATAAAGGTACGTGTAAATTTATTTGAGTGTATTTTAGAACGGTGAAGTGAAATAAAGTGAAACTTTTCTAAATCTATAATGTTAAAGTAAAAAAAAACTTGACTTTATGAATTAAAAAATAAATTGAAAAAATGCAGACACAAAAAAAATAAAAAACTAAAAATGTAAAAAATTTAAACAAAAGAACGTAGCAGTCTGAGACCGTAAAAACGTACAAAGATTAAAATATTAGAGGACATAAGAGTCTGAAATCGTAAATTTGTGAAAATTTTAGAATGTTTTTATTTAATTAATTAACTGTACACATGTATTTAAAAATGGAACAAGTTTTTGTTTATTATTTTCCTGTGAGTAGGTTTAGCAAATAATGACTAATGAGAAAAGTGGAAAAACATGTACGTTCATATTTTCTAATAAAATACGAAAACATATGAAACGAAATTTTATAAAACTAAAGCAAAATAAATTATTTTCTGCAAAAAACATTAATTATTATTAGGCCACTGTATAAAACAGTAAAAAATAAATAAACAATTTCCGTTTTTGTCCGAGAAGATCTAAAAGACAATTTTCATTTCATCATCATTTATCTGAAATAGGACACTTTTTAAAGTGACCAATCGATTTTATGACAAAAATCATATATTTTGAAAAAATTATAACCATGTCTCAAAAGCTAATACATAATTATAAAAAAAAATCATTATTATTGCTAGCCCCAAAATTACACTTATTTAAATTTTTAAGATTCATTTAATTAAATATTTCTTGGGGATAGTCACAATTTTTTAACGAATTTTTTGTACAACACAAAATTTAAGCATGGTTTGTTTTAAATTGACTTAAAAAATACTTATACGTAATTTTTGCAGCAAAATTGTAGAAGGATTTTCAAAAAAATTATATGCAAATAAAAAAATATAAAAGATAGCAAACGTTGAATCACCACGGCTGATCTGAAGATGTCTTATATTTGAAAAAAATGTCCAAGTCTAATCTCTGGTACTTTTCTCTTTACAACAGAATATAAACGAAAATATTTCATCGACGTTTTTCGAAAAAAAATTAAGACCAAGTTTGGTTTAAATTTAAATCGAAAAAATAACAGTTTTATTAAACCAAATGAAAAAAAACACAAAAAAAATTTCAGTAAAACGGAAACATTTTTGTAATTCAATATTTTTAACTAAGATTTAGGGCCGGTTTACGAAACATTTTAATTGATTAACTTGACATTTGTCAATGAATTTTAAATGACAACTTAATTCGAATTAGTTTAATTCTGAATTAAATCTTCATTTTGCTTTCTGTAAACCGCCCTTTAAGTTTTTAAGACAAATTTACTTTTTGCACCTTTACCTTGTAGGTCTGAATAATTTTAGAAGTGAAAAATAAAGGTACGTGTAAATTTATTTGAGCGTATTTTAGAACGGTGAAGTGAAATAAAGTGAAACTTTTCTAAATCTATAATGTTAAAGTAAAAAAAAACTTGACTTTATGAATTCAAAAATAAATTGAAAAAATGCAGACACAAAAAAAAAATAAAAAACTAAAAATGTAAAAAATTTAAACAAAAGAACGTAGCAGTCTGAGACCGTAAAAACGTACAAAGATTAAAATATTAGAGGACATAAGAGTTCAAAATCGTAAATTTGTGAAAATTTTAGAATGTTTTTATTTAATTTTTTATTTAATTTAAGTTTTTGTTTATTATTTTCCTGTGAGTAGGTTTAGCAAATAATGACTAATGAGAAAAGTGGAAAAACATGTACGTTCATATTTTCTAATAAAATACGAAAACATATGAAACGAAATTTTATAAAAATAAAGCAAAATAAATTATTTTCTGCAAAAAAACATTAATTATTATTAGGCCACTGTATAAAACAGTAAAGAATAAATAAACAATTTCCGTTTTTGTCCGAGAAGATGTAAAAGACAATTTTCATTTCATCATCATTTATCTGAAATAGGACACTTTTTAAAGTGACCAATCGATTTTATGACAAAAATCATACATTTTGAAAAAATTATAACCATGTCTCAAAAGCTAATACATAATTATAAAAAAAAATCATTATTATTGCTAGCCCCAAAATTACACTTATTTAAATTTTTAAGATTCATTTAATTAATTATTTCTTGGGGATAGTCACAATTTTTTAACGAATTTTTTGTACAACACAAAATTTAAGCATGGTTTGTTTTAAATTGACTTAAAAAATACTTATACGTAATTTTTGCAGCAAAATTGTAGAAGGATTTTCAAAAAAATTATATGCAAATAAAAAAATATAAAAGATAGCAAACGTTGAATCACCACGGCTGATCTGAAGATGTCTTATATTTGAAAAAAATGTCCAAGTCTAATCTCTGGTACTTTTCTCTTTACAACAGAATATAAGCGAAAATATTTCATCGACGTTTTTCGAAAAAAAATTAAGACCAAGTTTGGTTTAAATTTAAATCGAAAAAATAACAGTTTTATTAAACCAAATGAAAAAAAAACACAAAAAAGTTTTCAGTAAAACGGAAACATTTTTGTAATTCAATATTTTTAATTAAGATTTAGGGCCGGTTTACGAAACATTTTAATTGATCAACTTGCATTTGTCAATGAATTTTAAATGGCAACTTAATTCGAATTAGTTTAATTCTGAATTAAATCTTCATTTTGCTTTCTGTAAACCGCCCTTTAAGTTTTTAAGACAAATTTACTTTTTGCACCTTTACCTTGTAGGTCTGAATAATTTTAGAAGTGAAAAATAAAGGTACGTGTAAATTTATTTGAGCGTATTTTAGAACGGTGAAGTGAAATAAAGTGAAACTTGTCTAAATCTATAATGTTAAAGTAAAAAAAAACTTGACTTTATGAATTCAAAAATAAATTGAAAAAATGCAGACACAAAAAAAATAAAAAACTAAAAATGTAAAATATTTAAACAAAAGAACGTAGCAGTCTGAGACCGTAAAAACGTACAAAGATTAAAATATTAGAGGACATAAGAGTTCAAAATCGTAAATTTGTGAAAATTTTACAATGTTTTTATTTAATTTTTTATTTAATTTAAGTTTTTGTTTATTATTTTCCTGTGAGTAGGTTTAGCAAATAATGACTAATGAGAAAAGTGGAAAAACATGTACGTTCATATTTTCTAATAAAATACGAAAACATATGAAACGAAATTTTATAAAAATAAAGCAAAATAAATTATTTTCTGCAAAAAACATTAATTATTATTAGGCCACTGTACAAAGCAGTAAAGAATAAATAAACAATTTCCGTTTTTTAAAGTGATCGATTTTATGACAAAAATCATACATTTTGAAAAAATATAATTAATTAGACAAAACCAAAAAATCCGAGCGTTCAAGTACGAAATGTAAAAACCGAACAAATGTTGATTAATTAAGAGATGAGCATAAAACTTGACGCACTAGGTATTAAATTACAGCCCGAAATTAAAAAATTAAAAATAAATTAACTAAAAGGTAAAATACGGGACAAAATTAGGAAAAAATGTTGCGAGAAAAACGTGATCACGCGCTGCCACCAAACATCAATAACAACAAATAACTACACAAGAATAATTTCTCTTGATTTTGGAGGAAAAAAAGAGTAAGTGTGACTTATTGACTCACCATTTTTCCTCACTACCTTCGATTTTGATATCGGGAATATTGGGTGCCTTCTTATTGAGGAACTGCGAGGTCAGCTTAAGCAAGTCCTGTAAGAATCACACAATCAATAATCCGACTGTTAAAATCCCAACCGAAAATCGTACTTCAGAGTGCGTTTTCTCTAACGCTGATTTCCTGATCGTAAAGCTCCTAATGTCCTCGAGCAGGTCACACTCGTGCTGGTTCTTGAGCGCGAGTTTGTTGATTTGCTCCGTGTGGAGGTTTTTGAGGAATTTGGCGTAATTACCCTGAAATGTGACAAGTGTTCGGTTGTTGGGGGTGGTGGTGTGGAATGCCCACCTTTCTCGGCGGCGGCTGCATGGTCTCCTCGGAGAAAAATCTATGCCTGGCATTCACTCCGCACACACAACCGCTCCCGACACTTCCGACTACGACGTCTATTGATTATGCCACCCACTGACCGACAGAGCTGGCGGCGGCGCCGTGCAAACGCCCCCCACAATGAGAAGAGACATCGCTGATCGAATGCGAATTATTCTCCGATCAGCGGCTTTTAATTCCAACGAGGTGATAACACACGGGTACTGGAGTGCTTGTTGACACTTGGCTGACAGATTAGCGAGATAAAATACAGACGGAAAATTTGACTTGGCTTGGAGGCGGCGCGATTATTGCAGTTCGATGGGACGCAGAAGAAATTTTGAACAGACGGGGCTGAAAAAAATTACGAGTGAAAATCACTGTTTAGGCACAGTTTTTTCTCCGTTTTATGTAATGGAAGCTAAGGAAAAAGAAAATAAAACTTTCTTCACTGGTAACTTGCTGAAATCTACAAGTCCTACTGACTGCACCAATTACAAATTCCCCAAAAAAGTGGCGTATTGAGGTCTATTGCCCTCTAGGCTACTTAATTTTGGAGACCACATTTCTTTAAAAAAAAACACAAATAAATTAATGATTAATTCTGAAAATAAGGAAAAATTTACAAACCCAAATAAAAACAATTTTTATTGGAAAAGTGACATTTTTTGTTGTACTTGTCTCCTTGTGTTACAAATTTAATAAATAAATAGTTTAAAAAAAATAAAAACTTCTTAAAACTTATTAACCAAACAATTATTTAACGACGAAAACTATCTGAACAACTGATTTAAAAAAAATGCAAAAAAAACATTTCAACTCGTAATAAAACGATACAAGGTATCTGAGACAAAATATATATAAAAACATCAAAAAACACAGATTAAAAAAAAAGAAAAAAGAATAAGAGAAGAGAAAAGAAGTGAAGAAAAATGATAATTTAAATGTTGGAATGAAAAGATAAAAACTCAAAAACAAAAAAAATTACTATTTAATGTTGTTCTTATTTCTTATGAACAACTAATGAGTAATGACGTTAATAAAAATTTGAACAGACGGGATTGAAAAAAATTACGCGTAAAAATCACTGTTTTTAGGCACAAATTTTAGATGCATTAGAGTAAAAATACACCCTGTCTGTGTTTTTTCTCCGTTTTATGAAATGGAAGCTAAGGAAAAAGAAAATAAAACTCTCTTCACTGGTAACTTGCTGAAGTCTACAAGTCCTACTGACTGCACCAATTACAAATTCTCCAAAAAAGTGGCGTATTTAGGTCTATTGCCTTCTAGACTACTTAATTTTGGAGACCACATTTCTTTAAAAAAACACAAAAAAAATAATGATTAATTCTGAAAATAAGAAAAAAATTACAAACGCAAAAAAAAACAATTTTTATTGGAAAAGTGACATTTTTTGTTGTACTTGTCTCCTTGTGTTACAAATTTAATAAATAAATAGTTTAAAAAAAATAAAACTTCTTAAAACTTATTAACCAAACAATTATTTAACGACGAAAACTAATCTGATCAATTGATTTAAAAAAAATGCAAAAAAACTATTTCAACTCGTAATAAAACGATACAAGGTATCTGAGACAAAATATATATAAAAACATCAAAAAACACAGATTAAAAAAAAAGAAAAAAGAATAAGAGAAGAGAAAAGAAGTGAAGAAAATTGATAATTTAAATGTTGGAATGAAAAGATAAAAACTCAAAAACAAAAAAAACTACTATTTAATGTTATTCTTATTTCTTATGAACAACTAATGAGTAATGACGTTAATAAAAATTTGAACAGACGGGATTGAAAAAAATTACGCGTAAAAAACACTATTTTTAGGCACAAATTTTAGATGCATTAGCGTAAAAATACACCCTGTCTGTGTTTTTTCTCCGTTTTATGGAATGGAAGCTAAGGAAAAAGGAAATAAAACTTTCTTCACTGGTAACTTGCTGAAATCTACAAGTCCTACTGACTGCACCAATTACAAATTCTCCAAAAAAGTGGCGTATTTAGGTATATTGCCCTCTAGGCTACTTAATTTTAGAGACCACATTTCTTTAAAAAAACACAAAAAAATAATGATTAATTCTGAAAATAAGAAAAAAATTACAAACGCAAAAAAAACAATTTTTATTGGAAAAGTGACATTTTTTGTTGTACTTGTCTCCTTGTGTTACAAATTTAATAAATAAATAGTTTAAAAAAAATAAAAACTTCTTAAAACTTATTAACCAAACAATTATTTAACGACGAAAACTAATCTGATCAATTGATTTAAAAAAAATGCAAAAAAACTATTTCAACTCGTAATAAAACGATACAAGGTATCTGAGACAAAATATATATAAAAACATCAAAAAACACAGATTAAAAAAAAAGAAAAAAGAATAAGAGGAGAGAAAAGAAGTGAAGAAAAATGATAATTTAAATGTTGGAATGAAAAGATAAAAACTCAAAAACAAAAAAAAATACTATTTAATGTTATTCTTATTTCTTATGAACAACTAATGAGTAATGACGTTAATAAAAATTTGAACAGACGGGATTGAAAAAAATTACGCGTAAAAATCACTGTTTTTAGGCACAAATTTTAGATGCATTAGCGTAAAAATACACCCTGTCTGTGTTTTTTCTCCGTTTTATGGAATGGAAGCTAAGGAAAAAACTTTCTTCACTGGTAACTTGCTGAAATCTACAAGTCCTACTGACTGCACCAATTACAAATTCCCCAAAAAAGTGACGTATTGAGGTATATTGCCCTCTAGGCTACTTAATTTTGGAGACCACATTTTTTTAAAAAAAAACACAAAAAAATTAATGATTAATTCTGAAAATAAGGAAAAATTTACAAACCCAAATAAAAACAATTTTTATTGGAAAAGTGACATTTTTTGTTGTACTTGTCTCCTTGTGTTACAAATTTAATAAATAAATAGTTTAAAAAAAATAAAAACTTCTTAAAACTTATTAACCAAACAATTATTTAACGACGAAAACTAATCTGAACAATTGATTTAAAAAAATGCAAAAAAAACATTTCAACTCGTAATAAAAAGACAAAAATAGTTATAAAATAGTTATAAAAAACACAGATTAAAAAAAAAAGAAAAAAGAATAAGAGAAAAAAAAGAAGTGAAGTAAAATAATAATTTTAAATGTTGGAATGAAAATATAAAAACTCAAAAACGAAAAAACCTACTACTTAATGTTATTCTTATTTCTTAAGAACAACTAATCAGTAATGACGTTAAATAAACGGAGTTGAAAAAAATTAGGCGTTTAGGCACAAATTTTAGATGCATTAGCATAAAAATACACCCTGTCTGTGTTTTTTCTCCGTTTTATGGAATGGAAGCTAAGGAAAAAGGAAATTAAACTTTCTTCACTAGTGACTTGCTGAAATCTACAAGTTTCCTAAGATCATTAAAATGTAGATTTGCCGGCATAAAATACTCAGAATCCTACTGACTGCACCAATTACAAATTCTCCAAAAAAATGGCGTATTTAGGTCTATGGCCCTCTAGGCTACTTAATTTTGACGACCACATATTTAAAAAAAAAACACAAAAAAATTAATGATTAATTCTGAAAATAAGGAAAAATTTACAAACCCAAAAAAAACAACTTTTATTGGAAAAGTGACATTTTTTTGTTGTACTTGTCCCACTTGCGTTACAACTTTAATAAATAAATAGTTTAAAAAAAAAATAAATGGTAGGTACCAGTCCTCTTGTGACACCTCAAATAACTGTTAAATTGCTCGAAAAATGTTAGGAACTTTGGTGTTTTAATGTATCCACTGTTCCACAACAATTAAAGAAGTGTCTAATTATTATTATTCTAACACAAAAAATCGGAAAATATATATTTATCAGCTTTTAAAATTAAGTAAATATCTTTAGCTTTTTTCAATCAGTTTATTTGAATGAAAGAGCAAACCAATTTCTAGCATAATAAAAATAAAATAAATAAAAAATCCTAAAAAAGTTCTTTGTAGTGTCACCAAATATGCATTACATTTTTAAATGTCTCCTTTATTTTTAAAAATTTCTTAAATTACCCTGCATTTATTCAAAAAGTTTTCGTATTTCAAAAAAACCTTTTATACTTCCTTTTCGAAGATATTTTTCTGTATTGTGTTCAACTCAGACTTTTTCTATATCATTACTCATGGTAAATTAAATTAAATTAATTAGGAATTTTAAAAACTTCTTAAAACTTATTAACCAAACAATTATTTAACGACGAAAACGAATCTGATCAATTGATTTAAAAAAATACAAAAAAAACATTTCAATTCGTAATAAAACGATACAAGGTATCTGAGACAAAAGAGATATAAAAACATCAAAAAAGCACAGATTTAAAAAAAAAGAAAAGAAAAAAGAACAAGAGAAGAGAAAAGAAAACTTGTAAAACATGTATTACAATTATTACAAAATTGCATTTTCAAATGTTATGGTAGGCATTTTACAGAAGCGTATTTGGACCATTGATTTTTTTTCCCTAAATTATATTGTTCCTAATAAAATATGACAGCTTTGTAATTTTTGTCAAACATCTACGTTCGAATAAGTTTTGAAATTTTTGAAACAAATATTAGTCTCTCGATCCGCAGAATAACAACTTACTTAGTAAGATATTTGATCTTTAATTGAATCAAAATCAAGTTCAACTTATTTTTTTTTAAAGCAAACGATGACTTGTGAGCATAACCAACCCCAGGGTAATGGTATTGAGAAACATCACACATTTGACAAGTTTTCTGAGATATTTTTCCAAATTTTGTCAAGTTATTTACGAGTATTAATAATATTTATTCTATCAAAATTATAATATCATCTTGTAAAGACGGAACTTTTTTTGAATTACTCTTTATATTATTTATTAATCTCTTTTTGTGTAAACGGACCCAAAACTCTTGCACGTGTGTAATGTGAGTTGCATAACATTTAAAATTATTTTGTTTTTCGTAAATAAAAGTCTAGATATTTTGACTACATTTTCAGAACAGAAGGTTTGAAATAATCTTATTCTAAACTCCAAATTTCTTCGAAACTAGGTTTAAAAAATCGAAAAATTAATAATAAAATCTGTTGTGATTTTGCACTTGAATGTAAAACCATCGCTTCGTTTCTGATAACACTGGGGCACCTATTCTATTCTTCAAATCTTCAAGCTCAATTCATTGTTTTAAAACAAACTTCCAAAAAAATTTTTAGCTTTTCATGTTTCTAAATCGATTAAATTCGACTTTGAGTCTTCAAACAGTCTCTCAAAAAATAATAGTGTTTCACTATGTCGATCTACCATTTTTTCCACATATCATCTATTTTTTACTAGATGTTTACTTAAAAGTGATCCTCTTTTAATGTCTATATTAATTTACGATTGTACAAAAAATGTTTATGAATGATTTTTAATAAAGAATGTTTTAATTATACGTTATCTTATTTGTGGAACCAATTATTACCAAAAAACTCGCAAAAAACAAAAGTTGATCATGATAAGATGGATTCTTACTATATTCAAGAGAAAAAAAGCGTGTGATGTCTTGGATTAAAACATAAATATAAGTGTCGTACGTCTTGTTTCCTACTAAACGTAAAATTATTATTGCTTACTACACAAAAAACTTGAATGTAATGTTTGAATTTAAGCTTTTCCCGCCCTATTTTTTATTCATGTTTCACTTGAAACAATTTAGTTTATTTCGACTGCAACTCGAGTCTTAAAGAATTTAAATATGTTCTAGCCCGGCGCATCCACCAAAAGTGGAAATGTAAAAAAACGCATAAACTGAATTAAAAGAAAATAATTATGGATGTTGGTAAACTTTTATTCATCTAAATAAACAACAAAACAGGTAGAATAAAAAGTATAGAACCAAGTGTTTTAACGGGCGAAAAAATAGACAAAATACTATTTTAGCACATTTTGCAAGGCTTGAAATTTTGTTTGCTTAGTTGTAGAATTTCTCTAAGTTAACTGCTTCCCAGGAGTAAAATAGTCATATTTACCTAAAAGTTTTAGTCAAATTTCGAGTAAAATGAGTAAGGACTTGACAATGCTGTAAATGAACGCGATAAAAATTAAATAAAAAAGCACTTACCTTTGTTCTTTTATTTACTTGTCGTTGGTCAAATATAAAAATTTAGCCTTGAGATAGGCTGGGTTGGGATCACGCAACGATCACTGATAGAAAAATGGGTTGGTTTTCAAATAAATCACAACACAAACGTAATTTTTATATAAAACTGAATATAATTCACGAATCAACTATGTGTACATTTTGTGAAATTATACACATACATCTTACAGTCCGGCTGGTAGAGAAAAATATACACATCATGTTAACAAGAGAATGTCGTGTCGTGTGCTTTGTTTCGAGTGATGCTGCAAAAGTATGTATACGTAAAAAAAGATAGGAAAACGTGTGTGTGGACTGCCTGAATAGAAAACTGTCGACTTTGTTCATATTTTATATTTATTATAATATTATTTTGTATCATGTAACATGAAACAACAAATGGCTTGTGCTTTAATACTTGAAGTAATCTATATGATACAACACGTACACTATAAAAACATATCCAGAAATATAAAAAATAAAATTAACTATGTATAACTATAAATAGATAATAAATCTTTTAAGTAAATTTATAGTACAAGTCGCTAGACGCACGTTTAAAATAATAAAGACTGTACAATAATAAAATAATGGCTCTCTCACAACAAACAACCGATAAAAAGATTGCACTCAAGCCATTTGTTCTGTACAATATCTGATGAAACTCTATAACGATTCTAGCTATCAAAATTGTCAACACGAGTTAATCATTTTAAATGATATTAATATATATAAATTAGTACTATTTATATTCACAAATACCATAACTTACAATATGTACAAAAATATGGTTACACGTTTGCGGCTGTAATTGACTTTGTACACTGAAATTAATGACATACATGTGCTCGCTTAGCCTACACATCATAATAATACACTAGACAGCTTAACAACGTGGATTTAAAACAGGTGAAGTAGCAGCTAGCGTCTGTACAACCTGCCTCACTGGTCACCTATACTTATATTACAGATCAATGGTACACGACTATCATCTAACTTCACAGTCTTTGTTGAGGGGCAGCGGCGGCGGGCCCAACGTCGGGGGCGGCGGCGGCGGTGGCGGCGGCGGCGACTGCGCCGCCTCCTCGCTCTTCATCACATACCCGCTGCCCTCCTGACACCGCGCCAACTTCAACTTAATCGGAGCACCACCCTCCTCACCACCACTAGTCCGCTCACCCTTTTTCCCGATACGTATAATCAACTTGTTCTGGCTCTCATTCGAGATTATCCGCACTTCGGGTTTCGCCTTTTTCCGCTTACGTTTCTCACTTTTGTCTTTCTTCTTCCGCTTCTCCTTACCCTCGTCGAAGTCGGCCATGACCAACTTCCGGAACTTCATACTCTCGCGTTTCAGGTCTTCGACACTCGGCATGTTTATATTGGCGAGGCGTTTCTTCGGCGGTCTTATCCGATCCCGTTTATCGTCAATCTTACCAACTATACTATTGCCAATCTTAATTTTGATTTTCGGAGTCCCGGTTGTTTGCTGCGACGGGCGCGGGGGGCGCCCTCTTCGTTTGTTCGTCCCAGAGTCGTAGTTCGTCGAATTGTTGCTTCCGATACTTCGCCGGCGTTCATGCAAGGCGTCTTCGTCCAAGGACAGGTCTAGTTGGCGCAGTTCACGCGAGAGGGCGCCCGGTCGTGACTTGGCCTCCTTGCGGTGTTGTTTTGTTTCGATGACATCGTCGGTTCGGTAGTCGCGATAATCGTCTTTTGTCGGAATACTGGTCATTGAAGCCACAGCCTTAGGTATAGTGATAATAGTACGATTGACGGGAGGTACGGTTGGAGTAGCGTTAAAACCAGGCGCACAGGACGAATCATCCATGTTCATATCCTGCGTCCAGTACTGTCGTAGCAGTTCTTTTTTGCGCATGCGTCGCAAGTTCGACGTTCCCGAACTGACCCCGATCGAATTGTTACTGATGACGTTGTTCGAAATGCTCGAAACGGTGACCGGGGGAGGTAGCGGCGGTATGGTCGAGGAGTAGTTGGCGATGGGGCCCTTAATCTTGACTTTGAGTTGATTACGAGAGTCCGATAACGAAACTTTGATATTGGCGGGAGGTTCGTCCGGTTTTTTACTCGGAGTTGTCAAAGCCGTCTGGAGTTCTTTCTCGAACTCCTCGTCAATCTCCTCGTTGACTGGTGGTTCCGTTGTCCCGGAGTCGAACGCTCGGAGGAGGTTGGCTTCGTTGTAGCTTTGGTCGAAGTTGGTGTTGTAGGTGCGCATGTCTACAGGGCCCGGTAATACCGGCTGGACGATGTCGGGGAAGATCGGTTCGACTTCGGCCGGTTTCGGCGTTGTGTCCTTGACTGGGCTCGGCGGTCGCAACTCTCTCAAGTCATTGTATTTTTTCTGCGATGGTGAGTCGGAACTTTCCTTCAGTTCGGTCTTTTGGACATCGACTGACTTTCGGCGTTCCCTCATCGATTTCAAATCGACGTTTTCGCTCGAAATGTCGTCATCAAAGTCCAGATCGTACACCGTCCCCACCAACTTATTATGAATCGTATTGCTGATAAACTCATGATCATTGTGAGAGTGTGCTCTACCCCTGCCTCTAGCCCTGCCACGCCCTCTTGCAGCATTCGACTTAACCGAATTTCTCTTCGCTTCACCTCGCCCTCTCCCGCTCGGCTTGACCACGTCTTGCTTGGGGCTCTTCCCCTGCGAGGTGACCCGTGCCGACGTCCGTGTCGGCTTACTTGGCGATTTTTTCCCCGAACTATTCGACTTAATTGAAGGACTTGGTGACGACAAAACATTACTCTGAGTCGTCGGAACGACCTCATCCTCAGGCAGCGCCTCGACTTCCTTGGGCAAACTCGGCGGCAGATTCGCAATGGCCGCCGTCAACGCCATATTATGCTGCGAGGACGTGAAGGCGGCCGTGCAATGCGGCACATCCTCCAGCGGCTTGGACAGCGTGGGCGCCATCACCTGAGCTGGGGGAAATGGGGCGAAAGCCGGCGGTAACATCGCCGGAGCGGTCGAAGGAAACGCTAGCGAGGGGTTCAAAGGAGGAGGATGGAGGAGACTTACCGGACTGACAAACTGCGAGGAATCGGACAAAGTCGGGAACAATTCGGGTGGAAACGGGTGCAGGTAGCCGATTTCGAGGGCCTGGTGGTTGACCATCATGACGTCGGGCCGCAGTTTGAGGTCGTCGTCGTCGTTTCGCCGCGAACACGAGCTGGAGGTGGAGGCCGCCGAGCTGGAGGAAGAACGTCGGTTGGGCATGATTTCGCTGTCGGCCCATTTGGCCTGGGGGTGGATGTCGGCGTACGGGGATGGGCTGGGCATGCAGTCTTCGTTGAGGGGGGTTTGTGAGATTCGACGGTCGTGTAACGTGGGGGATGGGTTTTTGAGGGTGTCGTCGTGGAGGCGCATTTCGATCTGGGGAGGGATGGCGTTGAGGAGGGGTTGAGTCTTGTTGAGTGAGTATTGCTGCATGAAGTGTTGAGGGGTTTGAGGAGGTTGTTGGCTCTCGCTGCCGTAATTCGAAGGGTCTACAAAGAAAGTATAATTAAGTTAATCATTTCTATACAGTAGTTTTCTAGATGTTCCTCTTTACCAGGTTGGTTGCATTTTTTGCCAAATCTTGGATTTGGTGAAAAGTTGTGTAATACTTCTAATATCTGATGACTTTTTTAATAAAAAAATAAAACTGTTTGTTTAACTGAGGTTACATCAAGGAACAAAATTCAATTAATTAGGTAATTAGGTCAAAAATGGCTTTAGTTTTACATTTTTGGAAAATATCTACATTTTCAGTATGAAACTAAATTATTCCACAAATTACCTTAAACATAAGCCGAAAAATCACAAAATTATTTAAAAACTTGCCCAAAACCACTACTGAGACAAAAATGATATTTGTTTTTGTCTTTCTGTAAGATTTTAACACATTTTTCAGCTAGAAAATAAAATTATTCCGCAAACTGTCATTAAACCAATAGACCAAATTAGTCCAAAAAATGGTGTGATTTTGCTTGTTTTATATATTTCAGTACGAAGATTTGATTAGAACAAATTTTTTTCAAGAAAAATTGGCAAAACATTACTAAAAAACCACAATTAGATCGAAATTTTTGTGTTTCCTAGAATTTTAGCACGTTTTACAGCCAGCAAAACAAGTCGAAAAATCATTATATCAAGCTAAGAATGGTATTATTTTGCCCTTTTTCAAATGACGACTTCAAATGATCAACAAGTTTTTGATGTAAAATGTAAGACTTTATTTAAAAATAAAAATAACTTGCTTGGCTTGATTTAGTTCGTTTTAGAAACACATTTAGATTTTCTCAACACAGTTAAAAAACTATTGATTAGCTCGCTTGTGAGCCAAATTTTATGAAAATAAGATAAAAAACTAACAAATTAGTCCGAAAGTGGTTTTTTGTATTTACGATTTATGATTTTGTAGTAAACACCAAGTATTTTGAATTTTAAATTTGACGAAAAATGGTGTTCAATCAAATTCTCAATAAAATCATCCAATAAAGTCAAAAATTACAATATTTTTGCCATTTTCCAGCGTTTTACTTTGTTTTACATTTTCAAAAGCAATTGCTTATTTGATTTAAAAACAAGCCAAAGACTGAATATGAGGTTATTTTTGCCTTCTTTCGAGTATTAAACACGTTTAAAAAAAATTCGATATAATTTCGCCAAAATTAGATCGAAATTAATGTTATTTTAGCTCGTTTTACTCATAAAAAAATGAGACCCATATGTTTTAGAAAAATTTGTGAAAACACACCTATAAAGATCAAAACAATAAATAAAAATTAACGTGTTTTTTGTTTTAGCTAACATGGCTCGTTTTAGAGCACAATTTTATTAAAAATAAGCCAAAAAACATGTAACTATAAGTCTAAAATGTTGCTATTTTTATCCTACGGAAGCCTTTAGCCACGTTTATGAAAAAAATATATTAAGAGATTTTGCAGACAGTCCGTATATTTTTAGCTTTTTCTAGAGTTCTGGTAGGTTTTACAGC
Source organism: Tribolium castaneum (assembly GCF_031307605.1). Classification (NCBI taxonomy): domain Eukaryota; kingdom Metazoa; phylum Arthropoda; class Insecta; order Coleoptera; family Tenebrionidae; genus Tribolium; species Tribolium castaneum. The sequence goes on from NC_087394.1 coordinate 5,037,678, forward strand.
TTAAAACCCAACTGTCTTTATTTTGCAAAATTTCACTAAAAAAATTTAAAAATTAAAAATTTCATTTGTTTCTAAAATTGAATGAAAATGTTGTTTCTCTCAATTTAGTTCGCATTTGAACTTGAACTCATTTGTAAAACATTTTTAAAATTCAACTAAAACTCCAAAACAATATTACTTTTGATTCTTTAACAATTTTTAGACAGTTTCTAAGATGAACCAAGTTTATGTTTCAAAAAATTTCGCTACAACTGGCAAAAAAATTTCAAAAATAAATAAAAAAGTAAGGCATTTTATTAACATTGCTCAATTTGCTTCGTTTTTAAACCAAATACTTATCAAAATAACCTTGAAAGTCACAAAAATTCGTTAGAAATTAAACTTATTCACATCCTTTTTGCGTTATTCTGTTTGGTATAGTGAGCGAAATTTTATAAAAATAAACCGAAAATCACAAAATTTAGCTGAAAATTGTTTACTTTTGTTTTTTCTGACCTTCAACGACGTTCTTAAACAAGACTAAAGTTTTTTTTGAGGCTGACAAACTGTTGTGTTAGGGGCTGACACTTCGATCAGTGCATAAAATCTTTATTAAGTCGAATCAGCGCGTTTTCAAGCACAATTAAAAATAAGCCCAAAAAGTTGAAAATTTTATCAAAATTTTTATTCTTTTGCCAAAAAAGGCAAGATATGAACTAAATTCTTAGTTTTTTGAAGTGAATTTGCTTAAAAAGACTGAAATTAAGTAAAAAATTAGATTATTTTTGTCCTTTTCGAGCATTTAAAGCCACCTCTGGTGCATTTCATAAATTATTTTTTTATGCTGTCATTTAAACCAAAATATTCACAAAAACGAAGAGATAAGGCCACATTAGAGGCAGGTTTTTTGCCATGTTACCAACTGGGTAGAGAAAAACTATCAATTCTTTCAACGTTGTCCTTGGAAAAATTACCTATAGGTGGCGCTGCCGGATACGCCTCGCTGGGTGGCACCCATCTCTCATCACCCTGCCCACTAATCCCATGATCACTAAGCCCATGATGCTGTTGAATCGGAATGTTCTTGTTCTGTTCCAATGGAACATCCGCCTCACAACTCATAAACCGATAGTCCTGCCCTCTATCGGCGAAACCTTTCGCCTCCGTCACCTCCACACGCATCTCCAAGTTCACAGTCGGCGGCGGCACATCATCCACTTTCGCATCGTTCTTTTCCGCCACACAATTCGGCACCACTTGTTCGGCAAACTCAGTTCGATCACATTCGTTTTTAGTACTCGACGAAACACTTGCACCATCGTCAACATCACAGCTCGTCGATTTTTTCGACATTTCCATGCGAAGTTTTTCGACAAGATTTAGCGTTTCACGTGCACTGTCTTCCTTTGAGTCTTCCTTGAAAAGACTAGTGTTGCCGAAATTGAACGTTAGGGGGCCTTTCATTATCTCCTCGTCTTTGGAAATACCAAAACCGTCGTCCAAATTATCGAAATCAAGCAAATTGTCTTTGAGATGCGGTGGCGAGAAAATTGACCGACTGTGCGGCAATTTCTTCTCCGGTTCGGTGAGTTTCTCGTTGTTTTGTTTGAAATCTTCGATTTTTGGCGCCGGTTCGATTTCTTCACGCTTCGGAGTTGGGTGTTTTTCCTTTTCTTTAACCTCGATTTTATTCTCGTTTAGGACAGTCTTTTGTGTGAAAATCTCATCGATGTTTTTGCTTTTAACCGGTGATTTTTTGACGGGTGATGCTATTTTCTCCGGCTCTTTGTTTTCCTTTACTGTTGATTTTACTCGTTCAGGTTTGGTCGGTTTTGTCGTTTTGTTTAACGGTTTCTTTTCGTCCTTTTTGTCAGGTGGTGAACCGAATAACCGGTCGAGAGTTGATTTCGTTTTGGATGAGCCCTGTTTTCCAGCTTTTCGTTCGAGTATTTCCTTTTCGAGATTACTGACTTCCGACGATTCTTTGCTTTCAGTTAGTTTTTTATCCGTTTTCCGGACCGGAGACTGTAGTTTGTTAACGGACTTTGTCTCTTTCTCGGCCACCTGTCGAAACACAAAAAATGTGTTAGCAAAAAAAGGTCAAAATGAAATCAAATAATATGAAACATTTAAATTTACAGCTTTTATCAGACCGGGAAAAATGTCCGTACATCACGATCGTAAAATAGACAGGTCTAAAAACTCATGTTTGAAACAGTAACTTATTTTTATAGATACAAACTAAATTTATTATTTATTATTTTTTTAATAGAAAAAACAAAACAGATACAAACTCTAAACAATAAAATAAAATGTTTCAAAGAAGACATGCGAATTATTTTTCATGTACTTGCAGATTTTCTTTAAAATTCAGTAATACTAATTTTTTTGATCAGTTTATGTAATTTAATAATAGAAAAATGTTTCAGATACAATAAATTCTAAGCCATTTTACTAAATAAAATTCAAAATTTAGAAAAACTGTTACAAGAAGCAAATGTAAAATATTAAAAGTTAGATGAAAAGTACGAAAATAAACTTGAAAACCAACTGAAATGAAACAAAAAGATTTTAATTAATAAAGGTTGTGAAAATCCTTAAAATCCACAGTGGGCCTCATTTCTTTGTTCTAGAGAAAACTAAAATAAAAATATGCGTCATTACGACTTCCTACAATAATTCTAGTAAAGATCAACATTGTGTGTTTGCTACAAAATAGTATAGATTTTTCTCAAATTTTTTCAGAATTTTTCTACTATTTAAAATTAATACCGAGGAAAAAATGTGTTTCCAAAATATTTAATAAAAACTAAAAAATCACCTAATTAAATCAAAATTAATGTTATTTTAGCTAGTTTCGTTCGATTTATTCGTTTTTAGTAAACTGAAACTCAGTTATTTAGCAAGGTCTTGTCAAAACACGTCTAAAAATCACTGTTTCAGTATGGTTTAGGTCTTTTTACTTATCCCCGAGCAAAATCCCATCAAAAATAAGCTAAAAATGGTCGAAAGAGGTATTATTTATAATTTCTGTTTTATTGAAACTGCTAATTATGATTCTAAACCAAACTCTCAATTTTTTGTGAGATTTCTTGAACAGATAATAAGAAACAGAACTAAACAAGTAAATAAATAACTTTATATTAACAGAAAAATACAAGAATTTTTCCTCTCAAGTGTTTCCTTCTGGCTTCTTGCCATTTTTTTTTTATATTTCGACATCTTATTACAACTAAAAAACAATTATTCTGCAAAATGCTGATAAAAACAAGCCGATAGATAATAACATTATGCCGAAAATAATGCAGTTTTATCGAAAATTAGAAAAAAAAACACAAAATTTAATAGTGTTATTTTTATCTTATTGAAGCCTTTAATTTATTTTTGCGTTTTCCAGCATTTTAACACGTTTTACATCTAGACATGTCAAAAAATGGTGTTATTTTTGCTCATTTATCCAAAGTTTCCTTAAAGTTAATCTTAAAAATCACCAAAATTTATCAAAAATAATGTTTTTAGCTTGTTTCTTTAAATTTAGTTCGTTTTTTAAGTAAAGATTAGTAAGTAATTAGACATATTTATGTCAAAAAAAACTAACAGCTTCTAAAATATTAAAAGAAAAATGTGGGTCCCTATTTAAAATAAGATTGTTGAATATAGCACAAAATACTGTACTAAGGCATTTAGAAAAATTTTAAAAGCATCAGCTTATACGTGTACAATATTAAAAACCATTTAGTTATTTTTTTATTTTTGATAATATGACCATAAATAAAAATTATAAAAAGAATGGTTAAAAAACGAAACTATCAGTGAGGGCTCCACTATACAGGGTGTCTCAGCTAAGACTTTCGAGCCTGATATCTCAAATATTTGTCAACGGAATTTTATGAAATACAGGTATTTTAGAAGATCAAGATTAAAATCCAATTAATGCAACAACTCAAGTCTTAAAAACGTAATTTTTACAAGCCTTTTTAAAATGTTAAGCCTTTTAAGACTTGTATTTAAAAAATTTATCGTCAGTGAAAAATGCTGTCAGAAAAAACTCGTTCGTGTTTCGCGAGAGAAATGAGAAACAAACTGTTAAATGTGGGTACAGATGCAAAAGCGTAGATCTGTATGAGACAAATGAGCACTACCATTGAATTTTGGTCAATCCTACTCGTAGAAACGAGTCACGCAAGAGACATTTCACAATTATCTCTCACCCATGCAAAGTTAAAAAACATAATTTTTGACATTCTTTTGGTACTGGATGCTTTAATTCTTTCAAAAAGGACTAAAACACTGAACAACAACTGAAAAATTCTAGACACTTGAACATTCAGGACTTTGGAAATGTTCGTACACTGCTGATTGGATTCTCTTCAAAAGCTTGAATTACAGCCCCAACTATTGCTTCGTTTCCAGTGACGTGTTTTGTCCCCACTCGATTTAGTTCAGGTACGCTTCCAGTGTCTTCAAATTATTGACGATTTTTTGAACTTTAAATTTCATAAATAACATTTCACAAAAAGTCCAACGACACTTTCCATAGGCGAATATTGATTCCTTTTTCAACAACACAGAAATTTCAACCACTGTTGGTTTTTAAAGTAATTTCACCAAATTAAAACAATTTTACTTTTCTGACAGCACACACACTTTTGACAGTTTTTTTTCAGTAGTACACAAAATGCCGCATAGAAATGCTTCAACAATTGTTTCAAAAGGTGACTGCCCAAATTACTATTTAATTTAATTTTTCTCTTGGACCAGCCGAGCGATTTGGTCAATTTTTTGTGTGGCCAATTATTTTTCGGGGTTTAATGATCCAACGGTAATTTGGCTTTATTTTAAATAAAAGAAATGTGTTTTAAAATTGCATTTTAAAATATGTGCATTTGAAATTTCATAACAATCGATTGACAAATAACTGAGATATTAAGCTCGAAAGTCTTAGCTGAAACAGCCTGTATATAAAATAATTCGCTTTTCAATTACTGTCTATTTCATGATCGTGCCCTAGACACCACAATTACCTCATCCTGTTTTCCCTTCCGACACTTAGCATCGCCACGTTGGCTATCAGACAAATTTCTAAGCCTGACATTAGCATCTCCGACCCGATCACCGGATTTAGATGATTGCCTCGGCCTCCCTCTAGCTGCTGTTGTTGCTGGTCTGCCTTTTCCTCGCATTCTCGTCTGTTCCTCTCTTTGAGTAGTTGTTGACTTCTTGTCGGGACTAGTAGTTTTTGTTGTTGTGATGATTGGGGAGGTGGGACGGCTAGAATCACTCGAGTCGGTGCTTGAGCTGGACGCCGCTGCTGCTGCAGACTTGGCACCCTTGTCAAGAAAGGGCCAGTCCTTGCTGGCGTTCGTCCGCTTAGCCGTTTCCCGACACTCTTTCGACGAGTAATTCGAGAAAAGACTCTCCGATCGCGGTTGTTGCGCTTGTTGCTGACTTGGTGGAACCTCATCATCACTATCTGAACTCGACGACGTCGAAGACGACGTGGAAGAACTAGACGAGGAAGACGAACTGCTGTTTGAGGAAGACTTGCGTTTGCTTTCTGGGACTTTAGCCGGCTGCTGTTTTTCCGCCTCCTTTTTCTTGACCACTGTACTCTCCAATTTGTTTTTCTCCAATTCGTCAACACTAGAGGGCGCCACGGGCTTACCCAGCCCACTTTTTATGTGTTCAGCGGCTTTTTTCGCAGCTTGACGTTGCGGAACGTAGGCGAGAATCTCCGCATTGTCCGTTTCTTTATCGAGATCGAACACATCGCTCGTTTTCACCGCTGATTCCTTCTTCACTTCTTTCACTTCCTTTACGGTTTCTTTAGTTTTTGCTTTAGGTTTGGGCAATTTGACGGGTTTTTCTTCAACTTTTACGCTTGGTTCGTCCATTTGTTCTTTGACAACTCGCGTTGTTGTCGATTTGAGATTTTCGGTTGCTTTTTTGGCCGCTTGTCGCTGCGGTACAATGAGATCAGATGGGTCGTAATCTTTTTTCTTTGTGGGGCTTTCTTTTTTCTTGTTCTTTTTGTTTTCGGGACTTGTTTTGTTGGACGTTGACGGTTTGTGTGAAAACTCTTTGACTGCTGCTTTCGTTCGTAGTTTATTTTGTTGGGAATCACTTGCTTTGGTCATTGATACGTCCGAACTGTCACTATCCGAATAGATTGACGACATTTGTTTAGTGTCTGATTTTTGGCTTGCACGTATTGGCATTAGTTCGTCACTGTCACTACCCGAATAACCTAATTCGCGTTCCACTTGCTTTAAGCGGGAGAATTGTCCCCAAGTCTTTTTCGTTTTCTGTTTGGAATCCTCCTCACTACTACTTTCGATTTTACTAGATGCACTGTGTCTTTTTCGTCGGCGATCGGACGCTTTGTTGTTATTGTTGTTAGGTTTTCGGACCGATGAAGATGATTTCTTTTTACTTTTGTCTTCATCTTCGGAAGTTGTTGCCGCGTTCAAGCGGTCCTTTTCGTCACTACTCGAACTACTGCCGTACAAACTGCCGCTGCGTCGATTCGAAGAACCATTGAAGTAAATCTACAAAAAAATCCAAGTTAGTTAAATTGTTAAGAATAATTTATAGATTTCAGGTTTTAAAAATTATCTGAAGACACCACCGATTTTTCCTGTTATTTCAGTTTTTTTGATTAGATTTTTTACATTTTGATTATGAACCTCGATTTTTTTAATACCTCATGGAAATTCGTATAAAACCTATATAAAGTTTTTTATTACATGTTTTTATTACATTCTGTTTTGAATTTAAAGCATAAATTTAAGCTACGCATCTTTCCAAATTTGTGTTAAATTTTGAGAATACTAAACGTCTTTCTGAACTTACTTTTCAAATTTTTAATGTTTAACAAGTTTAACAGTTAACAAGTATACTAACATATATTTTTTTGTGTAGTTTGTTACATTTTATGGCAAATTTGGAGAACAAAAACTCGCCCAGAAACGATACAAAGCAGTCTCTACTAAAAAAATTTAATTTAATATTTTTACTTATTTCTTCCATTTAGTTCTAAATTTATGCCGCTCCATTCTTTATGAGTATAGTTTATTTATACAAAACCGATGGAAAAAATTCAGTCAACAAATTCCCATTGTTTAAAAAAACAATTTTAAACCTTACACTTTTTTAATTAACGTTTCTAAAATATTTCATACAAATTTATACAAAAATGATAAAGACAAAAACAGAACAATCGACAAGTTCCTAATAACGTTACTTTTTTTACTTCAATTTTTGATAATTTGTTTGATTAAATTAAATTAGAAAATGTAACAATATTTTGTTGTAAATTTAGATATAATTTCAATAGTTTTTTTTTTCGTAAAAATATTTCATAACAACTCGCCCCAAAATAATAACAAGACCACAGTCACACATCTCTAATAATTTTTTGCTTACCTACTTTTTTAGATTTTGTTGAAAATTCCGTTAACAATTTTTAATTGCATAAATTAACGCTTGCACAGTATTTCATAAAAATTCGTACAAAACTGCAAAATTTTTCATAGAAATTCAGACAAAACTTATAAGAAAAGCAGCCAATTCTACATTTATTTCTTTTATTTTTTAATTAGATTTGTTATATTTAGTTGTAAATTTTTAAAATAAATTTAAACTACCTGTCTTTCTGAATAAAAAAAGTACAAGAACGATTGGAAAGACAGTCGACAAGCCTCTACTCACATTTCCCTAAATTTCAGTTTTAACTTATATTTTTGTACAATTTGTTGAATAATTTTACGCTGGACATCTTTTTAATTTCTTTTCGAAAATATTTCATGAAAATTCAACAAGATTTTACTAACATATCATTAAATTTTAGGTTGTATTTTAATTAGATTTGTTACATTTTGATGTTTTAGTGTAAATTTTTATGTTTCCAAAATATCTCACAAAAACTTGCCCAGAAACGATAAAAAGACATGAAAAAACAAGTTTCCTCTAAAGATTCTTCAATTTTTTTATTTAATGTTTCTACACTTTTATTCCCTGAATTTAGGACACGTCTTTCTTAATATTTTCCCAAAATGTTTATTCAAAACTCTAGCATTAATCAATTCCAGTTATTTTTTATTTAACTTTACCAAAAGTTTCAGAAAAATAAACAGATTTTTGATCTTTTGTTGTAAATTTAGAGGATAAACTTACACCGTACATCTTTCAAGATATGTTTTAAATTGAATTTTTCACAATATCATATAGAAACTCATCCAGAAACGATGGAAAACCCAGTCTCTATTGGAATTTCTTTAATTTCTATTTTTTTACTTATTTTACATTATGTTGTAATTTTAGAGAAAAAACTTAGACAAGTCTTTTTGAATAGATTTTCATTTTAAAATATTTAATTTTTATACAAAATTATAACAGAGAGAAAAACAGTAAATAAGTTTCCACTAACATTTTTTTATATTCTGTTTTTTTCAGATTTGTCACAATTTGTTGTAAATTTAGAGAACAAATTTAAACACATCATTTGATTTTTTTACTTAGTTTTTTAAATTTTGTTGTAATTTGATTCTTTCTAAATAAATTTTCATTTTAAAATACATATTTAATTGAGTAACAAAAACGATAACAGAAACAGATATAGTGAACAGTCTTCACTTTAAATTCAGTATTTTTTTGTCTTACCAAATACTATAAACTTTAGGTTTTATTTTAATTATATTTGTTACATTTTGTGGTAAATTTAGTGTAAACTTTTATGTTTGCAAAATATCTCACAAAAACTTGTCCAGAAGCGATAAAAAGACCTCAATGAACAAATTTCTTCTAAAGATTTTTTAATTTTTCTACAAGTCTACAAATTCTGGAAAAAAGTTGCACGTTTTTGCACGACATTTTTCCAAAATGTTTAATCGAAACTCGAAAATTTATTTATGAAATAACACACACTATTTACTCAAAGAACACAAAACGTTTGTCATTAAAGACAATCACAATACCAAAAGTTCCAGAAAAACAAATATTTTTTTTTATTTACACCGCAAGTGTTTCTCAATAATTTTTTATTAAAATTTTTTTTTTACAAAAACAATACGAAAAGAGAAACAGTAAACAAATCTCCGCTAACATTTCATTAAATTCTGTTTTTTTGTCTTTACAAAATACTCCTTGTAACTGACCTTTCGAAAATTCGTACAGAAATGATGTAAAAACTGCTTCGACAAGTTTCTAGTGACATTTCATTAAATTTTAGGTTTTATTTTAATTAGATTTGTTACATTTTGTTGTAAATAAAGAATAAATTTACACCGCACATCTTTCTAGACATGTTTTCAATTAAATATTCCAAAATATCACAAAAAAAACTCATCCAGAAACGGTGGACAGGCCACAGGGAACCAGTCCCTATTGAAATTTCTTTAGTTTTTTTGTTGTAATTTTAGAGACCACAAATCTTTCTAAATAGGTTTTTATTTTGAAATATATAATTTTTTTACAAAAACGATAATACAAAGAGACTCAGTAAACAAATCTCCTTCCTACTTTTTAAATCCAGTGTTTTATTTTTATTTTTTCCAAAATATTTCATTGGAACTGGTCCAGAAAGACCTCAAATGACAAATTTGTAATTTTTTTTATTTTGATTTTTACAAATTATTACTATTTTTATTATTGTAAATACAGACAATAAAGTAGCACGTACTTTGCAATACTTTTTGCAAAATTTATAATCCTTCAAATTCAGTTTTTCTTTATATTTTGTTATAAATTTACGAGTTTTTTGATCTCTAAGATCCCCCAACTGTCTCAGTTTTTAATAATAATTCTTCAACCAACCAACAAATCGCCCCTTTACCTTTTTGTATGGATTCTTGTCCTTAAAAAGCCCATTAAGCTCTGTCCGTTTCTCATCCCCTGAATCCGTCGGCGACTTAACCCCAGCAATCCTCGTCAAAATCCTCTCAAAATCGCTCGTATGATCCTCTGCATCTTCATGTGAATACAACCGATCATAGATCGACGGTCCATGATTGGCTTCAATCACAGCTTGTACCACAACATTCGGCAAATTGTTAGCAGCTTCAAGCACAGCCGTCTGTTTATAAAACGTCTGTTCGCGCAATCGAAAGAAACTCCTCGACAGTTTCTCTCTCCGACTCACCATATAACACAAATTCCGCACCCGTTCCAAGTCCTGTCTCAATTGCACAAACATCTTCATCTTCTCCATATCGGCCTGTTCGCGTTTATGAGAGAGCATATCAACGTCCTCGGACTTCGGCGGCAGCAGCGGCTTGTTGTTCCCGGCTTTGCGCTTCAACTTCCAGTAGTTGTAGATGTGGTGGAGGGCGTCGTTGTCCACGTCCAGGTGGATACTGACGTCTTTAATCGACACGTGCTTGAAAAACTCCGACTCGATCTCCTGCAACCGTGCAGCACGTGCCTGGTTCTTCTCCTCCGAAGTCATGTCTTTGCGCTTTTTCCGGCGCGAATCGTCGTCCTCCGACCCCGAACACACACTCTTCTCCTTGTTCTTGCTCGACTTGCTGTGTTTCTCGCAATATGAGCGCAACTTAACTCCGTCATCGGCGTTCTCGTCTTCGATAATCGCTCGCATTTCCAAGCCGTGTTTGAACGCACAGGTGACATGATACGCCGTTTTGCACGTCTTGACCGAGCACTGGATGCAGGCGCCGACCCTCTCCCGGCACAGGACACAGATCAGCGCCCATCGGCTCTGCGGAATGCTTGAGATTTTCGTTATGGGTTCCATTTTCTCCACACAGCCGATGCTCACTTCGGGTATCCAGAGGGCGCACGAGACGTGCGCCCACTTCTGGCCGGAGCGCGTGCACTTCATGGCGCCCCCTTTGTTGGGGCAGAGCACGCATTTCGGCCGCTTGCTGAGGTGGCACGTGCAGCACAGCCATTGGCCTTCGGGTATCCGGGTGATGCCGTAGCAGGCCTGGTGAACGCAGATGTTGCAGCTGTCGCAGAAGACCATCTCGTTGCCTTCTTCGGAGTCGGGGGAGCGACAGACGTCGCAGATGACGTTCTCGTCGTATTCGATGCCCAGGCCTTCTTCGTTGCGTAAAATCGACTGGATTTTGTCCCAGCAGCATAGCTCGAATTGCTCGATTACGCGCTCGAGTTGCTCGGAGTTGATCGGTGATTGGCCGCATTGGGAGCGCTCCGAGTTGAGGATGCGCAGCCAGGAGACGTCGCATTCGTCCAGGTCGTACGAGCAAGCCGCCTCCGATTGAGCCGGGGCGTTGGATAGGGCGTGCTCCTCGATTTTGAAGTTCTCGTCCTTGGTGATGCGGATGTACTTGTTTTTTGGCCTGGAAATACCAAGAATTACCAAGATTATCATTTACTTGAGAAAAAATAAACAAAAGATGAGACTAAACATTGGAATGATTAGTCCAGTGGAAAAATGTTAGTGAAATGTATACTTTATACTGCACAAACACCTGATATTCATAAACGTAAATGCTTGATTAATTCAATAGATTTTTTAAACATGTCTACGAGTTAAGCTACTTAAAAACTCCAAAAAAACACTAAATTTCATGACAAATAAATTAAATTTCAAATTATGTAATATAATTATTTGTGGAATAACTGTAAAAAATTTGAATTAAAAAAAACACTCAGGTTTAAATATTAATCCTTTACTTTCAAATTTAATATAAAATAACAATTCCACAAAGTGGGGTGGAAAGTGATATGAAATTTTGTTTATACCAAAAATTGTAGTTGCAATTTTGTCACTTCATTTTTTTAAACAAAAAAAAAACAACAAATTTCTGTTAACGTTATTGTTTTTCAGTACATAGGTACAAAACAGTTGGCAATTTTTAATATATTTTTCCCCAAATATACACTAGTTTATCAATCACAAAAAAACGTCTGCTCTAATGATTGCAAGGTACTTGTATTATCTTAAATACTTGTTGCAAATTAACAAAATAAAAACTATAACAAACAATAAATGCTATTGGTTGCACAACTACTGAAAACGTGAAAACAATTGACAGTTAATTACACTGGTTTATTACAAAATTTCACTTTTTGTCTGTTTCTGTATACTTTTGGAGAGTAGAATTCAAATCTGACGTCCAAATTTCACCAGCAGCTCGAATTTCCATTTCAAAGCTAGAGGTGGTAAGAAAAATCTGTTGGCAGTTTTGAAATTAGCGTCAATTAAAAACCTGAGGCAATAGAGTAGTAAGTAACTAAAAAAGCTATGTACATTTTTGTAAATAAATGCTAAAATGAGGTGTCTATATCACTAAAAGTAGAGCTGATAGAAAATAATTGTTGGCTACTTTGATATCAGCATCCAAATCTGAGGGAGCAGATAAATAAATGACTAAAAGTTGTCCTTTTTTTAAAAAAATGCTAACTTGAACTAGAACTGATAAAAATCTGTTTGCAGTTTTGAAACAGCTGGACATTTTCTTAACAATAGTGAAGAAATCTGAGGTAACTGATATACAGTACACTAGTGTTTGTGTTATTTATTATTAGAAATAGTAATTAGCTAAAAATTATGCAGTTCAAACATCAGTGTTAATTTTTCAAGTGAGTTCTTTAATTATAGAGTTTCTCACAATTTTAAGAGACTTAGACCTCCAAATATACAAAAAATACATTTTCAATTATTTGATTTATCCATTATTGTTTATAAATTACATTATTTTCAGAAACAATTAAGTATTCTACCAAAAAATTAAATGAATATGATCCTAAACTATGAGTTAGTTCACGACGGTTTGTGTGTGGCTCGGTATTTTAAACATTTTTTGCAAAACTATGGACAATGTAATGTAGTTTTTCGTTATACAATCTTCTTATAGACCCTAAAACTAATACTTTGCACACTTTTGACTGAATTTTTAGTCATCATAGCATGAATAACAAAGGGAAGAAGCTCATCCAATAACTAATTAAAAACGGGGTAATTTTTTTTCGAAATTTGTAATCAAGTTCGTATCGAAATATGCATTGCTGGTTTTACTTTACAGGCGTAGGCGTCGTAAAATTATGCGAAACACCCTGCATATGGTCCAGATTTGACAGTCATCTATCCAAGAATAATTTTTCCTATTACAGGATGTTTTAAGTCATTTTCCTGATCATACAATCCTTTACGTGACCCTAAAAACTAAACGAAACTAAATGAAACATTTCGTATACCACAGGTTGTTAATAAAACAACATTAATAAAAAAAATAATTAAAACTAATTCTACTTAATTTTAATTTTTTAAATAATATAATATTAAATAAAATGTTGCAAATGTTTGGATAATCCGAACGGTTGAATTGTTTGTAATCTCGAATTTATTTTAACTCTTGATCATTTTGTAGAAAAAAATCTGTAGCAGTAGCGATTTAAAATACATTTTTAATTTTGTACTTCAAGGTTTCTTAAAAAAAAAACGTGTTTTTTGTCAATAAAATCAAATCATTTCAAAAACTAAGCTAAATTTTTAAAAGCTACATCCCAAAATGCAAAAAATATAGTGTTCTATTTAAAAATGCACATTTGGTAATTTCAGAAATACCGTGTATGCTTGAAAATGATTGAAGGTAAGTCAGGAAGTTAGTATCTTTGGCTTTCGGAAAAAAGTAATTAATTTTCTAACATTTAAAGAACAATAATGGAATTTTTCATATCGCATGTATTTGCATGATTAATTGTGGTTTGTTAAGGTGTCTATAAACCGAAAGTGTACGGGTTATCCAAACATTATTGAACCATATTTTCGGACGATGGTAGTATTAAGACTCAAATCTTGATATTTTTGTCAAATATTTACCAACCAAAAATTTAAGCAATAAGAATACAAATAATATTTTTTCTCTTTCTCGTGTGAAGCAAAAAAAATTTTTTTTCAAGAATATTCTCAAGACCTGGTGTGTGGCACACCAATCGCAGTTTGAATTCAGATACTCGTAATATGTATAGAGAAATATTTCAAAGAAACTACTTCTGGAAGTTCTGGAAAACATTTAAAGAGTTTACATCCAATTTTTACCAAGTATTCTTCATAACCGTAACTGCTTTTTTTGGTTCAAAAAAGAGCTATCTTTATTTCTTTATTTCCTGTAAAACAAGTTTTTTCAAACAGCTGCCATTCGTACAATAAAAAAATTAAACATGTTTGCCTGACAAACATCGGCAAAAAAAGATTACTACGACTTGACATATCTTATTTTTTTAACTAGACACCCGAGAACTTTAAGCATTTAAATAAACTTAATTTAACTACGAAAAAAGCTACTTTCATCTAAATGTTAAAAGCAAAAATATTACTTGGAAAAAAACATGTTACATACTAATTTTTTTCGTTCCTTTTACAAAAAAACTAAACTTCTCCTAAAAAGCTCAAAAGTATTATCTGCATATTGAGTTTAGGCGATAAACGATAAAATAAAAAGTTTCACTACTATTGTATTATTTTTCATGTTACTGCAGATTTTCTTCAAGATTTAATAACTTACGTGTAAGGATTCTTATTTTAAAAACAACAGCAAAATTTTCCACTTAGAAATTATTAAATATTAATTCGTAATTTTCTTTTACACTCTTTTAATTTCTTTTACCTTCAATCAGAAAACGGTAAACATGACTCTAAACATCCCTGACACAATAATATGCACGATTTAAAACATATTAAAAATAAATTTGAATTATAAAAAAATGTTTGGGTTAAGTTTTTCACACTTCAGATTAATTAACCGAAATGGCAGATCTTGAAAAAGAAAATCACCAAGTGTGTGCCTCTGTTCATAAAAAAATAAATTGCTTAAAAAATATGAATTATTTTTAGCTGATCGGCTTTTAGTCACTTGCCAAGTGACTGACTTCTTTTGTATTTCTGTAACTAGTGAAATATAGAAAAAAAATCCTTGAGCAATGAGAGAAGTTTCCGGTGACGGAAGCCTTCACTTCAGATTCTTCATAATAAAAAACACTACTTAGTTTAGCTTAGTAACTAAGAAACAAACAGATGGCGCCGCAGTAGAATATACTTCGACAAAGAACATAAGCTGTGAAAAAACCAAATTTCAAAAAAATTGTCGATAATCCTCAAAGATGTAATTTGGAATTTAGTTATGTTTTCCCAGTTTTGTCGGCATTGTTATTAAAAAAAAGTAAATAGATCAATCAACCCGGCACCTTGTTTCGAAATTCCCATTGGTCGTTAGTCTGAAAACAGCCAAAAATCGTTCCACAGCATGCACAATCTGCTTACAGTTTGAACTCATGTTGCAGCTTGAGTGGCGTGTTCTGTGTGACAGTGACGCTAGGTTCCGGCAAGGAATCTGGATTGACTGGCACCTGGACCCCCCTTTCCCACTCCTGCTTCCACTGATCGACAATAACCCAGTACTCATTCGAGGCCAGCGGCTCCGAATCGGGCAACTTCATCGCACTGATCAGGTCTTTGCGGAAGAGCTCGGCCGGCGCCTCGGTCGTCGTCCGGTTGTAGATGCTCTTCAGGTCGTTGGAGCGGGGCTGCCACACCGCCAAGGAGGCCGCTTCCTCCTCCTCCGCCGCCGTACGCTGCAACACCCAACTAGAACCCCAAAATCACGGCATTACTACTCACTTTGCGCCTTTTAACAGGAACTGATCCATCGTCTGAGCGGTTAGGCCTTTTTGCTCTCTGTGACATCGCACCTTATTGTGCAGGCAGTGTGTCGACGCTGCCTAACCTAAAATCGGCGGGTGAGCGCGGCTGGGGGCTGCCGTGGCTACTTACTACATGTTACGGAAGGGGGCACGGACCCGGCTCATGTCTGCAACGAAACGGCGGTTAGTCAGGCGCCCTAAACCCGTCCAGTGATAACTCGAGTGGTGGAGAAAAACGAAATAAAAATCCTGGACATAGCCAAAGGCTATGTCCCCCAGATGCCACTCCGGCCGCTCAGGCCGCCAATAACCGACCCAACCGGGGCCCCAGCACCGGATTCCGCCACTCAAAACGGCCGATTCGGCCAAAACACAACGAAATCATCCCCGAAAGATTGACAAACAGCAGAGGTGGCTCCCATGTCTACATTGTAAACATTTCCACTTTCAAGCTATCACTGGCACACAACACCTTCAGCACTATTTCAACAGAAACGCGCTTCGATTTCCCGCCCATTCGTTACCATTTCTTTGAGGTTTTCCATCGTTTCGATTGATTTTCAGGCAATTTTTATTAAATCGACTCCATTAGACTCCATTTGGTAAGCCTAACAACATTGACAATGTAGCTGGCGCCACCATCGACACTGACATACCAGCTCAGACCAACAAAACTGCACCCATCTCACTCCAACTGCGCCAAAATCCCTCAAAAACGCAACCACGCGCCCCCAGCAGCCCCCAGGCCCGACTGCAGCCCCCGACCGCCCACCTGGCCCATCCAGCCCCAAACCAACCCCCTAGAACCCCCATTTAACCCAATGAAAGTCCGCGCTATCTCTCTCCCCCATAACCAATATGTCCTCATTACACATTCCAAGGCAAATGCGATGCGGCGGTCCGACAAGTTTCAAACGCTCATTTGGGCCGAAAAAAGCCAAAAAGTGGTAATTAAACAATTTGCCCGATTCCGGGACGAATTTCATTGATCCGGATCAGTTCCGGAAGGTTTCCATCGATATTTGGCGCCATCATGCCTGCCGGACCAGTCCAATCACGTGACATCAATACCAGGCATGATTTTTGGCGGGGATTGAATCGGTTTTTTCAATATTACAAATTTTTGGTTTGTTTTTGGCCCAGAAATCGGTGATTTGGGGCCAAAAGCTTTGTTTTAGGTGCGTTTTTCCAGTCGGTGGTGCAATCGATACAAGGCGTTACGCCCACTGACGCATATTTTCCGAAATGGTAATTGATTGGGTTCATGAAGAATTGCGACCATAAAAACAAGAACTCGACATGTGCTGATAAAGTACAATTTGCAGTTTAATTATTTATAGTTTTTTGTTGATAAAAATATAGTAGGGGGGAGCAGGGCAAAAAAAAGTAATTTTGAGGATAATTAATGTGAGAAATTGCGCTAAAATAATAAAAATTCGTTTGAATGGACAATAAATAAACAATGAGTAATATGCAAGGATTTAAACAGTGTGTGTGAACTAGCTACCAGTGGCGTAGTATAAGAAAGGCCTATTGATTGTTTCCGTTTAACTTAATTTCAAGTTTATTAATTTACGTTACGACAAAAATATTTAAAGCTCGATTACAAATATAAAACCCCACCAATGTAAAAAAATAATTTTAGAGCTAATTTATTAATGTAGCAAAAAAGTGTTTCAAAATGTTAGGCCACTAACATTACAAGTGCGCATAAGGTGTTGCCACTTCGGTCAATAAATTGATCCAAAGTTCTATAATCTTTTTATGAAATTTTGCTTTTAAATCCTAAAGAATTGCGTTTTGATTAAAAAACGTGGTAATGTGATGCAAAATAATTGTTTTTGGTTTAATAATTTATTGATTTTTTAGGGCGATTTAGCAAAAATTTACAAAAAAACGGTCTAAATTAATTAAATTGCTTAATTTTTGAATAATTGTAACAGAGAACTACGTTCCCGAATAAAAATAGGCCAAAACATATTAAAAATAGTTTGTTTTTAGATTCAATTTAGTAATTTTTTTGGTTGATTTTTGAAAGATTAACGAGATAGCAACACATTTTGGAAAATTCGGTAAAAAATTCTGTAATTTTTCACTATTTATTTGAGTGTTCCAGCAAAGTTTCTTGACGGAATTAAGAAAAGATGCACTTTTCCACTCTCAATTAATACTGAAAGTTTTAAGAACTGTCAAGAAAACTGATTTTTAATGATATTTTTGACATGTTTTTTTATCTCGGTGTAGCCTCACGTTCAAAATGAAAAAAAAATTTCCTATTTCATTCGCACAAGAAACTATTGACTTTTAGGCTAATTCTGAACGAAATTTTTCAAAATAGTCGAATTTCTAGTTAAACAACGGTTGAAAAAAGCAAAAATATTGAGATTTTTAGCTCATAAGTTAGTTACTTTTTCTTTTGTTTTAACAAAATCTTGCTTAAGAGGTCCAAGAAAACAAAGATAACAAGTTTGAAATATGATACATTACATATTGAAAATATATGATTATTATTGAGAATTATTGTATTTGTTTATATAAAAAAATTGCAAAACACCCATCTTTGGTCGCCGTGGATAAGATTTTTTATTTTTTTACTGTTTTTTCATCATAATAAAACTATCAAGCCCCGATTGTATAAAGCTGTGTCTACTTTAACAAAATTTCGACAATCAATTAAACATGAATAAAACAATCAACACGTTCAAAAAGGGGTCACATGATCAGTTAAAATCATGTTAGTTGGCACATCTTTATATAACCGGCCAAAAATATATTATTTTAAGTTTGAAAGTTAAAAAATATTTTAAAGATGCGAGTAAAGTTGTTGCAAATTCCTTTATTGTAATATGATAACTATGAACTTATTATACATGTTTCATAAACCTACTGATTTAGAAACGGAATTTAACAATGACTTATCTGCCTTCTTATAGGCAATGCTTACTTTATTGTAGTTATACACATTCAATCCCATACAAACACATTTGAGATTTTCATTTGATTTTTCTGAAAATTTCTACGTAACGTTTACTTTCAATTTGTTTAAAAGCTTTTAATACTTTTAATGGAGAAAATTCCTAAAAATTTATATGATTTCCCAAAAGTAAACATCAGAAAAAGACGTAAATTGGAGGGGGGGGGTAAATTTTTCCATAGTACTTTGTCTTCTTCGATTCTGAAAGCTTTATCTGTAACACCCCAATATTCGACTATGCCTTCATGAAAAATCTTGGAATATTTACAGAATTAATAAAAATAAGTGCAAAACACTCCCAGTTTTCTTTCCGACCGTCAAAAACTTGAAAACATATCCTTTCTTAGATATCTCCAACTGCGTTTTCATTGCTGGGCCTTAGTTGGGACAATAAAAAAAATGTAAAATATAATCCGTAATTTACAACATTTAATAAAAAGCAAGTAAATTCCTTCGCTAACCACGCATACTCTTCCCTTCATGATAACTTCCGAACTGTTCTTCATTAATGTTTACCAAGCAACCAACAGAGATCTTTCCATCACTAGCCAAAAATACACCTAGAAGAATTTTATTTTCAGTAGTGATACTAGAATTTGAACAGACGTTGTAAATTTTTTTATCCAATAGCTGTTCAAGAGCCGCATCTACACTGTTTGCACTGTTGAAGTGTTTAATTTCCATTACTACCGATGTGTTATCATTTATCTTGAAAAATATATCAATTCTGGGTGAACTACCGATGTCAATTTTGGGTTCAGCATACATAGCATCAAGCCAATCCTCTATAAGAAAATATAAATCAGCTTGTATTTCAAAATAGTTGCTGGGGATCTGTGATTGTCTTGTCTTGTCTTAATCTGTGTTATCGTTTTGATTAAACTTTATTATAAAAATATGTCAGCTTTTTAATATCACAATTACAAAATTAAAAAAACCTCAAATTTAGTAAGTTGTGTTAATTAAATTAACGCATTATTTATTTTAAAAACTTTAACGTTTTTGCAAAATGTTACAGACATTTTTCACATAAATAAAATAACACAGTTTACATTATTATTTCTTCAAAAAAAAATTCTAATTAATTTTCGGTCAGATGCACATGCGGTTAGAGTTGACTGTTGCTCGTTTTGGCGCCATAACTCCATAACCTTACCTGTTTTGACAGTTATGTTTTTTACTTTTCAAACTTTGCTTTTTATTTACTATATTATACCGATACGTAAGGCAGGAACCAAATTACTCGAGTACCAATTTCATTCAAATTTTTTAGTTTGATGGTAAGATCGCAAGATGGTCTGTGAAAATTCAACATTTAATTACGAGCATTGTATTGTCACAAGACACGATGAAACGGATTCAGAGGATTCCGAGGCTTGTGCATCATTGGAACAAGGTTCTGAGCCTGCTTCTGAACAATCAGAAGTTGATTATTATGCACTCCTTACTCCCGAGATGATAGAAGCTGCTAATTTAACACCAACTCAAACTTTTTGCTTAATGTCTGGGACCATAAACGAGCTTAAGCAAAATGTGACTGATTTAAATACAGATGGTGAGAATAGATATTCTATTGTTTTTTTTATTTGGTTACGTAAAACCTTTCAGACGCTGCGAAAAAAAATTTACAGAAGGGTTTAGATATTTTAATGATGGCTTTAAATAAACACAGTCAAATATTTGGAATTGACAACGTACAAGAACCACAAGAAAATGTGCAATGCTCAAATGTAATTTATACATACAGGTTGACCTAGGGGTGCATAATCGATCTATAACTTTTTTATTACTTAAAATATTGCGATTCTGTTTTCATTATCCGATAGGGCGACTTAAAGTCCACAAACCAAAAATGTTTTTATTGTACACGGGGTGTTGTATAAAGGGTGGTGAACAAAAGTTACATTTTTTAAATGGAACACCCTATACATTTTTGCATGATTAGATTCTACGCAAAAAAATAATGTAACTTTATATAAACTATTACGGGTCTTTCTCTTTTCGTTTCGGAATTATTCAACTTTTCGTTATCAAAAAGACCAATTTTTGAAAAATCGCTGCAAAGTCGCCTGTAAATATTTTTCGGCAAATTTGCAACAGAAAAATTCAGAATACCATGTAGTTTTAGGAAATAGTCTACTTTTACTTGAAACACGGAAATAATGTACAGGGTGTGCCAAAACGCAAAAAGTTAAATAGCTCATTTTTTTTAATCGAACACCATGTATTTCTTTACATGTGTCGATTGCATTTTTCATAAGCTTTCTATTGATATGCGGTTTTTATAGCAAATTTACAATATTTGTTAAAGTGTTCAAAAAATAAAAAATAAATTTTTTATTTATTTTATTAATAATTCTTGATGAGTGAAATTCATTTATGTATCAGGTAATAATTAGATTACTTGTGTAATTAGTCACATTAGTACATGTCAAAAAATTAATTACTATTTGACTATCAGATTCTAGGCTAACAAATTTTCTTGTAATAAAATATATTTTTTTGAACAATTTCGAAAAATATTTTAAATTTGCTATGCAAACCCTATACCGTTAGAGGGCTTATCAAAAATGTTTTCGATACATTTAATAAAATACAGGATGTTCCATTTGAAAAAAATGATTTAACTTTTTGCGTTTTGGCACATCCTGTATGTTATCTGCGTGCTTTAACTAAAAGTTGTCGATTTACTAAAACTACAAGGTATTCTAAATTTTTGTGTTGCAAATTTAACGGAAAATATTCATAAGCGACTTTGCAGTGATTTTTCAAAAATTGGTCTTTTTTATAACGAAAAGTTGAATAATTCCGAAACGAAAAGAGATAGACCCATAATAGTTTATATAAAGTTACATTATTTTTTTGCGTAGAATCCAATTATATTATTTGCGTAGAATCCAATTATGCAAAAATATATAGGGTGTTCCATTTAAAAAATATAACTTTGGTTCACCACCCTGTATACAACACCCTGTGCATAATAAAAATATTTTTAGTCTGTGGATTTTAAGTCGCTCTATCGGATAATAAAAACGTTATGGCAATATTTCAAATAGCAAAAAAGTTATAGACCGATTACACACCGCTGGGTCACCCTGTATAATAATTTAGGTCTGCAAATATGGGATTTTACAATTTTTGCAGCAACTTAATGAAGAACCAATAAATAACGAACCAGTGACACAAGTCCATAAGCCAAATGGAGTGGCCACAAAAACTAACAAAAAAAACCAAACGTTCTGTGGAAGTGAAAATAATAAAATAATTGCGAAAACTAAAACTCAGTTAAACAACACTTTAATTGGGGTACCAGGAGAGGTGCGCAAGTCGCAAAGAATCAAAGACAATGAAGGTACAATATTTTATTTTGAGTTGGCAAATTTTGAAATCACGGGTCACTCGATATTTTCAGGGAAAGAGCCCTTGCATCTGAATCAAGTGGCCTACATTGAAAAAAAAATAAGAGACGCTCTCGGGGATTCCCAGCCAATAAACATTAAGAAGAATGAATTAGGCACAAAATGTAACGAAAAAAGACAAACGTTGGGTGAAAATGGCAGTACAGCCGATCCTCAAGTAAGCAAAAGTTTTATTGTTTTCGACTTATTAGCGAAATCTTAAAAAATATCATATTTTACTGTAACATACAGAAAATCGTTTTGTAATGCAAACGTACAACTTTTACAGCAACTTAGTGAAGAACCAAACGAAGGGACAGTCCCTAAGCAAAATGAATCACACACAAAAAATAACAAAAAAAGACAGACGTTCTCTGGGAATGAAAATAATCGAACGATTGCGAAAACAAATGCTCAAATAAGCAAAACTTTAATTGGAGTACCGGGAGAGCGCCGCAGATCTCAACGAATCAAAGACAACGAAGGTAATTTATTTATTTATTTATTTTCGATGATTTCGAAATTGGGTTGGCATTTCCAGGGAAAGAACCTCTGCATGTGTTGGATGGAATAGCCTACATCCAAAAAAAAATTAGAGAAGTTCTCGGGGATTCCCATCTGGAGCCTGAAAAACCCAAACGTCCAGTTAAAAGAAAGACGCAGAGCTTGGCTGGAACACGAGCCAAAAAAGGTTAGTTTATGTCCCCAGGAAAAAAATTATATATATATATTTTTTTTAGCAAAAATTAGCGAATCTTGTGCAAATAAGACTTGTAAGTATGCACAATTATAATAAATTTGGAAAAATTGTTTTTATATAGTTGGAGGACCTGGCAATGCCAAGACCGCGAAGAGACAGACAAAAAGGTTGAACGTTTTGGAGAGAACCTGGCCAGGTGATTATTTTTTGTTAGTGTTACCAACTTAATTCCAAAAAATTGGGCCATTTTGATCAAAAGTGTAATAAAGCTTGTTTTATAATTTTTCAGTAGTGAGTTCAAGTACAAGCATAAATTCATCAAACACAAGCAGGACGAGAAAATTATACTCCCCGAGTTCATGGCTGCAGTCTTTAAGTAGTAATTTTTTATAAAACAGGTTTTTACAATTCTTTATAAGGTTGCCTTTCTTGTTATATACTTTTATCTTACATAGCTATTGTAATAGTATTGAGTTAAATAAAATATTTTTTTACAAGAACCGAGGGTTTTGTCAAAACCTTGACACTAGTATAGAGTTATAACTAGAGACCGGATTTTTACGTGTCAAAATTACTGTTACAGGAAAAATAAAAACAATTTTTATTGCAATAAATTTCACCACAAAAACAAACACGTCAAAAACTTAAAATTGTCTGTTAGACAAAAAAATTAATTAACTGTTAAATCTAAATATTGTTCTAAATTTGCTGTTTTCTGTAAGAATTCTTCTCAACCTAGAAAATGACCAAACTGTACGGACATACATATTAGTACTAAAATCAGGCACCTCTGCATTTTCAATATATTTTCATTCAATTAGCATTTTTATTTCTTCAATAGATTTTTATTTTCAGAATTTTTTGTATAGTTTGTCATTAAATAATTTTTTCCACAATTGGGATAAAAAAATTTTTTATCATTGTTTTGACAACAATTTTGTTATGCAAATTTTTGTTATAAGTGTCTTTTTTATTGCTGTATCAATGGCCAAAAGGGCATTGTGTGACAAAACCTATTTTGGGATGAAATGGGATATTGTATTTTTGGAGCTAGAAAATTTTATTTTTTTTTAACATTGTTCCGACAACAGTTTTGTTATGCAATTTTTTGTAATAAGTGTCTTTTTTATTGCTGTATCAACGTCCAAAAGGGCATTGTGTGATAAAACCTGTTTATGAGTGAAATGGGATAAAAATTGGGATAATACATTTCTGGACGCAGTAAAGTTTGTTTCTTTAATATCATTTTTTTAATGATAAATGATGATGACAATGATAAAATTTTATGTAAAAATGTGAATGAATATAATGAAATTTAAATTTAACAAGATTTTTCAATTCAGCAAAATTCAATGGCTAAAAGGTCATTGTGTGACAAAACTGATTTCGGGGTAAAGTGGGGTGAAAACTCAGTCTGTGTAGTGTAAAAGTTGCTCCTTTAATCATTAACAATTTTTTTCCTTTTTTTCAGTTTTTTATTTAACTCTTTAAAGCAGGCAACCAACCATACATTTCCAAAATTGAATCTTATTTTGTTGGTGTGGTGTGATTTGGGTCAATTTTGGTTCATGGGTATTATTAATTTAATAAACCTCCCATTTGATTAACTCAAAACGTTGGGTCGTGCCTCCAAAAACCATTTTTCTAAAAATCACCAGTTGGCAAATTTGAGGTTATCGCAGGTTGGCTTTTGACGTCACTTGCCTGTCAAATTACAATTTCACAACGTGCTCTGTGTTCACGAAACCGTGGACGATGTGTGACGAAGCAGTGCTCCAAAATGGGGCTTTGGCCCCCCCGAAAACAGCCAAGCAGTTGGAGAAAGAGGCCAAAAAACAGGCAAAGTTGGACAAGTTGAAGCAAAAGTTGGAGAAGCAGCAAAACGCGGCACCGAAGAAGGAGGCTGAGGTAAGGGTGAATGATGCAACATATGTGCGGTGACGCGAGGGTTTTTTTGCAGAAGAAAGAGAAGAAGAAGGAGGTGAAGGAGGCTGCTGTTTATAATATAGCGACACCAGAGGGTGACAAGAAGGATATCAGTGGGGCTTTGCCCGATGCTTATAGCCCCCAGTTTGTCGAGGCGGCGTGGTACTCCTGGTGGGAGAAACAGGGCTTTTTCAAGCCGGAATATGGGGTAATTATAATTAAGATACGGAGTGATCAAGAATGAATGTTTGGGTTGGTAGCATTGGTTTCTTGGCAGTTTGCAACACTGTTGGAAAAATACAGCAAAATTAATTAGACATAGAATAACATTTTTCAGACTTGTTTGAAATGTTTCGGGAAAAAAATATGTATGTAACTCATTGTTACTCAATTTTTTCGTGATTCAAGGACTGATAGAATAATTTCGTTAGTCATCATTTTTGATATCTAGAACTCAATATAATTACAGAGAAAGTCAATCGCTGAACCCAACCCTAGAGGCAAATTTGTAATTGTAATTCCACCTCCAAACGTCACCGGATCGCTCCATTTAGGTCATGCTTTGACCAATGCGATTCAAGATTCCATTGTTCGATGGTAATATCTCACTAAAACTAAAATGAAAAATTAATCGTTTTTTTTTTAAATTAGGCATAGAATGAGAGGTGAGACAACTTTGTGGAACCCTGGCTGTGATCATGCCGGAATTGCTACTCAAGTGGTAGTAGAAAAAAAATTATGGCGAAACGAGAAAAAAACACGACATGATATTGGACGTGAAGGGTTTATTAGCAAAGTTTGGGAATGGAAGGAGGAGTAAGTAATTTTCCTACTTTTCGAGAACATTTTCCTTTGAATTAAACTAAAATTGTAAGATTTTTCAACTTGGAGATTATTTAACCAATATTTTTACTAGGCTTCAAAGAATTGCAAAATCAGTTCGAGAATGTACTTTCGTGCTTTAGCATATTTTTCAGTCAGAAGTTTCGGTGAAACAAGGAGGTTAAATATTTGGTGTAATCGTTGCCTTGTTTTTTCGAGGCTCTATTGCCTGAAAAAATCATAATAAACGTAAAAACAGCTAAAAATCATTGGATTCAGACAAAAATCGTCGAAATGTCGATAATTTTCGAGCATCTGTGCAAGTTTTTATGCCAAGTACTTTCAAGCTCATTATTGCGCTAAAATCAAAGTTTTTTCGAAAGAAAGATGAAAATAGTAAATTTCCCCTTTTTTCCAATGTTTTTGAGGTAAATACGTATTTTTTTTACAAGAAACACCAAATTACATCAAAATTGACGTTATAGATATGCTCTTATATTATTTGTTTCAAAAATTTTTTTTCAGAAAAGGTGAGATTTCTATAATTTGTAAAAGAAGTCTTCGTTTAGTTTTTAAAAATGTTTTTTTTCTGTTTTTTGTTCATTATCCCTATAAAATTTTTAGTTTTCTTCTACAAAATTAGTTTATTTTTTTGAGTATTCTCAAGTGATTTGGCTTGTTTTTAAGCGAGGAATCGTTGAAAATCTATGTAAAAAACTTACAAAAACACAAAATTAGTGATTTTTGGAATAATTCTGGTCAGATGTCCTATTTTGATTTTGGTGATATCTCAACTCAGGTTAATAAAACTTCGTGAAAAAACTGTATTTTTATTTTAAAAATGTACTTAAATGCTCAGTAAAATGGAAAATAATGGTTTGGTATTTTTTCCGGCATAATTTTTGACATTTTTAAGTGTTTTTACACCTTGTTCAACCAGAAACGCATGTTTTTGGAAAATTCCTGTTCAGCAAGCCAGAAAAAATTGATTGTAAATTGAAAATGGTGTCCCTAATTTACTACTTTTTCGATTTTTTTGACCAAAAAAATTTTTTCACTGTAATAGGTCGAAAAATTACCAAATGACAATATTGTACAATGGACATAAAAACAGTACGAAGAATATCTGAATTCTTGGCTTATTTTTGACGAAATTGCTTGAAATAATCGTTAAAACGCTCGAAGGAAGGAAGCATTTTCTTATTTTTTACTTAATTTATTGATTTTTTGGTCAGATTTACTGAAATTTCACTTTTTACTTTAAACTTGTTAAGTGTACCGAAAAGGTAAATATAACACAATTTTCAACACAATTTGGCGCTTTTGTGGCTTATTTTTAAGGAAGTTGTTCGAAATAACTTCGAAAAATATTATTTTTGACCTAATTTTCTGATCAATCATGCGAAAAAACAAAGATTTTCGCTTAAAAATATGCTAAAGACATCGAGAAAGGCCGAGAAAACCATTTTTAATGGTAAGTCGGTTAATTTTTGACGAAGTTTATTAATTTTTTCTTAAGTTTACTGAAATTTTACTTTTTTAACTTAAGAATGTTTTTAAAAATTAGTTTATTTTTTTGTATATTCTCAAGTGATTTGGCTTGTTTTTAAGCGAGGAATCGTTGAAAATCTATGTATTTTAATGGAATTTTTACAACTCCTGTCGTTTTCGACTAAAATAAGGCAACTTAAAAGTTTTTACAGTTTCTTTTGTAAACATATCAGTATCAATTTTGTTGAGGTATTTCCTTGATTTTTTTTATTTGTTAACTACTATTAACAATTTCTTCATATTTTTATGTATTTGTAATGTTAAAAGTGTATAAAAAAACTAGTAATAGTAAAAAATACGATAAAACAACGAAAAATCGCTAGAGTGAATTAAAAATTGTGTTATATCTGCTAGTTTTAAGCGATTAAGCACGTTTTGTGTTAAATTGATACTGTTTTATCAAAAAGATTAGTATCTTATTGATACTTTCTTTAATACATAATAGCAAAAAATCTTTATGATGGGCGTAGAAAAGTTAGAACATCATTTTTGCTTAGTTCAAGCCCGTTATTGTATTTTTAAACGCTTAAAAATACTTGTAATTAAGTTGAAAATAGTTAATTTTTGTGCACATTTTGGAGCGAAAATCACCAAATTTAGTCGAAAAACTTTAAACTTCACCGAAGAATCTCAAAAGTAGTTCAAAAAACATTATTTTTGCTTTATTTTAGGGTCAGAGCACGCTTTTCAGCTATAAATGCACTCCTTTGCGAAATTTTGTTTAAACAAGCCAAAAATCACATGAAATTAGGTCGAAAATAATGTAGTTTTTCTATTTTTTACAACGATTTTAGGCTAAAAACACCCTTTTTTGCAAAACTTTTCAGCTAGAAATACACTTTTTAATAAAATTTAATTTTTGTCAAACAATAGTGTAAGGCGCATTTAAAAAAAAATCAGTTACAAGTACAAAACTCACTTGAATCCGAATCTCTATGTACATTTTTGAGCTAGAAACTCTGAACGAAAGTCACATAAATTGAATTTAAATTAGTTCGAAAATAACATTATTTTTGCACGTTTTTCAAACATAATCTGAAATTCGGTCGAAAATAGTAAATTTCCCATTGTTTCCAATGTTTTTAAGGTAAATACGTATTTTTTTACAAAATTTTTGTCAAACAAGTAAAAAGAAACACCAAATTACATCAAAATTGACGTTATAGACATGTTCTTATATTATTTGTTTCAAAAATTTGTTTTTCAGAAAAGGTGAGAGTAATAAAGGTTTTAACAGATTTTCTAATCTCTATAATTTGTAAAAAAAGTCTTCATGTATAGACTGCTGATGATGGTATAAATAAATACCGAAACTAGTCCAATTCCTTCTTTTTATTTCCACTTTAGTTAGGCTTCGACTTTAAGTTATCCATTTATTCAATTTGAAAAAAGTCTTCGTTTAGTTTTTAAAAAAGTTTTTTTTCTGTTTTTTGTTCATTTTTCCTATAAAATTTTTAGTTTTCTTCTACAAAATTAGTTTATTTGTTTGTGTATTCTCAAGTGATTTGGCTTGTTTTTAAGCGAGGAATCGTTGAAAATCTATGTAAAAAACTTACAAAAACACAAAATTAGTGATTTTTGGAATAATTCTGGTCAGATGTCCTATTTTGATTTTGGTGATATCTCAACTCAGGTTAATAAAACTTCGTGAAAAAACTGTATTTTTATTTTAAAAATGTACTTAAATGCTCAGTAAAATGGAAAATAATGGTTTGGTATTTTTTCCGGCATAATTTTTGACATTTTTAAGTGTTTTTACACCTTGTTCAACCAGAAATGCACGTTTTTGGAAAATCCCTGTTTAGCAAGCCAGAAAAAATTGATTGTAGATTGAAAATGGTGTACCTAATTTACTATTTTTTCGATTTTCTACACACATTTTTGACCAAAAAACTTAATTTTTATCACTGTAATAGGTCGAAAAATCACCAAATGACAATATTGTACAATGAACATAAAAACAGTACGAAGAATATCTGAATTCTCGGCTTATTTTTGACGAAATTGCTTGAAATAATCGTTAAAACGCTCGAAGGAAGGAAGCATTTTCTTATTTTTTACTTAATTTATTGATTTTTTGGTCAGATTTACTGAAATTTCACTTTTTACTTTAAACTTGTTAAGTGTCCCGAAAAGGTAAATATAACACAATTTTCAACACAATTTGGCGCTTTTGTGGCTTATTTTTAAGGAAGTTGTTCGAAATAACTGCGAAAAATATCATTTTTGACCTAATTTACTGATCAATCACGCGAAAAAACAAAGTTTTTCGCTTAAAGATATGCCAAAGACATCGAGAAAGGCCGAGAAAACCATTTTTAATGGTAAGTCGGTTAATTTTTGACGAAGTTTATTAATTTTTTCATAAGTTTACTGAAATTTTATTTTTTTAACTTAAGAACGTGTTTGAGCCATCGATAAAGACCATTTTTTAAAAATTAGTTTATTTTTTTGTGTATTCTCAAGTGATTTCGCTTTTTTTAAGCAAGGAATCGTTGAAAATCTATGTATTTTTATTTTTAACTTAAAAGTTTTTAGTTTCTTTTGTAAACATATCAGTATCAATTTTGTTAAGGGATTTCCTTGATTTTTTTTTAATTTGTTAACTACTATTAACAATTTCTTCATATTTTTATGTATTTGTGATGTCAAGAGTGTATAAATAAAGCTTGATGCAATAGATACATTTTATTTAAAAAAAAATCTTTTTAACAGGAAAGGCGACCGGATTTACCACCAGTTAAAAAAACTGGGCTCCTCGTTCGATTGGGACCGCGCCCAATTCACAATGAACCCCCGACTGTCCCGTGCCGTAACCGAAGCCTTCGTACGTTTACACGAAGAAGGTTACATCTACCGTGCTAATAGACTAGTAAACTGGTCTTGCACCCTCAAATCTGCAATTTCCGATATAGAAGTCGACAAAATCGAAATTCCAGGACGCACATTTTTATCAGTCCCTGGATACGAGGAGAAAATCGAATTTGGGGTTTTGGTTTCGTTTGCTTACAAAATCGAAGGTTCGGATGAAAAAATCGTAGTGGCCACGACCCGAATCGAGACGATGTTGGGCGATACGGCCGTGGCGGTGCATCCCGAAGATGACCGATACAAGCATTTGCACGGCAAACGGGTGATTCACCCGTTTTGCGACCGGAAATTGCCGATTGTGCTCGATGAGTTTGTTGAGAGGGATTTCGGGACTGGGGCTGTGAAAATTACGCCAGCGCATGATCCGAATGATTATGAAGTGGGGAAGAGACACAGTTTGCCTTTTATTACGATTTTTGATGATAAAGGTTACATTTGTGGGGATTACGGGAAATTTACGGTGAGTAAAGATTAATAAATGAAATAACTGAACATACAAAGTGTCTCAGCTAAGACTTTCGAGCTTAATATCTCCGTTATTTGTCAAATGCACATATTTTAGGAGGTGGTCTTTCAATTAGGGGCAAAAAAATGACCTCAAGTTAAAAAATGAAATTTTAAAACACATTTCTTTTATTTAAAATTAAGCCAAATCACCGTTGGATCATTAAACCTCGAAAAATAAATGGGCACACAAAAAATTAACCTAATCGCTCGGCTGATCCAAGAAAAAAATTAAATTTTGTTGTTAAAAACTTAATCCAAATTTTGATAGTAATTTGGGCAGTCACCTTTTGAAACAATTGATGAAGCATTTCTATGTGGCATTTTGTGTACCACTGAAAAAAACTGTCAACAGTGTGCGCGCTGTCAGAAAAGTAAAATTGTTTTAATTTGGTGAAATTACTTTAAAAACCAACAACAGTGGCTGAAATTTCTGTGTTGTTGAAAAAGGAATTAATATTCGCCTATGGAAAGTGTCGTTGGTCTTTTTGTGAAATGTTATTTATGAAATTTAAAGTTCAAAGAATTGTCAATAATTTCAGGAAGCGTACCTGAACTAAATCAAGTGAGGAAAAACACGTCACTGGAAACGAAGCAATAGTTGGGGCTGTAATTCAAGCTTTTGAAGAGAATCCAATCAGCAGTGTACGAAACATTTCCAAAGTCCTGTATGTTTAAGTGTCTAGAATTTTTCAGTTGTTCAGTCTTTTAGTCCTTTTTGAAAGAATTAAAGCATCCAGTACCAAAAGTAAGTCAAAAATGTTGTTTTTTAACTTTGTATGGGTGAGAGATAATTGTGAAATGTCCCTTGCGTGACAGTTACGTTTCTGCGAGTAGGGTTGACCAAAATTCAATGGTAGTGCTCATTTGTCTCATAGA
Organism: Tribolium castaneum; assembly: GCF_031307605.1. NCBI lineage: Eukaryota > Metazoa > Arthropoda > Insecta > Coleoptera > Tenebrionidae > Tribolium > Tribolium castaneum. Next base: position 5,068,906 of record NC_087394.1, read on the forward strand.
GATCTACGCTTTTGCATCTGTACCCACGTTTAACAGTTTGTTTCTCATTTTTCTCGCGAAACACGAACGAGTTTTTTCTGACAGCATTTTTCACTGACGATAAATTTTTTAATAAAAGTCTTAAAAGGCTTAACATTTTAAAAAGGCATGTAAAAATTACGTTTTGAAGATTTGAGTTTTTGCATTAATTGGATTTTAATCTTTATCTTCTAAAATATCTACATTTTAAATTTCATAAAACTCGAAGACAAATATCTGAGATATCAGGCTCGAAAGTCTTAGCTGAGGCACCCTGTATATACATATGAATTAAAATATGATCAGGCAAAGCAAAAATTAGAAAGTTTTACAAAATTTCTGTCAAACTGAAACTTTTCGAAAGTGTGATTTCAGTTTAGAAGCCAATAATAAGTATTATTTATAAATTATTAATATTTTTGTTATTAATAATATAAGGGCACTTCATGGTTTAAACAATTACAGTGAAGATTTTGAATATCATAGTAAATTTTTATCAGGGATTACTTTCTTAATAAACGCTCAGCAGCTACCCTGCAAGCTAGACTCCATGTTTGAAATGCTGGTATTTACTGCGTATTTATTATTTTTACTGTGCATTTAATTTGTATCTAATGATGATTGAATCGTCTTTATCAGGCAGCCTGAAGCGATTTTATAAACAAGTTTTGTCATTTTTGAGAAAGCAATCGTCAAAAATCAAGTATTTTCAATTATTAAAAATCACCCTCTGGAATAAATAGAAAAATAAATAAATAAAAACATTTGAGGAGAATGTAAAGTCGATTTCAACGTCTTTTTATTTCTTTAGTTTTATTTCCTTTGATAAATAGGTAATTGCTACGTATTATTAGCATGACAACATGCATGTCTATATGAAATCTAAAGACTTAATAAATCCAAAAAATATAAACAATATACTTTACAAAATAAAGAAACAACAAATAGATGTGTGTAATCTATCAATAACATTTTTATTATTATTTTATTATTTATTTTATTTTTTATATCTTTGTTTTTAATATTTAATATAATAATAATATTTAATATTTTTTAAAGAACAATATTTTATAAAGACGACGTCATTACTTAAAAACCAAGCATTTATTAAAATAAAGTCGACTGGTTCGGAGATTTTTTTTAATTGACCATAAATTGAACATTAGTAATTCAACTCACCCTGTATAAAAAATCTTACTCTTAATACTTTTGGCATTTCAAATAATGGTCCTTCTGGTTTAGTTACTTATTTATCAGTTAATAAAAAAAAATAAACAAATTATTCTACCACGTCTGGAATAAACATTACTGAATAAATAAACAATTATTTGGTATAAATCAAATTAAAAATTCATTTGCTTAAAACGTCTACTATTTCAATTCCGGAATTTCTACTTAAAAAATAGGGGGAATTTTATTATAAAAAGAAATGCAATAATTTGACAACAAAATTTTTTCAATGTAGTTTTTTGCATTTCACACTCCTATGAAAATTTGGGATAATGCTAAAGCATCAAATTGAAGCAAGTTAAAAACTCTATTATTTATATTTATTTTTTCACTGGCACTAAAACTTGAAACACCCTGTATGTTCTCACAGTTTTTTTTTGTTTAAGGAAGTACAGCATATTTAAAATACCAGTTTTTATTTTAGGAAGAAGTGGAAAAGGAAACGGTTTAGCTCAATAAAAAATGAATTAAAATATGATCAGTCAAAACAAAAATTAGAAAGTTTTACAAAATCTCTATCAAACTGAAACTTTTCGAAAGTGTGATTTCATTTAGAAGCCAACAATAAGTATTATTTATAAATTATTAATATTATTGTTATTAATAATATAAGGGCACTTTATGGTTTAAACAATTACAGTGAAGATTTTGAATATCATAGTAAATTTTTATCAAGGATTACTTTCTTAATAAACGCTCAGCAGCTACCCTGCAAGGTAGACTCCATGTTTGAAATGCTGCTATTTACTGCGTATTTATTATTTTTACTGTGCATTTAATTTGTATCTAACGATGATTGAATCGTCTTTATCAGGCAGCCTGAAGCGATTTTATCAACGAGTTTTGTCATTTTTGAGAAAGCAATCGACAAAAATCAAGTATTTTCAATTATTAAAAATCACCCTCTGGAATAAATAGAAAAATAAATAAATAAAAACATTTGAGGAGAATGTAAAGTCGATTTCAACGTCTTTTAGGTAATTGCTACGTATTATTAGCATGACAACATGAATGTCTATATGAAATCTAAAGATTTAATAAATCCAAAAAATATAACCAATATACTTTACAAAATAAAGAAACAACAAATAGATGTGTGTAATCTATCAATAACATTTTTATTATTATTTTATTATTTATTTTATTTTTTATATCTTTGTTTTTAATATTTAATATAATAATAATATTTAATATTTTTTAAAGAACAACATTTTATAAAGACGACGTCATTACTTAAAAACCAAGCATTTATTAAAATAAAGTCGACTAGTTCGGAGATTTTTTTTAATTGACCATTAATTGAACATTAGTAATTCAACTCACCCTGTATAAAAAATCTTACTCTTAATACTTTTGGCATTTCAAATAATGGTCCTTCTGGTTTAGTTACTTATTTATCAGTTAATAAAAAAAACAAACAAATTATTCCACCACGTCTGGAATGAACATTACTAAATAAATAAACATTTATTTGGTATAAATCAAATTAAAAATTCATTTGCTTAAAACGTCTTGGATTTTTTACTATTTCAATTCCGGAATTCCTACTTAAAAAATAGAGGAAATTTTATTATAAAAAAATTGCAATAATTTGACAACAAAAATTTTTCAGTGTAGTTTTTTGCATTTCACGCTCCTATGAAAATTTGGGATAATGCTAAAGCATCAAATTGAAGCGAGTTAGAAACTCTATTATTTATATTTATTTTTTCACTGGCACTAAAACTTGAAACACCCTGTATGTTCTCACAGTTTTTTTTTGTTTAAGGAAGTACAGCATATTTAAAATACTAGAATTTAAAAGAGCAAGCGCAAAGACTTGTGGAAAATTTAGTCACTTTTTTTGCTACCAAATTCGAACTAAATAAAAATTTGAATGTTTATTTTTTATTAGGGTATGAAACGGTTTGAGGCCAGGAAGGCTATAACTGAAGAGTTGAAAGAGTTGGGTTTGTATGTTGAGACGAAGAATAATCCAATGGTTGTGCCAGTGTGTAGTCGCAGCAAAGATATAATTGAGCCAATGTTGAAGCCTCAGTGGTACGTCAAGTGTGATGAAATGGCTGCGAAAGCTGTGGAAGCGGTCAATTCTGGTGAATTGAAGATTATTCCTGAGATGCATATCAAGACCTGGCATTATTGGATGAATGGGATCAGGGATTGGTGTATTTCCAGGCAGTTGTGGTGGGGGCATCGAATCCCCGCCTACTATGCGACGTTGAAGAGTAAAGGGGGCAAACCGGGATCCGATGTAAGTAAATTAAATGTACAGTGTTTCAGATATTTTCGAAATATCTTTATAACTAAAGAACGTTTAAAAATCCTCGAAAAGAGCAGTTTTTCATTGCGATTTTTCAGTCAAACCTAGCAACATTTAGCAAAAGCTCTGCATTATTTATTATTAAATTATTCCTTCAAATAACTGATTTTTTGAATGAAAAACTTACAAAAATAAAAAATTTCTGATTTTTGAAATAATTCTGGTCAGATTTTGAAATCATACGAAATAATTGAGGGGGCAAATCGGGTTCTAATGTAAGTAACTTAAATATATAGTGTCTCAGATATTTTTGAACATTTTTATAACTAAAAACCATATTAAAACCCTGAAAAGGGCTGTTTTTCATTTAAATGTTAGTGATTTTCTAGTCAAGATTTAGCATTATTTATTAAATTTATTAAATGATTTTTTGAATAAAAAACTTACAAAAACATAAAATTAGTGATTTTTGAAATAATTCTGGTCAGGTGTCCTATTTTGATTTTGGTGATATCTCAACTCAGGTTAATAAAACTTCGTGAAAAAACTGTATTTTTATTTTAAAAATGTACTTAAATGCTCAGTAAAATGGAAAATTATGGTTTGGTATTTTTTCTGGCATAATTTTTGACATTTTTAAGTGTTTTTACACCTTGTTCAACCAGAAACGCACGTTTTTGGAAAATTCCTGTTTAGCAAGCCAGAAAAAATTGATTGTAAATTGAAAATGGTGTACCTAATTTACTATTTTTTCGATTTTCTACACATTTTTGACCAAAAAACTTAATTTTTATCACTGTAATAGGTCGAAAAATCACCAAATGACAATATTGTAATATGGACATAAAAACGGTACGAAGAATATCTGAATTCTTGGCTTATTTTTGACGAAATTGCTTGAAATAATCGTTAAAACGCTCGAAGGAAGGAAGCATTTTCTTATTTTTTACTTAATTTATTGATTTTTTGGTCAGATTTACTGAGATTTCACTTTTTACTTTAAACTTGTTAAGTGTCCCGAAAAGGTAAATATAACACAATTTTCAACACAATTTGGCGCTTTTGTGGCTTATTTTTAAGGAAGTTGTTCGAAATAACTGCGAAAAATATCATTTTTGACCTAATTTACTGATCAATCACGCGAAAAAACAGTTTTTCGCTTAAAGATATGCTAAAGACATCGAGAAAGGCCGAGAAAACCATTTTTAATGTTAAGTCGGTTAATTTTTGACGAAGTTTATTAATTTTTTCTTAAGTTTACTGAAATTTTACTTTTTTAACTTAAGAACGTGTTAGAGCCATCGATAAAGACCATTTTTGACGAAATTGCTCGAAATATTTGCGTTTTTAGATAAAAATAGACTTAATAAAACATTTAAAGAAACCGAAATTTATGTGACTTTTGATCTAATTTTGTGATATTCCGCCAGGTTTTTGGTGAAATCTTGCGAAATAATTGAATTTATAACTAAAAAAGTCCTAATAAAACATAAAACAGCAAAATGATGTCATTTTACGCCAAATTTCGTGATGTTTGGAAACGTGGAAAAACTTTTTTTTTCAAAAATGTACTTAAACACTCGAACAAATGCAAAAATTGATCCATTTTCTAACTAATTTAGCTCAGAAACATGCTTAAATAATCAAAAAAGGCCAATAGAACCATTTTCAATACAACTAGTTGTCGATTTCTTGGCATATTTTTGATTATATTCCTCCAAATTTTTACGTTTTTGACCGAAAAACGTACTAATCTGCTTTGCGTCTGATTTCTGGAAACTTTTAACGAAGCTGACATAGATTTACGTTGTTTTATTCAAATTTTTTACACTAATTTGATAATTTTACAGTTTATTGTTACACAATTTCGCGAAATAATGACGTTTCAGCCTGAAAATCCTGTAAAATGTGTTAGACAGGCTAAAAATAAAGTCATTTTAAACATAATTTAGTGGTTCTCTTTTCGGTTAACCGAATTTTTTATAAGTGAAAACCTGCCTAAATTTTCGAAAGAAATTCTTGGCTTTATTTATTTTTACGAAATTTCTCGAAATAATATTAGTCCAAGGGCCGACAAAATATGTCTTTAGTTTAAGTTTAGCGACATCTCGCGAAAAAACATTTTTCTTAACTTAAAAATTAAACCTGACCTGACCTGGGGCCTATTTCATAAAACTTTTTACAAGTGATTTTCTATAGTAATGTAATGTACAACGTGTCTCAACTAAGACTTTCGAGCTTAATATCTCCGTTATTTGTCAACGAATTGTTATGAAATTCAGAATGCACATATTTTAGGACAATTAGGGGAAAAAAATGACCTCAAGTTAAAAAATGAAAATTTTCAAAACACATTTCTTTTATTTAAAATTAAGCCAAATTACCGTTGGATCATTAAACCCCGAAAAATAAATGACCACACAAAAAATTAACCAAATCGCTCGGCTGATCCAAGAAAAAAATTAAATTTTGTTGTTAAAAACTTGATCCAAATTTTGATAGTGATTTGGGCAGTCACCTTTTGAGACAATTGATGAAGCATTTCTATGCGGCATTTTGTGAGTAATATAATAATATTCCTGAGTAATAAACACTTACCTTCAAGAAAGTGAAAAAAAATTTTTTTTTAAATTCGTTCTATCATACTTTTTCGTATTTATATATGCCTTTACAACTCTCTAGAGTTGTTAAAAGTCCAAAAAAAGTCCATATGTTCGATTTTTTGATGTTTGATTTTTTCTATTTTCGTTGCAATTTTTGTCGATTTTGGGTACCCGGAACATTTGTTGAGCAATAGCTCCAGAACTATCAGAGATAACCCCATGAAGTTTATTATCGTTGGAAAGCTCTTTGAATTATCTATTTTTTTCAAAAAAAAATTATTGTTCTCCGACTAATAGTTTTTGAGCAAATTGCAGATAAATGCAAAAATTGATAAAATTTTAAAAAATTCATAACTAAAAAACTATTGGGAATTTGGCAATTTTTTCGATGCCAATCGATTCCCCGGATCATTTTGCATAGGTAGGGATCAAAACAGTTCCACTTTTTCGAATAGTGTAGTCGTAATTGGGAAAATTAAAAAAAATAAAAAAAGTCAACACGCCCCCCCTACAAAATGGTTAATTTTAAAAGTGTCTCAGAATCGAATAAAACTTATCCTATCTTATAGATTTTGATGTGCTCTTTACGATGAAAAAAAGAGTTTTCTCCTAGCTCTTTTAGTTTGGCCGTAATCGGCGTTTGAAAATTGAAAAATTTTTTTGCGAGATATTGCCTTGACTCCTATGCCATTTTGTAGAGTTTTTTATTTTGGTTGTCCTCCATTTTTCCGTTTCTCGATAACTCTAATAGTTTCGCCGTAATTGGCGGTTGAAAATTGAAAAAAAGGGAAAATGGAAACCTTTTTTTGCGTTTTTCTCGGAAACTAAAAGACTTAGAGCAACGAACAAAAAATCATCTGATAGCGCTTAATTTTATCTATTTTTTCGACCAAACCCGGAGCCGCTCCGGGCAACGGTTCCGGCTACAGAGGCGATCAAAGTTTTTTACTAAAAAAATTCATAAAAAAAAAACTAAAAGTCGTAGAGAATTGCGGTTTGTTCAATTGAATTCTACGGCTCATTTTACATATTATATCGATTTTTCACAAGAAGTAATAATTTAAAATTTTTTGCCTAAATTTAGGGTAGCCATTTGTCATAGTGTAAAATTTTATCTAACAAAAAAATTCATAATTCAAAAACTAAAAGTCTTAGAGCAATGCGGTTTGTTCCATTGAATTCAGCGGCTCATTTTTTGTATTATACGAACTTTTCATGAGATTTAAAAATTTGATTTTTTTTGCTAAAATTTCCTGAGTAATAAACACCTTCAAGAAAGTGAAAAAATTAATTTTTTTACAATTCGTTCTATCATACTTTTTCGTGTTTATATATGCCTTTACAACTCTCTAGAGTTGTTAAAAGTCCAAAAAAAAATTCGATTTTTTGATGTTTGATTTTTTCAATTTTCGTCGCAATTTTTGTCGATTTTGGGTACCCGGAACATTTGTTGAGCAATAGCTCCGGAACTATCAGAGAGAACCCCATGAAGTTTATTATCGTTGGAAAGCTCTTTGAATTATCTATTTTTTTCAAAAAAAATTATTGTTCTCCGACTAATAGTTTTTGAGCAAATTGCAGACAAATGCAAAAATTGGTAAAATTTTAAAAAATTCATAACTAAAAAACTATTGGGAATTTGGCAATTTTTTCGATGCCAATCGATTCCCCGGATCATTTTGCATGGGTATGGATCAAAACAGTTACACTTTTTCGAATAGTTTAGTCGTAATTGGGAAAATAAAAAAAAGTTAACACCCCCCCTACCAAATGGTCAATTTTAAAAGTGTCTCAGAATCGAATAAAACTTATCCTATCTTATAGATTTTGATGTGCTCTTTACGATAGAAAAAAGAGTTTTCTCCTAGCTCTTTTAGTTTGGCCGTAATCGGCGATTGAAAATTGAAAAAATTTTTGCGACATATCGCCTTGAGTCTTATGCCATTTTGTAGAGTTTTTTATTCCGGTTGTCCTCGATTTTTCCGAAATAATAATTGTTAAAACATGACTAAAATATAATAATTATTTCAGGCCGACGATAATTCCCATTGGATTTCCGGCCGCAGTGAATCCGAAGCCCGTCAAAAAGCCGCCAAACTTTACAACACGACCCCTGACGACATAATCCTCACTCAAGACGAAGACGTTCTTGACACCTGGTTCTCCTCCGGTCTCTTCCCGTTCTCAATCTTCGGCTGGCCTGAAGAAACGGAAGACTTACGCATTTTTTACCCCACATCCCTGCTTGAAACCGGCCATGATATTCTCTTCTTCTGGGTGGCCAGAATGGTGTTTTTCGGGCAAAAACTCCTCGGAAAACTTCCCTTCAAACAGGTGTACTTACATCCCATCGTGCGTGATGCACACGGACGCAAAATGAGTAAATCACTGGGAAATGTGATCGATCCGATGGACGTCATCAAGGGAATAGCCCTTGAAGACTTACATCAACAGTTGTATGAAAGTAACTTGGATCCGAGTGAAGTTGAAAAGGCCAAAGCTGGGCAAAAACGCGACTATCCTGAGGGAATCCCCGAATGTGGGACGGACGCACTCAGATTCGCCTTGTGTGCCATGTGCTCAGGGCGTGATATTAATTTGGATATTTTGCGAGTGCAAGGATACAGATTTTTCTGCAATAAAATCTGGAATGCGACCAAGTTTGCACTGACGTATTTCAGTGATGAGTTTCAAGCTCCGGTAGATGGCGGGTTTGTTGGTAATGAAAAAGTGATGGATTTGTGGATGTTGAGTCGGTTGGCGGCCGCTGTCAGGGATGCCAACCAAGGGTTTTCACACTATGAGTTCCCCACTGCCACTACCGCCATCTACAATGTGTGGTTGTACGAGCTTTGCGACGTCTATTTGGTACGTAAATTTTTTTTCCCCGATTTTTTTTGTTCATTTATTTTTTCTAGGAATATTTGAAGCCGATATTTGCAAGTGGAGACGAAGCGACGAAGAAAACTGCCCAAGTCACTCTGTATCGGGCGTTGGAAGTCGGTTTACGCCTTCTTTCACCTTTTATGCCTTTTATTACGGAAGAACTGTACCAGAGGTTGCCTAGGCCTAAAGAAATACGCGACAAAATTCCAAGTATATGTGTGTGTCCGTATCCCGAGCCTGAGGATTGTGTCTGGAGGAACGAAACGTTGGAACATGAAGTTGATTTTGTGCAAAAGGTGGCCAAGGCGATTAGGTCGGCGCGGAGTGATTATAATCTGCCGAATAAGACCAAAACTGAAGGTAGGTTGTGCTTGTTGATGATGAGAATTTTTTTGTTTAAAAAACTTTTCTTATTTCGTTTTCACAATTTTCTCCACTTTGAACTTTGTTTATAAGCAGTTTCTTTAGTTGTCCTCTTATTATTATTATTTTGACTTTCTTCTCTGTTTAGAACAGACTTGAAGATCAGATTCCATACATAATTTCTCTGCGTTTCTTCTTTTTTTCCTGTTTCTTTTATTTTTCTTATGTAAGTTTCTTTCTCTCCAAAAACATGTGGACGTTTTACTTGTTTTTATTCTTTAATTTTGATGGTCAATTTAATTTCTTCCTTTCTTTGTGAGCATTTCTTTGGTAACTTCATTTTTTCAACTACGACTTCGACATTGATTTTTTTAAACAATTCCTTCGAGTCTTATCTTTTGTATTTAGGACAAAAAAGACTAAATATTTTGAATACTCACTTCGTTACATTTCGACGCTTTTTAAAAATTTTTATTTTCATTGGCTCTTTAATAGCTTTTGCTTTACTTCTCTAAGCTGAATAATTTCAACTTTTCCATGTTTGTCTTTCTTTAAAACCAAAATCTTACACTCTTTCTCGTCTTCTATAAAAGTAAAAATTAAGCTAAATACCAGTTTATTTTAGAAGCTACTAGTTTTATTTTTTCTACTTTTAGGCTTCTTTTTCTTCAAATACTTGTTGCTTTCTTTTAATTTTTTGATTTGATGGACTGTTTTAACACTCTTAATTTCTTAGTCTAATCTTTCCTTCATATTCGTTTGCTAACTTCAATTACTCCGTTATCTCCACATAAAAATTTTTCAGTGTAATTTCGTTAATTTTTAGAACAAATTTGAATATATTTCATTTAATACTAGCTAATCTACGTTTATTTTTTGTCACATCTTTTAACTTTATTTTTCTCTACATTTGTTTTTCCTTTAAAGCAATTTTACAGTTTACTCTTTTTCTTCTTCTCCTCCTTTAAGTTTCTTATTTTTTTTAAATACCTGTTAATGCTTTTAACTTTTTTCTTTTTTGTTTTGCTCTTAGTTTGCTAACTTTATTTTTTCTGTCTCCACATCAAATTTTGTTTCAAAGCAATTCCTTCAATTTTTCTTTTGGATATTTAGAACAGAAATTTTAAGATTCGAGCAAAAACTAACTTCTCTACATTTTTTCATATTTTCTTCTAATTTTTTGAGTGCCTCTTTTTTCTTAATTTCTTAGTCGAATTTTTTCTTTTTTATTTTCTACACCTATATTTCCTCTCAAAGCAAACTTTGCAGTTTAAAATTAAATACTAATTTATTTCAGTCGAAGCAATTGCCTTTTATATATCACTTATTTTTACTTTTCTTTTATAACTACTCGTATCTGATGCCGCTTTCTTCTTTTACTGTTTTGATGGTCTCTCTTAACAACCTTTCCTCATTTCTTAGTCTAATTAATTTAATTTTCTTTTTCTTCGTTTGCTAACTTCATTTTCTCAACGATCCAAGCAATTTTTTTCGAATATTTTCTTAAACAAAGTTTTCTCTCATTTTTCCTTTTCTTCAAATACGTACTTGTTTCTTTTTTTGTTTTCTATTTTGGTGGTCTCTCTTGACTTTTCCTCTCCTCATTTCTTAGTCTAATCTTTTCTCTTTCTTTGTTTGCGAACTAGATTTACTGAACTATATCCATTCTCCACCTTGAGTTTTTTTTTCAATGAAAATTCTTAAATTTTTGTCATCTACATTTAGAACAGATTTAAAGATTAGACTACAAACTAAGTTCTCCATATTTCTTTCCTTTCCTGTTAATGTGTTCTATATTTTTATTTTTATTGTTTCTTTCTTCTTCATTTCTTAGCTGAATCTTTGCTCAACTGAGTACCAACTTCTCTAGATTTTTTCTTTTCTTAATACTGTTGATTTTGATTGCCTTTTAACAATGTTTCCATCTTTTAGTCGATCTATTCTTTTTTTTCCGTTTTCTAGCTTTTTTTAATAAGTCGATTATTTTCCGAATTTTTCTTTTTTAATTAACTGTTGATAGACGAAATTTCATGTTTTTCTTTTAACTTCTTCTTGACTCTTTTTTACATGGAACAAATTAAGACACTAAACTGAAAGAAGCAGTTTTTTTGCCTTTTATTTATTGCAATTATTATTATTATCATTATTATTTTGTACTTTCTTCTCTGTTTAGAACAGACTTGACGATCAGATTTCATACATAATTTCTCTGCGTTTCTTCTTTTTTTCCTGTTTCTTTTATTTTTCTTATGTAAGTTTGTTTCTCTCCAAACACATGTTGACGTTTTACGTGTTTTTATTCTTTAATTTTGATGTTTTGTATTTCTTTGGTAACTTAATTTTTTCAACTACGACTTCGACATTGATTTTTTTTAAACAAATCCTTCGAGTCTTAGCTTTTGTATTTAGGACAAAAAAGACTAAACATTTTGACTACTCACTTCGTTACATTTCTTGTTTTCTTTCTGCTGACACTTTTTAAATTTCTTTATTTTCATTGGCTCTTTAATAGCGTTTGCTTTACTTCTCTAAGCCGAATAATTTCAACTTTTCCATGTTTGTCTTTCTTTAAAACCAAAATCTTGCACTCTTTCTCGTCTTTTATAAAGGTAAAAATAAAGCTAAATACCAGTTTATTTTAAAAGCTACTGGTTTTCTTTTATTTTTTCTACTTTTAGGCTTCTTTTTCTTCAAATACTTGTTGCTTTCTTTTTATTTTTTGATTTGTTGAACTGTTTTAACACTCTTTAATTTCTTAGTCTAATCTTTTCTTTATATTTGTTTGCTAACTTCAATTACTCCGTTATCTCCACGTAAAAAATTTTTCAGTGTAATTTCGTCAATTTTTAGAACAAATTTGAATATATTTCAGTTAATACTAGCTAATCTACGTTTATTTTTTTTCTGTTGTCACATCTTTTAACTTTATTTTTCTCTACATTTGTTTTTCCTTTAAAGCAATTTTACAGTTTACTCTTTTTCTTCTTCTCCTCCTTTAAGTTTCTTATTTATTTTAAATACCTGTTAATGCTTTTACCTTTTTTCTTTTTTATTTTGATGTCTCTTAACAACTGTTTTTCCTCTCTCTTAGTTTGCTAACTTCATTTTTTCTGTCTCCACATCAAATTTTGTTTCAAAGCAATTCCTTCAATTTTTCTTTTAAATATTTAGAAGAGAAATTTGAAGATTCGAGCAAAAACTAACTTCTCTACATTTTTTCATATTTTCTTCTAATTTTTTGAGTGCCTCTTTTTTCTTAATTTCTTAGTCGAATTTTTTCTTTTTTATTTTCTACACCTATATTTCCTCTCAAAGCAAACTTTGCAGTTTAAAATTAAATACTAATTTATTTCAGTCGAAGCAATTGCCTTTTATATATCACTTATTTTTACTTTTCTTTTATAACTACTCGTATCTGATGCCGCTTTCTTCTTTTACTGTTTTGATGGTCTCTCTTAACAACCTTTCCTCATTTCTTAGTCTAATTAATTTAATTTTCTTTTTCTTCGTTTGCTAACTTCATTTTCTCAACGATCCAAGCAATTTTTTTCGAATATTTTCTTAAACAAAGTTTTCTCTCATTTTTCCTTTTCTTCAAATACGTATTGTTTCTTTTTTTGTTTTCTATTTTGGTGGTCTCTCTTGACTTTTCCTCTCCTCATTTCTTAGTCTAATCTTTTCTCTTTCTTTGTTTGCGAACTAGATTTCCTGAACTATATCCATTCTCCACCTTGAGTTTTTTTTTTCAATGAAAATTCTTAAATTTTTGTCATCTACATTTAGAACAGATTTAAAGATTAGACTAAAAACTAAGTTCTCCATATTTGTTTCCTTTCCTGCTAATGTGTTCTATATTTTTATTTTAATTGTTTCTTTCTTCTTCATTTCTTAGCTGAATCTTTACTCAACTGAGTACCAACTTCTCTAGATTTTTTCTTTTCTTAATACTGTTGATTTTGATTGCCTTTTAACAATGTTTCCATCTTTTAGTCGATCTATTCTTTTTTTTCCGTTTTCTAGCTTTGTTTAATAAGTCGATTATTTTCCGAATTTTTCTTTTTTAATTAACTGTTGATAGACGAAATTTCATGTTTTTCTTTTAACTTCTTTTTGACTCTTTTTTACATGGAACAAATTAAGACACTAAACTGAAAGAAGCAGTTTTTTTGCCTTTTATTTATTGCAATTATTATTATTATTATTATTATTATTATTATTATTATTATTATTTTGTACTTTCTTCTCTGTTTAGAACAGACTTGACGATCAGATTCCATACATAATTTCTGCGTTTCTTCTTTTTTTCCTGTTTCTATTATTTTTCTTATGTAAGTTTGTTTCTCTCCAAACACATGTTGACGTTTTACGTGTTTTTATTCTTTAATTTTGATGTTTTGTATTTCTTTGGTAACCTCATTTTTTCAACTACGACTTCGACATTGATTTTTTTTAAACAAATCTTTCGAGTCTTACCTTTTGTATTTAGGACAAAAAAGACTAAATATTTTGAATACTCACTTCGTTACATTTCTTGTTTTCTTTCTGCTGACACTTTTTAAAAATTTTTATTTTCATTGGCTCTTTAATAGCGTTTGCTTTACTTTTCTAAGCCGAATAATTTCAACTTTTCCATGTTTGTCTTTCTTTAAAACCAAAATCTTACACTCTTTCTCGTCTTCTATAAAGGTAAAAATGAAGCTAAATACCAGTTTATTTTAGAAGCTACTGGTTTTCTTTTATTTTTTCTACTTTTAGGCTTCTTTTTCTTCAAATACTTGTTGCTTTCTTTTTATTATTTGATTTGATGGACTGTTTTAACACTCTCTCTTAGTCTAATCTTTCTTTTATATTCGTTTGCCAACTTCAAATACTCCGTTATCTCCACATAAAAAAATTTTCAGTGTAATTTCGTTAATTTTTAGAACAAATTTAAATATATTTCAGTTAATACTAGCTAATCTAGGTTTATTTTTTTCCTGTTGTCACATTTTTTTAAATTTTGATTGGCTTCTTTTAACTTTATTTTTCTCTAGATTTGTTTTTCCTTTAAAGCAATTTTACAGTTTGCTCTTTTTCTTCTTCTCCGCCTTTAAGTTTTTTATTTTTTTTTAAATACCTGTTAATGCTTTTAACTTTTTTCTTTTTTATTTTGATGTCTCTTAACAACTGTTTTTCCTCTCTCTTAGTTTGCTAACTTTATTTTTTCTGTCTCCACATCAAATTTTGTTTCAAAGCAATTCCTTCAATTTTTCTTTTGAATATTTAGAACAGAAATTTGAAGATTCGAGCAAAAATTAACTTCTCTACATTTTTTCATATTTTCTTATAATTTTTTTGAGAGCCTCTTTTTTCTTAATTTCTTAGTCGAATTTTTTCTTTTTCATTTTCTACACATATATTTTCTCTCAAAGCAAACTTTGCAGTTTAAAATTAAATACTAATTTATTTCAGTCGAAGCAATTGCCTTTTATATATCAGTTATTTTTACTCGTATCTGATGGCGCTTTCTTCTTTTACTTTTTTTTGATGGTCTCTCTTAACAACCTTTCTTCATTTCTTAGTCTAATTAATTTAATTTAATTTTTCTTCGTTTGCTAACTTCATTTTCTCAACGATCCAAGCAATTTTTTTCGAATATTTTTAAACAAAGTTAGGGATTAGACAAAAATCTGATCCTCTTTCAGTTCGCATTTTGTCTCATTTTTCCTTTTCTTCAAATACGTACTTGTTTCTTTTTTGTTTCCTATTTTGGTGGTCTCTCTTGACTTTTCCTCTCCTCATTTCTTAGTCTAATCTTTTTTCTTTCTTTGTTTGCGAACTAGATTTCCTGAACTATCTCCATTCTCCACCTTGAGTTTTTTTTTTCAATAAAAATTCTCAAATTTTTGTCTTCTACATTTAGAACAGATTTAAAGATTAGACTAAAAACTAAGTTCTCCATATTTCTTTTTTTTCCTGTTAATGTGTTCTATATTTTTATTTTAATTGTTTCTTTCTTCATTTCTCAGCTGCATGTTTGCTCAACTGAGTACCAACTTCTCTAGATTTTTTTTTCTTAATACTGTTGATTTTGATTGCCTTTAAGTCGATCTATTCATTTCTTTTTCGTTTTCTAGCTTTTTTAACAAGTCGATTATTTTCCGAATTTTTCATTTTTAATTAACTGTTGATAGACGAAATTTCATGTTTTTCTTTTAGCTACCTGTTAATGCTTTTAACTTTTTTATTTTTTATTTTGATGTCTCTTAATTGCTTTTCCTCTCTCTTAGTTTGCTAACTTCATTTTTTTTGTCTTCACATCAAATTTTGTTTCAAAGCAATTCCTTCAATTTTTCTTTTAAATATTTAGAACAGAAATTTGAAGATTCGAGCAAAAACTAACTTCTCTACATTTTTTCATATTTTCTTCTAATTTTTTGATTGCCTTTTTTTTCTTAATTTCTTAGTCGAATTTTTTCTTTTTCATTTTCTACACATATATTTTCTCTCAAAAGAAACTTTGCAGTTTCAAATTAAATACTAATTTATTACAGTCGAAGCAATTGCTTTTTATATGTCACTTTTATTCTTTGTTTGCGAACTAGATTTCCTCAACTATCTCCATTCTCCACCTTGAGTTTTTTTTTCACTGAAAATTCTAAAATTTTTGTTTTCTACATTTAGAACAGATTTAAAGATTAGACTGAAAACTAAGTTCTCCATATTTCTTTCCTTTCCCGTTAATGTGTTCTATATTTTTAATTGTTTCTTTCTTCTTCATTTCTTAGCTGAATCTTTGCTAAACTGAGTACCAACTTCTGTAGATTTTTTTTTTCTTAATTGTGTTGATTTTGATTGCCTTTTAGCAATGTTTCCATCTTTTAGTCGATCTATTAATTTCTTTTTCGTTTTCTAGCTTTTTTAACAAGTCGATTATTTTCCAAATTTTTCTTTTTTAATTAACTGTTGATAGACGAAATTTCATGTTTTTCTTTTAACTTCTTCGTGACTTTTGTACATGGAACAAGCAGTTTTTTGCCTTTTATTATTATTATTATTATTATTATTATTATTATTATTATTATTATTATTATTATTATTTTGACCTAACAGCTTCGCAATTGTTTCCACTTTAGCTACATAGGAAAAATGTTTTTTTCCAGCTTACCTCCAGTGCAGCGACTCAGCGACCGAAACAACCATAACCAAGTTCATCCAAGCGCTCCAAACCTTGTCCTACTGTTCAAAAATTGGAGTTAACGAGCAATCGCCACCAGGGTGCGCCATCATCACCGTTTCGGACAAATGCCAAGTCAATCTGCTCCTCAAAGGATTGATCGAACCGGCCAAAGAAATCGCCAAGATCCAGAAGAAACTCGACTTTTTGCAAACCACCAAATCCAAACTGAACCAGGCGATTTCTGCGCCCGATTATGCGACAAAAGTGCCACCAGAAGTCCAACAAACCAACAGCGAGAAATTGGCGCAGACGGCTGTGGAACTCGAACGGTTGCAAAGTGCGATCGAAGCTTTAAAATTGATGGAATAGAAGTGATTTAATTTATTTCGGTTTATTTATTGTAGCTTTTAGGCGGTGATTGTAAAATACGGTTACGAGGCATTTACAATTTAATCAGGTGAATATACAAGTGTTACAATCACAGTATTATAGCTTAGCCTATTTTAAGTTCAGACGTAATAAACTTTCTCAATTTTATAAGTTGTTGGTCTATGATGGATTCGTGCAATTTAACAAAAATAAACCGATTTCTTCCAATCAAACACAATCGAGAGTATCACAGCTAATTCTAGAATTTCCGAGTCTTCTTTAGGTATGTTTCGGTTGCTCTTACCTAGGAAAAATTGTACTAAACAACAAAATAACATAAATTACGTAACTTGTATCCGCCCAAAACATATAATACATAACTCGTGTATAAATAAAATTTGCATTAAAAACACATTTCCACATTCATAAAAACCGTATAAAACTCTTGCTAAATATCACTTTTCAGTCGAATCTAGTCCACTGACTTTGAGAATTGACTTTGTTACTTGCACTAGTGCCAGCGAACGGATCGAAAATTTGTTGGTTTGGCGCACTGGTGAAACTAAAGTCTAGACCGTACTCTTGGAGTAGGTCCTGATCGTTTCTGTTTTGCACTGAACCGTTCTGTTTTGTCGTGTGATTTTCGTACGTATAGAGCGGGTTTGAAAGACTCAAGGGGGCGCTGCTGCTGTATGAGTTCGTTTTGAGTGGATCGAAGTCGTCGGTGTCCGATGTTGAGTCCAGTCGGATCAAGTCCTCCATGTCTTCGGGCTATAAGAAGGAAACGTTGGACAAAGTGTTCAAAAATAACGTCCAGTCAACAAATAAGTCAAACTACGGAGAACTAAATGCTAGGAGGAGAAGTGAATCGGTGTAGCGAAATTTTATGGACTTTAGAACAGTTTTCACTTCTTAAAATTGTTTTTTTTTTCGATTTTTTACATTTTCAGTACATTTTTGATTAAAATTTTTGCCAAATTAAAAATTATAAAAAATATCTAAACTACAGTCAAAGTTGCGTCGTTTTTGCACAAAAAAATACCAAAATACGCCCACCACTGCTATATTTTTAACTTTTTCAAAGTTTCATTGTACTCACTTACTTAGCGAAATTCAAAATCAATAACTACCACATTTGGTCGAAAAAAATTTTTTCCCTTTTCAAAGTGTGCGTCTTTTGCATAATTTTATTTTTAATTAAATAAACATTACGTTTCTTTAATTCGCCTAATAAAATCAGTTCAAAAGTCGGCAAATTAGGTCGAAAACATTTTTTCTTTTTTTAATATTGTAATTTTTCACCAAATTTCATCAAAAAAACACCAAATTAAAGTACAGAAAATAATGTATTAGAATTTTTCAAGCGTGTAAGATGATTTTTCAATTCGAAAATATCATATTTCGAAAAATTCTGAATCAAAAAAACAACTCAGTTTTTACCCTGTTTAGATTTTCTACGGGTTTTTAACTCCGAAACTGTAAATTTTTGCATAAGTGTCCCAAAAAATCACTACCATCAAATTTGTGCCGTTTTCAAGCATTTTTGCACAAAAACTACTAAATTAAGCTCAGCATTGTATCATTTTTAGGCTTTTTCAGTGTATTTTTCGGCCTGAAATAAATTCAAAATCAAAAAATTTCAAATTGGATCGAAAAATATTATTTTTTTCCCATTTTCAGACCGTTATTTTAGCATTTTTTCAGCTCAAAACACAAATATTTGTATAATTTTGTGCAAAATTTTTCGAATCGTTCATTTTTAAGCCAATTATTTCGCTAAAATTTGTGAAAAAAAACCTCCAAAAGTCTCAAAATTAAACTTTATTAATAAAATTTTGCTCATAAATAAATGAAAAAGTAAATATCATTTAATGAAATCAAAGTTATTGGCAAACTTCTTAGAAAAAAAACTGTATTACGTAAATATTTATAAAATGTACTAACCGCTAGAAACTACAAAGCTAACACAATGTGTTGTTTAATTTGGAAATTTTTTACCTTATTTTCGAAAAAATTTTGCAAAATATGTGCGTTTGTAGCTGAACAACGTCCCAAAAAAATTACTACAAATATAATGTTAATTTTGACTTTATTTGAGCTGTTTTAGCAAAATCTCACGTCTATAACAGAAGAAAATAACAGCATTTTTGGCCAAATTTAAGCATTTTTAGCTTACATTTTTAATATACCTCAAAAATAGCCACATTGAAGTCAGCGTTATATTTTTTTTTCTTTTTTTTCTTTATGCATATGAATTTTTTAGAATCTTTTAACAATTTCTATTAAAATTAAAATTTAAATAAAAAAAGCGATTTCGTACAAAATCTAAATTTTCAAAAATTAGAAGCAGATTCGTCCAATTTAAATAAGAATTACAAGCTACATCAAAAATGTAATAAAAATTAGTGTTCCCTTAAAAAAAATATAAGTTTGAATTGTAGCTGATTTCTGAAACATCTCTTGGTTATTTAAAAATAATTTTAGGTGCTGTAGTGGGGAAAATATCTATTTTCCAATCATTTAAAAGTCAACAATGGACTTTTCCAATTCACTGTCTGTTTCTGTTGATTTGTTTTTAATGTAACCATGTTGGAATTTTGAAAATAAAATAAATTATATACGAATTAAAAAAGTTAATTAAAGTAATAGTCGTTGTGTTTCAAAGATTTTGGAGAAACTACATAGAAAGCAAGCCTTTTTTTTCAAAAATTTTCAAAAGTTTTTCACAAAAGAATTATTCTCATTTATTTCTTATTTTCATTTTTTTTTCTTATTTTATTATATCGTCAACTGTATTCCATTTTGTTTTGCCAACTATTATGGCAAATTGGTAAAATTTTGCATTTTTTTATTTTTTCTTATTTTCCATATATTTTTTTTGCATTACTTTGATTTCATACTCTGGCAGTAATTTTTTTGTCTGCTTTTTTGTGCCCACTTATTTTTGTTAGATTTTAAAGTTTTAAAAGTGCTCGAAATATACAGCCCGGAAATAACTGCATTTTTTCTTTACTAAAACATGAAGCATTTAGTTATGTAAAACAGTATGTCTATAATTCATTAAAAAAACTAATAATTTTTCCATTTTTGTTAAAACAAGTTTAAAAAATAAAACAATAAACAAATCAACTTCATCAAAATGTATATAAGGTTTTCACAAGTAAAAAAGACAAAACCTTTATTTTTTTTAATCAAATCAAAGGCTTAACAAATGTTAACAAGTTAGACAGACCAAAAGTCACATTAGAGAGAATTTGGATGAATCAGTGTTTAGAGACTATAACTATTTATTGTTATATTATTTTGTTAGTGTCACTTTTAAATAAAATTACAAGAAAATTGATGGTATATTAAAAAAATTGTTCTTAGGTCTTTCTTTAAACATTTAATAATCTAAAAAAAAAAAACAAATAATTAACAAATCAAAAACATAAATACTATATTATTATGTTCCGATGTCAGTAGAGAAAAATGTAGTAATTCGTATTTAAAACGTGTCGAACTCAAAACTACCAAAACATGAATTTTTTTTTAAAACTTCAACATTGTAATGTATCTTGAAATAGTGATTTAATGATACAGAATTGTATAATGCATTATAAAACAGTCTATTTTTAGTCTATAATTAGGTAATAGCAGGTATACTAAAAAATCTGCTTAAACGTCTTGTTTAAAAATTAAAATTTAAAAAATTAAAAAATCAATAAAATAACAATTTTAAAAGTTATTACATGTTTTCCTGCCAGGTCCCAAAAACTGTGGTCATACGTTTTTAAAACGACCAAATTCAATTGCCTTTTCTTTACAACTTGAAACACGGAAATAATGTACAGGGTGTGCCAAAACGCAAAAAGTTAAATAACTCATTTTTTTTAATGGAACACCATGTATTTCTTTACATGTGTCGATTGCATTTTTTATAAGCCTTCTATTGATATGCGGTTTTTATAGCAAATTTACAATATTTCTTAAAGTGTTCAAAAAAATAAAAAACATATTTTTCATTTATTTTATTAATAATTCTTGATGAGTGAAATTCATTTATGTATCAGGTAATAATTAGATTACTTGTGTAATTAGTCACATTAGTACATGTTAAAAAATTAATTACTATTTGACTATCAGATTCTAGGCTAACAAATTTTCTTGTAATAAAAAATATTTTTTTGAACAATTTCGAAAAATATTTTAAATTTGCTATGCAAACCCTATACCGTTAGAAAGCTTATCAAAAATACTATCGATACATTTAATAAAAAACAGGGTGTTCCACTTGAAAAAAATAAGTTATTCAACTTTTTGCGTTTTGGCACACCCTGTATATTATCTGCGTGCTTTAACTAAAAATTGTCTATTTACTAAAACAACAAGGTATTCTAAATTTTTCTGTTGCAAATTTATCGGAAAATATTCATAAGCGACTTTGCAGTGATTTTTCAAAAATTGGTCTTTTTTATAACGAAAAGTTGATAATTCCGTAACGAAAAGAGATAGACCCATAATGGTTTATATAAATTTACAGTATTTTTGGCGTGGATTCCAATTACGTAAAAATATATAGGGTGTTCCATTTAAAAAAATATAAATTTAGTTCACCACCCTGTATACAACACCCTGTGCATAATAAAAATATTTTTAGTTTGTGGACTTTAAGTCGGTCTATCAAATAATAAAAACAGAATGGTAATATTTCAAGTAGTAAAAAAGTTATAGACCGATTACACACCCATGGGTCACCCTGTACGTCGGTTCGTTTTAGTTATCCGTAGTTAAAATTCTTTGACTGACTTCCACACCCAAGCAAGACAATTATTACCTTCCGCCTAGGCGAACAAGTGGGCGGTGATAGCTTAACGATATCAATAGAGTGTTGATTAGCGACAAGAAAAAGGGGATCACCGTTTTCGCTGTGCCCCCCTGCGACCACAAACGGCGTCGTTCCGAACAGATCTTTGGCCGCAACGCGTGGTGGAACGGGCGGGGAGGAAAAAACATCGTCGGGGGATTGGAGGAGGAGGTTTTGGGTTTCGGAAGAGGGTTGATTGGGGAGGAAGAAACGTTTGGGGGGCGAGGCCATGGGGGCGCCGGTACGCGACGGAAACACCCAACGGTCGGGGCTGTGTGACGTCGGGGATGTGTGCTGTTTGAAGTTTTCCAAGCTACGGACCGGTTTTAGCTGCAAGCCGAGATACACACAAAAGCTACAGTGGATGATGACATGACACACTCTGGCGGAGGGTTGGTGTGTTAATTACATGGTGCACAAGGGGTGGGACAAGAAGGGAAACATCTTTTTTTCATAACCTTTTCTGTTATTTACTGAAAAAATATTTAGAAAAAAGTCTATTGAAATTGAAGTTGATTTTAAACGATTTCTTGCTCAATCGAAACAAAAAAAAAGCAAAAAAAAAGTGACATGAGCGCACTAAATTTTTAACAAGTCTTTGCGCTTGCTCTTTTAAATTCTAGTATTTTAAATATGCTGTACTTCCTTAAACAAAACAAAAACTGTGAGAACATACAGGGTGTTTCAAGTTTTAGTGCCATTGAAAAAACAAATATAAATAATAGAGTTTCTAACTCGCTTCAATTTGGTGCTTTAGCATTATCCCAAATTTTCATAGGAGGCGTGAAATGCAAAAAACTACATTGAAAAATTTTTGTTGTCAAATTATTGCAATTTTTTTTATAATAAAATTTCCTCTATTTTTTAAGTAGGAATTCCGGAATTGAAATAGTAAAAAATCCAAGACGTTTTAAGCAAATGAATTTTTAATTTGATTTATACCAAATAAATGTTTATTTATTTAGTAATGTTCATTCCAGACGTGGTAGAATAATTTGTTTATTTTTTTTTATTAACTGATAAATAAGTAACTAAAACAGAAGGACCATTATTTGAAATGCCAAAAGTATTAAGATTAACATTTTTTATACAGGGTGAGTTGAATTACTAATGTTCAATTAATGGTCAATTAAAAAAAATCTCCGAACCAGTCGACTTTATTTTAATAAATGCTTGGTTTTTAAGTAATGACGTCGTCTTTATAAAATATTAAATATTATTATTATATTAAATATTAAAAACAAAGTTATAAAAAAATAATAATAAAAAGTTATTGATAAATTACACACATCTATTTGTTTTTTCTTTATTTTGTAAAGTATATTGTTTATATTTTTTGGATTTATTAAATCTTTAGATTTCATATAGACATTCATGTTGTCATGCTAATAATACGTAGCAATTACCTAAAAGACGTTGAAATCGACTTTACATTCTCCTCAAATGTTTTTATTTATTTATTTTTCAATTTATTCCAGAGGGTGATTGTTAATAATTGAAAATACTTGATTTTGACGATTCTTTTCTCAAAAACGACAAAACTCGCTGATAAAATCGCTTCAGGCTGTCTGATAAAGACGATTCAATCATCATTAGATACAAATTAAATGCACAGTAAAAATAATAAATACGCAGTAAATACCAGCATTTCAAAACTGGAGTCTAGCTTGCAGAGTAGCTGCAGAACGTTTATTAAGAAAGTAATCCCTGATAAAAATTTACTATGATATTCAAAATTTTCACTGTAATTGTTTAAACCATGAAGTGCCCTTAATATTATTAATAACAATAATATTAATAATTTATAAATAATACTTGTTGTTGGCTTCTAAACTGAAATCACACTTTCGAAAAGTTTCAGTTTGATAGAAATTTTGTAAAACTTTCTAATTGTTGTGTTGACTGATCATATTATAATTCATTTTTTATTGAGCTAACCCTTTCCACTTCCTTTTCCACTTCTTCCCAAAATAAAAACTAGTATTTTAAATATGCTGTACTTACTTAAACAAAAAAAAACTGTGAGAACATACAGGGTGTTTCAAGTTTTAGTGCCAGTGAAAAAATAAATATAAATAACACAGGTCTACAAAATCAAATAAAAAAAAATGGTGCCGCCGAATTTTGCACATAATATGAAAATATGATATTTAACAACACTTTCAGTAAGACTAAATTATAAAAACTACGTGTAGTTTTTTATCTACTCATATTGATAATTTCTTTTCTCTGTAGCCTTTTATCTTGTTTAGTTGTGTTTGCTGTTCAATTGAAAACGTTTGTAAATTAGACCTGAAAGAATGTCATCGTCCAGACGATCGTGTTTAAACAACCCAAACAGTTTTTGTTATGTTTGTGGCGAGTATACGCTGAAAAAGTTCCGAAAACCTATATCTGAATTTGTGCAAAATGCGTATTTTGCTTATTTTAATTTAGAAATCAAAGACATTGATAAAACATGGACCCCAAACAATGTTTGCAAAATGTGTACTGAACATTTAAGGCAATGGATAAATGGTCAAAGAAGTCATTTGAAGTGTAGTGTGCCTATGATTTGGAAGGAACCAAAAAATCACTATAATGACTGCTATTTTTGTTTAGTTAAAGTACATGGTATTAACCCAAAAAAAATGACCTATCCCGATCTGGTATCTGCTAGAAGACCTATTCCTCATTCAGAAGATATCTCTGCTACAAGTTTTTGTGACCTGTCTGATTGTGAAGATATAGAATGTAGTACATCCGACGATAGTGACAGTAATGATAATTTTGAAGGTCCCTCATCAAAACCCGTACTTTTTACTCAAGCAGCTTTAAATGACCTTATTAGAGACCTTGACCTTTCAAAAGAAAGATCAGAACTGTTGGCATCCAGACTAAAAGAGAGGAATTTACTTTCTACAGATACCAAAATTACATATTACCGTAGTCGAGAAAAAGAACTACTTCCGCTGTTCAGCTCAGAAAATGATCTAGTTTTTTGCAATAATGTTGGTGGTCTTTTGACCAAAATGGGTATCTCAAACTACCAGGCAAATGAATGGAGACTTTTTATAGACAGTTCTAAGCGAAGCTTAAAATGTGTTTTGCTACATAATGGCAACAAGCATGGTGCGGTCCCCATTGCTCATTCCACCAAATTAAAAGAGGAGTACGAAAACATATCTCTCGTATTGTCAAAACTCAAGTACCACGATCATCAGTGGGTTATATGCGTCGACTTAAAAATGGTAAACTTTTTATTGGGTCAACAAAGCGGCTACACGAAATTTCCATGTTTTATCTGTTTGTGGGACAGTAGAGCTAAAAGCGAGCATTGGACTAAAAAAAACTGGCCTGAAAGAAAAGGCTTGACAGTGGGAAAGGAAAATATCATAAATGCAGCGTTAGTCAGTAGGGAGAAAATAATTTTGCCTCCATTGCACATTAAATTAGGACTAATGAAGCAGTACGTCAAAGCATTAGATAAAAATGGTTCCTGTTTCAATTACATATCACAAAAATTTCCTGGTTTAAGCAAGGAGAAAATTAAGGCTGGCATTTTCGATGGACCGCAAATTAGGCTTTTGATGAAAGACAACAATTTCGTGCAATCAATGAACGATATAGAATCATCAACCTGGGTTTCTTTCGTCAACGTTGTAAAAAACTTTCTAGGGAATTATAAGTCCGAAAATTATGTCGAATTGGTTCAAAACATGCTGGAAAATTTTAGAAAGCTTGGATGTAACATGAGCATCAAAGTTCACTACCTCTACAATCATTTAGACAAATTTCCGGACAACCTTGGCTCTTACAGTGAGGAACATGAAGAGCGATTTCATCAGGATCTAAAAAACATGGAAGAAAGATACCAGGGTCGATGGGATGAACACATGATGGCTGATTACTGCTGGAGTATCATGCGTGAATGCTCGGAACAAACTCACGCAAAGAAATCACGAAAAAGAAGTTTTCTTCATGTTCAGTGATGTAATGAAAGGTATTAAATGCGAAATAAATGTATTTTTCCATATCTCGAAAACTACACGTACATTTAAAAAAATATACATACCGTTAGAACCAGTACAATGAGCTTATTAAAAAACAGTTTTAGTTTTTCCGGCACCAAAACCACTGTAGACCTGTGTAATAGAGTTTCTAACTCGCTTTAATTTGATGCTTTAGCATTATCCCAAATTTTCATAGGAGCGTGAAATGCAAAAAACTACAGTGAAAAATTTTTGTTGTCAAATTATTGCAATTTTTTTTATAATAAAATTCCCTCTATTTTTTAAGTAGGAATTCCGGAATTGAAATAGTAAAAAATCCAAGACGTTTTAAGCAAATTAATTTTTAATTTGATTTATACCAAATAAATGTTTATTTATTTAGTAATGTTCATTCCAGACGTGGTAGAATAATTTGTTTATTTTTTTTATTAACTGATAAATAAGTAACTAAACCAGAAGGACCATCATTTGAAATGCCAAATGTATTAAGAGTAAGATTTTTTATACAGGGTGAGTTGAATTACTAATGTTCAATTAATGGTCAATTAAAAAAAATCTCCGAACCAGTCGACTTTATTTTAATAAATGCTTGGTTTTTAAGTAATGACGTCGTCTTTATAAAATATTAAATATTATTATTATTATATTAAATATTAAAAACAAAGTTATAAAAAAATAATAATAAAAAGTTATTGATAAATTACACACATCTATTTGTTTTTTCTTTATTTTGTAAAGTATATTGTTTATATTTTTTGGATTTATTAAATCTTTAGATTTCATATAGACATTCATGTTGTCATGCTAATAATACGTAGCAATTACCTATTTATCAGAGAAAATAAAACTAAAGAAATAAAAAGACGTTGAAATCGACTTTACATTCTCCTCAAATGTTTTTATTTATTTATTTTTCTATTTATTCCAGAGGGTGATTTTTAATAATTGAAAATACTTGATTTTTGACGATTGCTTTCTCAAAAACGACAAAACCCGCTGATAAAATCGCTTCAGACTGTCTGATAAAGACGATTCAATCATCATTAGATACAAATTAAATGCACAGTAAAAATAATAAATACGCAGTAAATACCAGCATTTCAAACATGGAGTCTAGCTTGCAGGGTAGCTGCTGAACGTTTATTAAGAAAGTAATCGTTGATAAAAATTTACTATGATATTCAAAATCTTCACTGTAATTGTTTAAACCATGAAGTGCCCTTATATTATTAATAACAATAATATTAATAATTTATAAATAATACTTGTTGTTGGCTTCTAAACTGAAATCACACTTTCGAAAAGTTTCAGTTTGATAGAAATTTTGTAAAACTCTCTAATTTTTTCCACTTCTTCCCAAAATAAAAACTATTATTTTAAATATGTTGTACTTTCTTAAACAAAAAAAGCTGCGAGAACATACAGGGTGTTTCAAGTTTTAGTGCCAGTGTAAAAATAAATATAAATAATAGAGTTTCTAACTCGCTTCAATTTGATGCTTTAGCATTATCCCAAATTTTCATAGGAGCGTGAAATGCAAAAAACTACCTTGAAAAATTTTTGTTGTCAAATTATTGCATTTCTTTTTATAATAAAATTCCCCCTATTTTTGAAGTAGGAATTCCGGATTTGAAATAGTAAAAAATCCAAGACGTTTTAAGCAAATGAATTTTTAATTTGATTTATACCAAATAAATGTTTATTTATTCAGTAATGTTCATTCCAGACGTGGTAGAATAATTTGTTTATTTTTTTTATTAACTGATAAATAAGTAACTAAACCAGAAGGGCCATTATTTGAAATGCCAAAAGTATTAAGAGTAAGATTTTTTATACAGGGTGAGTTGAATTACTAATGTTCAATTAATGGTCAATTAAAAAACATCTCCGAACCAGTCGACTTTATTTTAATAAATGCTTGGTTTTTAAGTAATGACGTCGTCTTTATAAAATATTCTTCTATATAAAATATTAAATATTATTATCATATTAAATATTAAAAACAAAGTTATAAAAAATAAAATAATAATAAAAAAGTTATTGATAAATTACACACATCTATTTGTTTTTTCTTTATTTTGTAAAGTATATTGTTTATATTTATTGGATTTATTAAACCTTTAGATTTCATATAGACATTCATGTTGTCATGCTAATAATACGTAACAATTACATATTTATCAGAGGAAATAAAACTAAAGAAATAAAAACACGTTGAAATCGACTTTACATTCTCCTCAAATGTTTTTATTTATTTATTTTTCTATTTATTCCAGAGGGTGATTTTAATACCACACAAAACATGAAACAATTCAAGTGAAAAATTAAAAAAATATAAGCAAATCTGTCTTCTGAATTTTAAAAGATTGATTTATTTTAATTTATGCATTATCTTCAACCGATGAGCATGAGTTAACGCTAAATTATCAAAACTACAATAAAACGAGTAACATAATTTGCAGGAAAAAATTACTGATTTTTCATAACAAAAAATAAAGCGAATTTAGAACCTGATAGTTGTTTAATTACTAATTAAATTCAAAACGTCTCTTCAGACAGTAAAGACTGTTTCTTAATCATATATTCTAAATTTTTTTTTAATGTCCATCGTTCAAGTTAATAGTTCTTTGATTTTTTTTTCTGCAATTATTTTAAAACTTCTCTAGATCGCGATATTTACTATGAAACTCTTGAAAAAAAAACAAAACAAAAAATTCAGAAGGCCACCTTACTACCCTGTATTACATTGTTAGTTGTTATTTCTAAGTGTAGGAAATAGCGAGTAAAATGAGTGTGGAATAAAATTTCTGTATTTTTTATGAGCCACTTGGAACTGGAAATAATATAATTTTTTTAATTTCCACATTGAATCAAAAAACTCTAAACTGCAAATTTAATCATAAATATGCAGACATTGTAGCAAGAGCAAGACTTGGCAAACTATAGTCGTGTCCTAGACCGACCGAATCAGTTTCCGCTAGAATGATAGGGGAAAGAGAATCCTAGCTAGGAGGGAATCTAGTTGGATTATGAGAAATTTCGGGAGAAAATGTGCAATAAACCAAACAAATAACGTTATACTAAAACCACTCAAAACCCCGAAATATACTCACAGATCTGTCCACTGGTGGGGTGTCCAAGCGTAGCTGCAATAAATCCTTCATCTCATTCATCAAGTCGATACGAGGGAACTCCAAATTGGGGCTCCCGCTACGTGAATTGTCCAAACCGTCTGGAGACATGGGCTGAGACGTCGGACTCAGCGGACTGTACGACCTTTAAAATTATAAATTTTGAAACAGTTATTCACATTTTATTATTGAATTCCGAAGAGAAGCTGAGAGTTTTAATAAAACTGTACAGCTTGCACGACAACTAATGTCACAGTTTATAAAATACAACGTTTATTAATTTATTTATTAATTGATGTTGAAGTTAAGAGCTGATGAATTTTTTTTCAAAAAATGAGTTCAGGCGTGTTCGCATGGCATCCGTATTTAAGATAAGTCAGGATTAAATTAATCGTGAATTAAAATTTAACTGCAATTAAACCCGATTTTGAGTGTGAGTCATTGCTTTAATTTTAAGCAAATAAAACGAGTAAAAAACTAACAAGTCGGGAGTGTATTTGATGTAAAAGAATCGTTTATTACAAAAAAAATGTAATAACAAATAACAAAATTAATTGTAGAAGTTTACAAAATAATGAAATTATTATTCTTTTCAATATTAACGGTCGGTTTACCGAAAGTGAAATTAAAGTTTAATTCAGAATTAAACTAATTCCACATTTAAAATGCATGATCAATTCATACTTCTGACTATTGAATAAAAATTTTTATTCCTGAATGGAAACAAGTAGCCTGGAGACATGGTTGAATTTATCAACGTTTTCTGAGAAAAATGTTACCAAATTCAATTAAATCCTTTATCTGAGGGCTGTTTACAAGTAAATAAAGCTCTCGAATAATAAGTAAATAGTAAAGACAATACTACCTCAATTTTTATGAGAACTTTAAAAAAATCATACAGTAGTTTGTAATATTTTAAACAATTAACAAATATTTGTATATTTGGATTTGATGGTTTTTAATATGAAGCAAATGAGAGAAGAATAGTAGGCAAAATGGGAAAAAAAAGTATAGAACGGAGAAACTGTTGCGTATTCATCATGTGTTTGTCAATGTTATGTTATCATAGTTATTAATTTTATTATAATCATAATTTATTATAAAGTTGAAAACAATTTGTTAGCGAAATTAATGAAGTTAAAATTACGTCCTGTGATGGCAATTTTTATAGAATTTTCTATTAAGGGTGGATTTTACAATAGTCTGATAACTTTATCCTGGGGATAAATTTTGAAAAATACATTGTTGTAACAATTGTAACCATAGTAATTATACAAGGAATAACTTATCCGGAGTTTATCTGACAATTGTAAAATCCACCCTAGATTAAAATTGTTTATACAGGCCTCATTCGGAATTGAACCTGGTTTTAATGTGATGAAAAAGAGATTCGTTTACAATATACCCAAATATTATGATTCATCCCAAACTTGTCTACCTACCGATTTTGCATTAGTTTTTTTGATTCCAATAAATATTCATCCCTTTGAGGAAATTTAAAAAGGAAACACGTATTTCAGGAGTAAATAAAGTAAATTAAGTAAACAGTAAAGACAACACTACCTCAATTTTTATGATACTTTTTATATAGTTTAAAAAACAGTACATAAAATAGAAAGTGGATTCCCCAAATGATTGCTACCTCTCAAAAACTATTAAATTTGGATTATATTTGCAAAGAAAATTCATCCCTTTTGGGAACGACAATAACCAGTACTTCCGAGGTATTTCTTAATCATTTTTCAATGATTTGACATTTGTCAATGCATTTTAAATGGCAACTTAATGTGGAATTAGTTTAATTCTAAATTAAACTTTAATTTCGCTTTCTGTAAACAGACCGTTAATATTAAAAAAAGAATTAATAATTTCATTATTTAAACTTTTGCAATTAATTTTATTATTTATTATTACATTGTTTTTATAATAAACGATGTTTTTATCAAATACACCCTCAACTTGTTAGTTTTTTACTCGAAACACCCTGCTTTGTAATGTGCAAGAGCTTATCCATTTTATATTGATCTTCTTTTATTTGTTTGAAATTAAAGCAATGACTTACTCTCAAAATCCGATTTAATCGCAATGAATTTTTAATTTAATTCTAAATAACTTGAACTCATTTTTTGAAAAAAAAAAATCATCAACTCTTAACTTCTAGGTCTATTAATAAATTAATTAATAAACGTTGTATTTTGTAAACTGTTGACTTTGGACAAAAACCCAGAATCAAGCCAACTTTTGTTTTTAATATTTTTAACTTTATATTCTATGAGACTTCCCCACTAAAAAATTAATTATTTTATTCCTTTCGCTAAACAATTCAAGTGCGGTAGTCAAATTTTTTTATATTTTGAACGAACTATTTATCAATTTTCACAACCTTCTTCTCGTGCAAGCTCTACACTCAAATAGTGTACGAAAAATAAATAAATTGTGCTTATTTTTGAATAATGAATAGATAAAAATGAGAGCAGCATCTAAAAGCGAGCCTAAAAATTTTGTGTCATATCGCAAGGTTTCCCTGCGGCGATTTTCCGCCGCATTGCCACCAATGCAACAAAACAAAACGCCACCACACATTTCGGTGCACTGACCTTTCAAAGCCTGAACTTTTGAAAGACAACGCCGTATCTTTCCGGTGGTTTGTTGTAGGCACGCTGATGCCGGCGAATGTCCGCCGTTTTCCGGTCGGCGAATTCGGTGCTGATCGCGGCTTATCACTAGGACTGTCGAGGCCGTTTTGGAGTTGTTGCGGTCCTTGGTTTTCTTTCAGACGGGAACGCAGACCTCGGTAGGCACTTTTTACACCCTTGCCACCGTCTTTTACCTGATTCATTCAAACGAAAAAAAAAATAATAAAAATACAATTACAAATTAAGTCGTATTACACGAAATTTGTTTAGAACACAATTATTCGTGTGTAATAAGTACGAATTGAATACTAAAAAACTTTTATTATTTTTCATTTAAAACGATTGTCATCAAGAGAACAAATCTGTTTTCAAAATACAAAAATAAATTTAAACGACAATAAAAATGTTTTTTTTTGTAAAATATGAACCACAATGTGTCTGCGATAACGTATATAACAATTAATAACTTTGTTATATAGCAGTCGTAGATAATAGCAATTTTATCAGTGCCGATTTTTTTTGTAATTTCCGTAAATCGAGTGTTTAATCAAAGCTCCAAATAAATATTGATTCATAAAGCTTTAAACAAGTTGGCGGTTGTCGTGTAAAATGTTTGAAAACAATGTAATTTTTGGTGGTTTTGTATATGTTTTAACAAAATATTGCAAAAAAAAATTGAAATTTTTGTTCAAAACCATCCCTAAAGGCACAATTTTGTATTTTTTTGCCAGGTTTATCGAAACTTTACAAGGTGGCGGTTTCATGTACTTAGACACTCGAAAACTGTAAAAACTGTTGCAATTTTAACTAATTTTGAGAATTCTCGGTTAATTTTTAGCAAAATTTAGAGATTTTTTTAATCGACTTTCGAGAAATTTTGCGAATTAACAGCGTATTTGAAAGACAATGCAAAAGTAAATGTTATTTTAATTTTCGAATTACTTTAAAAGATTCCTCAAAATAATAAAAAGCGGTTTTGGTTAAACAATGTTCAACAAAAATGGTCAAAAAAGGAAAAGGTGTTGCTATTTTTAACTTAAGGCTAGTAACTTTTCGTCTCATTTTAACAAAATCTCGCTTAAGTGTTTAGAAAATGCAAAAATAACACCATTTTTGAAATAAATCTACGATTTTTTGGCATATTTTTTATTAAATTTCGCGCAATAATTATTGGTTTTCTGAACAATACGTGCTAGAACGCTTAGAATTTTCACTAGAGGTATAAATTCGTCGTGTATTCTAAACAAAATTTCGAGGAAAATATTAATTCTGATGTTTTAACGTTCAAAAAAGACAAAAACTACTTTATTTTCAATCACATTCAACGATTTTCTTAGATTCATTGAGAAAATTACATAAAAGAATCATTTACGGCGAATAAATGTATCTGATTAGTAGTGATTAGTGATTAACTGATAAGATAAAAATACAATTACGAATTAAGTCGTCTTACACGAAATTTGTTTAGAACACAAGCGAGCGCAGTGAGCAAGTGTTTTAATTATTCGTGTGTAATAAGTATTATATACGAATTGAATACTATACTTTATCCACGACTGCATTATTTAATTATTCAACCAAAAAACTTTTATTATTTTTCATTTAAAACGCTTGTCATCATGGGAACAAATCTGTTTTCAAAATACAAAAATAAATTTAAACGACAATAAAAATGTTTTTTTTGTAAAATATGAACCACAATATGTGTCTACGATAACGTATATAACAATTAGTAACTTTGTTATATAGCAGTCGTAGATAATAGCAATTTTATCAGTGCCAAATTTTTTTCTAATTTCCGTAAATCGAGTATTTAATCAAAGCTCCAAATAAATATTGATTCATAAAGCTTTAAACAAGTTGGCGGTTGTCGTGTAAAATGTTTGAAAACTATGTAATTTTTGGTGGTTTTGTATATGTTTTAACAAAATATTGCAAAAAAAAAAAATTGAAATTTTTGTTCAAAAACATCCCTAAAGGCACGATTTTGTATTTTTTTGCCAGGTTTATCGAAACTTTACAAGGTGGCGGTTTCACGTACTTAGACACTCGAAAACTGTAAAAAGTGTTGCAATTTTAACTAATTTTGAGAATTCTCGGTTAATTTTTAGCAAAATTTAGAGATTTTTTTAACCGACTTTCGAGAAATTTTGCGAATTAACAGCGTATTTGAAAGACAATGCAAAAGTAAATGTTATTTTAATTTTCAAATTACTTTAAAAGATTCCTCAAAATAATAAAAAGCGGTTTTGGTTAAACAATGTTCAACAAAAATGGTCACAAAAGGAAAAGGTGTTGCTATTTTTAACTTAAGGCTAGTAACTTTTCGTCTCATTTTAACAAAATCTCGCTTAAGTGTTTAGAAAATGCAAAAATAACACCATTTTTGAAATAAATCTATGATTTTTTGGCATATTTTTTATTAAATTTCGCGCAATAATTATTGGTTTTCTGAACAATACGTGCTAGAACGCTTAGAATTTTCACTAGAGGTATAAATTCGTCGTGTATTCTAAACAAAATTTCGAGGAAAATATTAATTCTGATGTTTTAACGTTCAAAAAAGACAAAAACTACTTTATTTTCAATCACATTCAACGATTTTTTTAGATTCATTGAGAAAATTACATAAAAGAATCATTTACGGCGAATAAATGTATCTGATTAGTAGTGATTAGTGATTAACTGATAAGATAAAAATACAATTACAAATTAAGTCGTATTACACGCCATTTGTTTAGAACACAAGCGAGCGCAGTGAGCAAGTGTTTTAATTATTCGTGTGTAATAAGTATTATATACGAATTGAATACTATACTTTATCTACGACTGCCTTATTTAATTATTCAACAAAAAAACTTTTATTATTTTTCATTTAAAACGCTTGTCATCAAGGGAACAAATCTGCTTTCAAAATACAAAAATAAATTTAAACGACAATAAAAATTTTGTTTTTTTTTGTAAAATATGAACCACAATATGTGTCTACGATAACGTATATAACAATTAATAACTTTGTTATGTAGCAGTTGTAGATAATAGCAATTTTATCAATGCCGATTTTTTTTTATTTCCATAAATCGAGTATTTAATCAAAGCCCCAAATAAATATTGATTCAGAAAGCTTTAAACAAATTGGCGGTTGTCAGTCCGAACAACGTTCAATTGTTATAAAACAAACGAATTCATAATGGGAATAAATTAAACATTGAACTACGGATATGTAAATACTAGGATGCGACACAACGTACAAAAAATGTCCCTATTCTCTTTAGTTACGTTAGCGTCGCTAGATAGCGCAGTTTTACGTTTTAAAAACTTTGAAATAAAACAATGTATTTCGTAACAATAAGTACAAGAAAAACAAAAAATTACAATAAAAATATTCGATCGTTACAGATAGAGATTTTTTTTGTAGGAAATTTTATTCTTCTGACTTTCCTCCTACGAGTATGTCTATCCATCTTACCAGTGTTTTGAGTAATTTGTGATAAATTTTGGGAGCGCAAAACCAATTTTTATAAATTTTTTTAACTAAAAATTTATTTCATTTTTTATGAGATTTACCCATGACCTTACAGTTTTAGCATCTTTGAGAAATTTACATCTTTCAGCCAATCATTTCGCGTTATTTCTTAAAAAATCGCCCACAAATCATAAAACTGTGTCGAAAAAGTGTAATTTTTACCTTCTTTTATAGTTTTGAAAGATTTCGCTGAACCCAACGAAAAAATTCATTAAATTGAATAAAAAATTACATTACTTTCCCTATTTTGACTCAATTTCTCAGCGAAAAACGCTCAAATTTAAATAAAAAAATCACCAAATTAATTTGAAAATGTAGGTTCACTTCCCATTTCGAGCGATTGAGACAAAAATGTGTACTAAGTGGGCCCAAAATTTAAATTTTGTCGTTTTTACGTTTTATTAGCACGTCGATTTGTATCCATA
Source organism: Tribolium castaneum (assembly GCF_031307605.1). NCBI lineage: Eukaryota > Metazoa > Arthropoda > Insecta > Coleoptera > Tenebrionidae > Tribolium > Tribolium castaneum. The sequence goes on from NC_087394.1 coordinate 5,104,350, forward strand.
TTTCGTAAAATTTCGTCAAAAATAAGACGAAAAATAGCCGAATTGAGTCGAAAACGAAGCAATTTTTTTTGTTTTAATGCATTTGCCACGTTTTGTTCAGACAGAAATGAAGTTATTTCGTAAATTTTCGCCAAAATCAGATCAAAAAACCTCAAAATCAGCTTGAAAATTATGTGGTTTTAATAAAAATTGGGTTAAGTTTCGCATTTTTCGACTGTTTTTAACCAGTTTTTAAGATAAAAACCGGAGTCAAAAAAAACTAAATTGGAACGAAAACGTCTTTATTTTGCTGTTTTGTATCTTGTTAACATATTATAATTTATCAAAAATCATGGAAAAAATCAATAAATTAAGTCGTAAATGGTGTAACTTTTGCCTTCTTTGAGAGTTTAAAGCACGGTTTTACATTTCCTAGTGTTTAGTTGTCCGTAGTCTATTGTGATTATAAAAAATATAATTTATTCGTAGTGTAGTTGTATCTGAATTTTTTTTTTCAAAAAGAACATTTATATGCAAAAATATAACAAAAGCTATTTGGACTACATATAAAAACGCGAAGACATCGGAATATAAAAAATCTTTGAATGGAGGACAACTCATAAAATTTAAGAAGAAAATGTAAAGAAAATTATATTTTGTTGACCAGTGTAATTGTTTGAATCGTAGGTATAAATTTAAAAAATTCAACGTTCGTTAACAAGAACCGGAAACACTATCAAATTAGCGTTGACATTGTTACCATTTCAAGCGGTCATTTTTAATAGCACACTTTCCGTCCCCGCTTAAGAATTTTTCCGTCTGCACGCGATCGTGTTAATTAATAAAGTCGGGAAAAAAAAAACACAAACATGCAAAATGTACAAAAAGCTAAAACTCACCGTTTTGACAGCGGACTTAACAGCCGGATTGGCCTGCAAACAACGACAAGGGAAAAAACAAAACTGCAAACCCACAAACGTATAACAATTGTTTACCTTTTCTTTGACACTTTTGAAAAAGGCTGAACCTTCCTTTTTCATTGTTGAAGTCCAGTCTTTGTATTGTTGCTTCAGTTTCGAGCCGGACTGGACAGAGTAGCGGAATGTTTCCATTTCGAATTCGTCGGAAAAACCGAGGCCGTTGTTCAACATCGCAAGTCGTTCCTCAATAAACTGAAAAAAATTTATCAAAAATTACACACACATTTTTTTATAAAAGGCAACTATCTTCGCTTTATTATAATAAAAATAATTATGAATTTAATTTGGCAAATCTAATTAAACAGATGAAGGTAATTGTAATTACAATTACAATAAATTTTATTCAGTAAGTCACGAAAATAATGTCACTTTGTTATTTCTTGGTCTGTTCTTTGACGAAATTTCACATTTTTCTTTAAATTATTAAGCTTAAAAACTAGACGAAAAATTGCAAAACATAGTACAATTTTTGGTCAGATTATGCTTTTTTGTCATTTTCAACACTGATTTGAAGTAATTTGTTGATCTTTAGCTTTTTTCGCAAAATAATTAAAGTTTCTGCAAGATAAACGTGTAAAATGTTTGAAAACTATGCAATTTTTGGTGGTTTTGTATATGTTTTAATAAAATATTGCAAAAAAAAATTGAAATTATTGTTCAAAAACATCCCTAAAGGCACAATTTTGTATTTTTTTGCCGGGTTTATCGAAACTTTACAAAGAGGCGGTTTCATCTCAGTAATGTACTCAGACACTCGAAAATTGTAAAAACTGTTGCAATTTTAACAAATTTTTAGAATTCTCGAATAATTTTTAGCAAAATTTAGAGATTTTTTTAACTGACTTTCGAGAAGTTTTGCGAATTAATAGCGTATTTGAAAGACAATGCAAAAGTAAATGTTATTTTAATTTTCGAATTACTTTAAAAGACTTTCCTCAAAATAATAAAAAGCGGTTTTGGTTAAACAATGTTCAACAAAAATGGTCAAAAAAGGAAAAGGTGTTGCTATTTTTAACTTAAGGTTAGTAACTTTTCGTCTCATTTTAATAAAATCTCACTTAAGTGTAACACCATTTTTGAAATAATTCTCCGACTTTTTGGCATATTTTTGATTAAATTTCGCGCAATAATTATTGGTTTTCTGAACAATACGTGCCAGAAGGCTTAAAATTTTCATTAGAAGTATAAATTCGTCGTGTATTCTAAACAAAATTTCGAGGAAAATATTAATTCTGATGTTTTAACGTTCAAAAAAGACAAAAACTACTTTATATTCAATCACATTCAAGGATTTTTTTAGATTTATTGAGAAAATTTCATAAAAGAATCATTTACGGCGAATAAATGTATCTGATTAGTAGTGATTAGTGATTAATTGATTACTCATAAAACTAACATTTTCAACAAAATTCGGCGATTTTCCGGTTTATGTTTATCGAAATTTCACAAAATAATGGCGTTTTTGGATGAAAAAAACTGTAACGCCAGAATTTTTTGTTTTGCTCGATTTACTAAAATTTTACAAAAAAAGGTTTTACCTGAATAATGTGCTTATGTAGAAATTCTAAAAAAAATACACAATTTTTGAACTGATCTAGAGATTTTCCAGTTGATTTTTGTCAAAATTTCACGAAACGACTGCATTTCCGATTAAAAATGTCCTGAAATACCAACATTTTCGGCTAGATTTTTGAGAAATTTTGCGAAATAACTGCGTTTTTTAAAAACGAGAAAAAAAGCTTCAAATGGCAAAATTAAATTTAATTTTCAACTTACTTTAAACGAAATTCCATAAAATAATATCACATTATGTTAAACAGTGCCTAAGTTCTAAAAAATTCAAAAATAACACATTTTCGAAAGAATTCTTCGATTTTTCATCGTTTTTTTTATTAAATTTGCCGCAATATTAAGAAAATACCAATATTACCGACCAAAGTTTGAGATTTCCCGTTCCAACAAAATTTCGTCAAAAAAAAAAAAACTTCACTTACAATCAAATTTAACGATTTTTTTGTATCTACTGTAAAAATTTTGTAAAATAATCTACTAAGTGACTGAAAAATGTGCCTGATCGCTCGTAAAAAACAAAACAACACTTTCGACCAAATTTAGCAATTTTCTAGTGTATTTTTATCGAAAATTTGGAGAATAATTGTGCTTTCGATCTAGTTTTGTGCTTTTTTAACCCAGGTTTTTATTAAAATTATTTTAATTTACTTTAAATTATTTTAATTTTCAACTTACTTTAAAGGAAATTCCATAAAATAATAGCACCTTTTGTTAAACAGTGCCTCAGTTCTAAAAAATTCAAAAATAACACATTTTCGAAATAATTATCCGATTTTTTCATCGTTTTTTTATTAAATTTGCCGCAATATTAAGAAAATACCAATATTACCGACCAATGTTCCAACAAAATTTCGTCAAAAAAACTTCACTTACAATCAAATTTAACGATTTTTTTGTATCTACTGTAAAAATTTTGTAAAATAATCGACTAAGTGACTGAAAAATGTGCCTGATCGCTCGTAAAAAACTAAACTATGTCAACATTTTCGACCAAATTCAGCAATTTTCCAGTGTATTTTTATCGAAAATTTTGAGAATAATTGAGTTTTCGATCTAGTTTTGTGCTTTTTTAACCCAGCTTTTAATTAAAATAGTTTTAATTTACTTTAAATTATTTTAATTTTCAACTTACTTTAAAGGAAATTCCATAAAATAATAGCACCTTCTGTTAAACAGTGCCTCAGTTCTAAAAAATTCAAAAATAACACATTTTTGAAATAATCCTTCGATTTTTCATCGTTTTTTTTATTAAATTTGCCGCAATATTAAGAAAATACCAACATTACCGACCAACGTTCCAACAAAATTTCGTCAAAAAAAAACTTCACTTACAATCAAATTTAACGATTTTTTTGTATCTACTGTAAAAATTTTGTAAAATAATCGACTAAGTGACTGAAAAATGTGCCTGATCGCTCGTAAAAAACTAAACTATGTCAACATTTTCGACCAAATTCAGCAATTTTCCAGTGTATTTTTATCGAAAATTTGGAGAATAATTGAGTTTTCGATCTAGTTTTGTGCTTTTTTAACCCAGCTTTTAATTAAAATTGTTTTAATTTATTTTAATTTTCAACTTACTTTAAATTAAATTCCATAAAATAATAGCACCTTTTGTTAAACAGTGCCTAAGTTCTAAAAAATTCAAAAATAACACATTTTCGAAATAATTATCCGATTTTTTCATCGTTTTTTTATTAAATTTGCCGCAATATTAAGAAAATACCAATATTACCGACCAATGTTCCAACAAAATTTCGTCAAAAAAAAACTTCACTTACAATCAAATTTAACGATTTTTTTGTATCTACTGTAAAATTTTCCAGTGTATTTTTATCGAAAATTTGGAGAATAACTGAGTTTTCGATCTAGTTTTGTGCATTTTTAACCCAGCTTTTAATTAAAATTATTTTAAATTATTTTAATTTTCAACTTACTTTAAACGAAATTCCATAAAATAATAGCACCTTCTGTTAAACAGTGCCTCAGTTCTAAAAAATTCTAAAATAACACATTTTCGAAATAATCCTTCGATTTTTCATCGTTTTTTTTATTAAATTTGCCGCAAAATTAAGAAAATACCAACATTACCGACCAACGTTCCAACAAAATTTCGTCAAAAAAAAAAACTTTACTTACAATCAAATTTAACGATTTTTTTGTATCTACTGTAAAAATTTTGTAAAATAATCGACTAAGTGACTGAAAAATGTGCCTGATCGCTCGTAAAAAACTAAACTATGTCAACATTTTCGACCAAATTCAGCAATTTTCCAGTGTATTTTTATCGAGAATTTGGAGAATAATTGTGTTTTCAATCTAGTTTTGTGTTTTTTTAACCCAGCTTTTAATTAAAATTATTTTAATTTATTTTAAATTTCAACTTACTTTAAACGAAATTCCATAAAATAATACCACCTTTTGTTAAACAGTGCCTAAGTTCTAAAAAATTCAAAAATAACACATTTTCGAAATAATTATCCGATTTTTTCATCGTTTTTTTATTAAATTTGCCGCAATATTAAGAAAATACCAATATTACCGACCAATGTTCCAACAAAATTTCGTCAAAAAAAATTTCACTTACAATCAAAAAAATTTTGTAAAATAAACGACTGAGTGAGTGAAAAATGTGTCTGATCGCTCGTAAAAAAACAAAATAACACTTTCGACCAAATTCGCCAATTTTCCGGTGTAGTTTTATCGAAAATTCGGACAATAATTGTGTTTGAGATAAAAGTTTTTTTTAGCAAATTTTTAAAATAAATTGCACAAAAAATACAAACATACATCAATGATTCACATACGTAATTATAATTAAAAATGCTTTTGTTCGGAGAAAATTGACTTCGAAATTTAAGAAAAAAACCTGGAAAAAACCTACTTGTTGGAAGATTTGCAGATGCAGCATCTCCCTCAGGAAGGGCTGAAACGACACAGGTCTTGTCTCGATGAACTTCTCCTGATCGAAGGTGATTTTCTGCGCTTCTTGTATCCTAAGTCCGTCCCGATATCCTCCAATTAATTGAACAAGAGCCCGAAGAAACGCTCGCGATACACCATCACCCAATAGTGCCGACTTATTTTTCAATTGTCGTTTTAGCGACGTGATCTAATTCACGTTTTTATTAAATCAAGCCAATCAAAAGAAAATAATTTTTCCAACAACTTACCACTTCTTGAGGTAGATTATTGAGGTCGTCGAATGGCGTCGTGACGGTGTTTGCGTCCGCGTCCAGAATCACAACTTCGCCGATTTCGTGTCTCTGCACTTTCTGCAACGACAAAAGCGAATTTAGATCGACGACGACGACGACTAGATTGCTTCGGATGCTGCTTGCTGATGTGTTTAAATTGAATTAAGACACAATGGTGCGCGTTTCATTGCCAAGATAGGGATCGCCAAGTTTGGCGTCTCGCTTTCAACGTATACAGGGAGAAACTTTACACAAAAAAATACTACGCTTTCAGTTCAAACAAACAAAAAAACCAATAATTCGTTTTTAATGGGGGCGGCAAAATGGCACGAACGAAGCGAGTGTCATGAGAATATACTTTACCAATTTAGATAAAACCACCAATTTGACTAAAAATTTGGCAAGTCCCGAAAAACATTGTTAAAAAAATCATGGCCCTCGCAAATCCAATAGTAATCAATACTGTTTAAAGCACGAACGAATTATAAACCACATTTTTTTGGAAAAAAACCGACTGACTTTGACAGTCAGTCCTGCTAAATATTTCTGGTAAAAAAAATTAGAAATAAAATTAAAAAAAAATATAATTTGATGATAATAAAAACTAATTATGAGAATTCTCGGTTAATTTTTAGCAAAATTTAGAGATTTTTTTAACTGACTTTCGAGAAATTTTGCGAATTAACAGCGTATTTGAAAGACAATGCAAAAGTAAATGATATTTTAATTTTCGAATTACTTTAAAAGATTTTCCTCAAAATAATAAAAAGCGGTTTTGGTTAAAAAATGTTCAACAAAAATGGTCAAAAAGGGAAAAGGTGTTGCTATTTTTAACTTAAGGCTAATAACTTCGTCCCGTTTTAATAAAATCTCGCTTAAGTGTTTAGAAAATACAAAAATAACACCATTTTTGAAATAATTCTCCGATTTTTTGGCATATTTTTTATTAAATTTCGCGCAATAATTATTGGTGTTTAGAACAATACGTGTTAGAACGCTTAAAATTTTCACTAGAAGTATAAATTCGTCGTGTATTATAAAGAAAATTTCGAGGAAAATATTAATTCTGACGTTTTAATATTCAAAAAAGACAAAAACTACTTTATTTTCAATCACATTCAACGATTTTTTTAGATTCATTGAGAAAATTTCATAAAAGAATCATTTACGGCGAATAAATGTATCTGATTAGTAGTGATTAGTGATTAACTGATTACTCATAAAACTAACATTTTCAACAAAATTCGGCGATTTTCCGGTTTATGTTTGTCTAAATTTCGCGAAATAATGGCGTTTTTGAATGAAAAAAACTGGAACGCCAGTATTTTTTGTTTTGCTCGATTTACTTAAATTTTACAAAAACACGTTTTTTTTAATGCTACATTTTGGATTTTGGGAAATCGCGTAATTTTTTATTTTTCAAATTATAACCCACATTTTTTTGGAAAAAAACCGACTGACTTTGATAGTGTCCTGCTTAATATTTCTGGTAAAAAAAAATAAAAGAATATAGAAATTAAATTAAAAAAAAAAGATAATCTGATGATAATCTGATTAGTTATTGTCTTATTTACTAAGAGGCGAATGTCTTTTTTATTATTATTTTTTTAATAATTTTCATGAAAACAGTTATTACGAAACCTAAACACAAAAAAATTAAAAAGAAACAATTATTTCATATAAGACTGCCAGCCAGAAAAGAAAGATGACGCACTTTGTATAAAATTTTTAATATTTATTTTTTATTATTTTTTATTCTTCTTTTAAATTTGTCGATATTTTTCATTATTACAAAAAATTACGAAAACATTAAACAAAACGTCATTTGAATATTTAAAAATAACGTTAAATTTTTAAAACATAGTGACATCATAAATTGTAAATACTTAAAAAAAATGCAACTGCTTCTGAAAGTGTGAAAGTGCCCACCTTAATACTTTTGGAAATAATAAAAAATTAAATTAAAAAAATGATAATTAACTCAAAAAAGTTTATTTATTTGTTATTGTCTTTTTTTAATGAGGGGCGACTGTCTTTTTATATTTTTTTTTACTAGTTAGCATTAAAACATTACGAAACCTATACACAAAAAAAGAAAAAAACAATCATTTCTTATAAAATAGCCAGAACAGAAAGATAAAGCAAGGTGTATAAAATAAATCATTACTTTTAAATTTATTTTACTTTGTTCTTTTTCTTTAATATTTTTTATTCATTACAAAAAAAAACAAAATTAGTAAACAAAAACTTCATTGAAAAACTTAAAAATGACGTTATTTAGTTACATAAATTGTAAATTACTACCTTTGATGGTGCACTCCTTAATATTTCTGTAAATAATGAATAAAATAAAAAAAATAAAATTAGTTTAAAAAAATGATAATTCAGGGCAAACAATTATTTATTTGTGTGTTATTGTCTTATTTATAAGGGGCAACATTCGTTTTATAATCATTTATATAATAATTAGCCTGAAAACATTTATTACCAAATATATAAACACAAAAACAAATAAAAAAAAAATTTCTTAAACAATAGCCAGAATAGAAAGATAAATCACATTGTATAGATTTATACATAACTTTTTTATTTTTTTATTTTATTCTACTTTTTTCAGTTTCCTGATTTTTTTTCTTCCTACAAAAAAATTAAAAACAGTAAACGAATGTATTCTTTAAAAATTATTACCAAAGTGTAGTATTTTGAAAAATAAAATCGACCTCTTCGAGGATTTTCTTAAAAAACAAGTTATAACAAAGATATTAATTTTCTCCGTTACTTTAAACTCACTCTGTATAGTTTTTTCTATACATGTGAACATTTTCAAAATTTTTCTACAGTTCATTATAATAAAAAAAATGAAATAATAATGAGTCGGTGAAAATATTTTTTTAATTATTTCTAATGACTAACATAAAAAAGGGATATCGAGTGTACTACATTTTTTACTCTTACCACAATATTAACCATATTTCACACACACTTTGACTTATTGGTCAGTTTTTTCAATCTATTTGTAAAGCCATGTCAATTTTTTTATTTCCTTATAAAAAATTACATATTCGCCGTCACACTTACCAACCACAGATAACAAATTTAAATAATATTCATAACAATTTTACATCAGGATAATTTATATAAACATTCGCTTAGTTTCAGAGGAAAACATTCATTAAATTTATGTTTAAAAATAATGAACATACTTTCTGCCAAGAAGCACTTTTAAATTTAAGAGTTATGTTATTTTTGGTCGACGATCGTATTAACAGAACTCGAGACGCAATCTTGTACTTGTGGGATTTCAATAAGGAATTAGCTGAGAAATCGATTGATTCCACAGAACATGAAAAGCAAGACGAAGAAAGTTTCGAGTATTAAGTTTAATTGAACAAAGACTAAAACATTTGGTTCATAATCAATTTTGTGGAAAAGTAATTTTATCTGAAAGACATTTCAATTTTGTAGCGAATACGAGCTTTATTATGATTTATACGACGTGTCAGAACGGCGAAATTCTACTAGACACATCTCTGTCTCAACTAGAATTTATTCGAACGTTGTTATTTGTGTTAAATTAAAAACTGCAACTTTCACCTAATTCACTTTAAGCTTCAACTTGGAACAAATAGAGTCCGGATTGACGAAATTAGTAAATTATGTAAGATGATGAAAATAAATGAGCACAGGAAACACAAATTAAAAGAGATGTGTATTCATGCTGTACCGCTGTCGTGAGGGAAATAACAAGCATCACTATTCATTAAGGAAACTGAATGCAAATCTGCTGAAGTAAATCCGAACATTAAACATGCAATTTGAATCTGGATCGTATACAAAATTTTAATTTTACTCAAACTAAACAATTGCATGCAACATTTAAATGTAAAAAAATCACTGACCGTTTACTTTTTTATAAACTTTTATTTAACTTGCTTAGTTGTCTGTCTGTCTGTTTCATATATTTGGAGCCAAATTTGAAAGGATTCCCGTTGTCCCAATGAATTGAAATTTTGTATACTTACGTAATCTGCGTGTCAATGCAATCATATGTGGTTAAATACCCCCTAAAGCTTTTTTAATTTTTAAAATCCTAATTTGTAAGCAAAAATAGTCTCCTCTTATCAATGCATTATCTTTTACTTTTTATTACATCTTTTAAATAAAAGCTTTTTTCTAAAAAACATTTTTTTTAATTTATTTTATTATTATATTTATTATATTACATTATATTATTTATTTATTAAAATATATTATATATATTTTTCATTATTACAAAAAATTACGAAAACAGTAAACAAAACGTCAATTGAAAATTTAAAAATGACGTCAAATTTTTAAAACATAGTGACATCATAAATTGTAAAATACTTAAAAAAACCAACTTCTTTTGAAAGTGTGAAAGTGCCCAACTTAATACTTTTGGAAATAATAAAGGATTAAATTAAAAAAAATGATAATTAACTCAAAAAGGTTTATTTATTTGTTATTGTTAATTTTTAATTTTTTTAAGGGGCGACTGTCTTTTTGTTATTTTTTTTACTAATTAGCATTAAAACAATACGAAACCTATACACAAAAAAAAACCAATCATTTCTTATAAAACAGCCAGAACAGAAAGATAAAACAAGGTGTATAAAATAAATCATTACTTTTAAATTTATTTTACTTTGTTCTTATTCTTTAATATTTTTTATTCATTACAAAAAAAACAAAAGTAGTAAACAAAAACTTCATTAGAAAACTTAAAAATGACGTTATTTAGTGACATAAATTGTAAAATACTATAGAAAAATTACTGCCTTTGATGGTGCACTCCTTAATACTATGAAATAAAAAAAAATGAAATTAATTTAAAAAAATGATCATTTAGGGCAAATAATTATTTATTTATTTATTTGTTATTGTCTTATTTTATACGGTGATCTGCTGAAGTAAATCCGAACATTAAACATGCAACTTGAATCTGGATCGTATACAAAATTTTAATTTTACTCAAATTAAACAATTGCATGCAACATTTAGGACCGGTTTATAGAAGCGTCATTAATTTAATTCGTAATTAAATGCGTGATTAACTGATCACGTGACCAAATTGAACAAATGTGATTGGTCCATTTACGTTGTTAACTTTTAACAACGAATTAAATTCTAACAAAGTTTTCTATAAACCGGCCCTTAAATGTAAAAAAATCACTGACCGTTTACTTTTTTATAAACTTTTATTTAACTTGCTTAGTTGTCTGTCTGTCTGTTTCATATATTTGGAGCCAAATTTGAAAGGATTCCCGTTGTCCCAATGAATTGAAATTTTGCATACTTACGTAATCTGCGTGTCAATGCAATCATATGTGGTTAAATACCCCCTAAAGCTTTTATAAATTTTAAAATCCTAATTTGTAAGCAAAAATAGTCTCCTCTTATCAATGCATTATTTTTTACTTTTTATTGCATCTTTTAAATAAAAGCTTTTTTCTAAAAAACATTTTTTTAAATTTATTTTATTATTATATTTATTATATTATATTATTATTATATTATATTATATTATTTATTTATTAAAATATATTATATATATTTTATTATTATTTTAATTTACTTATTTTTTACAGGATTGCATTGTCATGCAGATTACGTAAGTATGCAAAATTTCAATTCATTGGGACAACGGAAACCCTTTCAAATTTGGCTCCAAAAATATGAAACAGACAGACAGACAACAAAGCAAGTTAAATAAAATTGACCGTTTACTTTAAAAATTTTCTTATTCTGTGTTATGTTTTTCAATTTCCTGCCTGACTTCAATGCAATAATTTAAATTTTCCGTCCACCCACCGTTCATTGTGGCTCAGTCTCTTTTGTAAATAACGATTCAAAGAACATTAACCACACCTGCTTACAGGCCATTAAAAGCACGAATAAAAAGACACCGAACCCTTTTAAAATCCTATAAAACACGTCGGTGTGCTACGACATTTTTTCCTCCTTGTAAAACAAGCCGCAAATTAATTTGTACAATTAAAACGCTTGGCGATTAGACAAAGACTCAATTAACGTGTCTCCATTGTGTTTATGTCCTTGTAATAATAAACTCTGAAAAAAAAGAGACCGGATGTGACCGGAACCGATGGAATTCCGATACCATTCAATCATCGAATTTATCCGGAGTTGTTAAACTGCATTATTTATTGTGTCGCCTGGTATTAATACAAGGAAAAAATGTTATGGAGCAAATAACCTCGCTCTTTTATTATTGTGTTGAATTATTTTTGAGTTCGTGTCAGTGAATCACTGCAACCAACATCCAGAGACGCTGAATCACCTCAAAATTTACATAATGTAGATATACTTTCTCTTCTTTGATGTTTTTCCAGATAGGACAACGAAGGGATGTTTAATGAAATGACATAAAACCCCTGTTTCAATTTCTAATAAATTAAATTGCATTCGCAACAGTTACATCAGCCTTTAATTTGAATTAATCGATTAAAATACCACCTCAAAGCCTTCGGCAAATATTGCTCTCCTTTGTGATAACAAATCATAATTATGTAATAACGTTAATTTATTGCAAGTTGTTAACAATAATTTCAACTCGAAATTATCCATGAATAAATAACAGTGTCTCAGGGTGCATTATTTACATATCAAAATAAATATTTGTGTTATTAATATTTATCAGAATTTATCTATCGCAGAAATCAACAAAATAATGTCTAAACACGCATATATTAAGTGAAATATACAGGGTGCTCAAAAACTGGCGCACCAACTCAGTGGTACGTTATAGAGAAGCAAGTGCAGATTACGGGAAAAATGTTGAAAAAATTCCTAAAGTTATATTTTAAAAAATCTGGAGCTACAAACTTATTGTGTTAACTTCTTTAGTTTTCATTATTTTTTTATGTTTTTGTGTTTCATACCAGGTAATCGTTCCGTAACAAAACGATGAATAATTATTTTTAAATTTACTATCAGATTTTAGCAGTTTTTTTAATTAAAAAAAATTAAAATTTATCAAAAAAATCACAATGTGTAGATGTGCAAACACTGGGAATTATTTCCTAGGAAACCGTTTCAAAAATAATTTATTTTTATTGTTGCTCAAATTCTATTGCGATCATGACTGTTACACAACGTTGCCACATATCATTTACCTAAAATTTGTTATTTATCAATAACTTTAATACAAAGAATTTTTTTACTATTTTTACCTTTATATGTAACCACTTTTCTACCACACACCATTGAGTTGGTGCGCCAGTTTTTGAGCACGCTGTATATTATCGAATGAAATACAAGTTATGGAAGTAATGGAAAGTCAATAGTTTGGGCAGATTTACTTTTTTTATATTTTGACAATGTTTTTAAACTCCAAACATAGAAACATAAAGTTATGGCCTGTATTAAGTATTATAATCACCTTTTTAAAAATTCAAACAAATCAATGTGTCCACCAAGATTTTTTCCAAATTTTCATTAGTTTTTGACAACATTCCAAAAAAAAAAAAGAAAAACATCGTAATTTTTTACCTTATTTAGTAATTTTACAGTGTTCTATGTTCAAAAATGTGTTAATATGTTCGAAAAAAGCATACTCAACTTCTTTTTTTAAACTATTTTGCCAATAATTATAACTCCAAAAAAATCGTACAATTTTAAAAAATGATGCTTAGTATTAAGTATGATAATAATGTTTTTTTTTTAATTTTAAAGGAATCAGTGTGATCACCAGTTCATTGGAATGAGTTGTAATAACAACATTCTTAGAAGATTTTTTTTCAAGTTTTCATAAATTTTGCAAAATGCAAAAACAACATTAATACTAATAATAATTTTCTCTGAGCAGAAAGTGTGAATATTTTTTAATTTAATTTACGCTTCATAGCCGTACGTATTATTTTTTATTAAAATGAAATAAATCGTGTTCTCAAAGCAGCGCCAAATTGAGGAAAGTAGTAATAATTAAAAAAGAAAATAATGCAATTCATTTTGAAAAGGCCAATTTATTAGAGTAAAATAACATTTTTTTTTAATATTTAAATTTAAAAGTAAAGTAATTTTTGACCTAATTTAGTAATTTTTCTGTGTTCTATGTTTCAAACACGTTCGAAAAACGCAGGCCCAAAGTCGGTGGTTTGCTTTTTGGATAATTATTATCTAACATTTCTCGAAATTATTGCGTTTCGGGAAAATAAATGGGCAATGGACCTTTTCTACCCAATTTTTTTGATCGGGTTAGCAAAATTTCACAAAAAAAACATCGTTTTATCTCAAAAACGTACTTAAAATCTAAAAAAAAATGCAGAAGTGTCTTGTTTTTGATTAATTTTTAACGAAATTTCAGGATTCTAACTGAAAAATGTGCTAAATTAATAACAAAAAACTTTCGAAAAACGACCCAATTGCGTGTTTTTTTTCGGTTCGGTCTGGTTTAGCGAAATTTCACGAAAAAAATAAGTTTTGAGCATGTAGAAATGTGCTAAAACTGTAAAAAAGCCATAATTTGTACAAATTCCGACCTAATTCAATGTTTTTCAGCAGAAAAATTTTCCAGAAATTCCACAAATTTCGCACACAATTTATTGCGGTTATAGCTGATTGAAAAATGTTATAAATTCTTGTTATAATAAACTTAAAAGTTTAAGGGTAAAAAAAGCACAATTTACACAAGCAACTCAAATCGGTGGTTAGTTTTTTGAATAATTTTTATCTAAATTTAAAATTTCTCGAAATTTTTTGATCGAGTTTGTAAAATTTCACAAAAAAAAAATCTTTTTATCTAAAAAACGTACGTAAATCAATCAAAATGCAGAACTGTCTTGTTTTCGATTAATTTTTAACAAAATTTTTCGAATCTAACTGAAAAATGTGCTAAATTAATAACAAGAAACCTTTTGAAAAACGATCCAATTTTGTGTTTTATTTAGGTTCGGTTTGGCTTAGCAAAATCTCACGAAAAAAATTGACTTTTAAGCTTATAGAAATGTGCTAAAACTTTAAAAAAGGCATAATTTGTACCAATTCGACCTAATTTAATGTTTTTCTGCTCACTTTCGAAAAATTCCAAAATTTCTTGTTATACCTAATTGAAAAATCTTATAAATTCTTGTTATAATAAGCTTAAAAGTTCATAGTAAAAAAAGCACAATTTACACAATTTTCAGCCAAATTCACGATTAAAATATAAAAATCTCACGAAAAAAATTTAGTTTTCGTCCAAAAATGTGTTTAAAGGTTTAAAAAAAGCAAACCCAATCCCCTGTTTTTTTACCTACCTTATACCTTATGGTTGGCAGCTTCATTTCGAAAAAATATAAAAAAGCAAAACCATAATTTTTGACCCAATTTGACGATGTTTTTCACAAGGTTTAGCAAAATTCAATCAAAAAACACTGGAAAATGCTAAACTGTCCCATTTTCGGTTAGATTAATTTTCCAATTATCTCTCTCGATCGCTAAAGAAATGCGTTTTTGACCAAAAATGTGTTGAAATTCTCAAAAAAAAGCAAAACTTATAATCATCAAGACTAAGTTAAAAAAAAACACACAAAGGTGAACGATTAGTCTTTATGATCCAGGTCAAGTAAAAATAGAATCAAATTATTTGAATTTTAATTCTGTTTCAAACAAATTCCTTTGTGTTGAGAATTTTTGTACAAAACAACTTCCTCTTTCCGGTTGTACATTTTTAAATAATATTTTTGTCGCTGCTCTAATGAACCAGCTGTCAACAGCAATTCCACAAATTATATTTTACACCAAAAAAAAATTCGACCTTACAGTGTTTAATATTGAACTGTCACGATCTCATTTCCAGGTAAACATTACGTAATTAGAAAAGACGACATAATTAATATTTGTTTTCTCAAAACTCTACGTACGTCACACACATCAGTTTCAAAAACAATATTTGAAATGAATTCCAACGATAGAATAAAATCGATTACTCGCTCACCTTCATTACTTCCTCAGGTACACCAATAAGGAAAGGCATCGGCGCCAGCAAATAATCTATCAGTGCCATCGGAAGCACCGGAATGAAAATGTGCTGCCATATCATTGGATAAATCACATCGTTGGCCGATTGCACACAAGCGCTCAATCTTTTCAGTTTCTTCGACGTGAAGATGATCCTCCTTTCGTACAACATTGACGCGAAGATTATCATCATGTTGTGCGAATCCACAGCGTTGTAATACTCGGTGAGGTTGCGCTGAAATACAAGTAGAGACCGGATTTTAGGAAACTTTTTTCTTAAATTCGAAAAAAAGTGTTTTTTTTTAATGGGAATTGAAAATAAGAAATTTTTTCCAATTTTTTTTTTTATTAGTATTTCAGTTTAAAATCCTTACTAAAAATATTTTCATTTTACAGTTATTTTGTTTCACATCTAAAGATTTCTTGTTTTTCAGGCTTCCAGTATTTTACCATTTTAGTTTCTTAATTTTTTTATTAATGTTTTTAATTTGCAGTTTCAAATTTTTTTAAATGTCACTAAGATCTACAAAATTTTAATCTTACGGTTTTTTAGTTTTTTGTATTCCAGTTTTTAAGTTTTTTAGCTTTCAGAATCTAATGTTTCAATTTACCAGTGTTTTTTCTCAGTTCTATAGTTTTTTCAATTTCTCAGTTTTTCTGTCGATTCAGAATTTCAGTCTCAATATTTTTCAGTTTTTTGTGTTTTTAGTTTCTCAACGATAAAGACACTCTGTGAGTATTTGAACTTGTAATTTTTGAAAATACACATACATACTTTAATTCTATTTAATTCCATATAACACTTTCAAATAATAAAAAAATAATTTACGTAGAAGTGGCAAAATTGCAGTGTTCGCCGATTGTTAATTTTGATTTTAAAAATTTATTTATTTTATTTATTAAAATTGTAATTATTAATTTTTACAAACCGACAGTGCAGATTTTAATAAGTTGTGTGAAAGTCTTACTTTCCTAAGATTCTCAGTTTTTGTGTAATAAATGTAAAAAAGTGTGTTTTCGTCAAACTATTTCAAAAACAAGGCAAAATCGACCATTTCGCGTTCGCATCTTAAGTGAAATCTCATTCTGTGAGAAAGACCGGCCCTAAAACCGGTTCACTGGTGTGTCATTTGTTCCAGGAATGAATAATTGAGTGTATAACTTTTTTGCTATTTGAAATATTGCCATAACGTTTTTATTATCCGATAGATCGACTTAAAATCTACAAACTAAAAATGTTTTTATTATGCACAGGGTGTTGTATACAGGGTGGTGAACCAAAGTTATATTTTTTTAAATGCAACACCCTATGTATCTTTGCATAATTGGATTCTACGCAAAAAAATAATGTAACTTTATATAAACTATTATGGGTTTATCTCTTTTTGTTTCGGAATTATTCAACTTTTCGTTATAAAAAAGACCAATTTTTGAAAAATCACTGCAAAGTCGCTTATGAATATTTTCCGATAAATTTGCAATAGAAAAATTCAGAACACCTTGTAGTTTTAGTAAATCGACAACTTTTAGTTAAAGCACGCAGAAATAGTCTACTTTTACTTGAAACACGGAAATAATGTACAGGGTGTGCCAAAACGCAAAAAGTTAAATAACTATTTTTTTTCAAATGGAACATCCTGTATTTAATTAAATGTATCGAAAGCATTTTTGATAAGCATTCTAACGGTATGGGATTTGCATAGCAAATTTAAAATATTTTTCAAAATTGTTCAAAAAAATATATTTTATTACAAGAAAATTTGTTAGCCTAGACTCTGATAGTCAAATAGTAATTAATTTTTTGACATGTACTAATGTGACTAATTACACAAGTAATCTAATTATTACCTGGTACATAAATGAATTTAACCCATTAAGAATTAATAATAAAATAAATAAAAAAATTATTTTTTATTTTTTTGAACAATTTAAGAAATATTGTAAATTTGCTATAAAAACTGCATATCAATAGAAGGCTTATAAAAAATGCAATTGACACATGTAAAGAAATACATGGTGTTCCATTAAAAAAAATGAGTTATTTAACTTTTTGCGTTTTGGCACACCCTGTACATTATTTCCGTGTTTCAAGTAAAAGTAGACTATTTCCTAAAACTACAAGGTATTCTGAATTTTTCTGTTGCACATTTGCCGAAAAATATCCACAGGCGACTTTGCTGCGATTTTTCAAAAATTGGTCTTTTTGATAACGAAAAGTTGAATAATTCCGAAACGAAAAGAGATAGACCCATAACAGTTTATATAAAGTTACATTATTTTTTTGCGTAGAATCTAATCATGCAAAAATGTATAGCGTGTTCCATTTAAAAAAATGTAACTTTGGTTCACCACCCTGTATACAACAACCTGTGTACAATAAAAACATTTTTGGTTTGTGGACTTTAAGTCGCTCTATTGGAAAATGAAAACAGAATCGCAATATTTTAAATAATAAAAAAATTATAGACCGATTATGCACCCCTGGGTCACCCTGTATATTTTCATACAGTGTAATTTTAAACAAAAAACCAACTAATTTACAACAGCAAATTTAAAACATCATTTTGGTTCAACAGTTAATTAACTTTTTTGTACCTTTTTTGTGTAATAAATAATTTTAAGTTTTTGAAAAACGTAGTTCGTGTTGTATATTTTTCTAATGGAATTTATTGCAATAAAAAATATGTTTTTATTTTTCCTCTAATAGGAATTAATAAAAAATTTATCCAAAACTCCCTAAAAATCCGGTCTCTCCACATAAGAGAAAAAACTGAAAACCAGACGGGCGTGTAGACACGCGAACCGATCCCGTTTTTAATCAATTATAGTGCGATTTGATCACGAAAGTGAACACCTGAAAGCAAACTAAAGGCAAAAAACCGTCCAGATCGCACGTTTGAAACTTTAAAATCTAATCCCTCATTTATGGATCACGTCCGGAATAATTGAACACTTACGTTTTCCGGTATACTCGGCAACTGGAACGGTTTAGGGACCTCAACAGAGAAGTTCTGAAAAGATAAGACGTTAGCATTCACACGCAGCTAGTGTTCCTCAACTTACACTCTCTCCTCGGTTGAAAGGAACAGTGAAATATTTACCCGCTTCCGCTAATTTCGTGTTGTAAACGGCCGACAAGAATTCGCTCAAGTCTTCGGATCGCGGACTGGTCATTAATACTGCTATGTTATCTAGAAACCTGTCAGAAGGAGCTTTGTGTTGTTTTGGTTTTTTTTTCTCAGTTTGGTGATGAAAGAGATAATCAGGGCTTTTGACTCTGTACTTTTGTAATTTATTTAAAATAATTCATTATGTTGTGGTGAGTTATGCATGGAAACGTGCTCGTCGAGCGATTGTGGACGTGTAAACAACGATAATTATATGGTAACAAAGTTGTATGGTTGACACGATTTCCAGGAGAAAAATTATGCTACAAGTTGAAAGCGGCACTAAGTTGTCTCATTAGAGCGCACGAACTTAGCACAATTTGTTTCCAATTAGCTGGCAAGCTCTAAGATTTTTTATTTTGAACGAAAACATCAAAAAGCTCTTCATTAGCACCTTTAATGCCCAATAAAGAGGCACACTTTTTAAGCACACAAATTTTGAGAGCCATGAAAAAAAACAAAACTTCGGTAACTCAAGTAAGTAAATGCCAACAAAATAAATCAAGTAATCGAAAATTCATGTTATTAGCAATAAATGAAAAAAAAAAACAAGATTTAAATGCATTTGATACGGTAATAAAATTTGTTTTAATAATCTTCAAGAAAAAAGTAATTATCTGACATTACACAGCAAAGCTACATTTTTTTTAAGTATATTTATTATGTAATTTTAAGACAAACAATGTTTAAAAATACGTAAAAAACTGGCGTTAGACTCAGTGGAAGATAAAATGGTTCGTGTTATCACAAAATTCGGCATATCGAAGTTCGACTGTACCGATAAAATATCAAAAGGAAAATTTCAGAAGATGTGAAATGTGGAAAAAGACCTAGGTACTCAATTATTAAATTAAAAAAAAATCAACACAGGTTGGCAAAAAGCTTCGTTTCGTAAATTATCATTTCATGATTAAGAAAAAACATTTATAATCTTTAACTAAGAGACGTATACAACATTTTTCCTACATCTAGGTCTTTTCTTGTCAAATATATAAAAAAAGAAAAAAGCTTTAACAGACTGCTGCATTATTGCACTAAATATTAATAATTAAAAAACAAGGTGAATAAAATAAATACATAAATTCTCGCTTAGATTCTACTCATTCTTATCAATATTCTTCCATAAAATTTCTCGAGTTTTTTTAATTTTTTTTTAGAAATGTTTTAGATTATTATTTACCATTATTTATGAATTCCTCTCTAGATTTTTCTTTTTAAGATTTCCCTCTAATTCTTTTCTAGATTTGAAATCTGGACTCTTGTTTAGATCTGCGTCTTCTTAAGAATTCTCTAGTTTCGTGTAGAATATTTCCAGACAAAATTTTACATTCTTTTAGATAATTTTATAAACTGTTCACCAGATGCTTCTTTACAATTATTTTCTAGACTCTAGTCAAAATTATTTTGCAAAAAAAGTTTTTTCATTCTCTTGTCAAAATTCTTCGTTTCCTTTAAATCTTTCTAAATTATTCTTTAACATCGTTTCTACACTTT
Source organism: Tribolium castaneum (assembly GCF_031307605.1). Classification (NCBI taxonomy): domain Eukaryota; kingdom Metazoa; phylum Arthropoda; class Insecta; order Coleoptera; family Tenebrionidae; genus Tribolium; species Tribolium castaneum. Next base: position 5,124,717 of record NC_087394.1, read on the forward strand.
TCTTTAGATTTTTCTTTTCAATATTCTTCACTGATTCTTTTCTAAATTTGAAATCTGTACTCTTTTTTAGATTGGTTATTTTGTAAAACCCTCTTTAGATTCTCTAGATTTTTCTTTGAAGGTATTTTGTTGACTGTATTCAAAATTTTTCAGAAGCACTTCTAAATTCTCTTGAAGGTCCATTTAGATAGAATTTTTTTAATTATTCTTTAGCATTCGTTTTGTATCCTTTATGTTTTCTACATTCTCCATATTCTCGCTTAGATTCGAGTGCATCTTTTTTAAATTCCTTCATAGTTTCGTTTACAACTTTTCCACATTATTCTTTAGCCTTGTTGCTACACTCTTCTATCTTCTTTAAATTATTTTATAAATCCATCTTTAGATTCGTTTATAAATTCTGTTGTACATTCTTCTTTGGGTCTATTTTGTAGACTGTGTTCAAATTTTTTTTTTAAACAAATTTGCTTTTAGATTCCAATCTGCGTCTTTTCAAGAATTCTTCTAAAGTTTCATTTCGAATTTTTCTAGATTGCCCTTTGATATTGATCTTGTACACTTCTCTAGATTTTTCTTAAGATTCTTCTCTTATTTTTTTCTAAAACCGTTTATTCGTTTATTCTTCTCTAGAATCTCCTTTAAAAACATTTTATAGATTGTATTCAAAATTATTAATACTTCTACATTCTCCGAATTCTCATTTAGAAATTACTGTCCTTTCCAAAAATAATCTAACAGTTGGGTTCACAAATTTTCTAAATCATTCCTTAGTAATATTTCTGTACAAAACTTTGGGTTCTAAACACAAAATTAACTAATTCTAAAAATGCATTTTCCCCAATTTTTTTTACATTATATTATTATAATTCACAGTGCATTCGGATAATTTCAAACAGATTAAATCTTCTTCAAATAATCTTAGAATTCGTTCAAGTTGCGAAAAATTCACCTTTGGCAACGCTGGTCTGTACTTTAAAATTTCCCTCTTATGGACAATAATTAGAGCTTTTAAACAAAAAAACCTAATTTATTTATTAATCTTTCATTATCATAATAAGTAGGTAAACAGTAGATGCCTGCAGTTAATGAGATAATTCCAAAAGATACTGACTGAGAAATAAAATTTAATAAATATGTATGTCAGTAGAAAAATCTTTACTACACAGAAAGACAATTTCCATTCTTATGAAATATAGGTATCGCAAATTAAACATTTCTGATCCCATTGTAAGTACTACTTACTTTTAGGTATACTACTTTTTTTACAGAATGAAAGTGTTTAATTAGCTACCGAAATGGAATACAATGTAGCTTCAGAGCGAGCTAGTTTATTTATTAACCTTTAAATACTGTTGTAAGTAAAAAAATAAGTTTATTAAGTAATTAACTGAGGGTTTTGTGCTTACTATCCATTATTATTTAACTTTTTTTCTTTTTCTCCAAACGGATTAAATCAGTTTGTTGTGCCAGAAATAAAATAAAATTTGACATCGCAATATGCAACAACTCGACGTCATCTACGTAAAACGAGAACTTCCGGAGGCAAATGCGACTTGGCAGAAATTACAACCATTATACACTGTTCAATTAATCTTAACAGAGTGACTCTTGTGACAGGTGTCCAATACTGCCATATGCAAATTTCAGCTGAAATAATTCATTCCAAACGGTAGTAGTACGAGCCACGTCAAGCAAAAAAGAAAGAAAGTTAATAATTAGTTTGCGATAGAATAATTTCCGTAATGGCCTTGATAAGAATATCACACGACATGATGCATGGGAATTTATCCAGACCCAACCTAGGCCTACGATAAGAAATATAATTGTTAAATAACACATAATTGCGTTCGTGATCCATAACAACTTGCATAATGACTGCTAAACATTGGTCATCTCCATTCTGCGGGAAATTGAAAAATCCGGAACATTATCTGTTAGTAAAATTGCCAATGACCTGACAAACAAGATAATCGTCCACATACTGACACAAATACAATTAAAAAAAAGGACAAATATTGATATAGTAGCTGTTTATTCAGTTCTTGATTTACGAAAGTGTGACGATTAAGTGATTCACACAGGCCACAAAAAAGGGTAGAAAGTGAATTTGAAATTGTTACGCGACGTGAAAATGAGACTTCAAAAGGAGAAGTCGGGAAAATAAATTGAAACAAAGACGTTGTACAGGCACTTTTTTACAGAGAATTTAATAATGTTGTCAACGTTTTTTTTAATAATTCGTTTAGCTTTAATAACATAAAGTTGTATTTTTTAAATGAGAATCATAGTTGGCTATGACATTTTCGAAAAGCTTATTTTTTTCTGAAGTGAAAACAATATAAATATAGTTTGATATATATTCAAAATATTTGAACGTAGTTGGCCATGGAAAAATTATTTTACATAAAAGGTGTGAATAATCTAGAAATTTTGTGAACGGTTATTAAAGTAAAAAATGTGAAATAAAAATAAGCTATGTTTAAGTTATTTTTAATTGAATAAATATACGAGCGTCACAGATTTTAATTACATAAAAAATGTGCAAAAAATTGAAAACGATGACTTTTTTATGATTTAGTGAAGTGCAATGGAGATGACGTTGATAATTTTTGTAAAATAAAATTTTATTGAGACGCAATCATACAATTAATAATATTTTTCTTCTTCCGACATTTCATGTTTAAAATTAGAAAATAGAATGACAATCTAAGCTTGCCATTTTAAATATAAAAAAAATAATTTTTAGTATATGCAAAAATTTTATTTAATAATAATTTATTATGCTGTTTTTGAATTAATTAGGGTTTAAAAAATCATTAAATTATAAATACTGGTTAGGTAATACAACTTTCATAGTTTTAATTAAAAATCCAAAAATATTTCATGGCCTACTATAAAGAAAAGCGAAATGTTTTGTTTTTTCTTAAATATTTAAAATTAATGTATTACACAAATAGACATGTCAAATCAGAAAAAAATAAGCTTTTCAAAAATATCACAGCCGCCTATGATTCCCATTTAAAAAAATTAAACTTTATGTTATTCCAGCTAAACGAATAGTTAAAAAAATCGCTGATAGTATTATTAAATTCTCTGTAAAAAATGCCTAATGTTTTTGTTTCAAATGTGTATCTTTTATAATAAGGAAGATATGAATTTTTTAAGATTTCGCTAAAATGTCAACTTTTGTTTATAAGTCGAAAACAAAAGACGATAGCGGAATGCGGTTTTGACCAAAATTATTTTCTCAAAAAACGGACCCGAGAATGTGTCACTCGTTTTTCTCAAAACCTCTTAGATATTCGGACATCCAAAATGCAGCACCCTGTACAGTCACGTTCAAAAAGAATGACACTCCTAAAACTGCAGCTATAAATCTTTTCGATATGTCATTATTTTAGATCGTGACTGTACATATCGTAAAAAATAGCAATAGTGTATTCATATTTAAATAGATATGTGGCACAATAAAAAAATAGTTTTGCTTGTTCACTAATTAATTATATCAATTCTTTAAACAAATTACGAGTGTTGAAAGTACTTGTTATTTATTTCATTAGATAAGGTATGAAAAAACACTTGAGTAATTCTCGTATTCACATTTTTTTTTATAAATTAGTCTGTTTTGTTCTTTTTTGCCACAACTCTGTAGACACAGTTTAATTCACAATCTCGTCGAGAATGAATTTAAACGACAGAATGCGACAGCTAAAGCAAATAAAAAGCAAATTGCTACCGTCGAACAACCTTCGAGTTTCCAAATTAGAAATCGTGCAATGGTTCGAATTGTTAAACTTGTCGCCAATGCATTCATTTAAACGTCAGTGAACTTATCTCCATTGAAAAACAAAAGTAAATAAAGAGATAACCAACCACAAAATTGTGGTAAACCCAGACTGGCTAAATAACTGTATTGCTTCTGATTGGCGAATGAATCATCTTTCATGACCCTTGCTGTTATCACACAATCGATAATTGAGATAACCACTCTCACTTACTGTACTGTGTGAAAAAGTACGATTTGGGAAAATATAGTTTTGAGAATCGATATTGTGTTAGCGTAGGTCAGCAATCAATGACCAACGCCTGCTCCGACTGCTAAAATGTATTCACATTCCCTTGTCTCACGTAAAAATCCATTTGAATAAAAGCATATTAAATTTTTTTAATTGGCAACGTGACAATACAAAAATAGTCTTCTAAACGCGACAAAGGACAGAATAAACCAAACAAATCCCTAAATCTTTAGATAAATAACTACGCGTTTAAAAAAAATGTTGAGCAATTGAGAAACCCCTTATCATAAGAGTCAGGAAATTTTGGACAAGGTTTTAAGGAGGAATATTTGAAAAAAAATGTACGGAAAATAGATTAATTTGTAAACAAAAAATTTTTGTTCGGCAAAATAGAATTCATCACCCCACATAATAAATCATAGTAACATGACGAATCTCATTGTTTTTCCGGGATTGATTTACAATACTACGTAGGTAGGTGTGGGTATACGATCATAAATTGTTATTTATTTTATACGAGAATGAACAAATTGAGTCATTTCACTAGTGTTCACAACGTTCACATTTAAAAACTTTTGTTTTGTTTATAAACTTAATCCAAATAAAATTTTTCTTTAAATATTTCTTCTTCGAATAGAGTATTTTCAGTATAAGGTTTTAAATCCATAGTAAATAGTTATCAAAAAACAGTATCAAAAAAATCAGGTTTAACTGCGTTAAACTGAGCAAAAAATTAAACCAATTTGTGAATTTTTAGCTCAATCAAGGCAGCAAAAATTTTTGGCGAAATAACTGAGTGTTTGATTGAAAAAAAAGGTAAAGATTACGATGATTATTTTCACTAATTTTTAACGAAATTTTGCGTTTCTAAAAAAAACAAGTAAATGCAAAATAATTAACTATCTGACATGAAGACCTGGAAAAATGCGAAGATAATGTGATTCGCGATTAAAATCGATGATTTTTCAGATTATTTTTGTTAAAATTACAGGATATATTGCGTTTCGCGATAAAAAAAAAGTAAAAAGCGTTAAAATAAGTAAAAATTGCACCTTTTTAAACCAATCTGTAAATCTTCAGCTCAAAGACGAAAATAACACCATTTTCGATTATTGACAACTTTTCACGGAATCCGCAAAATAATTCAGTGTGTTACTGAAATACAGATAGATAAAATCATTTTCAAGTAAATTCAGCAATTTCTTTGCTGAAGAAAGTTATGAATAAGCACACCAATTTGTAAGTTTTTAGCTCAAAAATGTGTTTAAGCACAAAAATAGCACCATTTTCGTCCAGATTTCGAATAAATAAATCATTCGAAAAAGACAAAGTAACACCATTTTCAATCAATTTTTTGAGTTATTTTTGACAAAATTCCCCGAAATAATAATTAAATTTCTACGAAGGCAAAATGTTATTTTCGACATTATTTAGTGATTTTCTTCCCATTTAAAGAACTTTCGTTTTTATTTTTTCGTTATTTTTGAGGAAACTTTGCTTTCTGACTATTTTTTGATGAATAATTCCATTTGAATGTGAAAAACGCCAGAAAAGGGTAAAAATACTGTCATTTTAGGGTTGTTCTGATCTGGGTTAAGGTTTTTAACGCAAATGCACGTGTTATATGCTTAAAAAATACTTTATTTAAACAAAAATAAAATTTGGTTCTGATTTTATAACAATAAAAATAGGAAATACTGTTCAAACTGTTCAAAACGCAAACCGATCCTTGTCCAAAAACATCCTGAATTATTTATAATTTTTGTATATACACATTTTTTAAATATTTTAACAACTAACAGCTTGGTCAATTACATACAGGGTGAATTAACTGAGGTTTATTTAACTCAAATGCAACAAATTCTAATTAAATTACACTTGATACAGATTTATTTTTTAATAATAGATAATAATAAATATGTAGTTCATGATAAAATTTAGCCAAAACAAAGTTCACAATACTCAGAACAATGCAATCAATAGTTACAGATCTGTCAAGCTGGAATTAGTATTATTGGTTACATCTAAGAAAATTTGTTTATAATTGAATCACCCTGTATAATTGCCAGCCTCAGGTGAAATTTGCCAGCACTGAGCCAAGATATGATGAACTTCTATACCAAACTTTTTAATTTGGTTAAAATACGCCAACCAAGTTAATTCAAAACTTTGTGCTTTCTTCTTGAAAATAGCAAGAAGTTTTCATGTTTTTGCCAAGAGAACGAAACTAAACTAAACCAAACAATGAAAGCTTAGCTCAAAATACTTAATTAGATATTAATCTTATTTTGACCCAGCTTGTATTATTTATTTTTTCTGAATCTTAATTTTTTTTATTACTTATAATGAAAATTACATATAATTCATTAGTATTACGAGCAAGTAGCTAATTTGCACACAAAAATTATATTTCGTATTTAATTATAAAACCATCGATGTTTGAAAAATATTGTCGCTGGTCCCAAAATTACCTTGCTATTTTGTAATTCAATGATTTTTATTTTAATATTTTTAATTGATTAGTATGTAGGTATAAGAAAAGATTGTAGAAAAATTCTAGAAAAATTTGATTAGATGCACAAAGAAAAAAGTATTTAATAACAAACGCTATTGGTTTTTGAGATACAGTAAAAAAAGGACATTTTTTTTAGAATTTTTTCCACTTTGGTTTCACAAATTGTTCATTGTGAAATTGAAAGTAGTTTCACAGAGAGAACTTTTGTGCAACTCCTTTTCGTAAATTTTTAGGAGTTGTATTGGCAGTACTGGGCTGGGCGTCATCAGTCATCACTGTAATCTAGTGTGTGATCTGTCAATTTATAAGACTTAATTGTGGCACTCCTTCGTCGTGCTCCAAAACCATTTGTGCCACAACAGAACGTCTTATAAAACTCGTATCAAAATCGTTTATTCCCCGAATTTTTTATAATTCTCCCATTTATCATCGCTTCTCATTAATTAAATCAAAAACAACCAATCAATTGATGATTCAGTTGTATGAAGGGGCATTTATTCCGAATCTCTTCCACTGGCGATTACATTTAATCCGCAATAAAACGATTTAATTATAGAATGATCAGCATAAAGTGAACGTCACGCGTAATTTCCCCGTTTTGTTTTTTTTAGCACAGATCAAATAAAAGCATGGAAAGCAACCGCATTTGCGCCAGATGCTGTCTCGCACAATTCTAATATGAAAAAAAAAAGTTGAATAAAGAGTTCAACTTCCTGATTATCTCCTCATTTCTCTACACCACATACTTATAAAACGCCTGATGCCAGGGTAGATAACTCAAGACCACAATCGCGGTCTCTCCTCTCGGATCATGTCTGCAAAAACCGAACGTCCACTTCGACTCCAAATCCGTCAGGACGAAGGAATAATGCTGGATAACAGTGCTGAAAAAGCGCCTTCGAAACAACACGCTCAAAAACTCGCAAAAATACGCACTTTTCGAATTTGTAAGGATATGCAAAATTTGGTACAGCTTTGAGCACTTCCTCGTCTTTGTATTTGTCGGGGTACTGCTGGATGATCCAGGCGGCTTTGTCCCCCGTGGGGGGCACCACCTCGCAGAAGCATTCGAAAAAGTGCTTGACGTTCTCGCTGAAAGGGGCCGTGGGGTAACACCCGCAAAGGTTGGAAGGGGGCACTTACCGTATTCTGGAACCCATGCTGGTGGTGTTAGTAATCCATTGTGGGGGCGATAGAACTGGAGATTTTTGGAGGCATAGCGCCAATATTAACACATATTGCTCCAAGGGGGCACGAAAACAACCACCGATTGACACGGACACTGACAGACTGAATGGAAATAACGAAATCTAGTGGGTGAGACGAAGATGGAAGCGCACAGCAGGACCACCAACCTTGGAAACAGCTGACAAAAAAGGGATCTTTACCCAATCTTTAATTGTTAATCGCACTTTTTTTAATTTTGCTCTGCGGGGAAGAAGTAAAGGAGTCGGATTACAAACATTACATAACATCTTAAATACACGGTATTACATATGGACTGATTTGGATATGATATACGTTCTGGTATGCAACCAGCAATACACATTACATTTAAAATTGGCCTGCAAAAAACATTTTTTCTTCCCGTACTATAACTATAACTGTAAATTGCGCCAATAAAACAACAAATGGTACAGGCTCTCTCATCTATAAATTTTTTTTAAGTCTCTTTCAGACTCTATCATTAGCAAAAGGCCTTTTCTTATAGGCTGCCAGGGAAACGAAAGAAAAAATGAGGAAAATTTAAGTTTTTTATACCAATATTCAATGAATTTATTTTGTTTTCACTGGACAGACAACACAATTTTGAACAAAGTTTGTGGCAACTATGCAAAAATAGCTGTGGTTAGTAAGAAATCTTCTTCAATGTCAAAAAAACTAACATAACTTGAAAATTATCACAGATAGGTATAGGGAATGTAATACCGATCGACGCAGAAAAAAATTCTCTTCCATCTAGTAAAATAAAAACTGGGACATCCCATTGAAAAAATTAAGTTATGGGTACTTGAAATTGTCCACACTTAACCTTAAAATTTTTGGGTTTATTAACTTGTTTTCCAATTTTGAGCACACTGGAGAACAGATATAGGCTTTTTCTTTTAATTCTCCAAATATGATTTCAAAATCTCGAAACCTAAGAGAGTTACCGATTTTTTAAGTGACAGATGCAAATGATAAATATCAAAAACGGTTAAACTTAGGTACAGGAAATGCTGATAAAAACTTCCTTAAAATAACTCAACTAATCCAAAAATTCAGTAAAACACATATCTTTCTATTTAAAATAACCAGGTTGATATCGACTTCCGGTATAACCGGAAGTGCCACCATCTTGAAAATATTTTCATTGAGCAGAACTCAACAGATTATAGCTAAATACCAACTTTCAAATAATTATCTGTATTAGAACTTTCAATACTTCTAATGTGGGGTTTAGACGGAACAACCTGTATAATTCGTTCCAAAACTCTAAAAATAATTAGAAAAATTTAACTTGTTGCATTTTTTTGTAGATTTAGCCTTTCCATTTATTCTTTATTAAAGTCTTAACTATCTACTGTTTCTGAAGAACCTATGACTATTTTCTTACAAAAATTTTGTTTCACTTAAACTGTAAAAGACAACAAATAGATCTTTGCGCTAATAATTTACAACAAAGGTTATTATAATTTGTTCCAAGATGAATTTGAAAATTTTAAAATAAAAAAAATAGGGTATACCCCCCGTAAATACGCGCTATCAGTGTGACGTAGACATTTGAGGTAGGTCAGCACCTTAAAGCTAAACAATCGCCATTTTCAATGCTTTTCTTATGGGCATTTAAAAGTTTTTCGTATTTCTTTAATGCTAGAAGTGTAGGAACATTACTTTTACAGAGAAATGATAGCTATGAAAAATGCAATGTCGTTTCTTAAAGATTTTAGCAACTGAGCTAATATTTCTGTAAGTTGAACACATAAATCCTTTTCTAACCTAACTTTTTTCAAACTTCAAAATTCAGTTTTTCTTAATTTGGACATCATATTGATGTAAATTATTATGTGGCCTTTTAAAACTGAGGGAAAAATGGTTTGCCACACTAATGACATTGGATTTCTTCTGAATGACGAATTCATGGGGTGCAACCGGCGCAACCCCAATAAACGGGTTGTTTTCTGTCCCCCTCCCCCATCACGAGGGATGAATAGCAGGTATACGAGGGTAGAGGGTTCAGGCACATACATGGTTGAAAGTAGTACGGGTTGTGAGTTCTGTGCTTCTTTCGTGAGTGTCTTTTGTTATCGTGTTTTTTCCGATCGTTCTCCATATCTTCGTGTTCTTGAATTTTTAAAATTCTGTTTTTCCAAGACATTATCTCATTTTTGTGGTACATCATTAGGTATGATTTGTGAATAATATTTTGTTGCGATACTTTGATAGTTCATGTGTAGTAGGTTTTTACATCACAACTATGGGAATGTGTTGGGCTCCAGATTGCAAACACTATAGTACTCGCGATAAATGCCATTTTTTTAGTTTTCCTAAGTCGGGAAAAGAACGAGCACTATGGAAAAAATTGTTGAGGTAATTTTTAATAGATGTTTTGATATTAATTTTTAATTGCTTGTTTCATTGTTAAATGTAGAAGAGATGTAGAACCCGGACCAGGAGCCTACGTTTGCAGCTGCCATTTTCGGGATGGAAGAAAGGAAAATGGTCCTGAATTATTTTTGCACAATATCGCAAAAAGAGCCTATTTTCAAGTGGAATCTCCAGAAAAAAAAAAGATGAAAAAACAAGGACTCCCTTCTTGTTCTAGTTCCGCTGAATCATTAAGGTAAAAAGTGAATCCTAGTTTTAAATTGATTTACAATTTGATCATTTGAATAGTGTTGATATACCGGAAGAAACAGTACCATCGACAATGAATTTAGAGGAAGTGCCATCGACGTCTACAGCCGTAGTTGCAGCACCAGCAGATATAATTCAAGATGCTCCGTTAGAATCTATGGGTGTGCAAGCACCCTTGGTGTCACATGCGGCTCTTGAAGCAGAAATGTATTTTCTCAAAAAGGAAAATGCTGAACTTAAAGCAAAAATACAATATCTGACAGTACGATTTTGCTATGAAAATGTTCAAGGAAATGACAAACTCATTGTTTTATATACCGGTCTTCCCAATAGCCAGATTTTCGAAGCATTGTTTCACTTAATCGAAAAGTTGGACATAAAATATTACCACAAATGGACAGTCCAAAAGTTAACTAGAATTGACCAACTCTTTTTAACCCTAGTAAAATTACGACTCAATTTCCCTCAACTTGATTTGGCGCAACGCTTTGGGGTTGCCCAAAGCACAGTTTCTAATATTATTTTAACATTTGTCCATGTAATATATGAAATTTTATATAAACAGTTTATGACGACAATGCCTTCGCGCGAAAAAAATAAATCTTGCTTGCCAACATGTTTTAGCAATTTTACTAATTGTAGAGCAGTTCTAGATTGTACCGAAATTTTCACTGTGGTATCACGTAAGTCTATGTCAACACAGAAATTAACATATAGTACTTACAAACATCATAATACTTTCAAAGGGCTAATTGGAGTTGCACCCAATGGTGTCATCACATTTGTAAGTGATTTATACGTGGGATCAACTTCTGATCAAAAAGTTGTTTTAAATTGTGGAATAATCGACATGTTAAAAACTGGAGATATGATTTTAGCCGATAAGGGATTTTTGATCCAAAATATTCTGCCACCAGGGGTCACTTTGAATATTCCACCTTTTTTATCAAATGTCCAATTTACACCAGAGCAAGTTAAGTGTACCGAAAATATTGCACGTGCAAGAATACACGTCGAAAGGGCAATACGCCGATTAAAATGTTATCATATTTTAAATTTTTTGCCAGAGTCTTTGTGCCACTATGGAGATATTGTTTTTAAAGCGACTGCCGCTTTAACAAACCTCCAATTTCCATTAATTAAAGAGGTAGCAGAATTGTTTCAGGATTGTGATGATTAAAATAATGTAAAATAAAAACCATCTATTTATATACAGTTTATTATTGTGAAATAAAGGAAATATATTGGTCAAGATAAAATTCTTTTAAAATATTGATATTTTCTGACCACCCCGGATCTTTTTCAATTTGAAATATCTCTGTGCACTTTGGTGTCCACACGACAAAGTAGCAGATACTTCGACCAGTGATGTGCATTTGCCCCTGTACTTGGTGGTAATAATTGTGATTGCTGTTAAGATTAATGTCCTCATTTTCATCCCTCCAATAAAAATATTTTTTATCCTTCAGGGCTTCAGACAAACTGTCAGTGTCCCTATATTTATATGGGCATTTAATTTCGAGAATCCCATCTTCTTCCACTAATCCATCAGGACTTGCTCCCAAAAAGCCTGATTCTTCCAACCTACAAAAAAAAGTAATATTACATTATTCATCTAAGTTATACGTGTTAATTATTTTCGACCTACCAAAATCCCGTCTCTTGGACTTTAAGATTCGTCGCTTCTTCAAATTCTCTGAGCGCTGTCTTCTCGTGGGTCTTACCCCACTGCACAGCAGCAACCCTGTCAAGCGAATAGCCTTCCGCCAAATTTTTAAATAAAGAGGGTGGGAATCTTCGTCTACTGCAAGCAGATAGTACCATGCCAAACCTGCTGGCCGTTAAACGATGTTTCCTTGCTACATGCCAATTTTCGTTAACATGTTGGCCCCGAGTGCACGCCTCAACCAGTTTAATGCGTGCCTCATCTATTCTGCACTTCTCCAAAAGAAACTTTTGTTTGTCTATGGCCTGCACGTATTCTAAGCTTTGTAGAATTTCTTCGATATCTGCAATAATTTTTCTGGCTTCTTCACTTGCTTCTGGTCTTAGGAGCCAAGTGAAGCCCACCACATTCGTGACGCCTATTTCGGCACGGAACTGAATAATTTCGTCCTCAGTAGAGGACCTAGACAGTGCCGTATAGTTTGATAATTTCGGCTTGTAAACATCAGCTAACTTAATGACTTCTGTTTGTGGTGTTGTTTTTGATGGGGCACTCCACTGACACTCAATGTCAGTAGCACTTACATTATAATGAGCATAATATAATGCTGCAGCCATATGATGGCAAGCCACGTTGCCCCTTGGGCAGGTACAATGTGCCGTCTTAACCCCTTCTTCTAGGTCATATGAAATCTAAAACACACTTTGTAGAAGAAATGTCTAACAGTTAAATAAATACAAACCTCCACAGTATAATTTAGCTTTTTCATGCTCGGTAGAACTTCTGCAGAAATTCTCATCGGTTGTACTGTGCCATCAAACCTAAATTTGGTGACGTGACCGCTGGTAAAAGCATTTTCTCCCCGAACTAAAAAGCGATTACCGTCCCCAAAAAATTTCGCAATAAAGTGAAACTTAACAATGTGCTTTTCTGCCACTAAAATGCATAAATATAATAGTTTCTCAAAGTATAATTAAAGCTTACTCACTTTCTCACCGACAACGTGGTTCCCTGTATTCTTTTATAAAGTTCGTATTTTCACAAAAAGTCACTTCTAAATTAAATTAAAGTCTCTAGTGGCACAAATTACACCCGCTGCAGCTATTTGACACGTTATTAACGCACAAACACAACCAAAAAACCGAAAAACGTATTACACCACATGTAAAAGACTGGTTGTTTAGCTTTGAGCAACTGACCTACCGTAATAAGAGTGGGGAGGTGACGTCACGACTGATAGCGCGTATTTGCGTGAAACACTGTATTTTTATTTCAAAGAAAATGTTCACCCACAATGTACAGACTAGTGTAAATGCCACTGTTGTATTTTAAAATGAATAAATATTATTAATATCACTTTAATACCCCGATTCAAAAACTTCGGCCTTAAGCACAGTCGGGCGCGTCATCATTCAGTCATTCAGTTCCCCGCCCAATCAAAACAAACATAACCCCAAAAAAACCAAAAATGTTATTACGAAAAAACGTGTTGCCTCGCACCCTTTCGGACACTTTAGTGACTCTGTTTACCCTGTGCATCATCCCCACCGTGTACTACTTCGAGTTGTTCGTGGTGCTGCCCCATTTCTACGCCCAGTGGGACGCCTGGTACACCTTCCATTTCGTAAGTGGGACCTTCATTTTGTTCAACTTGTGCTCCAACTACGTGGCAATCGTCCTATGCGACACCAGCATTCGCGGGAGACTCCTCCCCACAGCAATGGGGCCCCACTGCCGCTTCTGCGCCGTTTGCGAGTGCATTGCGCCCCCCAGGTCCTGGCATTGCTCCACGTGCAACGTGTGCATCCTCAAACGGGACCACCACTGCATGTTTACAAGCTGTTGCATAGGACACCACAATTTGCGCTACTTTATCGTATTTGTTTTCTACATGTTTGTAGCCACTGTTTACGCCTCGTACTATAATTTATTTTTTGTACTAGAATTTGCCGAATTCGGCACACTTGAGTCGATAATTAAGCTGGTTTTTCCGCTGGCGACGCTATTTGTTGACTATTCGCGAAACCAAATGTATTTATTTCTAGTGTTGATTGTTTTAATTGGGGGCGTTTTTACGGGGGTTTTGTTGTATTTTCACGGCGATTTGATCTTAAGGGGGGTTGTTACGCATGAGAGGAATCAAAAATTGGGGCTGTATGACCTCGGGAGGAGAAAGAATCTTGAGGGGGTTCTAGGGGACAGGTGGTGCCTTGTCTGGTTGTCTCCTTTTGTGGAGAGCAGATTGCCCCAAGATGGGGTCCACTGGGACGTAAAGCAAACAACCAAAGCTAAATAATAAGACTTAACAACAGAAAGTATTAATTTGTCCTATTTATACAATTATTGTGATATACTCGTGTAGGGGAGGCCGGGGTACAGTGGTCACAATGACCCCTAAAAAATAGCAAATATAACTATAATAAGAAATAACTAGGAAAAGAAGAGCCAAAAACTGCCAGAAGTTTAAGACGTTTGCTTAAAAATGATACATTTACATTATAGCATTTCTAAGTTGGCCTTAAAACTTCAAGTCAATTTTTATATTTTTTTTGTTTTACACAAGAATTTGTCTATCTTTCAGAAACAAATAATAAATAATTTGTATTTTTCTGTGATTTTTTTAGAAGTTTCTATTAATAAGCAGTTGCAAATGTGTTGTTTCATATTTTATCTAAGAAAAAGCGTTGTTTGGTCAGTTAGCTTTGTGATAAAAAAAAATTAAAAATCCATTTAATAGTTATTCATAATTCAAGACGATAAAATTTTATTTTATATTTGAGAGCGGTTTGAATCATTTCACAAGATAATGGTGAACTTTATCGTCGTGTACAATACAAAATTTCATTCCATACAATTATTATAAACGTCAAAAAAATTGACAATGAAAAAAAAACGCCAAAAACAGAAAAACCACAATGGCTGTGAACCATATTTCTTTAGACGATAAAATTTTATTTTACCATGAAATAGTCAATGAATGAAATGCCATTTTACTGATCATGATAGAAGAAACGTAATTTTGGCAAACATTTTTATGAGAATTTTTTGCTCAAAAATATTATTGTTGTATTGTTTTAGAACAACACACGATTCATTAATATTTTCATATTTTTAATTTTATTGATATTAAATCGATATCATTGATATTAAAGTTAAATTTTAATTTTGCTTTCTGTAAACCGACACTTAATTAATTAATTTTAATTATAAAGAGGGATAGAAAAATTTTGAAAAAATTTACATACTTAGAGAAAAACGAAAAAAATCACTTTTTATAAAATACAGCAACAACATAAATATAAAGATCTTTTAATAACTATTTTTTTATTTTTTTGTATATTTTTTTGAACTGTTTTATACTTACCAGAAAGATAAAAATGTGTACTTTCTAAAAATGTGTCAAAATGTAGCATTTTTATAAATAAAATCGGCGTGTTTGAGGATTTAAAAAAAAACTCATAACAAACAAATGAATTTTGTGTTTTATTTTTGCTTCAGTCTGTATATTTGTTTAACTGAAAATAATTTTAACATACCTTATTTATAATTTCACATTTTTTACTCTAGTAACACTTTACAAAACATCTTGATTATTCACACCTTTTATGTGAATTAATTTTTCCATGGCCAACCACTATCAAATATTTAATATACTGTATTTTTTATAAAAAGTATATAAAACTAGCAAACTGTATTTATATACTTTATCGGAAAAAATAAACTTTTCGAAAATGTTACCTTTTATGTGAAATAATTTTTCCATGGCCAACCACTATCAAATATTTAATGTACTATATTTTTTATCAAATGTATATAAATATATTAGCAAACTGTATTTATATATTTTATCAGAAAAAAATTAAGTTTTCGAAAATGTTACCTTTTATGTAAAATGATTTGGTGTTTTTTTAAATATTATTTATTATTAATAATATATCATATTATTATAATTATTATTTTAGAATGATTTAAACTATTTTTTATGCTTGAGAAATGAAAGTGAGACGATTTGGAAAAAAGTGTGAGAATTTGTTGTTTTTTGTTTAGAATAAAGTTACCTTTACGAGTGGTAGTTATTTGGTCACATTTTTTTTATTAAACGAATTGTTTAATCAGGAACATACTTTGTTTAAGTATTCACTGTGCCGTTCTCCCCTATATTTATGGCCAAATGAAACCAAGACATACAAAAAATGATATACTTTATTAGTAAATGTTTGCATACTGTGTGACCCAAAACTGTGACATGTTTGAGTTTTGGGCCACCCAGTATATGAAAAATGGCTAGCACCAGTTTAAAAATTTGCACAAAATCACCCACAATTTGGCAGTTGAATATAAAATGTACCAACCTTAACTTAATTACGAACAAATTGTATGTTAATGGCACTTCCTGGTACAAGTTATCTAAGAAACATATCTATGTATAACACGTAGGTAACACCGTTACGTTTTATATTTTCACAAAAGAATCACAATTGTTTCAATGACTGTTAATAAATGTGTTTTGATAAAAAGTGATTTGATTTTTCAAAAAACCGCCTCTTCTTGTCCGTTCCTATTGGGCGCTGACCTCATTTGAAGCATTTGAATCAGATTCGCCTTTTCCCGCTCCAAAAGCGATATCCTTTCACTTTTTTTGCTCACCTCCTGCATTAAAAATACATTTAATCAAATTACATGTAAGTAGTTTTTTTTTACCTCAGTTAGGAGCCGATTTTGCTGCTTGAGTCGATCGTTCAGGTCTAGATTTTGCGGGTAATGATGAACAGCTAGGTTCATATGTAGGGGAAGACCTCCACGTTCCCAACTGTCTGTGAGGGCAGCTAAGTGTCGGTTAACTTCAAAAACTCGAGCCCTTTGAAGCTCCAGTCTTTCCTGCTGGGCTTCCGACCACGGTTCCTGAAAAAATAACAATATAATAATAATAATAAACGCAAAATACAATTAAAAATAACGTACATGCAGAGAGGAAATACTAAAGAATAATAAGAATAATAAAAAAAAGTACATAATATGGATGTAAAACGAAAAATACAAATGAAAACAAAATAAGAAGTAATAGGTATTTTAACTTGATTTGTAAAAAGTCAAAAGTGACCGTTATTTTTACAGTTGGGAGTAATAAAAAGTAAATAATTGCTCCAGAAGTGCCTCTACAAATGACGATCGAACACAAAAGTTTAATGTTCTATTGTAGTTCGACTTGAATGCGATGGCCTCCTTCAAAAAGATAAACTCACTTGTAGCAACAGGTTATTCAGAAAACTGAGTTTGAAAAATTTTACGTGACGGTAAACAATTATCGTTAAATTCTTGTCCAAGTGCTTCGCTTTTTGTTGCGGGAGAAAATATTGTAATTACTGAATTCAGCAATATTAGCTCTGACCTATCACGCTATGCCTAAGACGTGCAATTAATTTAGACCAAGTAATTGCGATAAAATATGCAAAAGAAGTGGAGAAATTATTTCCATTTATTTACAAACACAAATTTTTTTTAATCAAGTTGGCAACATTAAATTATTTAGTGTAACAGTTGCATGATGGTCCATTGTTTTTATAAAAACAGTAAGAGTTCTTCATAACTGTTTTATAAGAAAGAATATAATAACAAACTTATATTTTTTCCCATAAAAACATCATTTATCATTAATGTTCACATAATTATGGAGACAGTGTAAAAGTGCAAACATGAATTCGCAATGTGTTACAGTGTGGAGCAATTTTCATAATTTTTGACTCAACTTTATAAGTGTACAGCTCAACACTTATTGTTCTTTTCCAGTTGAATGGCAATATAAGTGAAAACACACTCCACTCCGAGTCTGTATTGCAAAAAATTAAAGTGAATGTAAATTTAGAAAACCAAACGTATTGACTCGAGTTAAATGTCATTGGCCACGAAGGTCAAACATTCTAATTATTTATAATTACGCACCTTAAAATTAAGCGTCAACATATCACATGTAAAAAAATAAACAACAAAACGGAATTTAAATGAAAATGCTCAGTAGAGTATGACGAGGGCAGCTTCCTGTTGAGTTCCCGTCTATCGGTTTTTCTCAATACGACACACATCCGCCAATTTAATTTTTTTTTCTAATTATTCGGAGAAATCAAGTTCATATTATAAAAATACAAGTTCATGAAAATACACGTACAAGTCATTTGCTGTTTTATATTTTGAGTAGTCAAAGCGTCTTATTAAAATCTGATGAGAAGAAATGGTCAAATTGTTATTTGAAAATGATTTACTTATTTTTGATTAAATTTTGGAAACTAAAATTTAAACATAGATTAATCGTTTTTCTTTTCTTGTTAGATAAAGGGTGCGTAATCGGTCTATAACTTTTTTATTATGCGAAATATTGCGATTCTGTTTTCATTATCCGATAGATCGACTTAAAGTCCACAAACTAAAAATGTTTTTATTGTACACAGGGTGTTGTATGGTAAACCAAAGTTACATTTTTTTAAATGGAACACCCTATATATTTTTGCTTGATTAGATTCTACGCAAAAAAATAATGTAACTTTATATAAACTATTATGGGTCTATCTCTTTTCGTTTCGGAATTATTCAACTTTTCGTTATCAAAAAGACCAATTTTTGAAAAATCACTGTGAAGTCGACTATGAATATTTTCCGGCAAATTTGCAACAGAAATATTCAGAATATCCTGCAGTTTTAGGAAATAGTCGACTATTGCTTGAAACGCGGAAATAATGTACAGGGTGTGCCAAAACGCAAAAAGTTGATTAACTAATTTTTTTTTAATGGAACACCATGTAGTTCTTTACACGTATCGATACATCTTTTATAAGCTTTCTAATGATATGCGGTTTTTATAGCAAATTTACAATATTTCTTAAAGTGTTCAAAAAAATAAAAAATAATTTTTTTATTTATTTTATAATTAATTCTTGATAAGTGAAATTTATTTATGTATCAGGTAATAATTGGATTACTTGTGTAATTAGCCACAGTAGTACATATCAAAAAATTAATTACCATTTGACTATTAGATTCTAAGCTAACAAATTTTCTTGTAATAGAATATATTTTTTTGAAAAATCTCGAAAAATATTTTAAATTTGCTATGCAAACCCTATACCGTTAGAAAGCTTATCAAAAATGCTATCGATACTTTTAATAAAATACAGGTGTTCTATTTGAAAAAGATGAGTTATTCAACTTTTTGCGTTTTGGCACACCCTCTATATTATCTACGTGCTTTAACTAAAAGTTGTCGATTTACTAAAACTACAAGGTATTCTGAATTTTTTTATGGCAAATTTATCGGAAAATATTCATAAGCGACTTTGCAGTGATTTTTCAAAAATTGGTCTTTTTTATAACGAAAAGTTGAATAATTCCGAAACGAAAAGAGATAGACCCATAATAGTTTATATAATTTTACATTATTTTTTTGCGTAGAATCCAATTATGCAAAAATATATAGGGTGTTCCATTTAAAAAATATAAGTTTGATTCACCACCCTGTGCATAGCAATAGCAAAAAAGTTATATACCGATTACACACCGCTGGGTTACCCTATCTTTGTTTTTTATGCCGCATTTTTGACGGTTTAACCAATTTTTATCAGAAAAATAAAAAAATATATAAAATATAAAGTTTCTGTAGAAAAGAAGAGCCAAGGAACACGCAATTTCAATTTTTTTCTATAGCAATAGAAACTAAATTTTTGAAAAGATATTTCTTTTGACTTTTTCATGATAAACATTTCATGCGGTTAACGTTCCTTGTGACTTTGGTATTGTTAAGTTGGTAACACTAAAATAATGTCGATACAGAAGATGTAACACTTCAGAAATTTAATTGGACGATTATTAATTCAGATTTGAGCTGTTTTTTTTTTAATAAAAAATGTCAATTATAAAATGTTGAACAACCTACAAAACTGTTTCTTTCATAAGTCAGTTAAGAAACTTAAAAATTGGCGTTCTGTTTAGACTTATTTATGATGAACAATTTTTTAAATCGGCCGAAAAGATAAACGAAATTGAATAAAATTTTGTGTCTAGATGACGTAGAAGAAACTAATTAAAAAATGAGAATTATATCAAAAGAAGAAATGTATTTGATTGTATTTGATTTTTTACCTACATTGGAGCATTACAAGTGTAGGAAAATAATTTTTAACGAAAATTTCAAATACTTGAAAGTTAATTTCATCATTCATTTTCAGGATTTTATTGTTAATTTTCTATCATTTTGGTTATTAAATAAGACTCAAATAAACATAATTCTACTAAATAAAAAAATCTTTGTTAGAATTGGACTCGATAATTAAATTTAAAGCCAAAGAAGAAATAATTGAAAAAAATTTAATTGTTATTGAAGGCAATATCAATTTAAGTCGCCTATGGTTTTGAGATTAAGTTGGCAACACTGAACAATAATGTAGAGGCGGACGAAGTGCAACTTAGTTTTCCCAATGTTGCCAACTTAATTCAAATCAACAAGTAATCTTGATTAAAAATTTGATTGGGCGATTTGGTGGTTTTTTGAATAACACCAGTTATTCTGTTTTTAAGTGAAGATTTACCTTTTTTAAACTACAAAAAGTCAATTCTTTTGTAATAAGTAATAAACAAGAAAAAGTTGTTATGCATACTCATGAAAAATTTGAATTTTTTTAGGTTTGTTTAACTCTGAGAGCCAGTTAATTCTGGCGCACAAATTTTGAAATTTTATCGGAATTGCTTCGAATTATATGGGAATTATTTGGAATGTTTAATTAATAACCTTTATGGAATTATGCATGAATTACCGGATTTTTTTTGGAATTACTTAAATTCTGTTTGAAATTATCTCAGAATACTTGGAACAAATTTAAATTGAATTTCTTAGAACTATCGGAACTAATTTGGAATTACGAAAATTAAATTGGTAATACAAGAATTAATTTGGAATTATTGCTACTAATCTGGAGCTAAATGGATTATTGTAATTACTGGAATTTTCCTAAATTTTTTTGAAACTAATTAATTATATATTTTTGGAATTATTTGGAATAATTATAGTTATCTTTGGAGTTACTGGAATTACAGGAATTATTTTGTACATTACTGAAATTATTTTTGGAATTATCCGAGCTTACTTAGACATGAAATTACGTTGTACTTCTTGTAACTCTCGGAATTATTTTGGAATTACTGGAATTTTTTGGAAGTGGAATTAATTGTGCACATTATGTTTATATCCAAATATTTATAAAGAAATAATTTAAAAAATGCTCTGAGACTCCAAAAATAGTGTTTTTTAAATAATAAGAACAGCATCTTGTGTCAGCTAAGGTTGATTTTTTCTATCTGCGTGTTATCATCTATTTTTTAGTGAAAAAATCGTTTTACGAAAGTCGAATTACGAAAATTAAATTGGTAATACAGGAATTAATTTGGAATTATTGCTACTAATCTGGAGCTAAATGGATTATTGTAATTACTGGAATTTTTCTGGATTTTTGTGAAACTGTAATTAATTATATATTTTGGAATTTAAACGGAATTGCTTGGAATTATTTGGAATGATTATAGTTATCTTTGGAGTTACTCGAATTACATGAATTATTTGTACATTACTGAAATTATTTTTGGAATTATCCGAGCTTACTTAGACATGAAATTACGTTGTACTTCTTATAACTATCGGAATTATTTTGGAATTACTGGGATTTTTTGGAAGTGGAATTAATTGTACACATTATGTTTATATCCAAATATCTATAAAGAAATAATTTAAAAAATGCAAAAATAGTTTTTTAGTGAAAAAGTCGTTTTCTACATGCTGATGGAAAAATTAGAAAATCGTTAGTTTTGCTTAAATCTGAGGAGTAGTTAACTATGGAGTTATTAGTTGTATAAATTTTGGGAATTTTATCGGAATTGCTTGGAATTATATGGAAGTACTTGGAATTATTAAAAATACCTTGGGAATTTATGGACTTATGTGTGAATTGCAGTATTTTTTTGGAATTGCGGAAATTTTTTTTGAAATTTCTTCAGAATACTTGGAACGAATTTACGTTGAATTTTTTAGAACTATCGAAATTAATTTGGAATTAGTGCATAAATCATTTACGAATTACGAAAGCTGTGTGGAATTACAAGAATTAATTTGGATTACTGGAATCTCTATTGATTTTTTTTTGGGGCTACTGAGTTTTCCTGATTTTTTTTTGGAACTGGAATCAGTTGTTTATATATTTTTGGAATCTAATCGAAATCGCTCGGAATTATTTGGAATTATTATAATTATAGTATTACCTTTATCTACTGAAATAATTTTTGGAATTGTCAAAGATTACTTGTAATTGTAATTACGTTTCTTAGAATTATCGGAATTATTTTGGAATTTCAAAAAGCTACTTAAGTTGGAATTGGTGGGATTTTTTGGAATTGGAAATAGTTGTACACATTAAGGGCCCTTAAAAAATAATTGTAATGGCACTATGAAACGCCAAATATATTTTTTGAATAAAATCGTGTTTCTTCTAATGACGCAATGTAATATATTCAAATGCATGCGGAAATTCTCATGAGATAAATAATAGTGAGAATCTCGCGTTGAACTAGGTTAGTAGCGTTAAAAAGTTCATCGTAGGTTGTATCAGCTTGTCTTCCACTAAGATAAAACGGAAACTCACCACGTGACCCATCCGTCCTAAATACTTCATTTTTTCTTGCACCGCTGCAACTTGCTTCAAATACCACTCTCGCGCCTTCTCCACCGCATTCAACCCTTGCATCAAAACGTCCTTTTCTTGCTCTATCTGCTTCATCCGCTTCAGCATATTGTAATCGATTCCGTTCTGCAAAGTGTGTCGTCTCGGTTCTCTTCGTCTAACGTTTGCTTTCTTCTGATACATCCCGGGGGCGACTGGAATATCACTCTGGGCGGCTTTGCCATCACCTAGACTGCGGCCAGTGCGGAGGAGGCCAGTGTATTGGGGCCGTTTCTCGGTTTTGTTCTCTTGGTCGTTCATCATCAGGCCCATTTGCCAGTTTTGGAGCGCCGTCCGGATCTCAGCCCTGTCCATGTTGCCCCCTCGGTCGATGCCGATGGCGCTTCTGGGGGGCTTTGGGGGGCCGTAGAGCGGCTTGTTGATGTTGGGGACGGGCTTCTCCCCCTGGGGGTCCTTGGGGAGGAGCTGGGGCATACTTATCGTCCGCTGTTGCGACATGACGTTGTTTGGCCTGATGGCGGCAGTGTTCCAGTTTTGTTTCGGGGGCTCTGTACACGAAATTTCAATTTTTACTACCCCAAAAAATTAATTTGAATTTTTATTTTTTTTATCAAAAAATTCTAAAAATATAAATTCCAAAAATCGACGAAAAAATTTAATACCTTTAATCATAAAAAAAATGTACAGGGTGTTACGTGAGGATCTGAAAGCCTTTGTAATTTTTCGTAAAATCTACTTTTCTCGAGTGAAATAATGAAATGTGAAAAGATGCAAACGACATCGGCACTAATATTTTTCGAAACAAATTAAAAATATGGATAAAAATATTTAAAAGCTAAAATATAGTTATGTTGTTCTTAAATAAAAATTTTACTTAATTTGGCAAAGCGTTTCAAATTTAATGAATTTCTAGCTCAAAAATAAATTACATCTGTTTTCTGTTCTTGAACTAGCGATATAAATGTGAAGAAATAACAGTTTTCATAATCTTTTCGACTTTTGTCTACGCACTCGTAATTACAGTAGTGAAGCTGTAAACCTCATTGCAAAGTAGGTTTTCCTTATTAATAAAAATCTCCAAGCAGTGATGAGAGGAAGCAAAATTGCTCGTAACTGGCGGAAATTGCTTTATCTTGTCTTAATACAACTACCGTTGTACTTTGATTTTAAATTTGGTGCAAAAAACGAACTAAGTACAAGTACTCTGCTCTAAAATAAAGATTTTTGTTCATAAATCGTTCAGAATTAACCAAAAAAGTGAATGATCATGTTTCTAACGATTTCCAAACGATTTTTTCACTTGGTTCAGCACAGTCGCTTTTAGAGATAAATTGCTCCTAATTTACCAAAAAGGCAAAACAACGATTTTTGCACCTACTTTAACAAAATCTCTTGACTCAATAAGAAGTTAAATCGCTTGTAGTTAGTTAAGATAGAGTTAGAAATTCAAAATAATGATAATTAAAATTAAAATGACAAATTCTATACTTTATTGAGGAAACACGTTTCTGGCTTAAAAACGAGGAAGGAATTGGCTGAAAAAAGGTAGTTTCTGCTCTACAACAGTGATTTTTGAATTTGTTTCAGCAAAATTTTAGGAATTCAGTAACTCAACCATTTGTAACAATTTACAAAATTAGCTTTTTGGTAACAATCTAAATATATCTCAAAAAAAGTTAAATTGCTTTAAATTGATTGAAAAAATGAGTATTTTGCTCTAAAATGACGATCTCCTACTTGTTTCAGCAGAATCTCTTAAATTGAGTAAGATTCTAGCTTAAACGTGAGCGAAATGTTCGTAATTGAACGAAACAGATTTATATTATAAATTGATCCATATTTTTAATTTTTTTCGAAACAAATTAAAAATATGGATCAATTTATTTTTAATGCATAATCTACTCATGAGTAATGACTAAGACACCTTGAACTTAAAAACTTAATTCCGAATATAATTCTGAAAACGGGAAAAACTAAGCCAAGCTATAATCCTACTTTGCAATGAGGTTTACAGCTTTACTGCTGTAATTGAGAATGCTCTTTCTTGTGCCTTTGTTATAAAAATAATTATAATTACTGCGGTTGCGTTTTTTTTGTAAAGTCTTTTGCACTTCCATTAAATGCAACTCTGTGGACACGAAGATAAAATTAATGTCGCACTACTTGGCTCATTTTTGAGCAGAAACTCTCAAAATTCAAAAAGGAAAAATTGTGAAAATTTTTATTTTAATACCATTTACAAGCACTTTTATCAAAAGAGATTTTGACAAAACAAAATAAATACGAACGGCATTTTAGAACAGAGATACTAACTCTTATAGTTATTTCAAACCGTTTTGGTTCATTTTTGCGTCTAAATCTCTAAGAATTGTCTAAGAAAATTATCATTTTGGGATATTTTCTTTATTTGTTTTAGCCAATTTCTAACGAAAAACGGCCGAAAATAGTAATTCTAAGAGAAGAAAAGTTATTTCGTTATTAAACGTCAGCAAATGAATCAGTGTATAAAAAACACAAAACAATATAATTGAAGTACGAATCACAAAAATATTTTGTGCTTTCTGAATCTGATAAGGTTAATGTTCTAGATAAGTTGAAATGGATACGAGTTTGAAAATTTAAAAAAGTCTTCTTAAAATTGAAGTAAAAAGGAAAGACTAGCCCGAAAACCTAAGAAATAAATTTGGAAGTTCGAAAAACTAAAAATATATATTTTAGAAAATTGACAAAAAATGTGAATCATAATTATAAGCAATATACTCAGAAATTAATTTTAAGATCTCAAAAATTAGCCAAGCCATGTCGAGACCATTATAGTACTTTAAAACTTGATTTATAAACTCATATTATTACAACCCGTATTTCACTGGAAATCTTTACATTTGCAATTTGGGGTGAAGGTAAGATTTTAGGTTTTTTAATTTAAAAAATTTTCGCTCAGGATAAAAGTTTTTGATACTTCGAGATTTTAAAGTTTTTACGTTTTTCCTAAAGTTGTTTTTTTTTCACGTTTTTTAATTTCTTCAAATCCTTATTTATTCTTGTTTCTTTTTTTCTTAATATAACTTTAATTTTAACCTTCGTTTTCTCTAAAAAATCGAAAATAAATAAGTAAACCTGAAAAATCGTAGTTAAACCAAAAAAATTAGCGAATTCAAATATATCTAAAAAAATTAAAAAATCAAACAAATCTATTAAAGAATAAGAAACAAATTCTGAAAAAAACATAATCGCTGAAAACTTAAAATTCGTAGGTATCACAATCCTAACTGAAGTTTAGTGAGAAGTTTAAAATTAAATAAACCTAAAATCTCAAAACCAATTCGAATTTTTGAAAAACTAGAACTCAATTTTTACATTTAATATATTTTCCGATTTATGACCAGAGGTAGATTTTTGGTTTTGGTTAGAAGTAGTGTTTCTACAGATAGTACCTAGTTTCTAATATTTCGTGAGTTTGAAGTGAAATTTGTATAAATTTTTCAATGGTTTTTCTATCGTTTTCATTTTACAGATTTTTTTATTTCAGTTTGCATTTTCTCTAATTTTAATATTATTAGTCGATTTGCATTTAATGAAAACACAACAGAAACAAAACAATAAAATAAAAAAATCAAAGATTCAATGCAACTTTGACGTCATAATTATCTAAAAAGGTGCGGAAGTTCATGTAATTAATTTGCAAGAAAAAACCGAAATAGGTATTTAGAATTCTGGAAAAGATAATAATTAAATTTTGATTTGAATAAAAAACCTGAAAAAACTTATTTAAACTTTAGGTTAAACCAAAAACTCAAACAAATCTGAACCAAAAAATCTCATAAAGGAAACAATCCAAAAATAAATAAAAACTGAAAATCTGTCATACCTCTAACTGAAACTTAATAAATAGTAACGTAGTAATTGTATTTATTTCACAAAAACTTAGTTAAAACATTGGTTAAACCAAAATCTCAAATAAATCTGAACCGAAAAATTTTAAAAAGGAAACTCTAAAATTAAATAAAAAAGGACAACCTGAAAAAAACCTCAGACCTCTAACTGTCAGATCGGTTCAGATATTAGTTTCGTCATAAATGAAATACGGTTTAATTATTAATTAATACCATTTGCAGATTATATTATGCACAATTTTAAAAAGGTTGTTGTTGAAAACAATGAACTAATCACAGATAAGAACATTTTAAAATAATGTTGGGCGTAGAATAAAAAAGACTCGAAATTTTTAATCAGAACTGTGATTAAAATTAATTTTTTTGGTTTTGGTTACTTATTACTGATTAAAAATACTGTCATTGCATTGTTTTCTCAGTTTTGTATTTTCTCATTTTAATTTTATTTTGTTCTATTATATTTCAGTGAATCACTTTAACAAAAACGTAAGAGTACTTTCGTCTTTAAGAGAATAAAATATAAAATTCAACTTTAAATAATTGAAGAAGTCATTTTTTTTTTAATTTTAAGTTAAGTTAAGTAAGGCGTCATTTCTAAAAGAATGCGGAAGATCAGTTAATAATTGTAATAATGTAGTTGTAATAATGAATTTGAAAAATCCTAGAAAATTTTGAAAAATTTAAATAAACACGAATCAAAAAAATAATAACAGTCAAAGATAATTAAACTAAACCTGAAGTACTCGACCTAAAAACCTGAAAATCCATAAAAATATAAAATTTTGACAAAATTTTGATCCTTATTTTTGAGAACAGACAAATGTTGTGAAATGAAATAAATTTAGCTTTATTTGTACCCTAAATTATAGAAAAAAAATTTTGGAGGTTGTAAAATTTGAAATACCCTGTATGTCCAAAAGCGGTGCTGACGGGGGTCTGTTGGTGGGCGCAACCCCCTCCCTCTTGTCGCTCCTCCTCTCCACTTGGTTCCTCAACAGGCAGATTTTCAACCCCGCACAGAACCTCTCGAAGGTGAGCATCCCATTGGGGGGTGTCACCTTGCGCAGGCTCTCGAGGACGCCTTTGGGCAAGCCTTTGGAGCCGTCGTCTTGCCATCTGTTCTCGATGTCCGCAAAATTGACCAAACCCGTCCTTTTGTCGTCCATGATGTCGAAGAGGGTGCGCATGGCAGCCACGAACTGCTTGGGGAGGCCGTCGAGGGTTGACGACTGGATGGGCGATGACATGTTGTGTTGTTTACACTTTTGTTAGCAGTACCATCGACCGCACGAGTGGTACCGTGCTTCGGCTGAACTCGACTGAGATTGGTGGGTTCGCTGGTAGGGTACCCTACCAGCGGTGGGACGATGGAGCAGGTACCACGTAATAACCGTTGGCGAGGAGGAAGACTGACCTTCGGGTGAGGTACCGGTGTTGGCGGGAAAATGAGATCGGTATTGTTTTGCTGGCTTATGACACACCAGATTTGAATTTCGGGTCAGTTGGGAGTGGAGCTTGAAGTAACCTGGTTAAAAAACTTGAATCTGGTGATGATGGTTTAAGTGGATTTTGTAAATCGTTAAAAACCGTTTCATTATTGTTCGGGTTTTGTGCTTGCTTTAAATTTCTAACGTTGGCTTTTTTATTTTTTTATAAATAAGGAAAAACTACTTTGTAACCAGGTTTACAGCTTTGCTACTGTAATTAAGAATGCTGTTGCTCAAGTCTTTGTTAGAAAAATATTTATTGCGGTTGCGGTTTTTGTCTTCTTGCACTGGCGTCAAATCCAACTTGCGTAAAGTTAATTTTTCACTATCAGCTCATTTTTGAGATTTTTCAAAAAAAGCACGAAAATCATCATTTCATTTTGCTGAAACCAATACAAAAATCGTTGTTCTGGAGCAGAATACTCGATTGTCATTTTGGGACAACGATTTAGCTCGTTTTTGAGGTAAAAGTCAAAGTTATAGCAACGTTTTTTTTGTACACCATAAAGTTTTACAACAGATAAGCAATATAAGATAAGCAATCCTTACAATAAGATGTTTTGACACAAGTGACTACAGTCTGTCTGCAATAACTCACAATAAGCCTGTCTGAGTGATTAGTTTGAAGAGTCCTTGCGGTTTTGGGGTAATCATAATAAAAATTTATTGGTGTACAAAGAAAACGTTACTACAATAATGTGATTTTTCTAAAGTAGCCAACAATTTAACTCATTTGTTTAAGAGAAAATTGATTGAGAATAAGTATTACATATTTTGGTCAATTTCGAACTATTTCTAATCCCGCTAATTGTTTGGTATTAACTGAAACAAGCACGAAAACTATTATTTTACTCGATTTTTTAAGAGTACTAAACTATTTAGCTTGTTTCTGAACCAGAGATTCTTTAAATTCAGAAAGATTTTACCAAGAAAACTACAAAAATTGACATTTTAAGAGAAAATAAATCTGTTTCGTTCAATTACGAAAATTTTCCTCACGTTTAAGTTAGAATCTTATTCAATTTAAGAGATTCTGCTGAAACAAGTAGGAAATCCTCATTTTAGAGCAAAATACTCATTTTTCCAACCAATTCAAAGCAATTTAACTTTTTTTGAGATAAATTTTTACTAATCTGAAGAGATTTTGAGAAGAATGCAGAAATCGCTAGTTTTGGACCCACAACATTAAAAACAACCCACGAAAATCGCCAATTTTGTAAATTGTTACCAAAAAGATAATTTTGTAAATTGTTACAAGTGGTTGAGTTACTGAATTCCTAAAATTTTGCTGAAACAAATTCAAAAATCACTGTTGTAGAGCAGAAACTACCCTTTTTCAGCCAATTCCTTCCTCGTTTTTAAGCCAGAAACTTAGAGTGTTTCCTCAATAAAGTATAGAATTTGTCATTTTAATTTTAATTATCATTATTTTGTATTTATAACTGTATCTTAGCTAACTACAAGCGATTTAACTTCTTATTGAGATAAAGTCAAGAGATTTTGTTAAAGTAGGTGCAAAAATCGTTGTTTTGCCTTTTTGGTAAATTAGGAGCAATTTATCTCTAAAAGCGACTGTGCTGAACCAAGTGAAAAAATCGTTTGGAAATCGTTAGAAACATGATCATTTACTTTTTTGGTTAATTCTGAACGATTTATGAACAAAAATCTTTATTTTAGAGCAGTGTAGTTGTATTTAGTTTTTTTTATGCACCAAATTTAAAATCAAAGTACAACGGTAGTTATATTAAGACAAGATAAAGCAATTTCCGCCAGTTACGAGCAATTTTGCTTCCTCTCATCACTGCTTGGAGATTTTTAATAATAAGGAAAACCTACTTTGCAATGAGGTTTGCAGCTTCACTACTGTAATTACGAGTGCGTAGACAAAAGTCGAAAAGATTTTGAAAACTGTTATTTCTTCACATTTATATCGCTAGTTCAAGAACAGAAAAACACGCTTTTTTAGCTAATTCCAGGTGATTTAGCTTGTTTCTGAGATTTAGATTTACTAAATTCTGTTGAAACAAGACTAAAAATCATAGTTTTGATACAGAGCACTCACTTTTTCAACTAAATGCAAGCTGAATTTTAGCCAGAAGCTATCTAAATTTTTCATATTTTTGTCAAAATCAGTTTGAAAGTTGTTAAAAACTCTTACAAAGATTTTATCGAAAAGAGGATTCAAAACTATCATTAAGGACAGAATAAAACCATTTTAGGTTTTTTTTGAAGAGATTTTTTTTGAATTTTGATTTTACATATCGTCGTTTACAGAAAGAAAACGGGCAATCTCAGTTAATTTTAACCGATGTAATTTATTTTTGAGCTAGAAATTAAATTTAAAACGTTTTGCCAAATTAAGTAAAATTTTTATTCAAGAACAACATAACTATATTTTAGCTTTTAAATTTTTTTGATACAAAAATTGTTTTTTTTTTTTGGAGCAAAATACTCGATCTTTAATCGTCAGTTTCAACTTTTTAAAGATTTTTTCGTTTACTGCTGTTTTTCGGCAAAGTCAGAGTGATTTAACTCGTTTTTGAGTTAAAAACTTATTAACTTTAAGAGATTTTGTTGAAGCTTGGATTAAGATTGTTATTATAGAACAGTTAATGCTTTTTTTTGCCAAATATTGTGCGATTTACTTAGCCCAGTTTTTGGGAAATATTTATTATTTCAGTTTTTACAACATTTCTCATTTGAGGTTGACTGGAAGTTTGAAAAATTGAATTTGCACCTTATTTTTCTAATAAACATGTCAAAAAATATTGTTAAAGATCAAAATGGATTATTTTAGACGTGGAACGATGTAAGGAATACATGAATATTTTAAGCAAAATATTATTTTTCTTTTGCAAATTTGTTAATTTTGGTGGAGGCGCCGAGAAAACAAATGCCTATAAGTAATTTGATTAATTAATATTTTATTTCTTAGTGGTTATTTGTGTGAAGTAATATCTCTTTCAAGAGTGAATATTAAATTTTAACGGATCGTTTGAACATTTCTTGTGTTTGATTTATGCAACCAAATATACATAAAATGTGAGGAAAGTTTATTCTGTATAATAATTATAAAATAGCCTTCATGTTTCATCTTGTAACGGAACTTTTTCGTCTAAAAATCTTCCACAAAATTAAAAATGAACGAATCACAGGCAAAAACTTTTACAACATGTCAACAAAACGCTTTGTTACGCACACAATAAGCGAACAAATATTAACTTATAAAAAATAAATCACTACCAAAAAATGATGTAATCAATCAATAAACCGTGTTTTTGTTACAAAGTGTTGTTTCTATAACCCAGCTTTTATCTTTTTAGCCTTCAAACTAAACAAAAAGATAACTTTCGGGAACAGTCCTAAATCAATTTACTGCCAGACAGAATTTAATTTATGCGAGTTCTGGGTCGCTTTGTTATTTATAGGGATTTGGGGATAAGAAAGTGAAACAAATTGGAAATTAAAAGGTTTTTATTGCGTTTCAGGACATTTTTTACGAAAAATCTAATAAAACATTTTTGGTGGATGCGCCGAGAACCTAAAAATATGTCTGTTATTTCGTACTGTTCTAAAGTTGTGTACGTATTTTATAATCTTACAGAAAACAGTTTTCTGAAAACACGTCTCGTAAATATCACGTTACTGAATTAAAAATAGACGGTGTGCAAAAACATGTGAGCTGAATGCTTTGTAACGCACACAATGGCAAGAAATCCGTGAACAAGTCAACTGAAAACAACTTCGTACGTCGCAAAATTAATTTTGATAAAGTTCCAACAAGCAGCACTAATTGAATTTATTAAACACAAAAGGGATCATGTAATCACTTCATAAATTGTGTTTTAGTTGCAAAGTTTTTGTACTTTTGTTTACGCAACGGTCCTAAACCAATTTATTTTGTGGGAGTTTGATTTGGGGATGAGAAAAAGAAACGAGCTAGAAATCGGAATCGCTTTATTGGTTTTCGCTTATTATAAATAATACTAAATATAAAAAAGAAAAGGTACAATATAAAAGGGACTTTTTATTGTAATATTTACAATAGAATTATGATATAAACTATATAACTATAACAACAATATGTACACATAGAGATGTTTTTTTACGTACAAGTATCGAAAATATAAATCGTAGAATTGGAAAAAATGGACGTCGCTGACCTGCAGCTCAGAGTTGAGGGGTTTCAACGTTAAGTTTCGCTAACTTTCTAATTGAGTTTTAGCAATTTGACTCAGTCCTTGGAGTACCCAGCTGTTGGATTACTCTTTCTTCGATTTCCTGGAAACATACAACGTTGTAGAAAAACGAACAAGCGGATAAGCACGAACAAAGTACCCCAGTGCTAATTATTATTTACAAAAAAGTGTCAAACCCTATTATACCGAGTGGGCAAGAAATACTGTTTCCGTTGGCAGTTTATTTTTAAAACGCGTTTAAACACATGAAAAACATAAAAATATCAATAAATTTTGTTTTTTCGTCTGATTTTTAAAAAGACAAATCGAGACAAAAACGTATAATTGTATACATCGATTTATTTTTGCGATTTTTAAGTGTATTTTAAGAAGATAGTATAAAATAAATGGGTAATAAAAATTAAAATAACATCAATTTCGATTTCATTTAATGATTTTTCAGATGGTTTTAGTAAGATTTAACAAAGTTTTTACGAAAAAATATGCTCATACACTACTCTAAAATCTAAAAATAACAGCAATAATTTGGTGAGTTTTCTACTGATTTTTAACGAATTTTTTTGTAATAACTGTAAAGCTTTTTGGAAAAAGATAGCTTTAGACTTAATTTAGTAATTTTTTCGTTTGTTCTACCAAAATCTCATAAAAATACTATCCCAAAAATGTATTTAAGGATTTGGAAAAGGCAAAAATAAAACAATTTCCCACCAAATGTGTTTTTTCGGATTGTCAACGAAATTTTATTCAAAAACGAGGTAAATCGAGCAAACAAGCTAACTTAACCTCAAGTTCTATTTAAATTCGAAGACTTTTGAAGCAGTTTTAGCGACTTTTATTAACGAAAAAGTTTAAAATCTACTTAGAAACCTAAAAATAATCTCATCCATGACCAAATTTGGAGAATTTTCGACTTAATTTAGTGAAATGTTTGCATTTATAGCTGTAAAACTTACTGAAACGATCGGAATATGCAAAAAGTTAATTACCTATTTAACGTATCTGAAGTTTGAAGATTTGAAAAGTTAAAAAGAAAACACAATTTTTGACCAAATTGCGTAAATTTTTGGCTTATTTTTGAAAACAGAGAAGCAAAGACAATAATTTCGACCTCTTTCAAAAACGAAAAAATCAAATTGGAATAATACTCGTTTCGATCTAAGTTTGTGATTTTTCCGGCAGTTTTAGCTAAGTTTTACGAAAAAAACTGAACTTTTGGGAAAAAAATGCTTAAAAACCTCTTGACAACAAAAATATCATTCATGACCTAACGTGGTGAATTTTCGTCTAGAATTTAACGAAATTTTGTGGAATGTTTTCGTTTCTAGCTGTAAAACTTACTGTAAGGGTCGAAAAAGGTGAAAAATAATGTAGTTTGTAACATAATTTAGTGATTTTTTGATTTTACAAAATTTTACAAAAGAAAACGAAGACAAAAGTTTCACAATTTTCGACCACATGTGAGTTTTCGACTTCTCAACGGACGTTTACTCAAAAACAAGCTAATTCCAACAAAACTAGCTGAAATAACATCAAAATTTTTGCTTTAGTGTGCTAAATTTTTACAGGCGGTTTTAGTAACATTTTTCGAAAAAACGTGAAAAAAATCTGAGAAATTCCTCCAAAATCGTTGAAAAACATATAAATAACACAATTTTTTATCAGATTTTGAAGATTTTCGGCTTATTTTTGTCGAAGTCTTGCTCAAAAACTTTCAATTTAATGTGCGTGTTCTGATAAAATCTTCCAAATTAATCTACTCTCTAATTCAAGAAGGAACCAAAAATTCGCACTAATGTGATGATTTTTCTCGCAATTTTAACGAGATTTTTAGAGATTTGCTGAGTTTTTACAAAAAAGTGCCTGTACGTTACTTGAAAAAAATAAAAACACAATTTTTTTGACGGAATTTTACGAAATATTTGCACTTCTAACTATAATACCTCTTGAAATTCCTGAAAGACAGTCTTCGACATAATTTGGCGATTTTTGGTAAAAATAACATTTGCCTTATTTTTAACGAAATTCTATTCCAAAATGGATAACTCCAGAGAAACAAGCAAAAATAACATCATTTTTGACCTAGTTTGGCAATAATTAAGCCAATTTTAGTCAGATATTTCGCAAAAATACTTTTACGTTTAAAACACCCAAAAATATCTGATGATGATGTCTGCAAAACTTACTGAAACGTGCGAAAAATGTAATGTGCGACTTAATTTGTTAATTCTTTGGACTGTTAATAAAAACTCTCAATAAATCTTACAATAAAACTTGTTTAAAAGTATAAAACAGGTAAAAATAAATATTTAATTTTGAAATTACGTTCAAAATCGGCTGACATTTGGTGATTATCTAGCCAGTTTTAGCCAAATTTTTTCAAAATAATTTTGGTTTTTATCTCAAAAACGTACTTAAACATAAATAATCAATCTGTTGCCAACTGAAACGGTTTCTAGTGATCACTTGTGATTTTCAACACTACGCTGTTGGCAAAAACTCTGGAAAAAACTGAGAAATTCCTCCAAAATCATTGAAAAACATATAAATAACATAATTTTTTACCAGATTTTGAAGATTTTCGGCTTATTTTTGTCGAAGTCTTGCTCAAAATCTTTCAATTTAATGTGCGTGTTCTGATAAAATCTTCCAAATTAATCTACTTTCTAATTCAAAAAGGAACCAAAAATCCGCACTAATGTGATGATTTTTCTCGCAATTTTAGCTAGATTTTTAGAGTTTTTTTTTGAGCTTTTACAAAAAAGTGCCTGAACATTACTTGAAAAAAATAAAAACACAATTTTTTTGACGAAATTTTACGAAATATTTGCAGTTCCAACTATAATACCTCTTGAAATTCCTGAAAGACATAATTTGGTGATTTTTGGTAAAAATAACACATTACTGCGAACATTTGCCTTATTTTTAACGAAATTTTATTCCAAAATGGATAACTCCAGTGAAACAAGTAAAAATAACATCATCAATCATCAATAATGAAGCCAATTTTAGTCAGATATTTCGCAAAAATACTTTTACGTTTAAAACACCCAAAAATTTCTGATGATGATGTCTGCAAAACTTACTGAAACGTTCGAAAAATGTAATGTGCGACTTAATTTTTAAAAACTCTCAATAGATCTTACAAAAAAACTTGTTTAAAAGTATAAAACAGGTAAAAACAAGTATTTATTTTTGAAATTTCGTTCAAAATTGAGTGAAATTTAGTGATTACCTAGCCAGTTTTAGCCAAATTTTTTGAAAATAATTTTGGGTTTTATCTCAAAAACGTGCTTAAACATAAATAATCAATCTGTTGCCAATTGAAACGGTTTCTAGTGATCACTTGTGATTTTCAACACTACGCTGTTGGCAAAAACTCTGGAAAAAACTGAGAAATTCCTCCAAAATCATTGAAAAACATATAAACAACACAATGATTTTGATTTTGAAATTTTGAAAAATTTCGGCTTATTTTTGTCGAAGTCCTGCTCAAAAACTTTCAATTTAATGTGCGTGTATTGATAAAATCTTCCAAATTAATCTACTCTCTAATTCAAAAAGGAACCAAAAATTCGCACTAATGTAATGATTTTTCTCGCAATTTTAACGAG
Organism: Tribolium castaneum; assembly: GCF_031307605.1. Classification (NCBI taxonomy): domain Eukaryota; kingdom Metazoa; phylum Arthropoda; class Insecta; order Coleoptera; family Tenebrionidae; genus Tribolium; species Tribolium castaneum. The sequence continues at coordinate 5,160,653 of NC_087394.1, forward strand.
ATTTTTAGAGATTTGCTGAGTTTTTACCAAAAAATGCCTGAACGTTACTTGAAGAAAATAAAAACACAATTTTTTTGACGAAATTTTACGAAATATTTGCACTTCCAACTATAATACCTCTTGAAATTCCTGAAAGACATAATTTGGTGATTTTTGGTAAAAATAACACATTACTGCGAACATTTGCCTTAACTCCAGTGAAACAAGCAAAAATAACATCATTTTTGACCTAGTTTGGCAATAATGAAGCCAATTTTAGTCAGATATTTCGCAAAAATACTTTTACGTTTAAAACACCCAAAAATTTCTGATGATGATGTCTGCAAAACTTACTGAAACGTTCGAAAAATGTAATGTGCGACTTAATTTTTAAAAACTCTCAATAGATCTTACAAAAAAACTTGTTTAAAGGTATAAAACAGGTAAAAACAAGTATTTATTTTTGAAATTTCGTTCAAAATTGAGTGAAATTTGGTGATTACCTAGCCAGTTTTAGCCAAATTTTTTGAAAATAATTTTGGTTTTTATCTCAAAAACGTGCTTAAACATACATAATCAATCTGTTGCCAACTGAAACCACTTCTGATTTTCAACACTACGCTGTTGGCAGTTCTGTCCAAGATTCCTCAGTTCAGTACTGCCAACTCAAAACACATAAAAGGTACCAAATTAGTCACTGGAGCACTTCCCCCATGCAAATCCCCTTGATAAGACAGTTAAGAGATTAGGTTTAATGGAAGACCAATGAGAAACGTGTTAGTGTAAGCCTCCACCGTGTGTTAGTATCCACCCCGTCATCCTTACCCTTTGTATCTCTTTATTTCTCTGATGCCTCGCTAGCAACTCAAGCTCGGACAGATACGCCAAACTCTCCGACTTAATAATAGCCCCCTCTAACTCCGGGCACAGTTTCGGCGGCTGTTTCTTCTTCCTCAGTAGCGACCTCCAGCCCGGGTTTTTCTCCCCACTTTTGGTACTAACAGCGTCGTGAATCGGGGTGGGGTCACCGTTTATGTTGACTAGTGTTACTGATTTGCCTTTGGATTGCGGGTTAACTTGGGAGTAGAGGGAGATGACTGTGCCGGAATGCGCGTTATGAATGGAATAGGCCATGTCGGTGCTGCTTCCGTTGAGGGAGGAGGTGGTGGACCAGCTGGGGGTGGGATGGGAGGGGGAGCTGTACCCGGAGGTGCTCTGGGAGTCGGGGACGGCGGGCTTACCGTTCGTGGGCGCCCCTTCCGGGGAGGCGATCTCCGCCAGCGACCCCACAGCACTTAGAGTCTTTTCGCTCTCACTGCCGCTGGTCTGCCACACAGCCAGGGGCCGCTCCTTCACCGAGGGCGTCTCGATGGTGTTGGGCGACTCCAGGTCCTGGATCAGCTGGAGCGCCGCCTCCAGCTCCTTGGAGAACTCGGCGTCGCTGCTGGTCTTGGAGCTGCTCTTGGAGTCGGAGCTGGGGGACGTCACCGACGGCTCCTTCTTGCTGACGATGGCGCGCTGCAGCTCCTTCATCAGCGAGGCGTACTGGACCTTCTCCGCGTGGGGGCTCACGGACTCCACCCGCCGCAGCACCATGGCCTGGGGGGCTTGGTAGTGCTCCTCGTCCCGGGGGCCGGTGTTTAGACGCGTCCTGTAGATGCTCTCCAAGCAGTCGTAGATCGGCGGATTGGTGCTGCTTTGGTGCAAGTTAACGCGGGAGGAGCCGCCCGAGAGCACAGGCGAAGCCGAGCGCGAGAAACTACGCATGTGGCAAAGTTTACGATCACTGTTACTGTTACTATCGTCCGATGCCTCTTCGATGTGCACTACGGGATTATCGATGAGGTGGGTGGTGTCGCTCACGACGCCGTTTTGGAGTTTCTTTGATTTGGGTTTCGGGGTGCCGTTCTCGAGGATTTTCAAGTAGGGGGATTCGGCGGTGTTTGAACAACTTGCGCTGTCCGACTCGAACACCCAACTTTGGGAGTAGGCGTTGTAGACGGTTGGGGGTTTGGCTGATTTTGGCTGAAAGCAAATTTTTGGAGGTAGTTTTAAAGTCCGTTGAAAGTTGGCATAATATGGAAAATGAGCCGCTGAATTCAATTGAACAAACCGCATTGCTCTATGACTTTGAGTTTTCGAGTTATGAATTTTTTTGTTGAATAAAATTTTTCGCTATAGAAATAGCCTATCTTAATTTTTAGAAAAAAAATTTAAAATGTCAGATCTTTTTGAAAGTTGGTATAATACAGAAAATGAGCCGCTGAATTCAATGGAACAAACCGCATAGCTCTATGACTTTTAGTTTTTAAGTTATGAATTTTTTGTTGAATAAAATTTTTCGCTATAGAAATAGCCTATCTTAATTTTTAGAAAAAAAATTTAAAATGTCAGATCTTGTTGAAAGTTGGTATAATACAGAAAATGAGCCGCTGAATTCAATGGAACAAACCGCATTGCTCTATGACTTTTAGTTTTCGAGTTACGAATTTTTTTGTTGAATAAAATTTTTCGCTATAGAAATGGCCTATCTTAATTTTTAGAAAAAAAATTTAAAATGTCAGATCTTGTTGAAAGTTGGTATAATACAGAAAATGAGTCGCTGAATTCAATGGAACAAACCGCATTGCTCTATGACTTTTAGTTTTTAAGTTATGAATTTTTTGTTGAATAAAATTTTCCACTATGGCAAAAATTTTTAATTCTTGTGAAAAATTGATATAATATGTAAAATGAGCCGCTGAATTCACTGGAGCAAACCGCATTGCTCTACGACTTTTAGTTTTTTTTATGAATTTTTTTATTGAAAAAATAAATTGAAAAAATGTTTCCATTTTCGCTTTTTTTCAATTTTCAACCACCAATTACGTCGAAACTATTAGAGTTATCGGGAAACGGAAAAATCGAGGACAACCGGAATAAAAAACTCTACAAAATGGCATAAGACTCAAGGCGATAACTCGCAAAAAAATTTTCAAACGCCGATTACGGCGAAACTAAAATAGCTAGGAGAAAACGGTTTTTTCCATCGTAAAGAGCACATCAAAATCTATAAGATAGGATAGGTTTCATTTGATTTTGAGACACTTTAAAAATTGGCCAATTTTAAGGGTGTTAACTTTTTTTTATTTTTTTTACTTTCTTATTTACGGCTAAACTATTCCAAAAATTGGAACTATTTTATTCCATACCTATGCAAAATGATCCGGGGAATCGATTGGCATCGAGAAAATTGCCAAATTCCCAATAGTTTTTTAGTTATCAATTTTTTAAAATTTTACCAATTTTTGCTTTTGTTTGCAATTTGCCCGAAAACTATTAGTCGGGGAACAATAATCTTTTTTGAAAAAAATAGATAATTCAAAGAGCTTTCGAACGATAATACACTTCATGGGGTTATCTCTAATAGTTCCGGAGCTATTGCTCGATAAATGTTTCGGGTACTCAAAATCGACAAAAATTGCGACGAAAATTGAAAAACTCAAATATAAAAAATCGATCAAATGGACTTTTTGTGTATTTTTAACAACTTTAGTAGGTTGTTAAGACATATAGAAGTCCATAAAAATTTGCTGGAGTGAGTATAAAAAAAAAATTTTCATCATTTTAAAATTTTCCACCATGAGAAATACCTATCCTAATTTTTAGTAAAAAATTGTAAAACCTTAGATTTCGTTAAATGTTGATATAATACAGAAAATGAGCCGCTGAATTCAATGGAACAAACCGCACTGCTCTAAGACTTTTAGTTTTTGAGTTATGAATTTTTTTGTTGAATAAAATTTTCCACAACATAAATTGCCTATTTTAATTTTTAAACATTTAAACATTTTAAACATTTTTGTGGGTATTTTAGAACAAAAATCTCAAAAAAAAATATAGACACATAGAATACACGGTGTTCCAAGTCTTTGGAATTAATACGTAAACTATGCATGATTAAATACGTAACAATTTAATTATAAATGTTTTGATGAGACACTAAAAACCAATTTTGAAAAAAACTAATTCGAAAGTTTTCTTATACTTGATATGATAAAATTCCTTTATTTTTTTAGGACATTTGAGACTTATTAGGTTTAATAACGATGCAGGAAATAAGAGAGAGAATTTCTTTAACTTTCCTTCAATTTATTATGTAACTAACTAACTTTTATAAACAGTATCCAAATAGGCAACTTCGATAAAATACATCAAAAGTAATGTTCACGCTATATACTCGAACAGTTGAAATGTTTTAAGTAATTAACATGTTAATATTGAAAATCCGTTTTGTAATAATTGGTGATCGGGTCATTTTTTATAATTTTATTTGCAGAACTTCAAATAACTGTAACTCGGTATTTTTTTTAAATGAAAAGCTTTAATTTTTATTTCACTAAATGGAAGAAAATGTGTCTGAATCGATCTGTGTTAACATTAGCATTCTCTAATAGTCATATTTAATTTTGATGACTGAGAAAAAAAAACTAAATTTTATTGATTTATTTGTATTTACGAAAAATAGGTAGGTATAACAAAATTTTAAAGAGAACACCAATGAGATATTTCTGTTTGTAAAAACAGCTATGTTTAGTAATAAAATTCCAGCAATGTCGAAAAAAACATAAATAAGATCATTATTGTTATAGAAAAATTTCTTATTCCCGTTTTATTTTTTGCTTACAGTTTTTTTTATATATATTTTTTTCTTTTTTTTATAAGATTTGTATACGATTTTTTCTACATTGTCTTCATTTTTTTCCATACAAAAACTATAAAAATGTAAAAAATTGACGCTAAATTCTGGTGTTTTTTTAAAACGAGGTCAGTTTACCAGAGCTTGAAGAAGTGGACAAGAACATAAATTTAAAGTTATCATTCCTTGTTAATTCATTGCAGTACTAGTTGAGTTACCAACCTGTTCTAATAAAAATTATAATTAGTAATGTATATAAAGTTGTTTTGCAGAGCAAAAAGTAAAAAAAACTGATGAACAATGACATGTTATACATAATGTTAGTATAGATTAATGGAGAATTAAATGAGCCTTTATCTTGAAGGTTTATTAACATTTCTTTTCAATTTTAAATTCTCAAGGAAGACATAATCTTTATTACTTAAATGCCCGAATTCGATTTCAAGATCTAAAAAAAATTAAAAAAAAAATAATATCAGCTGAATTACTATATATTTAAATTTCAAAAAAATGTAAAGCCGAAATTTTTTTCGTTTTCTGAAAAGTTGAAGTAAACATTTTGGGAGTTGTCCCTCACTTACCCTTGGTATGATGTACTCAATGTCGGAGACCTGTTCGTGGGATCCGTGCAATTTCTTCTTATCTTTCTTATTCGGTGCTATCTGCATAGAACAGAAAGCGAATTGACTGTCGAGAAGGGAGACTAAGATGACGGCGGCTGTGGCGATCCGTGTGGCAAAACATGCTGGAATGGCAAATTTCATATTTGTAAACATGTTTTCGTGCGAAAAATTTTAGTAGAAGAACAGCTAAAATGCATTATCGTTAAAATAACATGATTGGCCTTGGTGGTCGTTTTATTGCGCTAAGCTCTAATTAGCATCAATCAAGAAGCGCCAACATATTATGCTAATTAAAAATCGAAAAGTCGCGTCATCGGAAATTCCCTGTTACCTCTTTTTTCACTTGACTGAATCTGGGCCAAAATGTTGAAATTATTTCGATTTGTAAAGCAAGGTCGTATTTTAATAAAGTTTGACTGGTGTCTAGCTGTTCTAGAATCAGTTCGCACTTAATTATGAATTCGTAAAGTTCGCAACACCATAAATAGATAATAATATTATAAAACAATCAAGTTGATGGATTTGTTACATTTAATAATTCGGGTTGTTTTGCCATGTTATTTAATAAATAAATATCTACATAATTAATTCACGTGTTCTAATTACTTGAGCAATCGTCTATTTTCCCACCTAGGTGTGAGAACAATTGCAAAAAACACAGTACATCGTTTTTCATTTTTGTTACGTAAATTTTTCACTGTTGGTCTTTGTTTTCACGATTATGTCGTAAATGGAAAAAATCCCTCGATTGTGATGCAAAAAAGAACAAAATAACAAGTCGTTCATTTTCTTCTTCAAAGTTTAACTGCTAATAGAAAAATATCTAATTAATTTTAAATTTCCTCAATAAAATTATTGAGGAAATTTAAAATTAATCATTATAGTATTTCTAATGACAAAAATTTCTTTTTGAAAAAAAAATAATAGAAAAGTTGGCATAATTGCAATGTTTTTGACGATGTTTTCCACAAGTTTTCTATTTTTTCAAAAACTTTTTTAATAAAATGACAAGTCATTTAGGTACTTTTGTTTAATTTAGTTCTAAATTTCAGTTTTAAACGATTTATGTTTTTTTAAATGTTTGGCTGTCGATGGCATTTTATTTCCGAAACGTGTCTCCACATTAATAAAAAATAATTTTTCAAATTGGGGATGTGACTTATTTACTTTAGTTATTTTCTAATTGTTTCGTCGTTTTTTTGCAATAATTATTAATATAGACTGAACCAAAAATAAGACAGAATTAATTAATTAATTGTCTCCACATTAATAAAAAATAATTTTTCAAAGTGGGGATGTGACTTATTTACTTTAGTTATTTTCTAAATATTTCGTCGTTTTTTTGCAATAATTATTAATATAGACTGAACCAAAAATAAGACAGAATTAATTAATTAATTGTCTCTACATTAATAAAAAATAATTTTTCAAAGTGGGGATGTGACTTATTTACTTTAGTTATTTTCTAAATATTTCGTCGTTTTTTTGCAATAATTATTAATATAGACTGAACCAAAAATAAGACACAGAATTAATTAATTAATTGTCTCCACATTAATAAAAAATAATTTTTCAAAGTGGGTATGTGACTTATTTACTTTAGTTATTTTCTAATTATTTCGTCGTTTTTTTGCAATAATTATTAATATAGACTGAACCAAAAATAAGACACAGAATTAATTAATTAATTGTCTCCACATTAATAAAAAATAATTTTTCAAAGTGGGGATGTGACTTATTTACTTTAGTTATTTTCTAATTATTTCGTCGTTTTTTTGCAATAATTATTAATATAGACTGAACCAAAAATAAGACACAGAATTAATTAATTAATTGTCTCCACATTAATAAAAAATAATTTTTCAAAGTGGGGATGTGCCTTATTTACTTTAGTTATTTTCTAATTATTTCGTCGTTTTTTGCAATAATTATTAATATAGACTGAACCAAAAATAAGACACAGAATTAATTAATTAATTGTCTCCACATTAATAAAAAATAATTTTTCAAAGTGGGGATGTGACTTATTTACTTTAGTTATTTTCTAATTATTTCGTCGTTTTTTGCAATAATTATTAATATAGACTGAACAAAAAATAAGACACAGAATTAATTAATTAATTGTCTCCACATTAATAAAAAATAATTTTTCAAAGTGGGGATGTGACTTATTTACTTTAGTTATTTTCTAATTATTTCGTCGTATTTTTGCAATAATTATTAATATAGACTGAACAAAAAATAAGACACAGAATTAATTAATTAATTGTCTCCACATTAATAAAAAATAATTTTTCAAAGTGGGGATGTGACTTATTTACTTTAGTTATTTTCTAATTATTTCGTCGTTTTTTGCAATAATTATTAATATAGACTGAACCAAAAATAAGACACAGAATTAATTAATTAATTGTCTCCACATTAATAAAAAATAATTTTTCAAAGTGGGGATGTGACTTATTTACTTTAGTTATTTTCTAATTATTTCGTCGTATTTTTGCAATAATTATTAATATAGACTGAACAAAAAATAAGACACAGAATTAATTAATTAATTGTCTCCACATTAATAAAAAATATTTTTTCAAAGTGGGTATGTGACTTATTTACTTTTGTTATTTTCTAATTATTTCGTCGTTTTTTGCAATAATTATTAATATAGACTGAACCAAAAATAAGACACAGAATTAATTAATTAATTGTCTCCACATTAATAAAAAATATTTTTTCAAAGTGGGGATGTGACTTATTTACTTTAGTTATTTTCTAATTATTTCGTCGTATTTTTGCAATAATTATTAATATAGACTGAACAAAAAATAAGACACAGAATTAATTAATTAATTGTCTCCACATTAATAAAAAATAATTTTTCAAAGTGGGTATGTGACTTATTTACTTTTGTTATTTTCTAATTATTTCGTCGTTTTTTGCAATAATTATTAATATAGACTGAACCAAAAATAAGACACAGAATTAATTAATTAATTGTCTCCACATTAATAAAAAATATTTTTTCAAAGTGGGGATGTGACTTATTTACTTTAGTTATTTTCTAATTATTTCGTCGTATTTTTGCAATAATTATTAATATAGACTGAACAAAAAATAAGACACAGAATTAATTAATTAATTGTCTCCACATTAATAAAAAATATTTTTTCAAAGTGGGTATGTGACTTATTTACTTTTGTTATTTTCTAATTATTTCGTCGTTTTTTGCAATAATTATTAATATAGACTGAACCAAAAATAAGACACAGAATTAATTAATTAATTGTCTCCACATTAATAAAAAATAATTTTTCAAAGTGGGGATGTGACTTATTTACTTTAGTTATTTTCTAATTATTTCGTCGTTTTTTGCAATAATTATTAATATAGACTGAACCAAAAATAAGACACAGAATTAATTAATTAATTGTCTCCACATTAATAAAAAATAATTTTTCAAAGTGGGGATGTGCCTTATTTACTTTAGTTATTTTCTAATTATTTCGTCGTTTTTTGCAATAATTATTAATATAGACTGAACCAAAAATAAGACACAGAATTAATTAATTAATTGTCTCCACATTAATAAAAAATAATTTTTCAAAGTGGGGATGTGACTTATTTACTTTAGTTATTTTCTAATTATTTCGTCGTTTTTTTGCAATAATTATTAATATAGACTGAACCAAAAATAAGACACAGAATTAATTAATTAATTGTCTCCACATTAATAAAAAATAATTTTTCAAATTGGGGATGTGCCTTATTTACTTTAGTTATTTTCTAATTATTTCGTCGTTTTTTGCAATAATTATTAATATAGACTGAACCAAAAATAAGACACAGAATTAATTAATTAATTGTCTCCACATTAATAAAAAATAATTTTTCAAAGTGGGGATGTGACTTATTTACTTTAGTTATTTTCTAATTATTTCGTCGTTTTTTGCAATAATTATTAATATAGACTGAACAAAAAATAAGACACAGAATTAATTAATTAATTGTCTCCACATTAATAAAAAATAATTTTTCAAAGTGGGGATGTGACTTATTTACTTTAGTTATTTTCTAATTATTTCGTCGTTTTTTTGCAATAATTATTAATATAGACTGAACAAAAAATAAGACACAGAATTAATTAATTAATTGTCTCCACATTAATAAAAAATAATTTTTCAAAGTGGGGATGTGACTTATTTACTTTAGTTATTTTCTAATTATTTCGTCGTTTTTTGCAATATTTATTAATATAGACTGAACCAAAAATAAGACACAGAATTAATTAATTAATTGTCTCCACATTAATAAAAAATAATTTTTCAAAGTGGGGATGTGACTTATTTACTTTAGTTATTTTCTAATTATTTCGTCGTTTTTTGCAATAATTATTAATATAGACTGCACCAAAAATAAGACACAGAATTCATATTTTTGTTATAAAAACTAAAAAAATTTTCGAACAGGTCGGTTTATTTTTTTTTAATTCTACATTTTGACACTATATATTGACATTTGTAACGTCATTTATTTATTTTTTAAAAACAACTAACATTCCTGATATGTGTTTTTGCTAGTACACATTTATATCTTTCTGTTAAGTATAAAATAATACAAAAATATAAGAAAATAATATAAAAAAAAGTTACAAAAGTGAATACAAGTGGCATTCAAAGAGTTCTATCTTTTTGTTCTTTTGTATTTTTTTAATTGTCATATCTTAATACTTATCTAAAATACTAACAAAAAATGGCAGGTGTTATAAAAAAATTAAAATAACGTCCTTAATGAAAAACAAATGACCTCAAAAATGTCATTATAAAATGTAGCATTTAAAAAATGCGACCTGTTTGAGGATTTTTTTGAAAAATGACTAATAACAAAGATATAAATATTGTGCATTACTTTTGGTTGAGTTTGTATAGGCCAAAAAATATTATTTTTGAGATTCATAAGAGCAAAGATGTCTTTTTTTCTTATAAAAAAGGCAATTCATAATATTCGATAACGTCCATTTACAAAAAAAAAAGATTTGAAATTTTATCTAGTTGATAAGAACAGACAAATAAGGACAATTCCTTAGCAGAGCAAAAAGATTATTGACTTAAAATGTATTAAAAGTGTTTTAGTTTTGGAATTTAAAAATTGTGCTCGTTTAATAGAAAACCATTTTAAAATTTTCACCACTCTTTTTTGAAAAAAAAACTAGAGTATTTTAATTTCCATTTACGAAAAACATAAGTGTTATTAAGTTATTATTTATAAGCACAAAAAGAGGAAAAAATGTTATCTAATGTTATGAGAGAAAATTATTATTTACTTGCATGTCCTCTTTTTTAAATGTTTATGTAGTATGTAGTTTAGTGGTTTATAATTTATAAGTTGTAAAAAGTCCACAAAACATTAATTTAGTTCGATTCCTGATCAAATATTTTCAAATATTTTCACCACTCACTGAAATATTTCAAAAATTATTAAAAATCCGGTTTTTGAATTAAAGTGAAATCTAACTGGAAAATGTAATTAAAAAAAAGAAAATTATTTAGACTCAAAACACTTCAAGATAGCTTCGATATTTATTACTGGAAGCTTTCCTTTTCCAATGCCTAGCAAGAATTCTCACCTACAAGTATCTTAAATATGTTTATCGGCTATTTGGAATTCCACTCAATGCCATTACGAAAATAAGTGAGAAATTTCACTCTAAGCCGTAAGAAGAAAGCAATATTTATTTTTATGAAACTTTTCTATTCTCTACAATAATCTCATTGATTGTTGTTGAGTAATTAAAAAATGTTACATATCTCTCTAATTAATGAAATAATTAATTTATTGTTTCGGATTTTTTCCTGTGTACGTTGTCAATCAACTGCCAAGGAAGAAAAACCTGACTTTCATTATTGTTTGTTCGCACCCCTACGATTAATTACAACCCTGCGGCCTCTGAAAACGTAACCTCGTTAAGTAAACCTGAAAGTTCACCCAAACAAGGTTAATAATGTTAATAATACAAACATCTCTTCCATCCAACGTTACATAATCCAACAATTCCAATAGGTTTGTTTCGCAAATGACAGTGAAAAAACAACACATGTATTTGATTTTTTGTAACCCTGCACGCGCCTTTGGTGAAAGTCCAATTAAAATATCGATACAAGCAGTTTTAGTACTTTCTAAAGCAATTGAACTGTACCTAAATTTTTCGAAATCCATAAATCACCGCCACACACTTTTTTTAAGCAATTATTTCTTCAAACCAATCACACGTTTCACTTTCGCGCCACAACCTTACCGTAGTCAATCAGCATGTGATTGGGATGATTTTTCAACAGCTCCGTCATGTCTGTGAAGTAAAGCCCCCACTCGCTCAGGACGACGTTGACGCTGTTCACTGTCAGGATTGAGACGGCCATGTAAAGGAGGAATTCCTGGCGTCGGGGCGATAAGCGTCCCAGACAGGACAACATCCCGCCAACAATGCCGATTATGACGTTCTGGAAGAACAGAAAACGGGATTAATTGGACTAGAAAGTGGGAGCAAGTGATACGAGGCCCGGAGTCGTCAAGAGAGAAATCCGGGTCTTATGTCACGTGCCCGGAGGCTTGGAACAGGTGAGTGATTACAGAAGTTGTTGCCGGAATTAATTTTAAATACCGTGATTCTCCGAAAAATTCAAAATTTTGAGAAAAAAAATTGCCAAAACCCATTCTATTTGATACATTTTGGTCTGCTCTTTACAATGGAATAAACCGTTTTGCTCTCGGTCTTATAGTGTCGTCGCAATTTTTTCACATTTCGTCGAGATTTTTGTCGATTTTCGGTACCCGGAACATTTATCATGCAATAACTCCAGAACTATTAGAGATTACCCTATGAAGTTTATTACCATTGGAAAGCTCTTTTGATTATCTATATTTTTTAAAAAAGAACATTATTCTCCGACTAATAGTTTTCGTAAAAATTGCATATAAAAGCAAAATTATGTTAAATTTAAATAAATTCATAATAAAAAAACTAATAGGAATTTTGCAATTTTCTTGATACCAATTGATTCCATGGACCATTTTACATAAGCTAGAATTGAAATAGTTCTACTTTTTTGAATAGTTTTGTGATAATTGACAAAATAAAAAAAATTAAAATTTGTTAACACCCCCCCCTATCTCCGAAAAATTCAAAATTTTGAGAAAAAAAAATTGCCCAAACCCATTCTATTTGATAGATTTTGATCTGCTCTTGACAATGGAACAAACCGTTTTGCTCTCGGTCTTATAGTTTCGTCGCAATTGTTTCACTTTTCGTCGAGATTTTTGTCGATTTTCGGTACCCGGAACATTTATCATGCAATAACTCCGGAACTATTAGAGATTACCCTATGAAGTTTATTACCATTGGAAAGCTCTTTTAATTATCTATATTTTTTAAAAAAGAACATTATTCTCCGACTAATAGTTTTCGTATAAATTGCATATAAATGCAAAAATATGTAAAATTTAAAAAAATTTATAATTAAAAAACTATTAGGAATTTTGCAATTTTCTTGACACCAATCGATTCCCCGGATCATTTTACATAAGCTAGAATTGAAATAGTTCTACTGTTTTGAATAGTTTTGTGGTAATTGAGACAATAAAAAAAAATAAAAATTTGTTAACACCCCCCCCCCTGTCTCCGAAAAATTCAAAATTTTGAGAAAAAAAAATTGACAAAACCCATTCTATTTCATAGATTTTGATCTGCTCTTTACAATGGAATAAACCGTTTTGCTCTCGGTCTTATAGTTTCGTCGCGATTGTTCCACTTTTCGTCGAGATTTTTGTCGATTTTCGGTACCCGGAACATTTATCATGCAATAACTCCGGAACTATTAGAGATTACCCTATGAAGTTTATTACCATTGGAAAGCTCTTTTAATTATCTATATTTTTTAAAAAAGAACATTATTCTCCGACTAATAGTTTTCGTAAAAATTGCATATAAAAGCAAAAATATGTAAAATTTAAATAAATTCATAATTAAAAAACTAATAGGAATTTTGCAATTTTCTTGACACCAATCGATTCCCCGGACCATTTTACATAAGCTAGAATTGAAATAGTTCTACTGTTTTGAATAGTTTTGTGGTAATTGAGAAAATAAAAAAAAATAAAAATTTGTTAACACCCCCCCCCCTGTCTCCCAAAAATTCAAAATTTTGAGAAAAAAAAAATTCCCAAAACCCATTCCATTTGATAGATTTTGATCTGCTCTTTACAATGGAACAAACCGTTTTGCTCTCGGTCTTATAGTTTCGTCGCAATTGTTTTACTTTTCGTCGACATTTTTGTCGATTTTCGGTACCCGGAACATTTATCATGCAATACCTCCGGAACTATTAGAGATTACCCTATGAAGTTTATTATCGTTCGAAAGCTCTTTTAAATATCTATATTTTTCAAAAAAGAACATTATCCTCCGACTAATAGTTTTCGTATAAATTGCATATAAAAGCAAAAATATGTAAAATTTAAAAAAATTCATAATTAAAAAACTATTTGGAATTTTGCAATTTTCTTGACACCAATCGATTCCCCGGATCATTTTACATAAGCTAGAATTAAAATAGTTCTACTTTTTTGAATAGTTTTGTGGTAATTGAGAAAATAAAAAAAAATAAAAATTTGTTAACACCCCCCCCCCTGTCTCCGAAAAATTCAAAATTTTGAGAAAAAAAAATTGCCAAAACCCATTCTATTTGATAGATTTTAATCTGCTCTTTACAATGGAACAAACCGTTTTGCTCTCGGTCTTATAGTTTTGTCGCAATTGTTTCACTTTTCGTCGAGATTTTTGTCGATTTTCGGTACCCGGAACATTTATAATGCAATACCTCCGGAACTATTAGAGATTACCCTATGAAGTTTATTACCATTGGAAAGCTCTTTTAATTATCTATATTTTTTTAAAAAGAACATTATTCTCCGACTAATAGTTTTCGTATAAATTGCATATAAAAGCAAAAATATGTAAAATTTAAAAAAATTCATAATTAAAAAACTATTTGGAATTTTGCAATTTTCTTGACACCAATCGATTCCCCGGATCATTTTACATATGCTAGAATTAAAATAGTTCTACTTTTTTGAATAGTTTTGTGGTAATTGAGAAAATAAAAAAAAATAAAAATTTGTTAACACCCCCCCCCCCCCTGTCTCCGAAAAATTCAAAATTTTGAGAAAAAAAAATTGCCAAAACCCATTCTATTTGATAGATTTTAATCTGCTCTTTACAATGGAACAAACCGTTTTGCTCTCGGTCTTATAGTTTTGTCGCAATTGTTTCACTTTTCGTCGAGATTTTTGTCGATTTTCGGTACCCGGAACATTTATAATGCAATACCTCCGGAACTATTAGAGATTACCCTATGAAGTTTATTACCATTGGAAAGCTCTTTTAATTATCTATATTTTTTAAAAAAGAACATTATTCTCCGACTAATAGTTTTCGTATAAATTGCATATAAAAGCAAAAATATGTAAAATTTAAAAAAATTCATAATTAAAAAACTATTTGGAATTTTGCAATTTTCTTGACACCAATCGATTCCCCGGATCATTTTACATAAGCTAGAATTGAAATAGTTCTACTGTTTTGAATAGTTTTGTGGTAATTGAGAAAATAAAAAAAAATAAAAATTTGTTAACACCCCCCCCCCCTGTCTCCCAAAAATTCAAAATTTTGAGAAAAAAAAATTCCCAAAACCCATTCTATTTGATAGATTTTGATCTGCTCTTTACAATGGAACAAACCGTTTTGCTCTCGGTCTTATAGTTTCGTCGCAATTGTTTTACTTTACGTCGACATTTTTGTCGATTTTCGGTACCCGGAACATTTATCATGCAATACCTCCGGAACTATTAGAGATTACCCTATGAAGTTTATTATCGTTCGAAAGCTCTTTTAAATATCTATATTTTTCAAAAAAGAACATTATCCTCCGACTAATAGTTTTCGTATAAATTGCATATAAAAGCAAAAATATGTAAAATTTAAAAAAATTCATAATCAAAAAACTATTTGGAATTTTGCAATTTTCTTGACACCAATCGATTCCCCGGATCATTTTACATAAGCTAGAATTAAAATAGTTCTACTTTTTTGAATAGTTTTGTGGTAATTGAGAAAATAAAAAAAAATAAAAATTTGTTAACACCCCCCCCCCCTGTCTCCGAAAAATTCAAAATTTTGAGAAAAAAAAATTGCCAAAACCCATTCTATTTGATAGATTTTAATCTGCTCTTTACAATGGAACAAACCGTTTTGCTCTCGGTCTTATAGTTTTGTCGCAATTGTTTCACTTTTCGTCGAGATTTTTGTCATTTTTGGGTACCCGGAACATTTATAATGCAATACCTCCGGAACTATTACAGATTACCCTATGAAGTTTATTACCATTGGAAAGCTCTTTTAATTATCTATATTTTTTAAAAAAGAACATTATTCTCCGACTAATAGTTTTCGTATAAATTGCATATAAAAGCAAAAATATGTAAAATTTAAAAAAATTCATAATTAAAAAACTATTTGGAATTTTGCAATTTTCTTGACACCAATCGATTCCCCGGATCATTTTACATAAGCTAGAATTGAAATAGTTCTACTTTTTTGAATAGTTTTCTGGTAATTGAGAAAATAAAAAAAAATAAAAATTTGTTAACACCCCCCCCTGTCTCCGAAAAATTCAAAATTGTGAGAAAAAAAATTGCCAAAACCCATTTTATTTGATAGATTTTGATCTGCTCTTTACAATGGAACAAACCGTTTTGCTCTCGGTTTTATACTTTCGTCGCAATTGTTCCACTTTTCGTCGAGAATTTTGTCGATTTTCGGTACCCGGAACATTTATCATGCAATACCTCCGGTACTATTAGAGATTACCCTATGAAGTTTATTACCATTGGAAAGCTGTTTTAATTATCTATATTTTTTAAAAAAGAACATTATTCTCCGACTAATAGTTTTCGTATAAATTGCAAATAAAAGCAAAAATATGTAAAATTTAAAAAAATTCATAATTAAAAAACTATTTGGAATTTTGCAATTTTCTTGACACCAATCGATTCCCCGGATCATCTTACATAAGCTAGAATTAAAATAGTTCTACTTTTTTGAATAGTTTTGTGGTAATTGAGAAAATAAAAAAAAATAAAAATTTGTTAACACCCCCCCCCTGTCTCCGAAAAATTCAAAATTTTGAGAAAAAAAAATTGCCAAAACCCATTCTATTTGATAGATTTTAATCTGCTCTTTACAATGGAACAAACCGTTTTGCTCTCGGTCTTATAGTTTTGTCGCAATTGTTTCACTTTTCGTCGAGATTTTTGTCGATTTTCGGTACCCGGAACATTTATAATGCAATACCTCCGAAACTATTAGAGATTACCCTATGAAGTTTATTACCATTGGAAAGCTCTTTTAATTATCTATATTTTTCAAAAAAGAACATTATTCTCCGACTAATAGTTTTCGTATAAATTGCATATAAAAGCAAAAATATGTAAAATTTAAAAAAATTCATAATTAAAAAACTATTACGAATTTTGCAATTTTCTTGACACCAATCGATTACCCGGATCATTTTACATATGCTAGAATTGAAATAGTTCTATTTTTTTGAATAGTTTTGTGGTAATTGAGAAAATAAAAAAAATAAAAATTTGTTAACACCCCCCCCTGTCTCCGAAAAATTCAAAATTTTGAGAAAAAAAAATTGCCAACTCCCATTCTATTTGATAGATTTTGATCTGCACTTTACAATGGAACAAACCGTTTTGCTCTCGGTCTTATAGTTTCGTCGCAATTGTTTCACTTTTCGTCGAGATTTTTGTCGATTTTCGGTACCCGGAACATTTATCATGCAATAACTCCGGAACTATTAGAGATTACCCTATGAAGTTTATTACCATTGGAAAGCTCTTTTAATTATCTATATTTTTTAAAAAAGAACATTATTCTCCGACTAATAGTTTTCGTATAAATTGCATACAAAAGGAAAAATATGTAAAATTAAAAAAAAATTATAATTGAAAAAATATTAGGAATTTTGGAATTTTCTTGACACCAATCGATTCCCCGGATCATTTTACATAAGCTAGAATTGAAATAGTTCTACTGTTTTGAATAGTTTTGTGATAATTGAGAAAATAAAAAAAAATAAAAATTTGTCAACACCCCTCTGTCTCCGAAAAATTCAAAATTTTGAGAAAAAAAATTTGCCAAAACCCATTCTATTTGATAGATTTTGATCTGCTCTTTACAATGGAACAAACCGTTTTGCTCTTGGTCTTATAGTTTCGTCGCAATTGTTTCACTTTTCGTCGAGATTTTTGTCGATTTTCGGTACCCGGAACATTTATCATGCAATAACTCCGGAATTATTAGAGATTACCCTATGAAGTTTTTTACCATTGGAAAGCTCTTTTAATTATCTGTATTTTTCAAAAAAGAACATTATTCTCCGACTAATAGTTTTCGTATAAATTGCATATGAAAGCAAAAATATGTAAAATTTAAAAAAAATCATAATTAAAAAACTGTTAGGAATTTTGCAATTTTCTTGACACCAATCGATTCCCCGGATCATTTTACATAAGCTAGAATTGAAATAGTTCTACTGTTTTGAATAGTTTTGTGGTAATTGAGAAAATAAAAATAAATAAAAATTTGTTAACACCCCCCTGTCTCCGAAAAATTCAAAATTTTGAGAAAAAAAAATTGCCAAAACCCATTCTATTTGATAGATTTTGATCTGCTCTTTACAATGGAACAAACCGTTTTGCTCTTGGTCTTGTAGTTTCGTCGCAATTGTTTCACTTTTCGTCGAGATTTTTGTCGATTTTCGGTACCCGGAACATTTATCATGCAATAACTTCGGAACTATTAGAGATTACCCTATGAAGTTTATTACCATTGGAAAGCTCTTTTAATTATCTATATTTTTTAAAAAAGAACATTATTCTCCGACTAATAGTTTTCGTATAAATTGCATATAAAAGCAAAAATATGTAAAATTTAAAAAAATTTATAATTGAAAAACTATTAGGAATTTTGGAATTTTCTTGACACCAATCGATTCCCCGGATCATTTTACATAAGCTAGAATTGAAATAGTTCTACTGTTTTGAATAGTTTTGTGATAATTGAGAAAATAAAAAAAAATAAAAATTTGTCAACACCCCCCCCTGTCTCCGAAAAATTCAAAATTTTGAGAAAAAAAAATTGCCAAAACCCATTCTATTTGATAGATTTTGATCTGCTCTTTACAATGGAACAAACCGTTTTGCTCTCGGTCTTATAGTTTCGTCGCAATTGTTTCACTTTTCGTTAAGATTTTTGTCCATTTTCGGTATCCGGAACATTTATCACGCAATAACTCCGGAACTATTAGAGATTACTCTATGAAGTTTATTACCATTGGAAAGCTCTTTTAATTATCTATATTTTTCAAAAAAGAACATTATTCTCCGACTACTAGTTTTCGTATAAATTGCATATAAAAGCAAAAATATGTAAAATTAAAAAAAAATCATAATTAAAAAACTATTAGGAATTTTGCAATTTTCTTGACACCAATCGATTCCCCGGATCATTTTACATAAGCTAGAATTGAAATAGTTCTACTGTTTTGAATAGTTTTGTGATAATTGAGAAATAAAACAAAATAAAAATTTGTCAACACCCCTCTGTCTCCGAAAAATTCAAAATTTTGAGAAAAAAAAATTGCCAAAACCCATTCTATTTGATAGATTTTGATCTGCTCTTTACAATGGAACAAACCGTTTTGCTCTTGGTCTTATAGTTTCGTCGCAATTGTTTCACTTTTCGTCGAGATTTTTGTCGATTTTCGGTACCCGGAACATTTATCATGCAATAACTCCGGAATTATTAGAGATTACCCTATGAAGTTTATTACCATTGGAAAGCTCTTTTAATTATCTGTATTTTTCAAAAAAGAACATTATTCTCCGACTAATAGTTTTCGTATAAATTGCATATGAAAGCAAAAATATGTAAAATTTAAAAAAAATCATAATTAAAAAACTGTTAGGAATTTTGCAATTTTCTTGACACCAATCGATTCCCCGGATCATTTTACATAAGCTAGAATTGAAATAGTTCTACTGTTTTGAATAGTTTTGTGGTAATTGAGAAAATAAAAAAAAATAAAAATTTGTTAACACCCCCCTGTCTCCGAAAAATTCAAAATTTTGAGAAAAAAAAATTGCCAAAACCCATTCTATTTGATAGATTTTGATCTGCTCTTTACAATGGAACAAACCGTTTTGCTCTTGGTCTTATAGTTTCGTCGCAATTGTTTCACTTTTCGTCGAGATTTTTGTCGATTTTCGGTACCCGGAACATTTATCACGCAATAACTCCGGAACTATTAGAGATTACCCTATGAAGTTTATTACCATTGGAAAGCTCTTTTAATTATCTATATTTTTCAAAAAAGAACATTATTCTCCGACTACTAGTTTTCGTATAAATTGCATATAAAAGCAAAAATATGTAAAATTAAAAAAAAATCATAATTAAAAAACTATTAGGAATTTTGCAATTTTCTTGACACCAATCGATTCCCCGGATCATTTTACATAAGCTAGAATTGAAATAGTTCTACTTTTTTGAATAGTTTTGTGGTAATTGAGAAAATAAAAAAAAATAAAAATTTGTTAACACCCCCCCCTGTCTCCGAAAAATTCAAAATTTTGAGAAAAAAAAATTGCCAAAACCCATTCTATTTGATAGATTTTAATCTGCTCTTTACAATGGAACAAACCGTTTTGCTCTTGGTCTTGTAGTTTCGTCGCAATTGTTTCACTTTTCGTCGAGATTTTTGTCGATTTTCGGTACCCGGAACATTTATTATGCAATAACTCCGGAACTATTAGAGATTACCCTATGAAGTTTATTACCATTGGAAAGCTCTTTTAATTATCTATATTTTTTAAAAAAGAACATTATTCTCCGACTAATAGTTTTCGTATAAATTGCATATAAAAGCAAAAATATGTAAAATTTAAAAAAATCATAATTAAAAAACTATTAGGAATTTTGGAATTTTCTTGACACCAATCGATTCCCCGGATCATTTTACATAAGCTAGAATTGAAATAGTTCTACTGTTTTGAATAGTTTTGTGATAATTGAGAAAATAAAAAAAAATAAAAATTTGTCAACACCCCCCCCTGTCTCCGAAAAATTCAAAATTTTGAGAAAAAAAAAATTGCCAAAACCCATTCTATTTGATAGATTTTGATCTGCTCTTTACAATGGAACAAACCGTTTTGCTCTCGGTCTTATAGTTTCGTCGCAATTGTTTCACTTTTCGTTAAGATTTTTGTCCATTTTCGGTACCCGGAACATTTATCACGCAATAACTCCGGAACTATTAGAGATTACTCTATGAAGTTTATTACCATTGGAAAGCTCTTTTAGTTATCTATATTTTTCAAAAAAGAACATTATTCTCCGACTACTAGTTTTCGTATAAATTGCATATAAAAGCAAAAATATGTAAAATTAAAAAAAAATCATAATTAAAAAACTATTAGGAATTTTGCAATTTTCTTGACACCAATCGATTCCCCGGATCATTTTACATAAGCTAGAATTGAAATAGTTCTACTTTTTTGAATAGTTTTGTGGTAATTGAGAAAATAAAAAAAATAAAAATTTTTTAACACCCCCCCCTGTCTCCGAAAAATTCAAAATTTTGAGAAAAAAAAATTGCCAAAACCCATTCTATTTGATAGATTTTAATCTGCTCTTTACAATGGAACAAACCGTTTTGCTCTTGGTCTTGTAGTTTCGTCGCAATTGTTTCACTTTTCGTCGAGATTTTTGTCGATTTTCGGTACCCGGAACATTTATCATGCAATAACTCCGGAACTATTAGAGATTACCCTATGAAGTTTATTATCGTTCGAAAGCTCTTTTAATTATCTCTATTTTTCAAGAAAGATCATTGTCCTCCGACGAATAGTTTTCTTAAAAATTGCATATAAAATCAAAATTTGTAAATAAAAACTATAATCTTAACTGGGTTAAGCGTCATTATTGTTATTAATTAATAGAATTAAAAAAATTAAAATCAAAATTAAAAAAGTGTATAAGACACGTAAGAATACACGAATCCTTGACATTGCTCATGTCTACATAATTAGATACACGTAACAACAATTTTTATTTTATTTTATTTATCCGAAGCCAACAAAATGTACGAAAGATTTTCTTATCCGTTTCACTTTCATAACATCATAACATTGTAGCAGTACAAGGAAGCTCTAACATTTGTGCCGACAAAGCCCATTAAACTCGATTAAAAGTTTGCTTAAAATACCACTACTCCTCCGAGTATCATGCACGCTTTTATATCCTCCAATAAATTCACGCTTTAAGAGGATTTAGCTGTCTGGCTAAATCACGGACATAATACCTTCCTTTGTGGTTTTTCATCCGAAAAACAATGGGTTTTTCGGCGTCAAAAATTCACTTAAGTCATCGAGCAGGAAATAAAATGATTCGGTGGAGGATTTCATGAGATTTTCTAGCTTTTGACGTTAATAAACGACCTACACTATACCAAAATAGCAGAATTATAGATAAAGTTGGGTGGATGGAACGAGAAATGTCAATTAAACCTCACGTTTGATTTTGAAACATTTATCTGGAGTACGATCCACCTTAAAAATAGCATACGTTGTCAATAATTTTACGTGAATTTGAAGCTACATCGAAAAAGTGGTTAAGCTAATTTATGAATTCACGGTCCAATTGCTACGTTTATTTACTTTTTTAATTTATTACAAGTAAAAACAACGGAATAAAAAACAAATAATTGATTTGCCTTTCAAATGACATTAATTTATAACACGCAAACACGGCGACTAATTGTGTTCGTCCTCTTATTGTCGATAAAAACCATTTAAGCGTGAAATTATTGTTAATGGCCTTATGGGAAAACACTACAACGACTTTGATTTGAACTCTGTAAATCTATGTTTTTGACACTAAGAAGTGGTTTAATACACACAAACAATGCACAAGATTGTATCTCGAAAATGTTCTTGAACAATAGCAAGACGTGCTTTGGGATAATGGATATGTGTTTAAAGCTATTCTCTACTGGAATAGAATATTATGTTTAGCAATTAAGGGAATTTTTTCATTAGTATCAGTTCGCTAATTGAATCTCAATTTTTCAAATTCATTTCCCTGGTATTATCCAACGCAGTAAAAAACACTTTCCCTCTGTAATTGCACGTAACGAATGACATAATCACGTGCCGGCTTTTATACGATCAAAGTACATACTTAAAGAGTTAATGCATGTAAATGGTTCCGATTCGGTTTTGTATACAGAGTGAACCAATTAATTTTTTGAGATTGCAACTTGAAACTGATACTTTTACTGTTTACTGTTTTAGGATAACTCTAATAGTTTCGTTGTAATCGGCATTTGAAAACTTTGAGAAACCATCAGAATCTGCGTTCATTTAGCTATCGAATGATAAAAATCCGAACTCGTTCCGGGGCCTTCTCCCGCTTACAACGACATTTAAAATATTATTTTTAACAAATTTATAATTTGGACATAAAACTGATACTATTCTTATCAAGTTTTCCAAAATAATTACAATAGTTCTTGATTTTCTACGATAAAGCCAACAGCCCGCTGTAATCGGCGTATGAAGAGTTTGAAAGAGTTAAAGCTTTAAATCTTACAAAACATAGCAAAAAATTATTAAAATCTGCATTCAATTATCCATCGACTGACGAAAACCCAGAGATGTTTCAGTTATTTAAATTATTACATTAAAAATATCATAAGTTACACTTTTTTCCATGATAGTGCCTGATTTTTTACAATAACTTCACTGTAATCGACGTATGGAAAGTTAGTTGACTTAAAACTGATGCTATTTCTAGAGATTTTTTCATAATAATTACTACGCTGTCTGTTTTGTTAATATAACTCAAATAACTCCGCTGTAATCGGCTTTTAAGAATTTTTTTCACAATTTTATCCGCGTTTTTCCTGAAAAACTGAAGGCACTGAGCGAACAATGATGAGAATTTGGGTTCAATTATCTATCGACTGACGAAAACCCAGAGGTGCTTCAGGTTCCAGTGCCGTATATATTTTTTTAACAATGTATGTTGTATTAATTACGATTTAAAAATCGTAGTTTTGAAATCGTCGATTTTAAACTGGAATACGACTGTATATTTCTTTCATAATAATTACGATGCTTGATTTTTTACGCTTTGTTTACTAATAGCTTCGCTGTATCCAAAAAAACATACTAAGAAATAATTAGAAGCTGCGTTCAATTAATAATCCAATAGCTCCGCTGTAATCGACCTTTGCGTTATTCATAAAAGCTCTACTTGAAACTGATACTTTCCTTATAGATTTTTCCACGATAAATACGATGGTGTATGATTTTTTTACGATAACTTTTACAGCTTCGCTGTAATCGGCCTTAGAAAAGTTAAAAAAATCAAATCTTCAAGTTTTAAATGTGTTATTTATGTTTGTTCAAGCTTTACTTAAATCTGATACTCTCCCTAAAGTTTTTTCCACGATAACTACGATGGTGTCTGAATTTTTACAATAGGTCTTACAGCTTCGCTGTAATCGGCCTTTAAGAAATTTAAAATAAGTCAAATTTTCAAAATTAAAACGCGTTGTACGTACTCTTAAAACTATATTCCACTAAACATACCTACTAAGAAATAATTAGAAGCTACGTTCAATTAATAATTCAATAGCTCCGCTGTAATCGACCTTTGTGTTATTTATAAAAGCTCTACTTGAAACTGATACTTTCCTTATAGATTTTTCCACGATAAATACGATGGTGTATGATTTTTTTACGATAACTTTTACAGCTTCGCTGTAATCGGCCTTAGAAAAGTTAAAAAAATCAAATCTTAAAGTTTTAAATGTATTATTCATTCTTATTCAAGCTCTACTTGAATCTGATACTCTCCCTAAAGGTTTTTCCACGATAACTGCGATGGTGTCTGAATTTTTACAATAGGTCTTACAGCTTCGCTGTAATCGGCCTTTAAGAAGTTTAAAATAAATCAAATTTTCAAAATTAAAACGCATTGTACGTAAAACTGTATATCACAAAACATACCTACTAAGAAATAATTAGAAGCTACGTTAAATTAATAATACAGTAGCTCCGCTGTAATCGACCTTTGTGTTATTCATAAAAGTTCCACTCGAAACTGATACTTTTCTTATAGATTTTCCACGATAAGTACGATGGTGTTTGATTTTTTTACAATGACTCTTACAGCTTCGCTGTAATCGGCCTTAGTAAAGTTAAAAAAAATCAAATCTCCAAATTTTAAATGTGTTATTATAAAAGCTCTACTTGTAACTTATACTCTCACTATAGATTCTTCCACGATAACTACGATGGTGTCTGATTTTTCACAATAACTCCTACAGTTTCGCTGTAATCGACCTTTAAAAGTTTAATAAATCAATTTTTTTTAACTAAAACGTCTCGTAAAACAATATCTAACAAAACATACCAAGAAATAATTAGAACCTGTGTTTATTTAATAATTCAATAGCTCCGCTGTAATCGGCCTTTGAAAAGTTTAAAAGAATACCAATATTCAAAACACGCTTTACGATGAGATTCTGTGTTTTCTGTATAATTTTTGGCGAAAATTGACAAAATAACTATAAAATTTTACATTTTTTTGTTGTGGCTTTAGGTTTGCTCCACCCTGTATACACAAGGAACACGTTATGCGAAAACCATTCGCTAACTCCAACAATACAAATTAATAAATTACCCACCGCGCTCGCACGAAGAAATATTAATATTTCATGATTTATCGCCGGTGTGGCAATAAAACGTGTGCCGATTTGGCCATTATTTCGAATCGAATGGAATTTTAAATCGCGGCGATTGATTGCGTAAATTGACCAAATGTTGTGCTAACATAACTGCAGGTGCCAATTAAATTTACATGGGAATTATACAAGCACTCGTGCATGTTTTGCGTCTTTGACATTTCCCAAATATCTGGAAAGTGGACGACGGCAAAGGAAACGGTAATTAATGATTATACACATGATTACGCGCCGTAATTACTGATTAAATAAATAACACAGATTGGTTACATGGCAGTACATAATAAGTGTACATTAATTTGTTAGATAAATAAACTTAATGCAGCTGCACTTCGATCAGGTATTTGAGGAATTCGTGTTTGTGTTTGTTTTTTGTCATGTGAGATGAATAGCGAGGCGAAGGTTCTCATATTAATCACGCTGCTATTTATTCTGGTTCTGAAATTAAGTTGGCAACAATTAAATTGAAGCCAGAAGGCAACAAGAAATAAAAATCTAAAAACTAAATTAAAAAAGTTTGGCTCTGGAAGTAAATTCACACAATCTAACAAAGACCAAAGTTGCTAAATTTTTAATTCATCAACTTTATTTTTAATTTAGACCTGAATGAACTCGTCAGTTTTAAAATTTTTTTTTGAATATTTAGACCGACTAGTAATTTATGTTAATTTTATACAACATTGTAATAAATGACCGGCGTAAATTAAATAAGCGCTAATAAATTATTTGCGACGTCGGAGGTGCGCAGTAAATTTACTTTCCGCCTTTACCAATTCACAAATCAATAAATCTTGCACAAAAAAGTCAAAACTTTTCCTTCCAGTCGCATTTATTCAAATTGAAATTTTGGCGGAGGTGCCGGAATAGACACGACTATGCAAATGTGTTTGTTAAATAATGCGTGCTGTGTATATTTGGTTGCATAATGGAATTGGTTTTTCTTGAAGTTAGAAACAACGTCCAGTCAGATAGACGCCCGTTTAACGACATTACGAGAGGCAATGAAAAATGTTTCGTTCCTTAATTCATATTAATGAAAGGCATAAAAGGACAAAGCAATGGTCGCCGGCCACAATATCTCCCATTAAAATTGCCAACTTCTCGCAAATGGCATTATTTATTGCTGGGAAAAACAAGCGAAATAAATTTCTTCGGACAGTGAGGAATTTTTACGCGAATAAATCTCCAAGTAAATGAAGAATACGTTGGACTATATTTGCGTCAAAAGTCAAAGCAAATTTGAAAACGCCATTTCTCTGCGCTTACCAAACCGAGTTTTTAATATTTCCTCCAAATTTTACCGGATTTTTCAGACCGAAACCAAATTATTTCACCATTTTTTTGGCACTGGTTTCGTTTAAATAATTTGTTTTTTTTAACATGTCAAAGAATGTCGTTTCAATATTTGTCACTTGTTTCGTTTATCTCCATAAAAAATTTCAGCGATTACAACTCGAAAAATTGTCAATTTTTTTAAATTTTATTGTTTTTCAGCATTTAATCATGTTTTTTAATCAGAACATTTAATAAATTTCTCATTTATTTTTGTTTATGAGGGTATGAAAGCTAGATTTTCATAAATTTTTTCTTTTTCGAACATGATGAAACTTAGTTTTTGCGAGACCAAAAAAACACTGAGTTGGATTAAAAAGGACATAATTTTGCTTTTTCCTGTCGTTTTACCAGGATTTTCAAACAAAAACCAAATTATTTCCCAATTTTTTCGTTTAAGTAAGTTGTTTTTTTTTTATGTTTAAAACATGGCAAATAATGTCGCTTGAATCACTTGATTCGTTTATTTCGGTTAATGTTCAGGAATTGTCTACTAAAAAACGCTCAACTTGTTTGAAAATAATTTCAATCATATTATTTTCGTCACTTGTTTTGTTTAATAAGTGTCTTAACGATTTTCTGCTTAAATTATTTTGGAATATTTCAGTTTGCCTTGCTTTTCCTTAAAGTAGTTGTTTTACGACTACTGGGACCTGTTTTGTAAAAAAAAACTATTTCTAATGACGACATTTAAATCGGTTGAATTTTTGAGATTCATTTTTAAAAACATTCGAAATTGCCAAATTTGATCCTTGTTATGTTTCAATAAGTTATTTAATAGTTAATTACCTAACTGGGGTCGGAAGTGGTTATTTTGTCGCTTTTGTGATTTATGTTAGAAAGTTTTTCAACAAAAAAACAAAAATAAGTCGAAAAACTGCCGAATTTTATTCAAAATCTTGTAAGGTTTGTGCTTTCTCGAGAATATAATCATGTTTTTAAACTAGAAACTTATTTATTTCTCAAAATTTTCTAAAAGATTGGCCAAAAAACACGCCGAATTTAAAAAAATAGTCTTATTTCTTATTTTAAAGCAGAAATGCAAAGTTTTGTAAAATATAAGTCAAAAAACTGCCGATTTTTTTAGAAAATATTTATTGTAACGTTTGTACTTTTTCGAGAATGTAATCATTTTTAAACCAGAAACACATTTATTTCTAAAAATTTTCAAAAAAGTTCCAAAAAAAATACACCGAATTTTCGTCAAAAATAAGTCGAAAAATTAACGAATTTTATATAAAATCTTATAAGGTTTGCGCTTTTTCGATAATATAATCATGTTTTTAAACCAAAAACTCATTCATTTCTCAAATTTTTTAAAAGATTAGCCAAAGACGCGCCGAAGTTTTGCTAAAATAATCTAATTTTCTCATATTTCGACCAGAAATGCAATATTTCGTCAAAAATTAGTCAAAAAATTGTCGCATTTTATAGAAAATATTTATTGTAAGGTTTGTGCTTTTTTGAGAATGTAATCATTTTTAAACCGGAAACTCATTTTTTTCTCAAGATTCTTTCAAATTTTACCTAAAAAACCGCCGAATTTATTTAAAAATAGTCTAATTTTTATATTTTAACTAGAACTAGAAATGTTTCGTCAAAAATAAGTCGAAAATGGCTGAATTTTATAGAAAATATTTATTGTAAGGATTTGTGCTTTTTCGAGAATGTATCAGTTTTAACCAGAAACTCATTTATTTCACAAAATTTTCGAAAAGGTTTCTAAAAGATTTTTTCAGAAATAGTCAAATTTTTATATTTCATCCAGAAATGCAATATTTCGTCAAAAATAAATCGAAAAATTGCCGAATTTTAGCAGAATATTTACTGTAAGGTTTGTGCTTTTTTGACAATATAATCATGTTTTTAAACCAGAAACTGTTTTTTTTTCAAAAATGGTTTAATTTTCACATTTCGACCAGAAATACACAATGTTTCGTCAACAACAAGTCGAAAGATTGCCGAATTTTGTACAAAATCTTGTAAGGTTTGTGCTTTTTCGAGAATATAATCAAGTTTTTAAACCTGAAACTCATTTATTTCTCAACATTTTTTTAAAGATTAGTTAAAAAAATACCGAATTTTTTACAAAATATTTTACAATTTGTGTGTGGAAGATCAAACTAGTAGTAGTAATTTTTAACACCCTTTTTGAAAAAAAATTTTTTTTTCGGATTTAATCGTATCATTTGGATCTACATGGAAGTCACTAAATTACGTCAAAAATATTTAGACACAAACATAATTATTAAGCGAATTTTTTAAATACGAATCACAAAAGTATCTAAAATATGATGAAAATCGTTCGAGAAACAGAAAAATCACTAAAGGGGGTTAAAAATTACATTATTTTGGCTTTTTTATCGTTTTTCGAATCATTTGTTCGCTTCGACACATTTTTAAGATAAAATAACTTCAAACCCAATTTGAGAACTGAGAATTGATGGGACACCCTGTATCTGTTTTTCTCATATGCATATGCATTAGTGTTAATAAATTATTCTCCTTATTTTATTAATACTTGTAGTTCTTCGCTTCCTGTTTTATTTTCGTCGTTACTGGAGGATGTTCTTTTATTGCTATAGTCAACAGACGTAGCGAGATAAGAAAATCCGGTATTTCATAATGTAGAGTAGCTGACAAAGTTTTTCTCTAATTGCTTTAAAACTATTTCAAACGTTATGTTTCGAGAACGAGAGCAATGTTGATTGCCGTCGTTTGGGATAATAATACTGAATCGGTCGTCTGGAAATTGAAATCCAGGTGATTCGGCTTGAAATTTATTTTATTGGTGGAGTTCAACTCGCAATGGGCCGCTTATTGTGACTCTCCTTGTTATCCCAAGTGGAAAGAAAGCAAAAAACAACACCAGTTTTATTTCTTTAAATTTTTAATTCATGGAAGAAAAAATTTAGGAGATTCTGAATGTGTTACTATTTTTATAGTTTGCTATTAAGTGCTTTATTTTTTTCTCTATGTGAAGTTTTCAAAATCTTTCCACAGTTATACCGAATTTCTAGTGTTATTCTGAACCAACGATGCTTAAGTAACTGTTTTTCTATTTATTAAAAAATAATTAAAAAATTATTAAAAATAAACAAAAAAAATCCCTATCTTTTATAAAATTAAACGCAACTTTTCTATTTTATTTTCTTCATTTTTGTTTTTTTTTCATTATTTTTTTTCACTTTTCTACATCTACTAGAAAGATAAATGAATATACTATAAAAATAGAAAAAAATGAAATGTAATGACAATAAATGTAATAATTCAAAACCTAGCTAATTGTGTTAATTTTTCAATTCAACGTTTATTTTGAATTGTTTTAAAAAAATATTTACACGACCTTTAACCCAACATAGCGGCTCTTTGACACACAACAGTTTATTTTTTATGCTAAAAATACATTTATTTGTTTTATTTATTTGGCGAAATATAAACATGAATGAATTATTTACTTATTAAAAAATCTGAATAATTCGTAATCAACTAAATCCCTAGCTTCCATATTCAAAAAATTTGCATCGTAAAACGCGAAACAATAATAAAACCCAAATCCCGTTCGTAATTTCGGCTAATGCCAATAAAAATTCGCATTTTATTATTAACCGGTTGTTGTGGAAACAATTATTTTGCATAAACAGAGCGGTGGAAAAGCCCGCGGCGAGTTCGTGTCGTTTTGGAAAAATTATGTAGATTAATTGTTATTGCTTAAAGTCGTAACGGTAATAATTTATCTAAACTTAACAACATGTTAATCATCAGCAGATTAATTATCTCTGATTACGACCGGTATAACAGTACGCAATTTTAAAAAATTTATAACCAACGATATGGCACGAAATTTCACGCATCAACAATTTTGCCCAAAAAAGCGCCTGAACAGATTCAATTAAAAAGCTCAGATTAGTTTGTTTTTAACAGCCCACGCAACGGGATTATGGAGTGGTATAATGTGGAAAAATGCTCACCCACGATCCGGTCCATATGTTGCAGGTCAGGTGAAGGGCCGGGATCGAAATTAGGAAAAAAATCCCAGAAATGAGCTGGGCAGCTCCACAAATCACGTATACTGTACTCCATACCACTTGCAGAGCCGTCCAGCATCTTCCACATCCAGGGCACATTACGGCCTGAAAAAAAATCCACATAATATTTAAAAATATATACTAATTTAAAACAATTTAAAAAAATTTAAAAAAATATTATTAAAAAAATCAAAATTTGTAGGTGTGAGATTATTAGATTCTGGAGATTTTTTTTGCCACATAATTTATTATTGTCATTTTGTCCATGTCCACTTCAGGTAATCACTGAAACTGGGTTTAAACTGAATTCAAGTTTTTAGTTTATATTTTTATTTTTTAGAAAAATTTTGTTTTTCTATTGGTTTACTGTTGCTATGAATTAATTTTCTCGAGAGATATCAAATCACACTACAATTTTAAATTTTTCGAATAAAAGTAACAATAGAACGTATAACAAACTAAAACAAACACGCGGTATAACAAAACCATTACAAAAAGTTTAGGTGGTTATATTTTCTTATTATTTTAATTTTAATTAACTTAAAATGTCGAGCCGTGAAAGAATAAAATGCACGTAAATGTAAACAGCCAATACGACCATACGCCCAGATCGACATTTACGTCAATAATCCTGTAGATAATTCTAACTTCAGATATAAACATGAACGGCAAACCAATGGTTTAGAATTTATGCAGTGAATCTGGAGTTAATTTTTTGACAAAAGAATAAAAACACCTGTCGTTTTACCAGGATTTTCAAACAAAAACCAAATTATTTCCCCATTTTTTTCGTTTAAGTAAGTTGTTTTTTTTTTAATGTTTAAAACATGGCAAATAATGTCGCTTGAGTCACTTGATTTGTTTATTTCTGTTAATGTTCAGGGATTGTCTACTAAAAAACGCCCAAATTGTTGCAAATAATTGCAATCATATTATTTTCGTCACTTGTTTTGTTTAATAAGTGTCTTAACGATTTTCTGCTTAAATCATTTTGGAATATCTCAGTTTGCCTTGCTTTTCGTTGAAGTAGTTGTTTTACGACTACTGGGACCTGTTTTTTAAAAAAAACTATTTCTAATGACGACATTTAAATGGGTTGAATTTTTGAGATTCATTTTTAAAAACACTCCAAATTGCCAAATTTGATCCTTGTTATGTTTCAATAAGTTATTTAATAGTTAATTACCTAACTGGGGTCGGAAGTGGTTATTTTGTCGCTTTTGTGATTTATATTAGAAAGTTTTTCAACAAAAAACAAAAATAAGTCGAAAAAGTGCCGAATTTTATTCAAAATCTTGTAAGGTTTGTGCTTTTTCGAGAATATAACCATGTTTTTAAACCAGAAACTTATTTATTTTATTTTGTCCATGTCCACCTCAGGTAATCACTGAAACTGGGTTTAAACTGAATTCAAGTTTTTAGTTTGTATGTTTATTTTTAGAAAAATTCATTTTTCTATTGGTTTACTGTTGCTATGAATTAATTCTCTCGACACTAAAATCACACTACAAATTAAATTTTTCAAATAAAAGTAACAATTGAACGTATAACAAACTACAACAAACACCCGGTATAACAAAACTATTACAAAAAGTTTAGGTAGTTATATTTTGTTATTATTTTTCAATTTGAAAGCATAACTAAAACAAGTAAGGGAAAGAAGAAGGAAGAAAAAGATTATTTTTTGCACATTCATGTAAATAAT
The DNA here is from genome assembly GCF_031307605.1 of Tribolium castaneum. Lineage (NCBI taxonomy): Eukaryota > Metazoa > Arthropoda > Insecta > Coleoptera > Tenebrionidae > Tribolium > Tribolium castaneum. The sequence continues at coordinate 5,192,923 of NC_087394.1, forward strand.
CATCATAAGTTAAAATAGCACGATAAGATGTTATTTAAATCGGAATTTTGATATTTTCTTGACTTTATTTATGTATACTGGGTGGGTATGCTAAAAGTATATCTCAAAAATTATTTTTATTTTAGGGCTAGTGATAATTTTTTTCTGATTTTTATCACAAAACAACATTTAAGAATCGCTTGTTTTCATATGACACAAGAAATAAGAATTTTTGCGGCTACTCAATTGTAATCAATTAATTCAATAATTAATTTTAATTATCACGAACTATAGAGAATTTTTAAAAAAGTCACATAGAATAATACAAAATATTTAACAGCAAACGCTGAATTCTGTGCGATTTTTAGTTTTTGAAAATAGATATACTATAGCAAAACTATACTTTTAGTAGACTAACACTGTATATTTTAAGGTGCATTTCAGGAAAATGTTTTTGATCATATAATAATATCTGTAATTTTAATGTCCGTAACTTGTTTCGTTTATTTCCATTAATTTTCAGCGATTTCCGACTACAAAATTGTTTGAGTATAATTTCAAATTAGAACTAAAAAAATTGCCACATTTTATAAAAATGTTTTTAAGTTGTGTTGCTTTCGAGCATTTAATCATGTTTTTTAATCAGAACATTTAATAAATTTCTCATTTATTTTTGTTTATCAGGGTCTGAAAGTTAGATTTTCATAAATTTTTTCTTTCTTCGAACTTGATAAAACTTAGTTTTTGCGAGACCAAAAAAACACTGAATTGGATTAAAAACGACATAATTTTGCTTTTTCTTGTCGTTTTACCAGGATTTTCAAACAAAAACCAAATTATTTCCCCATTTTTTTCGTTTAAGTAAGTTGTTTTTTTTAATGTTTAAAACATGGCAAATAATGTCGCTTGAATCACTTGATTCGTTTATTTCTGTCAATGTTCAGGGATTGTCTAATAAAAAACGCCCAAATTGTTTAAAAATAATTTCAATCATATTATTTTCGTCACTTGTTTTGTTTAATAAGTGTCTTAACGATTTTCTGCTTAAATCATTTTGGAATATCTCAGTTTGCCTTGCTTTTCGTTGAAGTAGTTGTTTTAGGACTACTGGGACCTGTTTTGTAAAAAAAACTATTTCTAATGACGACATTTAAATGGGTTGAATTTTTGAGATTCATTTTTAAAAACACTACAAATTGCCAAATTTGATCCTTGTTATGTTTCAATAAGTTATTTAATAGTTAATTACCTAACTGGGGTCGGAAGTGGTTATTTTGTCGCTTTTATGATTTATATTAGAACGTTTTTTAACATGAAACAAAAATAAGTCGAAAAACTGCCGAATTTTATTTAAAATCTTGTAAAGTTTGTGCTTTTTCGATAATATAATATAAGATATATAATATACAGGGTGCTCAAAAACTGGCGCACCAACTGAATGGTACGTTATTGAGAAGCAAGTGCAGATTACGAGAAAAATGTTGAAAAAATTCCTAAAGTCATATTTTAAAAAATCTGGAGCTACAAACTTATTGTGTTAACTTCTTTAGTTTTCATTATTTTTTTAAGTTTCTATGTTTCATACCAGGTAATCGTTCCGTAACAAAACGATGAATAATTATTTTTAAATTTACTATCAGATTTTAGCAGTTTTTTTAATTTAAAAAAATTAAAATTCATCCAAAAAATCACAATGTGTAGATGTGCCAACACTGGGAATTATTCCCTAGGAAACCGTTTCAAAAATAATTTATTTTTATTCTTGCTTAAATTCTATTGCGATCATGACTGTTAGACAACGTTGCCACATATCATTTATCTAAAATCCGTTATTTATCAATAACTTTAATACAAAGAATTTTTTTACTATTTTTACCTTTATATGTAACCAGTTCTCTACCACACACCATTGAGTTGGTGCGCCAGTTTTTGAGCACGCTGTATATAAGATATATAATCATGTTTTTAAACCAGAAACTTATTTATTTCATTTTGTCCATGTCCACTTCAGGTAATCACTAAAACTGGGTTTAAACTGAATTCAAGTTTTTAGTTTGTATTTTTATTTTTAGAAAAATTCATTTTTCTATTGGTTTACCGTTGCTATGAATTAATTCTCTCGACAGATATCAAATCACACTACAATATTAAATTTTTCAAATCAAAGTAACAATAGAACGTATAACAAACTAAAACAAACACCCGGTATAACAAAACCATTACAAAAAAAAATTTAGGTGGTTATATTTTGTTATTATTTTTCAATTTGAAAGCATAACTAAAACAAGTAAGAGAAAGAAGAAGGAAAAAAAAGATTATTTTTTGCACATTTATGTAAATGTTCATCATAAGTTAAAATAGCACGATAAGATGTTATTTAAATCGGAATTTTGATATTTTCTTGACTTTATTTATGTATACTGGGTGGGTCTGCTAAAAGTATATCTCAAAAATAATTTTTATTTTAGGGCTAGCGATAATTTTTTTCTGATTTTATAATTATGTAACAGAATTTTTTAGGAAAAATAACTTGTGAGATGTTACAGTTAAATAACATATCACGTTTATTGTTATTACCAAATATTGCTCAAATCTAAAGTTTACTTTACTCCTTACATAACGAAAGTTATATTTTATAAATGAATTTATGAAGGTGGAAGATTTAATTTATACAAAACCTATTTAGTGGGTTAGTATACTTTGTCGTATTAATTAATCAATTCATGTAACACATTCATATAACAGACCATGACCTTGACTTGCATTATTATTATTGATTTAATTTCTTGTTTAGGCAAAACATAAAACGGAAGCTACTATAAAGGACAAGGCGTATCGAGGTAATAACAATAAATCACATCTGAGAAAATGCCAAAACAATATTTTTTATTGTCATGTTCCCATCTTTCAGAAGTAAATTGTGCCAAAGTGGAGCCGATTTTTCGCTAACGGTAGCATTTAACAACGTAATAATCTTCGTTATTTATATTAATTACTGTTATTACGTGTAGAATTTAAATACCAACATTCAGCTTTATATCAGCAATAAACATAAATTTCTGTGCGATAATAAACGTCCATACTTGCACCACTATATTAAAAGAAAGCCGATACAAAAATCCCTTCACCGAACGGAAGTTTTCAGATTTTCCCTCTTGCGCAACTCATCTTGACGCAATATTGACTCAAACAATAGCTCAGGTGTTGTATAATTGTACAATTCCCACGGGGAGAAACTCGTAATGCAGTGGGAAAAACAGGAGAAAAAAGAGCAAGGCTACCGCTGCATAAACGCGTAGCAATTTCGTATTTTTCGCGCGATTTTAAAAATCGCAAAGTCCAGCCGAGATGTTCATTAAAAGAGAAATATTATGACAAAATTTTGGCCTGCACGACGTGAATATTAACCGTTCAATTAACCAACCCTGAGGATGAATTTAAGGCCTCGCTGGATCATATTTACATGGATGCGTGCTGCGATTATGGCCTTTATGAGGAAGCTTAAATCTTGCCGTCTCCGGGCCCGGATTATTTATGGGTTTTGGGTTACGAATTTTCGAAAAAAGTGGCAAATTTCAGGCTTTTTTTCTCAGTCTGATTTAATCAGAATGCGAGAACTTTGATGTGATGTAATTTTATCCGCGGGATTAAAAAACACCAATTAATGTAGAGTAGGGGCAGAAAATATGTGACGTGAGTTATAGATACTTACAGGGTGACTCATTTAAATTTTATTTACTTTTAATAAAGCAATTTCAGAAAAAAAATTCAATTTGTATACAAGCTGTTCCAAAATAAAATACCCAACTAAGTTCTGTTTTTTTTATGTTCTGTTTTTAAATGGCATTCCGAAATTTTTGTTACATTTTTGCGATCGCGACAAAATTGTCAATATAATCAATTTTATATGTCATAGTTTTTGAGTTATATCAATTTATACAGACTGGTCCTAATCTGCACTCGTTTTCTCTAACTCATTTATTAGTAAAGTTGAACTTTTGATATTTTGTAGACGTTATTTATACTTTAGGACGTATTTTTGGAAAATATTTCTAATTATACAGAGTGTCCCAAAAAATATTGTCATAATAATGTTTTATTAATAGCAAGTTTTAAATGTCATAAGACATAACAATTTTTTGCGGCTACTTAATTGTAATTAATTAATTGATAAATTAATTTTAATTATAAGGAACTTTAGAAAAATTCTGAAATAATTCACATAGAAAAAAAACAAAGTATTTAACAGCAAACGCTGAATTCTGTGAGATTATTAGTTTTTGAGAACAGATACAGGGTGACCCAAGAGTGCGTAATCGGTCTATAACTTTTTTACTGTTTGAAATCTTGTCATGTCGTTTCTACTATCCGATAGATCGACTTAAAGTCTACAAACTAAAAATATTTTTATTGTACACAGGGTGATGTATACATAATGGTGAACCAAAGTTACTCTATATATTTTTACATATAATGTAGCTTTATATAAACTATTATAGGTCTATTTCTTTTCGTTTCGGAATTATTTAAGTTTTCGTTATAAAAATGACCAATTTTTGAAAAATCGCTATAAGGTCGCCTGTGAATATTTTTCGGCAAATTTGCAACAGAAAAATTCAGAATACCTTGTAGTTTTAGGAAATAGTCGACTTTTACTTGAAACACGGAAATAATGTACAGGGTGTGCCAAAACGCAAAAAGTTGAATAACTCATTTTTTTAATGGAACACCATGTATTTCTTTACATGTGTCGATTACATTTTTCATAAGCTCTCTATTGATATCCGGTTTTTATAGCAAATTCACAATGTTTCTTAAAGTGTTCAAAAAAATAAAAAATATTTTTTTTATTTATTTTATTCTTAATTCTTGATAAGTGAAATTCATTTATGTATCAGGTAATAATTAGATTACTTGTGTAATTAGTCACATTAGTATATGTCAAAAAATTAGTTACTATTTGACTATCAGATTCTAGGCTAACAAATTTTCTTTTAATAAAATATATATTTTTTAACAATTTCGAAAAATATTTTAAATTTGCTATGCAAACCCTAAACCGTTAGAAAGCTTATCAAAAATGCTTTCGATACATTTAATAAAATACAGGATGTTCCATTTGAAGAAAATGAGTTATTTAACTTTTTGCGTTTTGGCACACCCTGTATATTATCTGCGTGCTTTAACTAAAAGTTGTCGATTTACTAAAACTACAAGGTATTCTGAATTTTTCTGTTGCAAATTTATCGGAAAATATTCATAAGCGACTTTGCAGTGATTTTTTAAAAATTGGTCTTTTTTATAACGAAAAGTTGAATAATTCCAAAACGAAAAAAGATAGACCCATAATAGTTTATATAAAGTTACATTATTTTTTTCAATTCCAGTTATGCAAAATTATATAAGGTGTTCCATTTAAAAAAATTTAACTTTGGTTCACCACCCTGTATACAACTGCCTGTGCATAATAAAAAATTTTTTAGTTTGTGGATTTTAAGTCGATCTATCGGATAATAAAAACAACATAGAAATAATTCAATTACCAAAAAAGTTATAGACCGATTACACACTCCTGGGTCACGCTGTATATTATAGCAAAAATATATTTTTAGTAGACTAACACTGTATATTTTAGGGTGCATTTCAGGAATTTTTTTTTGGCCATAAATTAAATTTGATGTAATAATGAAATGCCAATTTTTTTGTAATCATTAGGACGCCTTTTTTCTTTTATTTACTTAGGTACATATATTTTATTGATTTGGTCATTGGTTAGTCGAAAATATTCGACTTAATCAAGTATTAAAGATTATCGTAAACAAAATAAAAGAAAAATAGAAGTAATTTAAATAATGATAAGACGAAATATAATGTAATAATATTAATAAACAAAAAATGGAAATAACACAATAACTATAAAAAAAAACATGTACGACTTGTAAGTTCCATACATTGCTTTGATTCCGGCTCTTGATAAGAGTTTCTAAGTATGAATTATGAATAATTCTTCTTTTAAACTAGTGACATTTGTAAGCACTAGACAAACAAAAAGAGCTTTTCCTGGTAGACGGCAAACCTAGTAATTTATCAAACCCTCCGCCACATTTTTCGAAAACGTGACTACAATCCAACCTATCTCATCTTTATCTAAGCTCATTACGATCTACGATCGCCTTACTATAAAGCTTCACTTTCGTCTCAAGTGCGTCAAAAAACATTATTTTATTCCCAGATGCACTTGCAATAATAAATTTATGTCGTTTTAAAGCTCAAGATTACGTCCAATGATTTATTGGAGGTTGTGGGAACCCCCCAATAAAGCTCAATTTGAGCGCAAGTTTTGACAATAAACAGGTGGAATGGGGTTACGTCCGACGTGACCCTAATTGCCACCTGTCTGATAGATTCCGCTCCTAGTGTATATAGTTACATAATACAGTATTACTTTCTCGTCGCGAACGCAGAAAAGCTATTTTTATGTCGTTCCTCACCTTGACAAAGAACTGTGCCATTACAAACACATTCCACCCGTCGATTCACCGTTATAAATCCACCATAATAGAGCCATTAATTCCGCGTTTAAAAATGCAATTAACTAAAAATTCTTGCGATGTTCGAGGACGTTCTTTATTACACGATAAAGGGTCGCGAACGCATCTGGGCAAAAACCACACATTTTAGAGCTAAAAGTATATTTTTACTGTTTTTAAAAAACTGTAAATAAACAAAATGCAAAAACAGGAAAATAATGTTTTTTTTTAAGTTTAAAAATGTGGTTAAACAGCTAAAAAATATGAACCCATTCTTCGATCCAATTGTTTGGTTCGTAAAAAACGATAGTTTTATGTTTAAAAACGTCTCTAAAATGGAAGTTCTAGACCCGATTCGGTGGTTTTTAGTAGATTTTTGAGAAATATTTCGAAATAATTGCGTTTCTGGGTAGAAAAAATTCGGCGATTTTTCGACAAAACTTTGCGAAATAATAGCGTTTTTGAATGAAAAATGTGTAAAAGACGCCAAAAATTTTTGGCCTAATTAGCGATTTTTTGGTCCAATTTGAAGTTGCAACAGTTGCAATTCTCGTTAAAGGATTATGTAAGGGAATGTGATTTTCGATCCAGTTGAATGATTTTATCTTTCGAAGCACATGACAAATCTCAAAAAGTTGAAAAAGCGAGAGTGAAACGGAAAAATTTAGGAAATAAGAGACTGGAAAGCTGAGAAATTTAAAAAGCGAAAAGCTATAAAATTTAGAGGTACTAGAAGAGTGAGGAGTAGTAATTTAGAGACCGAGAAAATAAAGATTTCTTGGACTAAAAAATAGAAAACTAAAAAAATATCTAAGAAAGTGAGAAACTGAAACTAGGAGTATGATTAAAAAACTGTGGGACCGAAACAGTGAAACAATGATAAATTAAAAGAGGATATTCTAAGAGCTAAACTAAAATTCTTAGCGAAATAAGACACTGTAAGACTGAAAAGCAGAGAATCATTGACAATTTAAAAAATGTATATGCTAAGAGCGTGTAAAAAGAGAAACTTAAGAACTGAAAAATTGAAAAACTAAGAAAATAAAAAACTTTAAGACTGCAGCTCTGAGAAATTAATAAATAACTGAAAAACTGAAAAACTATAGATCTGAAATGTACAAAAATGAATAGGTTAAAAAGAGTGAGAATTGGAAGATAAAAAAAACTGACATAATTAGGTACTGAGAAACCATACAGATGGGAAATTTAAAAACTGAGACTCAAAATCGATGATACTGAAAAATTAAAAAGGAGAGGAACTAGGAGACAGAGAATATTAAAAGCTAGCGAAAAGAAAAATGGAAAAAATACAATATTTTTCCCTAAATTAATGATTTTTGGAAATATTTTTGAGATTTTTATATAAAAGTCAAGCCAAAACTGTGATTGTACGTTTCACGCCCAGCTACACATTTACGTGAATAGTCCTGTAGATAGTTCTAACTTAAGATATAAACATAAACGGCAAACCAAACGTTTAAAATGTATACAATGAAATTTGGAGTTAATTTTTTGACAAAAGAATAAGAACACAAAAATGAAGATTAAGGAAAAACTTCATTTCGTGACCTTTGTATTATGGAATTATGTAAAAATAATTATTTCTAGGTCACTAAAATACTGAGAGACTGAAAAACTAAGAAACAGGAATTAAAAAGCTGAAATACTGAGATTGTAAAAATCAAAGAGACATTAAAACACTGGAACAAAGACATATTGAGAAACTGAAACTAGGAGTATGATTAAAAAACTGTGGGACCGAAACAGTGAAACAATGATAAATTAAAAGAGGATATTCTCAGAGCTAAACTAAAATTCTTAGCAAAATAAGACACTGTAAGACTGAAAAGCAGAGAATCATTGACAATTTAAAAAATATATATGCTAAGAGCGTACAAAAAGAGAAACTTACGAACTGAAAAATTGAAAAACTAAGAAAATAAAAAACTTTAAGACTGCAGCTCTGAGAAATTAATAAATAACTGAAAAACTGAAAAACTATAGATCTGAAATGTACAAAAATGAATAGGTTAAAAAGAGTGAGAATTGGAAGATAAAATAAAACTAAAATAATTAGGTACTGAGAAACCATACAGCTGGGAAATTTAAAAACTGAGACTCAAAATCGATGATACTGAAAAATTAAAAAGGAGAGGAACTAGGAGACAGAGAATATTAAAAGCTAGCGAAAAGAAAAATGGAAAAAATACAATATTTTTCCCTAATTTAATGATTTTTGGAAATATTTTTGAGATTTTTTTATAAAATTCAAGCCAAAACTGTGATTTTACGTTTCACGTCCAGCTACACATTTACGTGAATAGTCCTGTAGATAGTTCTAACTTAAGATATAAACATAAACGGCAAACCAAACGTTTAAAATTTATACAATGAAATTTGGAGTTAATTTTTTGACAAAAGAATAAGAACACAAAAATGAAGATTTATGAAAAACATCATTTCGTGCCCTTTTTATTATGGAATTATGTAAAAATAATTATTCCTAGGTCACTAAAATACTGAGAGACAGAAAATCTAAGAAACAGGAATTGAAAAGCTGAAATACTGAGATTGTAAAAATCAAAGAGACATTAAAACACTGGAACAAAGACATATTGAGAAACTGAAACTAGGAGTATGATTAGAAAACTGTGGGACCGAAACAGTGAAACAATGATAAATTAAAAGAGGATATTCTGAGAGCTAAACTAAAATTCTTAGCAAAATAAGACACTGAAAGACTTAAAAACAGAGAATCATTGACAATTTAAAAAATGTATATTCCAAGAGCATGTAAAAAGAGAAACTTAAGAACTGAAAAATTGAAAAACTAAGAAAATAAAAAACTTTAAGACTGCAGCTCTGAGAAATTAATAAATAACTGAAAAACTCAAAAACTATAGATCTGAAATGTACAAAAATTAATAGATTAAAAAAGTGAGAATTAGAAGATAAAAAAAACTGAATTAATTAGGAACTGAGAAACCATACAGCTGGAAAATTTAAAAACTGAGACGCAAAATCGATGATATTGAAAAATTAAAAAGGAGAGGAACTAGGAGACTAGGAGAAAAATGGAAAAAACACAATATTTTTCCCTAATTTAATGATTTTTGGAAATATTTTTGAGATTTTTTTATAAAAGTCAAGCCAAAACTGTGATTGTACGTTTCACGCCCAGCTACACATTTACGTGAATAGTCCTGTAGATAGTTCTAACTTAACATATAAACATAAACGGCAAACCAATCGTTTAAAATTTATACAATGAAATTTGGAGTTAATTTTTTGACAAAAGAATAAGAACACAACAATGAAGATTAAGGAAAAACATCATTTCGTGACCTTTTTATTATGGAATTATGTAAAAATAATTATTTCTAGGTCACTAAGAAATTGAGAGACTGAAAAACTAAGAAACATGAGAACTGAAATGCTGAAATACTGAGATTGCTGAAATCGGTGATATTGAAAAATTAAATATTTTCCCCTAATTTAATGATTTTCCGAAATCTTTCAAAACGAATTTTTAGCTCATTCATTGGTACGAGTATGCTTAACACTCTAGAAAAAAAAATTTACAAAAAAAACCTACTTTTGGCATCATTTAAATAAATAATTAAATAACCATTTATTTTTTCAACAATTATGAAAAAAGTAAAGATAACTTTATTAACTCATATTAGACCTAATAAATTACTAATTATTATTTTAATTATTTTAATTTTAATTAATTAGTTTAACGAAAAGCTCGGAAAAAATCATATGCATAGAGGAGAAGTTAAAATATTATCAGCAAAAAAAAAACACTTCTATATCTCGACAAATCGCTCTTTTGCTAAAAGAATAAACTGAAGTGGCCCTCGCGGTTTTCTCTGCTTCAAGAAGACTCTCTTACCAGATCCCCTCTCAGAAATTCCTCGCCAAGAAATATTATGTCAAAGCAAATTTTTTCGTGTCCTGAACGCGGTCATTTTTCAGCGATTCCCTATTTAGCAAAACGAATGGATGCATTTAGAATAGTGAATGGGTTGCCATTAGTGGATGCACGAAGGTCCCACACGCCGTCCACCCACAATCGATAACAGGTTTGCGCGAAAACCAGCGTTTTAATTGAATAAGCGCCAAGTTCAAGGTTTGGATTTTACGTAATCAAATAAGACGTGCAATTTCAGGTAAATTAAAGAGTTGATTATTTCCGCCCGAGGCAAAAATTCACTTTTTCCCACGTCGGAGAGACAAAGTTTGGGGGAATTCAGCGTTTTTTATTGCCTAGTAATTACCGAGTCTAAAATTTAAATGAAACGGCGTGACCCCACGTAGTTTTCGAATTCGAAAACTTGAACACACTTCAGTTTGAAATGCGAGCAATTAAACCATGCGCTGTAATGAAAAACAAACAGTTATTAGTTGATTGTGATCGAAAAAAAAAATAATTTGTCTTCCGGACGGACATGATATTAATTGGAGTCGCTTTTGCGGAAATCCATTTTGCATGTTGGACGCCTTCCTGTCGATTTATTTAAGCCATAATTCTAGTCTATAAAAGCGCGTGGCTATAGAAGAATCTCACCATACGACGGAAACGGATAGATTTGGAATTTCCTTAATTAATTCCGTGATTAATAATTTTGTTTTTGTTCTTCAAGGAGACACACACAAAAATATGCAAAAGATTTGATACATTTGTTAGGATTGCTTCCGAAAACTGAATTTAATTTTTGATATGTGGTTCCTAAATTAATTTGACAACATTCAAAAATATACAGGGTTATTCAAAAATCCCGGACCATCTAATACCAAATATTGTGTGAACTTTTTTTCATGAAATATAAATACAAATTATACTATTTTGACATAATTTAATGATTTTTGGAAATAGTTTTGAAAAAATGTACTAAATTTATTTTTTATAAAATCAAGCCAAAACTGTAAGGTGATATTCTGCAGAATTAAAATTCTAGCGCCGAATATTTTCTTAACTAATGTACAGGGTAATTAACTTAAAATGTCGAGCCGTGAAAGAATAAAATGCACGTAAATGTAAACAGCCAATACGACCACGCCCAGCTTGACATTTACGTGAATAATCCTGTAGATAATTCTAACTTAAGATATAAACATGAACGGCAAACCAATCGTTTAGAATTTATGCAGTGAATCTGGAGTTAATTTTTTGATAAATGAATAAAAACACCTGTCGTTTTACCAGGATTTTCAAACAAAAACCAAATTATTTCCCCATTTTTTTCGTTTAAGTAAGTTGTTTTTTTTAATGTTTAAAACATGGCAAATAATGTCACTTGACTCACTTGATTTGTTTATTTCTGTTAATGTTCAGGGATTGTCTACTAAAAAAAATCGCCCAAATTGTTTGAAAATAATTTCAATCATATTATTTTCGTCACTTGTTTTGTTTAATAAGTATCTTAACGATTTTCTGCTTAAATCATTTTGGAATATCTCAGTTTGCCTTGCTTTTCGTTGAGGTAGTTGTTTTACGACTACTGGGACCTGTTTTGTAAAAAAAACCTATTTCTAATGACGACATTTAAATGGGTTGAATTTTTAAGATTCATTTTTAAAAACACTCCAAATTGCCAAATTTGATCCTTGTTATGTTTCAATAAGTTACTTAATAGTTAATTACCTAACTGGGGTCGGAAGTGGTTATTTTGTCGCTTTTGCAATTTATATTAGAAAGTTTTTCAACAAAAAACAAAAATAAGTCGAAAAACTGCCGAATTTTATTCAAAATCTTGTAAGGTTTGTGCTTTTTCGAGAATATAATCATGTTTTTAAACCAGAAACTTATTTATTTTATTTTATCCACGTCCACTTCAGGTAATCACTGAAACTAGGTTTAAACTGAATTCAAGTTTTTAGTTTATATTTTTATTTTTAGAAAAATTCATTTTTCTATTGGTTTACTGTTGCTATGAATTAATTTTCAAATCACACTACAATATTAAATTTTTCAAATAAAAGTAACAATAAAACATATAACAAACTAAAACAAACACCCGGTATAACAAAACCATTACAAAAAGTTTAGGTGGTTATATTTTGTTATTATTTTTCAATTTGAAAGCCATTTACTTGAATAATCCTGTAGATAATTCTAACTTAAGATATAAACATGAACGGCAAACCAATCGATTAGAATTTATGCAGTGAATCTGGAGTTAATTTTTTGACAAAAGAATAAAAACGGAAAAATGAAGATTATGGAAAAACATATACGAGCGATCATTTCGTGACCTTTTTATTATGGAATTATGTAAAAAATAATTATTTCTAGGTCACTTGAAACGGTTACGACTTACCGAAGAAAAGAATTCCGAAAATTACGTCAGAACAAACAACAAAAGAACCCGTCACTGGAACAAATTAGAGCCACTTCATGATTCGCGTCATACACAGAGTTCTCTTATTGAAAAATATTTATTTACTTGTAGATAATTCCAATTAGCAAATATTAACGGTTCTAAACAACGACAAGGTTTAAAAATGTAGTATTCATACCAAAAAAATGAAATTATTTAACATACAGGGTGACCCAGGGGTGCGTAATCGGTCTATAACTTTTTTATTATTTAAAATATTGCGATTCTGTTTTCATTATCCGATAGATCGACTTAAAGTCCACAAACTGAAAATGTTTTTATTGTACACAGGGTGTTGTATACAGGGTGGTGAACCAAAGTTATATTTTTTTAAATGGAACAGTTTATATATTTTTGCATGATTAGATTCTACGCAAAAGAATGTAACTTCATATAAACTATTATTTGTCTATTTCTTTTCGTTTCGGAATTATTCAACTTTTCGTTATAGAAAAGACCAATTTTTGAAAAATCGCTGCAAAGTCACCTATGAATATTTTTCGGCAAATTTGCAATATAAAAATTCAGAATATCCTGTAGTTTTAGTAAATAGACGACTTTTACTTGAAACACGGAAATAATGTACAGGGTGTGCCAAAACGCAAAAAGTTGAATAACTCATTTTTTTTTAATGGAACACCATGTATCTTTTTAAACGTATCGATAGCATTTTTCATAAGTTTTCTATTGATATGCGGTTTTTATAGCAAATTTACAATATTTTTTAAAGTGTTCAAAAAAATAAAAATCATATTTTTCATTTATTTTATTAATAATTCTTGATGAGTGAAATTCATTTATGTATCAGGTAATAATTAGATTACTTGTGTAATTAGTCACATTAGTACATGTCAAAAAATTAATTACTATTTGACTATCAGATTCTAAGCTAATAAATTTTCTTGTAATAAAATAAATTTTTTTGAACAATTTCGAAAAATATTTTAAATTTGCTATGCAAACCCTATACCGTTAGAAAGCTTATCAAAAATGCTTTCGATACATTTAATAAAATACAGGATGTTCTATTTGAAGAAAATGAGTTATTTAACTTTTTGCGTTTTGGCACACCCTGTATATCAGCTGCGTGCTTTAACTAAAAGTTGTCGATTTCCTAAAACTACAAGGTATTTTGAATTTTTCTGTTGCAAATTTATCGGAAAATATTCATAAGCGACTTTGCAGTGATTTTTCAAAAATTGGTCTTGTTTACAACGAAAAGTTGAATAATTCCGAAACGAAAAGAGATAGACCCATAATAGTTTATTTAAAGTTACATTATTTTTTTGCGTAGAATCCAATTATGCAAAAATATATAGGATGTTTCGTTCAACCTCCAGATACGATCAATAAGTAAAAATCTCGTGTTGAATTTTTACATTTCCTCGTTGGAAAAAAATAATTATTACTTGATTTTTCGCATCATGTTTCAGCGAATCCTCAACAAGTAGCAATTGTGCTCCTCGATACACGAGGCTAATTATTAAAAAAAACTCAATGTCATTCAATTCTTTTATTGCAACCTTCAATTACATAAATCCGGCAGATGCTAGCAGGAAGTGATTTAAGCAAATTAAAAACGAATTTCTCTGAAGAATCCGATACCGATATGAGCTGTTGGAAATTGTGCCAAGCCGCGATGTTATTAAGTATATTACGTTGGGTTCGACGTAATAATAACATCGAGTCTAATGCTTCGTTTTCTCAAATTCCATTTCACTTTCGTTGCAAGCCGGAGAATATATCAGACCAGACCGCACCTGCTTCTCGCTCAAGTTGTAATTTGTGTTAGTGGAGTCATGCAGCATGACATATTCCTTATTAATTCGTTCCGCGAAGTTTTTTTCTAATAGCGAATGTATGAGAGGGTTTTTGAGTCGTTGTTGAATCGATAGCCGATTCATGGTAACCAGTCTAATAATAGGGCGTCTCTTTTCAGCGCCCGGAGCCTCGACCGGTATAATCCGGGTCGGGTATTGACACACAAAAAACTTATATTAAAAATAACTTGCATGTCTCAGTGGGATTGTTGCCCATTTTGCTTCTGGTTCCGGTACACAAATATTTTTAAACATTAAAGATGTTTGCCTTTAGGGAGGTGAAGTTTTCAAATGTAGCAAACGTACAATGAAAAGTACATGAAAGCACTTTTACGAGTTTTATTTCGGTACAAAACTTTCATTTCGAGCGTAAAATACGAAACTTAAAAAGATAGAAATTGAAGAAGAAACTTAATTTTGGGTGAAATTACACAAAAAATCGTCGAATTGGGTCAAAATTGTGCATTTTAGAACGCTTTAGAACGAAAAATCTATAAATTAAGGGAAAAATGGGAGCATATTTTCTCTTTTTTCTCCAAATATTTCTCCAAAATTTGTTCAAACATACGTTGAAAAATAGCCGAATAGGGAGAAGTTGCTAAAATAAACAAAAAACAGAAACGCAATTTTTTTTAATTGTATCCAAAATAAGACGAAAAGTCAAACTGGCATTTATTTTAATTTGGTTTTATTTGTCCAGGAGTATTCTGTTTTTTAGTAAGAAATTACTTCGCAAAATTTTTCAAAAATCAGCAAAAAACACTAGTAGGGTCGTGAAGTAGATTGCCTTTTCATTTTCAGTAAGGAATGCAGTTTTATAGTCAAGTCTTGCCAAAAATTAACTGAAAACTGCCAAAAACTAATTAAAAAATTAAGCAAGTTCTGTATTTTTCGAGCTTTCAAACACATTTTTAAGATAAAACCACAGTTTTTGTGAAATTTCACTAACCGAACTAAAAAACAATAAATTAGATCAAAAGTGATATGTTTTTACTATTTTTGTTTTATATTACTATAGGTTTTTCATCATAAAACTTTTTTATTTTCAGAAATTTCAATAAAAATAAAGCGAAAAATCACTTAATTAGTGCAAAAATGTTATTTTTTGTTATTACGAATAATCATTCACATTTTCTAGGAAGGCAGTAGATTATTTTACGAAATATTCTCTAAAAATACTGAAAAATAACCTCGAAATGGGTCAAAAAATGCCTTTTTTTTAAGTGCTTTAGCAGTACGTTGTTAACTTAGAAAAATACGCCAAAAAAATCGCAGAATTTTATGAAAAATGGTATTATTTTTGCCTTTGTTTGGCACTTAAACGATATTTTGTAAAAACGGTACGAAAAGTTGTTAAGCAATGTCAAAAACTTTAATAATTTTTTATTTTTTGACCGCTTTACGAAGACGTTATTTAACTAGAAAGGCGACAAATGACATTTAGTTTTGCCTTCTTTTGACGTTTTACCTTGTTATTGAGAAATGCAATTATTTTGCAAAATTTCGAAAAAATTAGGGAAACACTAAATTGGATCGAAAAGTTGTGTTGTTTTTTGGATGAGATCTTTAGTCAGAAAGGCATTTTTTAGTAAAATTTTGCCCAAAATGAACCGAAAGTTCTCAAAATTAGTTCAAAAACAAAGCAATTTTTAATTATGTTATTGAAATTAAACGGTAAATTTTGTCAAGTTTTGCTAGTAAATATGGCTGAAAAATAAATGGAATGGAGAAAGATTTATGATTTTACTATTTTTTGCTTTATAATACCATGTTTCAGAAAAATAGAGTAATAATTTATTAGCAATTTTGTTTCAAAAACACCGAATTTAACCGAAAATGGTGTTATTTTTAAATTTTTTGTCTAAAAACGAAATGTTTTTGGGAAAAACGCCGAATTGGGTCAAAAATATATTGCCCGTTTTGCTTCTTCAGTCAGACAAGTAAATATTTTACGAAATATCGTCAAAAAATAATTAAAAAAATTGTTGAACTGGATGGAAAATGTAGTTTTTTCGGCTTTTTTTCAAAAACCTTAACATGCATTTATTTTGTAAGAGTAGTTGGTGCCTGACTTCACTGTCTTAAGATTCTTTTTTAAATTTAACAGATTTTTGTTCAAAACCGAAAAAGATCGACCATCTAGTTTCTAGATATTCAATTCAATTGAATTTTTTAATTCATTTTACATTAGTTTTTTTTACGTTTTATATTTTATAGTATAGTTAACAAACCCTTCTACAAATTTTGTCAAAAAATTATCAAACTGGATTGAAAATGGTGTTATTTTATCACCGTCTGACATTTAAACTTTTTTTGAAAAATCTTCGAATGGGGTTGAAAATATTGTTACACACTTGTAACAAAATCGAGCCGGAAAAGTAATTATTTCCAAAATAATTAATATTCTTAATTCACTTGGAACTCTTCTCGTTTGTGACACGTTCGCAACTTTCTGTAATAAATTCCAGCTCAATTATTTCAATTTTCTCCTTCCTCTTCCATAATCCAACCAGTCTTCCTTGTATGCTAATACCTTATGCGTTTACTCATTATCCATAACACTTGGCTCATTATTCTCTTTCACCTCTTGTCCCAGATCCCCGTATGTATTAAACTCTATGAACAAGCTTATTTTCTCTCGAACCTAATTTTCCTTATCACTTGCATGTGTGCAACATGCATTCTCAATTCACACACGACTTTCCTCAATTATAAACGCAAAGAAAAAGCACAAATTAGCTCAAAACGATCAATTAACCTCCAAACGTGACCCGAAGACTCAACCGAATTGAATTTGTGATGATTTAATGCCCGACCAAGAGTGAATCACTCGTTGAATTGACAAAACGACCAAACAACTTTACCAATTATTATTCCATTCATGTTTTTTCATCGATATTTTATTGTTGCTCACCGTTTACCGTTTGCAAACACGCTGTACATAATTTTATTAACGTAAATGAAAAAATAACCCTCCCTCCAGCCGCCATGCGTACGATAGGGGAGGGGGTAGGGGCATTTCACAGCCCGCTCGATTGAATACATTCTTGTGAAAGTAATAGATGTTCAAGTCAATTAATTCTTTCGTTATTAATCACACAGTTCCAAATAGGCCAACATTACGCTGACAGCTTTATTCTGCACTTCTAGCCGCCACAAAGCAAGAAATTTATTTGATAATTCCGGCGCATCATCTCGACGAAAATTACTCCATAATGATTTAATTCGAAAAGGTAAAACAAACAAGACCGTAATTTGATAATTCCGTTGGTTTTTCGCCCAAATTTATAAATAATAACAGGGTTGCACAGTCGGTAATGACCAACAACAACCAGACGAAGTTCAAATTGCGTCATATTTGTGGCTCGTTTTGTGCAACGATTCTTTGATTTAATTACTAATTAACCGCACGATTAGTTCACGCAGGAAGTGGGTAATGGCGATGTGAGGGGAGGTCAATGAGAGTAATCAATTATGGAATTTGTCGAAGAAAGTGAATGCGGGTTTTTCTCCCAACTAATTACTAATTAAATTTCCCTTTTTGATGGAATTGTTCCCGATTATTATGTAATAATAACGTGGACTGGAGAGAGAGAAATATTGTCGTAAAAATGGTGAAATACGATCGGTTTTTTTTGCAATTTTTAATGAAGGTTCGAGCTAATTGGCGACGTTTAACACATTAATTAAAAGTGAAATTTTGCATTTTTGTAAGCAAGTATTTGGGTCATCGAAGCGAATTATTCCATAATTCGACAGGTTGTGAATATGAATGCACTTGGTGTTATTGACGACAGTTAAATGACCTAAAATATACTGTTTTGTTGCATAATTTATTATAATCTAAACGATTGAAATCAATTAAAGATACACAGGGTGTCCGTTTTTCGAGCTTCACCATTTTTTATGCTGAACAATTATCTGATAAAAAATTATTGGAAAAATGAAAATTTTTTATTTTTATTTTTTTAAGCAAAAAACCAAAAGAACTTTTTTTAATTCGGACGCTCTTCAGGCATTTTTACAAGGTATCTAAATCTGTCATTGTATTTTTCAAGGCGTTCTTGATGTCAGAGTTACAACACTCAACTTTGGTTTTCTTATGGAAGTTATGTTCACTTTTTGTATTTTTGAAAACTGTTTTTATTCCTGATTACATCGATGTATCACATGATATGATCAAATCTTACATGCTGATTACAATTGAGAAAAAAGCATTTTTCCGAAGAGTGCTTTGGAAAATCGCCAACAATTTTGTTTTTAAACAAACTAGATTTGAGAGGTTTAATTGGATCTGGAAGCTTACTTATTTAAGAACTAAACGACATTATAAGCTAAAATTTTATTCTTCGCAAAACAAAACAAGACGAAGTTATAAAAATTCTGCTCGCATATTTAATACAATTGTCAAAATTTAGTTTGTTAAACAACATTTTTGACGTTTTCTCCAAACGCTTTTTTCTTAATTTTAATGAGCATGTAAGATTTGATCATATCATGTGATATATCATTGTAATCAGGAACAAAAAGACTTTTCTAAGATACAAATGTCAAATATGGCTTCCAAAAGAAAAACCAAAGTTGAGTGTTGCAACTCTGACATCAAGAACGCCTTGGAAAAGGCAATGACAGATTTAGATTTCCTGTAAAAAAAAGTGCCTGAAGAGTGTCCTACTTAAAAACGTCAAATTCTTTTCGTTTTGAATTAAGAAAAATAAAAACAAAAATTATAAAAATTATAAATTATAAAATTAAATTTAATTATAAATTAAAAAAGTTTAAATTTTTGTTTTTTCAGTAATTCAAAAACTAAAAGTGACACATCAAATTTTCTTTCAGAAAATTGTTCAGCATAAAAATGCGCAACTTTGCCCTAATTTATACCGTATCTCTTATAATAACTAAGATTCTCATGGTGGAGCGTGAAAAACGGACACTCTGTATTGTGCAGCATTTTTCAAATTTTCACTCTTTATGTTATTATTGGAATTTTTATTAGTCCATGAATAACTAAATTTAGAAAAAGTGAATCAGTGAAGTCATAAAGATTATCATTTTCAATTCGGAGTCAGCCCTGAAAGGACTGAATTTTTTAAAAATCGCAATTATTCCGCAAAATTTGGTCAAAAATTGCACAAAAAAAAGTCATCAAATTTCGTCGAAAATGGTGTTACTTTTATTCTTTTTTTCGGAGGAGCTTCCACACCTTTTTGAGCAAAAAATCAAGTTTTTGCGAAAGTTTGAAAAATCACAAAATTGGATCTAAAATAACATTATTTTGACATTAATCTGGAAAATTTTTCGTCGGAAAAATACGAAATTTTGATAAATATTAAGCGAAAAATCACTGAATTGGTGCGAACATGTTTTTTTTTTGTTTATTACGAATAATCATGCAAATTTTCTAGTCAAACAATCGATTATTTTCTGTAATATCCTCAAAAAATACTAAAAAACAAGCTTGAAATGGTTCAAAAAATGTTGGAACGGAAAAGAATTCACTAAATTAGATAAAAAATACATTATTTTCTTTCTTTTAGTGCTTCAGCACGTTGTTCACTAAGAAAAATATCAAAAAAAATCGCAGAATTGTATCATTTTTGCCTTTATTTGGCACTTTTCTTTCAGAAAATTGTTCAGCATAAAAATGCGCAACCTTGCCCTAATTTGTACCTCGTACCTCTTATAATAACTAAGATCCCCATGGTGGAGCGTAAAAAACGGACACTCTGTATTGTGTAGCATTTTTCAAATTTTCTTTCTTTATGTTATTTTGGAATATTTATTAGTCCGTGAATAACTAAATTTAGAAAAAGTGAATCAGTGAAGTCATAAAGATTATCATTTGCAATTCAGAGTCAGTCCTGAAAGGACTGAATTTATTAAAAAACGCAATTATTTCGCAAAATTTCGTCAAAAATTACACAAAAAAATCATCAAATTGGGTCGAAAATGGTGTTACTTTTATTTTTTTTCGGACGAGCTTGAATATCTTTTTGAGCCAAACATCAAGTTTTTGCGAAAGTTTGAAAAATCTCAAAATTGGATTTGAAATGTCATTATTTTGGTCCAAAAAAAAACGAAATTTCGATAAAAATAAAGCAAAAAATCACTGAATTGGTGCGAAAATGTTATTTTTGTTTATTACGGATAATCATGCACATTTTCTAGTCAAACAATCGATTATTTTCTGTAATATCCTTACAAAATACTAAAAAACAAGCTTGGAATTGTTCAAAAAATGTTACAACGGAAAAGAATTCACTAAATTAGATAAAAAATGCATTATTTTTTTTAAGTGCTTCAGCACTCAGAAAAGTATCCAAAAAAAATCGCAGAATTGTATCATTTTTGCTTTTATTTGGCACTTTTCTTTTAATAATAATAATAATAATAATAATAATAATAATAAGCCTTTATTTACTACAGGAAACCCATTTACAGTAAATATATACAAAAACTTAGAACTACACTAATACTATACTAATGATAAAGACGAAACAATCTTCCGCCAAGAATCACAGTTGATGTCACAGTCTTTACATACATTATTAAATAGGGTAGTCATTAATACGATAGGAGACTTATCAGCTACATTGGTCCTTCTCGCTATAGGATAAAATGTCATGGCTTGTCTGGAGTTTAAACGTGGAACAGCAAAATTTAACATATTTAATAGCCAAGAACAGTCGATGTTATTATTAATTAAATTATATAGAAATTTAATTATAATACAAATACGGCGAAACTGTAAAGATTGGAGACCGAATCTATTCAAAAGCAAGTTCTGGTCATAGCCCCTTATAGGATAATTTCCATCTATTATAAAAACTAGGAATTTTAGGAATCGTCGCTGTATGTTTTCGAGTTGATCTATATGGATTTTATAAATCGGGTGCCAAATAAGTGCGCCGTATTCCAGTTTGATTCTAACTAACGAGAAGAATAGGGTCTTCATAACTGATAAGTTCTTAAAATCTCGACAATTTCTATAGATGAATCCATATGACTTAATCGCTCTAGCCGTAACATCCCTAATATGCTCACTGAATGCGAGTTCAGTATCGAAAATAACTCCCAAATCTTTAATAATAAAGGTACGATGCAGTGTTACGGACGAAATATCATATACAAATTCAAGGAATTCGCGCTTTTTAGTGTAAGACATAACGTTACATTTGGATGGGTTTAGATAAAGGCGATTTTCATTACAC
This sequence comes from Tribolium castaneum, assembly GCF_031307605.1. Taxonomy (NCBI): domain Eukaryota; kingdom Metazoa; phylum Arthropoda; class Insecta; order Coleoptera; family Tenebrionidae; genus Tribolium; species Tribolium castaneum. Next base: position 5,214,852 of record NC_087394.1, read on the forward strand.
CATTTCACTACTGCGTTAATATTGTTCTGTAAAGTGAGGCAGTCCTCTATAGATTTTATTTCTGTGTAAATTTTAAGATCATCGGCAAAGAGAAGTTTAGCGCATGTTGATAAAGAACCACATATATCATTAATGAAAAGCAAAAATAATAAGGGTCCAAGATTGGAACCTTGCGGCACACCCGAAGTTGCAACGTAACTATCCGAAATGTAGTTACGATATTTAACCCTTTGCTCTCGATTAGCAAGATAAGATTTTATTAGGGATAGCAAAGAACCGGAGAAACCATACTGATCAAGTTTTAACAATAACAGATGATGATCAATTTGATCAAATGCTTTTTTGAAGTCCATATAAATGACATCAACCTGACCTTTTCTGTCCAAAGCGTCAGATATGAACTGAGTAAAACAGGCTAGATTTGTAACAGTTGATCTTTTTTCAACAAATCCATGCTGCGAAGGTGATATAAATCTTTTTACAGAAGAGTAGATGTGGTCGTAAATAATTGACTCAAAAACTTTCGAGAAATTACACAAGATTGAAATTGGCCTGTAGTTTTGAATTTGTGTTATATCACCCGTTTTGAAGACAGGACAAACGTGTGCTATTTTCCATATGTTAGGAAACGTCGAAGTTTGCAATATTAAATTAAAGATGTATACGAGTGGTTTAGAAAAAATATGTGCACAATCCCTTAATAAAAAGCTGGGGATACCATCACAACCAGCAGTAAGTGTGTCTTTAGATCGCTTTAATACCCGGATTATTTCATGCTCATTAATCTCGTTTACAGTAATAAAACTATTTAGATTCGTCATCATTGAGGGACTATCTGAAGTCAATGTCATGTCAGAAAAAACACTTTTGAAGAATTTAGCGAAACTATTTACTATATCATTGGGATTTGATATTGCATTACCATTATGATACAACACACCCGGAATTCTAGAGTTACGCTTTTTAGCTTGAACAAAAGACCAGAATTTCTTTGGATCTTTGGAGATAGTGTTTTCCATGTGGCCGATGTATTGAGAATAGGCAGTAGTTATTAGGGATTTTGAAAGAGATCGAAGTTTCTTAAACTCCTCATAGAAATGCATATTTTTAGTTCGACGATATTTCTTTAAAATGTTAGATTTACGACGTAGACAATTGATAATGTCAGTGTTGAACCAAGTAGGAAATGTGCGGTAGTTTTTACGACAAAATAGTTTTGGAACAGATAACTCAAAACAATTGTAGAGGATTTCATAAAAAACTCGACATGCCTCATTCACATCGCTAAACTTCTCCAGTTCGGACCAATCAACTACCTGTAAAGTAGTGTATAGACAATCAAAATTTGCTTTTTTAAAATTAAATGCGACGTGGTCCCTATTCATATAGAACTTATCAGGAGTTTTTGCTACAATATCGAGGGTAAACTCCAAACTCGGATGGAAAGGATCTTCAGGAACAAACGAGAAAGAGGACTTGCTAACGGCACAGTCCATGTTGGAAAAGATGAGATCCAATATATTATTCCTATTATTACTTATGTTATTAAATTGATTAAAATTATGAAAAGAAGCGAAGTGTTTGAGAGAAATACTAAAATTGTTTTTTGAAAATCCACTGAATAAAGGAGTGTTAAAGTCTCCTAAGAATAAAACATTGTCATTATTAATCTCGTCAAAATTATTAAGAAGATCAAAAAAATTGTCAAAATCACTAAAGGAAATAGAAGGAGGAATGTAGACTACAAACACGAAGAGATGTTGATAACTTGTTACATTTATTTTTATTGCAACCAGATCAATAGCAGGAGAACTTCTACGACTAATATTAGATATATCGAGTTGACGACAGTTATAATTGTTATTAACTGCTATAAGCACACCACCACCTCTATGGATACCCAGGTGGCGGAGATCTCTGTCCCGACGAAAAACATAATAATTATCAGAAAACAATTCACCATCCAAGACGGTGTCATCTAACCAAGACTCAGTAATAACAATAAAATCAAATTCATCAGACGTAGATAAAAATGAATTAAAAAATGTAACTGATTTTGATTTTAATCCCCTAACATTTTGGTAGATGCCATGAAAACTATTGACAGTTTTTTTATTGATAGATGTAGATATAGATATAGATATAGATATTTTAGAAAATTGTTCAGCATAAAAATGCGTAAACTTGCCCTAATTTGTACCTCGTATCTCTTATAATAACTAAGATTCTCATGGTGGAGCGTGAAAAACGGACACTCTGTATTGTGTAGCATTTTTCAAATTTTCACTCTTTATGTTATTATTGGAATTTTTATTAGTCGATGAATAACTAAATTTAGAAAAAGTGAATCAGTGATGTCATAAAGATTATCATTTGCAATTCAAAATCAGCCCTGAAAGGACTGAATTTATTAAAAATCGCAATTATTCAGCAAAATTTCGTCAAAAATTACACAAAAAATCATCAAATTGCGTCGAAAATGGTGTTACATTTATCCTTTTTTTCGGAGGAGCTTCAACACCTTTTTGAGCCAAAAATCAAGTTTTTGTGAAAGTTTGAAAAATCACACAATTGGATCTAAAATAACATTATTTTGACGTTAATTTAGAAAATTATTCGTCGGAAAAATACGAAATTTTGACAAAAATAAAGCGAAAAATCATTGCATTGGTGTTTATTACGAATAATCATGCACATTTTGTAGTCAAACAATCGATAATCGATTATTTTCTGAAATATTCTCAAAAAATACTAAAAAATAAGCTTGAAATGGGTCAAAAAATGTTAGAACGGAAAAGAATTTACTAAATTAGATAAAAAATACATTATTTTCTTTCTTTAAGTGCTTCAGCACGTTGTTCATTCAGAAAAGTATCCAAAAAAAAATATACCTTGTCCCTCTTACAATAACTAAGATCCCCATGGTGGAGCATGAAAAACGGACACTCTGTATTGTGTAGCATTTTTCAAATTTCACTCTTCATGTTATTATTGGAATTTTTATTAGTCCATGAATAACTAAACTTAGAAAAAGTGAATCAGTGAAGTCATAAATTTTATGATTTGCAATTCTGAGTCAGCTCTGAAAGGATTAAATTTATAGCAAGTGCAAAACTAGTAACAATAACAATGCCACTTGTTACACGAAACTATTTTATGTAACAGAACGTAAATAATTATTCAGGATGTGTCGAAAATGATGAACCAACTATTTTGACTTACAGATAAGTTTCAATAAATTTTTTGTGTCAAAATTCAGTAACTAAAATTCCGAACAAAAATAGTTTGAAGTTTATGGGACACTTTGTAGGTACCTACTGGTATGATATTTTAGCCATTTGTAATTCTTATTGGTCGATTTTTCTTAATTTTTGAAATACAAAAACACAAATCAAGTGAGTTTAAAAGAAGAACTCTTTAGTAGTGCCTTAGCATTTTTTGAAGAGTTGCATTTTCAAATTTACATGATGTTAAAAACTGAGAAAGTTTCTTATAAGTTGAGTAACTTAGAAATTTTATTCTAAACTTTATTCATTAAAAAGAACTCAGCAGTCAAAAAGTGACTTGTGAATGATGCATCAGAATAAGTGAATTGGGGGCAAAAATCGGTGGTTGTTTAGCGAAATGTGCACAAATGCCACTTGTTATTGTTGGAGAGTTTCTCTCGAGCTGGTCCACTTTTTCTCCTTTTTCCGAAGCCGTCGAGTTGTGTTTTTGCCGTCTGGCGAGTTGTTCGTTTTTGATTAATTCGCAGTTTGTAAGTTGAATACTAATAAATTCGCCTTGTGGCATCTGGAACAAAGTATAGCCGTTCTTCCTGCTTATGCAGATTACGCAATCAGTCCACTATGTCAAGTGTTGATTACGTAAAATTGGCTATCCTCGAACAGGACAATAAAAATCCATCGCCCGAATATCTTGCGCTGGCAGACAGCCGGTTTATATGAGATTGCGGTGGTGAGCATTTAAATAGTTTCCACTTGTATTAGGCTATAAACTCACCGTGCGTTTGCGATATTTTAATACAGTCGTTGTTATTAAAGGAATAATTTATGTTTCCATGGCGACTAATAAAATGGCCGCCGAAAAAATCGCCATGTTTACGACGACAAAAAGCGACCTAATGGAAATGTAAGCAGGCAAATATTGACGATGCGAAAAATGCAGGTCATTTGGACGTGTCTTGACCTCAGGCTACATCCATCGACAACAAATCAATAGCCTACGACTTGACGGCTTGTACACAAACGAGGAATGGGGACAATGTCGGGCACTTAACGATTTGTGATCGTTGATCATCGAATAACCGAATTTGCATCTAAATAAAATTTTTCGCTGTTGCCTATTATTTCTCAAATCGATATTAGCGACAGATCCAATTTTATTCCTTAAAAAGCGCACATCCTTTAGATTATCCTTGTACTGAGCCAATTTAATCTTCAAACGGTTTTTTTGCTCTTCAAGAATTTTGCAACAATTTATTGCAAAATATTTATTCACTCTCCAGTTTTTTATCTTGTAACTTTTAGTTGCATATCACAAAGAGTAAATTAATTACTAATTGTCCTTATGCTGCCATAGTAGCCGAAATTTATAGCAACTTTATTTACTTGAAAAATTTCTTATTATAGTTATTGTATAAAGCAACAGTTTTAAGTAACATATTCAAAATTGAGGGTCAAAATTTGTTGGCAGAGTCAAAAAAGTAAACGTCGAATTTTCCACTTTGCCAGAAAAGGTTTTTTTTTCAAAAAAAACATTAGTAATTCTTGTCAGTTTCTTAAACTTTGACTGATATCTTAATAACCATCGCTTACGAAAAGTTGTTAAGTAATATCAAAAACTTTAATAATTTTTTATTTTTTGACCGCTTTACGAAGAAGTTATTTAACTAGAAACTTAAAAAGATAGAAATTGAAGAAGAAACTTAATTTTGGGTGAAATTACACAAAAAATCGTCGAATTGGGTCAAAATTGTGCATTTTAGAACGCTTTAGAACGGGAAATCTATAAATTAAGGGAAAAATGGGAGCATATTTTCTCTTTTTTCTCCAAATATTTCTCCAAAATTTGTTCAAACATACGTTGAAAAATAGCCGAATAGGGAGAAGTTGCTAAAATAAACAAAAAACAGAAACGCAATTTTTTTTAATTGTATCCAAAATAAGACGAAAAGTCAAACTGGCATTTATTTTAATTTGGTTTTATTTGTCCAGGAGTATTCTGTTTTTTAGTAAGAAATTACTTCGCAAAATTTTTCAAAAATCAGCAAAAAACACTAGTAGGGTCGTGAAGTAGATTGCCTTTTCATTTTCAGTAAGGAATGCAGTTTTATAGTCAAGTCTTGCCAAAAATTAACTGAAAACTGCCAAAAACTAATTAAAAAATTAAGCAAGTTCTGTATTTTTCGAGCTTTTAAGCTCATTTTTAAGATAAAACCACAGTTTTTGTGAAATTTCACTAACCGAACTAAAAAACAATAAATTAGATCAAAAGTGATATGTTTTTACTATTTTTGTTTTATATTACTATAGGTTTTTCATCATAAAACTTTTTTATTTTCAGAAATTTCAATAAAAATAAAGCGAAAAATCACTTAATTAGTGCAAAAATGTTATTTTTTGTTATTACGAATAATCATTCACATTTTCTAGGAAGGCAGTAGATTATTTTACGAAATATTCTCTAAAAATACTGAAAAATAACCTCGAAATGGGTTAAAAAATGTTAGAACATAAGAGAATTCATTAAATTAGGTAAAAAACACATTATTTCCTTTTTTAAGTGCTTTAGCAAAACGCCAAAAAAATCGCAGAATTGTATGAAAAATGGTGTCATTTTTGCCTTTATTTGGCATTTAAACGAGGTTTTGATAAAACGGTACGAAAAGTTGTTAAGTAATGTCAAAAACTTTAATAATTTTTTAGTTTTTGACCGCTTTACGAAGAAGTTATTTAACTAGAAACGCGACAAATGTCATTTGGTTTTGCCTTCTTCTGACGTTTTACCTTGTTTTTTAGAAATGCAATTATTTTGCAAAATTTTGAAAAAATTAGCTGGAAAACGCTAAATTGGATCAAAAAGCTGTGTTGTTTCTTGGGTGAAATCTTTAGTCAAAAAGGCATTTTTTGCCCAAAATTAACCGAAAATTCTCAAAATTAGTTCAAAAACAAAGCAATTTTTAATTATGTTATTGAAATTAAACGGTAAATTTTGTCAAATTTTGCTAATAATTATGCCTGAAAAATAAATGGAATGGAGAATGATTTCTGATTTTACTATTTTTTGCTTTATAATACCATGTTTCAGAAAAATAAAGTAATAATTTATTAGCAATTTTGTTTCAAAAACACCGAATTTAACCGAAAATGGTGTTATTTTCACATTTTTTGTCTAAAAACGAAATGTTTTTGGGAAAAACGAGGAATTGGGTCAAAAATATATTGCTAATTTTGCGTTTTCAGGCAGACAAGTAAATATTTTACGAACTATCGTCAAAAAACAATTAAAAAAATTGTTGAACTGGATGGAAAATGTAGTTTTTTCGGCTTTTTTTCGAAAACCTTAACATGCGTTTATTTTGTTAGAGTAGTTGGTGCCTGAGTACACTTTCTTAAGATTCTTTTTTAAATTTAACAGATTTTTGTTCAAAACCAAAAATGATCGACCATCTAGTTTCTAGATATTCAATTGAATTGAATTTTTTAATTCATTTACATTTGTTTTTTTTTAGGTTTTTTTTATAGTATAGTTAACAAACCCTTCTACAAATTTTGTCAAAAAATTACCGAACTGGATTGAAAATGGTGTTATTTTATCATCGTCTGGCATTTAAATTTTTTTGAAAAATCTTCGAATTGGGTTGAAAATATTACTAGAAACAGAAAAGGTTTTTTTTCAGAAAAACATTCGAAATTCTTGCCAGTTTCTTAAACATTAACTGATATCTTAATAACTATCGCTTGTCGACAAAAAATAACATTGAATACTTTTGTATAATAAAAGCTGGTGTATAGATTGTCAGAAACGTCTAATTTCAACAATAAAAAAAATAAAATCACTCATAACTTTCCGTAAGAAAAACTTACATTTAAGTTAGTTTGATTCTCCTCTTTGCCAAAAAGAATTATGTGTTCAGAAGTGTTCTTTTCTCTCATAAACAAAAAATTAAAATCGATTCAAAATTGTGGAAAATAAATAAATAAAATATTAAAAAACAACTATTTATCTGGTTCAAAATCAAAAATACAAATTTCTGTTTTTCAGTATCAATGGTACTAAAAAAACGTTTGTAAAAAATTAAAAAACTTTGGTAACTAAAAGTCAGAACAAATTTCTTTAAGTAAATTACTCAAAATTTTATTGCGGATTTTAGTGAAACTTTTTTCGAAGTGGAATGGAATGCAGTGTTTTGAAAATTCTCTTTCAAAGTATTTATATCCAAGCGGTCTGTTTAAGTAACTTTTTCCATGTTGTCAATTTCTATGTTGTTGTTAGTTTGCAAGTTCAAAATACCTAATTGAATTTTTTAGAGCAAGTATTTAGTACAAGCACAAAGAAACCACAACTTGCAAAATGTTAAACCAATTCCACTAATCCAGCAGTGCACGAAGTACGTTCTTGACTTGAAAGTAATATTTATAATTAATTACGAACTTTGTTTCTTGTGTGCACAATTTATTTCATAAGAATCGAAAGAATTTTATTTCGATAATAATTACAGGAAACAATCAAACTTTCACCTATAATATCCAAAAATAAATTGTTCAATACGTTCTGTGACAGGCACTTTTGTGGAATTGGAGTGGAATTAATTCTGCTGCAGGATTATTAAATTAATCGTTGTTCCGAAATCGCATTTCAAATTTATTCTGATGCATCTGCGGCCATAAAGAAGCAATTATAACGTATTTAAAAATCGAAAAGAAATAATCATTGATGTAAGATAAGAACTGGCCAAGTGGAGCACCGTTGAAATAAATTGTTATTAACCTACAATAGTGCACCGTCTCTAAATGGCAATATTTTCAACATAATGCGCTTAAAAGTAGCTTCAGGTGTATGGAGAGAACTCGATTCAAATTAGATCGTGCCACAATCGCATTATGGCAAGATAAAGCCGTCTTAGTTCTTGCAGCACTAATTTAATGTAAATTGATACGCCAATCATTGTGAAATTACGGCTGAATTTTCGTCAAACAGATGTTGAGAGAAATTGCGCGAAGATCCTTCCAATAATTATGATAGAAGAGTCTCGAATAAATATCATAAAACCGGTAATTGTGAGCGTTTTCAGCTGGAAATACATTCACTTTCAGCATAATTAATCGTTTGAACAATATTTTTTCGCTCGAACTTTATCGCTTCATTGACGGGGATTAATTGCGATTTTATTAATTCACCTGTTATGAGAGCAAGGTCTGAACGGTTATTATCGACAATTATTCCTGATGTTGATAATTATTCACGCTTTGGGTGCGCAAGCAATGCGACTTGACAACAATTCGTAAAAGCAAAAATGTTTAACGCGCTTTTAACGGGACGAGTCGTAAATTTTATGGCGAAAATTCCACACATGGATTTTTTAAACAGTAAAATGGACTAGGTGACTCCACAGCGGGAGCTATGACGAGACGATTCAAGAAAAACTTGAATAATCCTTTTTGCAAACTAAATAAAAAAACATTCAATTACTACGAAAAATTATACTCAATGTCATAAAAATTGCAAAATCAATTAGAAGGAATTAGAATTTTTTGACGAAACTTGGCCGACTTTTAGCAAGTAGTAAAGGGAGTTTTTAACATTTAAGTTCTTTTATCAGCAAGTGTTATTCTTCCAATTTTTTGCTTTTTTGATTATCTTTTTTGAATTTAAAAAAAATCACTTTAAAAATTGTCAGAAAAGCAAAAAAATTGAAGAACGCTTGCCTAAAAACGTTCAAATTTTAATCATTTAATACCTGCTAACAGTCTAACATTTGTGCCAAGTTTTATAAAAAAATTCCTATTTTTTCTTGGTGTTGCGATTTTTATGACACTATACAGGCTGACCCAGGGGTGCGTAATCGGTCTATAACTTTTTTATTATTTAAAATATTGCGATTCTGTTTTCATTATCCGATAGATCGACTTAAAGTCCATAAACTAAAAATGTTTTTGTTTTACACAGGGTGTTGGTGGTGAACCAAAGTTATATTTTTTTAAATGGAACATTCTATATATTTTCCCAGAGTTAGATTCTACGTGAAAAAATAATGTAACTTTATGTAAACTATTATGGGTATATCTCTTTTCGTTTCGGAATTATTCAACTTTTCGCTGTCAAAAAGACCAATTTTTGAAAAATCGCTGCAAAGTCGCCTGTGAATATTTTTCAGAAAATTTGCAACAGAAAAATTCAGAATACCTTGTAGTTTTAGGAAATAGTCTACTTTTACTTGAAACATGGAAATAATGTACAGGGTGTGCCAAAACGCAAAAAGTTAAATAACTCATTTTTTTTAATGAAACACCATGTATTTTTTTACATGTGTCGATTGCATTTTTCATAAGCTTTTTATTGATATGCGGTTTTTATAGCAAATTTACAATATTTCTTAAAGTGTTCAAAAAAATAAAAAATATTTTTTTTATTTATTTCATTATTAATTCTTGATAAGTGAAATTCATTTATGTATCAGGTAATAATTAGATTACTTGTGTAATTAGTCACATTAGTACATATCAAAAAATAATTACCATTTGACTATCAGATTCTAGGCTAACAAATTTTCTTGTAATAAAATATATTTTTTTGAAAAATCTCGAAAAATATTTTAAATTTGCTATGCAAATCTTATACCGTTAGAAAGCTTATCAAAAATGCTATCGATACATTTAATAAAATACAGGCTGTTCCATTTGAAAAAAATGAGTTATTCAACTTTTTGCGTTTTGGCACACCCTCTATATTATCTGCGTGCTTTAACTAAAAGTCGTCTATTTGCTAAAAATTCAAGATATTCTGAATTTTTCTGTTGCAAATTTATTGGAAAATATTTATAAGCGACTTTGCAGTGATTTTTCAAAAATTGGTCATTTTTATAACGAAAAGTGAAAAATTCCGAAACGAAAAGACACAGACCCATAATAGTTTATATAAAGTTACAATATTTTTTGCGTACAATCTAATTATGGAAAAATATATAGGGTGTTCCATTTAAAAAAAAATAACTTTGGTGCACCTTGTGCATAATAAAAATATTTTTAGTTTGTGGACTTTAAGTCGATCTATCGGGTAATAACAACAGAATGGTAATATTTCAAATAGTAAAAAAGTTATAGACCGATTACACATTGCTGGGTTACCCGTTATATTTGGGGATTTTAAGACATGAGTGCTTCTAAATGTTATTTAGCGTAAATTTTAATACTATTGAGAAAATAGCAGATTTTTAGCAAATCATTTTTTTTCTTCATCCCCTTGATCTATTTATTAAATAATAATAATAATAATAATAATAATAATAATAATAATAATATTATTATTAATAATAATATTAATAATAATAATAATAATTTATTTCTATCAATTTATACAGATGTAGTAACAAAATTGATACGAAAAACAGTATTATACACAGAAATAACAATAACATAAAAATAATTTTAAGACGTAAGTCAAAAAACCTGTCTATTACAGAATTCATTTAAAGTATATGGTTCGAGATCCAAAATGTAGTCAAATATTTTCTTTTTAAATAAATTTAAATTACAAGGTGTGCGTAGATGCACAGGTAAACTATTGTATAATTTTATTCCTGCATAATGAAAATTTTTTTCCTACAGCGTAAGTTTGTATCTTGGATACTCTAAGTCTACTTTGCGAGTGTTGTACTTATGGTCGTTAGTGACATTAAATCGTAGATTCTGTTTAAAGAAAAATAAAAGTAATCTACATATGTATAAACCAGTTACTGTCAAAAAGTTATTGCTTTTAAAGATGTTCCTACAACTTTCATCATATTTTAAGTTAAACATAGTTCTCATGACTTGTTTTTGAGCAACAAATACTTTTGACATCTTTCCACTTTGCCCCCAAAATATTATACCGTAGCTTAGTAATGATTGAAAATTTGCGAAGTATATTATTCTTAGTTGTTCAATGTTAATGTATTTTTTTAAAACACGTATTGTAAAATGTACTGAGTTTAATTTTTTTTATAAATTATTTATATGATTAGTCCAGCTTAACTTATGGTCAGTGCATATTCCCAGAAAATTAGTTTTCTCTATTAATTCAATTTCTTTAGATGATATTACAATTTTATTCGGTTTCTCTGGATTCTTGTGATTACATATTGCAAAATGAATGCCGTAGGTTTTTTCATAATTTAACACTAATTTATTTTTTTTTTGGTCCAGTTTATTACCTTATTCATGCATATCTTTGCTTCTTTCATTGTATCTGTCATATTTTCACCCCAAATTAATATGTTTGGGTCATCAGCAAAGTTCACTGCACTATTGTTGTCTGAGACTGTTAAAATGTTTAATAGGTCGTTTATATAAATTACGAAAAATAAAGGCCCTAGCATACTACCTTGAGGTACACCTTGTTTAATTAGAAGTTTATTTGATGTATATACAGTACTGTTTTTTGTTATTGTGACCTGCTGATACCTATTATTAAGCTAAGATGTTAAGATATAAGATATTCATTAAACAATACAAGAAAAACTCTACGAATGTGTTTTTGATTAATTCTGACTGTAATTAATGTTTCGAAATAGTTTTTCTAGAAGCTGATTAAAGTTGTTTAGAATCGGATTTTGATTTTTGGAGTAGTTTCCATTAACAAATTCAATCAAAATGCAGACAAGTGTATAAAAATTGAAACTATTGAGTGTTTGTTCGCATTGCTCGTCTCTCGTTGCGAATCCCACACACGCACCTCTGCAACTTTCAATTTCCACACACAACCAGCGATAGCAAGAGTGTAATTAGCTAGATAATTTATTCCGCACATACTCAAAGGTTATTAATGTTGATGTTTGCATGTATGCCAAAGTCACATGAGGAGAGAAACCCAACGAAAATAATAAAACTAAGAATGAGAGACACACACCAGTCAGATAATGCCAAATAATGGTGGAGATAGCACAGTCACGACGTTAGATAATCCGAGCGAGGAGTATATGTTGTGAAAAAAAATCGTGGTACACATTACAGGTTCTTGCACACACACACACACATACACAAAAAAGGATAATAAGTTTTCACCTGTTGAATTGACGTGACTGCTGCTGATAAGTATAATGACTTGGTGTATTGAGTGCTGGAGAAAAATTCGTCCTTTGACGTGTGTTTATTCTCGATTTGGTCGTATTGCGTTCGCGGACACAATGACTGAAGGATCTATTATTAGTTGCCATATTTATTCTGGAAATAATGATACGAGCAAGTGCCAAAGAAAAATCGCGAGTAATTGAAACAGAAATGAACCAATAAAAGTGGCGCCTTTACACCGTACACATTAACCACATGCCGCATTCGCACAACAGATCCCTTTTTCGTTTCATCATCATCAAGAAGACATGTTTGCTAGACCGGATCAAAGCTCCACTGACCGAACGGACGATGAAAGACGGTTTTATTACGAGTTTAATGATGAAAGAGCGCATCACCAGCGAAGCTGATTCCACGATTTGGCTTTTTACTCAAATGCAAAAAGGAAAACAGATGCTCTATACACAGTACAACACAGAAAGCAAATCCTCAAACAGTTTTTCCAACTACTAGACTGAAATCCATTTTTTTTCATTTTTTTATTAAATCTAAAGAATAATTTAAAAATAAAAAATTAAAATTAAAACCAGTGACAACCAAACAAGTCGAATTTTTAATTTTGTCAATTTTAATAGTACTATTTTTTTTTAATAAATTATAATTTTTATTCATTATCCCTTAAGGTTAGGTATTCGGAATATCAAGGTTGCACTGTATATTCAGACCATTATTAATATTCCCAACTTAAAAAAACAAGAAATTGTAGGATAGTAATAACTAAAACTCTAAAGAGCGCATCACCAGCGAAGCTGATTCCACGATTTGGCTTTTTACTCAAATGCAAAAAGAAAAACAGATGCTCTATACACAGAACAACACAGAAAGCAAATCCTCAAACAGTTTTTCCAACTACTAGACTGAAATCCATTTTTTTTCATTTTTTTTATTAAATCTAAAGAATAATTCAAAAATAAAAAATTAAAATTAAAACCAGTGACAACAAAACAAGTCGAATTTCTTATTTTGTCAATTTTAATAGTACTATTTTTTTTAAATAAATTATAATTTTTATTCATTATTCCTTAAGGTTAGGTATTCGGAATATTGAGGTTGCACTGTATATTCAGACCTTTATTAATATTCCCAACTTAAAAAAACAAGAAATTGTAGGATAGTAATAACTCTAGCCTACTTAATATAGTAATTCAAACAAGTATCCTGTAATGTATTCAACTCGGTTTTTTAAATAGAACACACCCTACATACTCATAATTTTGCATACTTTTAACTCTATTTACATCGTAACTTTAGTACATACATTTGGATTTTTTGTGGTCGTTTCTTAGAATTTCTTAAACCAAAAAGTCACTTCAGTTCAATACTTAACTTATTTTTCGACTGTCTAATTTCGCTTTCAGTACCTACTTTTTACAATATTTTCAATTCAGTTTTTCGTATAAGTACATATTTTCATTCAGGGGAAGGGTTAAAATAAGAAGAAAAAAATTACATACACATAATTTTGCACATTTTTGACTCTAGGTGTATTGACTATTAGCATAATTTTTTGGGGTCATCAATCTCATTTCTTAACAATTTAAAAACGCTTTCAGTGCTTAAAATTAATAAACAAAAAATAAAAAATCATCTTAAATAATATATAAATATTATCATTCGAATTAAAATGCAATGAACAAACAATAAAACAACAACAACAATATATAAATAATACGAAAAATAATAAAATAAATATGATGTTTTTCACAAAGAAAATGGTATGCTTGTTGTCATTAATTTGTCATCTCTTTAGTAGGTACTTAAAAAATTTTTAGATTTTATTTATCTTTAATTTTTAAATTAAGGAACAAATATGCAATACCAATTTAGAGTTAAAAAATCAATTAAATATACGAGAGTCCATTGAAATTTTTGAAATTTTTCAAATAATTAGATACTTTATGAAATTTAGAAACAAATAAATATAAAATCCCCTTTAAAAGCTGATATTAGTAAATAAATACTATAACAAAATAAACAAATCAAAAAAAACATTAAAATAAAATAAAAAGTAAAAAAGATAGCAAAAATTATAAAATAATTATAATGTTTTTTACAAAGAAAATGATGCTTGTTCTTATTTGTCTTCTCTTTAGTTGGTACTTTTGTAATTTTTTGGATCCATCTTTCATTTATCAATAATTTTTAAATTAAAGATCAAAAATGCACTACTTTTAGTCCCTTTTTAAAATTTTCGTTGAACATTAAATCTGAACGACAAAATCAACAAAATGTGGACAAAAATAAATATCACTTTCATTTCTCAATAATTTTTAAACCAAAAATTTAAACCCATATTCGACATATTTTTTGACTGTTTAATTTCGCTTTCAGCACTTTTCACATTTTTTAAAATATCCCATACATGTTCTAAGAGAGAAAGGCCTAAATAAGGAAAAAATATCAACTAAATAGTCTATAGGCACTCATGGACGTTTTTTTAATTTCTGGAATTTTTAAATTTCTAAAAAAAATAAATAATAAAATATTGCGTTGATGAGATACTTTGTAAAATTAAGAAACGAATAAATAAAAAATCTGACAGTAAATAAATACTATCACAGCGAATTAAAAAAATGGACACACAATAAACAAACCAAAAAAACATTAAAATAAAAAAATTATAATGTTTTTCACAAAGAAAATCATGATTTTTGTCATTTGTCTTTCTTTTCAGTAGGTTCTTTTTAGATTCGTCCCCATTTATCAATAATTTTTAAACTAAAGAACAAATAGGCACTACTTATTTATGGACTGATTAATCCACGAACACGAAAATCAAAAAAATTTAATAAATGAACCAGAAAATACGTTAAAATAGTGTTTTCGATGTCTAGATCTAATTTTATTTTTTATTTATACGTATTTTTTTGTACAAAATATTATTTAAGCATAGGTTGCTTTAGATTGCGACTGGAAATCATAAAATTTCTATATTTTTATATTTTTATAAATGAACATTTATTATAAGAAACTGTGGAAAAATTTTGAAAAAATTTATATGCATAGAGATTTTCTAGATCCCACATTTTTTTAATTTATGGATCAAGCTTCAATGATTTCACTGTATGTTTTTAAGTAAAAAATTAAACATTTACATCGAATAAAAAAAGTAATAAAACTGGAAACAAAACAATTATAAAGGCATTTTTCATTCGATTCGCTTGAAGTGATGAAATATAATACCTAACAATATTACATTATTGTAACTTTATAAGCAGGAATTACGTGCTTTATGAGAAAATTAATTGCAACAATTGAGTTATTAACAACAAATACCCAATTAGAAATCCTAGCGTTGCATTTCTCTACTTTTGTGTCAAAAAGCAGAAAAAAAGACTTTCCTCTTTCATTATCCGCACTGTGAGATGGTAAAATTGTAGATGTGTATTTTATCAGTCTTTTTGATGATTAAGTCATGTTTATAAACAACACTCCTCCGATTAAGTAACTTGAAGTCATTCTTATTCCAGCAAAACACACATAATGATTAAAAGATGTCACAACCTCAATTGCAATCAGGCAATAAAATTTAAATTTATGTTGCGATTCCATTTGGACTTTCTACCAAAAATTGGCATTTATGCAAAATTTGTAAAATTAATGGTAAATTACTAAATTTTCACATTAGACCCATTCTGCACGCTCGACAGCCCGTAACATCGTTTGCTGCTTCCAGGTGTTAAGAGCGAAAATCAGGGTAAAAGCGATAGATCTATGTTAATTGTTTTTCTCAGATTGTTGCACATGTGAATTTTTCCCAACAGTTACCAAATTTTTTGTAACACTTTTGCCCCACTTTCGCTTTCGGCGTGAATTTTTGAGTCATTACAACTGTTAGAGTTATTGCAAACACGTGCAAGTAACAATGCGATAAACACCAGCGTGTTATTTGCTGGAAAAATGTCGTTTTGAATTTCATATTCGTCACGGTTTGTGATAACAAAATGAAAAAAAAATGGGAAAAATCCGCGTCTCATTACGTAATAACCATCATATTGATGGAATGCGAATTTTTAATGGTTCGGATTAGCTCGGTCGCCGTGTTCTCATGGAAATTTCTCTGGTACACCCGCTTTAATTAAGGTGTACATACTTAATTAAAACTAAGAAACTCAAGTGTGCGCAACAAGACGTTACTTAGAGCTCTCTAGGTATAAAGTTGGTAATTGGAAAAGCAGTTAAATGTTTTGGGCGTGTGTTCAGAACGTGATTCCGAATCGTACACTTTGCTGAGATAAAGGTGCACTGCACCTAGATTGTTCTATTGTATGTTGGGAAATGCCTTTGTTGAGTACCTGGACGTGCGCTCAAATGGGCATTTGTTCGAATTTTTTCGCGCCCGGAAACCGGAACGCAAACTTCTCACCACTGGATTCCAACACCAAACCAAAACATTTTCGAGGTTTTGGAAAAATTTTGTGGTTAATTGAACCAAATGGTTTTTTCGGATTTGGGGGTCCCCCAAAAAGAATAAGCCTGTATAATGTGGTGGCACTATATACAGGATTATTCTTTTCGAACCTACGTTAAAAACTTCTCAACTTACAATAAAGCTAAGGCTTCCAAATTTTGTACTGGGTCAAAATAATTCAATTAAATTTCGACAAAAATTGGCATTTGCATTTGAATTTAAATGTGCGATAATAATATGTAATTTCAAATTTGCCGCCAATTTCTCATAGTTCCGGAAGTCTAGCCATTTTAAAAATAATTTCGTTGAATTAGGGATGGTCGATTTTGGTCTTATAATATAAATATGTAATATATAATATATAATATATAATATATAATATATAATATATAATATATAATATATAATATATAATATATAATATATAATATATAATATATAATATATAATATATAATATATAATATATAATATATAATATATAATATATAATATATAATATATAATATAAAATTTCAAAGTTGTATCTACATTCAAATTCAAAAAGTTTTTAACTCTAAGTCGAACAGAATAACCCTGTATTCAATGAAAAATATTCTGTCTTTGGACTAACGGTTTCTGAATTATCTAACGATCTTCCACCGATTTTGAGAGTTTATTTTAATTAAAACTATCAATGAATTTTGATCTAATCGATTTTTCGTTAACAAGAAATTCGATCAAATAATATTTGGTTTAAAAAAATTCCTAAATGAGGATAAAAACGCTGGTATAATACGAAGCAATAATTAAAATGACTTTCAAGAAACGGTTTTGAAACTATATGTCGATCTATGTCAATACCATCGACTTACGAACAATTTTTTAATAAAAATAAAGAAAAACTAGTTTGAGATTAATTTTGCAAAAATTAATTTTATCGTATTTTAGCGCAGTCAGGAATTAAAAAAAAACGATCTAAAAACTTTTGATTACAATGGATTTCTAAATGTAAAATCATTTATAATATGAAGCCAAATTAGGCTCAGATTGTTTTATCTTTACCAAAACGTCAACTCCAATAACTAACCTATGAATGGTTCAAGATACATTTTGTACTTAATTTTTCGAAGTATTTTAACTTTCTGCGATTTCATAAAACATTGGGCCAAATAGCCTAAGATAATTTTTGGTTTTGTTAAACTTTGTGGTTTTTCGATGATTTCTTGCTTGTAACTCTACAACCTGCAAATGATAAACAACAAAATACGGCAAAATATATATGAATTTTGCAATTTTTTTTATGGAGACTTAGTTATAGAAGATTCAACATAATAATTATAGTCTGATATTTTTCTAAACGTGAGACCTGACCTGGCCTGGCCTGACCTGACTTGACGTCAATTTTGAGTTTTTTAGTTATAATTTTGTAAAAAAATACACAGAGGATTTATAAATCTTTAAATAAACGAAATGACGTTTTTTACAATTTTGTTGAACATGACCTAACCTGACCTGACTTGACACCGATTTTGCCTGTTTTTTTTTAGTTATAATAGTTATAATTTTGTAAAAAGACACGTAGAAATTATACATTTTTAAATTAAACTTAATGGCGTTTCCTGAATTTCTATAAAACCTGACCTTACCTGACCTGACCTGACCTGACACCATTTTTGAGTTTTTTTTCGTTAATTTACTAATTTTGTAAAAAAACGCGTCAAAATTATACATCTTTACATTAAATGAAATGATATTTTTTGCAATTCTGTAAGAGTCCTAGCCCCCACAAAAAGCATTAAATATTTCTCAAGTAATTTTGAAAAAGAGGACTTTATGATAATTTTAAAAATTTGTTGTTAAGTTTTCGAAATTATATTTTTGGGCGTAAAAGCATGGCTTTCGAATTAGTATCTGGCATTTTTTCACCGATTTTGAGACTTTTTTTGGGAAAAATTAAGAAAAATGAAGGAATTTAAAATTTTCAAATCAAACCAATGATACTTTCCGCAATAGAAACATACATAATCGATTTTAAGCATATCGTTAAAATAATTTTGTTGAATTCAAAAAAATTCGAATAGTTTGTTAATTTTCGATTAATTTTGGTTTAAAAAAAGGAAAAAATTGGGAGATACATTGGAATCAAATTACATCTTTCAAACAAATGGCTTTGGAATTATCTGACAATTTTTAGCGTTTTTTTTTTTGTTGATTTTGAAAAAAGTGGGAATTTTTGAAATTTTTTCAATCACAAAACAAAAATTTAATTAATGATTTTTTATTTTAAAAGACTTGGCTCACCTGGTACAAGGCATGCCGATTAGCCTTATCTCCAATTAGCCCAAGTTCCTCAACTTGGGATCGTTTTGTCTTTATTAAGGATCATTGAACCAGTCCCCTAACGTAGAATTAAATTTATTGCTTCCCTATTTTCGTAAATGAAAACAAGCGCACGATATGGCATTATTAATTCGCTCGAGTAATTATCGTCTTATCTTCGATTATGGTCGGTTTAAAAGACTAAAGGAAGTTCACTGGCATTAGATCGGTTGTGTAAGGTGGTTCTCGTGTTCTTTATTTTTGAGTGATGGTAACCGCCTTTTATGATAAACATCTGTCGATATTGCGTAATCTGTGCTATTAGCGACCTTTGATTCCTCAGAGATGGGTTTCTAGATCAGTTCCTAATAGATAATCGCCGATTTATAGCTAATTGCAGGAAATCCAATTTTATTATCGGAATGATCAAACAAATTAGGACACGCAGATGGAATAATGTAAAGTACGCTTCTAGTTATTTAATTTGCGACTAATTTGTTAACGAAATGAGCGAAAAAAATCACTAAAACCACTTTTAATACAGTGTGGAATTTTTAATTGGAATTAAATTCATAACTTGGACATAGGCAATTTTTTAAAAATTTCAGAAACAGGTAGCTTTTTGTTTTTTCTTGCCCATCATTTGGTGCATATGGTTTTTGTTTATCTGCTGTCAAATCTGTCAGTTTTCTAAATATTGTCAATGTCCAAGTGATAAAAAAATTAAAGCAGTGTAGAATTATTGACTAAAATAAAATTTGAAACTTGGATATAAGCGGTTTTTGTAAAAAATCCTGAAACTGTTATATCTTCCAGAATTACTAACTTTTTAATGAAATTTCAGCTACTGAATTCATCCCAACACGGGTACATTAAAGGGAAATCTGTTGACTCAGCTATATTTAGCTTCACTAATGTTCTGTTAGATAAATTAGAAGAAAAAAAGGTGGTTCTTGGAATTTTCTTAGATTTCTCCAAAGCCTTCGATTGCCTAGATTATAACATCCTAATAAGTAAATTAAAGAAATACGGCATAAGAGGAATTATGTTAAAGTTGATCACATCTTATCTTAATAATAGGTATCAGCAGGTCACAATAACAAAAAACCGTACTGTTTATACATCAAATAAACTTCTAATTAAACAAGGTGTACCTCAAGGTACTATACTAGGGCCTTTATTTTTCGTAATTTATATAACCGACCTATTAAACATTTTAACAGCCTCAGACAACAATAGTACAGTTAACTTTGCTGACGACACAAACGTATTAATTTGGGGTGAAAATATGACAGATACAATGAAAGAAGCAAAGATATGCATGAATAAGGTAATAAACTGGACTAAAGAAAATAAATTAGTGTTAAATTCTGAAAAAACCTACGGCATTCATTTTGCAATATGTAATCACAAGAAAACAGAGAAACCGAATAAAATTGTAATATCATCTAAAGAAATTGAATTAATAGAGAAAACTAATTTTCTGGGAATATGCACTGACCATAAGTTAAGCCTGACTAATCATATACATAATTTATAAAAAAAATTAAACTCAGTACATTTTACAATACGTGTTTTAAAAAAATACGTTAACATTGAACAACTAAGAATAATATACTTCGCAAATTTTCAATCATTACTAAGCTACGGTATAATATTTTGGGGGCAAAGTGGAAAGATATCAAAAGTATTTGTTGCTCAAAAACAAGTCATGAGAACTATGTTTAACTTAAAATATAATGAAACTTGTAGGAACATCTTTAAAAGCAATAACTTTTTGACAGTAACTGGTTTATACAAATATAGATTACTTTTATTTTTCTTTAAACAGAATCTACGATTTAATGTCACTAACGACCATAAGTACAACACTCGCAAAGTAGACTTAGAGTATCCAAGATACAAACTTACGCTGTCGGAAAAAAATTTTCATTATGCAGGAATAAAACTATACAATAATTTACCTGTGCATCTACGCACACTTTGCAATTTAAATTTATTTAAAAAGAAAATATTTGATTTTACATTTATTTACATTTTGGATCTCGAACCATATACTTTAAATGAATTCTATAATAGACAGATTTTTTGACTTATGTCTTAAAATTATTTTTATGTTATTGTTATTTCTGTGTATGATACTGACGTTTTTCGTATCAATTTTGTTACTACATCTGTATAAATTGATAGAAATAAATTATTATTATTATTATCATTATTAAAACAGGTCGATTTTTGATTTTTTGCACATTTGATGCATACAGTTTTTGTTTACCTATTTTCAAAAATGCACAGTTACCTCTAACTTTTTTTTAATGCAACGGTATGACAAGTGTCACCTAATGTGCAAGGAATACAACGCACTCTTTGTTTTTTGAATATTTTCAAAGCCTACGCGATAAAAAAATGAAAACCAATTTTTGTAAGTTCTATTAGGCAAATCACACTAGGAATGGTGAAAAATGTTAGAAATTTATGCTACTGTTGTTATGTTATTTCCCAGGAGAGGAACGGTGGCTATTTTGAACAATTGTTGCATTAAATAATGATTAACTTATAAAATTGATTTTTATTTTTTTATCACATAGGCTTTGAAAACTTTAAAAAAACAAATAAAGCGTTGTATTGCTTGCGAAAAGGGCTTTCATACGAGGTGCCACTTGACATACCATTACGTTTGAAAAAAAGAAGTTAGAGGTGGCTATGCATTTCTGACAACTGATAAACAAAAACCAAATGCACCAAATCGTAGGCAAGGAAAAATAAAAATTGACCTGTTTCGGGAATTTTTACCAAAATCGCCTTAATCAAAGTTACGAGTTTTATTCCAGTATAATTTTATTCAGATCTAAACTCCTGGTTTATAATTTATTATTTCTCCCTCAAAAAGCGCAAATGAGGCAAATTTGCGTAAAACCTCTCGAGATTGCATAAACGAATTTAGAAAAAGCGAATTAAAGCGCCTGCGGATGCAAGCGCAACTCTATGCGTTCCATTAAATTAAAAAGCTTCTGAAATATGAAACTGGAAGAAAAAAGCTCGTCTAATTGTAAGCGAGGCTCGTAAAACGTCGAAAGACACGCAAGTGGATTCGGGTCTGGCAGGTGTCGATGGCAAATTACTTGTCGTTTTCGTTTGCTGACTAACTACAGTAATTAGCGAAGCAATTTTTAAACCGGTAATAAGTTGGAAATGTTAAGTTCATCTCCATCACGGTTTGGGGAAATGCAAGTCGCGTTCCCTTGGGAAAATCGGAAATCAATAGACACTACTTATACGAGGGCCTGTAACTGTGGTATTTACCTGCAAATTTTTGAATTATTTCGGCTGAGTTCCCGGAATATCGCAACAATGGGAAACGGTCGGACGTTCGAAGAAAGCAAAATGGACACAACAATAGCTTGGGCACGAAAACATTTCTCGGAGAGAGGGAGAATGTTTGATATTTTTGATTAGATGAGAAGCCTCTCTTCAATATTAATTCATATAGGAGAGCTTCGTGTTGGCAGTCACGAAAGCTGCTTTTCTCGTTCCGGTCTAGTTTACATTTGTGAATCTGCCAATTGATTAATTTAATTGGATTAGAGTCGATAACGAATTGGTCTTTGTTTTTCTACAGCCGGTAATTAATTAAAATTGAATTAATTAGTCAACAAGAGCTAGTTCAGGTCGCATTTGCTTTTTCAAGGCCATGGGTTAGACTATGTGTTTTAACTGAGTCTGAAGTTGATAACCGAATATATCGATTTTTGAATTTATGTAATTTGACGAAATTTTATCTAGGTAACGAATAACTCCGAAGTTATCACTAACTGGTTAGACGTTAGAAAACTAAAAGACCTAGGACAAAGTATATATTTTGTGATTTTTTCTATGCCTTTAATAGAACTCTTTAGAGTTCCTAAAAGTGCAAGAAAACTTTGGATTGAAGGTTTGGTTTTCCAATTTTTGTCGAGATTTTGGTCGACTTCGACGCAACCCCCTTAAGTTTGTTATCTTTGGGAGGCTCTTTCAATTATTTATCTCTTTAAAAAAAATCGTTGTTCTTCAACTAAAAGTTTTCGAGAAAATTGCTAACAAAAACAAAAATAGGTAAAATTTAAACAGAATTTTTTAATTGAACATTGGGGGAGGTTAGCCATAACATATGTGTTTTTTTATTGAAAGAACTCCAATTTTTTAACTACTTGTAAACCACACTAAAAACCACTTGTAACAAAAAAAAATAAGTTGGCAACATTGGATAAGTTTTTAATTCTCGATTTTTATATTAAAAATTGGTAACAATAAAAATAATTATGAAAGCTGTCATTTCTGCTATTGTAAGTATATATTTCTAAGTGTTGCCAACATAAATTCAATTTTACAGACTTTTTGATTGGTAATGTATTATATTAATGTATTGTAGAAGATTATTTAATTAAAAAAAAATTAAAAATATCCCCTATTTCTATTTTTACCGGGTGACTTTTAAAGATTGAACCAAAATAATTTATTGGCAACACTGAAATATTGGCCTCCCTGCTAGCTAGTTAGCCGGTGATCGTCGGTCGGAAGTGAATGACAATTGAGTATAAATTTTTGACATTTAAATTTGATAGTCAAAGTTGCCAACTTAAGATTTCAAATTTGGCGACGAGCATCACAGTCTTTGAAAGACACCCGGTATATTATACTCAGTGTTGCCAAAGCAATTTCAAACTCACAGACTTCTTCGTTATGTAAAAGTTTTATTAATAGACTAGCTATTGGATTAAAAAATGTTCTGTCAATAAATTTGAAAATTAAACAATAAATATTGGTTCATTTTTTTTTAAATATTCTGCTAATCTCTAAATTCCATCAGAAAACTTTAACTTTAAATGACTCATTGAATTTTTTGTTTTTTTTATTTTGTTTTTTTAAAGGTTGTTTGTTTTTTATCGAAGAAAATTCAAGTTTTCAGTCAAACGAATTATGAAATGACTCGTGACAATAAATTTGAGTTGGCAACATTGACAGTGTTGCCAACTTAAATTTATGGCCACAAGTTAGTTTACTGTTTCTATTTATAGTTACAAAATTGAATTTCCTTCGATTAAGAAAACTAAAAGCAATTTTTTTAATTAATTAATTATCGTAACTAATATTCATATTTCTCAAAATATTTTTTTTAAATCGGCAACATTGAGTGATATAGAGAGAGAAGTTGTGGGATTTATCAGCTTTTATTGTAATTAACTTTCAATTTGAAAATTAAAAATTGAAAACTTTCAAGTTCCTTTATTATTCAATGTTGTTAACCTAAATTTATTGCCACTGTTCCTACTACATGTTTAAAAAATTGAATTTCATTCGATAAAGAAAACTAAAAGCTACTTATTTTAAAATCTGAAACAAAATACTTAATATTTTTTCTAATTAATAATTTTTCGCAAATTTCTCAAATAAAGTTTTTTTTTAATTGGCAACATTGAGTAATATACCAGCGGAAGTTATGAGATTTGCCTGCTTTCATAGTAATCAACGTTCAATTTAAAAATCGAAAATTGAAAACTTTTATTTTTCTTCTGAATAGTTTTAATGTTGCCAACTTAAATTTATTGCCACAAGTCACTTTACTGTTCCTCTTATATCGTTAGAAAATTGAATTGCTTTCGATAAAGCAAATAAAAAACTGTTTATAATAAAAAATTAGAAGAATAATAAATATGCATATTTTTCTAAAAAAAGTTTTTTTTAAATTGGCAACATTGAGTAATGTAAAAAATAGAAGTTGTCAGCTTTCACTGTAATCAACTTTCAAATTCAAAATTGGAAACTGAAAACTTTCATGTTTCTTCATTAATCAATGTTGCCAACTTAAATTTATTGCTATAAGTCACTTTACTTCCTCAGTAAAAAATCTAAAAGCAACTTATTTCAACGAATGAAACAATACTACATTAAAATTTTCCTAATTAATTAATTATTTTCGCACTAATTTAATTATTCGCAAATATGCATTTTTCTCAAAATAAAGTTTTTTTTAAATTGGCAACATTGAGTAATATAGTAATAGAAGTTGTGAGATTTGTCAAGTTTTATCGTAATTAACTTACAACTTAAAAATCGAAAATTGAAAATTTCTATGTGCCTTCATTATTCATTGTTGCCAAATTAAATTTATTGCCACAAGTCACTGTTTCTATTATATGGTTAGAAAATTGAATTTCCTTCGATAAAAACTGGAAAATTTGCTGTATCTAATTTTAACTTCAAAAACAATTAAATAAATTAACTAACAAATCACGTTAGCACTTAGTCATCAAGAGTGAGTTTAAATTATGGAAGAAATAAGTTAAATCTCCGTAAAAAATTCAAGGTTCAAGTTAATGAACTTATTTTTGTGTATCATCCAAATCACTGGTAATATTAATGAAACAACAGTTTTAAAAAAACTATTGATAAACTAACAATGTGCAAAAAATTGGTGCAATTTGAGCCACTCTGCATATAACAGTTTTCGCTGAATGAATTCATTATCTAAACAATATTCGTTAATTCTGACAGATTCTGTCGATGGAACTGAAACAAATCATAATTTTCTTGAATGATTTATGTTTAGTGTTTGATATTTTGAAAGCTTTGTGGTTGAAAGATTTTTCCGTCACACCTAATAATAATTACATGTTTTAAAGAGTTTCCTAGAATTACGTGATAAAGCAGCAATGATGAGAATAATTTTTTACCACATAAGACATGTTTTTAATTAGAGATTTCAAGTGATGATTAAGAATAATCTAATTATCGAGGAAGCCATTCATGAATTTGAATTAACTCAGCCAACTATACCTAGTTAAAGTACAGTGAGGTTCTAATTTTTTCATCCAAAAATAGAATAGTAGATAATATTTGAAGGGCTAGCAACAAAAACTTTTTAAGACTTTTTTTTCATTTTATGAAATCATTTGGGCCCATTTTTGAATGCCAAACTGTGCAGGAAAACATAATCCTGTGAGTTTGTTTTGGATTCCGGTTCGCGTCTGACCTCATTCCATTCATCTCGTTAATGAAGCGACATTTTTGTATCTCCTAATTACGGTCCTGCAAACGTGTGCACAAGGAGACATAATCTTGAATGGAACTATGCCATAAACTTATTTAATGATGTTAACATTGTAAACAACTGGGATAATTAATTTCGAATCGAATAAACGAGAGATACACAGTCGGTGTATCTTATTTTTTTGATTCTTATTTTTGCGCTTCACTCGATGAATATCTCTTTCATTGTTATGACGAGTTGAATTGATGGTTCGGCGATGGATGGTTCAGAGAAAAGTAATTTAGATGCAACTGTAACGTGAATTTTTCAGTTATAATAATAACAACAATCAATCGAGAATGTGAGGATGAGTCGTGTGGAGTATATTTCTTCAGATGCGTTCGCTTCCAATAAAATACGTGAGCACGAAAATCATAAGCAAACTCAAAGGGTCACGAACAGGGAAAAAACAGAATATTAATTGGTCAAGGATCAAAATTTTCTCGTGCTAAACAATTAATTTCTGGTCAAAGTGACTGTGACTTGGAAATTAAGTTGGCACCACTTATACAAAGTCACAGGCCACTTTGTTCGGAAATTATGTACAACTTAGGATTAGTAATTTTTTTTTCTAAAATTTATATTACACCACAGTTATGAACATGACGTAATGATTAATCAAACTTTTATTACTCATTCGGATAATTGTGTTTTAATCACAAAAATACACATAATAGCGCATTTCTGTATCGGTTGTTATAATTAATTGCGGTTTTCTATATCCTCATTAAATGACCAGTGTTGCATTTTGTATTAATTATCGTTAATGACGTCAAACGCTTTTAAACAAACAATATGTGACTAAAAATCGATTATAGAAATAAAAACACCAAAAAAAATTTTCTTGTTTCTTGTTTCGAAAATTTTTTCTTCGAAAACTTGTACAACATGTACTTTAAGATTTTTAGTTTTTAAATACTTTATTCGATAGGAGGGCTAATGGAGAGTTTGGTTCTTTTTTATTTTTGTTCTAAAACCTATATTTCCGAGAAAAACGTAAAAAACTTGTTGCAGTTTGAATTTTTTTTAATTTTATCAATTAAACTATTCGAAAAAGTGAAACTATTTTGATGTGAATCTACGTAAAATAATACAAAATCTCAACAAAAATCGCATAAACCAAATTCTTTCAAATCGAGCTTTCGGGGATTTTGCCTTTTTATTAAGAACTCTAGAGGGTTCTAAAAGCATAGAAAAGTGCATAAAACTTCGCTACAGCGAAATAAAAAAATATTTTTTTTATTTTTTGCAAGAAAAATTAAAATGTGAATTTTTTATTTCTTTAATTTGGTACTATATTAATTTTTTTAGGGAAGCTTATCAGAATAAAAAATTAAGTTTTTATATCTTCATTGCTTTTTACTAACTTTTAAACATAACTAACTTAAAAACATAATAATGAAGCAGTCTGAAAATTTTCAATTCCCGAATTTTGAATTAAAAGTTGATTATAATGAAAGCTGACAAATTTCACAACTTCTCTCTCTATATTACTCAATGTTGCCAATTTAAAAAAACTAGTTTGAGAAATATGCATATTTGTTACGAAAATTAATTAATTAGAAAATAAATAGCTTTTATTTTTCTTTATCGAAGCAAATTCAATTTTGTAACTATATAACAGAAACAGTAAAGTAACTTGTGGTAATAAATTTAAGTTGGCAACACTGAAGTTACATACGTAAATTTCATATTTTTTCATGTCGGTATATTTTTATGACAAATGTTTAGTTAACGTTATCAGTTAATACTAGTGATTTAGGCGACAAAATTGGCCACACAAAAATAAATTCATCAACTCGAACCTTGAAAAACGAGGATTCAGACTAAAAAATCGTTCCCATGTCCCGCTTCTTAGAGAAAGAAAAGCCTTTGATTAATTTGGTCCGGAGTCCGGAACCGAAATAGATTCTAATGTGTAGTTATTAATTGCGCACTAATGACAGACTAATATGGTAAAAAATACCAAGGAAATGAGCAATTTCATGATGCATGACGTCCAACATACAAATTACAACACAATCTTTTATAACAAAAATTGCGATTTTCTTCTCCAGTCCAGAAAAATTCCTTGCGTAATTAATTGTTTTTGTCCATTCGGCAAGTTTCAAAGATGTGCACGTAATGAACAATTGCGAAGTTAATTGGCGTCGTCCAGGCCCGGACTGGACACACTTTAGGAAAATGGGAGATAAACTTGTGTTTGAACTATTTGACGATAATTACAAGTTGACTTGACTTATCTGTGATTGTCTATAAATAGGCCGATAGTGATTTTGGGTCAATAAATCTGGAAAAAATGTAAAACTAGTGCGTGCAAACGCAATGCATTATGAGAAACGTCTGAAATTAATTATTATTAAAATGAGATAATGTTCGAGACATAAATAACTCGAGCAATTAAACTTGACACAAAATATATTAATGCCTATGCCACTGGTTTATGTAAAACCCTGTGTACACTCGTATAAAACGGCTCGGTTTGCTCAGGTATGCTTAGAATTTAGTTGGGTCTAATAACGAACATCCCCTCACACAGGTAGACAGACCCTTCAAGGGACAGGTGTGAAATTCTTTTCACTCAAAACTTTTACCGGTCGTTGCGAGGCACCTTTACAGCATTTAATTTGATGATTACGTTGGCATTTACACTGCAATTACTTAATCTGTTTGACCATCGACCTTTTCGCCGACACCGATTCGAGAATTTCCATTCCGACCGAATTCTTGCCGATTTGAGGAAAAATCACAAGTTGCTTCTTTTCATATTTTAACAAAAACAAAAAAATCATCGAGAGAATGCAGCTTAAAATTACAAAATTTTACCTTTTTTTTTGTCTTAATAGTAGTTAAAAAAGATTACATAAAATATAAATACATTCAAACACAGTGTTAGAGCGAGTGGAGAAACGAACAACTGCTTGAATGCATTAATTTTGCCTTTTTATGACGTTTAAAAAACAAAACTTTATGAATTTTTCCGTAAAAAAATTTGTTTGGTTTATTTATTTATTTGAAATCAAAGATCAAGTTGGCGACAATTGTAGCGGCTCTCTTGTCCAATCAGAGTGGCTTCTGGTTTCGACAGTAAGTTGGCAACAATGGCAAAGTGACAAGTCTCACATCATTCAACGTTGCCAACTTAATTGCAAAGCCACTTTGATTAATAATTTAATTATTAATTAAATTATTAATTATATAAATTATATAAATATAAAAATATAAAAATTATTAATTAAACATGTGAGATTGTGTTTTAATTAAAATTGTACTTATTTCACAAAACTGCTTAAAAAATATGCTGCTTTATTACAATAAATAAGAAGTTCTCTAATTAAGAGTTTTCTGTAACCATTTTGTAAATATTTAAAACTCGCTCTTTGTGACTAAGTGTTACCAAGATTTGTCAAAAATTAGTTAATTTAATTCTTTGTGAAGGTAAAATTAGATAAAGCAAATTTTCAAACTATCAGTTTTCTATATTAAATTTTGAATTGTCAACATTATTTTTTTTTATTGAAAATTACTTAGAATGAAGAATGAAGAAGTTTTCTTTATCATAGGAATAGTCAAAAAAAGCAAGAAAATGATTTTTGACAAAAAAATTAAGTTGGCAACATTAAAAAAAGGGACATCAATTTTTAATTTTTAAATTAGTAACAATGAAGATATGAAATCTGTTAAGTCTCATTTCTGTTTTTGTATTTCTAAGTGTTGCCAACGTTATTTAAAAATCACAAACTTTTTTTTTATTGTATTATTTATTTCAAAAGAATATTTAATTAAGAAAAACAATTAAAAAAACAGAACTTTTTTTTCTATATTATATTCAGTGTAACTTCAAATTCACAGGCTTCTTTGATCAAAAAATGTTTTATTTAAAAGACTATTGAAATAAAAATGTTGTGTAATACTTTGAAAAAAAAATATTGGTTAATTTTTTCAAGTAAGTATTTTGCTAAGTTTCTCTAAAAAGACCTTAATAGATCAGAATCAGAAAATAGTATAAAACTTAGATTTTTGTTAGTTCCTATTGATAATAATGCCCTATTGATCTTTTTAGTTTTTGTTTTTTTAAGAGGTTAGCCATAACATATTTTCTTTACCGTAGACAATCTAAGTTTTTAACTAAAAAAATAAGAAATTAGCATGTGACAATACATTATTAAGTTGGCAACATTGAATAATTTTGAATTTTAAATTGAAAGTTGATAAAAAACAATGAAGATATGAATCTTGACTTCTGCTGTTTTTAAATTTCGAAGTGTTACCAACGTAATTTCAACCTCACAGACTTCTTTGATCAGTTAAGGTTTTTTTAAAAGACTGATGAATTAAAAATGTACTGTAAAAAGTTGAAAAAAATCGTCAAATATTGGTTTATTTTTTGATGTAAGTGTTCTGCTGATGTCTAAGCTTCTCTAAAAAGTTCTTAACAAATCAGAATCAGAAAATCTTATAAAACTCAGATTTTTATTTGTTCCTTTATTCTATTATTAGATAAAAAATAATGAACCATTAATCTTTTTTGTTTTGGTTTTTGTAGAGGGTTAGCCATGACATATTTGTTTTATTCATCGTAGAAAATACAAGTTTTTAGCCAAAAAATAAGAAAATAGCGTGTAACAATACATTTAAGTTGGCAATATTGAATAATGAAGATTTTAATTTTTGATTTTTAAATTAAAAGTTGGTAAAAAACAATTACCAACATACTTTCAAACTCACAGACTACTTTGATCAGTACAAAGTACAAATTCTGAAATCTCAATGAAAAACGTACATAATTTAAATTTTTGTATCCGTCTGTTGATAAAAAAATAAGAAAAAAAGAGATATTTATTTTATCAGCTGAATATCGTTGGGGCTTTCTTAAAAATTAAATTTCTGATAAAATTGAGTTCGTTTATTTGTCATTTTTCCGTAAAGTTCAAGTTTATTTATTTATTTTAACCACAAAATAAATATATTCATTAAAATAAGTTTAATTATAGAAATAACAAAAATACACCAAACATCTGTGACAAAATCTATTTGCGAAACTGAATTATGTGCAATCCTGTCCTGAATTTTTGTATAATCTGGCATAGTTTAACTCGTAAACAATAAATATTACAGCGACTAATTTTGAGTAAGAAAAATAAAATTACGTCAGAAAAACTCAAAGAAAGCACATCAAGATTTTAATTGCTCGAAATTCCATCGAGTGTAAAAATTGCAGAAATCGTCAAGTTTTATTGCGTTTGTCATCCAATTTAGAATCTTTTACAACCGATAAAAGTGTAGTCATCATCGTGAAATTATCTTTTTTGTGCGATTCTTTTCGAAGATAGTAATAATAACAGACGCCTCTCTGGAACCGGTAACACCAGAGTGTCTTCTACTAATTGCAAAATTACAGAAATTACCCAATATGAGGTGCCAGTTTAATTAATTTATCCTTAATGAAGGCACGTTAACTGGCAATCAGAATTTTCGAAAACAAAAAATTTTGATAAAACCTTTGGAGGTCAAAGCCAAGATTGGACGTTTGGTCAAGTGCCAATATTTACAAAATCGCTCTATTTTTAAAACCGCACTCACGTTTTAGTTTGGTTTCCTCCTCTCCATCACTATACACTGAAAAAGCCACCCCCACATTCACCAAAAATTCCGTTTTGTTGCGGCAAAGTGTGAGAATAGAGCACTTGAGAATAACAGCACGATATGCACATGAAGGAGTCGGTTTCGTGTTGGAGTTGCGGCGCGTTTCGCGGCCAAAGCAGAACTGTGTCGAACGCAAGAAGCCGCAAAGTGGATTGAGTTGGGGCACCTGAAACACGCTTGCCCGCTGCTGCTGCTGCTGCTGCCTGCACCCGCTGCTGAAGCTGTCCCAATCAATTCGCTTCGATGCACTTTTCGGGGAAATTGCAGGTGCACGCGAAAAATCGGTTCAGATCGGTTTCAACTTCAGCCAATGGCTGAAGAAAGCTCGTCAAAGTACGAGCTTTTATCGTTTGTTGACTTACTGTTACTAGCTGAGGAGTGAAAAGTTACTGGTGCCTTTTTCTTGAAGAGTAGCAAAAAGAGTGAAAAATAGAAAAGCGAAAAAAAAACATTTGAATTCGGTTTGAGGCAATGGCTGAAGAAAGCTCGTCAAAGTACGAGCTTTTGTCTTTTGTTGACTTATTGTTACTAGCTGATAAAAGTTATTGGTATCTTTTTGTTGAAGAGTAACAAATAAAGTGAAAAAGAAAAAAGGGAAAAACCTTTCATCCAATGTCTGAAGAAAGCTCGTCAAGTAAAAGCTTTATCATTTGTTGACTTATTGTTACTATTTGAAAAGTAAAAAGTTATTGGTGTTTTTTTTGAAAAGTAAGAAAAACAGTGAGAAATAGAAAAGTGAAAAAAAACCGTTTCAGCTCGGTTTTAGCCAATGGCTGAAGAAAGCTCGTCAAAGTACGAGCTTTATGTTTTGTTGACTTATTATTACTAGCTGAAGACTGAGAAATTATTGGTGTCTTTTTTTTAAGAGTAACAAGTAGAGTGAAAAATAGAAAACTGAAAAGACACGTTTCAGCTCGGTTTCAGCCAATGGTTGAAGAAAGCTCGTCAAAGTACGAGCTTTATCGTTTGTTGACTTATTGTTACTAGCTGAAGAGTGAAAAGTTATTGGTGCCTTTTTCTTGAAGAGTAACAAAAACAATGAAAAAGCGAAAAGTGAAAAAAAACGTTTCAGCTCGGTTTCAGGCAGTGCTGAAAAAAGCTCGTCAATGTACAAGCTTTATCTTTTGTTGACTTATTATTACTAGCTGAAGAGTGAGAAATTGTTGGTGTCTTTTTTTTTGAAGTGTAACAAATAGAGTGAAAAATAGAAAACTGAAAAGACACGTTTCAGCTCGGTTTCAGCCAATGGCTGAAGAAAGCTCGTCAAAGTACGTGCTTTAACTTTTGTTGACTTATAGAAAAGTTATTGGTGCCTTTTTTGAAGAGTAACAAAAACAATGAAAAATCGAAAAGTGAAAAAAACTTTTCAGCTTGGTTTCAGGCAGTGCTGAAAAAAGCTCGTCAAAGTACGAGCTTTATCTTTTGTTGACTTATTATTACTAGCTGAAGAGTGAGAAATTATTGGTGTCTTTTTTTTAAGAGTAACAAGTAGAGTGAAAAATAGAAAACTGAAAAGAAACGTTTCAGCTCGGTTTCAGCCAATGGCTGAAGAAAGCTCGTCGTAGTTGACTTAGCTGAAAAAAGTTTCTTGTATTTTTTTTTAAAGAGTGAAAAGAGATGACAATTTTTTATGTTTTTAAATAAGTTAAAAAATTATAGGTAAAATGGTTTGATGAGGTCGCCTGGCGACCTGTTTTTGGACACAATTTACACCAAAACTTTAAAAATGCTTTATCACTTTCGTATAACCCGCAAATGATTATTACCAATTTTTTTCCGTTTTTTTGTATTTAATTCAAAGTAAATTTTAATAACAACTGTCAAAGTTGAAACTAAATTTCAAATTCTGTCACTAGAATACATACAAAAAAGGGGGACAAGAGATGACAATTTTATGAGAAATTGGCGAAAGCTGTTTATATTTTTAAATAAGTTAAAAATTTGAGTTTTTTGGATTTAGTTCAAAGTAAATTTTAATAATAACTGTCAAAGTTGAAACTGAAATTTAGATGTTCTCACAAGAATAAAAAAAATGACAAGAGGTGACAATTTTATGAGAAACTGGCAACAATTTATATTGTTTTTAAATAGTTAAAAAATTGTATGTAAAACGGTTTGTTGAGGTAAAATTTTCGTGGCGCCTGGCGGCCTGTTTTTGGACACAATATTAAAAAATGCTTTATCGCTTTTGAATAACCCACAATTGATTATTACCAAATTTTTTTCCATTTCTTTTTATTTTAATTTTAATAATAACTGTGTAAGTTGAAACTGAATTTCAAATTTTGTCACCTGAATAAAAGTTTGTGGTCAACAAAAATATGTTTTATTTAATTTGTTTCAATGAGCAATCGCAATTTTCAAAAATAAATTATTAATAATATATGGGAGGTGTTATATAAGAGTCATTCTAGTATTATATACAGGGTGAATTCTCAAAGACGTCAGGCGCTGAAAAGTTTTTATTTATGGACCAATCTATAAAAATTAGAAATTATAAACAAATGGCTTTTTAAAAATTTTCTAAACGTCTTACTGATGTCTTATTTCTTCATGAGTGATAAGAAGTGACAATTTTATAAAAATCTAGTTACATTTTTTAATAAATTTATAAAATTTTTGCTTTATGGGACTTCTGAGGCCTAAAGAACTGTAATCAGTTGAGGTTAAATTTTGTGGCGCCTGGCGGCCAGTTCTTAGGACAAAAAATTACACAAAAACCAGGGACACTTTAAAAATCCAAGAATTGTTTCTTACTTAATGCACCTTATCACTTTTGAATCATCCACAACTTATTATGATCAAGTTCCTACTTTTGAAATTTATTTTCAAATTTTATTATAATACTTATCAGAGAACACAGCAGATTTTTTTTTAGTATACTAACACATATAAAAGGTTTATACAGAGGTTGCAAAAATGATGTATTTAACTTGTTTGTTAATAATCTCAACTATTAAGGCACTCATTAGCTATTGCTTGTTCGTGCTTTAAACAATATCGATTATTAATAACTTTTATTAACAAATTAATTTGTTAAAAAATAATTCTAAAAACCACAATGGTTTTATATACAGGCTGATTTTAAAAAAAAACGGCAGACGATTTAGAATTTTTATTTATGGCCAGATTTCAAAAAGTAAACAGTTTTCTTCAAACACAATTTAGACGAACTGTGTACTTTAATACCTTAGCTGATTTTTGGCTTAAAATTACATTTTTTTTTCTTGGTGAGGTGAGTCTGTGGTTTCTTAAATGATGATGTCATTGTTAACTGTTTTTCTTCGAAGATATTAATTATAATTAGATAAACACTTTGAATGTTTCTTCTAAATTCATAATATTAAAATTATTGAATGTTTTTTACTGTTAGTGCTAATAAATAGGACATTCTGCTTGCACGAAAAGCCTACCTTTAAACTTGACTTTCTAATTGTACAACTTTTGTTTTCAATTAAGGAATGCGAATAAATTTTTGAATGTTTTTTATCAAAAATAGGAAATTTATTTTAAGTATTTTTAGTTTTATGTTTTTGAAAGACGCAAAATTAGGTTTAGTGTTTCTTTAAAATACGTAACCATTGACTTTAAATAAGGAGTAATAATGCTGACTTTATGGCACAAGCAGAAGTTTAAAAACATGTAATGTACTCGTAATACAAGAGTTTTGAAGGACGTGTGCCATAAAGCCAACTTTATAGGACTTGTTTTATAATACTTATACAAATTGTTTATTTTGTACCTTACTTACTCCTCCCTGATGGATTCCAATTTCCAAATATACGAGGTGGTCTACTAAAAGCGCATTTAAAAAAATAATCACAGAGGGTTAAATAAATTGTAGAAAAACTCATAAAAATTACATGGATAGAGAAATTTTTCAATAATCGCTGAACCCTATATAATATATATATATATATATATATATATATATATATATATATATATATATATATATTATAATATTATAAAATATATTATATTATATTATATATTAAAAAATATATATTATATAATATAAAATGGGAATTTTGCTATTTTAATTTGTTCCACGAATATTTATTATAATATATATATTATTATATATATTATATTATATTATATATATATATATATATATATATATATATATATATATATCAAAATTTCCATTTTTTTTGAAAATCTTAATAAATAATAATTTAATTTAATAAAGAAATTTAAATAATTTCTAGGTCTATCTTTCAATAGAAATAGGAATTGATTGGCACTGAAACTGAAAACATCTGAAAACAATGATTGAAAATAATTTATTCACTTGTGGCCACCTGGCAGATGCACCAAGGTTAGGAGAACAGTCGTTAGACATAACTGTAACTGGCATTTCATGGTCAGTTTCAATGTAATCGATTAACTCAATGTTTTTAACGAATTAATCTCAAATATTTTTTGAAGAAAGTTTAAAAGAGAGCCAAAAAAACTGTAATTAGAAGAGGACATTAAACTAATTGATTCATAAAATACAAATTTCAGCATAATAATCTCCTCTTTAAAATAATAGTGAAAGTTAAATATGCAGAATTGTTATTATTTTAATAATTTTGCGATAGTTGTGCCAACCACCTGAAGACAAAAACTTTCCTAATTTAGGCAGTCGATTGTGATTTTTACATTAAACAAACTTTTCCCTTTATTTTTGCATTAGATGTAAATATTCATGGTATTATTGTACCAAATAAAATTCTCTATTGCTTTATTGCTATACAAATATTCGCGATGTACTTTAGAGATAATGTTTATTTGCATAATTATAAACACTCATTTACTCATTCAACAAACTGATCGATTCAGAAGTACAGTTGCCTGCTACAATAGTCAAGTGTGTAAACAACATGCAGCCACAATACTTTATTAGTTAGAAGAAAATTCAATTAATGCCCAAATGGAGTACCAATTTGAAAGAAGTCGGTGGGTCAACGACCATGACCAAAGTTGACCAAGGCTGACCTACGTACTTGACTGTTACATTAACATACCAACAACATAAACATACAAGGCTGTCAACCTGTGCACGTGAAATTTTACAAAAATACTAATTTTGCACGTCGTCACGTTTGCACAGGAAAGTAAAGAATTCTATTAAAAAATCGTATAACAGACCACAGAACTGACCAGTGGTGAAAGCTCTTTTTACAATTCATGGAAACGCACAAATAAGTTTGATTCTAAGTACTAACAGTAAATTATTGTGAAAATATTTGCTCATCGCTGGTGGAACCAATGCAAAGAATTTGTTGATATCCAACTTTTCACAATCAAATTTTTTATGGATTCCGAATCTGTTCTTATATTTTGGCTACGAGTGTTAGTTTTGAAAATATCAAGCAAAGTTTAGTGACAAACTAAATTAACACTTCTGAACACATTTTTTTGACAAAGCGGAGAATCAAATCAACTCAAATGTAAGATTTTCTTACGGAAAATTATCTAAGGATTTTGAAACTGTCTTTTTTTTTCTTCTACAGCTAACAATTTTTGAGATATCGGTCAAAGTGTGGTTCTTTTAATTAAAGAATAATTGGAGTAAGAGATAAGTGGTTTTAATTATTTTTTTTAAAGTTAAACAATTTAGACAAATGACACTCTAGATTTTTATATGCAAAATTATTCAAGGATTTTGAAACTATTTTTATTTTTTGGTTACGAGTGATAGTTCTGAATATATCAGTCAAAGTTTGGAGAACTTGTTAAAATTTAGTTTATCAAAATCTAAACACTTCTGAACGAATATTTTTTTAGCAACGGAAAGTCAAATCAACTAAAATATAATATTTTCTTATGGAAAATTGTCTGAGGATTCCGAAACTGTCCTTATTTTTTTTCTACAGTTGACAATTTTTGACATATCTGCCAAAGTTTGGTTCTTTCAAATAATTGAAGTAGGAGATAAGTTCAGTTGTTTATAGACAATTGATACTTTAGACTTTCTTAAGCAAAATTATTCAGGGATTCTGAATCTGTTTTTATTTTTTGTCTACGAGCGATAGCTTTAAAGATATCAGTCAAAGTTTGAGGAATTGTTTAAAATTTTGTTTATCAAAATTTAAACATTTCTAAACGCATATT
The DNA here is from genome assembly GCF_031307605.1 of Tribolium castaneum. Lineage (NCBI taxonomy): Eukaryota > Metazoa > Arthropoda > Insecta > Coleoptera > Tenebrionidae > Tribolium > Tribolium castaneum. Next base: position 5,252,709 of record NC_087394.1, read on the forward strand.
TTTTTCGGTGACACCTAAATTTAAATTAACTCAGTTGTAAAATTTTCTTACGGAAAATTATCTGAGGATTCCGAAACTGTTTTTATTTTTTTCTACAGCTAACAATTTTTGAGATATCGGTCAAAGTGTGGTTCTTTTAATTAAAGAATAATTGGAGTAAGAGATAAGTGGTTTTAATTATTTTTTTTAAAGTTAAACAATTTAGACAAATGATACTCTAGATTTTTATATGCAAAATTATTCAAGGATTTTGAAACTATTTTTATTTTTTGGTTACGAGTGATAGTTCTGAAAATATCAGTCAAAGTTTGGAGAACTTGTAAAAATTTAGTTTATCAAAATCTAAACACTTCTGAACGAATATTTTTTTAGCAACGGAAAGTCAAATCAACTAAAATATAATATTTTCTTATGTAAAATTGTCTGGGGATTTCGAAACTGTCCTTATTTTTCTTCTACAGTTGACAATTTTTGACATATCTGCCAAAGTTTGGTTCTTTCAATTAATTGAAGTAAGAGATAAGTTCAGTTGTTTATAGACAATTGATACTTTAGACTTTCTTAAAAATTATTCAGGGATTCTGAATCTGTTTTTATTTTTTGTCTACGAGCGATAGCTTTGAAGATATCAGTCAAAGTTTGAGGAACTGTTTAAAATTTTGTTTATCAAAATTTAAACATTTCTAAACGCATATTTTTTTCGGTGACACCTAAATTTAAATTAACTCAGTTGTAAAATTTTCTTACGGAAAATTATCTGAGGATTCCGAAACTGTTTTTATTTTTCTTCTACAATTAACAATTTTTGAGTTATCGGTCAAAGTTTGGGTTCCTCAAAATAATGAATAATTGGAGTAAAATATAATTGTTTCTAATTGATTTTATTGAAGTCAGGTACTTCAAACAATTGAAATTTTGGCTTTTTATATGCAAAAATACCCAAGGATTTTGAATTAGTTTTCATTTTTTGTTTACGAGTGATAGTCCTGAAGATATGAGTAAAAATTTTAGGAATAGCTTAATACTTAGTTTATCAAAATCTAAACACGTTTGAACACATATTTTTTTAGCAGAACGGAAAGTTAAATCAACTAAAATGTAAAATTTTCTTACGGAAAATTATCTGAGGATTTCGAAACTGTTTTTATTTTTCTTCTACAATTAACAATTTTTGAGTTATCGGCCAAAGTTTGGGTTCCTCAAAATAATGAATAATTGGAGTAAAAGATAATTATTGTTTCTAATTGATTTCATTGAAGTCAGGTACTTCAAACAATTGATATTTTGGCTTTTCATATGCAAAAATACCCAAGATATGAGTGAAAATTTTAGCAATAGCTTAAAACTTGGTTTATCAAAATCTAAACACTTTTGAACACATATTTTTTTAGCAGAACGGAAAGTCAAATCAACTAAAATGTAAAACTTTCTTACAGAAAATTATCTGAGGATTCCGAAACTGTTTTTATTTTTCTTCTACAATTAACAATTTTTGAGTTATCGGTCAAAGTTTGGGTTCCTCAAAATAATGAATAATTGGAGTAAAAGATAATTATTGTTTTTAATTGATTTTAGAAGTCAGGTACTTCAAACAATTGATATTTTGGCTTTTTGTATGTAAAAATACCCAAGGATTCTGAATTTGTTTTCATTTTTTGTTTACGAGTGATAGTCCTGAAGATATGAGTGAAAATTTTAGGAATAGCTTAATACTTAGTTTATCAAAATCTAAACACTTTTGAACACATATTTTTTTAGCAGAACGGAAAGTCAAATCAACTAAAATGTAAAATTTTCTTACGGAAAATTATCTGGGGATTCCGAAACTGTTTTTATTTTTCTTCTACAATTAACAATTTTTGAGTTATCGACCAAAGTTTGGGTTCCTCAAAATAATGAATAATTGGAGTAAAAGATAATTGTTTCTAATTGATTTTATTGAAGTCAGGTACTTCAAACAATTGATATTTTGGCTTTTCATATTCAAAAATACCCAAGATATGAGTGAAAATTTTAGCAATAGCTTAAAACTTGGTTTATCAAAATCTAAACACTTTTGAACACATATTTTTTTAGCAGAACGGAAAGTCAAATCAACTAAAATGTAAAACTTTCTTACAGAAAATTATCTGAGGATTCCGAAACTGTTTTTATTTTTCTTCTACAATTAACAATTTTTGAGTTATCGACCAAAGTTTGGGTTCCTCAAAATAATGAATAATTGGAGTAAAAGATAATTGTTTCTAATTGATTTTATTGAAGTCAGGTACTTCAAACAATTGATATTTTGGCTTTTCATATTCAAAAATACCCAAGATATGAGTGAAAATTTTAGCAATAGCTTAAAACTTGGTTTATCAAAATCTAAACACTTTTGAACACATATTTTTTTAGCAGAACGGAAAGTCAAATCAACTAAAATGTAAAACTTTCTTACAGAAAATTATCTGAGGATTCCGAAACTGTTTTTATTTTTCTTCTACAATTAACAATTTTTGAGTTATCGGTCAAAGTTTGGGTTCCTCAAAATAATGAATAATTTGAGTAAAAGATAATTATTGTTTTTAATTGATTTTAGAAGTCAGGTACTTCAAACAATTGATATTTTGGCTTTTTGTATGTAAAAATACCCAAGGATTCTGAATTTGTTTTCATTTTTTGTTTACGAGTGATAGTCCTGAAGATATGAGTGAAAATTTTAGCAATAGCTTAAAACTTGGTTTATCAAAATCTAAACACTTTTGAACACATATTTTTTTAGCAGAACGGAAAGTCAAATCAACTAAAATGTAAAACTTTCTTACAGAAAATTATCTGAGGATTCCGAAACTGTTTTTATTTTTCTTCTACAATTAACAATTTTTGAGTTATCGACCAAAGTTTGGGTTCCTCAAAATAATGAATAATTGGAGTAAAAGATAATTGTTTCTAATTGATTTTATTGAAGTCAGGTACTTCAAACAATTGATATTTTGGCTTTTCATATTCAAAAATACCCAAGATATGAGTGAAAATTTTAGCAATAGCTTAAAACTTGGTTTATCAAAATCTAAACACTTTTGAACACATATTTTTTTAGCAGAACGGAAAGTCAAATCAACTAAAATGTAAAATTTTCTTACGGAAAATTATCTGAGGATTCCGAAACTGTTTTTATTTTTCTTCTACAATTAATAATTTTTGAGTTATCGGTCAAAGTTAGGGTTCCTCAAAATAATGAATAATTGGAGTAAAAGAGAATTGTTTCTAATTGATTTTATTGAAGTCAGGTACTTCAAACAATTGATATTTTGGCTTTTTGCATGCAAAAATAACCAAGGATTCTGAATTTGTTTTTATTTTTTGTTTACGAGTGATAGTCCTGAAGATATGAGTAAAAATTTTAGGAATAGCTTAATACTTAGTTTATCAAAATCTAAACACTTTTGAACACATATTTTTTTAGCAGAACGGAAAGTCAAATCAACTAAAGTGTAAAATTTTCTTACGGAAAATTATCTGAGGATTCCGAAAGTGTTTTTATTTTTCTTCTACAATTAACAATTTTTGAGTTATCGGCCAAAGTTTGGGTTCCTCAAAATAATGAATAATTGGAGTAAAAGATAATTGTTTCTAATTGATTTTATTGAAGTCAGGTACTTTAAACAATTGATATTTTGGCTTTTCATATGCAAAAATACTCAAGGATTTTGAATCTGTTTTCATTTTTTATTTACGAGTGATAGTCCTGAAGATATGAGTGCAAATTTTAGGAATAGCTTAATACTTAGTTTATCAAAATCTAAACACTTTTGAACACATATTTTTTTAGCAGAACGGAAAGTCAAATCAACTAAAATATAAAATTTTCTTACGTAAAATTATCTGAGGATTCCGAAACTGTTTTTATTTTTCTTCTGCAATTAACAATTTTTGAGTTATCGGTCAAAGTTTGGGTTCCTCCAAATAATGAATAATTGGAGTAAAAGATAATTGTTTCTAATTGATTTTATTGAAGTCAGGTACTTCAAGCAATTGATATTTTGGCTTTTCATATGCAAAAATACCCAAGATATGAGTGAAAATTTTAGCAATAGCTTAAAACTTGGTTTATCAAAATCTAAACACTTTTGAACACACATTTTTTTAGCAGAACGGAAAGTCAAATCAACTAAAATGTAAAATTTTCTTACGGAAAATTATCTGAGGATTCCGAAACTGTTTTTATTTTTCTTCTACAATTAACAATTTTTGAGTTATCGGTCAAAGTTTGGGTTCCTCAAAATAATGAATAATTGGAGTAAAAGATAATTGTTTCTAATTGATTTTATTGAAGTCAGGTACTTCAAACAATTGATATTTTGGCTTTTTAAAAATACTTTGTAAAAATTAAAAGTCCCGAAACTTTTTTTCATAGCCGTATAAAAAATTTTTTCATAGCCGTTTAAATTTAAAAAATAAAAATGAAGCATAGGAAAATAAATTAAGAATGATACAAAAACAGGAGATGAATGTATTTTTTACAAAGTATTTTTCCTTGTAAAAATTGAAAGTCCCGAAACTCGGCCCTCGAGTGCCATAAAGCGGGAGCGCAATTTTCTGGCGGTGCGTTTAATAAATTTTCCGGCGGCTTTCCACGCATGACCCACATTCGCCAGTTTTCCTTTTAGTAGGTTAGGAGTCGAGTTTCCATCGTGCGCAATACCGCCTATTATCGATCCCCGGGTCGTAAACATTAACGCGTTGGTCCATCACGACGATGCTGCAGCAGGACTGAAGGACGAACTGAACGGAAAAACGATTACCGACGCCTGTTTTACTGATCGAAGCCGTTGCCTAGGTCAGGCCCTCCGGAATGCTCCGGGATATTGGCGTAATGCGGACTTTTAAATGATAAAACACTCATGTGGAAATGCTAATAATAATAATTAGGTAAAATGTTGAAGAATTGACAAAAACTGAAAGTGGGTCAGGTCTACAGAAGATTTAGCGGATTCTCGTAAAACTCTTACTTTAATTGAAAATTCAAGTTACTACTTACGCTTTTAATTGAACGGTTATTTATTAATATGACGAAATAAGGAAAAAGTTGCTACTTTCAATTTTTTGTACAATTTTGCGAAAGTTTCAAAGTATTTTATTTAATAAAGTTTTTATTTCAAAATTTTCAAATCAAAATTTGACATTTTTATACTTCTTTCAATTTATATTTTTTAATTCTAAATAATATTTTGAATAAATTAATTTCCAGTAATTTTTTAAATCAGAACCAAAAAAGTTGTATTTTTTCGCATTTTTGTTTCATCATAAAATAGGACTTGCAAAAAGTTGAAAAAAACATTTGCGAAGAAAAAAATAATTGGTTCAAGATTCCAAGATAAAAAAATATTTGCTTCTTGTTTTAATGTTGTTATATAACCGAGATGACACTTTTCAATATAACTGCCAATTTCCAAATGTGACGCTTTTATAAGCTAACTGTTAGTTAACCACTATTATATTGCCCTTATATAACTTTTACCTAAAGTTTATTTAAAAAAACTCAGTAGATCGTAATACAAATTGAAATTTTAAACATTTAGCATAAATAAATTGGTGCTTCTATGCAGCCTCTTTGGGGTGCACAATAAATATTGTTCAGTGTTTTGTTGATTCCTTGTTGAAACATTCCAAAAGAATTTTTAGGAATGACTTCTGCAAGAAAATGGTCGATGACCAGAACTACTACTAACATAGAACTACTTATGTTAAGACCAAAGATGCTGTAGGAGTAATAGGAAAGGTGAAATGCCATCTTACGGCAAAAATTTTTAAGGTAGTCAGTGTTATCTTTCTCCTCCAAAGAACCAGAGTTTGTCAAACTGTTAACAAATTACAGTTATCAGGAACTAAAGTATTACTATTTTCAAAAACGTATTGTTCACTGTTTTCTTTATTGTTTCCTCAACTTTGGACAAATTCTCCGAACCCAGCTTAACATTGTAGGATTAAAGGGTCAGCAGGGAGAAAGTGAGAAAACATTCATTCTTAGAATAATTTGCTTTGGTTTTGACAAATTCATTTTTTTGTGTTCAAAACTAAAATACATTTAGGAAAGCTTTTTCAGCTTTCAATTAAATAAAAATTCAAATTGTACTCTACTTACATGATAAACAATAAATATAGATGATTGTTCAAGTGGTTGCAACATGTAGAAGTAAAGAAAAAGCAAAAATCACTGTTGAATGCATTTTACGACCAACAAACAAGATAATTTTCAACCATATAACCAAAAATTTCTTAGATCACTTATTTTGTTTTGTAACTATTATTATAAATGCTGGCTAATATTAAATATAACTGTAACATAACCATGCTTAGATCACCGATATATAAACAGAATCTAGCATACGCTATATTGCATCACATACATAGCAGTTATATAACCGTCACATAACCTTTGCTGTTTACGCTAGACATAACCATGGTTAGAACACTGATATATAACCAAAATCTAGCTTGGGCTATATTGCTTAAGAAACATAACGGTTATCTAATCGTAATATATTCATGTTTATAGACGCTAAACATAACCATGGTTAGGTAACTGTTGTATAAGCTGAGTCTAACATAACCAATGGTTAAATTTGTGTATTGCGGTTATAAAACGATATATAACCGAAAGATAACTCAGTAAAACTGTGCTACCACACATATATTAAATATAACTGTAACATAACCATGCTTAGATCACTGATATATAAACTGAATCTAGCATACGCTATATTGCATCACATACATAGCAGTTATATAACCGTCACATAACCTTTGCTGTTTACGCTAGACATAACCATGGTTAGAACACTGATATATAACCTAAATCTAGCTTGAGCCATATTGGTTAAGAAACATAACGGTTATCTATCCGTAATATAATCATGGTTAATTGGCTATAGACGCTAAACATAACCATGGTTAGATAACCGTTGTATAAACTGAGTCTAACATAACCAATGGTTAGATTCGTGTATTACGGTTATATAACGTTATATAACCGAAAGATAACTTAGTAAAACTGTGCTACTATATATAATATACTATTTCCTCATTCTAATAGTACTACTGTCATCATAAGAAACTACAAACGTATTTAAAAAATAACAACATGTAAGTTATGGCTCTAATTAATATTTTATAAAAGTATTTCTAAATAAATTATTTCCCGTTCTGTTTAATTTCCGTGTAAATGTCAAGAAAATTGAAGCAATATTTCAAGCACTTGATTGTTTCTTTTTCTCCTACATTTTTTTCGTGTAATAGTTTAAAGGTCATGGTGTAATAAATGAGGCACGATTTTGAAATGAAAGCAAAACAGAAATAAAATTTTATATAGTTTTATGTTTTTCCCTGTGTTTGCATAAAAGCACAACTAGCCATTAGCAAGAAAAATGACTAGAGAAAGTTGATGACAGCGTTTCGAGGAAGTGGAAAACCAAATAAATGATAATAGGAGAAGCAATTTTGATAATTTGATATCCCTGATAAATATGTATCTGCATGAGCAATCTGGTAGATGAATGTAACATTATTACGAGGGAATGATGCAGAGAGGCATGACTACGAACAACATCCTCAGTGGTTGGAATTTACTTGAATAAATTTTAAATATTTTCTCACAATTATATCGAGATAAAATCCCGATTGTTGATGCCTTCGGCGTATCCTGCTAATAAATAAAAGACGCTTAGCTCACACATTTTATCTCATCCAGGGAGAAAATCATTCTCTTTATCTTTTTGAATTGTTCTGAACAGGATTCTAGCAGGATTTGGGTTAATTATCTGTTGCTGCATCATCGATCACTTTTCTATTATTAGCCAAATCGGCGCCGTTTAATTATTTAAATTCGTGATGAGAAGGGATGTTGAGTCTCTCGGGTCTTGGCCCAATTATGGACTAAACCACGACCTTCAGTTAGCTCTTTTTGTCATAAATCGACCATGAAATGCTTGTGGCTTTGACAATTCGATCAGGAACGTTGACCTTTGAGGTGAAGCCAAATTTTTTATTATTAAAAAAATCTTAAAAAGTATCCTAGAGAGAGAATAAAAGAAAATTCGGAATCTTCCAATGATTTTACATAGAAAGGGCAAGAGTATCCAATTGTTTGAACTCATCTCTTACTCCAACTAATCTTTATCTTGAGGAATCAAACCTTGATCTATATCTCAAGAATTGTTAACTGTGGAACAAAAATAAAGGCAGTTTTGAAATCCTAAGATAGTTTTCCGTAAGAAAAAACTACATTTAAGTTAATTTAGATCCCCGTTTTGCCAAAAAATATGTGTTCAGAAGTGTCTAGATTTTGATAAACTAAGTATTAAGCTATTCCTAAAATTTTCACTCATATCTTCAGAACTATCACTCGTAAACAAAAAATGAAAACAAATTCAGCATCCTTGGGTATTTTTGCATATGAAAAGCCAAAATATCAATTGTTTGAAGTACCGGACTTCAATAAAATCAATTAGAAACAATTATCTTTTACTCCAATTATTCATTATTTGGAAGAACCCAAACTTTGACCGATAACTCAAAAATTGTTAATTGTAGAAGAAAAATAAAAACAGCTTCGGAATCCTCAGATAATTTTCCGTAAGAAAATTTTACATTTTAGTTAATTTAACTTTCTGTTCTGCTAAAAAATATGTGTTCAAAAGTGTTTAGATTTTGATAAACCATGTATTAAGCTATTCCTAAAATTTTCACTCATATCTTCAGGACTATTACTCGTAAACAAAAAATGAAAACAAATTCCGAATCCTTGGGTATTTTTGCATATGAAAAGCCAAAATACCAATTGTTTGAAGTACCTGACTTCAATAAAATCAATTAGAAACAATTATCTTTTACTCCACTTATTCATTATTTTGAGGAACCCAAACTTTGAGCGATAACTCAAAAATTGTTAATTGTAGAAGAAAAATTAAAGCAGTTTTGGAATCTATATAATTTATGAAAAAATTTTTTATACGGCTATGAAAAACAGTTTCGGGACTTTTAATTTTTACAAGGAAAAATACTTTGTAAAAAATACATTCATCTCCTGTTTTTTTATCATTTTTAATTTATTTTCCTATTCTTCATTTTTATTTTTTAAATTTATACGGCTATGAAAAAATTTTTTATACGGCTATGAAAAAAAGTTTCGGGACTTTTAATTTTTACAAGGAAAAATACTTTGTAAAAAATACATTCATCTCCTGTTCTTGTATCATTCTTAATTTATTTTTCTATTCTTCATTTTTATTTTTTAAATTTATACGGCTATGAAAAAATTAAACCAACTCAAATGTAAGTTATTCTTACGTAAAATTATTTAAGGATGCCGAACCTGTCTTTAATTTTTTTTCTACTAACAGCTTTTAAGATATCGGTCATTGTTTGGTTCCTCAAGATAGGTTACTTAGTTGGAATAAAAAATGAGTGTTGTTAATTCATTTTCTTGAAATTACGAGTAGACAGTTCAAACAATTGATACTGTATTTTTTATGCAAAATTATTCAAGGATTTTCAAGTCTGTTTTAGTTTTTTGTTTAGACGCGATAACTTTTGAAATACATTATTGGTCAAATTTGAGAAACTGTTTAAATTTTATTTTGTCAAAATCAAAACACTTTCAAATTTAAACACATATTTTTTGACAAAAAGCAATTCAAATCAAAGTTTTTTTTTCGTAAAATTATTTGAGGTTTCTAAAACTGTCTTATTAAAAAAAGATACTTTGGAAAAAATACTACATCTGTCTCCTATTTTTATATCATTCTTATTATTTTTTTAACTTTATTTCTATTTTTATAACAATTAAGGTTATTAATTGCTAAATTAAGACTGTAATTAGACAATTTTTGAACGTTTTTGTGTATTTACAGCTCAAAAACGGAAATAATTATTTTGTAAAATTTTGTTAAAAATAAGCGAAAGTGACAAGATTTAGGCGAACAGATTTCAGTAAGTTATTTCGAAAAATGTTGCCAAAATTGCTAGAAAATCATGAAATAGATCGAAAGTAATATTGTATTTTGTTTCTACACTAGATTTTGGTTGGTTTTTGGTCAAAAAATAAACCAAAATTTGATAGAATTTTGCTAAAAATTAGACTTAGAAATCAGCAAATCTGAACAAAAAAAAACATTCGCTTTGCTTGTTTCGAGCAATTTAGCATATGCATTTTTTCACAAAATTCTATTTATTTAAAAAAAAGTCAAAAACCAATAAAATTTAGTTCAAAAACGGTGTTTTGTATTAAAAAATTACTAAATTCTGTTGTAAATTCCATTATTTTTGCTTTTTCTATATTCCAACACACGTTTGCCAGTTAGAGGAAACACATTTATTTTGCAAAATTTGTTAATAACGGGTAGAAAAAATGATGTAAAATGTGTCTTAATGTTTACAACGTTTAAGCACGTTTTTACCAAAGAAACAAAAAACTTGGTAGAAAATAGTATTTTAAACTACATACTCAATTTTTGTTTGAGATTTATTTGCTAAAATAGACATAAAAATCATTAAAACTGTATATTTACAATATTTTTTTGTATTTTTTGAGCACTTTTCAGCCTGAGACGCAATTATTTTGCTAATTTTTCTTAAAAACATGTCAATAATGCCAACGTTAAGCTATAATAGATAAATAACTATTTTGTACTCATAGCGTGTGGAAAATGGACTTTTCTGCACTGCGGTGTTTTTTACTTTGCAACAATGGCTAGGGACATTTAATAGGTTGGTACCGCTAACGTTGACATGGAAACGGTTATTTTTTTACGATAAGTGACAGTTCATGTCAAATTTTTGATTGTTTTTCCTGTTACCAACCCATTAGCAAAAAACATTAAATTATAAAAAAATGTTAATTTTTATTTTTTTGCGAGATTTATTACAAAAAATATTTTACCTAACTTGTTTGGGAAGCAATTTCCAAACTCGTTAGGTAAATAACTATTTCACTTAACAAAAGGGGGGTTTCGAAAAAAGAATTTGAAAATTATGATCTATTTGCGTTTCAGAGAGGTTATAAAGAATTTTTAACAAAAATATTTAGAAAAAAATCCAAAAACTCGGGTTATTATTTATTATTAATGTTGGTGATGTAAAACGGAGGCTATATTTTTGTCCACACTGTAGATTCATGTTTTTGCGAGATGTGTTATCATATCGCATATTTTCCGCCCCGCATGATAAAACAGTAATAACACGAAACGAATGACACTAATTCTACGTCTGGTAAATGTTCAACTTTGTTCTGCGCGCCGTTTTCTGATTTATCATTGAATATTCATCACACGCACACACTGTTTTAATCGTAATATTAAATTCTCTTTCTGTAATAAATAATTTCTGTGATGACCTTTAGTAAAAATATATGTAACCTTCCAACTATGCAGTAATAACAGCAATAATAACATCTAGGTAAAGGTTTTATTGTCTTGGTTTTCGTATTCACCTACTTATTTTTTTCGCTCTGTCGTAATTACAAATAGGTTCGATCGGTGTCACGTAATAACTGATATTTTTTCAATTAACTATTCAGTTTAGTGGCAATGCTATGTTTGGGTATCGATTTGAAATAAATGTAATTTCGTTCAGGGTTGCACGTTCTAAAAAATAATTTGGTTTTCGAAAACTACAAAAATTTACTTATTATTATTAAACGGTAACAAGAAAATTAATAAAAATAAAACAAATTTAAATTGAAAAAAAATGATACCTTATTCACTTTCCAACATTCCATTTAAGAAGTAGTGCTTTAAAAAATTGCCTCTTGTGATATGATTTATTAGCAACAATATATCATGCGATGATAGATTGCAAAGAATTTGAGAAACTAGAGCAAATAACTCTAATAAGTTTCACTGAAATTCTCTTCTCATTTGAATTCGAGGATGCGATTCATAAAACACTGTAATAAATAACTGACACGATTTCGTTAAAAACCGTAATGAAGAAAGTTACGAGTATAGTAATTTATAATAACAAAGAGTTTGCTTTATTAGTAACCAAGTATGCAAATAGTTTCCAAACTCCATGGTAATTAAACAACGAACGATATTAGATTCGCCGAAGAAAGTTTAATTATCTTTATCAGGTCACAGTCATTGTTGGAGAAGATAACAGTATTTCAACAAATTTGAATTATTCGGTTTTGCTTCTTTGATCTCGTTAAACTAATTAGGTGTTCAAACAGATCTTTTGGTCGTTCTTTGACGACATGCGAACGCAATATTTTCCCATGTTGGTTGACGTGTCATTTATGGAAGCAAATGTAAACACATTTTTTTCCTTGGCGCCGCTTTGTTTTATTAACGCAGTGCATAAGACGTGACGTCTGTACAAGTCGATTTTTTAACAACTTGTGAATCTTGATTTGTTGACCAAGAAAAATCGAATCGTTCACGCTTCACAAACCTGAAATTTTATTCAAGGATGTTTGAGGTCGCCCGGATTTCACCGGAGTCAGTAGACTACCAACAGCGCTCTGTTGAATTACTGGTTGCATAAACTTTTTTGTATTTTTTTAAATGATAAATCTTGAATGTTTTCAAACATTTACTTACTTTTTTTTAAAACCTGTTAAGTTTTAGTAATAAATTTATGATTTTATAATTTTTTAATGTAATAGTTTGGATGGTTTCGTTGCTATTGATTTCAGAATGAACGCTCAGACTTTCGCGAGATGGCGCCCTAATCTCTAACTCACGGTCTTGAACGTGCGTTTTGATGGTATAATCGTGTTTGGATTTTGGTTCGGTATCGCTTCTCGGCCTTATGGCTAAGATCAAAGTGTAGTATCTGTTCTTATCAGCTTAATATCTGATACGCCCCGCATGCGGGGCCAGTATATTAAACTGATTTTTGGAAATTGACGGAGGCTAGGGGCTTGCTCCACCTCCGTCGCGGGTTGGCCCGGCATTGCAGTACAGTCGGGATCGGCCCACCTGATTTAATTAGTATATATCGACTGTTTTATAACTAGTATTAAAAATAGGTTTTTATACTTTTCTCTTTCATATATATTCATATTCATATATTATTTATATATTCATAAATTTACTTTTTCATATATAATTTGCAATATAGTCAAATACAGTAAGCTACGTTACACATGCTTCCTGCATTACTACTTTTTTTTAATAATATATTTTTTCTTTAAACGTTCTAAATTTTTCTGAATGAGTAAGACTACTAAAAGATTTATTTTATATTATCAAGCAGCTATATTTTTTTGTACGTATACTTTAAGAATATTTATATTTTATTTATTTATATTAATGTATTTATTTTATACTGTGTAGTTACTTCTTTAACCATTTTGTTATAATTCATGACTCGAATAATTTTTTGACAACATTGTAAGAAATACTACTGAGATTGTTTTTTTTCTCATGAACATAATATTTAATCGTTTACTATGATATACAAAATCTTATTATATATAGTTGTTTAACGTATAAGTATAAGTTTAAAATTTAAGCAAAATATTAATATAGCATTTCAAATAAATCTTCAAAATGTGAATATATGTCTAAAACTATATATTCAAGAAAAAAAACTTCAGCGCTATTAAAAGCAAGATTTATTTATAAAATCAAAAATGTTTAACAAAAACAAACTTATATTAAAAAGCTAATTTTGTTTACATTTCGAGTTAGTTATTAAAACAATTTTTAATGTCACCTTACTAACGACAGCTCTTTTTTGGTAAAAGATTTTGCAATAAAAATGACTTCTAATTCAAAAATATATTTTTTAACCAGTGATTTTTTAAATTGAATTATTCAAGTTGCGTACCCAGCTCATTTACTAAGATTTTCGAAACTTGGCCGAACTTAATTATAAATTTTTAAAGCTGTATTAGATAATACCTATTCTAGCTGAAAAAGACTCCAAAAATTAGAAGTCAATAAAATAGCATAAAAATACAATGAAAACGGCAAAATAGCAAATAAAAGCATTAAAAATTTTGCCTATCTCGATAAAAAATGTACAATGTAATAAATAACGGATCAGTAAAATACTATTAATCCAGACCTACTTTAAAATTCAAATGATCACATGGTATTTCTAGAATTAAAAATGTGACATGGAGTTTTAGGTTTGGAGCCCAGTTTTAAGATTGTTACAAAGATAGGTTACCTACATAAACTCTAAGTAAAGTTGAAGAAAAAAAGCCAAATTCTGAAGATTTTTAGTTTGATAAAAATTTTAAGAAGGTCTCTAATATTTGTTTCGTTTGACTGTTTGTAATTTAATAAACTCCAATAATTTAATGCATTTTTTTATTGAGCCAAGCCATTTCTCTTTCTACTTATTCCCAAAGAACAAAAAAGGGGTGATATCCAATATATGAAAATTGGAAATTCAGCAAAAATACTCTAAAATTCAGTCAATTCTCCTCACAAATTGTGTTTAAAAAATCAAAAAATTAACATTGCGCTGATGAATTTTGTTTTACGACGTTAATAAAATTTTTATTTGACTCAATCTCGGACTAACGAGGTTCCACTGTATTAAATTTTTTTTTAAAACTACTCCGACTCTAATACACCGACCATTGAAGGTATTATTCCGATTTTGTAAAAATAAAAGTATACAATAAAACTGAAATGATTCTCAAATTTTGCGCTAAATTTGAGATATTTGTTCATTTTGAAGGTAATGATGCTTGATCTTGGGTGATTTTTAACATGCGCTTATATTGAAGTGTCTACAAATTAAGGTAATTTGTAAGATATTGGGCTCTTTTTGGTTGTTTCCGAGATAGTTTCATAATTTTTTTAAATGATTTTTGCGTTTGTCAAATCTCCTAGTCCAGCAGCAACATTTTATACAGGGTGAGTCTACTAAAAGTATAGTATTTCTCAAAAACTAATAATCACACGACAATTCAGTGTTATTTGCTGTTACATTCTTTTTTTTTTCTATCTATTATCTTAACTATTTTTTATTTAGTATTTAATGTTTTTTTTAAACAAACCTTAATGTTTTTTGTACAAAAATTATGTAAAAAGTTAAGCAGACTCCAAAAAATAATTTAAAAAAAGGAAAACAAAAAAAAGATTAGCGTAAATTTTTTTTCTGTATTTTTTTTACAAAGCATCAGTTAAATATCGATAAAATGACTTAAATTAATAAATTAATTTTAAACCTTGTATTGAAGATTTACTGGATTTATGAATTTTTTAATTCAAATGAAATGAATTGACAAAGAAAACATAAACAGTGGAGCTTTAGTATTCATTTATTTATTTATTTATTTTTCCTTGCTTACTAGTTGGTACATACGGTTTTTGTTTATCTGTTGTCGGAAATGCATAGCCACCTCTAACTTCTTTTTTTCAAATATATTGCTATCTCAAGTGGCACTTCGTATGAAAGCCCTTTTCGCAAGCACTACAACGCACTATTTGTTTTTTGAATTCTTTCAAAGCCTACGTGATAAAAAAATAAAAACCAATTTTATAAGTTAAACATTATTTAATGCAACAATTGTTCAAGATGGACGCCGTTCCTCTCCTGGAAAATAACAGCGATAGTAGCATGAATTTCTAACATTTTGCAACATTTCGTGTGATTTGCCTAATTTTAACTTATAAAAATTGGGTTTTATTTTTTTATCGCGTAGGCTTTGGAAATATTCAGAAATCAATATATATATATACATATAAAAAAGTATTTTTTTATATAACAATATATAATAATAATAATAATAATAATAATAATAATAATAATAATAATAAAAATATTTTACAGAAAATATATTTTAACACATTTAAAAAATTCAAAAAAAAATTAATAATTTTGTGAATATCCATCCATACAATGCCCAAATTCCTTTCAAAAAATTTCTTTAAATGGGGCCGTTGAATTTAAAAACCGCGCTGTTTGTTTCTGATGATAACACAAAGCCGGCGCCTCTTGGCGCCTGCTTTCTATCAATCAATTGAGCGTTCCATTCCAGCGTCTAGTGATAATGCGCATGCTTCGCGTCCTCTGAAGCCGATTCTGTCAACACGAATGAATTTCGCCTCGAAAAGTGTGTGTTTGTGTGCTTAGACACCAATTTCCGCATATCAGCGCTAAACATGACGTGGGGATTTGTCACATGCGGCCCCAACGAAGCACTAGTCATCTCAGGTAAATTAGTTTTTACGTAAAAACGACGTTACTGAAATAACTGACGCACCTCCCAAGGTTTAGGCCTGAAAACGAAAGTTGCGGTGCGCAGCCTTAAGGCGCGGTGTTCAAAACACGAGCTTTCAGCGTTTTCACTTTTTATGAGTTTTTTTTATTTATCAGTTAATTATAAAAGATTGGAACAACATACGTATTTTTTTCTACTGTTTATTTTTTATCCTACCATGGCGTAAAAAAGAAGTAATCAACTGCAATAGATATAAACGTAATCAGTAAATTGTAATTACTAATTACAAACAAAAAGTTGTGTGAATAATAGAGAATAGCTCGTCTATGACTCGTTTTTTATGCTTTCAACCTTGAATTTATAATAATTGCAGGAACTTGTAACAAATAATGCTATAATAACATGTAGCTTCTTTTAAAGAAAAATTTCAAAGATAATAACTCCTATAATAGAACCTAGAAAAATTTTATCAAACTTTTATTGAACTATTATTAGGTGGTTTATCAGCTGGTCTTTAAATACCAAAAATGATTGCATTTATGTGTATGGTTTTATAACCTGTTAAATTGTTTATAAATGTTTTTTTATTCAAAAATGGACCTCATTTAAAAAATCTAAATCTCTCTGTATTGTAAAGTATTGTAATTTTTTGCACCTAATTAAAAGAGGTAATGTTTTCTTATTTTTTTTAATATTAATGTGTTTAGTTACTTCTCAAAAATTTTTCAAAAATTAACAGAAATTTATGTCGGTTATTGTGGGAATCTGAAAAATGAACATGATTTTCAGATAGCATATCTACATTTTCAAGTTTTTTAACGAGATTTTGCTAAACCAAAAAATTATATTATTTGTTTTTTTCGAGCTTGTTAGCACTTTTTTTAAACAGAAATGCAGTTAGTTTAATTTTGTTTTGCAAGATTTCGTGGAAAAGGAATGAAAAAAATGAAACAAAAATCAAAAATAAGCAGAAAAATCAATAAAGTAATTGGTGTGATTATTACTTTTTAAAATATTTTCAAGCTACTTTAAGGAGATTTCGCTAAGACGAACCGAAAAATTGTAAACTTGAGTCGAAAATTAGACAATTTTACCTTTTTCGAGCGTTTTAGCACTTTTTTACCAAACAAAAATGCAGTTAGTTTAATTTATAAGTTGTTTTGAAGATTTTGTGAAAAAGAAATGAAAAATCATCAAATTCTTTCAAAAATAAGCAGAAACTTATGTAGGTTATTACAGGAATCTGCCGATCTCTTTATGTTATAAACCAATTGTTGCAATCTTTTTTTACACCAAATAAAAATGGATATATTTTTTTAATTTTTTTCTATTGTTCACAAATTATTTATTTAAGTTTGTTTTGGAGCAAAGCGTGGAAGAAGGAATTGACAGTTAATATAGTTAACGAATTTTTTAAAAAATAAACAAAAAAATTAAAAAAATATTGATGCGATTGTTACGTTTTTTAAATATCATACATTCATTTTCAAGCTTTTTAACGAGCTTTTGCTAAACCGAACCGAAAAATTAAATACTTGAGTCGAAAATTAGATAATTTTGAATTTTTCGAGCGTTTTGACACTTTTTTTTAAACAGAAATTCAATTTATTAATTGTTCTGCAAAATTTTTTTAGCACTTTTTTTAAACAGAAATGCAGTTAGTTTAATTTTGTTTTGCAAGATTTCGTGGAAAAGGAATGAAAAAAATTAAAAAAAAATCAAAAATAAGCAGAAAAATCAATAAAGTAATTGGTGTGATTATTACTTTTTTTTTTAACTATTTTCAAGCTTCTTTAAGGAGATTTCACTAAGACGAACCGAAAAATTGTATCATACATTCATTTTCAAGCTTTTTAACGAGCTTTTGCTAAACCGAACCGAAAAATTAAATACTTGAGTCGAAAATTAGATAATTTTGAATTTTTCGAGCATTTTAACACTTTTTTTTAAACAGAAATTCAATTAATTTATTAATTGTTCTGCAAAATCTTGTGAAAAAGAAATGAAGAAGTACTAAATTTTTAAAAAATAAACATGATTTTTAGATAGCATATCTACATTTTCAAACTTTTTAACGAGATTTCGCTAAACCAAAAAATTATGTAATTTTGTCTTTTTCGAGCTTTTCAGCACTTTTTTTAAACAGAAATGCAGTTACTTTAATTTTGTTTTGCAAGATTTCGTGGAAGAGGAATGAAAAAAATGAAAAAAAAACAAAAATAAGCAGAAAAATCAATAAAGTAATTGGTGTGATTATTACTTTTTTTTAACTATTTTCAAGCTTCTTTAAGGAGATTTCGCTAAGACGAATCGAAAAATTGTAAACTTGAGTCGAAAATTACATAATTTTACCTTTTTCGAGCTTTCTAGCACTTTTTTACCAAACAAAAATGCTGATAGTTTAATTTATTAATTGTTTTGAAGATTTTGTGAAAAAGAAATGAAATTGTTTAAAAAATAAATAAACAGAAACCTAAATAGGCTATTACAAGAATCTGCCGATCTCTTCATGTTATAAACCAACTGTTGCAATCTTTTTTTACACCAAATAAAAATAGATATATTTAATTCATTTTTTTCTATTGTACACAAATTGTTTAATTAAGTTTGTTTTGGAGCAAAGCGTAGAAAAAGGGCCACAAAAAAGGCTTAAATTAACAGTTATTATAGTTCACGAAATTTTTCAAAAATAAACAGAAAAATCAAAAAAATAATTGGTGCGATTGTTTCTTTTTTTAGATAGCAAAACTACATTTTTAAGCTTTTTTAACGATATTTTGCTAAACCGAACCGAAAAATTGTATACTTTTGAGTCGAAAATTAGATAATTTTACCTTTTTCGAGCATTTTTTTCAAATAGAAATTCGTTAGTATAATTAATTTATTAATTGTTTTGAAAGCTTTTATAAAAAAGAAATGAAAAATTAGCAATTTTTTTGCCTAATTAAAAGTGGTAATATTTTCTTCATTTTTTAATAAGTTTGGCTTGTTTTGGGTTAAATTGACAGTTATGAGTTATTTCATGAAATTTTTTAAATATAAACAGAAAAATCAATAAAGTATTTGGTGTGATTATCTTTATCATAGTTACATTTTTGAGCTTTTTTAATCAGAACCGAAAAATTATCTACTTGAGTCGAAAATTAGATTATTTTGCATTTTTCGAGCGTTTCAGTTTAATTTCTCAATTGTGTAGCAAGATTTTGTCAACAATAAAATGAAAAATCATCAAATTTGTTCTAAAACATAGCATTTTTTTTATTTTTTGTGTTATTTTAACAAATTTTGTTAAAGTTGGCTGAAAAATAATCACAAAATGCCATCGATAATTTATTTGTTTGCCGTTCTTGCGTTATGTTAACACGTTATGTTAACAAGGCCAAAAATTGCCGAATTGAGCGAAAAAACACAAAATTTTGTCAAAAATTACACAAAGAATCGCTCAATTTGCTTAAAATTAAGCACAGAAGTTTTTATGCTAAAAACTTACTTTTTGCGAGCTTTAACATAACATATTATTTAACTAGAAGCACAATTCAATATTGTGAGGAATTTTGTCAAAATATAGGTCGAAAAGTGATAAATTGTTACGAGAATATTTTGACAGTATTTAATGTTGTGAATTTGTAGTGCGATTTTTTCACTTTATTACTTATAACTGCAACATTTTTCCAAAATAAATTGCATTATTTTTATTTATTGTTCCAACTTTATTTTTTTATTTATTATTTTATCATCATTATTGTTTTTCTATTTTGCGCTTGTTTTCCGATCTTACCATTTTTAATCAAATATTTAATTGAACTCACGATATTTTAAAAGTTAATAAAAAGTTTATAATACGATGAATTAATTGCGTTCAACATTTTTTTCACTTGATCTAAAAGAAAATGGAACGTTTACATTTAACGTTATTTTTTTGCAAAATTTGATCCGAATTGTTTTGATCTTTACCAAACTAACAATTACACAAGTAATCAACGAGATCAAACGAAACGAAAGTTCATACTTCAGAGGTTAAATGCCAATTATTATTTATATGCCTCGTTTCTAATAATAATAACACAATTTATTGAATTATTCATCCAATAATTTATGTGCAAGTATGTCAGTCCTTGAGTCAATTATTTAAAAATTCATAACTAATATTATTAGCTCTCTTTTGAATTATGCACATTATGAAATAGCCATAAATCGAGTTCAAACATCGAAAACATGCATTTGCAATTTATCTCTATCCAGAACGAACGGAATGCTGCATTAAAATTATTTTACTCTATTTATCATACAAGGAGAATAAATAGCCAATTTCTTCTACAGTTTGTTAAAATAAATATTAATTAAACAAAATGATTAAATTAATGCGTTTTGAGAAAAAAAATATTGGTACTTTTAATAGACTCACCTTGTATTTATTTGAACAATTTTTACGCAAATGTGTACATTTCCAACATTTACCTTATTAAGTAAATCCCTGAAACCAGCTCATTTTGCCATTTAATTCCACCATTCGGATTCCATTCCTTGATTAAAAAACGCTTATCAGGTTTTATGCAAACGCATCTAGGCTTGTTGCAAATTTATGGCAGTAATAATGAAACGTAATTGAATAAAATATCGATTGTATCGTATTGTTGGCGCACTTTTTTCCAATCTCATTTGTTACAGGATGTTGTTACAGCAAACCGCTTTTGGTACCCGGAGGTAGGGCTTTTATCTGGCCAACGATTCAGAGGATACAAAGGTATGCCATTGAAATTCTCCTCAACGTGAATGAAATAATTTGCAAGCTTTTGATTTATTTATTATCTAGAATATGCCTGAACACGATGACGCTAATTGTGGACAGTCCGACGGTTTACACGAGTCAGGGGGTTCCCATCTCGGTGACGGGGATCGCTCAGGTAATTTACAGGAAACTGTAATTTTTTGCAGTGAATTTTTGATTTGGAGTTGCTTTTATTATGAAAAAAAATTACACAGTTACAAGTAAATTTTATGTTTACAACGTCATATCTTTCTTCCGGATAAAGGTAGAAAGTTCACTTTTTTGCAGATTTTTTTTTATTTAATATACATTTTAACATTCTAACAGGCTTTAGGTTTGTCAAAAGGAAACTGAGAAAAATACAATTTTCTAGTAACGAGTCATATTTTGGTTGTGAAGTTCTTAAAATAATACGAGATTTTTTTTATTGTAAAAGATTCACTTACCTGAAAAAAATTTTTACGACATAGATCGCTTGAAATTGGTTTAACTAGTCGCTTTTTTACATTTTCGCCCAATTTTTTCAAATACATGACTTTCTAATTCGAATAAGTGCCAATCAGTGCGAGTCATTTCATGAAATAACTTTTGTGGTTCAAAAGTGACTGTATTGAAAAATTTTTCAGAAGTCGATCAGTTATGGCTTTCAATAAGGATTCTGTTTTTTACTTTTACAAGTTTTGCTGTATTTCTTTAGACCAAATCTTTAATACATATGTTTAAGTATTTAATTTTTTTATTACTCTAAATAAAAAATTTTCTTATTAAGATACCTTAACATTTTTATAGCATTTTATAAAAAAAAATTAAATTAATAACGTCATTTACTTTGTTGAAAAAAATTGAGAACTATTGACTGCTGTGTCTATTCACAAGAGAAAAAAAAAATAGAGAAAATCTGTTATTATTATTATTTTTTTGATCTTATCTCTAGACTTTTTTTAGATGATAAAGATATCAGAAAGTTCTTGCTTACTAAAAGTTCCTTGTATAAAAAAACCTGTTCTTAAAGCAATAAGATGTCGTCAAAACTGAAACTATAAACTGTTGAATACAATCCAAGAGTTAATAAAATAAGATAACTGAACAGCTAACTCAAAGTTTTTTTTATAAAAATATTGGTAACATTATTAATATTGTTTTTCTTAGAAGAACTAATAAAGTAAAAAATTAAACGCTTTAAAGTCCGAGGGGATTTGCGACAAAAAAATTATGAAAAAATAAAAAAATTAAACAACGGTAAATTACGAGTCAGGGGGTTCCCATCTCGGTGACGGGGATCGCTCAGGTAATTTACAGGAAACTGTAATTTTTTGCAGTGAATTTTTGATTTGGAGTTGCTTTTATTATGAAAAAAAATTACACAGTTACAAGTAAATTTTATGTTTACAACGTCATATCTTTCTTCCGGATAAAGGTAGAAAGTTCACTTTTTTGCAGATTTTTTTTTATTTAATATACATTTTAACATTCTAACAGGCTTTAGGTTTGTCAAAAGAAAACCGAGAAAAATACAATTTTCTAGTAACGAGTCATATTTTGGTTGTGAAGTTCTTAAAATATTACGAGATTTTTTTTTATTGTAAAAGATTCACTTACCTGAAAAAAATTTTTACGACATAGATCGCTTGAAATTGGTTTAACTAGTCGCTTTTTTACATTTTCGCCCAATTTTTTCAAATACATGACTTTCTAATTCGAATAAGTGCCAATCAGTGCGAGTCATTATTTCATGAAATAACTTTTGTGGTTCAAAAGTGACTGTATTGAAAAATTTTTCAGAAGTCGATCAGTTATGGCTTTCAAAAAGGATTCTGTTTTTTACTTTTACAAGTTTTGCTGTATTTCTTTAGACCAAATCTTTAATACATATGTTTAATTATTTAATTTTTTTATTACTCTAAATAAAGATTTTTCTTATTAAGATACCTTAACATTTTTATAGCATTTTATAAAAAAAAATTGAATCAATAACGTCATTTACTTTGTTGAAAAAAATTGAGAACTATTGACTGCTGTGTCTATTCACGAGAGAAAAAAAAATAGAGAAAATCTGTTATTATTATTTTTTTGATCTTATCTCTGGACTTTTTTTAGATGATAAAGATATCAGAAAGTTCTTGCTTACTAAAAGTTCCTTGTATAAAAAAACCTGTTCTTAAAGCAATAAGATGTCGTCAAAACTGAAACTATAAACTGATGAATACAATCCAAGAGTTAATAAAATAAGATAACTGAACAGCTAACTCAAAGTTTTTTTTATAAAAATATTGGTAACATTATTAATATTGTTTTTCTTAGAAGAACTAATAAACTAAAAAATTAAACGCTTTAAAGTCCGAGGGGATTTGCGACAAAAAAATTATGAAAAAATAAAAAAATTAAACAACGGTAAAATACGAGTCAGGGGGTTCCCATCTCGGTGACGGGGATCGCTCAGGTAATTTACAGGAAACTGTAATTTTTTGCAGTGAATTTTTGATTTGGAGTTGCTTTTATTATGAAAAAAAATTACACAGTTACAAGTAAATTTTATGTTTACAACGTCATATCTTTCTTCCGGATAAAGGTAGAAAGTTCACTTTTTTGCAGATTTTTTTTTATTTAATATACATTTTAACATTCTAACAGGCTTTAGGTTTGTCAAAAGAAAACTGAGAAAAATACAATTTTCTAGTAACGAGTCATATTTTGGTTGTGAAGTTTTTAAAATATACGAGATTTTTTTTATTGTAAAAGATTCACCTACCTAAAAAAAATTTTTACGACATAGATCGCTTGAAATTGGTTTAACTAGTCGCTTTTTTACTTTTTTCGCCAAATTTTTTCAAATACATGACTTTCTAATTCGAATAAGTGCCAATCAGTGCGAGTCATTATTTCATGAAATAACTTTTGTGGTTCAAAAGTGACTGTATTGAAAAATTTTTCAGAAGTCGATCAGTTATGGCTTTCAATAAGGATTCTGTTTTTTACTTTTACAAGTTTTGCTGTATTTCTTTAGACCAAATCTTTAATACATATGTTTAATTATTTAATTTTTTTATTACTCTAAATAAATATTTTTCTTATTAAGATACCTTAACATTTTTATAGCATTTTATAAAAAAAAATTGAATCAATAACGTCATTTACTTTGTTGAAAAAAATTGGGAACTATTGACTGCTGTGTCTATTCACAAGAGAAAAAAAAATAGAGAAAATCTGTTATTATTATTTTTTTGATCTTATCTCTGGACTTTTTTTAGATGATAAAGATATCAGAAAGTTCTTACTTACTAAAAGTTCCTTGTATAAAAAAACCTGTTCTTAAAGCAATAAGATGTCGTCAAAACTGAAACTATAAACTGTTGAATACAATCCAAGAGTTAATAAAATAAGATAACTGAACAGCTAACTCAAAGTTTTTTTTATAAAAATATTGGTAACATTATTAATATTGTTTTTCTTAGAAGAACTAATAAAGTAAAAAATTAAACGCTTTAAAGTCCGAGGGGATTTGCGACAAAAAAATTATGAAAAAATATAAAAATTAAACAACGGTACTAATTTTATTATCAGATTAATATGCGAGTAAAATTAAATAAATGTTACTTCGTTTTTTTATTTTCTTATTATTGATTAATAGTGAGGGATGGTTTATCTACAAGTATGTATATTATATTGTTTAATAACAGTGTGTGCTTACACGCAATATCATAACGTAAATAATTTTTAATTACAGAGAGTTTTGTCTTTTCTGATACTTAAACTTGAAAAAAATGCATTTAGGTATTTACATAACCAGCAAAAATATTAACATTACAATGAATGGTCAATATATAAATAAACGACAATCTGATTAAGAATGGATGAAAACATAACAAACATAATTCGAAAATTTGTTGAAATTGCAGGAATTTCTTTTTTTTTTAATCTTATAACAGAGACATCTCACCTAGCTGTTCTGATATCTCTATCATGTTCTACGTTTTAGATATGTTCATGGAGAAATATAAAAGGGATTCTATAATTTTTTTTTCAACATATATAAAAAATTTTTTTTTTTATTTTTTTTCAAAATTAATGCCAAAGTTATAATTTACTACCATATAGTTATTACCTGATAGTCCTGCTAACAACAAGGAAAATACACGTCATAAATGTTTGTTCAAAGAAACAAGTATAAATTGAACAAATATTAATTTAAAAACTATTTAAACCACTTGATATTTAGTATAAAATTAAAACAAAACAAGAAAATAGTAATATTATCTGAATAAGAATAGAGACATCTCACCTGCTCTGACATCTACGTTTTTGATGTTTAAGTTATAATAAGTGTCTAGGCCTAGCAAGAATAGTGTAAGTATAAGTATAAATTGAACAAATACGTTTATTTTGCAACTTATGACCAATTTAAAAACTATTTTAAATTACTTGATATTTAGTATAAAATTAAAACAAAACGAAAAATAGTAATATCTGAATAAGAATAGTGGCGTATCACCTGTTCTGACATCTACGTTTTAGATATGTTCATGGACAAATATAAAAAAATATATAATTTTTTTCAAAACATATAAAAAATAAAGACTTTGTCATTTTTTTTAAAACCGTAATGTCTGAGTTATAATTAGTGCCTAGGCCTAGCAAAAATAGTATAAATATAAGTATAAATTGAACAAATACGTTTATTTTGCAACTTATGACCAATTTAAAAACTATTTTAGATCACTTGATATTTAGTATAAAATTAAAATAAAACAAGAAAATAGTAATATTATCTGAATAAGAATAGAGACACCTCACCTGTTCTGACATCTACGTTTTAGATATGTTCATGGACAAATATAGAAAAAACATATAATTTTTTTTAATTTTGACATATTTTCAAAACCGCAATGTTATAATTAGTGCCTAGGCGTAGCAAAAATAGTATAAGTATAAGTATAAATTGAATAAATATGTTTATTTTGTAATTTATGACCACTTTAAAAACTATTTTACATCACGTGATATTTAGTATAAAATTAAAACAAAACAAAAAAAATAGTAATACTATCTGAATAAGAATAGAGACGTCTTACCTGTTCTGACATCTGCGTTTTAGATGTGTTTATTGACAAGTATAGAAAAAATATATAATTTTTTTCAAAAAGTGTAAAAAACAAAAATTTTGTTATTTTTTTGAAAACCGCTATGTTTTGAGTTATAATTAGTGCCTAGGCCTAGTATAAGTATAAGTATAAATTGAACAATTACGTTTATTTTGTAAAAAAATATTTTAAATCACTTAATATTTAATATAAAGTTAAAACAAAAGAAAACAGAACGGTTTTTCAGTGATCACTGAGGAAGATTTTTTTATTATAAAAAAGTGTATAAAATGATGTATATATTTTTTATATAAAAGTAAACCGAAATTTCGTGAGAATATTTTTAAAGAATTTTCAAGTTTGTCTTTGTGATTTATAAAAAAGTGAAGAATTACTACTAAATTACGTAGTTTTAACCAATTTCAAGTCATATTAACTATTTTTGACCGTGACATTGATCGATTTACTGATTATTTACCATTTTTTGATCATTGAAATATTTGCAAAAGAAAAAACTTACTGTAAACTAAGTCGGACAGCGCGAAATATGCACACTGCAGTAACTTTAATATATTATTTTCTGAGACTAGCAACATTTTTACATTTTTTTTAATCACAAAACAACATTAAGCGTTGGTTGGTCTCAGACGACATAAGAAGTTACAACTTTTTGTAGCTACTTAATTGATTTTAATTATAACAAATTGTAGAAAAATATACATATACTACTATATGACACGTTACAGAAAACTGTATTTTTCTCAGTTGTTTTTTTCAAAAACTGAACCTTCATTCATTGAGTCAGGTTGTGCAAAAAAATGAAGTTTTTAGCTTTATTCAGAAGAAAGATGCGAGGATTTAAACAAAAAATTTGCACAAATATTTCTACTCTAGGTGAAGATTCAGGGCCAAAACGAGGAGATGTTATTGGCCGCTTGCGAGCAGTTTTTGGGCAAAACGGAAGAAGAAATCCAGCACATTGCTCTAGTGACTCTAGAAGGCCACCAGAGGGCCATCATGGGCTCCATGACCGTCGAAGAAATCTACAAAGACCGCAAAAAATTCAGCAAACAAGTGTTCGAAGTGGCGTCTTCTGACTTGGTTAATATGGGAATTACGGTCGTTTCGTACACTTTGAAGGACATCAGGGACGAAGAGGTACATGTTTAGGCTAAGTGCCAGGTGATTCCAAGCCAAAGTTTTAAGTATCATTGGCATGGAATTGCCTCCAGCTAGTTTTATTTAGTTATTTACCCATTTCTTGTTGTTTTCTATAATTTGCAACAAAGGGTGCCAAGGTACGTTTCTGGACTTTTTCGTTGTGGTACTACTGGTAGTTGGCCGAAGTGGAGGATTATCTTGTTTTTTTGGCAAAATTTTCGCGCGAAAAGAAGGCACTCGGACGCTTTTTGTATTTGTTTTTCTTGTGTTAGCTGCATGGGATTTTATATGTGTGTCGAATTTTTCAGTGGATCTACTTTACTAAAAAGCAAGTTGTGAACGAGGAGAGTAAAACCTCGCCACAACGTGTTGTACAGAAGACGTACGTGAGAAAAGTTCCAACGGTAATTGCATCCGTTCGCTTTCAGATGTATTTTTTGTTGTTATGCAACACATTTTTTATTTTTGCCAAATACAAGAACATAATCCGATATTTCGATAAATAGCTAATTCACTGCATGGCGTTAAGTGTCGAGGGGCCTTCGAACATGAGACATTAGAAGTCATTTTTTCATTCTTAAATTTTTTTTAGTTTTTCTAATAAATTTTCTGATGTAAATGATTGAACAATGAGATCAGAAATTGAGGTTTTAATTACAATTATCGCGAAATAATTTAATGTATAGCTGAAAAATGTGCTTTAACTGTAAAAAATGACTAAAATAATGTAATTTTCTATTTTATTGACTTCACAGTTTGGTTTCGCAAAAGCGCAAAAAATTGCTTTATTTTCAAATTAATTTTAATAGATCTCGCGAAAAAAATCAGATCTTAGTTTAAAAATGTGTTAAATTTTGAAATTTCTGGAAATATTTTTTAATAATTTTCTCAAAATGATTGCATTTCCATCTAAAACGCTCTAAAAAGAGAAAGAGAATGTAATTTTAATAATTTAATAAAATCCAGCGGAGAACTTGAGTTCTTAATGTTCTCAGGAGAATCCTTGTATTTAAGCGTTAGAAAAAAAATTTCGACCAAATTTGATTATTTTTATGTAATTTTTGACTAGATTGTACGAAATAATAGAAAAACGAGCTTAAACGGTTAAAATTATACCATTTTAGAATAAGTTTTGGTTTATTTTTGATAGATTTTTCGAAATAATTGTCTTTATAGATGAGAAACGTGTAAATAAAAGTAAAATGATCTAGTTTATTTCGACCACATTTACTGATTTTCCATTCTGATTTTGCAAGAAAAATAAAAACGTGGTAAAACGCTCCATTTTCAAACTAACTTTTTTTTTCATTTATTTTTGACTAAATTTTGCGAAATAATTTTTTTTCTATATGAAGAATGCGTTTTTTAGACACAAAAGCGGTAAAATAATTTAGTTGTTGACCAAATTTACTGATCTTCCTCTCTGATTTTGATTTTATCTCAAAAACTTGTGAAAATTTTCGAAAAATGCCAAAATTGTTCCATTTTCAAAATAACTTGGCGGTTCTTTCGTTTATTTTTGACTAAATTTTGCGAAATAATTGTTTTTCAAGATGATGAACGTGTTAATAAAACACACAGCAACGGTAAGGTAATATAGTTTTCGATCTAGTTGTCTGATTTTTTACTCTGGTTTCGCAAAAGCACAAAAAATTGTTTTATTTCTAAATTAATTTTAATAGATCTCGCGAAAAAAAAAACAGTTTCTAGTTTAAAACTGTGTTCAATTTTGAAATAAAAAACACTACATTCAATTTGATAATTTCTGTAAATATTTTTTAATAAATTTTTCAAAATGATTGCATTTCTGTCTAAAACGCTCTAAAAAGAGAAAGATAATGTATTTTTTGATTTAATTTAGTGATTCCTCGGTCTATTTTAATAAAATTCAGCGAAAAACGTGAGTTCTTAATGTTCTCAGGAGAATCGTCGTATATTTAAGCGTTAGAAAAAAAATTCGACCAAATTTGATTATTTTTGTGTGATTTTTGACTAGATTGTACGAAATTATAGAAAAACGAGCTTTAACGGTTAAAATTATACCATTTTGGAATAAGTTTTGGTTATTTTTGATAGATTTCTCGAAATAATTGCCTTTATAGATAAGAAGCGTGTAAATAAAAGTAAAATGATCTAATTTATTTCGACCACATTTACTGATTTTCTACTCTGATTTTGCAAGAAAGATAAAAACGTGGTAAAACGCTCGAAAAATGGAAAAATAAGGCTTCATTTTCAAACTAATTTAGCGCTTTTTTCATTTATTTTTGACTAAATTTTGCGAAATGAAATTTCTTTTCTAGATGAAGAATGTGTTAATTAGACACAAAAGCGGTAAAATAATTTAGTTGTTGATCAAATTTACTGATCTTCCTCTCTGATTTTGCAAAAACTGCGTTTTTTTCTCAAAAACTTGTGAAAACTTTCGAAAAATGCCAAAATTGTTTCATTTTCAAAATAACTTGGCGATTTTTCCGTTTATTTTTGACTAAATTTTGCGAAATAATTGTCTTTCAAGATGATTTCAACGGTAAGATAATGTAGTTTTCGATCTAGTTGTCTGATTCATCACTCCGGTTTTGCAAAAACGGCGTTTTTATCTCAAAAACGTGCGAAAATACTCGAAAATTTTTAAAGATGTTCTATTTATAAACTACTTTGACAATTTTTCTGTTTGTTTAGTCTGAATTTTACGAAATAATTACTTTTCTAGATGAAAAACGTGTTAATAAAATAAAAAAAAATTAAATTAATGTAGTTTTCGATCTAATTTACTGATTTTTTTTCTGGTTTTGCAAAAAATGTGTTTTTATCTTAAAAACGTGCGAAATCGCTCGAAAAATTCTAAAGTTGTTCCATTTACAAACCACTTTAACAATTTTTCTGTTTATTTTAACTGAATTTTACGAAGTAATTCAGATGAATTTAGATGAAAAATAGAAGAATTGTATTACAGTGTTGTTTTTGATCTAATTTACTGATTTTTTCCTCTATCTTTTCCTTTATCCTTTTCTTTAAATATTAAAGTTGTTCCAAGTCGTTGCAAACTAATTTGGCAATTTTTCCGTTTATTTTGACTAAATTCTGCAAAACAATTACCTTTCTAGATAAAGAACGTGTTAACAAAACACAAGAACGGTAAAATAATTGTTTACGACCTAATTTGTTGAATTTCTACTCGTTTTTTTGCAAAAACTGCGTTTTTGAGAAAACGTTCGAAAAATGTCAAAATTGCTCGATTTTTCAACCAACTAACGTTTATTTTTGACTACATTTTGCGAATTAATTGTCTTTCTGCATGAAAAAAAGTACTAATAAAACACGAAAACGATAATGTAATATAGTTTTCGATTAAAATTACTGATTTTACACTGCGGTTATCCAAAAACTACTTTTTTATCCTCAAAGGAGCGAAAATGCTCGAAAAATGGTTAAATTGCTCAATTTTCTAACAAAATTGGCGGTTTTTCCGATCATTTTTGGTTAAGTTTTGCGAAAAAATACCTTTTTAGATGAAAAACAAAAATAATAAAACACTCAAACGGTAAAATAATTGTTTTCGACCCAAAATTTACTGTTTTTCCACTCTAATTTTGCAGAAACTATGTTTTTTATCTCATAAAACGTACGAAAACGCTTCAAGAATATGTAAGTTGCTCAATTTTTAAACGCAATTAGCAATTTTTTTTATACATTTTTGACAAAATTTTGCAAGAACAACGACCTCTTTCGGAATTTTCTGTTTTTGTTTATTTTTGATCTTGTGGCTGTTATTTGTTTAATTCAAGTGCAATTTTTTGTCATATTTGTCTATTACGTCA
Organism: Tribolium castaneum; assembly: GCF_031307605.1. Lineage (NCBI taxonomy): Eukaryota > Metazoa > Arthropoda > Insecta > Coleoptera > Tenebrionidae > Tribolium > Tribolium castaneum. The sequence goes on from NC_087394.1 coordinate 5,283,702, forward strand.
TCATCGTTTTTTTCGTAGAGTTCTTGATGTCAGAGTTACAACACTCAAGTTTGGTTTTTCTTATGGACACCATATTTAATACTTGTATTTGCGAAAAGTATTTTTGTTCCTGATTACAACGATGTATAACATGATATGATCAAAACTTATATGCTGATTAAAATTAAGAAAAAAGCGTTTTTGCTAAGAGTGCTTTGGAGGAAACGTTTAACAAACTAGATTTTGGTAGTTCTTTTATTTAATATATATATATATATATATATATATATATATATATATATATATATATATATATATATATATAATATTAATATATATATATATATATATATATATACGAGCAGAATTTTTATAACTTTGTCTTGTTTTGCTTTGCGAAGAATAAACTTCTAGCTTGTCATGTCGTTTAGTTTTTAAATAAGTAGGCTTGACAGAATATAGAATCTAAAATCTAGTTTGTTTAAAAACAAAATTGTTGGCGTTTTTTTCCAAAGCACTCTTCGCAAAAATGCTTTTTTCTTCATTTTTATCGGCATATAACATTCGATCATATCATGTGATACATTGTTGTAATCAGGAATAATCAGGGATTTTCATAAATACAAAAAGATTTTGATTTTCATAAAAAAAACAAAGTTGAGTGTTGTTAACAATGACCTGAAGAACGTCTTAGTTAAAAACGTCCAGTTCTTTTGGTTTTTGCTCGAAAAAACATAAAGGAAAATTGCAAATTTCTGTTTTTCTTTAATAATTTACGGGCAGTTAGTAGCCGTGTTTAAACAAACTCCCGCTTTTTACCAATTTATCTGAACAATTACATTTGCAGATAAAATACTATATGTTATTCGGTGTAAAAGTGTCTCAAAATAAATCTTTTTTTTTCGAATGCCGAATGTTTGAAGCCGCCTCAAACCGCCACATTGGCACAACCCGCTTCATTATTTCATTCCATCTCTCTTTTTCAATAACTATGTACCAACCGTAATTTACCAGGGCTACCTAAAAAGTCTTGGCATGGCTCGAACCGCTGAAGTAAAACGCGACGCCCGAATCGGCGAAGCCGAAGCCCGGGCCGACGCCCAAATCAAGGCTGCCATTGCCGAAGAGCAACGCATGGCTTCGGTGTTCCTCAACGACACCGAAATCGCCAAAGCCAAGCGTGATTTCGAGCTGAAAAAAGCCGCTTACGACGTCGAAGTCCAAACGAAGAACGCCGAAGCCGAGCTGGCTTACGAACTGCAAGCGGCCAAGACAAAGCAGAAGATCAAAGAAGAGCAGATGCAGATTTTGGTGGTGGAGAGGACGCAGCAGATTGCCGTCCAAGACCAGGAGATGCAGAGGAGGGAGAAGGAGTTGGAGGCGACGGTGAGGAGGCCGGCGGAAGCGGAAAAGTACAAATTGGAGAAGTTGGCTGAGGCTGATCATAATAGGATTATTTTGGAAGCGCAAGCGCAAGCTGAGGCTGTGAGGCTTAAAGGGGAAGCCGAGGCGTTTGCTATTGAGGCCAAGGCGAAAGCCGAGGCCGAGCAAATGGCCAAGAAGGCGGATGCGTTTAAGGAGTACAAGGAGGCGGCGATGATTGATATGTTCTTGGATGTTTTACCAAAGGTAAGAAATAGTTATTTACTCACAAGAGTAACATACAATATTTTTCGTGCTGCTTTAAAAAATATATATTAGAATATATATTTTAACCACAAAATTATCTTGGTTAGTGTTTAATTTATCACCAAATACGTCGAATGTCAATGTGTCAGTGTTCGAATTAAAAATTACATTGTGGCTTCGCAAAAATTTCATGATTTATAGAGTCGATTAAGTAAAATTTATGTAAATCAAAAATGCATTTCCCCAAAAAATCGTTCTGAAATTAAAGTCGCAACTTTTGAGAACCGCTGAACTAGAATGATAAAAATTAAATATTATTGATAAAATAGCAGAGGTAATTTTAATTTATGTTGTTATTAAATTTTACAAAAAAAAAAAAATTATACCCTAACCGGGATTTGAACCTTCCACATAAATGAACACTATTCAAAAATTCTTAAAATGTTTATGGACCATTATGTCCATTTTGTTTGAGGAAAAAATTAACTGTCAATAAATCACACAGTGGCTCACAACATTTTTTTAAGAAAATATATATTTTTTGGAAAAATGATATAACACCTTGTATTCTGGCACATATCAAACAATTTATAAAACATCAAATTGTCAACTGCCTAAAATTATATATTATATATTATATATAATATATAATATATAATATATAATATATAATATATTATATATTATATATTATATATTTTACCCAATTATTTTGTTAAGTAAGATTGATAAAATTGTAAAGTAATTATTAATGATTAGATCCCTCAATGAAAGTATAAATTACATTAGCTATTATTTTTTTGAATTCAACTAATTTTGAGAGAAAGTGTGGCGTTGTCGTTTTTATAGTTTTGAAACAGCTAATAGACAACTCTCCAAATCAATCTAAGGCCTAACATTTTGGCATTTTTTAATATTTACAAAGTCTCATTTGTTTTGTAACTTTGATGATCTAGTAGTCTATTAATAGCAGTTGATTTGGCGTAGCAATTTTTTTTACTTAGATTTCTTGTTTGTATTTTACTCATTTTCACACTACAATTACAGCACGATAAGTGTCAACAACTGAGTACATTAAATAAAAAGACAAACATTGCGAAATATTTTATCTGACTTTAACAATGGAACTTTTAATTATGTATAATTACGTCAAAAAGTTTTGCAAGATGTGTCACAATGAAAAATATCTTGTGTATGGGTTTTTAACTTTTATTAGTTGTTTATTATTTCATATTTTATTTTTTTTGGAGACCGGATTTTTTTTTTAATTTTAATACCTTGTGTATTTATTTATAATAACAAAGAAAAATTAAAATTTTCAAAAATTATTAGTAATCACACAGAAGTAAAATTGTATAATAAAAATATTTTTTTCTTCTCATTTTCTGCTTTCTGTTCTGTGTATCTGCTGTTATTTCTTGTTTTTTCTTTTAATTTCTATTTTTTTTCTCTGTTGTCGCTCTCTACCTTATTATTTATTCTTTTTTATTTATTGATTTTTTCATTGTTTTTTATCCTATTTTCTGTTTTATAGACATCTCGTTTCTGTATGGGTTACTCGTTATTTCCTTTCCAATATCCTTTGTAATCAGTTGATTTGCCATAGCAATTTTTTTTTGCTAAGATTTCTTGTTTGTATTTTATTCATTTTCTCATTACAGTTACAGCACGATAAGTGTCAACAACTGAGTACATTAAATAAAAAGACAAACATTGCGAAATATTTTATCTGACTTTAACAATGGAACTTTTAACTATGTGTAATTACGTCAAAAAGTTTTGCAAGATGTGTCACAATGAAAAATATCTTGTGTATGGGTTTTTAACTTTTATCGATTGTTTATTATTTCATATTTTATTGTAAAGACTTGTTATTTTTTTAGGAGACCGTTTTTTTTTTATTTTAATACCTTGTATATTTATTTATAATAACAAAGAAGAAATTAAAATTAGTAATCACACAGAAGTAAAATTGTATAACAAAAGTATTTTTTTCTTCTGATTTTTTGCTTTCTGTTCTGAGTATTCTGCTGTTATTTCTTGTTTTTTTTTATTTTCTATTTTTTTTCTCTGTTGTCGCTCTCTACCTTATTCTTTTTTATTTATTGATTTTTTCATTATTTTTTATCCTATTTTCTGTTTTATAGACATCTCGTTTCTGTATGCGTTATTCGTTATTTCCTTTCCAATATCCTTTGTAATCTGTCTTCTTTAATCTTATTCTTCACCATGATTCTCTGTTTTTAGTTCTCTTTTTCCTTTGGTTCTTTCTTCCTTCTATTTTTTGGGTTCTCTATTTTCGATTTCATTCTTTTATTACTTTTAAGTTGTTTTTTTTTCTGGTTTTTACTCTAATTTTTGTCTTCCACCTTTTCCCTTGCCCTCTTTCTTTTCTTCTCTGTTTTCTATTTATTGTTGATCCTTTCTCTGATTCTCTGTGTTTTGTTCGTTCTGCCTTTATCTCTCTTTTCTTTATATGTTACTTTTTTTATTTACTGTTTTCTGCTCTTTCTTCTCTCAATCACGCTCTCTCTCTCACTCTTTCTTTTGCTCTTTGCTTTCTTCTCTTTTTACTTTTATTTTTTCTCTCTCTTTTACATTGAGTGTATTTTCTTGCTTTCACTTTCTTATTTCTTTGACTCTTTGTCCTTTACACTAATCTTTAATTTTTTATTTACTCCTATTCCTTTATACTCCATATTTTATTCTGTTCTATGTTTTTATCCATATTTTTTATTTTTCTTTCCTCTGCCTTCTTCGTCTTCTGTATACTTCTTTATTTTTTCTTTTTCTAGTCCGTATCTTCTTCTTGGTTTTTTATTTTTTACTTTTTATTTTTCATTATTTCTCTATTTCCGTCTAACGAATAGTGAACGGATACGAAAAATCAGTTAAGGAAATGTTGAAATAAGAAATAGGAAAGAAAAATAGGAACGGAAACAAAGAATAGAGTACACACTTTTATATTTTTATTTTCTTATCAAGTAATACGAAAAAATAAATAAAATTTAAATTAAATTTAAAAAACTAAATCTAATAAAATTTAAAAAATAATCACATTAAACATAATGGGCTTCATCTTTTTGTTCTAGACTTATTTTATGAGCAGCATTTGGTTTTAATATTTTTTTGTATAATTAGCATGAAAACACTAAATACAAAAAAATTACAAAAAATAATCATCTCTTATAAAATAAAACAAGAACGAAAATATAATGCACTTTATTTTTCGTTTTTTTTATATCTACGAGAAAGTATTTACCGAATGATTTTTTAAATAAGATTGATAAAACTAAATCAGTTATTAATGATTAAATCTTCCATTAGCTATAATTTTTTTGAAGTGCATGAATAATTTTTAACTAATTTTGAAAGAAAATGCGATGTTGGTGTTTTTATACTTTTGAAACAGCTCATATTATCTAAAACACTAATCAAAACTGTCAGTTATTATTAAAAAAAAAATAAAAATAACCTGTTAGAATTTTTTTTGAAAAATGAGTCGTAACAAAGATATGAATTTGGAAGTAAGTGGTTAATCTTGGACGATTTTTTTGCTTAAAATGGAACATCCTGTATTTTATTAAATCGATAGCATTTTTGATAAGCTTCCTAACGGTATAGGGTTTGCATAGCAAATTTAAAATATTTTTTGAAATTTTTCAAAAAAATATATTTTATTACAAAAAAATTTGTTAGCTTAGAATCTGATAGTCAAATGGTAATTAATTTTTTGATATGTACTAATGTGACTAATTACACAAGTAATCTAATTATTACCTGATACATAAATGAATTTCACTTATCAAGAATTAAGAATAAAATAAAAAAATATTTTTTATTTTTTTGAACACTTTAACAAATATTGTAAATTTGCTCTAAAAACCGCATATCAATAGAAAGCTTATGAAAAATGCTATCGATACGTGTAAAAAAATACATGGTGTTCCATTAAAAAAAAAGAGTTATTCAACTTTTTGCGTTTTGGCACACCCTGTACATTATTTCCATGTTTAAAGTAAAAGTCGACTATTTCCTAAAACTACAAGGTATTCTGAATTTTTCTGTTGCAAATTTGCCGAAAAATATTCATAGGCGACTTTGCAGTGATTTTTCAAAAATTGGGCGTTTTTATAACAAAAAGTTGAATTATTCCGAAACGAAAAGAGATAGACTCATAATAGTTTATATAAAGTTACATTATTTTTTTACGTAGAATCTAACTATGGGAAAATATATAGAGTGTTTCATTTAAAAAAATATACAACACCCTGTGTAAAACAAAAACATTTTTAGTTTGTGGACTTTAAGTCGATCTATTGGATAATGAAAACAGAATCGCAATATTTCAAATAATAAAAAAGTTATCGACCGATTACGCACCCTTGGGTCACTCTGTATTAGCTGTTTCAAAACTATAAAAACGCCAACGTCGCATTTTCTCTCAAAATTATTCATGCACTTCAAAAAACTAATAATAGCTAATGCAATTTATACTTTTAATTCTAAAATAACTCTTACAATTTAACCACTCTTATTTAAAAAAAATCATTCGGTGAAATGCGTTGACTTTTTTATAGTTTTGAAACAGCTTATCATTAAATAAATGTCAAGATCTGTTAAAAATTTGGTTTTTAATATTTTTTATGCAACTTTGTGTTTGATTTCAGGTTGCTGCCGAAGTGGCGGCCCCTATATCCCAAACCAAGAAAATCACGATGGTCTCGACAGGCTCGGGTGAAATCGGCGCTGCTAAGCTAACGGGGGAAGTACTCGATATTGTCAACAAGGTCCCTCAGCTCGTTAAGAATTTAACCGGTGTTGATATAGCCAAGGTGATTTAACTCGTTTTTTTTTAATTTTTTTATATATTTTTGTGTGTTGTTTTTTTTTTCAGAATATTCACGCCGCATAGGACAACGATATTAAGGGATCGAGGACCAATTTTCGCATTTAACAACACCTTGCAGCCGCTTTCGGATGGAGATGACTATCGTAGCTTAAATCCTCACTCAAATCGAGCCTTATAAATGTGTAAATGTATATTTTTTGTATGCCATATGTATGTGATTTTTGGTGTGTACCTTGTATATGTACAGAGGAGAGGTCTGGCTCACGAGCGATGCCTAGAATCACCCCACTTTTATGTAATTACTAAACTTGTTGCGGATTCTTCAAGCAAATTTTCCCTCATTATTAATTGAAGATATTCGAATTGTGTTGTTCACGCGTGTTTGTTTTGTTGTAGCACGAGTTTTACCAATCATGGGTTATTATAGCATTGATGTGGAAGTCCTTGTTGTTATTATATGATGCCAAAAATTTATTCCCAAAGTCACTGTAAATTCTGGCTTGTACGAATAAACGATATTTTACTATAAACGATAACTGTGTTTTTTTGCCAGCCTTCTGAACAATCATCTAAATGTTTTGCAAGAGAAACAATTGGCAAATATGTAAACAAGATAATCACAAGTTTCACAATAAGTCTGAAAGGAGTCTTCCTTACAAATTGTGTGTCCAACGATTTTTTTATTAATACAAATTTCCTTGAAAACTGTAATAAAAATATTCGGCAAAGTACAGAGTTCATTCTGGTCAGTTGTCAGTTTTTATATTATTATTATTATTCACTCAAATACATTTTGTAAGATAGGGTTAAGCAATTCTGTGATTTTCCGGTGTATTCCAGCGAGTATAAATAAAATGTGAAGTAATTTGCAATAACAAAATATAATAAATAAAAAGATACTAATTTTACGACGGAATTTTTATTTACTGTGTTGTAAAATACAACGATAACCAGATAATTCCGCCTTGAAAAATAAATGTTTTGCAAGAAATGTGTAAAAAAAATCTTTATCTAATACAAAAAATACGTGTGAATCAAAGTTCTTACAGTGTAACCAAATTGGATTATCCTATAGTGTAACGAGCGGGAATTTTGCGTCAGTTTTGTGATAAATATTTGTTTGTTTATTTGGATAAATAAGACAAGTTTTAATATAAGAAAAACAAAAATTGCTTTTGCCTGCAAAATTTTGTCTCGTTGAATTCAAAGAATTCAAAAAAAAGTGGTGCAAATAAAAAACGGCAAAATAATGTCAGTTTAGTAATTTTTCATTTAGTTTTAGCGATATTTTATGAAAAATTGAAAAAAAAGTGTTTAAATCCTTGAAAATGCTAAACTTGCTTCATTTTCGAACTTTACTGACTGAACCAAAAGTTACGCGCAAAATTCATATCTTTGTTGTAAATAATTTTTCTAAACAATCCCCAAACAGGTCGATTTTATTTTTTTGAATGCTACATTTTGACATCATATTGACATTTATAATGTTATTTGTTTTTGAGTTGTGTCTTTATTCTTAATTTTTTTAAATGACAACCAACATTTTTGTTCACTGTTTTAAGTAGTACACACTTTTATGTTTTTATTTTTTTTATCAGGTAATATGAAAAAATAAATAAAAAAAATTAATCTAATAAAATTATTAAAAATATTGACAATTAAACATAATGGGCTTTATCTTTTTCTTCTAGACTTATCTTGTAAGCGGCAATTAGTTTTTATATTTGTTTTGTTTAATTGGCATGAAAACACTTAATATGACACCTAAATACAAAAAAATTACAACAAATATTTACCTCCTAAAATAAAATAAAACAAGAACGAAAAAATAATGCTCTATATTTTTTTAAATTTTTTTGTATTTACTAGAAAGTAAAATATGTATTTATTAGCTGTTTCAAAAAATTAGTTAAAATTAGCTATTATTTTTTTGAAGTGCGTGAATAATTTATAACAGCTAATTTTGAAAGAAAATGCGATGTTGGCGTTTTTTGAAACAGCTCATATTATCTAAAACACTAATCAAAACTGTCAGTTATTATTAAAAAAAAGATTAAAATAACCTGTTAGATTTTTTTTTTGAAAAATGATTCGTAACAAAGATATGAATTTGGAAGTAAGTGGTTAATCTTGGACGATTTTTTGCTTAAAAACCAGATAGTGGCTTATTCTGTCCGGAAACATCAATTTACACGTGATTCTTTGCTTCGAAACGAGAAAACTTATACAAAACAAATTGAAAACTTTTTATGCAGGCACAATAAAAAGAATTAAGTTTCAGTTTGGACGAAAACGGCTTATTTTGGTGGATTATTCGCTTAGAAACGAGTAAACCTTTATAAAACAAGATGAAAACACTATACTCTAGCACAAAAGAACGAACTATGTAATAATTTAGACGATTTTTTGCTCCTAAACGAGAAAACTTATAAAAAACATATTGAAAACGTCTTATTCAGGCACAAAAGAAAGAATTAAGTTTCAGTTTGGACGAAAACGGCTTATTTTCGAGGATTCTTAGCTTAGAAACGAGTACACTTTTATAAAACAGAATGAAAACGCCTTATTCTAGCTCAAAAGATTGGTTATGCACTAGTTTGAAAGAAAACGATGCATTTTAGTCTTTTTTTTGCTTATAGAAAAGAGAAAATTTTATAATAAGGTGCAGAAAAACGCCATTCTAGCTCAAAAAATCGGTCTATGAACTACTTTGGAAGAAAACAATATGTTTTAGACTTTTTTTGCTTATAGAAAAGAGAAAATTTTATAAAAAAGTCTAGAAAAACGCCCTATTCTAGCTCAAAAGATCACTACTTTGAAAGAAATCAATGCGTTTTAGACTTGACTTAATTCTGTCTCAAAATTTAAAGATTCTTCAGTCCGTTTTAACCAAAGTTCGTGAAAAATTTGCTATACTTACGTCTTATTCCAACTAATTGCATTTTTGGGTAAAAATGTGTTCAAAAAAGCAAAACAGCGGGTAGTATGATTACTTGATTAAAATGTAACAAAGGCGTTTGCTATTGTTTTATCTTTTGTTCTGTTAAAATATAAATTACGTCCATCTTTTACTATTAAAATAGAATCATTTTTTTATACGATGCAATGTGTTTAGGGCTTTTGTTCAGTTTACTATTTTTTCGAAAAATAAAAAAAAATTGAATAATTTTTTTGACCAAACTTTATGGATTTTTCGTAATAATAAAAATCGTTCTGTGTTTACCAAGAAGCCAGTTTCTAACTCGATACGTTGTTAATACAATTTAAATTATAATGTAAATACACACCTGCAATTCAAGGCTAATTTGTAGGTGTTTAAATCAATTATTTGTTAATCATTTCCCAGTAGACAAGTCACTCGTTTATTTTTCTCCAACTCGCCTCTAAGCCTCCTTCAACAGTAGCAACAAAACCAAACCCGCTATCGATTACTCACATAATTACGCCATCCGTTAATGGCCATCAAATAAATAACATCACAAGCATTATTCCTCCCAGTGATTACCCGTCCGTCATGCTCAAACCACTAGCTCTCCTCCTCGTGCTAGCCGGCAGCCAGTGCGCCCCCCTAGGCGACCTCTACCTCCCCGACGACGACGTCGAAATCCTCACAATCGAGAACTTCAAACGCTACGTCGAAAACTCCACAAGCGCCTGGCTGGTGGAGTTCTACGCCAGCTGGTGCGGCTACTGCCAACGCTTCGCGCCCCCTTGGAAGCAGTTCGCCACGGAGGCGGCCCCCTGGCGGGACCTGGTGCGGGTGGCGGTGTTGGAGTGCTCCGACGAGATCAACACGCCGATTTGTCGCGACTTTGGAATTGTCAAATACCCAACAGTTCGGTATTTCCACGAAAATTCGCACTTTGATGGGGGCGACAAGGGGGTTATTGTGCCCCGGGAGTTCCCAGTGACCGTGGACGCGATCAAAAAGAACGTAATCGAGAGATTCATGACCGAAATGGGCGAAGGCCGAGGGGTGGTTTACCCCAATTTGTTACCCTACCTCCATTCGGACCTGGAGCCGTTTTTCGACGAAGAAGACGACGATATTTTTTACGGTTTTTTGGTGGTTGAGGATTCTGATAGTTATTTGGGGGGCGAAGTAGCGCTAGACCTTCACAAAACTCCAAACGTTACGATCAGACACGCCCTTAATAATAACACAAAGTTGGTGAAAAATTTACAAATTGGGAAATTCCCAACACTTGTTATAATCGATCGGAACAACAACACGCAAATTGTTACCGAAAATATCGAACACAAGAAGGAGCTCAAAGCGACAATTGCCGATTACTTGGCCAAGAAAGGGCTCAAAGTTTGCGAGACCACCCCTGAGAAAAAGGGCCACTTGTCCCTGGACCCCCACCCTGACCCCAAACAGCGCTCACGCACACTTTTGCGGCAAAAAATCAAAAAAATGGGAGACGCCGTCTTCCAAATGGACTTGGAAACGTCCCTTCGGTACGCCCTTTTGCGCGAAGTCTCGACCACTAAAGTGATCAAAGGCGAACAACTGGCGGCCCTTAGGGCCTTCCTCAACGTGATCAAGAAGTATTTCCCCTTCGGGTACAACTCCACGTCTTTCATCAACAATTTAACCAACTTGACTTCTTCGGACGAAGTCCAGGGGGTGCAGGTCCAGGTCCTGGTGCAGCAAGCTGATGACAGTGGGGTGTTTTCAACCCCGCAGCGCTTCCTGGGGTGTCAGGGGAGTGCGAACCGCTTTCGCGGATATCCATGTAGTCTTTGGCGCCTTTTCCATTACCTAACAGTTAACTCGGTTCTTTTGAATGTGAGTAACCGGAAGGCGAATCCGGTGGAAGTCCTCGGAGCGATGCACGGCTACGTCAAGCACTTCTTCAGCTGTAGTCACTGCAGTGAGCATTTCCAGAAGATGGCCGCTGAGAGGAATCTAACGAGTGTTTCGTCGCTTGAAGAGTCGGTTTTGTGGCTCTGGGAGGCGCATAATGTGGTCAATAAAAGATTAAAAGGTGACACAACCGAAGATCCGGAGTATCCGAAAGAACAGTTTCCGACCAGGTTGAGGTGTCCGGAGTGTTATGGCGAGGATGGGGCTTGGAAGAAGAAGGAGGTGTTGAAGTATTTGAAGAGGATGTACGGGAGATATAGTGTCAGATATGTGGGGTCGGATACCAAGGTTTTGTTTCCGGGACTTGATAGATAAGTTATTGACAAATTGTAAATAAATTTGTTCTTTGTTTTAAAAGAATCAATGTTAGAGAAGCTTTAATAAATACAATTTTTTAAGAAAAGACTGTTACTTATAGCTTGAAATAAAGTTAACGTCATAAATAAAAAATGATGTTTTTGTTTTTGCCTCTACCTATGACCACATTTCTTCAAAAAAATAAAAATAAAAATATTGATCAATCCAGAAAATTAAGAAAAATTTACATTTTTAATTGACATTTTATGTCGTACTTTGAAAATTTGTAGCTGTTAACTCTTTTGTAATACAAATTTTAAATGTTAAATACCATCCCTCTTTTGACAACCCAAAGGAACTGCTAAAGTGCATAAACTGCTCGAAAAATTTTAAGGATATTGGTGGTTTCATATACACTGCTCTACAACAGTTAAAGAAGTCTAATAATTCTAACATCAAACAAAGTTTTCACTAATTTTCGACCATTGGAATATCAGAAAAACAAATCATTAAAGAAGATGTATCTGCTTATAATTTAGTCGATTTTATTCGTTGATTTTCTCTAAATTCTTCTGTAATATCCTAAATTTTTATTTATCAGTTTATTTGAATGAATTAGTGCAACCAGTTCGTTACAAATGATAGTTATGAAAATTAAGTTAATAAACGTTTTTTCTTCTTTACTGTTAATCTATTAAAAAATTATCCTCCATTTAAGAAAACGTAGACATTTTGTACCTTTCTCTATCATATTTCTGTCGCTTATTATTTTTTTTCCAGGACATTACCCAGGTTTTTCCTATAATTACTCATCGTGAACTTTCCAATATAATATGAAAATATGAATTTAAACTATTAAAATGTTTTTAAAAGTCATTATCCCAAAAATTAAGAATTTGAAAGTAAAAAAACAGGACGAAAACTAATTGATTTAATTAAAAAAATGCAACTCGTTTATTTGCAACGTATTTTTTTAAATAAAAATATATTTGCTCTCCTAAATTTTTGCTGCCCTGGGTCTCTAGCTAAACATGCCACTGCTCGGATTGGTCTGTTTCAGACGTTTAAATTAAGATAAATTATAGTTTTTTAACAATTTTGCCAACAAGTTGTTAAGTTATATACTATGAATATAAAAAGAATATTTTTATGATATCGTAATTTTTCCGTCAAAATTTTGGCTTACATTTGCAGTTTAACTTCGGATCAAAAATTATAGAATTTTGTCTTTAATTCTTTTATGGATTTATTGACCCAATTTTTTTAATCAATGGAAAAATGCAGGTCATTAAGATTATGTATTATTTTTAAATTGACTAAAATAGGATTTTTTCATTCATATTAAGATCAGAAGTCTATTTTTATATTTTTATTTGAAGATTTCTGCAATTTTCAGTTTTTTTTGTGTGGTTACAATTTAATTGCATAAAATATTAAAAATTTAAGTTTTGTTGGTTATTTGGTTTAAATTAAGACCGCAATAGATTTTCGCAACGTTTCGTGTACCAACCACACTTCTTCAGACCATTTTTGGTTGTTCTTTCGAATCAACATACAGATTTTATAAGGCATATTTTGTGTATGTCCTAAATAAATTACAAATGCAACGGGAAACAAAGTCATAACTTTATTTTTATTCATTAAATTTCATATTTTCTCACACAGAAAAAAAAGTGCAAATATTAAGACATCAGAGTAAGCAAGGAGTAAGTAACAATAATTGAATAATGTTTGATTCCTACACTTTAAAATAAATATTAAGGAGAAAAAAGGACATGTTTTGACGAAGAAAACAACGACATTTTTTACGGTTTTTTGGTGGTTGAAGATTCTGATAATTATTTGGGGGGCGAAGTAGCGCTAGACCTTCACAAGACTCCAAACGTTACGATCAGACACGCTCTTAACAATAACACAAAGTTGGTGAAAAATTTACAAATTGGGAAATTCCCAACACTTGTTATAATCGATCGGAACAACAACACGCAAATTGTTACCGAAAATATCGAACACAAGAAGGAGCTCAAAGCGACAATTGCCGATTACTTGGCCAAGAAAGGGCTCAAAGTTTGCGAGACCACCCCTGAGAAAAAGGGCCACTTGTCCCTGGACCCCCACCCTGACCCCAAACAGCGCTCACGCACACTTTTGCGGCAAAAAATCAAAAAAATGGGAGACGCCGTCTTCCAAATGGACTTGGAAACGTCCCTTCGGTACGCCCTTTTGCGCGAAGTCTCGACCACTAAAGTGATCAAAGGCGAACAACTGGCGGCCCTTAGGGCCTTCCTCAGCGTGATCAAGAAGTATTTCCCCTTCGGGTACAACTCCACGTCTTTCATCAACAATTTAACCAACTTGACTTCTTCGGACGAAGTCCAGGGGGTGCAGGTCCAGGTCCTAGTGCAGCAAGCGGATGACAGTGGGGTGTTTTCAACCCCGCAGCGCTTCCTGGGGTGTCAGGGGAGTGCGAACCGCTTTCGCGGATATCCATGTAGTCTTTGGCGCCTTTTCCATTACCTAACAGTTAACTCGGTTCTTTTGAATGTGAGTAACCGGAAGGCGAATCCGGTGGAAGTCCTCGGAGCGATGCACGGCTACGTCAAGCACTTCTTCAGCTGTAGTCACTGCAGTGAGCATTTCCAGAAGATGGCCGCTGAGAGGAATCTAACGAGTGTTTCGTCGCTTGAAGAGTCGGTTCTGTGGCTCTGGGAGGCGCATAATGTGGTCAATAAAAGATTAAAAGGTGACACAACCGAAGATCCGGAGTATCCGAAAGAACAGTTTCCGACCAGGTTGAGGTGTCCGGAGTGTTATGGCGAGGATGGGACTTGGAGGAAGAAGGAGGTGTTGAAGTATTTGAAGAGGATGTACGGGAGATATAGTGTTAGATATGTGGGGTCGGATACCAAGGTTTTGTTTCCGGGACTTGATAGATAAGTTATTGACGAATTGTAAATAATTTGTTCTTTGTTTTAAAAGAATCAATGTTAGAGAAGCTTTAATAAATACAATTTTTTAAGAAAAGACTGTTACTTATAGCTTGAAATAATGTTAACGTCATAAATAAAATATGATGTTGTTGTTTTTGCCTCTACCTATGACTACATTTTTTCAAAAAAATAAAAATTAAAATATTGGTTAATCCTGAAAATAAAGAAAAATTTACATTTTTAATTGACATTTTATGTCGTACTTTGAAAATATGTAGCTGATAATTCTTTTGTAATATAAATTTTAAATGTTAAATACCATTCTTTTTTTGACAACCCAAAGGAACTGCTAAAGTGCATAAACTGCTCGAAAAATTTTAGGGATATTGGTGGATTAATATACACTGCTCTACAACAATGAAAGAAGTCTAATAATTCTAACATCAAACAAAGTCTTTATTAATCTTTGACCATTGGAATACCAGAAAAACAAATTATTAAAGAAGATGTATCTGCTTATAATTTAATCGATTTTATTCGTTGATTTTCTCTAAATTCTTCTGTAATATCCTAAATTTGTATTTATCAGTTTATTTGAATGAATTAGTGCAACCAGTTCGTTACAAATGATAGTTATGAAAATTAAGTTAATAAACGTTTTTTCTTCTTTACTGTAAATCTATTAAAAAATATACTCTCCATTTAAGAAAACGTAGAAATTTTGCACTTTTCTTTATCATATTACTGTCGCTTATTATTATTTTTTCAAGACATTACCCAGGTTTTTCCTATAATTACTCATCGTGAACTTTCCAATATAATATGAAAATATGAATTTAAACTATTAAAATGTTTTTAAAAGAAGTCATTATCCCAACAATTAAGAATTTGAAAGTAAAAAAACAGAACGAAAACTAATTGATTTAATTAAAAATGATACAACTTGTCTATTTGCTACGTATTTTTTTTAAATAAAAATATATTTGCTCTCCTAAATTTTTGCTGCCCTGGGTCTCTAGCTAAATATGCCACTGCTCGGGTTGGTCTGTTTCAGACGTTTAAATTAAGATAAATAATAGTTTTTTAACAATTTTGCCAACAAGTTGTTAAGATATATACTATGAATATAAAAAGAATATTTTTATGATATCGTAATTTTTTCGTCAAAATTTTGGCTTACATTTGCATTTAAAGTTCGTATAAAAAATTATAGAATTTCGTCGTTAATTCTCTTATTGATTTATTGACCCAATTTTCTTAATCAGTGGAAAAATGCAGGTCATTAAGATTATGTATTATTTTTAAATTGATTAAAATATGATTTTTTTTATTTGTAAGATCAGAAGTCTATTTTTATTTTTTCATTTGAAGACTTCTGCAATTTTAAATTTTTTTAATGTGTGGTTACAATTTGAATACAGAATTAAAAATTTAAGTTTTGTTGGTTATTTGGTTTAAATTAAGACCGTAATAGATTTTCGCAACGTTTCGTGTACCATCCACACTTCTTCAGACCATTTTTGGTTGTTTTTTCGAATCAACGTACAGATTTTATAAGGCATATTTTGTGTATGTCGTAAATAAATTACAAATGCAACGGGAAACAAAGTCATAAATTTGTTTACGCAAATATGACTTTTGCTTTATTTTTATTTATTATATTACGTTTTTTTTCAAAAAAGTGCAAATATTAAGACAACAGAGTAAACAAAGAGTACATAACACAAATTAAATAATGTTTGATTCCCACACTTTAAAATAAATATTAAGGAGAAAAAAAGAACATGTTTAAACCGGTCTGGGTTTATTTTCAAAGGGTTAAAATTTTCAATCACAACTTAAAACCTACAACTTGCACTCAATAATTATTTATAATTATAATTATAATTATTAAACGAAAATTTATTTAAAAATTTGACCGCGTTTTCTGCTTCCACAACAAATTATGAAATTTTCATCTTTGGAAACAAATAAATTATTAGATCATAAGTAATTACATTTTTTAAATAAAAATTTACTCATGATAATATCATGTCAGAAAAACATCAATAACCGATCGAATCTGGCAGTTTGAAAGCAACAATTAAATATATCACAGAGCATTGTAGTTTATACTGAAAGCTTCAACCTTTAAAAAACTTTTACGGTAAAAAGATTCAAAATTGAAAAATTCCAAGCACAATGTATGAAAGATATCAAGGTTTTGTTTCAAAAATTTGAGAAATAGATAATTTATTAAAGAATTGTAACAAGTGTAAACGATTTTGGTCTTTGTTTTTAAAGAACCACCATCTAAGAAAAGCTTTTAGACTGTTACCTATGGCAACTGAGTTTAGCTATGGATGTAACCTTGACTGCTCTGGAATTTTGAAATAAACTTTACGTCATTAATAAAAAAACACCATTTTTGTTTTCACCTCTGATTACGATAATATCTCGGATTGGTCAGTTTCAAACGTTTCAAATTAAGATAAATATTGGCTTTCTAATAACTTTGGCAACAAGTTGTAACATACGAGCTATAAATAAATTTATAAACATTTTTACGACATTGTTGTAATTTTTCCATCGAAATCTTTATGCTTACGTTTGCATTAAAATTAAAGTTACGATAAAGAATTAGAGAACGATCTAGAAGTATGGTCTTGAGTAAATTTCCTTCCTCCAATAAATGTTTATCAATTAATTTATCACAGACTTGCAGTAGAGGTTTATTGACCCAACTTTTCTAATCAGTAAAAATGCAGGTTATTAAGATTAATATATTTTTAAATTGATTAAAATATTGAAACAAACGTTTGTGTCACTCAATTTTTAATGTGTGGTAAAATTATACAAATATTAAAAATAAAAATAAAAAATATCTCACTTCTGTTGGTTGTTGTCTTGTAAATAAATTAGGATATTTTCTCGTCTAAATTAATAAGGATGTAGAAAATTTTAGCAACGTTTTGTACACTATGCACACTTCTTCAGACGATTATGGATATAATTATGTAGTATTTAAAAAATATTTTGTTCCAACGTCAATGCACACATTCAATTAAGGTATAGTTAATTTGTTTATGTCATAAATATACGTTACAAAATGCAACGGTCAACAGAAGTACGTAAAATTTATTTACGCAAATATGATTTTACTCATTCATTTGATATCAGAAGAAAACATACAAATAAAACCAAAACGACAAACAATGAATCGTAGATTTTTGGAAAATCAGAATACATTATTATAATTAGTAAAGATTCCTGAGTAAAGTCCCTGATCCGGACTATGTTGTTAAAATTTTGTTAATTAATTAAAAAAATTGAAACTACAACAAGCACTTTAATTTTTAATAACATTTTAAGATATTTTTTTTTATTTCAATTGTGTGACCAACTTTGACAAAGACTCTAATTCATATTTTAAAGTGGTTTTCTTAGTTTTGAAAGTTTTTTCTTCCTACAGCTTGAGTTTTAGCAAATTTAAAATCAGAGTACGGATTAACAATTTACGTTTTCTATGAAATGAGCTTCTTTTTTTTTGTTGTATTTCAAAAACTAATAATTTCCAAAAAAACTGCGTTTATGTAAATTTTTCCAAATTTTTTTACTTCTTTATAATAAATGTTAATTACAAAATAAATTATAAATATAGTGCTTAATCAACATTTTTTGTTTTCTAGTGTCAATTTAAAACAACGGATGCTTTAAAATAACATAACAAATAAACTAGCAAAGTAGGTTAAAAAATGGATCCAAAAATTACATACCTACTTTCGGTCCACTTTCATAAAAACCATTGTGGTGCAAATGACTAACGTGTTACCATGACAACTCATATAAAAGTCAATGCCAAGTGTACGATTTGCACCACAATGGTTTTTATGTAAGTGAACCTCGTATACGTTTATTTTAATTTTAATTTATTTATTAATTTTTGTGAGAAAGCATTGAACTATAGTGAAATTTTTTTATATCCTTGCAGTTAAAAAAGCTTATTTTTTTCACACTTACAAGTGGTTAGTACTCATAGCCATTTGTTTCTAGTGGATTATAATCGTTATAAATTGTTAATGAGCATTATAACACACAAAAGTACCTCGTAATATTCCGAAACAAAAAATAATTTGCTATAAACGCAAATGTTCTATTATTCCAAAAAATTTATCACGTTCTGTTCGTAGCATAATTATAAAAAATAAAATCACTCAAAAATTGAGTTAGTGCGAATAGAACGGTCATCATGATCAAAGCTCTCGTGTTACTTCTCTTGCCCATAGCTTACTGTAGCCTTGATACCGTTTCAAATGATTTATTCTCTCCCAGTGACAATGTGGAAATTTTAACCGGTCACAACTTCAAAAGACTCGTCGAAAAATCACCAACTGCCTGGTTGGTCAATTTTTACAGCAATACAAATGTTCGCAGTAAAGAATTCTCTCTAATTTGGAAGAAATTGGCAACTGAAGCAAAATCCTGGAGGGACCTGGTGAGAGTTGGAGTTGTCGACTGTTCAAAAGAGATCAACAAAGAAATTTGCCGCCAATCCTTTGTTCTTGCGTACCCAACTGTTAAATATTTCCACGAACGTGGAAGTCTCGGTAAAACTGATTTTGGATACCACGTTATCACTTCGCTTAAATTCGATTGGTTGAAACGGAACGTTGTCAACGTTTTCCAAAATGTAATTTCGAAAAGTCCAGGAAATGGCTTGCAATATCCTCAAGGTATTGTGCCAACTGCCGATCCCAGTCAACAGAAACTCTTCGAGGGAGTGAAAAAAAATGTTAAATACGTTATTTTGGTGATTGAAGATTTTCGGCAGCCTTTAGGGGCCGAAATGGCGTTGCATTTTCATAGAACACCTCAGGTTGCTTTTAAACGTACTGTCCTCACCAGTGGTGCAACTTTGAAGCATCTTCTAAAATTGCCACCGTTGCCTTTGCCACATATTGTCATCACAGATCGGAGGAACAACGTGGAGATAATTTCACACAATATTAATGAAACTATGTCTATGAAGTGGGTTCTTCATAAATATCTACAATCGAAAGGTATCAAACCTATTGTTGTAATTCCAAAGAAACTAACTCAATAACTATACTGTTAACAATTATTGTAAAACTTGACCCCAAAATAAATAAAAAATTTGAATAAAATTTTTTCTTATTTTCTTCCTTTAGTCTCCGGAGAAGCTTCAAATAATTTTTAACTGTATTGTATGCAGCTATTGTCTTGATTTTTGTAGGAGAACATTACAAGACGTTGCTCTACAACATATTAAAAAACTAGAGTCGTAGGCCTTTATGTTTTGTTGGAATTAAATGCGAAATATTTAATAATTTTTGAAAAATTGGCAAAAGACACGTGTTTAGATTGACCTATGCGTCGTGTGGATTTTATGCAGCTATTGTCTTGATTTTTGTAGGAGAACATTACAAGACTTTGCTCAACAACATATTAAAAAACTGAAGTTGTAGGCCTTTTTGTTATCTTGGAATTAAATGCGGAATATTTAATAATTTTTGGAAAATTTGCATTAGACATGTGTTTAGATTGACCTATGCGTCGTGTGGATTTTATGCAACTATTGTCTTGATTTTTGTAGGAGAACATTACAAGACTTTGCTCAACAACATATTAAAAAACTGAAGTTGTAGGCCTTTTTGTTATCTTGGAATGAAATGAGGAATATTTAATAATTTTTGAAAAATTTGCATAGGACACGTGTTTAGATTGACCTATGCGTCGTGTGGATTTTATGCAGCTATTGTCTTCATTTTTGTAGGAGAATATTACAAGACTTTGCTCTACAACATATTAAAAAATTGGAGTTGCAGGCCTTTTTGTTTTCTTGGAATTAAATACTGAATATTTAATAATTTTTGAAAAATTCGCAAAAGACACGTGTTTAGATTGACCTATGCGTCGTGTAGATTTTATGCAGCTATTGTCTTCATTTTTGTAGGAGAATATTACAAGACTTTGCTCTACAACATATTGAAAAATTGGAGTTGCAGGCCTTTTTGTTTTCTTGGAATTAAATACTGAATATTTAATAATTTTTGAAAAATTCGCAAAAGACACGTGTTTAGATTGACCTATGCGTCGTGTAGATTTTATGCAGCTATTGTCTTCATTTTTGTAGGAGAATATTACAAGACTTTGCTCTACAACATATTAAAAAATTGGAGTCGCAAACCTTTTTGTTTTCTTGGAATTAAATACTGAATATTTAATAATTTTTGAAAAATTCGCAAAAGACACGTGTTTAGATTGACCTATGCGTCGTGTGGATTTTATGCAGCTATTGTCTTCATTTTTGTAGGAGAACATTACAAGACTTTGCTCTACAACATATTAATAAACTGGAGTTGCAGGCCTTTTTGTTTTCTTGGAATTAAATGCGGAATATTTAATAATTTTTGGAAAATCTGCATAAGACACGTGTTTAGATTGACCCATGCGTCGTGTGGATTTTATGCAGCTATTGTCTTCATTTTTGTAGAAGAACATTACAAGACTTTGCTCTACAACATATTAAAAAACTAGAGTCGTAGGCCTTTTTGTTTTCTTGGAATTAAATACTGAATATTTAATAATTTTTGAAAAGTTTGCAAAAGACACGTGTTTAGTTTGACCTATGCGTCGTGTGGATTTTATGCAGCTATTGTCTTCATTTTTGTAGGAGAACATTACAAGACTTTGCTCTACAACATATTAATAAACTGGAGTTGCAGGCCTTTTTGTTTTCTTGGAATTAAATGCGGAATATTTAATAATTTTTGGAAAATCTGCATAAGACACGTGTTTAGATTGACCCATGCGTCGTGTGGATTTTATGCAGCTATTGTCTTCATTTTTGTAGAAGAACATTACAAGACTTTGCTCTACAACATATTAAAAAACTAGAGTCGTAGGCCTTTTTGTTTTCTTGGAATTAAATACTGAATATTTAATAATTTTTGAAAAGTTTGCAAAAGACACGTGTTTAGTTTGACCTATGCGTCGTGTGGATTTTATGCAGCTATTGTCTTCATTTTTGTAGGAGAACATTACAAAACTTTGCTCTACAACATATTGAAAAATTGGAGTTGCAGGCCTTTTTGTTTTCTTGGAATTAAATGCGGAATATTTAATAATTTTTGAAAAATTCGCAAAAGACACGTGTTTAGTTTGACCTATGCGTCGTGTGGATTTTATGCAGCTATTGTCTTCATTTTTGTAGGAGAATATTACAAGACTTTGCTCTACAACATATTGAAAAATTGGAGTTGCAGGCCTTTTTGTTTTCTTGGAATTAAATACTGAATATTTAATAATTTTTGAAAAATTCGCAAAAGACACGTGTTTAGATTGACCTATGCGTCGTGTAGATTTTATGCAGCTATTGTCTTCATTTTTGTAGGAGAATATTACAAGACTTTGCTCTACAACATATTGAAAAATTGGAGTTGCAGGCCTTTTTGTTTTCTTGGAATTAAATACTGAATATTTAATAATTTTTGAAAAATTCGCAAAAGACACGTGTTTAGATTGACCTATGCGTCGTGTAGATTTTATGCAGCTATTGTCTTCATTTTTGTAGGAGAATATTACAAGACTTTGCTCTACAACATATTAAAAAATTGGAGTCGCAAACCTTTTTGTTTTCTTGGAATTAAATACTGAATATTTAATAATTTTTGAAAAATTCGCAAAAGACACGTGTTTAGATTGACCTATGCGTCGTGTGGATTTTATGCAGCTATTGTCTTCATTTTTGTAGGAGAACATTACAAGACTTTGCTCTACAACATATTAAAAAACTAGAGTCGTAGGCCTTTTTGTTTTCTTGGAATTAAATACTGAATATTTAATAATTTTTGAAAAGTTTGCAAAAGACACGTGTTTAGTTTGACCTATGCGTCGTGTGGATTTTATGCAGCTATTGTCTTCATTTTTGTAGGAGAACATTACAAAACTTTGCTCTACAACATATTGAAAAATTGGAGTTGCAGGCCTTTTTGTTTTCTTGGAATTAAATGCGGAATATTTAATAATTTTTGAAAAATTCGCAAAAGACACGTGTTTAGTTTGACCTATGCGTCGTGTGGATTTTATGCAGCTATTGTCTTCATTTTTGTAGAAGAACATTACAAGACTTTGCTCTACAACATATTAAAAAATTGGAGTTGCAGGCCTTTTTGTTTTCTTGGAATTAAATGCGGAATATTTAATAATTTTTGAAAAATTCGCAAAAGACACGTGTTTAGTTTGACCTATGCGTCGTGTGGATTTTATGCAGCTATTGTCTTCATTTTTGTAGAAGAACATTACAAGACTTTGCTCTACAACATATTAAAAAACTAGAGTCGTAGGCCTTTTTGTTTTCTTGGAATTAAATACTGAATATTTAATAATTTTTGAAAAGTTTGCAAAAGACACGTGTTTAGTTTGACCTATGCGTCGTGTGGATTTTATGCAGCTATTGTCTTAATTTTTGTAGGAGAACATCACAAGACTTTGCTCTACAACATATTAATAAACTGGAGTTGCAGGCCTTTTTGTTTTCTTGGAATTAAATGCGGAATATTTAATAATTTTTGGAAAATCTGCATAAGACACGTGTTTAGATTGACCCATGCGTCGTGTGAATTTTATGCAGCTATTGTCTTCATTTTTGTAGAAGAACATTACAAGACTTTGCTCTACAACATATTAAAAAACTAGAGTCGTAGGCCTTTTTGTTTTCTTGGAATTAAATACTGAATATTTAATAATTTTTGAAAAGTTTGCAAAAGACACGTGTTTAGTTTGACCTATGCGTCGTGTGGATTTTATGCAGCTATTGTCTTCATTTTTGTAGGAGAATATTACAAGACTTTGCTCTACAACATATTAAAAAATTGGAGTTGCAGGCCTTTTTGTTTTCTTGGAATTAAATACTGAATATTTAATAATTTTTGAAAAATTCGCAAAAGACACGTGTTTAGATTGACCCATGCGTCGTGTGGATTTTATGCAGCTATTGTCTTCATTTTTGTAGAAGAACATTACAAGACTTTGCTCTACAACATATTAAAAAACTAGAGTCGTAGGCCTTTTTGTTTTCTTGGAATTAAATACTGAATATTTAATAATTTTTGAAAAGTTTGCAAAAGACACGTGTTTAGTTTGACCTATGCGTCGTGTGGATTTTATGCAGCTATTGTCTTCATTTTTGTAGGAGAACATTACAAGACTTTGCTCTACAACATATTAATAAACTGGAGTTGCAGGCCTTTTTGTTTTCTTGGAATTAAATGCGGAATATTTAATAATTTTTGGAAAATCTGCATAAGACACGTGTTTAGATTGACCCATGCGTCGTGTGGATTTTATGCAGCTATTGTCTTCATTTTTGTAGAAGAACATTACAAGACTTTGCTCTACAACATATTAAAAAACTAGAGTCGTAGGCCTTTTTGTTTTCTTGGAATTAAATACTGAATATTTAATAATTTTTGAAAAGTTTGCAAAAGACACGTGTTTAGTTTGACCTATGCGTCGTGTGGATTTTATGCAGCTATTGTCTTCATTTTTGTAGGAGAACATTACAAAACTTTGCTCTACAACATATTGAAAAATTGGAGTTGCAGGCCTTTTTGTTTTCTTGGAATTAAATGCGGAATATTTAATAATTTTTGAAAAATTCGCAAAAGACACGTGTTTAGTTTGACCTATGCGTCGTGTGGATTTTATGCAGCTATTGTCTTCATTTTTGTAGAAGAACATTACAAGACTTTGCTCTACAACATATTAAAAAACTAGAGTCGTAGGCCTTTTTGTTTTCTTGGAATTAAATACTGAATATTTAATAATTTTTGAAAAGTTTGCAAAAGACACGTGTTTAGTTTGACCTATGCGTCGTGTGGATTTTATGCAGCTATTGTCTTCATTTTTGTAGGAGAACATTACAAGACTTTGCTCTACAACATATTAATAAACTGGAGTTGCAGGCCTTTTTGTTTTCTTGGAATTAAATGCGGAATATTTAATAATTTTTGGAAAATCTGCATAAGACACGTGTTTAGATTGACCCATGCGTCGTGTGGATTTTATGCAGCTATTGTCTTCATTTTTGTAGAAGAACATTACAAGACTTTGCTCTACAACATATTAAAAAACTAGAGTCGTAGGCCTTTTTGTTTTCTTGGAATTAAATACTGAATATTTAATAATTTTTGAAAAGTTTGCAAAAGACACGTGTTTAGTTTGACCTATGCGTCGTGTGGATTTTATGCAGCTATTGTCTTCATTTTTGTAGGAGAACATTACAAAACTTTGCTCTACAACATATTGAAAAATTGGAGTTGCAGGCCTTTTTGTTTTCTTGGAATTAAATACTGAATATTTAATAATTTTTGAAAAATTCGCAAAAGACACGTGTTTAGATTGACCTATGCGTCGTGTAGATTTTATGCAGCTATTGTCTTCATTTTTGTAGGAGAATATTACAAGACTTTGCTCTACAACATATTGAAAAATTGGAGTTGCAGGCCTTTTTGTTTTCTTGGAATTAAATACTGAATATTTAATAATTTTTGAAAAATTCGCAAAAGACACGTGTTTAGATTGACCTATGCGTCGTGTAGATTTTATGCAGCTATTGTCTTCATTTTTGTAGGAGAATATTACAAGACTTTGCTCTACAACATATTAAAAAATTGGAGTCGCAAACCTTTTTGTTTTCTTGGAATTAAATACTGAATATTTAATAATTTTTGAAAAATTCGCAAAAGACACGTGTTTAGATTGACCTATGCGTCGTGTGGATTTTATGCAGCTATTGTCTTCATTTTTGTAGGAGAACATTACAAGACTTTGCTCTACAACATATTAAAAAACTAGAGTCGTAGGCCTTTTTGTTTTCTTGGAATTAAATACTGAATATTTAATAATTTTTGAAAAGTTTGCAAAAGACACGTGTTTAGTTTGACCTATGCGTCGTGTGGATTTTATGCAGCTATTGTCTTCATTTTTGTAGGAGAATATTACAAGACTTTGCTCTACAACATATTGAAAAATTGGAGTTGCAGGCCTTTTTGTTTTCTTGGAATTAAATACTGAATATTTAATAATTTTTGAAAAATTCGCAAAAGACACGTGTTTAGATTGACCTATGCGTCGTGTAGATTTTATGCAGCTATTGTCTTCATTTTTGTAGGAGAATATTACAAGACTTTGCTCTACAACATATTGAAAAATTGGAGTTGCAGGCCTTTTTGTTTTCTTGGAATTAAATACTGAATATTTAATAATTTTTGAAAAGTTTGCAAAAGACACGTGTTTAGTTTGACCTATGCGTCGTGTGGATTTTATGCAGCTATTGTCTTCATTTTTGTAGGAGAATATTACAAGACTTTGCTCTACAACATATTAAAAAATTGGAGTTGCAGGCCTTTTTGTTTTCTTGGAATTAAATACTGAATATTTAATAATTTTTGAAAAATTCGCAAAAGACACGTGTTTAGATTGACCCATGCGTCGTGTGGATTTTATGCAGCTATTGTCTTCATTTTTGTAGAAGAACATTACAAGACTTTGCTCTACAACATATTAAAAAACTAGAGTCGTAGGCCTTTTTGTTTTCTTGGAATTAAATACTGAATATTTAATAATTTTTGAAAAGTTTGCAAAAGACACGTGTTTAGTTTGACCTATGCGTCGTGTGGATTTTATGCAGCTATTGTCTTCATTTTTGTAGGAGAATATTACAAGACTTTGCTCTACAACATATTGAAAAATTGGAGTTGCAGGCCTTTTTGTTTTCTTGGAATTAAATACTGAATATTTAATAATTTTTGAAAAATTCGCAAAAGACACGTGTTTAGATTGACCCATGCGTCGTGTGGATTTTATGCAGCTATTGTCTTCATTTTTGTAGAAGAACATTACAAGACTTTGCTCTACAACATATTAAAAAACTAGAGTCGTAGGCCTTTTTGTTTTCTTGGAATTAAATACTGAATATTTAATAATTTTTGAAAAGTTTGCAAAAGACACGTGTTTAGTTTGACCTATGCGTCGTGTGGATTTTATGCAGCTATTGTCTTCATTTTTGTAGGAGAACATTACAAGACTTTGCTCTACAACATATTAATAAACTGGAGTTGCAGGCCTTTTTGTTTTCTTGGAATTAAATGCGGAATATTTAATAATTTTTGGAAAATCTGCATAAGACACGTGTTTAGATTGACCCATGCGTCGTGTGGATTTTATGCAGCTATTGTCTTCATTTTTGTAGAAGAACATTACAAGACTTTGCTCTACAACATATTAAAAAACTAGAGTCGTAGGCCTTTTTGTTTTCTTGGAATTAAATACTGAATATTTAATAATTTTTGAAAAGTTTGCAAAAGACACGTGTTTAGTTTGACCTATGCGTCGTGTGGATTTTATGCAGCTATTGTCTTCATTTTTGTAGGAGAACATTACAAGACTTTGCTCTACAACATATTAAAAAACTAGAGTCGTAGGCCTTTTTGTTTTCTTGGAATTAAATACTGAATATTTAATAATTTTTGAAAAGTTTGCAAAAGACACGTGTTTAGTTTGACCTATGCGTCGTGTGGATTTTATGCAGCTATTGTCTTCATTTTTGTAGGAGAACATTACAAGACTTTGCTCTACAACATATTAAAAAACTAGAGTCGTAGGCCTTTTTGTTTTCTTGGAATTAAATACTGAATATTTAATAATTTTTGAAAAGTTTGCAAAAGACACGTGTTTAGTTTGACCTATGCGTCGTGTGGATTTTATGCAGCTATTGTCTTCATTTTTGTAGGAGAACATTACAAGACTTTGCTCTACAACATATTAATAAACTGGAGTTGCAGGCCTTTTTGTTTTCTTGGAATTAAATGCGGAATATTTAATAATTTTTGGAAAATCTGCATAAGACACGTGTTTAGATTGACCCATGCGTCGTGTGGATTTTATGCAGCTATTGTCTTCATTTTTGTAGAAGAACATTACAAGACTTTGCTCTACAACATATTAAAAAACTAGAGTCGTAGGCCTTTTTGTTTTCTTGGAATTAAATACTGAATATTTAATAATTTTTGAAAAGTTTGCAAAAGACACGTGTTTAGTTTGACCTATGCGTCGTGTGGATTTTATGCAGCTATTGTCTTAATTTTTGTAGGAGAACATTACAAGACTTTGCTCTACAACATATTAATAAACTGGAGTTGCAGGCCTTTTTGTTTTCTTGGAATTAAATGCGGAATATTTAATAATTTTTGGAAAATCTGCATAAGACACGTGTTTAGATTGACCCATGCGTCGTGTGGATTTTATGCAGCTATTGTCTTCATTTTTGTAGGAGAACATTACAAGACTTTGCTCTACAACATATTAAAAAACTAGAGTCGTAGGCCTTTTTGTTTTCTTGGAATTAAATACTGAATATTTAATAATTTTTGAAAAATTCGCAAAAGACACGTGTTTAGATTGACCTATGCGTCGTGTGGATTTTATGCAGCTATTGTCTTCATTTTTGTAGGAGAACATTACAAGACTTTGCTCTACAACATATTAAAAAATTGGAGTTGCAGGCCTTTTTGTTTTCTTGGAATTAAATGCGGAATATTTAATAATTTTTGAAAAATTCGCAAAAGACACGTGTTTAGATTGACCTATGCGTCGTGTAGATTTTATGCAGCTATTGTCTTCATTTTTGTAGAAGAACATTACAAGACTTTGCTCTACAACATATTAAAAAACTAGAGTCGTAGGCCTTTTTGTTTTCTTGGAATTAAATACTGAATATTTAATAATTTTTGAAAAATTCGCAAAAGACACGTGTTTAGATTGACCTATGCGTCGTGTAGATTTTATGCAGCTATTGTCTTCATTTTTGTAGAAGAACATTACAAGACTTTGCTCTACAACATATTAAAAAACTAGAGTCGTAGGCCTTTTTGTTTTCTTGGAATTAAATACTGAATATTTAATAATTTTTGAAAAATTCGCAAAAGACACGTGTTTAGATTGACCTATGCGTCGTGTGGATTTTATGCAGCTATTGTCTTCATTTTTGTAGGAGAACATTACAAGACTTTGCTCTACAACATATTAAAAAATTGGAGTTGCAGGCCTTTTTGTTTTCTTGGAATTAAATGCGGAATATTTAATAATTTTTGAAAAATTCGCAAAAGACACGTGTTTAGTTTGACCTATGCGTCGTGTGGATTTTATGCAGCTATTGTCTTCATTTTTGTAGGAGAATATTACAAAACTTTGCTCTACAACATATTGAAAAATTGGAGTTGCAGGCCTTTTTGTTTTCTTGGAATTAAATACTGAATATTTAATAATTTTTGAAAAATTCGCAAAAGACACGTGTTTAGATTGACCTATGCGTCGTGTAGATTTTATGCAGCTATTGTCTTCATTTTTGTAGAAGAACATTACAAGACTTTGCTCTACAACATATTAAAAAACTAGAGTCGTAGGCCTTTTTGTTTTCTTGGAATTAAATACTGAATATTTAATAATTTTTGAAAAATTCGCAAAAGACACGTGTTTAGATTGACCTATGCGTCGTGTAGATTTTATGCAGCTATTGTCTTCATTTTTGTAGAAGAACATTACAAGACTTTGCTCTACAACATATTAAAAAACTAGAGTCGTAGGCCTTTTTGTTTTCTTGGAATTAAATACTGAATATTTAATAATTTTTGAAAAATTCGCAAAAGACACGTGTTTAGATTGACCTATGCGTCGTGTGGATTTTATGCAGCTATTGTCTTCATTTTTGTAGGAGAACATTACAAGACTTTGCTCTACAACATATTAAAAAATTGGAGTTGCAGGCCTTTTTGTTTTCTTGGAATTAAATGCGGAATATTTAATAATTTTTGAAAAATTCGCAAAAGACACGTGTTTAGTTTGACCTATGCGTCGTGTGGATTTTATGCAGCTATTGTCTTCATTTTTGTAGGAGATCATTACAAGACTTTGCTCTACAACATATTAAAAAACTAGAGTCGTAGGCCTTTTTGTTTTCTTGGAATTAAATACTGAATATTTAATAATTTTTGAAAAATTCGCAAAAGACACGTGTTTAGATTGACCTATGCGTCGTGTGGATTTTATGCAGCTATTGTCTTCATTTTTGTAGGAGAACATTACAAGACTTTGCTCTACAACATATTAAAAAATTGGAGTTGCAGGCCTTTTTGTTTTCTTGGAATTAAATGCGGAATATTTAATAATTTTTGAAAAATTCGCAAAAGACACGTGTTTAGTTTGACCTATGCGTCGTGTGGATTTTATGCAGCTATTGTCTTCATTTTTGTAGGAGAATATTACAAAACTTTGCTCTACAACATATTGAAAAATTGGAGTTGCAGGCCTTTTTGTTTTCTTGGAATTAAATACTGAATATTTAATAATTTTTGAAAAATTCGCAAAAGACACGTGTTTAGATTGACCTATGCGTCGTGTGGATTTTATGCAGCTATTGTCTTCATTTTTGTAGGAGAACATTACAAGACTTTGCTCTACAACATATTAAAAAACTAGAGTCGTAGGCCTTTTTGTTTTCTTGGAATTAAATACTGAATATTTAATAATTTTTGAAAAATTCGCAAAAGACACGTGTTTAGATTGACCTATGCGTCGTGTGGATTTTATGCAGCTATTGTCTTCATTTTTGTAGGAGAACATTACAAGACTTTGCTCTACAACATATTAAAAAATTGGAGTTGCAGGCCTTTTTGTTTTCTTGGAATTAAATGCGGAATATTTAATAATTTTTGAAAAATTCGCAAAAGACACGTGTTTAGATTGACCTATGCGTC
Source organism: Tribolium castaneum (assembly GCF_031307605.1). Taxonomy (NCBI): domain Eukaryota; kingdom Metazoa; phylum Arthropoda; class Insecta; order Coleoptera; family Tenebrionidae; genus Tribolium; species Tribolium castaneum. The sequence goes on from NC_087394.1 coordinate 5,314,074, forward strand.
GTGTAGATTTTATGCAGCTATTGTCTTCATTTTTGTAGAAGAACATTACAAGACTTTGCTCTACAACATATTAAAAAACTAGAGTCGTAGGCCTTTTTGTTTTCTTGGAATTAAATACTGAATATTTAATAATTTTTGAAAAATTCGCAAAAGACACGTGTTTAGATTGACCTATGCGTCGTGTAGATTTTATGCAGCTATTGTCTTCATTTTTGTAGAAGAACATTACAAGACTTTGCTCTACAACATATTAAAAAACTAGAGTCGTAGGCCTTTTTGTTTTCTTGGAATTAAATACTGAATATTTAATAATTTTTGAAAAATTCGCAAAAGACACGTGTTTAGATTGACCTATGCGTCGTGTGGATTTTATGCAGCTATTGTCTTCATTTTTGTAGGAGAACATTACAAGACTTTGCTCTACAACATATTAAAAAACTAGAGTCGTAGGCCTTTTTGTTTTCTTGGAATTAAATGCGGAATATTTAATAATTTTTGAAAAATTCGCAAAAGACACGTGTTTAGTTTGACCTATGCGTCGTGTGGATTTTATGCAGCTATTGTCTTCATTTTTGTAGGAGAACATTACAAGACTTTGCTCTACAACATATTAAAAAACTAGAGTCGTAGGCCTTTTTGTTTTCTTGGAATTAAATACTGAATATTTAATAATTTTTGAAAAATTCGCAAAAGACACGTGTTTAGATTGACCTATGCGTCGTGTGGATTTTATGCAGCTATTGTCTTCATTTTTGTAGGAGAACATTACAAGACTTTGCTCTACAACATATTAAAAAATTGGAGTTGCAGGCCTTTTTGTTTTCTTGGAATTAAATGCGGAATATTTAATAATTTTTGAAAAATTCGCAAAAGACACGTGTTTAGATTGACCTATGCGTCGTGTAGATTTTATGCAGCTATTGTCTTCATTTTTGTAGGAGAATATTACAAGACTTTGCTCTACAACATATTGAAAAATTGGAGTTGCAGGCCTTTTTGTTTTCTTGGAATTAAATACTGAATATTTAATAATTTTTGAAAAATTCGCAAAAGACACGTGTTTAGATTGACCTATGCGTCGTGTAGATTTTATGCAGCTATTGTCTTCATTTTTGTAGGAGAATATTACAAGACTTTGCTCTACAACATATTGAAAAATTGGAGTTGCAGGCCTTTTTGTTTTCTTGGAATTAAATACTGAATATTTAATAATTTTTGAAAAATTCGCAAAAGACACGTGTTTAGATTGACCTATGCGTCGTGTGGATTTTATGCAGCTATTGTCTTCATTTTTGTAGGAGAACATTACAAGACTTTGCTCTACAACATATTAAAAAACTAGAGTCGTAGGCCTTTTTGTTTTCTTGGAATTAAATACTGAATATTTAATAATTTTTGAAAAATTCGCAAAAGACACGTGTTTAGATTGACCTATGCGTCGTGTAGATTTTATGCAGCTATTGTCTTCATTTTTGTAGGAGAATATTACAAGACTTTGCTCTACAACATATTGAAAAATTGGAGTTGCAGGCCTTTTTGTTTTCTTGGAATTAAATACTGAATATTTAATAATTTTTGAAAAATTCGCAAAAGACACGTGTTTAGATTGACCTATGCGTCGTGTAGATTTTATGCAGCTATTGTCTTCATTTTTGTAGGAGAATATTACAAGACTTTGCTCTACAACATATTAAAAAATTGGAGTTGCAGGCCTTTTTGTTTTCTTGGAATTAAATACTGAATATTTAATAATTTTTGAAAAGTTCGCAAAAGACACGTGTTTAGATTGACCTATGCGTCGTGTGGATTGTATGCAGCTATTGTCTTCATTTTAGTAGGAGAATATTACAAGACTTTGCTCTACAACATATTAAAAAATTGGAGTTGCAGGCCTTTTTGTTTTCTTGGAATTAAATACTGAATATTTAATAATTTTTGAAAAATTCGCAAAAGACACGTGTTTAGATTGACCCATGCGTCGTGTGGATTTTATGCAGCTATTGTCTTCATTTTTGTAGGAGAATATTACAAGACTTTGCTCTACAACATATTAAAAAACTAGAGTCGTAGGCCTTTTTGTTTTCTTGGAATTAAATACTGAATATTTAATAATTTTTGAAAAATTCGCAAAAGACACGTGTTTAGATTGACCTATGCGTCGTGTGGATTTTATGCAGCTATTGTCTTCATTTTTGTAGGAGAACATTACAAGACTTTGCTCTACAACATATTAAAAAATTGGAGTCGTAGGCCTTTTTGTTTTCTTGGAATTAAATACTGAATATTTAATAATTTTTGAAAAATTCGCAAAAGACACGTGTTTAGATTGACCCATGCGTCGTGTGGATTTTATGCAGCTATTGTCTTCATTTTTGTAGGAGAATATTACAAGACTTTGCTCTACAACATATTAAAAAACTAGAGTCGTAGGCCTTTTTGTTTTCTTGGAATTAAATACTGAATATTTAATAATTTTTGAAAAATTCGCAAAAGACACGTGTTTAGATTGACCTATGCGTCGTGTGGATTTTATGCAGCTATTGTCTTCATTTTTGTAGGAGAACATTACAAGACTTTGCTCTACAACATATTAAAAAATTGGAGTTGCAGGCCTTTTTGTTTTCTTGGAATTAAATGCGGAATATTTAATAATTTTTGAAAAATTCGCAAAAGACACGTGTTTAGATTGACCTATGCGTCGTGTAGATTTTATGCAGCTATTGTCTTCATTTTTGTAGAAGAACATTACAAGACTTTGCTCTACAACATATTAAAAAACTAGAGTCGTAGGCCTTTTTGTTTTCTTGGAATTAAATACTGAATATTTAATAATTTTTGAAAAATTCGCAAAAGACACGTGTTTAGATTGACCTATGCGTCGTGTGGATTTTATGCAGCTATTGTCTTCATTTTTGTAGGAGAACATTACAAGACTTTGCTCTACAACATATTAAAAAATTGGAGTTGCAGGCCTTTTTGTTTTCTTGGAATTAAATGCGGAATATTTAATAATTTTTGAAAAATTCGCAAAAGACACGTGTTTAGTTTGACCTATGCGTCGTGTGGATTTTATGCAGCTATTGTCTTCATTTTTGTAGGAGAACATTACAAGACTTTGCTCTACAACATATTAAAAAATTGGAGTTGCAGGCCTTTTTGTTTTCTTGGAATTAAATGCGGAATATTTAATAATTTTTGAAAAATTCGCAAAAGACACGTGTTTAGTTTGACCTATGCGTCGTGTGGATTTTATGCAGCTATTGTCTTCATTTTTGTAGGAGAACATTACAAGACTTTGCTCTACAACATATTAAAAAATTGGAGTTGCAGGCCTTTTTGTTTTCTTGGAATTAAATGCGGAATATTTAATAATTTTTGAAAAATTCGCAAAAGACACGTGTTTAGTTTGACCTATGCGTCGTGTGGATTTTATGCAGCTATTGTCTTCATTTTTGTAGGAGAACATTACAAGACTTTGCTCTTACAACATATTAATAAATTGGAGTTGCAGGCCTTTTTGTTTTCTTGGAATTAAATACTGAATATTTAATAATTTTTGGAAAATCTGCATAAGACACGTGTTTAGATTGACCTATGCGTCGTGTGGATTTTATGCAGCTATTATCTTCATTTTTGTAGGAGAATATTACAAGACTTTGCTCTACAACATATTAAAAAACTTGAGTCGTAGGCCTTTTTGTTTTCTTGGATTTAAATACTGAATATTTAATAATATTTGAAAAATTCGCAAAAGACACGTGTTTAGATTGACCTATGCGTCGTGTGGATTTTATGCAGCTATTGTCTTCATTTTTGTAGGAGAACATTACAAGACTTTGCTCTACAACATATTAAAAAACTTGAGTCGTAGGCCTTTTTGTTTTCTTGGAATTAAATGCGGAATATTTAATAATTTTTGAAAAATTCGCAAAAGACACGTGCTTAGATTGACCTATGCGTCGTGTGGATTTTATGCAGCTATTGTCTTCATTTTTGTAGAAGAACATTACAAGACTTTGCTCTACAACATATTAAAAAATTGGAGTTGCAGGCCTTTTTGTTTTCTTGGAATTAAATACTGAATATTTAATAATTTTTGAAAAATTCGCAAAAGACACGTGTTTAGATTGACCTATGCGTCGTGTGGATTTTATGCAGCCATTGTCTTCATTTTTGTAGGAGAACATTACAAGACTTTGCTCTACAACATATTAAAAAATTGGAGTTGCAGGCCTTTTTGTTTTCTTGGAATTAAATACTGAATATTTAATAATTTTTGAAAAATTCGCAAAAGACACGTGTTTAGATTGACCTATGCGTCGTGTGGATTTTATGCAGCTATTATCTTCATTTTTGTAGGAGAATATTACAAGACTTTGCTCTACAACATATTAAAAAATTGGAGTTGCAGGCCTTTTTGTTTTCTTGGAATTAAATACTGAATATTTAATAATTTTTGAAAAATTCGCAAAAGACACGTGTTTAGATTGACCTATGCGTCGTGTGGATTTTATGCAGCCATTGTCTTCATTTTTGTAGGAGAACATTACAAGACTTTGCTCTACAACATATTAAAAAATTGGAGTTGCAGGCCTTTTTGTTTTCTTGGAATTAAATACTGAATATTTAATAATTTTTGAAAAATTCGCAAAAGACACGTGTTTAGATTGACCCATGCGTCGTGTGGATTTTATGCAGCTATTGTCTTCATTTTTGTAGGAGAATATTACAAGACTTTGCTCTACAACATATTAAAAAACTAGAGTCGTAGGCCTTTTTGTTTTCTTGGAATTAAATACTGAATATTTAATAATTTTTGAAAAATTCGCAAAAGACACGTGTTTAGATTGACCTATGCGTCGTGTGGATTTTATGCAGCTATTGTCTTCATTTTTGTAGGAGAACATTACAAGACTTTGCTCTACAACATATTAAAAAATTGGAGTTGCAGGCCTTTTTGTTTTCTTGGAATTAAATGCGGAATATTTAATAATTTTTGAAAAATTCGCAAAAGACACGTGTTTAGATTGACCTATGCGTCGTGTAGATTTTATGCAGCTATTGTCTTCATTTTTGTAGAAGAACATTACAAGACTTTGCTCTACAACATATTAAAAAACTAGAGTCGTAGGCCTTTTTGTTTTCTTGGAATTAAATACTGAATATTTAATAATTTTTGAAAAATTCGCAAAAGACACGTGTTTAGATTGACCTATGCGTCGTGTGGATTTTATGCAGCTATTGTCTTCATTTTTGTAGGAGAACATTACAAGACTTTGCTCTACAACATATTAAAAAATTGGAGTTGCAGGCCTTTTTGTTTTCTTGGAATTAAATGCGGAATATTTAATAATTTTTGAAAAATTCGCAAAAGACACGTGTTTAGTTTGACCTATGCGTCGTGTGGATTTTATGCAGCTATTGTCTTCATTTTTGTAGGAGAACATTACAAGACTTTGCTCTACAACATATTAAAAAATTGGAGTTGCAGGCCTTTTTGTTTTCTTGGAATTAAATGCGGAATATTTAATAATTTTTGAAAAATTCGCAAAAGACACGTGTTTAGTTTGACCTATGCGTCGTGTGGATTTTATGCAGCTATTGTCTTCATTTTTGTAGGAGAACATTACAAGACTTTGCTCTACAACATATTAAAAAATTGGAGTTGCAGGCCTTTTTGTTTTCTTGGAATTAAATGCGGAATATTTAATAATTTTTGAAAAATTCGCAAAAGACACGTGTTTAGTTTGACCTATGCGTCGTGTGGATTTTATGCAGCTATTGTCTTCATTTTTGTAGGAGAACATTACAAGACTTTGCTCTTACAACATATTAATAAATTGGAGTTGCAGGCCTTTTTGTTTTCTTGGAATTAAATACTGAATATTTAATAATTTTTGGAAAATCTGCATAAGACACGTGTTTAGATTGACCTATGCGTCGTGTGGATTTTATGCAGCTATTATCTTCATTTTTGTAGGAGAATATTACAAGACTTTGCTCTACAACATATTAAAAAACTTGAGTCGTAGGCCTTTTTGTTTTCTTGGATTTAAATACTGAATATTTAATAATATTTGAAAAATTCGCAAAAGACACGTGTTTAGATTGACCTATGCGTCGTGTGGATTTTATGCAGCTATTGTCTTCATTTTTGTAGGAGAACATTACAAGACTTTGCTCTACAACATATTAAAAAACTTGAGTCGTAGGCCTTTTTGTTTTCTTGGAATTAAATGCGGAATATTTAATAATTTTTGAAAAATTCGCAAAAGACACGTGCTTAGATTGACCTATGCGTCGTGTGGATTTTATGCAGCTATTGTCTTCATTTTTGTAGAAGAACATTACAAGACTTTGCTCTACAACATATTAAAAAATTGGAGTTGCAGGCCTTTTTGTTTTCTTGGAATTAAATACTGAATATTTAATAATTTTTGAAAAATTCGCAAAAGACACGTGTTTAGATTGACCTATGCGTCGTGTGGATTTTATGCAGCCATTGTCTTCATTTTTGTAGGAGAACATTACAAGACTTTGCTCTACAACATATTAAAAAATTGGAGTTGCAGGCCTTTTTGTTTTCTTGGAATTAAATACTGAATATTTAATAATTTTTGAAAAATTCGCAAAAGACACGTGTTTAGATTGACCTATGCGTCGTGTGGATTTTATGCAGCTATTATCTTCATTTTTGTAGGAGAATATTACAAGACTTTGCTCTACAACATATTAAAAAATTGGAGTTGCAGGCCTTTTTGTTTTCTTGGAATTAAATACTGAATATTTAATAATTTTTGAAAAATTCGCAAAAGACACGTGTTTAGATTGACCTATGCGTCGTGTGGATTTTATGCAGCTATTGTCTTCATTTTTGTAGGAGAACATTACAAGACTTTGCTCTACAACATATTAAAAAATTGGAGTTGCAGGCCTTTTTGTTTTCTTGGAATTAAATGCGGAATATTTAATAATTTTTGAAAAATTCGCAAAAGACACGTGTTTAGATTGACCTATGCGTCGTGTGGATTTTATGCAGCTATTATCTTCATTTTTGTAGGAGAATATTACAAGACTTTGCTCTACAACATATTAAAAAATTGGAGTTGCAGGCCTTTTTGTTTTCTTGGAATTAAATGCGGAATATTTAATAATTTTTGAAAAATTCGCAAAAGACACGTGTTTAGTTTGACCTATGCGTCGTGTGGATTTTATGCAGCTATTGTCTTCATTTTTGTAGGAGAACATTACAAGACTTTGCTCTACAACATATTAAAAAATTGGAGTTGCAGGCCTTTTTGTTTTCTTGGAATTAAATGCGGAATATTTAATAATTTTTGAAAAATTCGCAAAAGACACGTGTTTAGTTTGACCTATGCGTCGTGTGGATTTTATGCAGCTATTGTCTTCATTTTTGTAGGAGAACATTACAAGACTTTGCTCTTACAACATATTAATAAATTGGAGTTGCAGGCCTTTTTGTTTTCTTGGAATTAAATACTGAATATTTAATAATTTTTGGAAAATCTGCATAAGACACGTGTTTAGATTGACCTATGCGTCGTGTGGATTTTATGCAGCTATTATCTTCATTTTTGTAGGAGAATATTACAAGACTTTGCTCTACAACATATTAAAAAACTTGAGTCGTAGGCCTTTTTGTTTTCTTGGATTTAAATACTGAATATTTAATAATATTTGAAAAATTCGCAAAAGACACGTGTTTAGATTGACCTATGCGTCGTGTGGATTTTATGCAGCTATTGTCTTCATTTTTGTAGGAGAACATTACAAGACTTTGCTCTACAACATATTAAAAAACTTGAGTCGTAGGCCTTTTTGTTTTCTTGGAATTAAATGCGGAATATTTAATAATTTTTGAAAAATTCGCAAAAGACACGTGCTTAGATTGACCTATGCGTCGTGTGGATTTTATGCAGCTATTGTCTTCATTTTTGTAGAAGAACATTACAAGACTTTGCTCTACAACATATTAAAAAATTGGAGTTGCAGGCCTTTTTGTTTTCTTGGAATTAAATACTGAATATTTAATAATTTTTGAAAAATTCGCAAAAGACACGTGTTTAGATTGACCTATGCGTCGTGTGGATTTTATGCAGCCATTGTCTTCATTTTTGTAGGAGAACATTACAAGACTTTGCTCTACAACATATTAAAAAATTGGAGTTGCAGGCCTTTTTGTTTTCTTGGAATTAAATACTGAATATTTAATAATTTTTGAAAAATTCGCAAAAGACACGTGTTTAGATTGACCTATGCGTCGTGTGGATTTTATGCAGCTATTATCTTCATTTTTGTAGGAGAATATTACAAGACTTTGCTCTACAACATATTAAAAAATTGGAGTTGCAGGCCTTTTTGTTTTCTTGGAATTAAATACTGAATATTTAATAATTTTTGAAAAATTCGCAAAAGACACGTGTTTAGATTGACCTATGCGTCGTGTGGATTTTATGCAGCTATTGTCTTCATTTTTGTAGGAGAATATTACAAGACTTTGCTATACAACATATTAAAAAATTGGAGTTGCAGGCCTTTTTGTTTTCTTGGAATTAAATACTGAATATTTAATAATTTTTGAAAAATTCGCAAAAGACACGTGTTTAGATTGACCTATGCGTCGTGTGGATTTTATGCAGCCATTGTCTTCATTTTTGTAGGAGAACATTACAAGACTTTGCTCTACAACATATTAAAAATTGGAGTTGCAGGCCTTTTTGTTTTCTTGGAATTAAATACTGAATATTTAATAATTTTTGAAAAATTCGCAAAAGACACGTGTTTAGATTGACCTATGCGTCGTGTGGATTTTATGCAGCTATTATCTTCATTTTTGTAGGAGAATATTACAAGACTTTGCTCTACAACATATTAAAAAATTGGAGTTGCAGGCCTTTTTGTTTTCTTGGAATTAAATACTGAATATTTAATAATTTTTGAAAAATTCGCAAAAGACACGTGTTTAGATTGACCTATGCGTCGTGTGGATTTTATGCAGCTATTATCTTCATTTTTGTAGGAGAATATTACAAGACTTTGCTCTACAACATATTAAAAAATTGGAGTTGCAGGCCTTTTTGTTTTCTTGGAATTAAATACTGAATATTTAATAATTTTTGAAAAATTCGCAAAAGACACGTGTTTAGATTGACCTATGCGTCGTGTGGATTTTATGCAGCTATTGTCTTCATTTTTGTAGGAGAATATTACAAGACTTTGCTATACAACATATTAAAAAATTGGAGTTGCAGGCCTTTTTGTTTTCTTGGAATTAAATACTGAATATTTAATAATTTTTGAAAATTCGCAAAAGACACGTGTTTAGATTGACCTATGCGTCGTGTGGATTTTATGCAGCTATTGTCTTCATTTTTGTAGGAGAACATTACAAGACTTTGCTCTACAACATATTAAAAAATTGGAGTTGCAGGCCTTTTTGTTTTCTTGGAATTAAATACTGAATATTTAATAATTTTTGAAAAATTCGCAAAAGACACGTGTTTAGATTGACCTATGCGTCGTGTGGATTTTATGCAGCTATTATCTTCATTTTTGTAGGAGAATATTACAAGACTTTGCTCTACAACATATTAAAAAATTGGAGTTGCAGGCCTTTTTGTTTTCTTGGAATTAAATACTGAATATTTAATAATTTTTGAAAAATTCGCAAAAGACACGTGTTTAGATTGACCTATGCGTCGTGTGGATTTTATGCAGCTATTGTCTTCATTTTTGTAGGAGAATATTACAAGACTTTGCTATACAACATATTAAAAAATTGGAGTTGCAGGCCTTTTTGTTTTCTTGGAATTAAATACTGAATATTTAATAATTTTTGAAAAATTCGCAAAAGACACGTGTTTAGATTGACCTATGCGTCGTGTGGATTTTATGCAGCTATTGTCTTCATTTTTGTAGGAGAACATTACAAGACTTTGCTCTACAACATATTAAAAAATTGGAGTTGCAGGCCTTTTTGTTTTCTTGGAATTAAATACTGAATATTTAATAATTTTTGAAAAATTCGCAAAAGACACGTGTTTAGATTGACCTATGCGTCGTGTGGATTTTATGCAGCTATTGTCTTCATTTTTGTAGGAGAATATTACAAGACTTTGCTATACAACATATTAAAAAATTGGAGTTGCAGGCCTTTTTGTTTTCTTGGAATTAAATACTGAATATTTAATAATTTTTGAAAAATTCGCAAAAGACACGTGTTTAGATTGACCTATGCGTCGTGTGGATTTTATGCAGCCATTGTCTTCATTTTTGTAGGAGAATATTACAAGACTTTGCTCTACAACATATTAAAAAACTTGAGTCGTAGGCCTTTTTGTTTTCTTGGATTTAAATACTGAATATTTAATAATATTTGAAAAATTCGCAAAAGACACGTGTTTAGATTGACCTATGCGTCGTGTGGATTTTATGCAGCTATTGTCTTCATTTTTGTAGGAAAATATTATAAGACTTTGCTCTACAACATATTAAAAATTTTGAGTTGCAGGCCTTTTTGTTTTCTTGGAATTAAATACTGAATATTTAATAATTTTTGAAAAATTCGCAAAAGACACGTGTTTAGATTGACCTATGCGTCGTGTGGATTTTATGCAGCTATTGTCTTCATTTTTGTAGGAGAACATTACAAGACTTTGCTCTACAACATATTAAAAATTTGGAGTTGCAGGCCTTTTTGTTTTCTTGGAATTAAATGCGGAATATTTAATAATTTTTGAAAAATTTGCAAAAGACACGTGTTTAGATTGACCTATGCGTCGTGTGGATTTTATGCAGCTATTGTCTTCATTTTTGTAGGAGAACATTACAAGACTTTGCTCTACAACATATTAAAAAATTGGAGTTGCAGGCCTTTTTGTTTTCTTGGAATTAAATGCGGAATATTTAATAATCTTTGAAAAATTCGCATAAGACATGTGTTTAGCTTGACCTATCCGTCGTGTGGATTGTATGCAGCTATTGCCTTGATTTTTGTAGGAGAATATTACAAGACCTTGCTCTACAACATATTAAAAAACTGAAGTCGCAGGCCTTTTTGTTTTCTTGGAATTAAATGCTGAATATTTAATAATTTTTGAAAAATTGGCAAAAGACACGTGTTTAGATTGATCTATGCGTCGTGTGGATTGTATGCAGCTATTGTCTTTATTTTTGTAGGAGAACATTACAAGACTTTGCTCTACAACATATTAAAAAACTGAAGTCGCAGGCCTTTTTGTTTCCTTGGAATTAAATGTTGAATATTTAATAATTTTTGAAAAATTCGCATAAGACATGTGTTTAGCTTGACCTATCTGTCGTGTGGATTGTATGCAGCTATTGTCTTGATTTTTGTAGGAGAATATTACAAGACTTTGCTCTACAACATATTAAAAAATTGGAGTCGCAGGCTTTTTTGTTTCCTTGGAATTAAATGTTGAATATTTAATAATTTTTGAAAAATTGGCAAAAGACACGTGTTTAGATTGATCTATGCGTCGTGTGGATTGTATGCAGCTATTGTCTTGATTTTTGTAGGAGAACATTACAAGACTTTGCTCTACAACATATTAAAAAACTGAAGTCGCAGGCCTTTTTGTTTCCTTGGAATTAAATGTTGAATATTTAATAATTTTTGAAAAATTCGCATAAGACATGTGTTTAGCTTGACCTATCTGTCGTGTGGATTGTATGCAGCTATTGTCTTGATTTTTGTAGGAGAATATTTCAAGACTTTGCTCTACAACATATTAAAAAACTGAAGTCGCAGGCCTTTTTGTTTCCTTGGAATTAAATGTTGAATATTTAATAATTTTTGAAAAATTCCCATAAGACACGTGTTTAGCTTGACCTACCCGTCGTGTGGATTGTATGCAGCTATTGTCTTGATTTTTGTAGGAGAATATTTCAAGACTTTGCTCTACAACATATTAAAAAACTGAAGTCGCAGGCCTTTTTGTTTTCTTGGAATTAAATGCTGAATATTTAATAATTTTTGAAAAATTCGCATAAGACAAGTGTTTAGATTGACCTATGCGTCGTGTGGATTTTATGCAGCTATTGTCTTCATTTTTGTAGGAAAATATTATAAGACTTTGCTCTACAACATATTAAAAAATTGCAGTTGCAGACCTTTTTGTTTTCTTGGAATTAAATGCGGAATATTTAATAATTTTTGAAAAATTCGCAAAAGACACGTGTTTAGATTGACCCATGCGTCGTGTAGATTGTATGCAGCTATTGTCTTGATTTTTGTAGGAGAACATTACAAGACTTTGCTCTACAACATATTAAAAAACTAGAGTCGTAGGCTTTTTTGTTATCTTCGAATTAAATGCTGAATATTTAATAATTTTTGGAAAATTCGCATAAGACATGTGTTTAGCTTGACCTATCCGTCGTGTGGATTGTATGCAGCTATTGTCTTGATTTTTGTAGGAGAATATTACAAGACTTTGCTCTACAACATATTAAAAAACTAGAGTCGTAGGCCTTTTTGTTATCTTCGAACTAAATGTTGAATATTTAATAATTTTTGAAAAATTCGCATAAGACATGTGTTTAGCTTGACCTATCCGTCGTGTGGATTGTATGCAGCTATTGTCTTGATTTTTGTAGGAGAATATTACAAGACTTTGCTCTACAACATATTAAAAAATTGGAGTCGCAGGCTTTTTTGTTTCCTTGGAATTAAATGTTGAATGTTTAATAATTTTTGAAAAATTCGCAAAAGACATGTGTTTAGATTGATCTATGCGTCGTGTAGATTGTATGCAGCTATTGTCTTCATTTTTGTAGGAGAACATTACAAGACTTTGCTCTACAACATATTAAAAAATTGGAGTCGCAGGCTTTTTTGTTTCCTTGGAATTAAATGTTGAATGTTTAATAATTTTTGAAAAATTCGCAAAAGACATGTGTTTAGATTGATCTATGCGTCGTGTAGATTGTATGCAGCTATTGTCTTCATTTTTGTAGGAGAACATTACAAGACTTTGCTCTACAACATATTAAAAAATTGGAGTCGCAGGCCTCTTTGTTTTCTTGAAATTAAATGCGGAATATTTAATAATTTTTGAAAAATTCGCAAAAGACACGTGTTTATATTGACCCATGCGTCGTGTAGATTGTATGCAGCTATTGTCTTCATTTTTGTAGGAGAACATTACAAGACCTTGCTCTACAACATATTAAAAAATTGAAGTCGCAGGCTTTTTTGTTTCCTTGGAATTAAATGTTGAATATTTAATAATTTTTGAAAAATTCGCATGAGACACGTGTTTAGATTGACCCATGCGTCCTGTAGATTGTATGGAGCTATTGTTTTGATTTTTGTAGGAGAACATTACAAGACTTTGCTCTACAACATATTAAAAAACTGAAGTCGCAGGCCTTTTAGTTTTCTTGAAATTAAATGCGGAATATTTAATAATTTTTGAAAAATTTGCGTAAGACACGTGTTTAGTTTGACCCATGCGTCGTGTGGATTGTATGCAGCTAATGCCTTCATTTTTGTAGGAGAACATTACAAGACTTTGCTCTACAACATATTAAAAAATTGAAGTCGCAGGCTTTTTTGTTTCCTTGGAATTAAATGTTGAATATTTAATAATTTTTGAAAAATTCGCATAAGACATGTGTTTAGATTGACCCATGCGTCGTGTGGATTGTATGCAGCTATTGTCTTGATTTTTGTAGGAGAACATTACAAAACCTTAGTCTACAACATGTTAAAAGATAAGAGATGTCAGGCTTTTGGTTTTTTCTTTTTATTAAATACCAAATAATATATATTTTTTTAATTTTTATGAACACGGCAATCTTTATGAAGCGCTTGCTTTTTAAACGACTGACTTTTTTTGTTCTAAATTTTTCTATATATTTTTTTTAATTAATAAAGTGTATTCGAGTTTTTGTTCCAAGGCCTATTAAATAAATGAAATATTAATTTTGTTCGAACATTGAGTTGCCAATATTTGCTTCTCGCTTAGAAGATTTTGTTTCAATAATTCTTTTTTTATTTTATTATTAGTTAATTGTTTTATTAGTTTATGGTAGGGTGATAAAAACAACGTCAAAAGATTTAATAATTTATTTTCAAATAATACTTATTACAAAACAAATATTATTTTCATTTACGCCCTTCATACTGTTGAGTACATTTCTTCCATTTTAACTGGAGTAATTACACAAGGCGTTATGCCCTTGCTCTTCAAAAAACCACTAATAACTTGCATCATTTGGAAACTTCCATCTATATTTTTGTCAACAATTACTAAATTCTTTCCCCTTTCTGCAAAAACAACTTTCGGAAAACCAATCAACGCCTTTGCTTGTGACCGCTTGAACGCAACATTCGGCGTTCGATGAAAATGCATCACCATTTCAGCCCCTAAAGGCCTGACAAAATCTTCAATCACCCACACAACAATTCGCGAATTTGCATTTTCACCAGCAAACAGTGCCGTAGAATCGGTGTGAGGATAAGGCACCAAACCTCGAGGATAAATTCGTCCTCCTCCCTTCATTATTTCATCCACAATTGTCTTGAAAACAAATCGTTTCGTAAAATCCAGTGTGACTCCAACTTGGACCTCCAGACCCACGTAAGAGGCGCCAAAGCTGGATTTCTCGTGGAAATATTTCATGTTCGGAAAATCGACGATTTTAAATTTATCACAAAGCCTCATGTTTCTGATACTTGAACAATCTACGACGCCAACCCTCACCAGGTCTCTCCAAGGAGTTGCCTCTGAAGCGAACTGCTTCCATATCGTGGAAAACTTTTGGCTGTGTGCACACCATTTGGCGTAAAAAGTCACTAACCAAGCTGTTGGTGAATTTTCGACGAATCTTTTGAAATTGTGGACGTTGAGACTTTCCACATCGTCTGAGGGGAAGTACAAGACACGGGAAGGCACTTTCTTGGTACAAACAAGTCCCAAGAAAACCACCGCAAGTATACTTTTCATGCCAACTAAATTTCTGATTGGAAAAACTAAATATACTTTAATGGTGTGATAAACTGATAATTATGTTTGCTTTTAAGGAAATTGAAAAACGTTTTATTACAAATTATTTTTTATCACTAGACACTAAAATCAAGAAATAAAAAATCTAAATTGCGTTTCTGGTGGTTTTTGCAATTTTCAACGCCGATTACGGCGAAACCAGAATGCACCAATGTAATCGTAAACAATATTTCTAAAAACATCGACTTTGTACACAAAACTGTTCTATAATTTGACCTTTTGTAATTTGGACTTTTAAAAAACCTATTGTAATATTGATTTTTTTGCAAGTTTTAAATGCCGATTACGGCGAAACTAAGAATCCTGACACCTTATTTAGACCTGACCTGACCTGACCTGACCTGACACCTTATTTAGACCAAAATTCACGATTTATTTACCAGTTTCTATTAAAACATTTTGTTTTTATTTTTTTTTATTTTTTTTATTTTATTTTTTTAAACACTTAATTTTGAACGATTTCTTGTTTTAAAAAAACACAAAAATTGTCGCTTTAGAAACGCTGAAATCGGCTTATTCCGACGATTTAAGCATCAATTTTATTGAAATCACTTAATTTCAAACTATTCCGTGTTTCAAAATAATTTTTTTTTTGACCAAAAATTTTATAGAAAAAAGTAAAAAAATTAATGTAATATATAAAACAAACCAAAAAAAAAGTTGTTATTTATGCTTTTTTACAAACGACTATGTATATTTTTCGAGTTGAACAGAATTGAAAATTATGTATACTTTTTGTTGTTTTTTTGAGCATTTGAACAAGTATTTAAAATAATAGCTCAGTTTTTTCGAGAGATTTTCTTAAACCGGCAAAAATATTTACAAAATTAGGGTATAAATTATAGGGTTTTTTTTTCATCGTTTTCTTAACACGTCAAGCTTGAACGGAAGTCATCATTTTCAAAATAAATTGAATTACTTTTTTTTAATACACTGGTCTACAATGAAATCCTCCTTTAAATAAAATTAGTATGAATATAAAGGTTTAAACGTCCAGAATCTAGGTATACTCGTATATCTGTTTCAGTTTCTTGCGTTTTTATAATTTTTCTAAATTCTCAGAGTTAAATATTTTTTGTGATTCGTTATTGTATTTGAATGAATCTAAAAATAATTTCAGTTAATGAAAAAATAAAGCTGAAAACTATCAGAAAATCATTCGAGATTTTTTTTTTTTTTAAAGCTTTGAAACCTGGATATATCTTTCATTTTTCTAACTCTCACTAACATTTCTTTTCCGAAAATCTTTACGCAGTTTTGATAAATAAGAAGAAAGGTGAAGTCAAGATTTTACTTATCTTACACATAGATGTGGACGATACAACGGAAAATAGTCAGAAAATTTGTTGAATTTGTTAGTTAAAACTTTCATGGAACAATATTAATATGCATATTTTTGAATGGTTTTTAGAGTTTTGTAACGAATTTGAACATTTATTGTAAATTATTATAACAATCATTAAATTCACATTATGGTTCTAAGTAAAATCAACGATTTTATACAAAATTTATAACAAAAAAGTTTATGTAAGAAGTATATAATTTTTGGTGATGGTAGAGTTAAAAAAAAACAACTTGCTTTATTTAAAGTTTATAGATTTTGAGATAGACATAGAGAGTTTATTTTTTATCTCTGCAATCTTTATTCATCTTTTTAATTACGTTCAGAACCATCAGTTATTTTTGTTTGGTTGCTTTTCTTAAAAAATGTCTAAAATAATTCAAATTTTATTTAACAAAAAAATGAAATAAATAATAACTGTTGATGATTTACGACGAATTAACTCCCTTGAAAATTTATGATGGTGGTATGGATCCAATTACAAAAACACATTTTTGAGCTAAAAACTCACTTTTCGCAACATTTTGAAAAATTCCAAAAGTAGATCAACAATTTCATAAAAAAACGTGAAACTATTGTATTATTTTTACAAAAACGGACCAAAAAAAGTTGTTATTTAAACTTTTTACAAACGACTATGTATATTTTTCTCAAAAAAAATCATAGAATAGGATTAAAAATAATGTATTGTTGTTTTTTTTTGGGGGGGGTTTAAACGAACATTTAAAATAAAAGCTCAGTCCAAAATTTAGGTATATCTGTTCCAGTTTTTTACTATCACCCGTATAAATTTTTTTATAATTTTTCTAATTTCTCAAATCAAATTTCAGTTGATGGAAAGATAAAAAAGCTGAAAACTATCAAAAATCATTTTTTTTAAACCTGGACATGTCATTTTTCTAACTCTCACTTAAATTTCTTTACCGAAATTCTTAACGCAGTTTCGATAAATAAGAAGAAAGGTAAAGTCAAGATTTTATTTATATTACACACAGATGTGGACGATACAATGGGAAATTGTTAAAAGATCGTCAAAAGCAAAGATAGCACATTTTTTTTAGTTAAAACTTTGCTAGAAAATATCAAAAAAAGAAAATATTAATATGCACATTTTTTAATGCTATTTAGAGTTTTGGAAGCAATTATAACATTTATTGTAAATTATTACGGCAATCATATAAATAAAATCAGTGATATATAAAAAATTATTACAAAAAAAGTTTATGTAGTAGATACATAATTTTTGTTATTAAATTGCGATTCAGAATCATACATGTAGGGTTTCTGTTCAAGACAAATTTCATCACAAATTACTCAAAAAAAACGAGTCATATCTAATAGTGGTGTTATTATTTTTCGTTCAAAAACATTTTTGAGCTAAAAACTCAGTTTTTTAAACATTTCAAAAAACTCCCAAAAAAGATCAAAAATTTTATATAAAAAAGTAAAAAAAATTATGTGATATATAAAACAAACGAAAAAAAATTTGTTATTTATGCTTTTTTACACAACTGTATATATTTGTCGAGTTGATCAGAATTGAAAATGATGTATACTTTTTGTTGTTTTTCCAAATTACAAAAGTAGATTAACAATTTCATAAAAAAACGTGAAACTATTGCAATATTTTTACAAAAACGAACCAAAAAAAGTTGTTATTTAAACTTTTTACAAACGACTATGTATATTTTTCCCAAAAAAATCATAGAATAGGATTAAAAATGATGTATTGTTGTTTTTTTTGAGGGTTTAAACGAACATTTAAAATAAAAGCTCAGTCCAAAATGTAGGTATATCTGTTCCAGTTTTTTACTATCACCCGTATAATTTTTTTTATAATTTTTCTAATTTCTCAAATCAAATTTTAGTTGATGGAAAGATAAAAAAGCTGAAAACTATTAAAAATCATTTTTTTTAAACCTGGACATGTCATTTTCCTAACTCTCACTTAAATTTCTTTACCGAAATTCTTAACGCAGTTTCGATAAATAAGAAGAAAGGTAAAGTCAAGATTTTATTTATATTACACACAGATGTGGACGATACAATGGGAAATTGTTAAAAGATCGTCAAAAGCAATGATAGCACATTTTTTTTAGTTAAAACTTTGCTGGAAAATATCAAAAAAAGAAAATATTAATATGCACATTTTTTAATGCTATTTAGAGTTTTGGAAGCAATTATAACATTTATTGTAATTATTACGGCAATCATTTAAGTAAAATCAGTGATATATAAAAAATTATTACAAAAAAAGTTTATGTAGTAGATACGTAATTTTTGTTATTAAATTGCGATTCAGAATCAAGACTTCAGAAATCAGGCTTTGAAAAAAGTGACGAGAAACTCGCGAAACTGAGCTAATAATTTAGTCAACTCTACAGAGTGGCTTTGATAGTTGTGCAAATATTTTATACGGTGATATTGGAGTTAAAAAAAAACTTACTTTATTTAATGTTTATAGATTTTGAGATAGATATAGAGGATTTATTTCTTTTGATCCCTACTAACTTTATTCATCTTTTTTTATTATGTGCGAAACGATCAATTAATTTTGTTTGTCTAAAATAAGTCAAATTTTAATCTAAACAAAATGAAGTAAATAATAAGTGTTGATAATTTTTACTTAATAATAGGCCTTATTTTATTTTGCATTTAATTAACAATTTTCTGTTTTTTTATTTTTTATTTTAGAAATTCGAAAATTTTACAAATACTGAGAATTTCTAGCCGAGAATTCACGGGTCTCTAGAAAAAAAGTAAGGAGAGAAATCGTGCTTGCAGTCTAGTAATTCAAAATTTGCTCTTTATTGTCCAAACATTTAGTTGTTTTAGGGCTCTGATATAGGCAACATACTATTTCACTGTGTATATTACGAATTAGTATTATCTTAGATATTTTAAAGAACTGTGGGTGGATGCGCGAGAGACTCGTTCTTATCTTGTAAATGAAATTAATCTCACGATAACAACTCTTGGAAAACACTTGATACACTTCTGACGTCACTTCATTTGATTAACTCAATCATATCGTACTCATTACCAGTCCTAAATGCCTTCCTTGTGGTTAAATAAACATCAAACTTCGCCAACACCATGAAGAAAATCACAGTTTTCCTCCTCCTCATCAATTTTCTAATCCCAACCACCACACAAAGTGAAACAAGTGAGGCTGAATTATTATACGACCCCAGTGAAAACATCGAAATCCTGGACATTCACAACTTTCACACCAAAATCGAAAACTCACAAACACCCTGGTTAGTAAAATTCTACCTGGGCTGGTGCGGCACTTGCCAGAAACTTTCAACTGAATGGAAAAAATTCCGCAACGAAATCACCCCATGGACGGATTTGGTCAAAGTTGGGGCCATTTCATGCTCAGACCCTGCCAACACCCCCGTCTGTCTCAACTCCAACATCAGTGCTTACCCCACAATTAAATATTTCCCCGAAAATTACAAAAGTGGTGATGATTCTACTGTGATACTCAAGGGCGAACATTTGGACGTTAAAGCGCTCAAAAAGCGAGTAATTGGGCAAATTAGGACCGAAATCAGCGAAAAACGAGGCCAAATGTACCCCAAGTTATCGACATACGAGCACCCAAACCTTGAAAAAATGTTCGAAGGTTTAGGTGAAAGTGTCAAGTACGTGGTTTTGGTGGTGGAAGCTCCAGATCAGTGTTTTGCGACCGAAATCGCCCTAAACTTGCACAAAAATCGAAATGTTTCGGTTAAATTTGCCCCAAACACTAACACAGACTTGGTTAATAATTTGCAAGTTAGTACGTTTCCAAGTGTCGTGGTCCTGGACCGTAATAACAACGTTTCGAAACGATTTACGGACCCAGAGGGTGTTGCTATTGAGTCGTTTCTGCTCAGTTATGGTTTAGAAGTTAATAGAATTGAACCAAACACTACGAAAAAAATTGTTCCAAAAAAATTATTACGTCTGAATCAAAGGGTGAAAAAAATGGGCGATGTTGTTTTCCAGGTGGATTTGGAAGCTGCGTTAAGATACTCACTGAAGCAGGAAGTTTCAGCAGTTAGAGTTATAACAAACGAGCGTTTGGACGCACTAAGGGCTTACTTAACTGTGGTTAAAAAATATTTCCCGTTTGGTGAAAATAACGAACTTATAACCCAATTAGTTAAACTTACATCGAGCAGTGAACAAGTTCAAGGTGTTGAAATTTTTCAACTTGTGCAAAAAGCTGAGACAAATCGGGCGTTTTCGTCCGTTCAAACCTACCTAGGTTGTCTTGGTAGTGTAAGTGGAAAACGAAGATATCCCTGTAGTTTATGGCAACTTTTTCACTACTTGACCGTTAATTCTGACGATGAAACAAACCCGAGAGAAGTCCTAACAGCAATGCATGGCTACATCAGGCATTTTTTCGGCTGTGGTGGTTGCAGTCGCCACTTTCAACAAATGGCAATTGAGCGGAATCTGTCAGGTGTTTCCTCGCTTAAAGAAGCGGTTTTGTGGCTGTGGGAGGCTCATAATGTCGTGAATCAACGTTTGAAGGGTGATGTTACTGAAGATCCCGAGTTTTTGAAAGACAAGTTTCCGGCAAAGTTGAGGTGTGTGGAGTGTTATGAAGAAGATGGGACGTGGAGGAGGAATGAAGTGTTTGAATATTTGAAAAAAATGTACGGGAAGTTTAATGTTAGATATGTTGGGTCTGATACAAGGGTGTTGTTTCCCGATCTGGACAATATGTTTTAAATTATAAACTAAAAAAAAAAAAATTCCCGGCGCATCCACCAAAATTGTAAATTTAAAAAAATCAATGCCAGTTAATCATAATTGTTAGATATGTTTTAAATTATGAACTAAAAAATAGCTTTTTTTCTCTAACAATTGTTGCCCCGGCGCATCCACCAAAATTGGAAAATTCAAAATCAATGCCAGTTATTCATAATTGTTTTTTTATTAAGTTTTAGTTATAATGTTTATATAAGACCCGTAATAATAAAATATTTAATTCAAAACTGCTAAATTTATCTTTATTGAAGCAAAATTAAGACATAATCCAAAGAATATATTTATTGGCTCTAACACAAACAAATGCATCTAACTAATTTCTTAGCATATTTAGACAAAATTATGTAAAATAGCTAGTTTTTTACTGAGAAAGAATAGAAAATATTGCAAAACGTTTCTTTATAGAAAAAAGGATTTTTTATCAAACGCTGAAAAGTAGAACGGTTGGATTTTTTTGTCCAATTTAAATAAAATCTCGCGAAATATTAAAATAGGTTCAGCTATTTGGAAATGCTTTTCAATTTAAGTTTTTAATGTAAAACCTTGAAAAAAGTTTTCAGCCCAAAAATGTTCTACAAAGCTCGAAAAATTATAAAGTGCATCACTTTTGACGCAAAATAATGTTACTTTTTTTTTAAAGAAGCGGGAAATAAATATATTTCCGACTTAAAAAACTAAAACCGGATGAAATATTTGGAAATCAAAGACATAATTTTATTTTCGACGCAAAAATCTAATTTTATGTTAAAAAAATCTAGAGAAAAATAAAAAGTTATTGTTTGAAACATCTGAAAAATGTAAAAATAACATTATATTTTTGAAACGAGTTAGTGATTTTTCAGCCTACCATAAAGTAAATAAATATTTAGCTCCAAAGGGCCAAGGTTAAAAAGTTTATTTCGTTGAAAAACGTCATAATACCCGAAAGAACAAAGTTATTTTCAAGCAAATTTTGTAAAAAATGCAATTTTGAGGAAAAATTAGTAACGTTTTTAATCTAAACATGTGTATCTGGTTCAAAAATAAACTGAAAATGTTCGAAAGTGGCCGACAAAAGTTATAATAATTTGGATCAGTGTAGAAAAATATTGATTGATTGACATAATTTTAAAATGAATTTTCCGGTTTTTCGGTTAAAGTTATAAAAAAATTAATATTAAAAAAAACAATGTCACATCAACCTATATAAAATTAAAAAGTTCCAAAACAATTTAAATACTTGTTGACGTACGATTTTTCGGCTCGTTTGAGCAAAATAAAAAAAAATAAGCTTTTAACTTTTAAAACAGGTTTAAATGCTCCCAACAGACAAAAATATTATACTTTTTCACAACGAAAAGATTTTGTATTTATTTTTATTTTTTTAAGTCAAAAACGTAAAATCTGACGAAATAAATATGTTCGTAAAATGCTAATATTTAGGCTTGTTTTAGCAGATATTAGTAGAAAAAAGTGTAGAAAACAAAATTAAGACATAATTGGTTGATTATTTATTATTTTTTTTTGATTATTATTTTTTTACCAGAAGCTCCTGAATGTTGATAACTGTGAGCTGATATTTACAATCTATTGTTTGATATAATAAACTTTTACAGAGCCGTCAGGTTGGCAATAGTAATTTGAGGTCTAGGTCGATTTTTAGGTTGGTACACGTGTTTAACCAATTTAGAACAACTTGATTTAGCTCAATTTTTTAAAACTGCACATAATTTTTCCACTTACCTTTGATGGCTTCAATTATTTTTTTTTAGCTCAAAAATGCTCAAAATTTTTGCTTGTTTTTTTCTAATTAAACTTATTTCTTGGCTGGTTTGTAAACCAGCCGCTATTTTAGTTGAAACTGCGTTTTCTATTACAACAGCCAAGGGTTTGGCTAATTTACAACCCCGCCAAGTTTACACATTAATGTTAATATATTTTACAAAACTTGTTGTCCCGGCGCATCCACCAAAATTGAAAATCCAAAATCCGCTTTTCATTATTATTTGTTGTTGTTGAAACAACTAGGAATAAATGGGAAAACAGAATAAAATTGGTCTTACAATTCACGAAATTTTTTTATTACGAGCAAAACGCTATATAAGAATATATGAAAAAGAAAAATAATTTATTGAAGACATCGCAACAACCAAGAGATATGAAAGAGCAACAATAAATAAACTAATTATTAATAAAAAGGGAAGGCAAAAACATCCTCAAACTATAGCTCAACAAAATACAAAATTCATTAGCCTATACATTTCACCTTTTATTATCGATAACACCTACAAATAAAAAATTAAATAAGCATTTTATAATCTCCTTGAATACGTCCAATATCTAAACTAAAACATTTAAGTAATAAAGATAAAAGAAAGAAAATAATCTTAATTCCGATACCAGTAACTCTCAAACATTATTAATATTACCATTTATTATTAATAAACGTTTGTATGATGATTGATAAGAAAATAAGAGATTAATTAATGTTAATCTAAACCGGTGATGTTATTTAATTAGCAAAAATAATTATTCATAAATGGTCCAAATCTGGCGTAGGAGAAACGTGGGTAAAAGAGAAAATTACGATTTATTATCATACGGATCGTTTAATCCGTAAATTCAATTGAAGTGCGATCAAGTAAATAAATTCATAACACACCGTATAATTCCGTGTAATAGTTGCACAGAAATCGAATTATTTTTACTGCATTGCATTGTCGACGCATTTTTTTCACAAAAATCCAATAAGCACACAAATTGAACCTTGTTTGTTACCAAACATGTTATTATGGTAATAAAATAATCCCAATCGAATAAAATTCGACATTAATAAAGTGGTTGTGATTAAATTATTTTTTTTTTAACCAATTAAAGCAATTATTTAGTGATCCCACCAGTAAATAAACACCATTCTCTCATTTTTCACAAACAGGCAACAAAAGTATTGCAGATTAAGTTGTTTCGTAATAATAAATGTGTACATTTTGCATAAATCGTCCGCATCAAATAGCCGCCCACAATTTTTAATTTCAAAAAATAATGACGTTACGTACGATTGAAGTTTCCATTTAATCTGACGTTAGCAACTATACAGGTTGAACATAAACAAGGTGGGAGAAACGAATGCCACATCCGGCTATTATTTTTTGTTTTCGACTTATAAATAAAAGCTGAATTTATGCTAAATTTTAAAAACTGTCATATCTCCAGGATCTCATAATTGACTAAATATTGCATTTTGATTGGTCACAAGTTGTCACGTGGTGTCATGGCGCGCTGTGTCCATTTTACCCCAGTTTCCCCTACCAAACTTCGCACTTTTATCGAAATCCTTATCGCTCCGTTATTATAATTAAACTCCTAATCCTTATTTGTTCCAAAGGAGAGATTAGGCTCATTATCAGCTAAGCAATATCCGTTCAATTCCACACCGAACATTTTTCCCAAAGTATGGAAAGTGCAACAGCTGTGATCATCTGTCAAAATTATGACAATTGTGTACGTAAACAAAACCAGTTCATTCACTCCCAACATCTAAACCACCACCAAAACCAATAAAACTGCACCGAAACCGCATCTTATCGCTGAGATTCCATCAGTGCATTCGCGAACGTGTACGGTGACGTGTGCGTCCTTAACCTCAAAATGCATCCACTAACTCTCCTGCTGCTCGCCCTCGCCCTCCACCTCGCCAACAACGCTTCGCTGTCCATCTACGAGCAGCAAAAATACAAGCAGTTCCTCGAGGGCCAAGGCCTGTACTCGCCCAACGACGACGTCGTCATCCTCACCGTGCACAACTTCAAGACCCAGGTGATGAACAGCCCCCACGCCTGGTTCGTCGAGTTCTACAACAGCTGGTGCGGCTTCTGCCAGCGCTTCGCCCCCTCGTGGAAGGCCCTCTCCACCGATGTGAAGGGCTGGGCCGACCTGGTGCAAATCGCCGCCTTGGACTGCTCCGTGGACGAGAACACACCCATTTGCCGTGAGTACGAGATCATGGCCTACCCCACCTTGCGCTACTTCCACGAGGGGTACCAACCAGGCCCCCAGAACTTGGGCGTCGCCGTGCAGAAGGGGGACGACGTGGGGGCGCACCGGCGCTACCTCATCGAGCGGCTCGTGACCGAGCAGCGCGAGCGCCGGGGGGCCCACTACCCCAATTTACTACCGTACGAACACGCAACTCTTGATAACTTGTTCAGTGGGAGGGGGGAACTTATCCAGTATGGATTTTTGGTGGTTGAGAAATTTGGGGGGTTTATAGGGGCTGGGGTCACACTTGACTTGCACAAGACCCCAGTTATCGTCAGATATGCGTACGATAACAATACAGTTTTATTAAACAAGTTGGGTATAAGTACCCTTCCGGTCGTAGTGAGTGTTGACCGTAACTTGCATTATCAAGTCACAAGTGCCGGGTCACGTGACGCGGTCAAGTCAGTGATTGGTCAGTTTTTGCAAAAACAAAATATCAAACTGAGTGATGATACTCCCAAACAGGAGATATTCACAGGGAAGTGGCTTGATGTCCAAGTGCCTGATATGTCGTCCCTGATCCAGGAACGCGCAAAGCAGGCCTTGAAAGAAAGGATCAAGAGTATGGGAGATGTGGTGTTCCAGATGGACCTTGAAACCGCCCTTCGCTACTCCCTTAAGCACGAAATCGCAACCACTAAAACCATAGAAGGGGAGAAGTTGCAAGTGTTGCGCGCCTACTTGACTATCCTTCGTAAGTACTTCCCCTTTGGCCACGGGGGCCAATTGTTCCTAACCGAGTTGGCCATGAAGGCGTCGGGCGAGTCCGTCCAAGGGTCGGAACTCGCCGAAGTCATATCGCGGGCCGAGGCTGAGAACAGTTACGTGTTCTCGTCCCCCCAGCAATGGCTGGCGTGCCGCGGTAGTTCCCCGGCGTTCCGGGGATACCCCTGCGGGTTATGGAAGTTGTTCCATTTCCTAACGGTGAACTCCGCCGAGCACAATGTGAACAACCGGCGTGCGGACCCGCTGGAAGTCCTCTCCGTGATGCACGGCTACGTGAAGAACTTCTTCGGGTGTCAGGACTGCAGCCGGCACTTCCAGGAGATGGCGCTGAAGCGGGAGATGCGCAACGTGTCGTCGCTTGACTCGTCGGTGATGTGGTTGTGGATGGCGCACAACGAGGTGAACAAGCGGCTGGCGGGGGACCAGACGGAGGACCCGGAGTACCCCAAGGTGCAGTTCCCGTCGAAGGAGCGGTGTCCCACGTGCCGGGTCAACGACAACTGGGAGTTGCTGGAGGTGTTGAAGTACATCAAGCACATGTACAGCGGGATCAACGTGAGGTACATCGGCTCGGACACGACGCTCCTCCACGTGGGCTTGGACGGGGGCAAGGCGGCGACGAGCGGCTCCAGCAGCGTGTTTAGACAGTTAGATATGAGTATGTGTTTTATTTTATATGTGGTTTCCTTTTTCTTACTAGCTATACTAATACGTATATTTCTAAAGCGAGGCTATCGGAAAAAGCCGTACGTGTACGACCTGTTGGGTAAAGTGTGATTGATGGTGGAGGGCTCCGGATGGAGATTGACAACGAACAATTGTGATTTTATAGGTTTAAGTTACATCACATTCTTTTGTTTACCAAAGAAGTCGGCTTTGTTATGTAAATATTTTAGTTGTTTAGTCGATTGCATTTTATTAAGTGGTTAGGTACAAGATCAAGGTTGTTTTATCTTTATGTGTATTTTTGGTCCAAGACGTTACTGATTACGTAGTTTAAATTATGCCGTTTTTTATTGTATTTATAATGTTTTATATCCCTTGATTGAAAGATATGTATGTAAATAATAAAATACAATTACAGTTGAGAACACAATTACTTTTCATTTCTTCCATTCTTGTATATGTATATGGTGATTATAAATAATCTTCCATCAAGTTGCCTCTGGCATATGGACCATCTTGATGGAAAAAATCTTTTTATAATCAATTAACCGCTCAAAGCTCGGACCAAGCGAAAACACAAGCTTAAAGTTTGAGGGCTGTCGTTATGCAACAAGCGTATGCGAGTTGCGTAGCTAGACACCCAAGAACATAGGCGATTTCGTATGAGTGTCATTCATTTTTTTTTGTTGGAACATTTTAATTTAAAACACGTTGCTATGAAAAGCGTGTTTTAAAATAGTGAAAACACCTTGCTATCGGAAACGTGTAATTAAGAATTCATTTATTAAAAAGTAGGCTTAAAATGTTACCAACAAAAAAAACATTATTTTCTTTTGTTTTAAGGTCTACAAGTTTTTAAATGGCATACTATAATATTTTTGTATTATGATTTTTTTTCCAAATTCTACAGCCTACCCATGGTAACTACCAAAAAGCCTAATTTCGAAGACTTGTATTAAAAGCTGGTTGGTATTCGTTTGAAAATTTCTTATGATTATGGGTGTGCTAATGCTTTTTAGAAGGCTTTTCATTTTTTTTTTTTTCAATTATCATGACGGTTTTAAATACCGAGAAATTACAAAATAAAAGGTAAAAGCAAATATAGTAGTGCAGTAAATTAAGATTGGGCGAAGGTAAGTTTGTTCAATTACATGTGACTAATTTTCAGTTTCCAAAAAAAGTATAGCAACCTACTTGTGTTACCAAAAATCTAATAATAGGTACTTTATGCTTGATAAATGGTTAACGAGAACTAATTTCTATGAAATTGGCTCTGATTGTCTAATCAGAATGTAACCAACGATGTAATTTTAATTTTCTGCCTGTACTTTATACAGTAGAACCCTGCTTATCAGCACCGAACTTGGCGGCCGAATTTTCTCCTTTTTTACGAACTTTTGATTTAGTTGTAGGTACGAAAATTTGGGATTTTAGAAATCGTGTGGATTTATGGAACTTCTGGATTTTTTTAATTAAAAGGGATTTTTGGAATTATGTAGGTATCAGAAGTACTTTTTTGAAAATAGCACTGCCACCTTGATGGTTCGCGTTTTCAGCTAAAAGAAAATGTACTTTGGGCTATTTTCTAACGATTTTATTATTGTAAAGTTGTCCAATTATTGCCCAGAATAGTCGTAAACTTGTAACTTAAGCCTGAAAAAGGATATCTAATTAATTATTGGCCAAAATATTTAGCTTTTGAATAAGATTTAAGAGAAAAGGGCATACAGTTATTTTTCGCATTGATTACGTAATTTATAACAGGTACCTATGTAATTAAAGAGTTTTTATTATTATTTAAAGGGTTCAGAAGCCAATCTAATATGGCAACATTGCAATCCATTTTTTCCCTTTTTTAAACAGTTTTTATTTTTTGCCAGAGGGCACATTTTTTTTTAATTTACTTTTATAGTTATACATATGTGTCAACGATTACTATACTTATTTATTTGTAGATGGCAACATAATTTTTGGTAGTTAAATTTTTTACTCGACTTGCCGAAGGGGGCAAGATGGGGTATGGAGTATTTTTTTCTGTAGTTAGAAAATGAGGAAAAATTCCAGAACTAAGAAAAATTAAAAAAAAGTGCCAAAAAAGAAGACAGTATTTAGGATTAGACTATTAGGGGTAGGTACCCCATCTTACACAGGAAGGGGCAAGATGGGGACAATTGACTTTTTTCTAGTTTTTGTCAATTTTCTATTTAATTACGAAACACAGCTTCCAAATAAGACTTAATTATGAAAGACTCATTACTAAGAATAATTCATTAATAATAAAAAATAATGTATAGGTATGATAGTGTTGGTTTTATTGGGCTTCAAACTTTAGGTACCCTTGCCCACTTCTTCCCTTCCCAAAAAAATTATTGCAATAAGGCAAAAACATCCGTTTTTAATGATTTTGTAAAACTCCGGTTCGTTTTTTGCACAGTAATAAAGTTTCTAGGTAATATTTTGCATATTGTTTTTCTTTCTGCATCAGAAATTAAAAGTATAGTCTTGTTTCTTTGATTATGCAGTGAAATAAAATGTTATAATTTTTTGGTACCACAGTTACAGAGTAGTCGATTAAACGACGTTCTACTGTAATAATTATCTTCTATTTTTGTAAACAAACAATAAAACACGAAGTAGTAACAAACTTTTAATAATTAAGTACACAGTATCAAGTTTTACAATAAATAAATGTAAAGTCCTATATTAAAAATACCTATAATGGTCACCGTACGTGAATATTGCAGGTACTTGGTTACACGTATAACAAAGAAATATTAGAAAAAAAGCATCACTGGCTAAATAAATACAATCAATAGTTTGAAACGAAACAAATCTCATAATTTATTAAACTCTGGTCAATAACAACAATAACAGTTTTTACAATTAGTTTTATTAGAAAAATTTCCATCTAAATCTAGATCATGCGTCGGATGTTAGTAAAAATCGATTACACCTAAAAAGTCCCTCACTTAAACCTAAGTTAAAAATCAAGGTCACACGTTACTCATACTCAAAATCAGCGCCTTCTTCAGGTTCGACTCCTCGTCATTTTCGCACGACAGACTCAACAGCAGCGCCTTCTGCAGCTCCTCGTCCTCGGCGTTGGGCACCACCTCCTGGGGCTCCTGGCTGAGGCTGAGCTTGAGCGCCGCCTGCAGCTCGGGGTCCTCCTCCGAGGGCTGGCTGTTCAGCGCCGGCAGCACGGGGTTGCTGCGAATGACCTCGTCAGCGGAGCACTGGGGCAGCTCCCCGAACACCACGAAGTTCGAATAGCCCTCGTTCTTCAGCTGCGCCAGAAACAGCGCCAGGTACGTGTCCGAAATGAGCACCGGCTTGGCCAGGAGCGAGTTCAGGTTGAACCACTGGTTCCCAATCTTCCGTATCGTGAACCAGTGGTTCTGGTAGTTGCAGATGAACGCCTGCATCTCGCCCGGGTCCCGGTTTTTGACGCGCGCGTCGTCGGCGGTGTAAGGCACGATTTCCAGCCCCCAGACCTGGAGCGCCTTGCTGATCACCTGGATGGAGAAGTAGCCGCTGTCGTCCATGTTCCCGGAGGGCTGCTTCAGGAAGTTGCGGTACTCCTCGGAGTCCTCGCCCGACTCCGCCATGCGGACGCGCTCCTCCTCGTCCAGCTTCTCGGCGAGGATGCTCAGGTCCACGGCCGTGAAGTAGGGGCCCTGGAGCAGGGAGTTGAGGCAGTGTTGAGCGCACAGAGAACCCTCTTGCTGGAAACTGGGGTTAGGTGGGTCACTAGTTGGGAAGGCTCACCTTTTCGTGGAAAATCGAGTCCATCGGTGGGGTGCGGGTAAATCCATACAAAACTGACCACTTGTGGCGAAATTAGAGCAAGTGTTAAAGTTAGGTTAGGTGGTTGGAAAATGCTGACATGGCGTGAATCAGGACTGGGAGTGAGGGGATTCCGGTTAAAAGTACCGAGTTTTACAGAAAATTAGCAAATTTCACAAAAACGAATTGACAGTACGGCAACTAAACAAAAATGAAGGCATTTCGGATTTTGAATTGCCGTTGGGGGCGCCACTTAGATTAGGTAAAATGGAGAACAAGCAGGAACAGTGTCGCCAACTGTGCCGCTTGTAAAGGGAGGTGGGAAAAATCTCCACGTTTAAATAAGAATTCACGTCTAAAACATAGATTAATACATTTATTTTACTCTACTACTGCGTTTTTTTCATAATTTTTCTCAAGTTTCGTTATTGTTCATTAGGAGCGTTTCTGTACACTTTTCTAAATTTTTCACTAACTTTGAAATCTACATTCTTAGATCATCTAAAATCTTTTTTAGATTCTAGTCTGCGACTTTTAATTTTTCTAATAGTTTTTTTTTGTTTTTGTACTATTCTTCTTTGGATTTTTGTTTGGATTTTCCTCTGAACTGTTTTGAAAGCCGTTTCTAGATTTGAAATCTGGATTCTTTTTTGGATTATTTTAAAAACCGATCTTTAGATTCGTTTATAAATTCTTCTCTACATAGAAGTTTATTCCTTGGATTTTTTTGTAGACTCTTGTTTTCAATTTTTTTTAATACTTATTCTCTTTAGAATTGTTCTAGATTAAGATTCGGCATTGTTTCTAGATTTCTTCCGCATTCTCTTTTAGATTCTAGTCTATGTCTATTCAAAATTACTTTATACAGGGTAAGTCAACAGTTCTGACGTGTCCTGAGATGCAACTAAAAATACCAATTGCACTTCCCACTTAGATACTTTGTCTCATTTCTTGCTTTTTTATCTTTTAAACAATAATAATAGTTTATAATGGAATTTTAGCAAAATGTCAAGAGTGACTTTGCAATATTTAGAACAATGTATTCTTGGATTAATTTTGAAAATTTTAAATATTACGATCTAGTAAGCTGATGTTAGAATTGATGGTTGCATATTTGAAAAAAAATAGAAATAACCTGCTATTGTTTCACTCTGTAGTTTTGGTTTTTGATTAGAAGTTTTCCAAATTATGGTTTAGCATTGTTTCTTTATTTTTTCTAAATTTGGCTTATGATTTTTTTTAAAACTGCCTGCAAATCTGAAATCTGGACGCATATTTAAAATTACATCATAAAAGTCTATAATTAGATTTGTTTATAAATTATTTTTGGATTTTCTTGGCAGATTGTAAATTAAATTTTATTATAATTACTTCTACATTTTTCAATTTTTTTTCATATTCCTTTCTGCGTTTTTTTTTAAATTCTTTGATAGTTACGTTTAGAACTTTTTCTAGATTTTTTTACCAATGTTTCTATATTCTTCTGTTACATTATTTTTATATATATTTTTACATTTTCCGAATTTCTGTTTTCATTCTACAGTTTACATCTTTTCAATTGTCATGTATAGTTTTGTTTAGAATTTTTCTTCCTTATTTAATAATATTCTTTGGTTTCTGTACTGTTTTCTAAATTTTTCAGTTTTTTTTTGATTATTTTTTAAAACTGTTTGTAAATTGATAATTTTGATTTACTTATTATTTATATACATTATGTTTTGTCAGTATTATTGTTTTTGTTTCTGTACCTTTCAATGATTTTTTTATGTTATACATTTGCAGTTGAGACGTTTTTTATACTGATTTTGGTATAAATTTTTCATTATACACTTTTTATAATTATTTTGTAGACTACATTTAAATTTTTTTATCAGTCACTTTTTCTATATTCTCTCTCAAGAAGAAAAATACTTGTTTGTTGTTTTACTTATACTCTAATTTTTTTCCAGATTATTCTCTAGTACATAATTTTTTTTACTCTTCTCTAGATTACATTTTTATTAAGATTTTTTTCTGAATCTGTTCTGAAGCTGACTCTAGATCTTTTTTTTAGATTATTCCATAAGTTATTTTTTTGGAATCGTTTTGTAATATTTGTCAGTTTTTTATAAATACTTCTACATTTTCCAAATTCTCTTCTGGATTATTCTTAAGCATTGTTTCTGTAAGTATACTCTCCTAATATACTTTTTCTTTGTTCTTTTTAAATTCACCAAATTTTCGTTTAGATTCTACCCTACATCTTTATTCTCCTTTTCTTATAGTTTTGTTAGGATTTTTTGCTTGATAATTGTGAAAAAAAGTAAAATTTTGAATACTTCGAATGCACCACCAGAGGCCGCGTAGATAGTTAAACTTTTCTTAACACGTTAGGTTGGCAACGGGCGCCGACCAATCACCGGCCTTCCTTTTTGGTTCGTTTTGTTTTTCTCGCTCATGTTGACATTCAACATGGCGGCATGTCGTCAGTGCTGTGCTGTGTCGTGGTGAGTTGAAATTTTTGTAAATTTTCGTATACTTAACATCAAAACTGGTCGAAAAAGTACGTAATTTTCGTTATTACCCTCCATACGTTCGATTTGCGTTGTTTTTTGCGCTTGAAATGGTAGTTTTTTGTGCGAAACTTGCCCCTCTAACCCTTAGTTCTTGTATCTTTTGTGCGGTTCGATCTACGCAGTAATCGGCGGGTTTGGGCTGATTTGTCCACGGGGTGCCCCCGAGGGGGGCCCTCGCGCGCCCAGAGCCGGCCCGGCTTTGTTGTTGAAACTTTGAACAGACGGATTGTAAGCAAATCAATAATTTGACCGTTGTTTTACCCCTTGCCCCAAATGCACATGGTTCTAAATCGGGAGCTGTTTTAGCTAATGGGATAAACATTTGCCGCGGACTGGGGGCTATATTTAAATGTTTTATTACGTCGAGGGGCCCAATTAACAACTTTTATGTTTGTTTTTGTTTACAACGGGTGCAAAGAGGCACTTCATTAACGAGCACTCATTTGCGAGTTAAAGAGGGCTATTGTGCCGCCGAAGCAAAAATATCGCACTTTTTTAATTAAATTAGACCTGTTGTAAATAGAAATTACGAGCATACCATAATTACCGACGAGCTTATTAATAAAGTAGAGATAGGTGGATGGGAGTCGGCGCTCTATTGCTTTGCCTTCAGTTTTGTATTAATTTCTCTTGTTTTAGTAAAAAAGCATGATCGTTTATCTAAAGTCGTGGAAAATTTTACAGAGAATTACATTACCAACATGGAGTTTGTAAATATGTAACTTATTTTTAACATCTTCACGTGTTCGCTCTTTTTATCAATTATAAATAGAGGCGGACGTCTGTGACTGAAGTTTTCAGTCAAATACGAAAATAATTTAATAAAAAGCATTAATTTGATAAATAAACGAAAATACTAGTATTTAGCGAGTTCTGATAAATTATAAGTTAGTACGTTTGTGAAACAATGAATCAAATTGTTGTGGTTTGTGGTCGGGATTAAATTGCAAAGTTGTTTTGAAATAGAGGTTTAAAGTTTCCTTTAGACTAAAAAATATAAACCAGATCATAGAACAATTTATTAGTTTAATTTTTTAATAAAATAATCGTTTGTCATTGTCACTTGTACGTTTCTGGACTGTCGAAATACTGCATCTGTTTATTTATCGAGCCCATTATACACATACGTATTGGTTTGAAATACTGTTTAATAAAATTACAATGTTTTTTATTATTTTATTACAAGAACTTTTATTTTTTATTTGCTGGAAAATACGAAATAATTATTGTCTACTTTTACGGAAGCATTTAGTAAAATGGCTTTTTCATATGTATTTTTTAAAGCAACAAATAGTATGTACAAAGTGTGTTAAAATGATTTTCAACTAGACGACTTGATGACTTGAACGACTTCAAGAACAAGTCGAATCCTTTAAGCAGGTACCTGCTTTTATTAAATAATTTCTATAAATATTACGTGTTTATCTTATCCGTCTCTTATGTTGTTCACACTATAGAGTATACAATGTTGAAAAATTAATGTTCATATCAGCGAATTCATGTTCACACAAGCGCCATTGTTTTGTATTTTTTACCGTTGACGGACCTGTAAAGTGGTCGATAAAAATAATTGTCAAAATTGTATGTTTAAGGTTTTAATAGCAAAAATGAGGAATGTAATTTTTCCTGTTATGTATAAAATAAAAAAAGTGGGTGTCGCAAAAAGCATTTTTTTTCTATGCATTTGAATTTTCTAGAATATTTCTATATAATAAAAATGAATCAATTAATATCAAGTCGCTGTTTTTTTTAATTATTTCTGATGACATTCAGAAACAAATGATGTTTGTGTGGTTATCTTTGCTATAAGGTAATTTTCCAAAAAAGTATTCGGAACAGGTCGATTTATTTTTTTTAATTTTGTCATCATAGTGACAGTTACGTCATTCTTTTTTTTAATGACTTCCGACATTTTTGTTTACTGTTTTAAATGGTATACTTTTAAGAGCTTTATTTTTTATTCTTAACTTACTTTATAGTCTGTCAGTTGTTTTTTATATATTTTTTTGTATAATTATCATGAAAACACTTAAAATGACAGCAAAACAAAAAGAAATAAACGAAAAACAATTATCTCTTATAAAAAAAAACAAGCATCAAAAGAAACTTTGTAATTTTTTGGTTTTTTATTTTCTTCTTTATTTTTTGTTGTTTTTTTTTAAATTCATTATACTTACTAGAAAGATATAAATGTGTAATATGTAAAATTGTAATAAAAAATGTCAGTTGACAGTTGTAAAAAAAATAAAAATGACGTCATTACACAAAAAGGAATAACGATATATAAAAAAGCGATCTGTTCGAGGATTTTTTTATTGTTTCAGAATGTTAATTGATATTATTTAAAAAAATATTTATAGCGAATTAATATTAACTTATTTTGATTAAAAGAAATTGTAGAAAAAATTTGAAAAAGTTTACGTCTAGAGAGAAAAAAAAAATAAATACAATGTGTTCAAAAATGGTTGTTAATCAAGCCTACTATGCAATTTAAATTCAATTCTGGGTACTGTCATTTTTGTCAAATTTTTGATTAATTTTTTTTTACAATTTTTTGTATTTTTCGGTAAAATTGTTTCAAGTGTAGAATTTGTGTTTTATATTTACGTGATTTTTGTTGGTGTGTATTCTTTTTTATAGGTGACTTGATAAACAATCATTTTTGAACAGTGTGTATTTAATAGTAAACCCTAATTTTTTACGATTATTAGTTTTTAAGATATAGTAAAAAGTACTTTTAACAGGCTCACCCTGTATAATGTATGACAAAGAACATGCATCGTCATGCATCATGAATTAAATAGCTCAGTGCAAAACAGCAACAGTTGTAAACATTAAAATTTTTGGTGTAATATTCTCTTTCAAAATAATTGTTCTTTGTTGTTTTTTTAGCAATATTAAATCACAATAGAAGATTATTGTTTCATTTTAAATAATTTGAGTGTTAAAGGTTTAATATTAAAAATGTTTCTTTTTATGTTTCATTGTGCATATGTTTTATTAAATTTTATTATTTTTGTTAATTTTCCAAATTATTGTTGTTTTATGAAACACTATGAATATTTAATTGTTCAAAAATAATAACTATACCATTGTTAACAGCACAGATAGAAACTTTGCACTTGGATTTTGTTATACATTAATATTTTGATTTTTCTAATATTTTAAATATTTTGACTGACAAGGCGATGACTAATGTCAGGTTATTTTGCTATCACAAGGCAAGCTTTTGATAACTGGTCTTAAGGATAACAATTTTTATCAAAGAAATTCCTTTATTTTTTATCACAATTTTATTATTTTTCTTTGTTTCACTTTCTTTGAATACCTGAGAAATTAATTAAATTACATAACTTTTAAAGTGTTCAACAATCGAAACTTTTTAATCAATAAGTTACTTGTCTGTTGTGTTTTTCCTTGTTTTCCACGTTTTTGTGTTATAATTTTTGTCGAAGAAAAAGCTCTAAATTGAAGTGGAAGTTTTTCCAGCGATAGATTGGACTTTGTCAAGCTTGTATAAACTTTACCACGTTTTCGCATTATTTAATATTTTTAGATTGGTTGTCAAGCAATTTAATTTTTGTAGTTTTATTGTTAAGTTGCAAACGCTGTATCAAGTTTTAAAAATTTGCGAAGGAATTGGTCAAGGTTTAAATTATTACAGACAAAAAACACTAATTGTGCAATAACGAGGTTATCGTTGCAGGATTCGCAAATTACATAAATCACTAGGTGCCGAAATTAAAAACCGAACAAAGTTTTTTTTTAATTGTTGTAGATTCTGCCGAGCGTAAAATTAGACTAGACGTAAGCTTTGAAGAGGAGGGTAAAAAAAGAAGTTTTAAAATTGATGACCTCGAGGCACTTTCTGGAGAATTTGAATTTTTTAATTGGAGGAGGAGTTCGAAGGTTATTTTTCATTGTGAGTGTGCAAAAATAGCCACAAAATGTTGTTATTCGAAGAGTTTTCAATGGAATAAAATTGCAGGTGATCTGTTGTGACATTCTATAAATAAATCGTAAAATTGCCGGCTTATTTGTAATTACGTACGTGATATTCAACTTACTTTGAAACAGGATAAAAGTCATTTAAATGTCATTTAATTGGTCCAAAACCCCCCTTTGTTTCTCGTCATTTTAATAATCTTCATTAGCGTTCAGTCTGCGGTCGGTTCTCATTTGGCATTGTTTCAGATTTTCGCCCGAATTCATAAACAAAGGAAATGAGTTAATAGATTTACGTTGGTCATTTTTCCTCCTCTAATAATATGAAATCCATAACCCGTAATTAACAGTGGAAATTAATGAGTTTCTCGATTATTTTGTTTACGATTTTAATGAAATTGCAACTTGTCAGCAATTAAGTAAATTAATTAATCGAGGCAGCGCATAATAATAATGAACAAAATCGATGAGATTTATTTTTTTTTGGCATTCGTGTTGTTGTCTGCTCGTTGCTAAAAACCTCCACTCATAATTTACTGCAAGCAAAATCAATATTGATTCATTAGCCGACAAAATAAACGGTGCTAATAGAGGGATGATTGACGGGGGTTTTAATAAAACAGCGACTTCAATTTCGGTTTGGTTTTATTGTTCGTTAATTGTTTAGTTATGACTGTGACGTTCGTAATGCGAATGGAAATTTTAAGATTATTTATAGTCATTATTACTTGAAGATTTTCCGAGATTTACGCCATAAATTCGTAAAAAACGAGCTCCTGGCCTAGATTCCCCCGTTTTATATCGTTGTTGGATAATCAGCTGAGTGTGCAATGTCTCTATCATTTACCACCAGTTGTCTCGTAAAAAACAAACTCGGGCAATTGGTTTTATTTGCTTTATTTAATCGCAATTTCCGTTTTCACGACCTCGAATAAATCTCTGGGAGTTTTAAGGGTACGATATCTCATTCTGCCGATATTTTTCAAGGGTACTTGGAGACACGATTTCAATTCGAATTTTTTCCGCTTAGTTTGTTATTATCGAATCGTTAGAAACAAATGTAAAGCAAGCACGTTCCTGACATTATCCCGGATTTGGATTGAGATGATGAACTGAATTTTTAAGGAAATATTCAGAGTTCTTCAAACACTGAACATAAAGCGATAAAAATATAAGAATCTTGAGACATTTTAGTCTTGTTATTTTTCTCAAAAGAGAAAAGCTTTAAAAATATGGTAGATAAGGCGAGTCAAGGTCGTATTTTATCGGAACATCCACAAATAAATAAGTTGGTCGTTCGTGGATGTAATCTTGTAAAGTGATATAAATATTAGCACGCTTTTGTAATGCTTGCAATTGATGTAACCTGATTGATGTCAACAAATTCTGGTTTGGCTCATCTACTTTTTATTTTTTTAACAGTTAGTTTTTAATTTTTCAATGCTTTTTCTCAAAGCATTTATACCATATTTAACGTCAGTAAATTGGAAAGCTTAGGTTTACTTTTTTGAATTGAATTGAATTTTTTAATTGAGGTAAATTAAAAAAAAATTGTTAATAAAATTAATAAATTATTGAAATGAATTTTTTTAATAGGTAATAAAATATACAGAGTGAACATATAAAGTTTTTTTTTCAATATGCAAAAAGCTAAAATAAATTAAAGTTTAATGCATTGAAATTGTAATATTTTTTTTGACAATTTAAATATATTAAGTAAGAAGGTTAATTGTTAATTTTCAGAAAATTTTCAGCATTTTGAATATAAGGAAAATTTCTGTAATAATTCTGATTTTCCCCTGGTATTGATTTAAGCTGTGTCATCAAGTTATCGTATTTCGCTTTACTAATGTTTTTTTTGTGAAATTTGTTTTAAAATGTAGTTTTTCTATATCTTGGTCTTTTTTTTTAACTGAAACCAAATAATTCTAATAATTTGAATTGGTTTTTTCCATCTTCACATTTTTTTCTTGCAATACATGGTGATGTTACATTCAAATAAATTTTACGAAAGTTTAAAAAGTCTTCTAATTTCATTGAGGGGGATTTTTACAATTTCTAATAGAATAAACCCAATCGTTGCAAGTGAAAGAATAAAAAAATATTTTTTTCTATTGTTTTATAAATAATTTGGACTTCACACTTTGTCGCTCTAACATTACGCTGGTCAAAATTTCAAAATCTACAATTTTTGTAAATAATTTTATTTATTAAAAATAATGGACTTAGAGTGTTATCGCTACATACACAGGATGATTCACATAAGACTTCGAATTTGAATAGGTAAAAACACAACACGAAATACATTTTACAGAGCATCAATTTGATAATTAAATCATATATTCATAACAGGCGTCTAGTTACTTTTATTATCTGTATTTTGTGTTGGACTTTTATTTGTGAAATATAAGACTCCGGTTATGTGAATAACCCTGTATAACTACATAAAAGTTGAGAATCTAGATTTTTTTATTTAAAAAATACAAACATTTGTTATGTTTTATTTTTTATTTTTATTTAATGAACTATCTTTTTGGCGCATATTTTAATTAATTTTGCTAAATGTTTGTGTCTTAGTAGCTATCATTAGTCGTTACTATCTTGTGTAGTAAAGTGCTCATGTTTTAATTGACTAATGATTCGTCTTTAAAATTCTTACTTCGTTATTTATTAATTATTATTAACAGTCTAAATGAATTGATTTTCCGATGTACTTTAAAGTAAGGGCGCTATTTAAAAAAAAAGTTTTCAAACGAAGTCCGATTAATACACTGACAAGCTATGAAAAATCGAGCTTTCTTTTAGCGATTTAAATGTCGTACTATCAATTATTGGACTTTGTTACGAAAACAGCGGATTTAGACTAAAACCTTTCAAATTTTGTTTAAAACATGTGTGTTTTCGTTTTATTAATGCTGCTTTGTCTTTTTTTCAGCTTGTGTAACTAAGAAAAACTTCAAAATTAGCATAGAAAATTTAAAGTAAACCAGTATCAGCGCAACCACTGGCCTTGACAAATTATGAGCATAACAGCACAATACGCACCCAGCACGCATTGAAGACATCTGAGGATTTTTTTATTTATATATTCTGTTATAATTAAATTTTGAGTGACTGTGGATAGTAATTTTTATACCTATTGGATTGTTTTTCTAGTAACATTGTAATAACGATATATTATTGTGAAGTTTGTTGAGCATAATTGTACCTTTGTGACTTGGTTTCAAAGTAGGAGTGATAATTTTATTAGTACGGTCTCGGCTGCCATAATTGACTTTTGTGGGGTATTTACATATACCACTAACCATTCTGTGATATTCACTACACTTAAGAAACGATAAGAAGTGAAAAGATAAATCATTGTACTGATAGACTATGTCCACCAATCCTCAGTGGAAATCCTTCCAGCCGCCCGACACCATGAATCAAGACTCTGCCATCATCGATTTCAAACCAATGACCAGCAACGGTAATTTTCACCCCACACACTTAATAAAACATTAAAAAAATTCTTGTAGGCAAAGCATCTCAAGCATTTAATTTTACAAATCGCTCCACATCTAATTCACGGTTCGGGCAAGACTTTCCTTTGCTGCAGGACAAGTCTTCATCATTCAGCAACGGTCTGTACGGATCATCAAGTACCACACATACAAATTCTCGGTTTCCGATTGGTACGTTCTCGCTCGATTCGAATAACATGTTCAACAGCAGCGGAGACAGCACCATCACCAGCAACAACGTTTTCTCCAACGGAAACAACAGCAGCTACAACGACTCCAATTCGTCGAATTTGGGCACCAGAGAAACGGGCATCATCGAAAAGCTGCTGGTAAACATGATGTTGCATTTATACACACTCACACTGGCGTACAAATTTACATAAAGGACAGGCTGTGATTTATACGCTGTGGGGGTTTTGAAGCGTTTATTTCAAGTGCCAGTAACCGCATGGAAATTTTGACTCTGATCGTGAAATATTGATTTGAACGACGGCTGATCGACAGCTTTTAGCGGTTTATTATGTTTATGTGACAAGAGAGCGACGTTTTATACGGGCTTTTGCCTGAACAGCGGGAAAAGTGCGATTTTCTCTTGAGTTTTTACACAGTTTTTTCACATGAACTAAAACGTAAAATTACAAAGATAATGATTTTATTACTTTTTATTGTAAGATTTGGTTTTAAGGAAATGAATAATTTTAAAGTTTATTTTGTCAATTATTCTATTCAAATTATTAGGCTTTAATGATTGCATTTGTTTTGAAGTCATTCACATTTAAAAATCAATTGTAATTCAAAACACGTTTAGCGTCTTTAAATTTTTCTCGTAAAAGAATAAACAGCACTGTTGCATGAAATTAGGACGTTTAATATGTGCGTTATTTTATTTGTTAGTAACTTTTTTCTTTATTTAGGACGAAAAATACAGCAATTTTTCATCAAAATAATTTATTTCCTTTTCTATTTTCACATAATCTTAAGAGAAACTTGCGAAAATAACACCGTTTCAAATAAATTCTTTGAATTTTTTGCCTTTTTTAAACTAAATTTTGTGACCTACTATTTGGTGAATTTTTGGTTTATTTAGGATGATTGTGGGTTTAGCTGAAAAATGTGCTGAAAAAGGCAAAGTAATACCTACATATAATTTTAAACCGAATTTGGTTAAGAAATATAGCGTTTTAAATTTATGATGGAAAAACGTGAAAAAAGCGGCACAATAATGTAATTTTTAACTCAATTTTTTTACTTTTTTATTCAGGTTTAGTAATAGTTTGCACAAAATCTGCGTTTTTATCCGAACTTTTTGCTAAACTTTCGGTTTATTTATGACGAAATTTTGCTAATCACTAATCAAATCAGTTTCGGTTTTTGCTGAAAAATGTGTTGAAAATATAATTTTATATTGAATCTGGTTAAAGAAGTTTAGCGTTTTTATATTTTTTTTTGTAATAAAAAGGAACGCAAATGTAGCTTGAAATTAGAACGTTTAAAGTGTGTTTTTTATTTGTTCCTCACTCTTTGCCTTGTTTTTGCGAAGTTTCTTAAATTAATTGCGTTTTTGACTGAGCAACGTGATAAAAGATCTGAAATACAAAAAAGTACGGCAATTTTTGACCTAATTTATTGATTTCTAATTCTAATTTTTCATAATTTTACCAGAAAAGGCGAAAATAACACCATTTCAACCAAATTTTGTCATTTTTGTTTATTTTGAAATTATTAGGCTTTAGTGATTGCATTTGTTTTTAAGATATGCACATTTAAAAATTAATTGTAATTCAAAATGTTCTACGTAAATGCAAAACACGTTTAGCGTCTTTAAATTCTTCTTGTAAAAGAAAAGAAACAGCACTGTTGCATTAAATTAGGACGTTTAACATGTGCGTTATTTTATTTGTTCGTAACTTTTTTCTTTATTTTTGACGAAAAATACGCAATTTTTTATCAAATCAATTATTTCCTTTTCTATTTTCACATAATCTTAAAAGAAACTTACGAAAATAACACCGTTTCAAGCAAATTCTCTGATTTTTTTGTCTTTTTTAAACTAAATTTTGTGAACTACTATTTGGTGAATTTTCGGTTTATTTAGGATGAAGTTTTGCTAATCAATTGTGGGTTTAGCTGGAAAATGTGCTGAAAATGGCAAAGTAATACCTACATATAATTTTAGACCGAATTTGGTTAAGAAATATAGCGTTTTAAATTTATGATGGAAAAACGTGAAAAAAGCGGCAAAATAATGTAATTTTTAACTCAATTTTTTCATTTTTTAGTAATAATTTGCACAAAATCAGCGTTTTTATCTTAAACGTTGGTTAAATTTGTTCAATGTTCGAACTTTTTGCTAAACTTTCGGTTTATTTATGACGAAATTTCCTAATCATTAATCAAATCAGTTTCGGTTTTAGCTGATAAATGTGTTGAAAATATAATTTTATATTGAATCTGGTTAAAGAAGTTTAGCGTTTTTATATATTTTTTTGTAATAAAAAGGAACGCAAATGTAGTTTGAAATTAGAACGTTTAAAGTGTGTTTTTTATTTGTTCCTCACTCTTTGCCTTGTTTTTGTGAAGTTTCTTAAATTAATTGCGATTTTGACTGAGCAACGTAGTAAAAGGTGTGAAATAGAAAAAAATACTGCAATTTTTGATCTAACTTATTGATTTCTTATTCTATTTTTTCAAATTTTCACCAGAAAAGGCGAAAATAACACCAAATTTTGTCATTTTTGTTTATTTTGAAATTATTAGGTTTTAGTGATTGCATTTGTTTTTAAGATATTCACATTTAAAAATTAATTGTAATTCAAAATGTTCTGTGTAAATGCAAAACACGTTTAGCGTCTTTAAATTCTTCTCGTAAAAGAAATAAACAGCACTGTTGCATGAAATTAGGACGTTTAATATGTGCGTTATTTTATTTGTTAGTAACTTTTTTCTTTATTTAGGACGAAAAATACAGCAATTTTTCATCAAAATAATTTATTTCCTTTTCTATTTTCACATAATCTTAAGAGAAACTTGCGAAAATAACACCGTTTCAAATAAATTCTTTGAATTTTTTGCCTTTTTTAAACTAAATTTTGTGACCTACTATTTGGTGAATTTTCGGTTTATTTAGGATGATTGTGGGTTTAGCTGAAAAATGTGCTGAAAAAGGCAAAGTAATACCTACATATAATTATAAACCGAATTTGGTTAAGAAATACAGCGTTTTAAATTTATGATGGAAAAACGTGAAAAAAGCGACACAATAATGTTATTTTTAACTCAATTTTTTTACTTTTTTATTCAGGTTTAGTAATATTTTGCACAAAATCTGCGTTTTTATCCGAACTTTTTGCTAAACTTTCGGTTTATTGATGACGAAATTTCCTAATCACTAATCAAATCAGTTTCGGTTTTAGCTGAAAAATGTGTTGAAAATATAATTTAATATTGAATCTGGTTAAAGAAGTTTAGCGTTTTTATATTTTTTTGTAATAAAAAAGAACGCAAATGTAGCTTGAAATTAGAACGTTTAAAGTGTGTTTTTTATTTGTTCGTCACTCTTTGTCTTGTTTTTGCAAAGTTTCTCAAATTAATTGCGTTTTTGACTGAGCAACGTGGTAAAAGGTCTGAAATACAAAAAAGTACGGCAATTTTTGACCAAATTTATTGATTTCTTATTCTAATTTTTCATAATTTCACCAGAAAAGGCGAAAATAACACCATTTCAACCAAATTTTGTCATTTTTGTTTATTTTGAAATTATTAGGTTTTAGTGATTGCATTTGGTTTTAAGATATTCACATTTAAAAATTAATTGTAATTCAAAATGTTCTACGTAAATGCAAAACACGTTTAGCGTCTTTAAATTCTTCTCGTAAAAGAAATAAACAGCACTGTTGCATGAAATTAGGACGTTTAATATGTGCGTTATTTTATTTGTTAGTAACTGTTTTCTTTATTTAGGACGAAAAATACAGCAATTTTTCATCAAATTGATTTATTTCCTTTTTTTCACATAATCTTAAGAGAAACTTACGAAAATAACACCGCTTCAAACAAATTCTCAGAATTTTTTTGCCTTTTTTAAACTAAATTTTGTGAACTACTATTTGGTGAATTTTCGGTTTATTTAGGATGATTGTGGGTTTAGCTGAAAAATGTGCTGGAAAAGGCAAAGTGATACCTTATAATTTT
The DNA here is from genome assembly GCF_031307605.1 of Tribolium castaneum. Classification (NCBI taxonomy): domain Eukaryota; kingdom Metazoa; phylum Arthropoda; class Insecta; order Coleoptera; family Tenebrionidae; genus Tribolium; species Tribolium castaneum. The sequence continues at coordinate 5,358,631 of NC_087394.1, forward strand.
AAACCGAATTTGGTTAAGAATTTATGATGGAAAAACGTGAAATAAGCGGCAAAATAATGTAATTTCTGACTCAGTTTTTTCATTTTTTATCCAGGTTTAGTAATAGTTTGCACAAAATCTGCGTTTTTATCCGAACTTTTTGCTAAACTTTCGGTTTATTGATGACGAAATTTCCTAATCACTAATCAAATCAGTTTCGGTTTTAGCTGAAAAATGTGTTGAAAATATAATTTTATCTAGATTCAATATCTGGTTAAAGAAGTTTAGCGTTTTTATATTTTTTTGTAATAAAAAGGAACGCAAATGTAGCTTGAAATAAGAATGTTTAAAGTGTGTGTTTTATTTGTTCGAAACTCTTTGCTTTGTTTTTACGAAGTTTCTCAAATTATTTGCGTTTTTGACTGAGCAACGTAGTAAAAGGTGTGAAATAGAAAAAAATACTGCAATTTTTGATCTAACTTATTGATTTCTTATTCTATTTTTTCAAAATTTCGCGAGAAAAAGGCGAAAATAACACCATTTCAACCAAATTCGTTGTATTTTTAATTTTTTTTTTAACGAATTTTTGCTAACTTTTAGCAATTTTTCGTTTTAAATAAATTTTGTTATCAAAGAAAAATTTTAGACAGAATCTGGTTAGGAAATATAGCGCTTTTAAATTCTTTTTGTAGAAGTAATTACCTGAAATTAGGAGGATTTACGGAATTTTCCGAAATAATGAAAGTAAAAAATCACACGATTTGTGAGATTAATTCGGTTTATTTTTCTCGGACTGCTGCTAAATAATGTCGTTTTTGAGGGAAAATTATGAAGAATTTTGTAAGATAGAGTCATTTTCATTAGTCATTACTTCATTAGTCGAACTATTCGGTAAATTTTCGGTAAAATAATACAATTTGGATCGAATTTGATTAAAGAAGTTTAGCATTTTTAATTATTCTCTTAGAAAAAAGTTACAGCAAAAGCTGCTTGAAATTAGGACGTAAAGTGTGCATTACTTTATGTATTTGTGATTTTTCGTCTTGTTTTTGACGAAATTTTCGAAATTAATTCGTTTTTGACCGAACCATTTAGTAAGAAGTAAGAAATAGAGAAAAATACTCTAGAACCTAATTTATTGATTTCTTATCTCATTTTTACAAATTATTACGTAAAAAAACAACCTCTTAACACAGTTTGATGATTTGTTTTTTTTTACAAAATTTTCCGAAATCACTGCTTTCGACTTATTTTTCTCGAACTATTGATAAATAATTTATTTTCTGGTGGAAATGCGTGAAAAGGACGACAAAAAATGTCATCTTCGACTCAATTTATAGTGATTTTTTATTCAAGTTTGTTTATATTTTGCACAAAGTCTGTGTTTTTATTTCAAACGTTCATTAAGATTGTAACTATGTTATATAAATGTATTTGGTAAATTTTCGCTTTATCTGTGATTAAATTTTGCTAATTATTCGCAGTTCTAGCTGATAAATGCACAGTAATATTATGATTTTAGATTGAATCTAGTAGAAGTTAAGCGTTTTAAAATTATTCTCTTAAATTATTTATTCTCGTAGAAAAAAAGTTTCAGCAAATTAGGACTTAAATTTAAAGTGTGCATTATTTTATTTATTACTTTTTGTTTTATTTGACGAAATTTCTTAAATTAGTAGCCATGTAGTAAGAATTTCGAAGAAAAGAAAAATACAGCAATTTAGAACGTAATTCATTTATTAATTTCTTATGCCATTCTTACAAAATCTTGCAAAAAACTTGTTCATTTTGACCCCTAGAAAAGGCGCAAGTAACACGTTATTATTGTGCGATAAACGTGTTGTTTAGATGCTCTGAAAATGCGAAAATAATACTACTATTTCAACACAATTCGGCGATTTTTTGTTTTTTTTTTAACGAAATATTGCGAAATATTTATTGCTTGTAGAATTAAAAAAATCGCACGATGTGTGAGAGCTAGCTCAGTTTATTTCTCTCGAACTTTTGCTAAATAGTGTTGTTTATGGAGGAAGAATGTGAAAAAAGCGAATTTACTTAATAATTTTTCATCTAGATTTAGTAATATCGCGCACAAAATCTGCGTTTTTATCCCAAACGTTACCTGAAGTTGTCCACTTTTTGAACCATTTAGTGAATTTTTGGTTTATGTGGAAATTTTGCTAATGAGTTGTGGTTTTTGCCGAAAAATGTGCTGAAAATCTGCTTAAAGAAGTTCATGATTTTGTTCTTATTTTTGACAAAATTTTTTAAATTAATTGGTTTTTTGACTGTGCAACTTAGTAAGAGGTTCGAAAAAATAGACTGCAATTTTTATCATTGATTTTTTGTTTCATTTTTACAAAATCTCGCAGGGCGCTTGAATCCAATTCAGTGATTTTTACGTTTTTTCTAACAAATTTTTTGAAATAATTGTTCGTAGAAGCAAACATAACTACAAAGATTTTGTATGTAATATGTTTCATTTTTCACTAATTTTTACTAAGGAATGACGTTTCTGGATGTAAAACGTGGAAAAAACGACAATTTTCGGTCCAATTTAATGATTTTTCTATCTAGTTTTAGCAGTTTTTTACACAAAGCCTGCGTTTTTATCTCAAACATTGCTTAAAATTGTTCAATTGCTAAATTTTCGGTTTATTTATGTGCTAATTAATTGCGGTTTAGCAGCTTGAAGACGAGTAAAAGTTAGTTTTTTTTTATTAAGACTTAAAAATATAACTGTTTGTAGTTCAGTTTGAATGGAATCTTATCGAGTGCATTTTTTTAAATCAGACAACGCAGTCTCGTCATTTCGTAATAATGTGGTGAGAGAATCGCACTTGTAATATAATAATAGTGTGAACCACTTGCTATTATTTCAATTGTTTCCTTTTTCCTAGCATTCTTACGGATTCATCCAGTGCTGCGAACGACAGGCTCGTCTCTTTTTCCATTTTAGTCAGTTCAGTGGTAATATTGAACATTTGAAAATTGGTGATCCGGTGGAATTTGAAATGACGTACGATAGACGAACCGGCAAACCGATAGCGAGCGCCGTTACAAAAATAGCACCGGAAGTAGTGAGTCGTGTCTTTATTTCCTTATTTTCGTCAAAACGTAATTCTCTTCCCATCACAACAGGTTATGAGCGAAGAAAGGGTAACCGGAACGGTTACAACCGAACTTCGAGGTGAAGGCTCCGGTGGAGATTCAACAGGAAGGATTAGTTATGAAAATCGAGGTGAATGTTTCTTTCTACCCTACACCAAAGACGACGTCGAAGGCAATGTTACGTTGAGAGCTGGCGATAAAGTCAGCTTCCAAATAGCGACGAATAACAGGTTTGTTAAAAGACCATTAAACAAAAACTATATTTATTTAATTTTTTACATTTCGGAATTCAACAATTATGCAGGAACCAAATGATCGTAGTAATATTCTTTATTAATAAAAAATTCAACATGTTTTTCAATTTTTTGACATAGAATTCGTAATATTTAAGTGTGTCAGAATTTGATGATAATAATAATAATTACAATATTTTCTTTTAATGTCAATGTATTTTCGAAATCAAGTGAAGCAAAGTTATAATTTTTTTTTATTGCATGAAATGGACATTTTATTACATTAATACCATCAGATTATTTAGACTTTGAAATTTGTTTTGAAATTAATAAACCAGATGGCTTCACCTTTTTATTAAATTTACATTCAAAATATTTTATAGCATTTTGTTTCTTATAAACAAATATTTATTGTAACCCTACAGCAAATAAACTGAAATTATGAAACGTAAATAATTTTTGATTTTTTTTAAATTATCTTATTTGGAAATCAATTTTCCATATGCACAATTTGTTTACAGCACGAGCGCAAGGAGTGCTGCATGAGTTGCGAAATTAATAAACACAGTTTTATAACAATGGTAATGTAATACCGATTTTAATTAATATGAGAAAAACAGTTTTTAATTAAATTAACGAAGAAATAAAATAACCAAAAGTGTTGTTGCAGAACAGTTTTGTCTTGTACGTGTACACGTCTTTTTCAGGGCTGTTACATTAAACATAAAAAAAATTTCACCAAAAAAATTTAATTTTGTAAAATTTACGTTCTCGAGAATGGGATTTCGCATATTTTTATATTTTAAGAAATTATTAAGGAAAGGAAGGAAACGCGCGACACCCACTTCGGCGTAGGTTTCTAAAAGAAATTTGAAGCTAATTTCTACATTTCACCTTTTTTAGCATTTTAGCATTAATTGTTTTGAAGGCGCTTTAGCTTTTAAATATCAAATATAAATTGTTCTTTACGTTACATCTTCGTCAAATCTACGTTTCATATGCTCTCAGCAATGTAAGAATACAAGAGGTGTTTTAACATAGTTTTACGGTTGTAACAATCAGCAATACTTATTATATTTAAGAATTGCTTTAATTAGTCAAATTAATAACTAATTTGTCCAGCAAGAACCATATGGAGGTTTAGAGCATTCTTGTCAGGAAAAAAGGACGTAAGAATGAGGTAAACAATGATTTTGAAAATGATGGGAATAAAGGAATTATTGGTTTGTGAAATGAAAAAAAAACAACACAAAAATCAATTTTTTTTCACTTGGTCTTAAATGAAATGCACTTGTTTTTATATGGCATCTGCTACCAGTTGTAGCAAACATTAAAAATAAATTAAAAACAAAACCAATAAAAAAAGCTTTACAGCAAGCGACTTTCATCGATTGAAATTAAAAGACAAAATCAGTACAACGTGTCAATAAATTATTTGAGTGTTTTATTTTATTTATACTTTTTGTGTTTGAAATATCTCACTCAAACTATCACTTTTCAACACCTCACTTAAAAAATTAAAATGCACTTCCGCTAGAGTTTGTAGCAAGAGATTAAAAATAAATTAATTGGGCATGAAAAAAAATGCACTAACCTTCATGACATGACGTCTTGTGCTTCCAAAGCATCATCTTCTTAAACGGACCTACTGAAATAGAATACAATGAAATTAGAATAATGTGCCCTTAAATTATGGTGCTATTTTCTAACTTCTGTTACTATGTTATTGCTCTATTACTGTAAAAATTACAGCTGTTATTTAAATTTATATTCTGTAAACTCTGTTACCCTCTGTTAGTAACATTAACATTCTTTGTTAAATAAAGCGCCATAAACTAACAGTGACAGTGAGAGGTCGTGAATTTTTACGATGTTTCACCAAATTAACAAGAAATTGCATTAAAAATGTGATAAGTGAATAAAACAAGAAGCTTAGAATCACGCAAACAATTTGACCTTTGGTTTTTAAAGTGTTGGAAAACGAAGAAAGGGGATAAGATTGATTTTAGAAAAAAATCAACTGGTATAATTATCCATAATGTTGCAAAGGTAAATTTTTGGCAATCCTAAATGGGAATGAACACAACTTAAAATTCGTCAGGAACCAAAATTTGTGTATATAAAAAATTTAACACTGTGTACTCTTCATTTTGGAAACATTATTTGTATTATTTATTTCAAATTATATTTTTTGTCATTTAATAGTTATTTCGTTTCTTTCAAGTTCTGTTTCTCCCTTTTGTTTTGTTTTTGGCAGTTTTGTACTGCCCAGAATAAAATAATTTATCCAACACGAGATCCTACAGAAAATATTTGAAAACAAAAAATGTGTTTTTTTTTCAATAGACAAGGATATGCTTTGCCTTGATCTGCACTCGTCTTCTTCATTCACTTTTTTTAACATTTTAGTGAAACTTTTCGGGGTATTATAAATTCGAAATGATAAGTTTATGAAAACTTCTTGACATTTTCGAATAAAATATTTGAATCAAAAAGTAAGTCATACGTCAAAATCGACTTCCATTATCTCTAAAATTACATTTTCGAACAAATGGGAACGCTATTACCCTTATTTTAACAGAGACAGTTAGAGAATCGCAAATTAGACAGCTGTGTTAGGCGGTGTCATGTTGCTAACACTCTATAAACGTAACAGTATAACAGAGATAGTTAGAGATAAAATACCACCATTAGTTGGATAAAATACAGATTTTATGTGATTTCCTAAAAATAAATCACTGTAGATTTACCCTTTAATCCAGATTGTTTCCTTCTAGTCTATTCTATTACACTAACACATACACTACACTAACCGCGATCACTAGCCACCGAATTTCAAGTTTGGTCGCAAAGTTGCGCGGGTCGCTGTTGCTTAGTAGCAACGAATGACATTGCTAGATTTGCGCCGTTGCTATGTCAATCATGATTTGCGCGGGTCGTAACTCAACTTGAAATTAGGCTCTTACGGGCCAATTTCAAGTTGTGAGATACGACCGGTGCAAATCACGGTCGCAGTGCAACTTTGCGCGGGTGATTTGCGCGCTCTCTGCGACCACGAGATGCGTCCGATCTCAAGTCGATAAAGTGCTATGTCGCAGCGTAGCAGCAACTTTTGTCCGTGATGCAAAATTTTGCGCCGGTCACGTGACTTTCGAAATGTCAAATTTTAATTTTGAGTTTTGCTTTTGTGTTCAAAGTGAAAAGAAAAATCAAGGGTAAGTATTATTATGATAAAAATGTAATAAAAAATATTAGTGAGCAGTCATTTATGGTCAAAGCAATTTTAATTTTGTGTTGTTTCTTGCAGAACGATTAAAAATGCCGGCGGTCGAAAAACAGGATGAAAATACAAGTGCTGATTAATGAAATTTAAAAGCGTTGAGGCATTTTGTTTGAGGCATCGTTGGGGCATAAAAAAGACCTTCACTGACTTAATTTCACCGAGAAAGGACCTACAACCAGGTCGAGTCACACGTAAATTCAGTTACTCCAAGAACAAGGACAGTGGATGGTTTGAAAAAGAAATTTGAAGTCATTGAACAAGTGCAAGGCTTTTGTTAATAATGCTGTTAAACTGGAATTGCCGAAAAGCAGCCTCCAAGCTCATTCTTTTACAGAAACTTGATCAGAACTGATTTAAGAAGTTCCAAAAAGTAAAATTAGTAACTGCGATCTACCTCAAACTTACCTCTACATATTTTATAGTTAAAACGGTGACTTTAATACTTATAGTTGTGTAAATTTTCAGTGTGGATGTACATAACCTTACCATACTAAAAAAGCTGTAGTTCATGAATTTTTATTATTTATTTTAGTATAAATAATGTATTTTGGTACATTTTCAAACAAATATATTCTTTCATAGTTTACAATTTAGTTTATTTATCAATATACACCAAATTCCGATTTCCACGATCCAATTCCTGGGCAATAGGTATTTACGGGCAAAACTGCTGCATCTCCTCTTCCATCCAGTAATTACTTCCTTTCTTTGCGATCATCAACAAACATCGGCACTGGGATTTCCTGCTGCTGTTGGAAAATGAATAAATTGTGGGGGCTTTCTTGTCCAAACTTGCAGTCACTTTCTGGACGGTTTTCAAAGTTGTGCTTTTGAAAATGTGACCTCTGCTGCCTACCTTTTATTGTTTGTTCCAGTGTCGAGCCACATATAGCTTATACATGGGGTTCAAGGCAGAATAACGCCCCTTTTTGGTGTTTTTCGTCAAAGTTCGCGAAATGAACTGCAAACGGTTCCATCAAGCCGGGGTTCGTTGAAAAAGTAGGGTTTCCGAAGTGCCGTTGATCAAAAATAGTCTCAAAAGTCGTTCGTCTTTATCACTGTTTTCACTTTCACTTGAATTTATAAAGCAGTTTCAAGTAAATCGTTCGCCCAAGGGGCCAATATTTGGACCCAACCGCCATTTTCACATGAAATTGGAAATTTGACAGGTCGCAAATCAACTTACGACTGCTCGTGAGGTGTCGCAGCCAACGGTAGCAAAATTGCGCGCAAAATTTGACTTGAAATTAGGAAGCGACGGTCGCATCTTGACACTGCGCCGTTGCTATGTCAATCATGATTTGCGCGGGTCGTAACTCAACTTGAAATCAGCCCGTTAAACTGGAAAATTTCGATCGGATTGATGAGTTGATGACACGTTCGTTCGCGACAAAAGCAGGTAACAAACTGAATAAATTGAATGGCACATTATTTGTATTACACTTTAAATAAATCAAGTCGCCTCTCGAAGTGACCCGTGCCACTGCTCATTACCGACTGTTGCGCTCTCGCCTACTGCGATGCACGCCGACCACCACGTAACATCACGTCACAGAACTGGTCATCAACTGAAAATTCATTGGCAGAACAGTACATCACTAGAAACATTCACTGGCAGAATCATTTAATAGAGAATAGCATTTAAAAGGAGGATTATGTTATCATCTGGAAGTGTCAAAATTTTTACTTTTATGGATTTTGTGTCCATTTCTACCCTTTCAGAGTGTTATGATAGGATATTTAGGGCAGAAATCTCAACCTTGCGTCAAAAATTTCAGTGCTATTGCCAAATAGGGACAAAAGTCTCTAGAAAATTGGGTAATGAAAGCAGGATCTTTATTATGCTCTTCTGAAAGGTCAAATTCACACTTTTATGGACTTTGTGTACCTTTCTGCTTTTTTAGGGCGTTATTAATTATTATTGAATGTGTAAGGACAGAGTATTTATAAAAAATAAGTGTGTTTATCACATAATAACTTTTCTATAAAAATATTTAGCGAAATTCTTTTTATTATTTTCACTGTTGTTATTCTTTCCTTTGTGCAAACGAGCCGAAACCGCAACAATGTTTGAGCATTACAGCAAACGTTATCATTATTTTTAAAATCAAATTATAAATTCAAATACATAATAATTAATGATGTCATCATAACTGGAATCTAATTTGCTTTGGAGTCTGTATTTTGTGTTGCATTTTTTACTTGCTCGGTTCTGAGTCTAATGTGAATAACCCTGTATTTTTATTTTTACTTGAATTCTGCAATTCGGGATTAAAATTTACTAGACATTTCGGACGTGCCGAAAACAGTAACGAAATTTTCGTAATTCTTCATTTAATCAATTATTTAGCAATTCTGCGTGTATACTGTTAATTTTTTACAATTTAGAGAAAAATATTAAAAATATTTTAAAATATAAAATATATAAAATATGTGTTGGTAAATACTAGCGTTGTCTTTGGTTGTGCGCTTTTTCGTGATTATAAAGTTTTTTTTGTTGGAATTTGAAAGTGGATAAAAAGTGAATAAGATTTTATTTTTGATTACAAAGTGTTATTAATACAATTGCGTTATCAAGTACTATAAGTATTATTGAAGTGATTTTTTTTCCACTGAAAAAAAAAAAAACATGAAATATTGAATCTACAAAGCTGCAATTAAGATCAACAACTGTTGATACATTTAAGCATAAATTGTTCCAAAAGGTTAGGCTGTTGAATGTCAAGATACAAATCATTTCGTGTAATAAGTGTAAGTCCCAAAATTTATACAACGCTCCAAACATGCGAATAAAAATTTTCTCGCCATTTTTTCAGCTCAGTGGCGCTCCCAATGGTAATTTTACTACCAAATAACCCTTGATTACCGCTGATGCCATAATTTTTTTGTATTTTATGTAATAAAGGATAGATAATACAATACACTGCTCGCTTTAAAATTCCAAAGAATGAGACAAATAACTTACTAATTATTTAACAAAAATTAAATACCGGGTTCGTCAAGTTTTACACTCAGGCACTTCACCTCTTAGAAGAGAGAAAAAAAATAGGAAATAAGTATATTCCACTGCACTGATATCCAATCTCGCTAGGAAAAAAAATATTTTTTTTCTATTGATTCATTTGTCCAATAAAAACGAAAAAAAACATTTGACCAAAAAATCACATTAGCTTTTTTTTACATCAATAGATCGGAAATACGAAACAAAATTAATCTGCAAAAATTTGACTTGAAAAAAATTGTTAGAATTGGATTAAAAGCCATTTTGATATTATTCATCGGAAATTTCAGTATAATTTATGAGGGACAAGATTGAGTAGTAATAAATCTTCGCTACAAAAGGATCCACTACCTACCCCAATAACAGTAATGACTGAAATTTTACAACTAGCGGCACGGTCCCATCGGGCGGTTTTAAAGCCAGGACCGGAATAAGTACACTAACGTGTTTAAAATGTTTTTATTAAAAAATTACATCAGAAGTTCAAATTGATGACTATTTTGGTCTAAGCACGAATTCTTCGTTTACAATTCGCATGAACTCTTGCCGTAAGATTTAAAGATTAACATTCCATTTAGAGTAAACAGATAAAATAAATGGTAATCCGGGCCTGAAAAATTCTTACCAGCTGCCTCAACCTTCAGACCCACCAATGATCGCGTGCCAATTTTACTACAAATGTAATAATTTTTTTAAAATCACCATCCTGATGGAGACCTTTTGTGGAAGTGATTTACAATTTTACCAAAATTCATGGGAAAAAAGCTGCCCCAATATCAAACAGAAATTAAAAATCAACGACACATTTTCTCAAAAATCTAATTAGGCACTTCGATACACTACCTCAAAATACACCTATGGACCAAACATCGTTGACATTAGACTATAGTTAACTAAGCGAAAGTGAAAAAACACACCATACAAGTAATCATTTTAAAAGTTGGTCAAATCGTTCTTCTATACAATAAAATCACATATGATTTTTTTTAGAATTTTATATAAATTACAAAGATGTGTAAAACTTGACGAACCTGGTATTATTGTATGGATGATTCCTGAAAATAAACTGTTGTAATAGTATTGATTTACGAATAATTAAGTTAAAAAAATTAAAAATTTGAGTGACAAATGCATTTTTGTCTTTCATTCGAAAATTATGAAGCGTTTTTTGTTCTTCAATTTTTACTACTATTTTTTATTCGTAGGGGCAACTTGGGGGCATGCCACGTGCGTCTCGAGAACCCAGCCCACCCAGTAAAATACCAAGGCGTCGTATGTTCAATGAAAGAAAGTTTCGGTTTCATCGAACGCGCCGACGTCGTCAAAGAGATCTTCTTTCACTTTTCCGAAGCCAAGACCAAAGAGGAATTACGCTTAGGCGACGACGTCGAATTCACCATTCAAACGCGCAACGGTAAAGAAGTCGCCTGTAACATAACCCGTCTACCTTCCGGCACCGTCATCTTCGAGGACCTCAAACCGGAAATCCTCAAAGGCCAGGTGCTGAAGCCGCTAGATCGGGGCCCCAATGCACGCCACCAAACGGACGCCCTCCCGGGGCGCATCCGCTACCGGGCCCCCGACCACTCCGAAGTGGAGATCTCCTTCGGAGACAAGGACCAACGTGGGGACTTCACGCTGCGTCATGGTGATTGGGTGCAGTTTAAAATCGCAACGGATCGTCGAGATGGACTCAATAGAGCGACGCATATTTCGCTTTTGGACGAGAGTTTTCTGGTGTCGGGCGAGAAGCGGGAGCAAGGAGTTGTGGCATCGGTGAAGGAGGGGTTCGGGTTTTTGAAATGTGTGGAACGTGAGGCTCGATTGTTTTTCCATTTCAATGAAATACTGGATGTGGATAGAGAAGTGGTGGTGAATGACGAGTACGAGTTTACTGTCGTTCAGGATCAGACCAGTACGTTTTCGAATAATCGACAAAGTGCCATTAGAATGAAGTGGTTGCCGCATGGAAGCGTGCAGTTTGAGACGAGAGTTGAGAATAATTTGACGGGGACTGTTTTTAAGGAGATACCGACGACGACGTGGTTGAATCGAAGTCCCACGAAGAATCAGAATGGAGAACATGCTCCCGAATCGGGGTTGATCACTTATCAAGTGAACGGAGTCAAAAAGACTTTACCATTCTATTCGAAAGATTGTGATATGAAGCATTACCCGAGGCTTGGAGATAAGGTAAGGATGATTTTTAGGGGAAAAAAATCGATAAATTGAGTGAGACAAGTGACATACACAAAGTGTCAGTAAGTTAGACGATTTTTTAACAAATTCCCCAAAATAACATAAGTAAAAACCACAAACATTATTATAATAATAAAATAGCGGAAGAATAGGATTACAATTTACATTACCAGACAATATACGATATACGAACGACGCGTCATAAAATATTCTACGAGAAGATAGTAAGGATAGTCCTAAATAACTTAAAATGTTTATATAATTATTTTTGTCATAAAATATGTTAAATTTGTAACATACAAATTTAACAAATTTTTTCTGAACATTTTCAATTCGATTAATATGAACATTATAACAAGGTTGCCAAATAATTGTGCAGTATTCCAAAATTGGACGAACATAACAATTATATAATAACATTACAACACGCAAACTTGAAAAATCAGAGCACTGTCTTATTATAAATCCTAATGTTTTGTTTGCTTTCGACAAAATGTGGTTAACGTGATAGTCAAAACTTAACTGGCTGTCTACAATAACTCCTAAATCGCGAATATGAGTGACACATTCAAGTTGATTGCCTGATATAAAGTACGATGGTAGATTGTAATATAATTTTCTAGAAAATCTTAGTGATTTACATTTATTTATGTTCAGTTCTAAAAAATTTTTTTTACACCACATACAAAAACTATTTAAATCACGTTGTAATATATCACAGTCGTTTGGATTTATAATAACTTTAAAAATCTTTACATCGTCGGCAAAAAGAAGGATTTCAGAGCTTTCGATCGCTGTTTTGACATCCTTTATATATAGAGAAAAAAGAATAGGGCCTAGATGTGACCCCTGAGGCACACCTGTGGATGGGTGAATTGCGCGAGACTTAACACCATTTATAGTTACATACTGTACACGATTAGATAAAAAAGAATAAATCCAACTAAGGACTGGATCCCCAAAACCTAAATTATCTAATTTTGATATTAATAACTCAATGGAAATGCGATCAAAAGCTTTTGACATATCAGTATATATACAATTATTATTATAATTGTATATATACAATTGTATATATACATATTATACAATATACAAAAAACATATATTTTGAAAAATGTCGAAAGTTAATGTTAGTAAAAATAAATCCGATGGGATTTGTATCCGTCAGCTTGTTTCAGTAGAGTATCCTGCTTTTTTGATAAATGATTTATATTTAGTTAGTTTCTTAATGAAGATCATTTAAAATGTATTGAAACATTCGAGAATAACGGATTTTAGAACTAATTTCTTTAGAAATTGTCGTCTTTTGTGAAATTTTTGAAACTTTTCGATTTTAGTGAGTTTCTCGGAACTGACTAGCACACTTCTGCATTTTATATCGGATTTTACAAATTTAGTGCTTTTTTCTTGCAAGATGTTTACGATTTTCTCTGTTATTTTATTTATTTATTGAAAAATCACAAAGAAGTAAAAATTACGAATTCTATGCCAATTTTTACAAATTTTTGGCTTTGCTGTGGCCATGTTTTTGCTAAACTTGGGAGTTTAAAGTTTTTAGGAAAACGTGCTTTGTAGTTTCAAAGCCGAAAATATTACACTTCAAACTATAATTTTAATTTTTTTTTTTTTGCTTGGGTTTTTTTTTCTTTTTTAATGAATTTCTTTGTAAAAAAATGTGAAACATGGAAAATAAATTGCATTTGAGAACTAATTTGACAATGTTTTTTGTCTTGTTTTGGTAATGCTTTCAATAAAAGCAAATTTAATCATCTTGTTTTTACGTTTTATTTTATTTTTTTTATTACAAAAATGGACAAAAACAACCCATTTCTTACCTTCTTTTGTGTTTGTCTACATTTTTTTGAGTGCTCTTATAATTTTAAGATCTTCTCGTGAATTTAGTGACTTTTTCGTAAAAAAATCCAAATTGAACAAAATGATCAAAACTGGCACATTTAAAACTAGATTTTATAAATTTCTTTGGTTCAGTGAGTTTTCGGTAAAAAAACACGGTAAACTGAGCGAGACAACACGAATAAGTTATATAATTATATTTACGATTTTCGGTTATGTCTTGGTGGAATCCTCAGATTCAGTGAGTTTTTAGTTACGATTTCTACAGGATATTTTAAAAATTAAAAAAAAACCAATGTTAATAAAAAAAACAGACAATAATTAAACATTTTAGACCATATTTTGAAATTTTCAACCTTGTCTTGGTGAAATCTTTGCAATTTAAACTCACCTTGATGAATAACATTCAAAATCGATGAAACAAACGAAAATAAGGTATTTATTTGTATAAATACGGTACCTTTTTACCCGAAATTTTATTTGGTTGAGTGGATTACTCGGCAAAAACTTTTTAAATCACAAGAATTAGCCGAAAATGAAGGACTTTAGATTTAATTTCAAGCTTGTTTTAAAAATTTAGTGAGTTTTTTTGCAAAACTTTCCAAATTGAATGAAAATAAAAAGTAGATTTTTGGCTGGATTTAATAAGTTATTATATTCTTTTTTGGCAATTTTTTTGGATTGATGAGTTTTAAGCTAAAAACAAATCTTTTTTGCGATTTTATGCTTTATTTTTGCTTTTATTTTATTTTAAAATTAAATCAGTTAACAGTGTTAAGTCCCATCGAAACAGACAAAAAACTGCACTGCAGATCTGACTTATCTAAGTTTTTTCTTGTGTTTGGCAGTTTAGTTGTGTTTGCCAATTTAGTGTTTTTTGTGGTTAAACAATGCTAATCGAGCGGATAGAACAAGCAACCCAATATAATTTTGTGATTTTTTGCTTTTTTTTTTGGAGAAATTTTTCGGTGAAAAAATGCTTTGAATCGAGAGAAACAAGTTAAGATGGCGTAGTTTTAATTTGACAAACACTATGTCTTCATTTTCCCAATTTTCTGTTTTATTTTGATTGAAATTCTCACATTCACCGATTTTCTCGTTAAAAATTTCGCTGAAATGGACCGAAACAAGGCACTTCAGGCATAATTTTGGAACTTTCTGCTTTGATTTTGGTTAAAATCTTTCAAATTCGGGAGTTTTTTGGTGAATAGCGCTTTAAAATTTATTGAAGTAGGCGATAATAGGACATTTTTCGCCAAATTTTTCAAACGTTTCGAAATTTTTTAGTGGGTTTTTCGAAATCGAACGAAATGTGCAAAAAATAATTCATTTTAGTTCACATTTTATTAATTGAGTATTCTGTTCATCCCAAATTTTTCGAATAAAATGAAATAAAAAAAAACAATCAAAGTGGAATTTCGTTTGTTTTAGGTCGAATTTAACGTAAATCAGGTGAAGAGAAACAAAGAATTAATAGCAGTTGACATTCAAGTGGTGCAACCCGCTACACAAACCAACGGAATTAAACATAGAACTAGCAACAATTGTCAAATATACCAAGGTTTCATAGCAGCGTTGAAAGACGGTTTTGGATTCATCGAAACTACTCAACATGATAAAGAAGTCTTTTTCCATTTTAGGTGAGCTTTTAGATTCCCATTGTAGCTTTTGATAATAATTGTATGTATTTTTTCGTAGTAATTTCGAAGGCGAGCCCAACAGTCTTGAACTGGGCCAAGAAGTTGAATACAATTTGGGTAGTCGCGGCAATTCGGGCACGTGTTCTTCAGCCGAAAACGTTAAAATTATTCCGAAAGGTACGATAAATCTACCGCCTGTCATTGGCGATGTTTTGGACGGAACAGTAGTCCGTCCTTTACGTTCGGTAAATCCCGATCAAACGGAATACTCCGGACTTATTCGAATAAAAACGGAAGATCCCGAAGAGAAAGCACTGGAATATGAGTTTGGAATAATGGGACTTGTCAATAAACGCGAATTGTTACAAGTGGGTGACCATGTACAATTACAAGTGGATTCAACAGGCAGGGCTGCCAACATTGTTGCTGTACGAAAGAAACTACGAGCAACGGTAGATGCAATCAAAGGTCATTTCGGTTTTTTGGCTTATGAAGTGGAAGAGGGCAAAAAGTTGTTCTTCCACATGACGGAAGTTAAGGATAATGTTAATTTACAAGTTGGCGATACTGTCGAGTTTGTGCTTGTGACCAATCATAGGAGTGGAAAGTCGTCGGCTTGTAGTGTGGTGAAAGTCAGGTGAGTTTTAATTTTTTGGGTAATTATTAATTAAATTGTAATACGTACGTTGGAGAGCAAAATATCGTTATTTATTTTTTTATTTGGAATTATACAAAAAACAGTGAAATTGAACTTAATTTGGTAAATTCTTGGTTCACTTGTAACCAAATTTTGTTTTTGTGTTAATTTTTGATGGAGTTGAGTGTGACTGAAAACGATAGCATTATTTTTGATGTATTCTGTAATTTTTTGATTTAATTTTGACAAAATTATGCGAAAAAACCCGTTTCTGCGTGAAAGGGCAAATTATTATAAAATTGTCAAAAAATGTCAAAAATTGTGCTGCTGGCCGTAAAATGTACTCGAAAAAGTAACAGTTAACAGTTTGCCAATTTCTATTCAATTTAGCATTATTTATCAAAATGCTAAAAAAATGGTGTTTTTTTTACCAAAAACAATCTTGGTACTTTTTTTCTTTCGCTTAACAATTACGTTTCTGGTTGTGAAATGTTTTTAAAATGCCTGTTCCGGCCATTTTCCGGCTTTAGTTTTCAGAAAGATTACGAAAATTTTGCTAAATTATTGAATGTGTCTTATGTGTCAGTTACAGCATCATTATTAACCACTTCTGCGATTTTTTGGTCTTGATTTTGCCAAAATTTTGGAAAATTGTTGCGTCTATGGATAAAAAAAAACCGCTTATACAACGTAAACAAATGGCAAAATTATCTTTTTTTAACTGAAAAAAATAATAAAAGTAAATTTTCCAGTTTATTTTTGACAAAATGACACTCAAAAAAGCACAAAAATGCAGCTACTTTACGACGTAATTTTGATGAGTTTTTATGAAATTTATGCGTTTCTGGGAAAAATTGGAAATAATGTCGTTTTCGAACTAAAAAACTAAAAGCAATGCGTTTTTAGTCAAAAAATGTTCTTAAAGAATTTATAATGTTCGAAGAATCTATAGTTTCATTGTGCATTTTGCACATTAATTTGCAAATTTTTGACTTAGTTTGGTGTTTTTCCTGTCCAATTTTGCAAAATTATCGACTTTCTAGAATTAATTTGTTTTGAAATGCTTAGAAAAGGCGAAAGTTACACTATTTGAGGCTTGATTTTGGTTTATTTTTGAGAAATTTCGCGTAATAACCACATTTCTGAGTGATTAGCTTTCCAATAAAACACAAAAACTACGAAATAATGCCATGTTTGAGCTCTTCTTCAGTACAATTTTGTGGAAATATTTTGTACTTAAAATTTGTTTGAATACTCAAAAACTACAAAAACAGTGTTTCATTTTTGAACTATTTTTTTTTGTGGTTTTGTTTGTAAAAAATTTCGCAATGTAATTACGTTTCTGGCACCAAACTGTAATTTTCGGCACAATTTAGTGATTTTTTCCCCAATTTTGCGAAATCCATCAAGTTTTTGTCCTAGTGCCTTAAAAATTGGAAAATTGCGAGATTATATTACTTTAAGCCTGATCTACTAATTTTCCGGTTTACTTTTGACAAAATTTTATGAAATAATTGCGTTTCTGGTTGTCATTGTTGACTACATTTTGTAATTTTTAAATTCTTATTTTGCAAAATCTTGCCTAAATGTTTTTTTTTAAGAAATTTGTGGCTGTAAAATGTGTTAAAATCGATGGAATTTTTAAAAAATCTACAATATTGTAATTTTCCACTCAATTTAGTGATTTTTTTGGTCATTTTGACGCAATATAGCGAGTTTGTTTGTAACTTAAAACTGCCTTAAAGCACTCGAAAAAGGCCTAATTAAACCATTTCTTAGTTTACGTTTGATAATTTTGAGCTTACGAGAAAATGGTTTAAAATATTTTTTTAGCCTAACATCTTTAGGCGATTGGATAAGGCATAAATAACAATTTTGGTCCAATTTAACGTTTTTTGAGTAATTTTTGACACAGATTTGCGAAATTTTTTGTGTTAGATGCTTGAAAATTTCGACCAATACGGTGGTTTTCCGATATAATTTTGACGAAACTTTCCAAAAAACGTGCTCTTTATCTCAAAAACGTACAAAATGGCTTCGTGAGTTTCTTAGCTTAATTTTTGAAAAAAATCGCCAAATAATTACGTTTCTGGCTGTAAAATTTTGTTAAATTTTTTGAAAAACACATACAAATTTGCGACTTAGATTTTTGTTCGGTTTAGCGAGTTTAGAGCTTTATTTTTAATTACAATATTTTCCGGTTTATTTTTGAGAAATTGACGAAATTGCGTTTCTAACAGAACGGGTTTAATACGCCAGTGAAGCTAAATTAATATTAGTTTTGAAATTTTTGGTTCTAGTTCTTGCTGAGAATGTCAGAAAATGCAAAAATCTGCTGTTTTCGCAAAAATATGTTTCATTTTTTTTCTGTTAATAATTTGTTATGGATTTTGACGGTAGTTTTTTGTTTTTGTTTCAGCGATGTGCAAGCGCGTCCAGAGCGGTTAATCAGCCGTCTGCGTACCGTGTCTGTGGACGATGCGGGCCCCAAATTGACGGTTTTGCGTCAACCGAAAGGCCCCGATGGCTCCAAAGGTTTCTCATCCGAGGCACGTATCGTACGTCTGCCAGGAATCGTCGTCGAATAGCAAGTGGTTAAGTCATTCTCATTCATGTCATACTACCGTAGCAACTAACTTACTCTTGTCTTAGCAGTGGAGTTGGCTAAAATGTCTATTACGTATGGTTATTAAATTATTGACAAATTGCAAAATTGTTATGGTAAACTAGGGCAAGGAAAACCTTTTCGGTTGTATTACACACCAATATTAGTCGTAGCTATGTTGAATTGAACAAAGTCGTTCGCAGTTTTACTGTGCTTAAAACACTGCTTACAAACCAAAAAAAAATTAAAAAAAAAGTTGATAATCCATTGACAAATATGAATACAATGAATTTATTATTAGGATACAGAGTTAAGGTATTAGATTATGATCTAGAGAAGACTGCATCGATAAGTAAACTCTACATTATAAGACCTTTTGTAACTTTTATTTAGACTCCATTTAGGTGTAATGTTAGTTTGCAGTCTCTGCAGTACCCGCAACATCCCGTATTTGTAATGGATCTACATAGTTGGTGTGTCTCTTCTCGCTTTTCTTCTGTGATAATCACAAGCCTCGTTATTTACTTATTTACCAAAGTAGTTTCCTCTTGATTATAGTGCCTAAATTTTGCGCAATTTTTTTCAGTTGTTTTTTTATTTTTTAAACACTTGAATGTGACTTTTTTTTTACAAATGTTGATGTGGGTACTGTGATGCAGTTTTTCAAATTAACTACAATATTAAATGTGGATTATCTTTCTATTTGTAAATTATTGTTTTAATTTCAAAGGAAATATACTAAGTAATACTATTAAGACAACGCTTTTTATTAGGCACAAATCCTTGCAATTAATTGCACCACTTGCCATTTTTGCAAAAGGCGTAAAAACCCTCTCTTCTTTCTATACGAATCAATTAGGAGATGATTTCATAAATCGTTTCGCTATTTTCCTTAAAACAAAGTTTTTACAACTTTTTCGGTGTTTTATTAGTAACCTTTTTATTTCCTTATTTGATCTACTAAAAAAACGTTAAACGCTCTTTGTAATTATTGTTATAATTTCTTCATTAAAAGGCTTTGTCCTTCGGTGCCTTCAATTTTTTAAATATTGTTCTTTAGTGTTCATACATATTTGTAAGCTTCCCTAACTTTTTCAAAGTTGTATTTTTTTCTTAAAACATCGAGAAATATGAAAATTTAACTAATTAGTATTTACACCACAGTCCATTTTTATCATTTTTTGATAATCATTGATAGTTTTAGGTTCACACTTTGAGAGGAAGAAAACAGTCCATCAAATTAAATTTCATAATTTTTTTTTAACAAAATAGTGCCTCAAAAGAACATGTAACAGACCGAATAATTACGGTCTCTCCACGTTTTTCGCTTTTCATCTTGAATGCTTTTTGTCCTTATATTGTACATTACACAATGTACGCAAGTATTGAGAGTTCTAATAATTAATTAGTAACAGATTGAGAAAACAATTTTTTTAACAAGTAAATGAAAATTATTGGTTAAATAATTAACTGACGATTGATTTATCGTTGGTGAAACCAACCCATGAACATTCTTTCATATATTTTTTTGTATTTTTGAAAAGCCTTTTAAAAAGTATGGAACGGAACCCAAATTTGAATTTTTTTTTAATCTTTCTGGAGAAAATTTTAATCGTCAGTATTTCTCAGCCTATAGATTATAAGTATAAGACTGCATTTATGAATTTTTTCCAAACAATTAGTGCACTAGTTCAAGTTAAATTTTTAATTGATGTTTCACTTGACCCAAAAATGACTTATTTAAACAATTCTTACGAACGATTTGCTTTCTTGCTTTCTCTACCTATTATTTAACTTGAAAATACATTTTTTTTTAATAATATAAGGTGTATTTAAGGGTATAAAAATCTGTAAAACAAATGAAAGATTTGTATTGTTAGATACTAGGTTTTTTATTGAAACTCAAACGCGATGTTTTTGGTTTAAAATTGTTGTAAACAGCCGAAAAATAAAAGAAACGCTAAACAAAAAAGAATACTAAATAAATATAAATTCAATGAAAGTTAAATTTACCAAAAATATGTTTAAAACAGATCTTGTTAAAGCTGATTACAAAGAACTAGTTTTTTGAGTTTTTAATAATTGTTCTTTTCTCTTTTAGCATTTGCGTGCAGAAAAAGACTAGTTTGAAACGAGGTTTGTTCAGAAAAAATTATACTTAATTAATAATGCTAAAGAACTTTATGCATGCGCAAAATCAAGAGCTTTCTAATTGGAAGTTATGTTTCAAGTAGTGACGAATATTTTTCCAAAGTTACGACAAAATATTAATTGTTGAACGTTCTTCAAATTCAATTTCACAAAAACGGTGTTGTTTTTGATAATTGTAAGTTGTTTCTTTTTTTGTTAAAATTTTCGTGTCGTAAGTTATAATAAAATTGTTACTCAGCATAATTTTTGAGTCCCGTCCGTAATCTCACTATTTTTTATTTTTATAATATACTTCCGCGTTATTACCTGGTTTCATGAAAAAATTATTCACAATATTTCTGTTATGTTTAAATAGATCTAACATCTTTTTGTTGTTTCGAGAGTATTCAGATTTTTTTTTCCTTTTTTTATTCGGGAAAAAAATTGAACGCCAAGTTATTTCATTAAATGCTAAGTACTCGTAGTACAGTTCGTAAACGTTGGGTAAATAACACCAGAGGTGAAAATGGTAATTGCTTAGCAATTCCACGGTAATTAACAACTTTCGCATAAATTTCAAATTTTCAATAATTCCAAGATTTAATTTTTTAATAAACAAATGGAATCTTTTTCTCTTTTAGCATTTGCGTGCAGAAAAAGACTAGTTTGAAACGAAATTTGTTCAGAAAAAATTATACTCAATTAATAATGCTAAAGAACTCTATGCATGCGCAAAATCAAGAGCTTTCTAATTGGAAGTTATGTTTCTAAGTAGTGACGAATATTTTTCCAAAGTTACGACAAAATATTATCAAATTCAATTTCACAAAAACGGTGTTGTTTTTGATAATTGTAAGTTGTTTCTTTTTTTGTTAAAATTTTCGTGTCGTAAGTTATAATAAAATTGTTTCTTGGCATAATTTTTGAGTCCCGTTCGTAATTTCACTATTTTTTATTTTTATAATACACTTCCGCGTTATTACCTGGTTTCATGAAAAAAATATTCACAATATTTCTGTTATGTTTAAATAGATCTAATATCTTTTTGTTGTTTCGAGAGTATTCAGATTTTTTCCTTTTTTTATTTGGGAAAAAAATTGAACGCCAAGTTATTTCATTAAACGTTAAGTACTCGTAGTACAGTTCGTAAACGCTGGGTAAATAACACCAGAGGTGAAAACGGTAATTGCTTAGCAATTCCACTGTAATTGACAACTTTCGCATAAATTTAAAATTTTCAATAATTCCAAAATTTAGTTTTTTAATAAACAAATGGAATCTTTTTCTCTTTTAGCATTTGTGTGCAGAAAAAGACTAGTTTGAAACGAAGTTCGTTCAAAATAAAATTAATACTTAATTAATAATGCTAAAGAATTCTATGCGTGCGCAAAATCAAGAGCTTTCTAATTGGAAGTTATGTTTCTAAGTAGTGATGAATATTTTTCCAAAGTTACGACAAAATATTATCACAAAAACGGTGTTGTTTTTGATAATTGTAAGTTGTTTCTTTTTTTGTTAAAATTTTCGTGTCGTAAGTTATAATAAAATTGTTACTCAGCATAATTTTTGAGTCCCGTCCGTAATCTCACTATTTTTTATTTTTATAATACACTTCCGCGTTATTACCTGGTTTCATGAAAAAATTATTCACAATATTTCTGTTATGTTTAAATAGATCTAACATCTTTTTGTTGTTTCGAGAGTATTCAGATTTTTTTTCCTTTTTTTATTTGGGAAAAAAATTGAACGCCAAGTTATTTCATTAAACGCTAAGTACTCGTAGTACAGTTCGTAAACGCTGGGTAAATAACACCAGAGGTGAAAATGGTAATTGCTTAGCAATTCCACGGTAATTGACAACTTTCGCATAAATTTCAAATTTTCAATTATTCCAAAATTTAGTTTTCTAATAAACAAATGGAATCTTTTTTTGCTCTTTTAGCATTTGCGTACAGAAAAAGACTAGTTTGAAACGAGGTTTGTTCAGAAAAAATTATACTTAATTAATAATGCTAAAGAATTTTATGCATGCGCAAAATCAAGAGCTTTCTAATTGGAAGATATGTTTCTAAGTAGTGACGAATATTTTTCCAAAGTTACGACAAAATATTATCACAAAAACGGTGTTGTTTTTGATAATTGTAAGTTGTTTCTTTTTTTTTGTTAAAATTTTCGCGTTGTAAGTTATAATAAAATTGTTACTCGGCATAATTTTTGAGTCCCGTCCGTAATCTCACTATTTTTTATTTTTATATTACACTTCCGCGTTATTACCTGGTTTCATGAAAAAATTATTCACAATATTTCTCATATGTTTAAATAGATCTAACATCTTTTTGTTGTTTCGAGAGTATTCAGGTTTTTTTTTCCTTTTTTTAGACTCAATTTTTACTAGGCGCATTCGTGTCCCGTCCGTAATCAAATATTTATAAAAATTTTGGGAAAATTATCTGCATGTATTTAATTGTTAATCATTGGCGTATGTTTAAATTAAAATCATCACTTTAATCACTACTATTTTTTAAGACAAGCTATTTTGATAGTAAGAGATGATAATTATGTCCCGTCCGTAATCATGGAATGGCTGTGCTATTATTTATTTATTAGTTTATTACTTAGAATTTCGATTATTTTACTTAGCAGTTTATTATTTTCACAGTTTTTTTGTATACATTCTCGACCAAAATCAGCTCTTACGCACAAAACATTTTTATTGACGTTTTGATTTATTTTGGATAAAACAAATCTTTCTTTGATAACAAATATTAAACTAAAGTAATTCAATGATGCAGTCGTAGATAATATATTCATGTATAATGGCTCGAAAATTGCTCACTTGCTCAGTGCGCTCGTTCGGGTTCTAAACAATTCTCCTGTAATATGCCCTACATTTTGCACTCATTTAAGAACATAAAATGTTTTGCTTATTTGTTGGTTTCTGTAATTTTCGGAGGAAATAATAACACCATTAAAAAACGCATTTTATTTAATAAAAAAATACAAAGGCACGAACAGGGCACTGGTGGCGGTCGTCATATTTCTATGCATTCGTAGGGGAACACGGCATCAGTGGGGCCCACCCCTGGCGTAGGACATGCTAGAAAAACACAAACAATATTTATCGAACTAGGAAAATCATTGAGCAAGTTTGAGTTGTCGTGTCAAAGGTTATCACTCGATAATACCAAGAGTCTAAATAAAAACTGAAATTTTCATGACTGCAAACAGGGATTGTTTGTTGTTCATATACCTCTGCTGCACCGCAGCCCGAAATATCCCGTGCCCTCACACCTGCACTTGTACTTGGGCCTTTGCGAAATCTGGATGCAGGAGCCCCCATGCAGGCAGGGGTTGGGGTTGCAAATGTCCCTGCGTTTGCCCCGGAGGGCGTTCTGGCACTCGGCCATCGTGTCGTAACGGTACTCAGAAATGCACCCAAACCCGCAAGAACAGGCCTTGTTCTGTATGCGGCACCCTTGCTTCGTCTGGTCCATATCACAGGCGGTGCACAGCTCCAACCCTAAATGATCGTTTGCAGAATTGAAAATAACGTGTGCACACTTACCTAAAACAAACACCACTATGACTCTAATCAGCATTTTGCTCGAGGGAAGCTGGGAAGCGACTAAGACGCGTCCCTCCGTGATAAGAGAGTCGTTGGCCTCTGCTTCCCACTCCCGGCCGATAATGCGGGGCTTGTTCGTAAGTAAAGCAACATTAAAATAGAAAAAGGTTTATTACGTCTAAAAATAATTCAAAGCGTAAGTCTAGAGGCGGAAGTGTGACCTGTAGTCTCTTCCGCTGGGGATGGCCCCCTGGAGGCGCATCCTCCGGACGGCTTCCCGCAGGTGCTTGGGCTGCAAAGGGCCCGACTCCGATTGTTCTTCCATTACGTCCAAAGCTGGAAAATGAGGGTTTGGTTACGAATGCAAGGTCGGGACGAGTCATCTGGTTTTAATTTGGTGAGGTTTTTATGACGGAAATGATTATCCAAATGATTGAGCTTCTGGCGGTCATAAGTTCAAAACTATCAATTTTGTTTGTAAATAGTGACTTAAAATTTCCTTTCAACAATCTTTAAATAAATATTCCAGCGTGACGATATCACTGCAACGGTGCATCAACATTTTTTACAGATTTTTCCAGGCTTGGCAGGGAAGGTAGGTACTAATGCATCTCCAAAAATAGATTTTGTTTGCCTTTTTTACAAATATTTACAATTATTAATGACAATATTAAAATGCTTTGCGACATGAATTTTTAGAATTAAAGTTAAAACTGTTAAAAAATTTTTACTCTCAAATTATTCAATATTAGAGGTTTCACTGTATCTAAATGAAATTATCTGGAATATGTAGACAAAAAAAGAAACATAAAAACCGATGTCAAACTTTTCTTAAATCATTGAGTAAGTTCGAAAATGTCTACTAATTTCTTTACTCAATTAGAGCACTAGAACTATTAATATTTACAAGAAGATAAGATACCCCGGACGTATGAATGATCTAATTAATTAAAACAATTGTGTGCATTTTTTCGTTATTAGAATACATTTCAGAGTTGATGTCACGTAACGACAATTGAAAAGTGGTCTTGGATCCGTTAAAAAAACAATTGTAAGTTTTGTGTTAGTTATTCGTAACAGTAATAACAAAGTGGTTTAAAACTCACTAATTACAACAAAAGTGGGTGTCATTTATTTAATAAGAAGTCGTAAGACTTCATTGCAGAAAGTGAATGAAATTTTGGTAATAAAAAATTAAACTAATCCGAATTAAATTATTATTTATTTTACATTGTTAAGCATCAAATTAAACAGGAATAAAAATCTGAATTTGTGCAAGTTTAATTAAATTTACCTAATACAAGTCTTAAGTAATACTCAAATCTTAAGAAAATTGCAAAAAACGGAATAAATTCCGTGATATAACGAAACCTTACTGACAGAATGTAACGCAAAAGGCTTCATTACTTTAAATAGAATAAACGTGAAAAGTAACAGGATAGATAGATAACAATTGGGAATAATTATTATGTCATTTTCATATCTTTAACGTATAGATTTTGCCTCCGACTTGAGTTATAAAATCGGCAATGCTCCTAGTTATTTTTTAATTACGTAAATGAGTATTAGTGAGCAAAAATGTGATTGTACAGTGACAAAGAATGATTTTTCTAGTAGTACTGTATTTAAAAATATGTCAATTGAGACTTTATCAAAAAAAATAGATTCATCATTGATCTGAAAACGAAGGGCATTTAGAAATATTGTACATTGTTTGTTTAAGTTTGTTTTTTTAATTTACGACGTTGCAACTTTTAACTCAAAAATTAAAAAAACTTAAAAATTGGCACTTAATAGGCAAATGGGCAAAAACAAAAAAAGCTTTTAGAAAAATCTTCTAGTTTATGATTTATTGTTTTTTACTGCCATTTCCTTACTCATATCTGTTTGCTATTTAAAAATATTGTTAGAGGCGACCAATTGTCTTGAATTTATTATTTATTATCGGTTTTTTATTGTAACAGTAGGGCACAGAAAAGAAAAATTTTTTTCAAAATTATAATCTTAGAACTTTTGTTTAACTGCGACCTAAAATTTCAAAGCACGGCTCCAAGACAATTTTTTATAACTCTTCAAATTGATGTTTTTTTCCTGTTCTTCGCTAAACCAAAAGGGCATTTTAAAAAAAATAGGGAATTAACTTTTTTGTAATTTTACATAGTTATTTTTTTTACTTTTTACATAGTCCACAGTGCAATGGTTCGTTAGACCACTATTCCATAAAGAAAGTCTTATCGAGCGTAATAATTAATTACACAAATACTTACATGTTTGATTTTTTTTGCACACAAAAAAAGAGTTTGACATTTCTAAGTCTTTGGACTGTTTTACTAATTTTTTAGAGTGACACCACTGCCGGAAAGAGGTGTGTAAGCTTTTTCGTATCGACTTCTTTTGAATTAATCAAAAAAATAATAATAAATTTACAGCTTAAAGAGTGCTTTAAGCAGTGGCAACTGTAGAAAAAAGTTGTTAATACGTATTTTCACGTTATTTGAGCTTCCGAATGTATTTTCAATCTCGAGCTGATGGTCTCAATTGTCAACTAAAATTTACCATAATTTTAGTGGTCAAGGCACTTATCTTCACAAAAATAAAAAAAATTAAACTATTAGACGTAATTTCATTGGAAAGCTGTCTGGTTAATACTTAAAAAAATCATAACTAAAAAACTATTGGGAATTTGGAGATTTTCTCGGCGCCCATCGATTCCTCGGATCATTTTACATAGGCTTAGACCAAAATAATTCCACATTTTCGAATAGTTTTGGTGTAATAGAGAAAATAAAAAAAATATTTTTTTGAATTATCCTCACCTTCCTCCACAACCTCTCCAACAAAGACCTTGGCAATCCCAGCCATAGCAATGACCACATTCTGGGAAACAGAACACCCTGTAATCGTCTGCATCAGCCTTTTAATTGCAGCTTTGGGAAACGCCGACCTCCTGTACATCTCATATCGATCCAGCTGATCCTCGGTGAAATTCGAGACTAGAACCCTTACAACAAACCCTCAGTAAACCCCACTTTACACCAACTTACTGCATTTTCTCGCGCTCTTCCTCCTCCATCTCCTTCCTAGTCTTCACCTCTTTCTTCTTAGCCGGAGCGCTGCTACTTTGAGGGGCTTCCGGCATTATTATATCCGACTCCAGGTACACATTTTCTTCGTCTTTGATGTGAATTTCAGACGTGAGCTGGGTCTCCTCGACTTTGACTGTCTCCACAGTGGAGTCGTCGTCTTCGTCCATGGACTCGTAGTTGGGGTCAGCTTTGATGATTTGACTCGTGGAGGCTGGAGGTTTCGCAAAAATGTTGTCCATTGTGTCTTTTTTTCACATTATCTATTTATTTTTTTGGAAATGAAGTAAGGTTATGTGTTAATTTTGACAGAAAAAATGAGCGATCGCTGCTCCCTCTACTGGTAGTTCTGTAGTTCCGTGCAAATCTGAGGTGGCGCCAGTGTCAAATTCCAGTCAATATATCACACTCATATTTGACAATAATTTTGTTTATTGTGTGTAAAATAAGGCGAAGTAAATGAAACGATGAATTTCTCTCGAGTTTGAGGCCCAATTCGCAGTGATAAAAATTGTGATAACGTGTCGGGTCGATTCGTCGCGGTGAACGACACAAAAACGCTTTTTTTTCGTTGTTTTATTGCGGGACCAGTTAATTCGCAATTAACCGCTTTTGACAATGTTCTAGTGTGATAATCGTACGAATTTGGCAACAAAATCACGTTGTAAGTATCCCAGTTGGTGGCTTTTGTTTGCTGGATGACAACTGTCAAAATGTCAAATCGGGCCTGGAGCCCCCTTGATCACCCAAGCGTCCACAGCATTGTGTGCGAAACCGTTAGCTGGGAACGCTTGGAAAGGCACGAAATTGTGGCTATTTTGAATTTTTTCACGCAGGTGCTCGCCGACTGCACGCAGGGGGCCTTAGAGCGTTGGATGGGGCTTGCTGTGCCCCAATTTTCTTGCACTGGCTCCCACTTCAACCACCACCATTACCCCGCTAAACCAAGAAGGTGAGTCGCGATTCCACGTTTAGATTATTTCCCTGAAAAAATGCTCAGTTATTTGCTACAATTTGTGGGGACTTCAAGGGTCACAAGTACCTAAAGTTTTTTTAAAATTATTTAGATCTATTACTTAATTTTGGCCACCCCTGCTTATGACAACAGTTATTAAATGAAACATTTATTGATTAATTTAGAAAATAATAAAATTACAAACTTTGACCTGGGGACATATTTGTAGCACACAACTTCTTTATAATACAAGTTATCTTTCGAAATTTCTTTTTTGTGAGACTTCAAATAAACTACTATTAACTGCACAAAATGTTAGGTGGGATATTGGTGATTTACGGCACGAGCCTAGCGAGTGCTGCATGAATTGCGAGTTAGGTACAATTTTTTTTTTGTATTATGTATAACTTTTCGTAAATAAGATGATTGTTTCTACGTAGCGATACGTAGTAATAATAGATGTTGATGCAGAGCAAAAAAAATATTTGATTATTTTCGATTTTTGTATATCAAACAGTCTTACCATTAGCGGAATTGCCCCTCGCCAGACTTATTAAAAATGAAAGAAACAGACTGGTGGGAGCTGTGTAAAAGGGATGAAAATTTACAGCAGGTGCATAAAGTTCGTACGGTGGGAATTGGGGATGTAAAATTGCACGAGAGCTAAGTGCACATTGCAGAAGAAAAACGAAAATCGTAAAGTTTGTCGGGACTGTAGAAATAAACGTCAGTGTTATTGCTACTGAAAAGGGGAAAATCTATAAAGCTTTATGTGAAAGGTTTCAGATGCAATTTTCGTGAAAGAAAAAAAAAACAATAAGATGGGACGAGACATTTTGTACTAATTATAAATCGGAGTTAATTGATATTGATTTTTTACACCCACACAACAAATTTAATTAATTTCCGTCACAGAATGAATTAATGTTTGGTTTAATAAGTTGCGTTTTAAATGTTTGGGATGAGGTCGGTTTTTTGTTGTTGCATTGTTCTTTGTTTTGAACCGTTTTAAATAAATTACCGATCAGGTGATGGACATTGCATGTCGGTTAATTAACTGTTTTTCCAGTTGTTGAGAGAACTGTCTATAATTTTTTGCATGAATCATATACAGGTTGTTCCAGCTATGACTTTCTCAAGTTATATTTCTGTTATTATTATTAATATGTGGAAATTCCTCAGATTTAAATTAAAATAAAGCAACGTTAGTGAAGAAAACACATCTTATGAGTTATATAAGTTGAAGGATTTTAAGAAACTAAGCTCTTTTAATAAATTATAATTATAAAATTATAATTCTTTTTTCTATTTAAAAAATATATGAAAAAACTATTAGTGATTTAACCGAATTTGAACTTCTTTATTAGGCTTCACAGCAATTATTTTTTTTGTGTTTTTTTTGCTTAAATATTTGATAAGCGTTTACTTTTACGAGAAATTTTTCTTTCTCTATGTCTGTGTTTTTTTTTTTCAAAAATTTTACCCTTTCTTCTAATTAAAATTAATTAATCAAGGATGTTAATATCAATAAAATTAAAAATATGAAATGATGTTTTCGAGAAAGAAACTCTTACAAAAATTTTTGCTAGCACCAAAATTACGTGTATTTCAAATTTTTTAATGATTTTTAACACGAAACAACATTTGAACGTTGTCACAAGAAATAGCAATTTTTTGTAGCGATTTGAATGTAATTAATTCTAGAAAAAATCTGAAAAAAATTACAGGTTTAGAGAAAAATACAAAGGATTTAATACCAAATGCTGAATTCTGTGCGATTATTAGTTTTCGTAAAAATATATTTTTAGTATACTCAGGGCCAGTTTATAGAAAGCTTCATCAAATTTTAATTCGTTGTTAATACTTAACAACGCGAAAAGACCAATCACATTAGCTCAGTTTAGTCACGTGATCAGTTTTAATCACTCATTTAATTGCGAATTAAATTAATGACGCTTTTATAAACCGGTCCTCAGTCTCTGTTTTTTTTTTTTTTGAGAATAAAGCGTCTAATGTCTTTAGTTACATTTTTTGAGGGATATTTTAGACTTTTACATTATTCAATGCCACCAACTTCATTTCAAAGCCAAGTACCACTTTGCTTTCAGTTGAATTCCTGATCAGAGCAGCCTGTTATTATAAAATTAAGTTGGCAACATAAAAAATGTAGAAATACTGAATTTTGTAAAACGTCATTTTTTATATCTTTTGTTTCTGTATTATACAATATTGCCAACTTGATTTAATAATTATTGGTTATTACACAAAGTATTTACAATATCAAAAGTATATATTTTTTATACCTCAAAAATTAATAATCGCACAGACATCAGCTTTTGTTATTAAATACTTTATAATTTTTTCTGTGCATATGACTTTTTTTGATTTATTCTACAATTTCTTCTTGTCAAAATTAATTATTTTAATAATAAGTTGCTGCATATTTTTTTTTCGTATATCATTCTAAAAGAAACGATTTTTAAATGTTATTTTGCACCAAAATCTTAGAATAATTGCTGCTAGCTTCCGTAAGTAATTAATTAAACCAAAATTTGAATATGAAACAAAAGTAATTTTGGGGCTTGCTACAATTTTTTTACGTATTCTTCTCACAAAACATTTTTTTAGTATCTGTTTAGAAATAATAATTTCGATTGCATTAATATTCCAATATTTTTAATGAATATCTTCTGAACGCATTTTTTGTAACAATAACATGATAATTGTTTTGAGTTTTAAACGATTGGTCAGATTAAAAAATTTTAGCACAATGAAGATTCTTATGGTGTTTTCGTTTGTTTGTGTAAACCTGTGTTGCCAAAAGATGGTTAAATTTAGATATTTATCTTTGTAGAAATAAAGTGCTTTTATACATATTTTTTAAATACATCGGACGCACATGTGTAGCGTTTGCTTTAAATAAAAGCGTTGAAATTTTGTGACGTTAACCCGAATAACGGTTTTCTACGTAGCTGTTATTAGTCAGCAAAAATACAAAACTAACTAATTTACTGAAAATACGTTTTAATCTTACTTCAATTCAATTGTATTGAATGAGCTTATTGTCAGTAGTAATTGGAGGTATTATTATTTATTAATTTATTATTGCAATAAAATATGTAAATTGTCGGCTCCACTATTGTAATGTTTTTCATAATTTGTGAATTTTTGAAACAATAACTTTTCTGGCACGTAAATGACGTCAGGGAAATCTATGACAAATTTCATCAATATTCCACAATAAAATTTCAACTTTGAGTCGCATTATTCTGTGATTTATCCGCGTTCAGTGTCACTGCCAACAATTTGAAGTGATCGATAACTGGCGCAATAAATGTGTTTCCCGGAAAATCCGGAATCGTTAGAGAAAAGCCTCTTTCCGGCATAACTCGTTCTTCTTTTGAAATAATTAATAGACGTTGTAAATGACGGCAACAGTACCGTTTTGTTGCTTCTTTCCGACAATTCTTCAACAATTGCCGGTTTTCCTGTAATGATACTTTTTTGGAGTTGGATCAGAGACAATAAAATGACAGTGCTTTCACTCAAAATCGGATGGGTACCTAATTATTATAAAAGCATTTTCTAGTGTTCTGTTTTAGAATAATTGCGAATAATTAGCTTGTGCTCGATTTAACGATAATTTTAAGTTGAATTTCCAGATCGTGTCAATGACACACTAATCAAGTTATTTCTTGGCTGGGAATTTTTTATTCGGTTTACCCACAAGATACCGTTGGAGTTACAAGGTTTTAGTTTAATAATAATAATTTAATCAAGTCCATTGTTTCTATGTTTTGGGTGGAAATGTTGATTGAGTTGTTGTTGGGTTCAAGCACTCGATAATTTCACCCAAATCTGATTAAAATGTCCGGTCTGAGTCAGACAATTGTGCAATAAAATTTAAAAAATCTTTGAGAAACGACGTGTGACAATGGAAATGAAAATTTCACTGTGGTCGTAACAAAGGGAGTTATTTTTTGGTAAAAGTGAAAGTTGGATGCCTAATTATAACCGTGTCTTAATAATGTAATAATAAAGCATTTATTTGATTTAAATTAGATGAAAAGCTGCAAAACGACTAATAATTAATAAAAATGCATAGAATTATTCACTTAAAGTAGTTGTTTTGTGTTGTTAATTTGCAGAAAGCGATAAAGGCAAATGGTAAAACAATTAAATCAGAATATAATGCAAAAATTATGGTATTTTTGATTTAATTACTAACAGTAAGTGAAATTTACAGCCGGATATAACAATAATAATGGAATTTGTGTTGTAAAAAAGAAACAAAAAGTTGGAGCAATTCATTAGTGTTGCAAGCATGGGTGCGCAAAATAATTTCATTTTGTGAAAAATTAGTTGCTTTTAACGATTCGGTTTTAATCGCAGGGTTAATAATGCTTTTACAGGTTGTTTGTAATTGTTGATTGATTTTTTAATGTAATGTTTATTGTTCCAATTTTTACTGTTTACAGTGTATGTTTTCAACAGGAAAAAATGTGGTTTTTATTGTTTATTTCCAATTTTTGTCCAATTTCACTCTTTCTCATACATATTGTAACAAACCAAACAAAAAGTTCACTAAATTTGTTCGATTGTGTTGCGAAATTTGCCAAAAATAAACTGAAAGTATAATAATAATATCGTTCGAAAATGCAACAAGTTTTGCAATTTTACCGCGTTTGTGAGATAAAAACACAGCTTTTTTGCTAAATCTTCTGCCGTAAAATCATTAAATTTGATTGAAAACGAAGTTTTATAATCATTTTTGCATTTTTTATTCAGAAACGTAAGTAAGTAAACTATTTCATAAATTTTCGTTCAAAATAAGTCAAAATCGCTAATATGGTTTCGAAATAACAATTTTTTTGACGTTTGTGCCTTTTTTTTTATTGAGAAACATAATTATTTCGCGAAATTTCGTCAAAAATAAGCCGAAAAATCACAATTACTTGCTTAGTTTTCAGCGAAATGCATAATTATTTTGCGAAAATTTGAGAGAAATTACTCAAAAATTTTCGAATTATGTCGAAAATAGCACTATTATCGTTTTTTAGGCCATTTAAACTGAGTTTTTTCGAGAAATATGTTGAAAGATCCTAAAATTGTATTGAAATTACATTATTATTTTTTAATGAGAAATGTCGGTGTTTTTAAGCAAAAATCTTCTTTATCCAAAAACTTATGAAGTCGTTCGCAAATGCTTAAATTTTTTTTAGTTTCCGAGAGTTTGGCCACGTTTTTGAGTTATATTTTTTTATGTCTTTTACTATTTCGGTTAAAATGCTTTACTTTGTGAAATTTTTGCCGAAAATTCGCCGAATTTGGTCTAAAACTGTGTTATTTTTTTGCGTTTATAGGCACTTTTTTGAGCGTTTATAGGCACTTTTTTGAGCAAGGTTTAGTTATTTTGCTATTTTTTTTTTAGAAAAACTACTTAAAAATTGCTGAATTATGTCGAAAATAATTAAATACATCGTAAAATTTCTTTAAAAATAAACCAAAAAATTGCTGAACGGGATCGAAAATGGTATTATTTTGTTTTTCTTTGTAGGCACTTATTTATTTTCTTTCGACAAGAATTAAGAAAAAATGGCTGAATTCTGACGAAAATTGTTTTTTTAACATTTTTTGAGCATTAAAAGTTTTACGAAATTTTCCTAAATTGTTTAAAAAAGTCACTAAATTTAACTTTTGCCGTTCTTGCGTTTTTCTTGCCATAACGCAATTATTTTTTCAAATTTCGAAATAAGTCGAAAAATTTCCGAATCGCGTCGAAAATGTGATTTTACTTATTTCACTGTTTATATGCACGTTTTTCAACGAAATGCTCAATTATTTGGCGAAAATTTGACAGAAATTACCCAAAAATTGTCGAGTTGTATCGAAAATTGTTTAGTTTTTTTTATTCAATTTTTTCGAGAATTTTTGCTCATTTGGGTTGCAAATTTTTAAAATAAGTCGAAAACTACACTATTTATCTTTTTGTTATTGAGAAAGGCAGGTGTTTTTAGCGAAAAGTTTTCAAAAATGCTTGGAAAAAAACTCTTAAATTTTCGATTTTTACCACGTTTTTAACAATTTTCTTTCGAAAAATTTTGCTAAGCTATCTTGAAAGATAACTAAATATGATTTAAAATGGCATTTTCAAAGCGCTTTTACCTTTTTTTGTACAAATAATGTAATTATTTTGTGAAAATTCTTAAAAAAATTGGATGAAAATTTGCCCAATTTGGTCGAAAATGGTGTTAATTTGCATTTTTTCAACGCTTTTTTTTTGGTGACGCACACAACCATTTGACATAATTTAACAATAAATATGCCGAATTGTGCCAAAAATAGTTTTTTTGGCATTTAAGTTCAGTGTTTTTTCGAAAAATTTTGTTTTGCATGGACTGGAAAATTGCTAATTTGGGTCGAAAGTAACTATAGTATTTCATCATGTTTACGTTTTTTTCGTGAAATTTTTGATAAAATTTAGTATATTTTCAGATTTACTTTATTGCGTTCAAAACTTAAAATATAAGTTGAACTGGAAGAAGATTTCTGTATGTTTTAGAAACTTGAATATTAATAAATGAAATAAATTAATTAATTACTACAAATACAATCAAATGAAGCTGAATTATCTTTCGCATTCTCACTTTTCAATTATTTAACATTTTGGTTTAGATAAATAATTTTCTCGTAATTTGTTACGAAAAGAAAAAATTTCCAACCAGTGATTTAATACTCATTAAATTTTGACCTTTGACAATTTCTATCTTTGGCATATCAGATACTGACTAGTGTACTAAATAAAATAACACGAATGTGTACGTTAAGTAATCAGTTTTCTTTTGAAAATCTATATTGTTCTCAAAATTGCAATTTTCAAAATTTTTTACTGTTTATTCGATTCCGGAATGTGACATGTGACAAACACTCGGACCAAAGTCTTTGGTGTTTGAAGTGATAAGCCGATAATAAAATTATTGGCCACGTTATTCATTTTCGGTGAATATTTCTCGTTGATCGGTTTGTTGTTGTTGTCCGTCCGAAAACCACAAATCAAACGGAAACTGGCGAACAATTCGATAAAACACAAACGTTTCGGTTTCCTTGTTCGATACCCCGATTTGGGTCAAAGTCGAAACTGCTGTTACCATCAAGATAGGAAAAGAAATACTCTCGTTGGAACGTGAAAAAAGAATTTTCTCGCAAGTGTGTCACGAGTTGGGTAAGTGTAGACAAAACAGTTAGGACGTGCCGCATTTACCCAACAAGAACAATGTTCTATTAAATTGACGTGATATTTATCCAAGTTTTTGTGATTTTCTGGTGTTATTGGCCTACAAATTGTTATTGTTCGAACACAAATCCGGGAGTGCAGAGTTAAGCTCGAGCCAAAACTTGCGAATGTGTTAATTAAGTAAGTTAATTAGATCTGTTCTTAACATACGAGGTTAATTAACTCGCGTAAATGTGGGAATTAAACCTGACCTCTCTCAAACGACAAAGTTGGTTTTTTTCGTTGTTTACATGGCAGGGTTAGAAGTCGACACGTTAGCTATTCCCGTTAAAACAATTCCAATTAAGCCGTCGATCGTAATAATTGATTGTGGCAGCAGATGTTGCACAAGAACTGTCCTCTCTCATCGTCAACGGTCAAGAACTCTATCGATTACGGTTGACCATAAAACGTAATGCCGTTACGGCACCATACGAGACGTCGTCTATCGTCTTTTTCTGCGTAAAAGCTGAGGCCATTAAACGTTGCACTTTTAAAGCGATCGATCCGAGGAGATTTAATTTGTTTTTAACTCGCCGAAGGAATCGCTAATTTCCGAAGCTGGCGCCGTCATTATCTAATTGAATCCTGACTTTGTTTCCTTGTTTGTTTGAGGCCTGCTCTCGCACATTTTTCGCTTGTTTATTAATCAATAAAAGAGCAATAACATACTAGTAATTGCACTAGATGACGACAGCATTGATCAAACAGTTTATTCAGGCGATATACAGACACCCTCAGCTTTTTCTATAAAAGCTACTCTGTTTGCGACTTATCTATCTAAAAATAAACAGAATTGTAGCTTTTGCATGACTGTTTCATCAAAAGTGCATTGAATCTCCTTATTTGTCATGATTGCGTAAAAGACACTCAAGTGAGTTAAAAAAGATTTCGTGACAAGAAATTGTTTGAAGTTTTTTTTACAAAATGTAGTTCTTAAAATGTTAGTTTTTTGGGTTAAGTTGATGTGATACTTTTGAATAATTCTGTATTTACCGAGGATTTTCTTTGAATTTACTTTGCCTTGCAGTCGGGGTTAAGGTCATCATTTTGTGACTTTTCGGCTTATTTTGCCGAAATTTTGCAAAATCCTAAAATTATTACGTTTTGGTTCAATTCTGCATTTTTTCGTCTTTATTTTAATTGATAAATTTAAGTGCTAATAAAATGAAAAGTCCTAAAAATGTGTTTTAATTGCGTTTCTGACGAAAAAGAGGTTAAAAAAGTCAAAAAACGGTTGTAATTTACATAATTCCAGTTTAAATATCTACTATGAAAAAAGAAGTTTTTTGAAAATTTTAATTTGTAACTTTAATAAGAGATACTTTTCACTTTATAAAAAGAGAAATGGGTAATAAAAATAACACTATTTTCAGTCCAGTTAGTAACTTTTCAGCTTATTTTTGTCAACATTTTGCAAAATAATTGCACTTCTGGCTTAGTTTAATAAGGTCTGGTAAAAATCTCAATTTTTTATTGGAAAACTTTTTTAAAGCAAAATGCCAAAAAGAACAATGTATTTTCGATCCAGTTTTCAATCTTTTTGACTTTTATCTTTGACTAAATAACGTAAAATACTTTCACTTGTTTTTTAAGAAAAACTGGTAATAAAACGAAAAACCGTCACGTTTTTCCTAAGCAGAAGCGAAATTATTTTTTTTATCTAAATTCAGTAAGGTTTTGCAAAAAAAAACACCTTAAAAATGTGTTTAAAAGAAATAATGCAAGAATTGATTTGTGTTCTAACTATGATTCGCTGACTATTTGACTTATTTTTGATGATATTTTGCTAAAAAATTGCGTTTCTGGAGAAACATTATTGAGAAATGCTTAAGTTTCGCTTTAAAACTATTTTTTTTGAGTAAAACTTGAAATAATTTTGCCTCTGGAAGCAAGGCTAGTTTAAAAAAACACTACATTTTAATTTGGTGTTTATTGGATAATTTTTGACGAAATAACGTAAAATACTTTCACTTGTTTTTAAGAAAAACTGGTAATAAAACGAAAAACCGTCACGTTTTTCTTAAACAGAAGCGAAATTATTTTTTTATGTAAATTCAGTAAGGTTTTGCAAAAAAAACATCTTAAAATGTGTTTTAAAGAAAAAATGCAAGAATTGATTTGTGTTCTAACTATGATTCGCTGATTATTTGACTTATTTTTGATGATATTTGGCTAAAAAATTGCGTTTCTGGCGAAACATTATTGAGAAATGCCTAAGTTTCGCTTTAAAACTATTTTTTTTTAATAATTCTGACTCTGGAAGCAAGGCTAGTTTAAAAATACACTACATTTTAATTTGGTGTTTATTGGATAATTTTTGACGAAATAACGTAAAATACTTTCACTTGTTTTTAAGAAAAACTGGTAATAAAACGAAAAACCTTCACGTTTTTCTTAAACATGCGAAATTATTTTTTTATGTAAATTCACTAAGGTTTTACAAAAAAAACATCTTAAAATGTGTTTAAAAGAAGAAATGCAAGAATTGATTTGTGTTCTAACTATGATTCGCTGATTATTTGACTTATTTTTGATGATATTTGGCTAAAAAATTGCGTTTCTGGCGAAACATTATTGAGAAATGATTAAGTTTCGCTTTAAAACTATTTTTTTTTACGTAAAACTTGAAATAATTTTGACTCTGGAAGCAAGGCTTAGTTTAAAAAAGCACTACATTTTAATTTGGTGTTTATTGGATAATTTTTGGCGAAATTTTGAGTGATGGTTATTGCATTTCTGGCTTAAAAAATTTCAAAACCCGTCAGAGGTACAAAATAATTCTTTTTTGACCTAATTTGAAATGGTTTTTATTTAAATTTGAACTGACTTTGAGAGTTACTTTTAAATATGTAAAAATGGCACTATTTTTACACCAGTTAGTGACTTTTCGACTAATTTTTAAAAGAATTTTGTTGATTTTTGGTTACAGTATTGCAGTGTGAATTTTTTAAATTTTGAATTCAGTTTGCAGATTCTTTGGCTTTTTTTTGACGAAATAATTTAAAAAAATTTCAATTTTATTAAAAAAAAACATGTTTGAAGAAATTCAAGAAATACAGGAATATGTTTTAAGTGTCTGATTTTTTGACTTATTTTTGACGAAATTTTTCAAAACATTCAAAAATGCTTAATTATCGCTTTAAAATCTGTTTTTTTAATAATAACTTGAAATAATTTTGCTTATGGTTATTTAGTTTAGCAAAAAATAACACAATATTTACACCAGTCGTTTACTTTTCTCTTTTTTTTTGACGAAATTTTGCATTTTTGGCTCAACAACGTTCTGGAAACTTCGAAAAAAGGGATGATATTTTAATTCTTCACTTAGTGTATTGATTTTTCTTTACAGTAAATTTAAAAAAGTTTAACAAAAACTGAATTTTTAGTTCAAAAATTTTATTAATAAGCAAAAAGACCGCTACGTTTGATTCAGACTTGTTAATTTGTTTGATTGTTTTTTGAGTAAATAACGGAAAATCATTTGATTTTTAATAAAAAGAAAACTGTTAATTAAACGAGGAACTGTTATAATATTACGATTTTTGCCTTTTACGTTGTTTTACCAGTTTTTTTTTAAATTGAAACGAAATCACTATTTTTCAGGAAAAATTTTTGCTAAAAAAGCAATGCTTCCAAGTTATAAAACAGAATTAGTAATTTTATTGCAGAAAATTGTTTTGTAAGAAAGTATCTGATGATGACATGTTTTGTGCCGAAACGTTCATATATTTAAAATCTTTTAAATACGAGTAAAGGATCTGGAAGCTAGAATTACTTTGATGATAATTTATACATTCAAAATTAAGCTTATTTGATTTTTTTATTGTGTTGAAGAATAATAATTATCTGAATAATAACTTGGAAACCTAACATGAATCTGATTTATCTTTTTTTTTAATTTATGTTTATATGATTTATTTTTATTATTTAAGTTTGTGTTCAAATGACACGAATGAATTATTATTATTAATCCATTGTTTGAATCCCAAAAAAATTGTCCTTCGAGCCGGATTTGAACCAGCGACCTATGGATATCCACAAATGCGAAGCCACTACAGTCCACCGCTCTACCAACTGAGCTATCGAAGGCTACGACAATCACTAAATTGTGATTAAAAAACAAATTTAGAGAGACGAAAAATTGTGAAGGCGCCAGTTGAAGTGTCGTGGCCGCATTGCGCAAAGAGTAATTAAGCTACTAAGGGGGTCATCAGTGTCTTGAATAGAGACAGCCGAGTTTTTCATTAATTTTACAAGAAGCGTTAATTGGAATTTAATGAAGTTTTGCCGCAGTTTTTCGGGAGGGAAGCGAAAAATAAGGGCAGATTTGTCATTCAATCCCTCGTTAAAAATATAATTTGCATATTTCGTAAGGTAATGAATTTACTCATACACCGGGTGTAATCAAAATTAATTCTATTACATTCATTTGTCTAATTTTCACAATAGTGGGAAAGTAAGCATTTCTACTATTCGTTTTTTTTGGTTTTGTGAATATTAGTATTGTTGTGTGTATGTTATTACTTATTAGACAGCAATTTTTTTATTTATCTTGATGATAAGAAGAATCAAATAAAAATTGCAGTAACGGTTGGATATAACCAGAACAGATTTGAAAGCTTCCGGCTAATTATGTGTTATGGAGAACAACAGGATTATTTTTGTTAAATTTTATCATTTCAAGTTTAACTGCTCGTGGGCAAGAATTGTATAAAAATTGTGTAATTTTTAACGATGTGTTCAAATTTTGTATTGGTATAAAATAGCCAGGGGCTAGGTCAGGGCTATAGGTGGGCAGCTGACCTCGGAAAAGCCACAGCTGCAACTTGCGAGGAGGCGGTATCATGAGTAGCAAAATTCAAGTTTTTTCTTATCTCTTGAAATGTTTTTAAATGTCTTTGTATTATTTTATTATTTATGAAACTTCGAATTTTTTTAGTTAAATACGTATTGCTCGCCAAATGTACTTACTATTCTGAAACAAGAAAAAATATAAAATCTTCATACTTGAGATACATAAAATTATATGTAATTGCGTTATCTATTTTTGCGTCAATCTGCTTATGTATTATTATTTTTAATTACAACTTGGTTACAAATTGAAAATTCGACTTGAATTTATTTTTTGTTTCGTTGTTATTTAAACATTTAAAAATTATAGTTTTCTTTGTGCGTCATGAGCAGACATTTCATTTGGCAGATGTTGGCAGTAGAATTAATAGGTTGACGATAATAATGGTTCATTAAAATACCACTAAAACAACGTGGACTAATAATAATTTTCCGTAAAAATAAATATTACTTTTTTTTCAGGAGAAAATGGAAAGGTAATTAGCAGTACAAAAAGAAAAAGAATGAATTTTATTTTGAAAATATACATTAATAGCAATAAGGACCACTTGTTAGTTTACAAAAAGTTTACACCATTGAGCGATTTTTTTTTATTTGTTTTGACGAAATTTTGCACAATTCTGAAAATCATTGCGTTTCTGGCTAAACAACATTCTTAAATGCTTGAATATTGCTGTTTTGATCTAACTTAGTGTCCTCGTGTTTAACAAATTTATCAAAGTTTGTGAAAAAAAATTGAAATTTTGGTTCAAAAATCTCTTTTTTTGACTATTTTTTTTTGACCAGTAACATAAAATAATTTTGATTCTTGAGAAAGTCACAAAATAATGCATCTTGTTGAAATTAATGATCTCCAAATAGTGAAAAATAGCACCGTCTTGATACCAGTTAGTGACTTTTTGGCTTGCTTTTGACGAAATTTGCAAAATTATTGCGTTTTTGGCTTCGCAACGTTCACAAAAACCTCGAATTAATTTCATTTTTTACCTGATTTAATAATTTTTGGTTACAGTTTAATGTTTCGATTTTTTGGTTTATTTTGGCGAAATATTGTAAAATGTTTTCGTTCCTAATTAAACAAACAAAACGTCAAATATTGTGATTTTCGATCCAATTATTTTAATTTTTTCTTGTTATATTGCCAGATTTTTTTAAACAAAATCAAATCGCTATTTTTGGCAAGATTTTTTGAAAGAAAATACAAACGTACTTATTGAAGGCTCAAAAAATGCAAAAATTGATTCATGTTCTACGTGCCTGATTTTTTCTTATTTTGGACCAAATTTCGCATTTCTGTTTTGTTATCGTTCTGAAATGCTAGGAGAAATTTAGGATATTCAAATTTTTCATTTGATTTAGTGTTACAATTTGGTTACAATTTTACAATGTTTCGATTTTTTGGTTTGTTTTTTTGACCTTATTTACTGAAATTGAGCAAAAAATTGACATTTTTTTCGTTATATTGGATTTTTTTTGGATATAGAAACGAAAGTCGTTATTTTTCGAGCAAATTTTGCAAGATTTTACAAAAAAAACGTTTTAACAAAATAACCAGAAATTCACAAAAACTTCAAGAATTGAGTTATGTTCTAATTTTTTGACTTATTTTGTTTTGATTCTGTTTGGAAAATGTGCTAGAACGTTTGAAGAAGGCAAAACAAAAAAAACTCGAAAATAATAAACGTAATATAAAAACATGTAAATCCTTATTTGAAATTGATGAAAGAAAGAAATAACGTTAAAGCAAACATTAATGGAAAAATAGCACCATTTTGATACGAGTTAGTTAACTTTCGGTTTGTTTTTGACGAAATTTTATACAATTGTTGCGTTTCTGGCTTTAAAAATCGTTCAAATTTATTTCATTTTTCACCTAATTTAAGTAATTTTTTGTTAAAATTTAACACATTTTCGATTTTTTGGTTTGATAAAATAATTTCGCTTCTGGTTAAAAAAGTGGCAATAAAACGAAAAAACGTCAAA
The DNA here is from genome assembly GCF_031307605.1 of Tribolium castaneum. Taxonomy (NCBI): domain Eukaryota; kingdom Metazoa; phylum Arthropoda; class Insecta; order Coleoptera; family Tenebrionidae; genus Tribolium; species Tribolium castaneum. The sequence continues at coordinate 5,401,019 of NC_087394.1, forward strand.
ATAATGAGACTTTTGACTCGATTTAGGAAAATTGAGTCAAGAAAACGACAATATTTTGACTTTTTTTTAATATATTACAGGGTTTTTTAACATCACAAAAATGTGCTTAGATTTTCAATGAAATACAAATTTATGTTCTAAGTGGCTGATTTTTTGACTTATTTTTTACGCTTTCTTTTTAGAAAATGTGCTA